>NC_141691.1:152693018-155093018 GCF_964263255.1 Lissotriton vulgaris | reverse complement strand
ATCTTCCTTCCCTACAGAGAGGGATGGCACTCCAGCATTTGGCGGTGAGGCAGGTGAAGGATCTTCCTCCGGTCCTGGTCTTGTGGATCCAAGGGGTGGTGGTGAGGGCCAGTTGGGTGGAGCAGAGGTGTCTGGTGGGAACGTGGAATGATAGGCGGTGGCTCAGGTATGCTAGTCTGGTGTCATAGAGGGCTTTGTGGGTGCGTGTGAGGAGCTTGAACGTGACTCTTTTGTTGACTGGGAGCAAGTGGAGTTCTCGCAGGTGTTCGGACCAGTCTGGCTGTGGTATTCTGTACGTTCTGAAGGTTCCTGAGGAGTTTCTGGGTGGCGCCTGCATAGAGTGCATTGCCATAGTCGAGACTGCTACTGATGAGTGCGTGGGTGACTATCTACCAGGCCTCAGTGGGGATCCAGCTGAAGGTCTTATGAAGCAGGCGAAGAGCATGGAAACATGAGGAGGTGACAACGTTAATCTAGTGGTTCATGGTGAGCGAAGAGTCCCGTAAGATGCCAAGGTTTTGTGCGTGAGCAGGTGAGGCAGGTGGCGACGTCCTTCATCCCGTTGTGAAAGTTGTTTCTGGTGGTGGTGAGCTCGTTGGTGAGGGAGAGAATGAGCTGGGTGTCATCAGCATAGGAAACAATGTTGAGTCTGTGGCTCATGACGATGGCTGCGAGCAGTTTGAGTTTGAGTGTGAGTTTGAGTAGGGATTTGTAGAGCGCGTAGCTACCCTCGGGCATCCCAGCGCTAACAAGACCATGTATTCCAGAGAGGGAGAGGGACAGTAAGAAAGAAGGAGTTTAAGGGAAGAGCCAGGTTTTTAATTGTTTCCGAAAGGTGAGGAGGTTGTGTTCTCTCCTCATGGCCAGTGGGAGGGTGTTCCATAGTTTTGGTGCGTTGTAGGAAAACAGGCGGCCGCCGGATCTAGACTTTCTTATTCGTGGAATGCTGGCCAGGGCGAGAGAGTCCGATCTTAGATTTTTGATGGAATGATGGAGTTTCATCAGGGGTCTGAGAATTGGGAGGCCTTTGTCGTGCATTATCTTGTGGGAAATGCACAGGGTTTTGAAGGTAATTCGCTCCTTCACTGGGAGCCAGTGAAGGCTCTTGAGAGCTGGTTTCGCCGAGCATCTTGCTTTGGTTCCCGTTAGGATTCTGGCTGCCGCGTTCTGAGCCACCTGCAGTCTCTGAACGACTGATGCCGGGGCTCCCAGGTACAAGACGTTACCATAGTCCAATCTGGAGTTTACCAGCCCCTGCATCAGTAGCTTCCTAGACTGGAAGGGGATCAGGTGGAGAATCTTTCGGGACATACGGATGAGGCATAAACAGGTACCTGAGGTTTTTCTGGCCTGTGTTTTAAAATTAAGGTCCTGGTCCAGCCATATGCCGAGACTTTTGACCTCAGTTTTGGGGGTTGGGTGAGTTCCCATGCAAGGTGGCCAGGAGAGGTTTGTGGGGAGCTTGTTCGGATTACCCAGGAGAAGAATCTCCGATTTACCTCCATTTAGTTTAAGTCGAGATTCACACATCCATTGGGAGACCCTTTCTAGACATGTGGCCAGGTTGTCTAGGCTAGTGCTTGATTGGTTGATGGAGACCACCAGCTGTGTGTCGTCGGCGTACATTACTGTTTTGATGCCGAAGGGAGTGACAATGTCCTCAAGGGGGGATATATAGACGTTAAAAAGTGTGGGGCTCTGGGAGGAGCCCTGAGGGACCCCACACTGCAGGGGCAGGGTCTTGGACGTGGAGGTGCCATCTGACACTTGGAAGGATCTTTTCTCCAGGAAGGATTTAATCCAGGCAAGGGCAGAGTCGGTGATTCCAACCAGATTTAGCCGGTGGACAAGGATAGCGTGGTCCACCGTGTCGAAGGCGGCGCTCAGGTCGAGGAGGATCACTGCCACTGATCCTCCTGCGTCTATGATGCTTCTCGCCTCTTCGACCACTGCCAGCAGGGCGGTGTCGGTGCCTTGCCCCGGTCTGAAACCGGTCTGAGAGTGACGTAGTAGATGATTTGTCTCCAGAAAATTGGAAAGTTGCTGGTTTGCGATACGTTCGGCAACTTTGCTGATCCCAGGGAGGAGGGAGATGGGTCTGAAGATGGAAGGGTCCATGGGATCTAGGTGGGGTTTTTTCAGGAGAGCTTTGATAGTAGCTTTCTTCCAGTTGGCAGGAACAGTACCCTTTTTGAAGGAGGCATTAATGAGATTAGTGATTGGTGGGGCTACCGTGGGGGCTACCAGTTTTTTACTTACTGATGGGAGCTAGGTCTGGCGGGGAACCACTTTTCACAGCTTGTAAGGTAGCTAAAAAAGTCTCCGTTGTGATGTGGGTAAAAGCTCGTAAGCATGGAGCCTCTGGAAGGAGGGGTGGAGAAGTAGCAGAATGTGGGGAAGTGGGGATTGGAAGTGAGGTCAGAATTTTCTCGATTTTCGCGGAGAAAAATCCGGCCATCTGATTGCATCTGGCGCCCTCTGGGTCCGGAGGGGGTAGGGGGTCTTGAATTTTTGTGAGGAGACGTACAATGCAGTAGGTTTCCTTCGCAGAATTTGCTGCTGCTGCTATATTTCCTTCAAAGAAGGTAGCCTGTGTATTTTTGATAGAATTTTTGTAGAGCTTGATGGCGGCTCTGTACTCTTTTTTGCATTCCGTCGTCCAGTTTTTTTCTCCATATGTGCTCAAATTTTTTGCATCTCTTTTTTTGGTTTCGTAGTTCCTGAGTGAACCATGGTGATTTATCCGTTTTCTTGATGCTGGGGAGGTGTTTGAGTGGCAGGGTGGTGTCTAGGGATTAGTTGATCCACTCCTGTAGTTGGACATCGGCTCTAGAGGGATCTGGGTCGAGTACAGGTATAGTGGAGGATAAGGCTTGGGCCCAGGAGTTTATGTCCAGATTTTTCCATGGGCAAGAGGGGGGTTGGGGCGGATGTCTATCGGGAGTCTTAATTGAGAGATGTAATTTGAAAGGGACTAAGAAGTGGTCTGACCAGGGAAGAGGGATGGGGGATTCCCCCTCTGTCTCGCCCTGCACTTGGTCTGACCATCATCTGATTTCCTTCTCTCTCCCTATCCACCCCCAGGTCAAACCCCCGCTCCCGAAAAACATCTGGGTGCGTGCATGGGGCCGAGTGGACCCGGATAGTCTAGCTTCCTTACTTACCACCTCCCTTCCCTCCCTGAAAAACCTGCCTACTCACTCCCAGATCACAGCCATTGGTCAATGGCTTTCTACAGGCTGTGACTCTGTTGCCCCTCTGAAGCGGGTCTCTACCAAACGGGAGAAGGATGCCAATAAGTAGTTCAATCAAGATCTAAAAGCCACTAAACTAGCGGTCCGCCGCGCGGAGCGAGCCTGGAGGAAAAATTATTGCCCATCTTTGCGACTAGAGTTCATCAACATCCTGGCTCTCTACAAAAAAAACATCTTGGAGGCTAAAACCATCTACTTTTCCTCCAAAATACTCGCAGCCGAAAACAAATCGAAGGAAATCTTTTCGATTATCCATAACTTGGCGTTCTTGGACAGAACCTCCCTTAAACCCACTCCTTCACTGGATCTCTGTCACTCCCTCAATCACTTCTTTATCCAAAAAATCGCCATTATTAAAGCCAACATCCCCGCTCCTTCCCTTTCTTTCGTGGACCCACAGTGCCCTCCCCCTAAGGCACATCTCACTGTCCTTCCACTTCTTACTCAAGAATCCCTGATTGCTATAATCCCACTCGTCAAATCTGGTTCCCCTCTGGATCCCTGCCCGGCACATATCCTCCGCCACATCTTCCTTAGCTGTCCTGACCCCCCTCTCTGCGCTCTCAATAGTTCTCTTTCTCAGGGCGTGGTACCTAATTCACTTAAATCTGCTGTTATCGTTCCCATATTGAAAAAACCGGGCGCTGACCCCTCAGTTCCAGCCAATTTTCGCCCCATCTCTCTCCTGCCGTTTCTGGCGAAAGTTCTCGAGCGCCATGTTACTTCTGCCTTGAGCTCTTTCGTGGAGAAGAATGGGGTCCTCGCCCCCCGCCAGGCTGGGTTCCGCCCGCACACTCTACGGAGTCCGTAGTACTTTCGGTCCTCGACAACCTCAGGGAGGGTATGGACACCAATCAACCTCAGGCCTTAGTCCTCCTCGATCTCTCAGCCGCTTTTGACACGGTGGATCATTCCATCCTGCTCTCCCGTGTCAGGGCGGCGGGGATCGGGGGTACGGCGCTGGTCTGGTTATCCACCTTCCTGAGGGACCGCACCCAGGCTGTCCGCCTGGGTGACTTCACTGCGGACTTCCGTAATGTTCAGTGCGGGGTCCCCCAAGGCTCCTCCCTTTCTCCCCTTTTATTTAACCTATACATCTCCCCTCTTATTTTTTCACTGCAACAAATGGAGGTCGCCGTATTTAATTATGCGGACGACCTCCAGCTTGTCTTTAACCTCTCTTCCTCCCCTGACTCTGCTCTCAACTTTCAAACTATCATGATTCACATCCGTGACTGGATGAACCACAATCATCTCAAACTCAACCCAGACAAAACTGAGCTGGTGTTGACGGGTGGTTCATCCAGCCCCTGGTCCCCCATCTTCTGGCCCCCTTCCCTTGGTCCCCCACCTGTCCCCTCGACCTCAGTAAAAACTCTTGGCATCAAGCTCAATTCCCAACTCACTCTTCACTCCCAGGTTAGCTCTGTGGTTTCCTCTTCCTTTCTGGCACTGCGTACCATACGCAAGGTGTCCCGTTTTTTCTCATTTGATGCACTTAAACTGATTACCCTTGCCATGGTCGTGTCCCGCCTGGATTACGGCAACGCCCTATATGCAGGCATCCCTGCATATAGTCTTCGGCGGTTGCAGTAGATCCAAAACCAGGCGGCGCGCCTGGTGTTTAAACTCCCTAAATCCCATCATGTCACTCCCCTCCTGAAGTCCCTACACTGGCTCCCGGTCTGTGCCCGTGTCCAGTTCAAGCTTGCCTCCATCACTTTTCAAGCACGACTGGGCACGGCTCCGGCTTTCATTTCATCTGAAATTATTCCCTATGTTCCCGCCAGGGAACTGCGGTCCTCTACTCAATCACTTCTTACGGTCCCACGGTTCCGGAGAAAGAAATGGGGAGGCTCCAAGTTCGCGACCCTCGCCCCGATTTTCTGGAACTCACTGCCTTTGGAGCTTAGAGCTTCCTCCTCGTACTTACTGTTCCGGAAACAGCTCAAGGCACATCTTTTTGCAAAATTTCTTAACTAACACCCTCAGTTTTTCCCCTCATGTCTAGCTCTCTGTCAGTTTAGCGCCATGAAACCGCTGGTGTACGTGCGCTGTATAAATAATTTTAAATAGAAATTAAATTGAGTTGTAAGTCTCGGGAGGTTGGAGAATACGGGATCCAACAGATGTCCTTTGACATGAGTGGGTAGGTTGCCATGTAGATAATGAAAATCATGGAGCTTAAGGAGTAGCCCTGAGGTTTTCCAGAGCTGATCTCTGTGTGTTCAGAGAGGAATGGGGGAAGTCTGACTCGCTGTGTTCTACCGGTGAGGAAGGAATTAATCCAGTCCATGTCTTTGTCCCGGATGCCGGCATCGTGGAGTCTCATGATTATGGTGTGGGGGTAGAAGGTGTTGAAGGAGGCCGAGAGGTCTAGGAAGATGAGGGCTGCTGTTTCTCCCCAGTCGAGGAGGGATATAAAGTATAACTTTCCAATGGGACAAGTTAGGAAAATGGAGTTTAGGCTCACTGAACTCAGAATGAAATAACACATCTTTTAGTAATGATGGTTTCTAAATTGTGCGTTTGAAAATGCCACTTTTAGAAAATAGCACACAAAAAGGAGGTAGGCCCTTGGTGGGGCTGAGGGAGGGCTGGGCCCTATATAATTATAACACACAAAAGATTGCCCCCTCTCAAGTTATTTTAAATTGAGGACCAAATAAACTATTGTATTAAATCCGGTCCGGTATATTTATTTATACCTTTTAATCATGTTCTTTCATACAAAAATCATTTCAAATGGCAGAAAGAGAATACACAAAACAAACAATTACTGACAAACCTATTAAATGAACAATTGACAAAAAAGCATATTACGAAAATATCAAACAATAAACATCAATATTACATCCAACAATCAATATAAATTGCAGTGCAACAGTTTTGCAATATATTAGATCAATTCAATGATCAAAGTTCTTTACATAAAAAAGAATGAAGTTACTACATTCAAAGAGCAAATAGAGGCAGCCTAACTTCTCCTGTCCTTGATTCAATACCCTCCCTCCTCATCCACTCCTTGCCTCCCCTGTGGCAACCTGGGAATAAGTTTCACTTCGGCATTGACACCTCACCTCCATGACGCTCTGCTTCGTCTGCTGAATTAATTTCCAAGGTACTGTTGTTTGGGGGTCCTTGCAACTCCGTGCCCAACGCCACGTACCTCGTGGTTGGCGCTGTACATTGGATTTTTTGATGGTCACAACATTGCAATAGCCCCAATTGGAGCAATTTTGTTTCTGCATGTTCTATTCTAGAAATAACTGTTCTAAAATTCATATTTTGATACATGTATGTTGTATTTTTGTCATTTTGGTCTTATTCGATTTAGATAAAGATACCTTATGTTTCTAAACTGGTGTGGTGTCTATTTGTGGTGTTTTCACTGTGTTATTGTGTGTTTGGGTATGAAGACTTTACACATTGCCTAAGGGATAAACCTTTCTGCTCTTGCCAAGCTATCAAGGGGGTGAGCAGGAGTTATCTAAAGTGTGTAACTCCCTTGCCCTAACTAGAAGCAAGGGTCCCTACTTGGACAAAGGTGCATACCACGGTCAACTTAGGAATCCCATTTCTAACATTGGTGGTCAGTGATGAGGATTTGAACTTGTATTTGTACTTGACCCACTGTAATTGGTGTTACACTACTGGCATAGTGCGGACCATTACAAGACCACATACTGTTTTTCCCTGTGTCCCTTTTGAATTTTGTTGTTGATACCTGGATCTCTGGTTAGTTGTTGCACCTGTGAGGCATTGTCAAAATTGAAATAAACTTTTTGCACGTGCACATCTACATGATTAGGGAACTAAAAGTATTTTGCAAGAAGAGGTGGTTACCTGGAAAATGGAGATCTACAAGGCAGGGTCTTGAGGCAGCCCTGTCTAGCTATGAGGTACTACGCTGGGAAGCAATGCTATCAGGTGACTCTGTGGAGGAATCTGAGGGGGAGGATCCCTGGCCAGAATGCTAAGAGGGCAGTGGTCCTGAGAAGGGAAGATTGTGGGGAAGATTGGCTTATGAGGAAAGGAATTGAATTTGCGCTCATGACTGGAGGCTGAGACAGCTGGATCATGAGGAGATAGAGTGAGCCTTAGCTGAAAAAAAGGAATGTGTGTAGCTCAGAAAGTGAGATTGGTTGGATTGGAGGTGGAAGCCATGAGGCCAGAGTCCAGCTCAGATGGTGGCAGCAAAAAGGTAATGTCTAGGGCTGAAGGAAAAGTACACCATCCCAGAGATGTGGCACCTGACTTGAAGGAGGGGGTTGACATACACCAGGAGGTTTAGGATTATGAGGTAGCTCCAGTGATGCACAGTGTCCCTGAGGTGGATTGGGACTCTGGCAAAGAGGATCATATTCCTAGTAGTGGCCGGGATACTCTACAGACTCTAGTTTAGAGGTGCAGGGAGAGGGGTTCCCCGATGGTAGAAGCCCTGGTACTTGCATATGGAGACTGCCCAGAAGAGCGTGGGTTGAATGACAGAAACAGTCAGACACTGTCTTACGAGTCTCAGGAGGGTGACGTGGGGTACTTTTGCAATGCACTGGATGAGGAGGTGAAGGTAGCTTGGTTAACCCCTGTGTGGAACTTTGTGATCTAATTGTTGAAGATCATATGTTCAGTCCCTGTTTTTCAGAGATATGCCATCACCTGGTGGAGTGTGAGTTCTCTGATCCCAGGGAGCTGGAACTGGAGGCAGACCTTTTGATGGATTTCAGTGGGTCTGAAGGTTTTGGGAGTGATCCTAAAGGAGGTGGCTCAGGTTTTCCTCAACCATGTGAGGTAGGGGAGGTTGGTAGTGACCCAGATAGGTCCCAGTGTAGTGAGAAAGGTGAGGGTTCCCATATCCTAACTCTGAATAGAGCGAGTGGGGGTGTGCTCAGTCCTAAGGTGCCCAAAACCCAGTCCCAGGGCCTGGCGACCCTTGACCTTTGCAGGTAGGTCGCTCCCCCTCCGCACAGCACCGCCTGTGTGTCCCTGCCCCAGCTGCCGCTGCTGAGGAAGTTTGAGGTCCTCCTCCACCCGCAGGCTACCACCTGCGCCTCATTCCCGGTGGCCAGTGGTAGGCCGTAGCTTTGCTCATCCTCCATTGTATTGCCTGTATTTTCTTTCATTGCTCCAGTTGTAGTGCTTTTCATTGTTGTGTCTGTGACTGCTGTTGTCTGTCTCCCCCGCTGCCTGTACGTGGTCTGTGCCCGTTTTCTCCCTCTGTTCCCCTCGCTGCCCCCGTGTCTCTCTGCCTGGTTTCCCTTCTGCTCCCCTCGCTGCCCCGAATCTCTCTGCCCATTTTTGCCTTCTGTTGCTTAGCTGCCCCTGCATTCCTGTGACCTTTCTGCCTTCTGTGCCACTCGTTTCCCCCCATTTTTCTGACCTTTCTGCCCTTTCTTGTGACCTTTGTGCCTCTGTGCCATTCGTTTCCCCCCGTTTTTTGTGACCTTTCTGCCCTCTCTCCTTCTGTGCCACTCGTTCCCCCCGTTTTTTCTGACTTTTCTGCCCTTTCTTGTGACCTTTGTGCCTCTGTGCCACTCGTTTCCCCCGTTTTTTGGAGACCTTTCTGCCCTTTCTTGGGACCTTTGTGCCCTCTGTGCCACTCGGTTCCCCCCATTTTTTTGTGACCTTTCTGCCCTTTCTTGGGACCTTTCTGCCTTCTGTGCCACTCGTTTCCCCCCGTTTTCTGTAATCTTTCTGCCCTTTCTTGTGACCTTTGTGCCTCTGTGCCACTCTCTTTCCCCTGTTTTTTCTGACATTTCTTCCCTTTCTTGTGACCTTTTGCCTTCCGAGCCACTCAATTCAATTCAAAAAGCTTTTATTCGATTTGTACATACAAATCATACAAGCAAAAGATACATAGTTAAAATGTTTAAAATCACCATATGAACACTTATAAAAAAAGATGGTAAGACGATGTGCAAAAGGCTGGAGTGCAACAATTAATAAGTAATCTTGCCATTTTGGGTCAACGTACTATTATAAAATGCAAGACATTCATAAATGAACAGACAGGAGATCAGTAGGGATTACTCGATGGGCCTTTCCTGGCAGCTGTACATCAAAATTTTTAAATAATCATAATATACTGTGGACGTCAACAAATAAGAATAATACCTTAATTACAGAAATTGGTATAAAACTTGAAGGCGTATATATACAGACAAGAATGTAAACAGTAATAGCAGCATAATACAATGCCTGGCAGCTGTATAACATAGGTACAGACAGGTAAGTATAAAAATATTATGGTACAATACTTTTCCTGGCAGCTGTACACTTCAGAATAAAAGTAGCCAGAAAAAAACAGATCTCCTCATTCTCTAATGAGGATAAAAGTATCAGTGCTGTTTCTGTAGTACGGATATTATATTTAATAAAAATTGGCTTAAGGTATTTTAACCTGAGAAAATGAAAAAATTTACAGAAAAGTAAAAAGTGGCAACTACTCTGCCGAGAAATACTGTCACACGGACAGGGTGTATCTGAACTGGTTCTTGTGTTTGGAAATGCAACCAGATGGTGAACAATACCCAATCTGACACGTGTTAAAACATACTGATGAGAGGGACGGGTCACATACACAAGATAGGATTGGAACCCCGAAGTTAAATTTAAATCTTTATAGAATTTCACGGTAATAAGATTGCCAGAAATTTTATCACGCTCTGCCTTTCGGAAGTTTAGAAACGTTGTCTTGATTTCTTTTTTGGAGATAGAAACAACCTCTTCAGGCTCACGGAACACATCAATATTAAAAAGAAGGAGATACCAACGGTGGATGTATCTCAACCACTGTATGCGTGAAGAGTGGTCCAAGCCTATACAATCAAGAATAATATCCTGAGTAAATCGAGTCTCTGGCTTAGCCCAAATAGAACGCCACAATAAAAGTGGCCGGACTGCTGCTAAGTCAGAAATGAACTCGATCCCAACTTCTTCATGGATCAGCTGAATGGAGGCAGAAGGGGGAACACATAACAACCTCCTTAAAAACGTATTTTCCTCCTTCTGCAGGGATATACCCTCACTATGGCCCCATACACCTGCCCCATACAGTGCAGAGGAGACGCAACAAACATTGTATATGTTCATCATGTCTAAAATGCTTCGTGAGCCAAGTTTAGAGGCAAAACGAAAAATACTGCTAGTAGACCGCAGCATTTTTAGTCTGATAGAATCAAATTCCGAGGTCCAAGACCCCCTATTGTTGAATGTAATTCCTAGATAACAAAAGGACTTGACAGGAGTCAACTTTTCCTTATCCAGAAAAAAGGTATGCTTTGCCTGCTTAGCTGCCCGACCGCATGACATAACATACGTCTTGGTTTTGTTCACGCGGAGCCGCCTAACTTGAATAAACTGCATAAAATTATCGATTAGGTGCTGAAGGCCCATCTGTGTTCGGGATAAAAGAACAGCGTCGTCCGCGTAAAGTAACAGCGGAACAGGTTTACCACCAATCAGGGGGGCATCTGCTGGGATGTCAACCAAGGAACGGTCGACGTCATTAATAAAAAGGGAAAATAACAGCGGGGCCAAAACACATCCCTGGCGTATGCCCCGAGACACTTTAAAAAACGGGGTACATTCGCCAAGGGTGCCATAGCGGACCTTACAGGAGAGTTTTTCGTAAAGTCTAGCTAAAAAATGAACTATTTCCCTCGGAGCCCCTGCATCAAGCAAAACCTCCCAAAGAATGGTGTGGTTAACCAAATCAAAAGCGCTGCTCAAATCAGCAAAACATAAAAAGAGGTTGCCGTTTTTAGCCACAGTATACTTGTTAATTAAAAGGTCCAAATTTACACATTGGTCCAATGTGCCCAGGCCTTTCCGAAAGCCATATTGGACTCTAGTTAAGATGTTAAAATCAGCTGCCCAATCTTCCAGCCTCTTGAGCAAAATCCTACTCATCACCTTTACAGAGGCGTCCAATAATGAAATTGGACGGTAATTAGAGGCCTCTGATTTATCACCTTTCTTATGTAGAGGAATAATGACCGATTGACCCCAAGTAGACGGGAAATTAGTTTCTGCCGCACAATTAAATATCCTCGCCAGGATGGGAGCCCATAAAGCTGGTTCATCTTTGTATAAATCCAGCGGGACCCCATCGGGGCCAGGGGCCTTACCTCCTTTGCTTAAAGAAATTGCTTCATGGCTTTCTTCTAATGTTATTCCCAACGGGAGGGGTAGCCATGGGGTAAACTCAGGTGACAGTGACTCGGGAGATAACCCTTCTGGGTTAAAAATTTTGGAAAAATGACTGACCCAATCGCTACATGCCACATAAGATGTTAATTCTGGAACATCTTCCTTATTGAGAAACGGGCTGTTAATTGTTTCCCAATACAGTTTGCAGTTTTTGGTCTCGGCTGCTTCCTTCAACTTATGCCACGCCTCAGTCTGTAATACCCTTTTCCTAGTGTTAATTGCTAGTTTATATCTAGCCCTAAAATATTGTATATCCGTCTTATCGCGTGGTTTGGTGCCTAAAGCATTCTTTAAATCACGGAGGGCGACTATACAGGTCTTATCGAACCACCCCTGCTTCGGACCACTATTGGATAACGGGGCCTAAGTAAAAATACCATCAATAATACTGTTCATGGAGACAAAGTGAGCTAATAGGCAGCCTGAGTCACAGTCATCATCCAAACAGAAACTAATTTGGTTCTTACAGCTAGTAAGAACCTCCTTCTGCTTAACCTTAGAACTTAATCCAGTCCATTTAATCCTTAGACCCTTCGGTCTAATAGGTACTAAGTCAGTTGAGCATTTTCCACCTGAAACTGTCGAGGTACCATGCCCCAGGAGGGTAACACGAAGGCTGTTATGGTCACTGAGACTTTCTTCATTTACATACAGATCAGTAAAGTCTCCACTGCTAGACAACAGAATATGATCTATAAATGATCCTGCATCTCTGCCTGTAAATGTAGGGCAAATTATTGCCTGGTTGTTTATGTTGCAGTTTAACAGGGTCATGTCTAGTGTGACTAGCATATTGTTTAATGTGGAACCATAACTGCAATGTTGGAAGTGAGGAGAATCCTCCCTCACACCCAAACCCCCCAATGACTACTCATTGCTGCACCAAAGCCGCAGATGTTCCCGTTAGACAAATGGCAGGGCTGCAGGTTAAAATCCCCTGCCCAGACAACCTCGGCCTTTCTTTTCGAAATACCGAGGGCTTTGGTAATTTCCCTTTCTAGAGGCGGTAGAATATCCCCTCTGGTAGCATCAAAGATATTGTTGTAGAAATTTACTACAACTAAATCAATATTCTTCCTGCACTCAACCCTTACAACTTGGCTATGGGTCCCAACTGTCGTGCTGTATTTGACCATACAATCACACAGCTTGGTAGATAAAAGCAACAAAAGGCCCCCCTTAGCCCTACCCGAGCTAGATTTGGTGGCTCTAAGACAGTACGATGCGTACCCTTCGATGTTAATGGGGTCCAGACACCAAGTTTCCTGCAACAAAATTAGGTCCAATCCCTCCCCCAAAAAACTGGTCCAAAAGGGTGTACCTAGTTTGCTGGCAAGGCCAGCAATGTTCCAGGAAACAAGAGAGAGTCCTGCTGGTTTACCAGAATCGCCAACAACAGACGACTCTGGCTGAGTTGCTCGTAGTAGAGTAGGACCATCTTCCCGAGAAATGATATCTGGGCTTAATCTGGGGGTAACAGTAGCTGTGCATGCATCAAGGCTATCCCTATTTTCAATACGCGGGAGGGGTATTAGTGATGACACCATTGGGGGTTCGGGAAGTGCGGCTAAAGGTGTAACTGGAGAAGCACTCGCCATATCTAAATAGGACGTAGAGATGTTTAAATCCAAAGCTTCAGTAGGGCTGAGTCAATCTACCTCGTCCAACACAGCATACCTGTTAGGATGGGCAAGTTGTGAGTACAAGGGATCTTGGGAAGGGGGCAAGTCCTGCCATGTTTGTTGCCACTGGGGTTTAACTGGTTGTAGTGGCTGAAAGGGTTGCTGCCACTGATGGGCAGGCTGAAATAGAGGTGGTGGAAAATGGGGAGGATGTTGCCATTGAGGATTAACATGGTGCAGGGGAAAAGATGGAGCATGTAATGGCTGCTGCTGAAAATTAACATAATGTGGAAAAAAAGAAGAAGAGTGTAATGGTTGCTGCCAGGATTTAGTAGCATGTTGCGGGGGATACACAGATCCTCTATTACTTTGGAAAGTGGAACAAGGAGGGTTTGGTCTTGAAGGCATCGGTAAAAAATAAGACAAAGGGAGTGGGTTAATTTGAGTCGCAGGACCACTGTTGGGTGCATTACATATATAACTAGCTGCCCCTATATCTCTAAAATTATCTGTAATTACATCCCCTACTATTGTTTTCTTGCTTCTGCCCACCCAGTCCCCTCTACGCACAGTAAGAATTTCACCGTTCATATTGTTGGGTAGAGGTTTATGTAAGTGGAGCCATTGAGCACATTTATTTCTTAGCTCAACGAAAGTTTCTTTTACTCCCTCCTTCAACGGGGGGACTGCTGTCAACACAACCACAAAAGGGGAAACCTCTGGTGGTAAATTAATTGACCTAAAACGTGCCTGCTTTGGCTTAGGACCTTCAGGTTTGTTCGTAGGAAGAGGTACTAAAGGGGTATTAGATTTCCCTACAACGTCTTTTACTTGAATAGTGGTGGTATTATTACCAACAACAGAGTGTTGGTGAGTCAAAATAGGACCCACCACCTTCGGAGTGGGTATAGTTGTGGATTGAACAGAATTATTCCCTGTTTGCGACAAATGAGATATAACTGGGTTCCCGGGGGCTACGGTTACTTGAACGTTGTTTAATACATCTTTAGGGGGCTGGATACATGATGAACATTTAGGGGCTGCTTCTATAATCCCTTGTGGCTGATCAGGCCCTTGCCCATTCGTTTTGTGTGGCCCTTTCGAATGTATTAAAGACGTAAGCCTGTCCAGTTTGGAGATTAAAGGCTTGATTTGTGCTGCTATTGTGGCTTCAAGGTCCAGTTTTAAATCTGTTACCATGTTTTGCACCCAGCAAGGAATACCTGATGTCATTTGCGGAGTGGGGGAAATCAGATTATGGTTCCTAACTGTTACTTTTACTTTGTTTTTACTCTTTGGTATAGCCTTTGGGAGATTGGTAACCCTTCCCCGAGTAACTATAGGTGCAGGAGCTGTTTCCACATCATTAAACCCGCTCAGACTCGGAGCCGCTTTGCCAGGTGACTGACAGGCTTCTAGATCTGGTGTGACCTCCAGATCAACAAAAGACGGGTCTGAGTCTGATGGGGCAACCGATAAATCAACAGTATTTGGTACAGTCGGAGCACTATTAGTGGGCATGGTTAAGGGTAGGGAACAGTTATTCGAAGACTGCAAAGCGGGTGATTTAGCATTAGCAAGAGAACCCAAAGATGAGCGCTTAGCATTTGCAAGATCCATGGAGACTCTTTTTTCCAGTAAAACAATGCTTTAGTCAATAGTCTCATGTACACGGGAAATAAAAAGGTCTATAGGTCCTGTCACCTGTGCTACCCCCGTAGCTTTTTTCACACAACTTCTGGTTCTATTGCGCATGGCCGACATCTGTAACACAGGGTCAATAGAGAATGGTGTATTAGCTGGAGGGCGGCCGCTGATGTTGATATACGAAAATACAGGACACAGTTCCGCCTACCTTAGACGTTAAATGATGATTAAGGGCGAAAAGGCAGGGGTTCAAGGCCAGGGCCGTCCTCAGCCGTCCTTGAACTGCCTTAAACGGCCCGCTCTTTGCCCGGTCTTCGCCCGAGCTGCGTCCCGCGCTGCGGGAGAACACACACTGTTTATAGTAGTTTGAAAGGGCGGGGGGCGGAGCTAGAGGGAGAGCGGACCGGAAGATGGAATCGGTCTCGCAGGGACACCTGGATCAGGTAGTCCCTGCACGCTCGCAGCCCTCAAGCCTTCCAACTCCCAAGGCTCGCCCTGAAGTGCCCCAGTAGAAAGCAGGCAGAGTCAGCAGCTGGACCCTCGGCGAGCTGCAAAGCTGAATCCAAAAGGTGAGCGCGGGTCCAAGGATGCGTTGACAGCACAACAGGCAAACAGGCAAAGTGTCCCAGGGGACGAGGGCAGCACAGTTGGTTTTATCGGCCCTCCGATGGGCGGGGGGCGGAGCTAGAGGGAGAGCGGACCGGAAGATGGAATCGGTCTCGCAGGGACACCTGGATCAGGTAGTCCCTGCACGCTCGCAGCCCTCAAGCCTTCCAACTCCCAAGGCTCGCCCTGAAGTGCCCCAGTAGAAAGCAGGCAGAGTCAGCAGCTGGACCCTCGGCGAAGCGGCACCCGCGGAGCGGGTGCGGCGAGCTGCAAAGCTGAATCCAAAAGGTGAGCGCGGGTCCAAGGATGCGTTGACAGCACAACAGGCAAACAGGCAAAGTGTCCCAGGGGACGAGGGCAGCACAGTTGGTTTTATCGGCCCTCCGATGGGCGGGGGGCGGAGCTAGAGGGAGAGCGGACCGGAAGATGGAATCGGTCTCGCAGGGACACCTGGATCAGGTAGTCCCTGCACGCTCGCAGCCCTCAAGCCTTCCAACTCCCAAGGCTCGCCCTGAAGTGCCCCAGTAGAAAGCAGGCAGAGTCAGCAGCTGGACCCTCGGCGAAGCGGCACCCGCGGAGCGGGTGCGGCGAGCTGCAAAGCTGAATCCAAAAGGTGAGCGCGGGTCCAAGGATGCGTTGACAGCACAACAGGCAAACAGGCAAAGTGTCCCAGGGGACGAGGGCAGCACAGTTGGTTTTATCGGCCCTCCGATGGGCGGGGGGCGGAGCTAGAGGGAGAGCGGACCGGAAGATGGAATCGGTCTCGCAGGGACACCTGGATCAGGTAGTCCCTGCACGCTCGCAGCCCTCAAGCCTTCCAACTCCCAAGGCTCGCCCTGAAGTGCCCCAGTAGAAAGCAGGCAGAGTCAGCAGCTGGACCCTCGGCGAAGCGGCACCCGCGGAGCGGGTGCGGCGAGCTGCAAAGCTGAATCCAAAAGGTGAGCGCGGGTCCAAGGATGCGTTGACAGCACAACAGGCAAACAGGCAAAGTGTCCGAGCCACTCATTTCTCCCTGTTTTTTTCCGACCTTTTTGCCCTTTCTTGTGACCTTCTGCCTTCTGTGCCACACGTTCCCCCCCTGTTTTTTCTGACGTTTCTGCCCTTTCTTGGGACCTTTCTGGCCTCTGCGTCACTAATTCCCTCCCGTTTTTTGTATCCTTTCTGCCATTTCTTGGGACCTTTCTGCCCTCTGTGCCACTTGTTTCCCCCCATTTTTTTCTGATCTTTCTGTCCTTTCCTGTGACCTTTGTGCCTCTGTGCCACTCGTTTCCCCCCGTTTTTTGTGACCTTTCTGCTCTTTCTTGGGACCTTTCTGCCCTGTTGCCTACTCGTTTCCCCTCGTTTTTTACTGACCTTTTTGCCCTTTCCTGTGACCTTTGTGCCTCTGTGCCACTCGTTTCCCCCCGTTTTTTGTGACCTTTCTGCCCTTTCCTGTGACCTTTGTGCCTCTGTGCCACTCGTTTCCCCCCGTTTTTTGTGACCTTTCTGCCCTTTTTTGGGACCTTTGTGCCTCTGTGCCACTCGTTTCCCCCCGTTTTCTGTGACCTTTTGCCCTTTTTGTGACCTTTCTGCCTCTGTGCCATTCTTTTCCCCCGTTTTTTCTGACCTTTCTGCCCTTTCTTGTGACCTATCTGCCTTCTGTGCCACTCGTTTCCCCCATTTTTTCCAACCTCTCTGCCCTTTCTTGTCACCTTTGTGCCTCTGTGCCACTCGTTTCCCCGCATTTTTTGTGACCTTTTTGCCCTTTCTTGGGACCTTTGTGCCTCTTTGCCACTCGTTTCCCCCCGTTTTTTGTGACCTTTCTGCCCTTTTTTGGGACCTTTGTGCCTCTGTGCCACTCGTTTCCCCCCGTTTTCTGTGACCTTTTGCCCTTTCTTGTGACCTTCTGCCTTCTGTGCCACACGTTCCCCCCCTGTTTTTTCTGACGTTTCTGCCCTTTCTTGGGACCTTTCTGGCCTCTGCGTCACTAATTCCCTCCCGTTTTTTGTATCCTTTCTGCCATTTCTTGGGACCTTTCTGCCCTCTGTGCCACTTGTTTCCCCCCATTTTTTTCTGATCTTTCTGTCCTTTGCTCTGACCTTTGTGCCTCTGTGCCACTCGTTTCCCCCCGTTTTTTGTGACCTTTCTGCTCTTTCTTGGGACCTTTCTGCCCTGTTGCCTACTCGTTTCCCCTCGTTTTTTACTGACCTTTTTGCCCTTTCCTGTGACCTTTGTGCCTCTGTGCCACTCGTTTCCCCCCGTTTTTTGTGACCTTTCTGCCCTTTCCTGTGACCTTTGCGCCTCTGTGCCACTCGTTTCCCCCCGTTTTTTGTGACCTTTCTGCCCTTTTTTGGGACCTTTGTGCCTCTGTGCCACTCGTTTCCCCCCGTTTTCTGTGACCTTTTGCCCTTTTTGTGACCTTTCTGCCTCTGTGCCATTCTTTTCCCCCGTTTTTTCTGACCTTTCTGCCCTTTCTTGTGACCTATCTGCCTTCTGTGCCACTCGTTTCCCCCATTTTTTCCAACCTCTCTGCCCTTTCTTGTCACCTTTGTGCCTCTGTGCCACTCGTTTCCCCGCATTTTTTGTGACCTTTTTGCCCTTTCTTGGGACCTTTGTGCCTCTTTGCCACTCGTTTCCCCCCGTTTTTTGTGACCTTTCTGCCCTTTTTTGGGACCTTTGTGCCTCTGTGCCACTCGTTTCCCCCCGTTTTCTGTGACCTTTTGCCCTTTTTGTGACCTTTCTGCCTCTGTGCCATTCTTTTCCCCCGTTTTTTCTGACCTTTCTGCCCTTTCTTGTGACCTATCTGCCTTCTGTGCCACTCGTTTCCCCCATTTTTTCCGACCTCTCTGCCCTTTCTTGTCACCTTTGTGCCTCTGTGCCACTCGTTTCCCCGCATTTTTTGTGACCTTTTTGCCCTTTCTTGGGACCTTTGTGCCTCTTTGCCACTCGTTTCCCCCCGTTTTTTGTGACCTTTCTGCCCTTTTTTGAGACCTTTGAGCTCCTGTGCCACTTGTTTCCCCCCGTTTTCTGTGACCTTTTGCCCTTTTTATGACCTTTCTGCCACTGTGCCACTTGTTTCCCCCTTTTTTGTGACCTTTCTGCCCTTTCTTGGGACCTTTCTGACCCCTGTGCCTCTCGTTTCTCCCCGTTTTTCCTGCCCTTTCTGCCCTTTCTTGTGACCTTTCTGCCCTCTGCGCCACTCGTTTCCCCCATTTTTTCTGACCTCTCTGCCCTTTCTTGTGACCTTTGTGCCACTGTGCCACTCGTTTCCCCCCGTTTTTTGTGACCTTTCTGTCCTTTCTTGGGACCTTTGTGCCTCTGTGCCACTCGTCCCCCCCCCCCCGTTTTCTGTGACCTTTTGCTCCTTTTGTGACCTTTCTGCCTTTTGTGCCACTTGTTTTCCCCTCAATTGTTGTGCCCTTTTGCCTTCTGTACGTGGTCTGCGCCCGTTCTCTCCCTCTGTTCCCCTCGCTGCCCTGTGTCTCTCTGCCTGTTTTTGCCTTCTGTTGCTTAGCTGCCCCTGCATTTATGTGACCTTTCTGCCTTCTGTGCCACTCGTTTCCCCCCATTTTTTGTGACCTTTCTGACCTTTTCCTGTGACCTTTTACCTTCTGTGCCATTTGTTTCCCCCTCAATTGTTGTGCCCTTTTGCCTTCTTTTTCCTTCGTCACCCCTCACCGCCCCCGCTGCTGCGTCCCTTGCGGCTCTGCCCCCCTGACTGCCCGTTCAATGCCCCTGCCTCCCGCCTCCCAGCTGCTCCTCACTCCCACCTCCCCATACATGCCGGCCGCTGCGCGGTCGCGCCACTTGCACACGGCAAGCCCCTCTGCGCCTGTCCATGCCTGTCCCGCGCCCAGCGCCGAAACCCCTGGCCCCTGCACCCGCCATGACAACCGCCGCCACTACGATCCCAGCACGCTGCACGCTCTCAACCCCGGTCGGACCCACAACTGCTTCAAGGCCACCCGAAACACACACACGGTCCCTTCACCTGCTGGAACTGCAGCTACAGCAGCCACAGAGCCAATGTACCACCCGCCGAGAAAGACCTCAACCACCTCCGATACATACTACTGAACACCCGCTCTGCACGCAAACACGTCGTCGAGCTCTGGGACCTGCTCAACACCCCCGGACATCGCCTTCCTGACAGAGACCTGGTTGAACAAATCCTCCACACCAACATCACCATAGCCATCCCAGACGGCTACAAGATCACCCGCAGAGACCGCACTAACGGAGTCGGATGAGGAATCGCCATTGTCCACAAGAACAGCATCAGGGTCACGCTGAGCCACGCCGAACACATGCAATTTCAGATCCACACAGACCCCAACTCCACCCTCAGAGGCACCCTCGTCTACTGACTCCCCGGATTCCGCCCCCAGTTCAGCGACTCCATCGCCGACTTAATCAGCACGCATGCCCTGACCTCCACCGACTACATCCTCCTCGGAGACCTAAACTTTCACCTTGAGAACAACAAAGACAACAACTCCACAATCCTGATTGATAACCTCGCCAACCTCGGACTGAGATTACTTGTCACGACGCCCACCCACTCCGCCGGCCACGCTCAACCCCGTCTTCTCCTCTAGCCCGCACGTCTCCATCAGCCACACCACCGAACTCCTCTGGACTGGCCACCGCGGCATCCACTTCACCTTCCAGAAACCCACCACACACCACCGCACCCAACAGATCCCCCGCCGCTGGAGCAAAATCACAGAAGACCAACTACATGCAAACCTTGCTCTCAGCCCACCCACAAACCCTCCAACACCAACGTCGCTGCCCACAACCTCAGACGCTGGATCGTGGACTGCGCCAACACCCTCGCCCCGCTGAAGAAACCCCCCCACAGAGACACCAGCAAGAGGGCCAGCTGGTTCACCGCAGAACTCCTAGATTCCAAGCAAACCTGCCAGAAACTAGAGAAGAAATGGCACAGTGAACAAACTCTGGACAGCCAAGCAGCACACAAGGACGCCATCCGCAACCACCACCACCTCATCAGGGCTGCCAAGAAGACCTCCTTCAAAGACCGCCTCAACAACAACGCACAAGACAGCAAGGAGCTATTCAACATCGTGAAGGAACTCTCCAACCCCAGCTCCAAAACCAATGATATCCCGCCGTCGCAAGCCCTGTGCGACTTCCTCGCCACCTTCTTCCACCACAAGATAGCAGACATCCACAACAGTTTTAACACTCAGACAGCCCCAACAGACAGCAACACAACAGACCCTCCGCACACCATCGACCACGTCCCCTTGCTAGCCTGGACCACATGAGCGCCGATGACACCATCAAGGCCATGAGCACAATCCACTCCGGCTCTCCGTCAGACCCATTCCTGAACCATGTCTTCAACAAAGCAAGCAGCTCCATCGCAGCCCACCTATGCAACATCATCAATCTCTCTCTTGAGACCGCAACCTTCCCAGAGAGCTGGAAACACGCCGAAATCAACGCACTACTCAAAAAACACAAGGCAGACCCAAGAGATGTCAAGAACATCCGACCCATCTCTCTGCTCCCCTTCCCGGCCGAGGTCATCGAGAAAATCGTTAACAGACAGCTAACCAGATACCTCGAAGAGAACAGAATCTTGGACCCTTCCCAGTCAGCAACCACAGCACCGAGACCGCCCTCATCGCCGCCACCGACGACATCAGGACCCTGCTAGACAACAGGGAGACTGCAGCACTCATCCTCCTAGACATCTCCGCCGCCTTCGACACCGTCTGCCACCGCCCACTATGCGCACGCCTCCACGCTGCAGGGATCCGAGACAAGGCTCTGGAATGGACCACCTCCTTCCTCTCCCGCAGAACCCAGAGCGTCCGCCTCCCCCATTCCATTCCGAAGCCTCCGAGCTCATCTGCGGTGTACCCCAAGGATCCTCCCTCAGCCCGACACTGTTTAACATTTACATGGCCCGCTTGCACACGTCGCCGGCCAGCACATCCTCAACATAATCTCCTACGCCGACGACACTCAACTGATCCTCACCAAGGACCCCATCACCTCCAAAGCCAAACTCCATGAAGGAATGAAGGCCGTCGCCGACTGGATGAGGATCAGTTGTCTGTAGCTGAACTCGGACAAGACGGAGGTCCTCATCCTCGGCTCCAACCCATCAGCCTGGGACGACACCTGGTGGCCAACGGCACTGGGGGCAGCCCCGGCCCCCACCGACCACGCACGCAACATGGGAATCATCCTCGACTCAACGCTTTCAATGACCAAGCAAGTCTACGCCGTCTCCTCCTCCTGCTTCAACACCCTCCGCATGCTCCGCAAGATCTACAGATGGATCCCGATAGATACAAGAAAGACAGTCACCCAGGCCTTCGTCAGCAGCAGACTCGACTATGGAAACGCCCTCTACGCAGGAGCCCCGACCAAGCTCATCAATCGACTACAACACATCCAAAACGCCTCGGCACGACTGATCCTCGATGTATCACGACACGGCCACATCACCCCCCACCTGAGAAACCTGCACTGGCTCCCTGTCAACAAGAGTATATCCTTCAAGCTCCTCATCCATGCACACAAGGCACTCCACAAGACCGGCCCACCCTACCTCAACAGACGGCTCTCCTTCTACACCCCCAACCACCAGCTACGCTCTGTCGACCTTTCACTCACCACCGTCCCGCGCATCCGAAGAACAACCACCGGTGGGAGATCCTTCTCCCACCTCGCCACCAGGACATGGAACACCCCCCCACTGAGCCTATGACAGATCCAAGACCTGCTGACCTTTAGAAGGACACTAAAGACTTGGCTGTTCATTCAGTAGCAGCCCCCACCTCCCCCCCGCCAGCGCCTTGAGACCCTTGCAGGTATGTAGTGCACTTAACAAATGACTGATTGATTGATTGATTGGTTGGTTCCATGAATGAACACCAGGAGGGGGGCCTAGTCTGTACTAGGAGGCCATCCTCTAAGGATGGTGCATGACTCCAGTTTTAAACTGCCACGTCAACCTGGCAAGTGCATCCACTTGCCAGGCCCCAGCCTTTCATTTTCTTACAGGTAAGGCACCTCCCAGGTAGGCCCAAGGTAACCCCATGGACAGTGTGCAGTGTATGTGAAGGTGGGATATGTGATGACGTGCATTACATGTCCTGGTAGTGAAAGACTGCGATTTTCATTCTTCACTATTGAAAGGCTATCTGTCCCATGGGCTAACATGGGAGTCACTTTGTAACATCTTATGAGTATAGCTTTCCATTTGGACAAGATAAAAAATTGAGTTTCGGCTCTCTGAAGTCAGAATTTAATAGCACATATTTTAGTTAATATGGTTTTTAAATTGTGTGTTAGAAAATGCAACTTTTCAAAAGTATACATAAGACAAATAATCTATCTGACAGTTTTGAATGCCGTTTCACGTCAGCAACTTGAGACCAAACTGCTAAATGTCTTGGTCTACTTAGTTTATTATGTTATTTGTTTCAATAATTTTTGTGAAATGCTAAGGTAATTAATTCATACACAGATCGAGATAGCACGTCTTGTTTACATTGATTATGGGGAGAGGAGTAGGCCTAACGTCTAGGGCGGTCGACCTTGAATCTGGGGAACTAGGTTTCAGTCTCTGCAACTACGCTAAAGATCCTGTGATTCTGGGCAAATCACTTTATCTCCCATGCCGAACAAAAAAATGCATGTGTCCTCATGTAACGCAACTGGTGCTATGTAAAGCGCTCTGATACCCGATACCTTCGGGTCAAGTTCGCGCTATATAAAACTCTGTAAAATAAAACAATAAAAAATAAAAATGTAAACAACAAACTGATACAAAGAACAAAAGTAATCAAATAAATAATTTACACATGACAATGAATACACAGGTAACAAAGAATGCAACTATTCAACCAGTCAAATTCACAAAGCAACCCTCTTCCGGGTTCATCATAATCATATTCAAAAAACATTCAGGGGCAGTATGATTTTCGGGATTTTCTTCAGGGCTAGGAGTGGGTAAAATCTATCAGATTTGTCTGAATTTCTGAGTAACCACGATACATTTAGAAAAGGATGGGCAATATTAAGGAAAATTCCTTGTTTTCTGTTTTTTTATAGATTTTACCCAGTCTTAGCCCAGAAGAAAAACCCAAAAATCATACTGGGATTTGAAACGCGTCGGCACGCAATGCAATTGGGCAAACAAGTGCATAAAATTGAGAAAGACACACAGGGGATTATATATAAATGTGTAAACCCCCTGTGGGCTAGAACACTATTTCCCTTTGCTCAGCAACACCTGAATGTTTTTTGAATATGATTATGATTATGTGTATTCATTGTCATGTGTAAAATATTTGTTTGATTACTTTGTTCTTTGTAACATAATAAACTAGTCGACCAAGACATTTAGCAGTTTGTTCTCAGATTGCTGAAGTGAAACGGAATTCAAAACTGGCAGCTAGATTATTTGTCTATTGTCTATTACTGGCTCATTCTAGCTGGGTGTTTCAGGGCCAACTCCTCTGTTTACAAATACTTTTAGAAAGTAGGCATTTTCTTGTTTAACCACACTGTGTTACTCTGCTGTTTTGTGTATTGACTGTTTGGTTTTGGAGTGACAGGAGCTGGGGATGTGCATTTACTGTAGACATCCACAAGGGGGTTTGAGATGTGTCCTGCCTTTCCTGGGTGACTTCTAGCTGGGCTGAATAGACCGTGGCTGCCTTTAGAGTGGTGGGAGGAGTTTCACTTGGACCTGAATAGACAGTGTCTCCACCTCCTAGAGTGATTCTGCACCAGAGAGGACGGCACTGGCTCAGAGACCCTTGCCACAAAGAGAACAAAGTGAAAATGGGGTATAAGTATTGGACCTTAAACCCCAGATAATTAGATCACTTCTGGAATCAAGAGGAATCTCTGCCAAGGAGAATAGCTGGAGAGCTGTAGGGAGTATTACTGCCCCTTTGCTGTGTTTGATTTACTGGGATGGCCTGTAGTTGCTGCTTCTGCCAAGGAGAGTACTAAGATGGGAACATAGCTGTTAACCTGCTTGAAGAAGAATCTCCAGGGGTTTGTCTGTGCTTGCCTCCTGTTCTGAAGTCTCAGCGCCACAAATAATTCATCCGCAACCCACTGACAAGCACCTGGACTCCTCTGTGGACTCTTGCATTCAAAAGGGCGCCAATACTAGTTCCTGAGCCCTAAGAATTGTGTGGTTGGTGCTGCAAAGCAAGAAAAACAACTCCGACACCATCAGAAACGCCGCCCGTGACGTCGCGAACGTCACAGAGGCAGGAGGCACCGCTCGTGAAGTGCACAACGCACCGCTCCACCAGCACCACAGCTCTGATGCCCTTCGAAGCCTGCCAAACCCTGCAGTTATCTGTCTTCCTGACACCAGTGCTTGCTCCAAAGCTGTCACCAACAGCACCAGCATCACGTTATCACAGAGCTGATAACCGACGAGGGTGACTTTATGAACTCTTCGTCTGTGCATCGCCTCACCACAGATGCCACATAACTTCCCCTATCCTAGATTCAATGCCTTGCCTCCTCACATACTCAATGCTTTGCCTCCACCGTGGCAACCAGGGAACCAGCTTTGCTTTCGCACTGACACTTCACCTCCACAAAGCTGTGCATCATCTGCTAACTTCATTTCCAAGGTACTGTTGTTTGGGGGTCATTGCGACACTGTGCCCAACTCGGCACCATAGTTTGGACATGGTTTTAGCCCCAGGAGGAGCTATTTTGTTTCAACTGTTCTATTCTTGAAATAACTTTTCTAAACGTCATATTTTGATACATGTATATTAGATTTTTGTCGCTCTGGTCTTGTTTGCTTTAGATAAAAATATCTTATTTTTCTAAAATGGTGTGGTGTCCATTTATGGTGTTTTCACTGTGTTACTGTGTGTTTGGGTACACTTACTTTACAAATGCCTTTGGGATAAGCCTGTCTGGTCATGCCATGCTACAGTGGGGGTGAGCAGCAGGGGTTATCTAAAGTGTGTAACTCCGTTGCCCTAACTTGAAGCAAGTGTCCCTACTTAGACAAAGGTTCATAACTCCGCCAAATCGAGCCGACCCCCCTATTTCTAACAGAAACAAAATATAAATTTTCAGGCAGCTTTTGGGATTCCAGGGTTCTCCTTTAGCCGGAGGCTTGAATATGTTGTTAGAAACCTTGCACAGCAAGGAAATGTTTTTTTCTTATAATGCGGGTTTGCACCACAACTCTTTTGCAGCCAGGTGTCTCTGTCCCTCTAAGGGAGCACCGGCATGTGCTTGTTGCTGGGGCTGTGCAGGGACCACTATGTTGCTGTGCCTTTGGTGCTGAGACAGTTGCTGAGGTGTCTCCTGGTTTGTTATGGTTCATGATATGCCAGTGGAATGCTTCCTGAATGATGCAAGATGGAATGTTGGGAGTGGGAACTTACAGTTGGTGAAGGGATGAGCGCCTGGCTGGCTGCTCCTGCTGGGGCTGAATACTACTGTACTACTTATCTGTAACCAACGTAAATAAATCTTCTTGAAACTTCAATTCTCATATGTCCCTTCCAGAAGGTGGAACACTCTTCCGGATCAGATTAGTCTGGAAGAAAACCACCTCATCTTTCGTAAGCGGCTAAAAACACTGCTATTTCCATCCAGCTAAAGTGTGTACCTACAGTCCGGTTCCTCAGCGCTGGGAGGCCTTATGGTAGCCATGCGCTTTACAAATATCTTTCCATTCCATTCCATTCCATACATGTCTTAGGCCTGCCATTCCAGAGCCAGTCTGCAGTTTTCGACCTTGCAAAGTAAACACTTGGCCAGGCCCAGACCTTCACTTTTAATGCATATTAATGACCCCTAAAGTAGGCCCAAGACAACCCCAAGAGCAGGGTGGAGTCTGTTTAAAAAGTTGGACAGGTACTTTTAAGATTTTTAGTTCTGGAAATGAAAAATGCTTACATTAGTTTTTCAACACTGCAAGGCCTATTTCTCCCATTGGATAACATTGGATAACATTGGAGTTGCCCCATTGCATTTTATAAGTTTGATTTCCAAATATGAAGAGATAATAGGTTCATGCTTGGTGTCTCTGGAATCTTAATTTAAAATTATATCTCATTATGAATTCTGGTTTTATTAGCAATTCTGAAAATCACAATTTTAGAAAGGGCCATTTTCTTACCTTGCTATTTGGTACAATCAGCCTGTCTCTGGTCACATGACTGGGTGTAGTTGGCAGTTGGGATTTGTGTGTTCCTTCTTGACAGCCACACACATTGGGAGTTTAGGTGTTACTGGAAAGGCCATCACTGGCAGGATGTGAGGGAGAAGCTGGGCCCAGACTCACTTACATCTGAAAAGGTAATGAAATTACATTTAATGTACTTTGAAGTAGTATCAGTCCTACCCGACAGAACCGCTTTTTCTTTAAACGTACCAACATCTAAATGAACCAGGGGGGGCGTGGCTTGATGCCCACGGAAGACGGCGGCGTCCGAGTAGAGGTCTTCTGCGCGCCTCGGCGAAGCTGTGTCCATCAGCTGCCTCACGCAAAACTTTCCGGTTGAGAACGTCTCGGAAGGTATACTGAGGGTGATGCTGACTCTATTGCTCATGTACGCACCCTGAACAGCGCTTATTTTATCAGAACAGCCGCTACTGCGATATCGCTCCACAGCGGCCGCCATTTTATTTTTGCGGCGCAAGCGCGATTGTCAGAGACAATGAAGCATTCCTTCACATAAATGCCGTTTTCTCTTCACCAGCCTCCTGATAAATGGGTAACTTTCCCCATTTCTTTGTATCCTAGTGCTTCTCCTCCATGTTACATGCCAGCTCTCCTCAGATATGATTTTAATCTGCTACAGTGAATACCATGCCGGCCATTTTGTGACTTCCAACACAATACAGTATCAGTGGCTCTGCTGTATCTTTCTATTGACTGGAGTTTACCTCACACGTCATATTCAAGCAGTGTTACCTTCCTAAGGCTCAGGAACTGGCAATATTAATCTCAATTTTTTAAGGAAGATTGTCACATTTACTGACCTGACATCCTCTTTGGGGTCTATATTTATTTATTTACTTATTTATTTATTTGTTTATCTTTACCAGTCAGAGGTCTTCCCTGAATTTAAATATGCTTTATTTCCATTGTATTTGATAGCTGTCACAATCAAAAGTTGTTTGACTAACCTTGATAAGCCTGGTACAGCAGGAACGATGATGAAGCTAATTCACCCCTTCCCTATTAGTGGTCCTACCTGCGAGTATGTACAAGTAACACTACACAGATATAACCTCAAACGGGGAAGGGGAAAAATGGAGAAATAAAATATAACACTGTGGCAGCCAGAAACTATCTACAGCATGGGTTGATAGGATTGTAGACCATACACCTATGTCCGCATCCTGTTCCCTAAACAAGAGACATGAGGAACAGGCATGAATTTTCCCCCTTACCCTGAATGCTAAATACAATATGGAACGTTAAGTAGACCAACTCACTTTCAGTACTGCCACAATTATCCTGAGTAAAAAGGCACAAAAAGTAAAAATAAAGTAAGAAAAGAAAAACATTGTCTTGCTACAATAGTTCCGAAATGCTTTTTTCAGTATCCAAATAACTGGTGCAATAACATAGAAAGTTAAGTGCATACCATAATGCAGGAGTATCAATGTTGCATTTGTCTTGTAGAAGCAGGGTTAATCCACAATACCCTGATGCCTGTAATTATTGCCCAAAAGTAAAACAAGATTGTAGAAAATGCTCCATGTAGAAATATCCGGTTCAGTAATCTCTTCGTACTGTATGCGCTTAAATGAACTCCCACGAAATGTTAGTACATTCAGGGATATGATAGTAGCCTCTCTAGCAGGTAATAAATGGCTCTGGAGAGAGCGAGAAAAAACAATATAAATCAGACCCGGTCTCTCTGGAAGACAAAGCAGATCAGCGCTACTTGCGCAGCTTGTCTCCAGACATGGCAGGCGGGGTCATAGTTCACGGAACGGCTCCAGCGCGTTCGTGAAGGTCAAAGTAAAACAAAACTCCAATAGAGTGCAGCGATATCTTCAGAGGGCCAACGAGGAATTCAGAAGGCCTTAGGCATCCTGAAAATAACAGAAAGGGAAGCCACTTGAAATCTTTTTGCTCCGGACACAATACCTTGGGCAGGAACACAGGTGACAAGCACCGGCTGTGCAGCAGGGAGGAGCATAAATAGGAAGCAGCAGAAAGAGAGGAAAGAGAAGACAGACCTCTATCCAGGCATTCTGGAATACGTAGTCTACGTGTTACATCCCACCTTCCTACCCCCATAATAGGCTAGGAATGTGACAATAGCATACTTCATGGGAAGGACTAAGACTCGCTCTTCTTTATCTTCTAAAGCAAAGCAAATTTTTATTAAGAATTCACAAATTTTTACAGAGTTCTCCAAATTAGAGGATTCTCTAGTGCCTATACCTTCAACTCTGGAAGTCAATATGGACCCTCCTTCAGTTGCGTCAGGAAAATCTGTCACTAAACGCTTAAAGAAGGATCCTCCATTTCTGCCCAAGTCAGTCTCGCCGGTCTCTATGGAGCTCTTTCTAGAAGAAATCAGGGCTCTTCGACCTTTCATGGAAGAGACTAATGCCAAACTGCAAATCCTTACTGATAATTGGTCCCAATTGGATACAAGAGTCACTGCAGTTGAACAAAGTGTCTCATCATTTAAGGATACATGCGCTACAGTCTCTCAACTTTATTCCCAAGTTTCTGTACTCCAACGACAAGTCGAGGATCTTGAAAACCGAAATAGGCGAAACAACCTTCGCATTTACGGCTTGGCAGAAGGAATTGAGGGGTCAGATGCTCCCACCTTTTTTAAGTCTTTCCATCCCAAGCTACTTCATATAACAGATGGTACCATGCTTAATATTCAACGAGCACACAGACTTGGCCGTACTCCTTCGAATGCCTCCTCTCCACAGCGACTAAGAGGTGTCATCTTATATTTCTTGGAGTACACAGATTTGTTAAAAGTTCTGTCAGCGGTCAAATCTGCACAAAGAATCACATGGTCAGGCTCCACCTTATTCTTTGAGAAGGATTACTCTAAGGCTACTGCTAACAGGCGCAAAGCTTTTCTCAACATGAGACCCGATCTTCGCTCGATGGGGGCTCGTTATGGACTTTTTCATCTTTTTAAGGTTACGTACAACAACAGAACAACTACATATGAGGATCTAATACGACTACAGAGCTTTATAAACTCATGCAAAATGGTCAACATGGGCTCCTCAAACTTTTCAGCGCCACTTATTGGTTGATATTGTGTTCATTTTTCAAAGGTTTTTTCACAGTTTACCCTTTTCTTGGTAATATTTATCGTCACTGAGAATAATACTTATTGGTTTTCAATACTCACTTGTTCTGCATTGATCCCAATTTATGCTTTATCAATTGCTATATTTAACTGTTTTTCCGGTGCATAATATGTTTTATGCTGTTTTTCGCTTCCACAGATCCTTTTGTTTTATGGCGTAGCTTCCCTTGGTCCTCTGTGTGATCTCGCCTGGATGTTCCATCTCTCCATGTGGTTTTATCTCCCCCCCTCTCCACATTTCCCTTTTGTAGGTATGTTTACTGTTTTGTCTTTTGTTCTTTGTGTCATAATGTCTTTGTTCTTTATGTTTGCTCTGCACCCAAAACGTATGTATTCATTTGGTGTATGTAATTTTCTTCTTTGCCATTATAAGATTTGCTTTCTTTTTACGCTTCCTATTGCATGTCTATTTTCTATCATAATTTCTTTTTATCTTTTTCTTTACATTGTAACTATTGTATATTCTGCTATTGTAATGTGCTCATTTAACAGTACTCGAGTAAATTATTGGCTTTTGCTGCTTGGTTTTCACATTTCTCCTTACTTTGACTTGTCACCACTCAATACTTTACTTCTGTTCTGCTTTCATTTCTTATATAGCTACTACAAAGAATTAGACTCTCTTTTTACATTTTCAGCTCAAGTTATTATTTTTTGTATTCCATGTCTTTAAATTTATTTACTTGGAATGTTAGGGGTTTGAATTCTCCAATTAAACAGCAGAGAGTATTGACCCACTTAGCTAAATTAGGCACTGATATTGTTTTTCTGCAAGAGACTCACCTTTCCCATGCTGAATCCTTAAAATTAAAAAAAGGTTTGGTAGGGGAAGTTTTCTCTTCTCCTGGGGATGGCAAACGCAAATGGAGTCATGATACTTTGTCATAAATCCCTCTCGTTCTCCATCTTATCTCAGGAATCAGATTCTTTAGGTAGATGGTTGAATGTTAAGTTATCTCTCAAGGTGTGTTCCAGTCTCTCTCCTAAATGTTTATGTTCCATATGGAGAACCTGCCTTTTGGCCTACTTTTGCTAAGCAAATCACTCCCTGTATAGAAGAAAATTGTATTCTAGCTGGTGATTGTAATCAGACTTTTGATCCATTTATTGACAGTAATTCTAAAGTCACCTTTGTACCTAACAAACCCCATAAATCATTTGTTCTTGCCATAAATCAGCATAAACTTCTTGACGCTTGACGCTTGGCGTTTTAATGTAACCCGACCACTAAAGAAGTCACTTTTTATTCCCCATATCATCACTCTCAATCAAGGATTGACTATATATTTGTATCCCATAATATTTTGCAAACTCTCACACATGCAGAAATTGGACCCATCTTACCGTCAGATCATGCCCCTGTTTTAATTGGCCTAGACATTTTACTCAAAATTACAGGTCCTATGAGATGGCGTTTTAACAATGCCCTCCTCTCAGATCCTAAATTCATTACTTCCTTTATTGCTTTCTTTGATGAATTTTTCATGATAAATCAAACTCCTTCCATTCCCTTTCACGCCTTATGGGACGCTTTTAAAGCCTCAACTAGGGACTTTATAATTGGATTTGTTGCGAAGAAACAAAATACTGCCTGTAAATTTACTAAGGCACTTCTTCAAGATATTAAGAGACTGGAGCACTTTTATTATACCTCGCACTCAAAAGCATGTTTGACAGCCCTCATCAATGCCAAGATGCAGTTTAATAAGAAGTCCACGGAGGATGCCTCACTATATTTGTTAAAATCCAGTGCTAAATTGTTTAGGGGCAAAAACAAAGCTGGGAAAAGTCTGGCCAATTACTTGAAAGTTAGACAGAATAAGCTGAATATTAAATCCATATACGATGTACATTCAGATTATAAGTTTAAGGATGTTGAAATTTTGAATGAATTTGCTAGTTTTTATAAGTCATTATATGCTTCTGAAACACAACCCACTGATAAGTCTCTGTTACACTTTTTTCCCAATATTCAAAAAACCCCAAACACTATCCCAGATTTATCCTCATTGGAATTGGACATGACACAGCAAGAATTGTCTGACGCCGTTCATCATCTCAAAAAAGATAAAGCGCTGGTGCCTGATGGTTTCACGGTGGAATTTTATTTACATTTTTCTAAACTTTTGTTGCCCAAACTGTATTCTCTAATAAATTCCTTTAATGTGTCAGGTGGTTCTTCAGGTTCGTTCTCAGAAGCACATATCTGCCTTATCCCCAAAGAAGGTAAAGACCCTAAATACTGTAAAAATTACAGACCTATATCATTGCTTAACATCGACTATAAAATCTTTTCCAAAGCACTAGCCACAAGATTAGACTCCCACTTACCAGATCTTTTGGGGAAAGAACAATCTGGTTTTGTTAAAGGTCCTGTAAACCGGAGTCCTTGCTGCCCCCAGATAATGCTCCCATTACTGAATGGTGGATCGCTGACCCCTCCCCTTCTCTTCATACCTACCGGAATGACTGGAGCTGCGACGGTAAGCAGCAGTGGGGACGACCAGACATAGACAATGAGTGCTCCTCCACGTAGGAGACGGTGGAGTGGTGAAAAACGAGGAAGTCCTAGTCTCGGCGGGTGATGTCACCGAAAGAGGAGCGAGAGCGGAGGTGTCGAGAGGAAGACGAGAGGAAGAAGGATGCGAAGCAGAGGAAAGAGGAAAATACGGAGAACGAGAGTAGAAGTCAGGAGGCCAACGTTTCCACGCGTCGCCCAGCCACACTCACGGAGGAGTGTGGCTATCCCAGGTACGATAACGGGTGTCGAACTGGGTCGGGAGGCGGGGCGGGTCTAAACAAAGTTAGGGGGTTGCTGTTCACAGACTGGAAACACTCTCCCTTTTTTTCATAGGCACCCCTAAATCCCCGTCCTACACACCTACCCTCACATAGTGCATTTAGGCACGAGTTTAGTGTTTGGCACCGGTATGTTTTTCCCTCTTTACCTGGGCTCCCTAATCTACGTTATTCAGACAGTGATCTGATTACACCTTTTGTTCTAATTTGGGTATATCGCTTGAATGCTGTGAAAGTCTGGAGGAAACGACCGGCCACAGGAGAAATAGACCCTACAAAGAAGAATAACCCCTGTGTTCAATGCCATCACGGATCCGGCTGCCCCCACTCGGGAAAGACAGTTGATAAAGAAAAAAAAGTCCTTTATTAAAATAAAGCATTATCTCCCGCGCTCAAGTCTCCGGCCTATTTCTCCATCCCCTACACCGCGACAGGTCCTTTTATAACCGACAACACACAACTTCTTTTTAATGTCTTGTCCAAATCCTCGTATCTTAAACAATACATTGCAGCAATAGCCTTGAACGCTGAAAAGGCATTTGATAGAGTTGAATGGACCTATTTGTTTTACACTCTCAAATGGTTTGGTCTAGGCCCTAAATTCATATCCTTAATCTATCTCCTTCATTCCAATCCTCGCGCAGCAGTTTGTGCTAATGGTCTGATATCCCCATTTTTCAATTTAGGAAGAGGCGTGCGGCAAGGATGTCCTCTTTCCCCTTTTCTTTTTACTTTAGCTTTGGAACCCTTTCTTTCTAAGCTACGTCAGAACTCAAATTTACATGGCTTTCAGACATCGCACTCTCATATCAAATTGGCTGCATATGCAGATGAAATGTTGCTTTTTATGTCCAAACCAAATGAATCAATCGCTGCTTTTTTGGCAGAGGTACTGTGGAAAATTAGATTTCGATGTGAACATTGCCGGCGCCATCTTGTCCAAACCTGGGCCCGTACGAGCGCTTAAGCGGCAGCCATTTTAGACACCATGGCCACTTCGTACACTGCCGATCGCCTGCACGTCTCCCTGACCTCGCTAACATCCCCCGCGCGCTGGCAGCCCCCATGCACACATGCCTGAACCATAAACGCATCCACAGCGCAACCCTGCCCCGGAGCCACTTCCCATGCCGGACTCACATACCCTTTCATCTCTTTCACACGAGCAGCCTCTTTGACAACCCCCTCCCCTGCACCTGCTTGTTCGATCCGATCCCAGGCCATCACCCAACCCTGCGGATACAGTTTATTGCCCTCATACTGTAGGATCTTGCCTCTCATCAAAGGAGCCGGGATTAATCAGTGTCATAACCCCATGAGATCTAACCAATTGTGCACATTCCGGTTCCTGACGGAATGCCCAGCTGCGCGTTAGTCATCACCTGCTGAGGTTGGGGTGGGGGACCTCCACTGTAAATGCGTGTGGGAGCGAGCCTGAAGCGGGGATTCTAGAAATGTTTTACTGTACTTCAATGTCAGGAAGGTGCTATCTTGTAATAAAGTAATAAACCACTGTATAAAAGGCCAGGCCACAGAGAAGCAGTTAGAGAGCACCTCGAGACGATACCCTGATTGTCCGATCTGACGTGCTTTGCGCCGTAGAAATTAAAAACCCGTTTCCTGCTTTCCAGTTCCAGCGCCCCTCTCTTTATTTGATAATTATTGAATGGTTCAGAGGCGACTAACGCCAAGCAGTGCTTGAGTATATCTAGAGAAATACTGCTTTTCCACAATTGGCTTCCCAACACGTGGGTCCAGTGAGAGAGGTCCTAACGACAGAGTGAACGACTGCAACGATCGGGAAGAGCTCCTGCCCGAAGGACCCTCGTCTGGCAGCCGATCATCCGACCTTCACCGGTTCTGGACGAACCTCTCTCGAGGGATCTACGGTCCTGACTGGGATCAAACAGGAGTGCCACAGCAATAACAGAGAATAGAGGACAATCGGCACTGGAAGTGGAAGACGAGAAACTGTCCATACGGTCCGGGTAAGGTTGTGCAACAAGACTCTTTTTGTTTGATTGATTGATTGATTGTTCGGAAATTATCACTTATTGATTGGTACGCTTAGCCTTCGTTGCTACTCGATAAATTTATTGGTTCTTTTTGAGATATTCTCTGTTTGCAAACAACGAAGAATAGAAATATTCTGTCTAGTCTTTGCAAGTAGTGAAGGATAGTTAGTGCGGACCTTTGTCCACCATTGTTTGAGATCTTCACTTGTCTGATATACGTCATGCCTATCTTCTCCCCACTGATTGGTAGCTTGTTTAGCCCGGATCGTTTATTGGAGGTAGATCATCCAGCTCCACTGGAAGGCACCCCTAATAAGGACATGTTTACGAAATCTGGACTAGTCGCCGTAGCTTATAGTAAGTTATGGCATAAAAATACGAAAAAAGATCGAGAAAGTCAGTGGCCACTGATAGGATCTTTTGACCTTGATAAAATAGAAGTGCTAGAAATAGCCCTTGACAAAAATAAAACCACGCCTACCATGCTTGATAGTCTCGGCATGTGGCGCAAAGAAGCAATGCAACGCAAAAAGAGAGACGAAGCGAAAATCGATAAAGAATTGCGAAAAGCAGCTCACTTGGCTGGTGAAAAGTTAGGAGAGGAAATAAAGGAAAGAGAAAAAGCTAAAAAAGAACGAGAATCAGAAACCTCAGGACAATCCCCTGTTAGAACACCCTCAGTGCTTTACTCTGAGCTCCCATCGATGCAAAAGGCAGACGATGATTTACTCCTAGGTCCCCCAATCATCTATATGCCCCCTCCTTATGCCCCCTCCCATCCTTTAGTACAGCACCTACAACACCCAAGCTTAAATGAAGGTAGCACCAGGGCCTCGGTACCCACGGCCTCCACGCCGACCGAGCCTCTCGTGCTAAACTTTGTATCAAAAGAAGCCTCAGATAATCCCGAAACGAAAGAAAAAGAACAAGCAAGAATTCCCCGTTTGAACAAAAATGAACGAGCGGGCATTGATAAAATAGTTAAAACATTAGTGGATTGAAGAGAGACGGAAGAATATATATCGTATCGGACATATGTAACTCGTATGCCGACAGCCATAAACGACATTTTATTGTACGCTTTTGCTATCACACTCTCACCGCATACGAAGAAAGGTATAGAGATAAAAGACCTGAACGCCTTGCAACTCTGTATAGGAAGGTAGATAGCGGAGAGGAGAGTGAGTGTGATGCGGCAGAACTTTTCTCATACACGCTAGAAGTCTTCCGCCACCTCATAGAACAAGGACAAATAGTCAAAGGCACAACTCCTGTAACGTTAGAACCCCCGGCAGGAAAATTAGACACTATGATGCCCATAAAGAAAACCGCTCCCTACTGGGTCCCCCCAAGAGGTCAGGGAACTCATGATGATATAAACCACCAGGACGCTAAAGGAAGGGTAGGGTACAATTGGGTATACCAACCCTGGGATAGACAAGACATCCTAACCTTCTGTAAATCCTTGCCGGACTTGCGAAAGAACCCTACTGCCTTCTACACAGAATTAGGTACCGCCCTATGATCGACAATTATGACCCTAGCCGATATAGACTTGTTCTTTGGGCTATGTCTGCCAGCTGATGTGTGGAAGCAAATCCGGAAAGTCGCCACCTTGAGCTGTTTGGACATACCTGGGGACAACTTGATGTCATAGACAAACAACGAGATCCTGGACAGAAATCCCTGAGAGCTATACTGGAACTCCCAGATAAAATTGTGCAGAAAATAAAGACTCTAATCCCTGAGAAAAAGGTAGACTGGTCAATAGTAACAGCTTGCCGCCAAAAACCCCAAGAAGACGTCTCCGGGTATTTTTCTCGGTTCAAAACGGTGTTCTCCGATTACAGTGGCCAGGACATGACTACTGCAACCGGACATCACTTATTCGTACAGAATTATGTTAAGGGTCTGTTGCCAGAAGTCTCACAGAAACTGCAGACTAGCGAGAGTAGTTGGGCGGCCTCAAAGCCTGCGGCCATCCTTCAGATGGCCCAGTACTATGAACACCAGAAGAATGAAAATGATAGAGCCTCAGAGAAGAAAAAGAAAGACTTAAAGGAGCGAGTCATGATAGCTCAGTTACAAGGAGCGAGTTTAGGGAAAGAACCATACAAGGGAAACTTTCAGCAAAATGTCCCTAGAAACCCACCTCCTAGAAGTAATGCACCCGCACCCTACGCTGGACGTAGAGATTTAGGCAAGAACCAATGTGCATTCTGCAAAGAATACGGACATTGGAAGTCTCAATGCCCGATCCTGTTAGAACTGAATAGGAACAAAGAGACGAGAGACATAGCAAACGGGCCAAGAAATAGAGGGCGTGGACGAGGATACACAAGCGACGCTAGTGACAAAAGGCCCGGTAAAGTGAACACTTTTGACCGTCCCTGACACAATCAGTACCAACAATATGACTGTGGCAACGCTTATGACTTCGCATAGGACCGCCAAGGGCAAGGGAGGGATCCAGTCGAGCTCTATGTTGACCAGCAAGGCCCTTATGTCACCGCTAAGGTCCCAGGCACAAAGTCTCCATTTTTGGTAGACACGGGAGCAACATGTAGTGAATATCCAAACAACGGATTCCAAGGGCACCCTTGTCTGGCTCACACGTGACATCAATAGGTTTTGATGGTACGCCCTCCACCAACCCCTTGTCCAAACCAATCCCTTTTGATCTGGAAAATAATATCACCGACACGACATTCCTCCTCTCCTCCAATACCCCCGATGCCATTATGGGTCTAGACTTGCTGAAGCATTTTCGAGCAACTATTAGATGCTCACCCGATGGAGTCCGAGTCATTCTATATGACAACCCCAACCTGCTCAGACCTTGCCCCTCACGACACATGTACTCCGTAACTGACGCAGACATGTCCCTGCTTGACACCTTACCTTCGTACTTATGGGTAAAGGCCGACTCAGACGTAGGACGAATGATGATAGACCCAGTGCATGTGACTGTACAACAGGACGCAACATTGCCAAAAATACTGCAGTACAAAATCTCACCCGAAGGCGAGAAAGCATTGGTAGAAATATTCCAATCCTTAGTGAATGCAAGAGTGGTGGAAGAAGTAGTCAGCAACATTTGCAACAGCCCTATCTTACCGATTATCAAAAAGCAAGGAGAAGGAGATGAGAAAGCGTACCGCTTCATCATCGACCTGCGAGAAATCAACAAAATAGTTGTGCCACAGTACCCCTTAGTCTCTGACATTACCACCATTCTGACCCTGGCCCCGTCCACTGCCACCACATTTACCGTAATTGACCTGAAAAACGACTTCTTCTCCATACCTATCCACCCAGACAGCCGCTACCTCTTCGGATTTACCCTAACATCCCGCTCATATAGATTTTGTAGAGCACCCCAAGGGTACACTGAAAGCCCAAGCATTTATAGCCAGGCACTCAAGAGACAGTTAGATGCAGTTCAGTTACCGGACGGAGTGGTGTTGATACAGTATGTGGATGACATTCTTCTAGTGGCCGACACCACTCCCCTAGCAGTCACCGCCACCATCCTGCTCCTACATTTCCTTGCAGAGAATGGTCACAAAGTTTCCCAATAGAAATTACAGTTTTGCAAACCCCAAGTGACATATTTAGGCCACCTCCTATCAAAAGAAGGAAGGAAACGTACACCTGACTGAATCCAGACCATTTTAGAAACCACCATCCCTAAGAACCAGAAACAAGTCCACTCTCTGGTAGGCCTCACCTCATTCTGTCGACAGTGGTTGCCGAACTTCAGTCTCATTGTTAAACATCTACTTTCCCTTCTAGCCAAAGATGTTCCCTTCCAGCTCCCTTGGACCCCCGAGTGCCAAACATCTTTCAAGGAATTACGCCCTTTGTTCAGCACCCGTTCTAGGAACCCCAAACCCTTCTCCCACTACACCCACGAAAGAGAAGGATGTGCATTATCTGTCCTGACGCAATCCATTTGCCCCAAACAATGCCCTTGTGCTTACTTCTCCGCCACTCTTGACCCCGTAGCCAGAGCTTTACCAGGTTGCCTACGAGCTGTGGCAGCTGCCGCTGTCTCGATACGACAGAGTGAGGGAATTGTACTTTCAAACCCCCTTACGGTATTAGTACCCCATGCTGTTGACACCCTCCTGAATCAGACCCAACACCTGACTAGCGCACGACTGACTGGGTACGAACTAACTCTATTGGCACCACACATTACCTTGAAGCGATGCACCACTCTGAACCCGGCTACCTTGTTACCACTACCTGAGAACGACCCCAATGTAACTCCCCTGCATGACTTGGTGACCCTCACTGATGAACAGACTAAGAGCAGGGTAGACCTCCGAGACACTGCCTTCCCAGAACCTGACGGAGAGCTATGGGTAGATGGCTCATGCATCAAACTTCCCGACGGCACCACCTCAGCTGCATATGCTGTTACCACAGCCCGAACTGTTATTGAAACAGCCCGCATTACCCAACGATCCGCTCAGGCAGCAGAACTGATTGCCCTCACACAAGCGTGTATTTTAGCAGCAGGGATGACAGCAAACATACACACGGACAGCCAGTATGCCTTCCGAGTTGTTCATCACTTTGGGCTTCTATGGAGGGAAAGGGGATTCCTGACCTCGCACAGCACACCAATCTTACATGGAGATCTAGTCTCCGCCCTGACTGAAGCAGTCCTCCTCCCCAAGCAACTGGCAGTAATCAAATGCCAAGCGTACAAGAAAGTGACGGACATTGTAGGACAAGGGAATGCACTGGCTAACATCACTGCCCGAGCCACAGCCGAAAACAGAACAACGACACGAATGTACGTGACCAGGTCACAAGCAGAGAAATGGACAGACGCTAGGGAGACTATAAGAGACATGCAACTGACAAGAACACCGCACAAACTGACTGAATGAGCACGGGTGGGACTAAAAGACGATGAAGGCTGCTGGAGGACGAAAGACACAGACAAATCGTTGCTACCTAACGCTTATCTGATCCCCATATTGACCATGGCACACTTACCCGCATACATAGGATCTGCCCCCATGACTGAACTGATTACTAGAGTATGGCACAACGACAAAATATCAGATTCAGCGAAACGCTTAGTCCAGCAGTGCATGATATGCCTACAGCACAGCCCGGGGAAGGGGACAGTAGTGGCCCGGGGAGGGTTTGGGGTCCCTGACCATCCCTTTGAAATCATCCAAATGGATGACATTCAGCTAGAAAGGTGCCATGGTCTAAAATACGTACTAGTGATTGTGTGCGCGTTTAGCAAATGGGTGGAAGCTTACCCCACTCATGACAATACCGCTATCTCTACTGCTAAAGTATTGTTGAAGGAGTTTTTCCCACGCTACGGCCTTTGTAGGATTTTGTGGAGCGACAATGGCCCCCACTTCGTAGCCGAAGTTATCCAACTCATACTGAAAGGGTTGGGTGTAAAACAGAAATTTCACACAGTTTTCCCCTCCAATCTGCAGGCCTGGTAGAACGCCACAACGCCACACTAAAACTAAAGCTAGCGAAGATAGTTGCCACCACAGGACTGAAATGGCCTGATGCCCTCCCACTGGCATTGCTATCAATGAGCTCCACTCCAACCAAACACCACTTGACTCCGAACGAGGTTGTCTTCGGCCGGCCTATGAATATTTGGGCCGCGCCAAAGCCAACATCCATCCATGATGTCCCGGACATCCTAATGTCTGATTATCTGCACAATTTACCAAAAACACTAACTGTTATCCACCAACAGGTGCAGCAAGCCATACCAGACGCATCCAGCGGCCCCGGACACGACATCCGACCTGGGGACTACGTGTAGGTCCGAAATTTTCAAAGAACGAAAAGCTTGGAACCCAGGTGGACGGGCCCCTGGTAAGTCTTGATCACCACCCGAACTGCACTTCGAGTGGAGGGAAAGAGAAATTAGCTGCACGCGCACCACTGCAGATGAATATCATCAACCCTGATAGCGACCGAAAACGTGGACACCCAAGAAGAGCTCCTGACGAAAGACCGACCTGCCCTAAGCTGCTACCCAGAAACAGAGACACTTGAATTGACAGAATTTCCCAATCCCACTGTGCCATCCAGGAAAGAGTACAACTTGTGATGAAAGGAGAGTGCTTTGACCAAGCAGACCACTAACTAAGTCAAAAATCTCAGGGCAGTAGCTAACACTACAAAGGCTACCAGGAGAGACGCCAGACAAAGTATGTGGTCCTGCCAGTCACCGAGCCTCTTGAAGGTGATGGAAGACCCCAGACGACCGAAGACCCACCGTAAAGACCCTGAGACTGCTAAGCTGCATAGCACAAAGACAATTGCACTTTTCATTGCATCCCTCATCTGCCTCCTGCTGATGGTCACAGTTTGGATCATGGAAGAAAGTGCTCCCGCTCACAAGACAATGATACCCACTATGCAGCCCACCACCAAGAAAGAACATTATCGGGTCTTACTGTCACCCCACCTCCGAGAACAACGCAAAGAATTTTGGAATAATTAATTTGTACAATTGCTGCATCAACACAACCTTGCTGCCAATGCCACGAACTGTTGGATCTGTGGGCTGCTACCTCATGCAACTGAACACTCTATCCCCTTCATCCCTTCACCTTTCTCTGTTCATGGATCCTGCCTTGCTTGGCTAATACTTCTACAAGGGAGCTACAAGGACAATGCAACATCTGGTGAAACAATTGCACAGTTCTACAATGAGTTCTGGCTGAACAAAACAGGAAAAACCTCTGCTCCCTATTGCCCTCTGACATCCAACACCACTTTTCAAATTAACATCCCGGAAATGGAACGAATCGAAATGCAAGTGTTCAACAATCCAGCCAGACCCACCTTCTCATATCTGCGAAAACGGACTGCTGCAACTCTGACTGTGGCCCTATCTGTGGTGAATGTCTCAGGCCTTGTTTGCATTGAAGGCCCTGGGATGAAAATCGTGGGCCACAGCTCCTGCCTCATAAAAAGGACTTTGAACACTGCCGATCCTCCTTCATTTGTTGCTTCACCAAATATGTACTTTGTCTGCGGTACAAAAGCATCGACATACGTGGCACCAGCAAATCAGCACAGACAGAAACGCTCAGAAGACACAGAGCAAGCAGACTCCACTGCATCACAGTTCCTCGATGCAGCAAAAGGACTCCTTCCACTTTGGGGTCCGATGGCAAACTGTCAAGCCATCCGACATCTGACCCAAGCAGTCGAAACAGCATTAAACATCACAGCTGGCATCCTCACCAACAACACAGCTGAACTACAGGCGGTCCGCCTAGTGGCTCTACAGAACCGTCTTGTCTTAGACGTAGTGCTAGCGGATCGAGGAGGAGCATGTCGCATCATCGGAGCCAGCTGCTGCACCTTCGTACATTATAATTCACCGTCAGTTTACATGGCAATCGAACACCTTCACAGACTGGCATCAGAGATCCACCAGGAGCAAGAAGGCTGGACACTGGGAAGCTCATTTTGGAACACTTTGAAAGACTGGGGTTGGAAACTGTTGATGATAATATTGGTGCCAGTCTTTATAATATGTGGTTGTTTCCTGGGGATACAATCCATACCTCCTCTGTGCTCTCTTCTCATGAACTCTATTTGCCCTAAGACTTTGAACACTAAACCTGAACATGTGAAAGCCTTGTATGACATAGAGATACAAAAATTGATGGGGATTAATGTAAATTGACAAGCTGGCTCAGGCATGTTCAAAGGGTACACTGTGGAAAATTAGATTTCGATGTGAACATTGCCGGCGCCATCTTGTCCAAACCTGGGCCCGTACGGGCGCTTAAGCGGCAGCCATTTTAGACACCATGGCCACTTTGTACACTGCCGATCGCCTGCACGTCTTCCTGACCTAGCTAACATCCCCCGCGCACTGGCAGCCCCCATGCACACATGCCTGAACCATAAACGCATCCACAGCGCGACCCTGCCCCGGAGCCACTTCCCGTGCCGGACCCATATACCCTTTCATCTCTTTCACACGAGCAGCCTCCTCATCAAAGGAGCCGGGATTAATCAGTGTCATAAACCCATGAGATCTAACCAATTGCGCACATTCCGGTTGCTGACGGAATGTCCAGCTGTGCGACAGTCATCACCTGCTGAGGTTGGGGTGGGGGACCTCCACTGTGAATGCGTGTGGGAACGAGCCTGAAGCAGGGACTCCAGAAATGTTTTACTGTAATTCAAGCTAACAGTGTGTACGTGTGTGAAATTGGTGTGGTCTTGAGGCGGAAGCCGGGACCCGTGAGTAGTAGAACGCTGCGATTGATTTTAAGAATTGCATTTAATCGTTTTTAAAATTTACTTTGGCTATCCCCTCGACACCCTGTCCAGATATTGGGGCACTTCCCTCACCTGCGGTGCCTGACTATCACGAATCGGCAGTATTGCCCAACGGCCGCCATCTTGGGTGAGGAGCACGGCGAGCAGACCAGTGCTCGGCCACTCCCGCCCTCGTTACTATAAAAAAACCCAGAATCCCACGCACTCCGACTAACAGTGTGTACGTGTGTGAAATTGGTGTGGTCTTGAGGCGGAAGCCGGGACCCGAGAGTAGTAGAACGCTGCGATTGATTTTAAGAATTGCATTTAATCGTTTTTATAATTTACTTTGGCTATCCCCACGACGCCTTGTCCAGATATTGGGGCACTTCCCTCACCTGCGGTGCCTGACTATCACGAATCGGCATTATTGCCCAACGGCCGCCTTCTTGGGTGAGGAGCACGGCGAGCAGACCAGTGCTCGGCCACTCCCGCCCTCGTTACTATAAAGATACCCAGAATCCCACGCACTCCGACTAACAGTGTGTACGTGTGTGAAATTGGTGTGGTCTTGAGGCGGAAGCCAGGACCCGTGAGTAGTACAACGCTGCGATTGATTTTAAGAATTGCATTTAATCGTTTTTAAAATTTACTTTGGCTATCCCCTCGACACCCTGTCCAGATATTGGGGCACTTCCCTCACCTGCGGTGCCTGACTATCACGAATCCGCAGTATTGCCTAACGGCCGACATCTTGGGTGAGGAGCACGGCGAGCAGACCAGTGCTCGGCCACTCCTGCCCTCGTTACTATAAAATGATACCCTCATTTAGGAGGCGCAGCGTACGGGCGCAGCAGGCGCGCCGGCGGCGCGCCGAAGGGGCCATAACCTCTGTATCTTTCACAGGGATTGTTAGGAGTTACACCCCTACTGATTTGAGAGGGATAAGAATGCAAGCAAATGCGACTTGTTCACATCTTTTCTACCCCTCAGATATTCCATTACAGTGTGGGCTTTGTAATGCTCAGCTCAAACCTAAGCCCCCCTTAGACAAACAACAATCATTTAAAATGTACCTTTTAAACTGCAGGTCTCTACCGAGGCACTGCTTAGAAATATCTCTGCCAAAGGGAAATCCCTGGGTACACACTCATGTATGGACTTGCTATACTTTCATACCCATCTGTCTAAGCATTCAACCATCAACAGGAAAGACTAATTCAATACATTATATTGGCAAAAGGTTGATTTCCACACTAAAATTTGAACGTTCACAATCTTTTTAATAAAAGCATATACAAAAGAAGATTTGCACAAAATGACAAGTTAAAATTTCAAAGGGCAATCTTTGAAAAGGTAAAATAAAAACAAAATAAAAACAAATGTTCATAACAATTCATTACATATATAAGCAAGTTTGAATTAAAACAAAGAAGTCATGAAAAGACAAATGTCACAGGCAGATATATCATTAAATCACAATAAAAAAACAAAAAAAACCCTACACACACTGTGGCTTACTAATACCTTGACGATTTACAAAAGGGGGTGGTGATGAACAGAGTGTCTGAGTTAAACAGACCACTCTTACCCAGTCCAAAGATCAGGGCTTGATCCATCACCGTTATTTATCTCACTGCCCCATCCCAGCTCAGAACCTGGCTATATGCAAATCAGTCTGTCCCTGGCCCAGTGCATCATGGGAACAGGGCAGACTAAACTACCAAGCCAATTCTTCACCAGAAAGGAGACAAGCTACCGGGGACCGGTTTCTGGCATTTCAGCCTTCTTCGGCCCGGCTTGCTTGAATCCTGATGGAGCAGTGAGAAAGGGACTCATGTCTGAGTATACCCTGCCACACCTATAGTGGCCAAAAACGATTTACAAAAGGGGGTGGTGATGAACAGAGTGTCTGAGTTAAACAGACCACTCTTACCCAGTCCAAAGATCAGGGCTTGATCCATCACCGTTATTTATCTCACTGCCCCATCCCAGCTCAGAACCTGGCTATATGCAAATCAGTCTGTCCCTGGCCCAGTGCATCATGGGAACAGGGCAGACTAAACTACCAAGCCAATTCTTCACCAGAAAGGAGACAAGCTACCGGGGACCGGTTTCTGGCATTTCAGCCTTCTTCGGCCCGGCTTGCTTGAATCCTGATGGAGCAGTGAGAAAGGGACTCATGTCTGAGTATACCCTGCCACACCTATAGTGGCCAAAAACGATTTACAAAAGGGGGTGGTGATGAACAGAGTGTCTGAGTTAAACAGACCACTCTTACCCAGTCCAAAGATCAGGGCTTGATCCATCACCATTATTTATCTCACTGCCCCATCCCAGCTCAGAACCTGGCTATATGCAAATCAGTCTGTCCCTGGCCCAGTGCATCATGGGAACAGGGCAGACTAAACTACCAAGCCAATTCTTCACCAGAAAGGAGACAAGCTACCGGGGACCGGTTTCTGGCATTTCAGCCTTCTTCGGCCCGGCTTGCTTGAATCCTGATGGAGCAGTGAGAAAGGGACTCATGTCTGAGTATACCCTGCCACACCTATAGTGGCCAAAAACGATTTACAAAAGGGGGTGGTGATGAACAGAGTGTCTGAGTTAAACAGACCACTCTTACCCAGTCCAAAGATCAGGGCTTGATCCATCACCGTTATTTATCTCACTGCCCCATCCCAGCTCAGAACCTGGCTATATGCAAATCAGTCTGTCCCTGGCCCAGTGCATCATGGGAACAGGGCAGACTAAACTACCAAGCCAATTCTTCACCAGAAAGGAGACAAGCTACCGGGGACCGGTTTCTGGCATTTCAGCCTTCTTCGGCCCGGCTTGCTTGAATCCTGATGGAGCAGTGAGAAAGGGACTCATGTCTGAGTATACCCTGCCACACCTATAGTGGCCAAAAACGATTTACAAAAGGGGGTGGTGATGAACAGAGTGTCTGAGTTAAACAGACCACTCTTACCCAGTCCAAAGATCAGGGCTTGATCCATCACCGTTATTTATCTCACTGCCCCATCCCAGCTCAGAACCTGGCTATATGCAAATCAGTCTGTCCCTGGCCCAGTGCATCATGGGAACAGGGCAGACTAAATTACCAAGCCAATTTTCACCAGAAAGGAGACAAGCTACCGGGGGCCGGTTTCTGGCATTTCAGCCTTCTTCGGCCCGGCTTGCTTGAATCCTGATGGAGCAGTGAGAAAGAGACTCATGTCTGAGTATACCCTGCCACACCTATAGTGGCCAAAAACGATTTACAAAAGGGGGTGGTGATGAACAGAGTGTCTGAGTTAAACAGACCACTCTTACCCAGTGCAAAGATCAGGGCTTGATCCATCACCGTTATTTATCTCACTGCCCCATCCCAGCTCAGAACCTGGCTATATGCAAATCAGTCTGTCCCTGGCCCAGTGCATCATGGGAACAGGGCAGACTAAACTACCAAGCCAATTCTTCACCAGAAAGGAGACAAGCTACCGGGGACCGGTTTCTGGCATTTCAGCCTTCTTCAGCCCGGCTTGCTTGAATCCTGATGGAGCAGTGAGAAAGGGACTCATGTCTGAGTATACCCTGCCACACCTATAGTGGCCAAAAACGATTTACAAAAGGGGGTGGTGATGAACAGAGTGTCTGAGTTAAACAGACCACTCTTACCCAGTCCAAAGATCAGGGCTTGATCCATCACCGTTATTTATCTCACTGCCCCATCCCAGCTCAGAACCTGGCTATATGCAAATCAGTCTGTCCCTGGCCCAGTGCATCATGGGAACAGGGCAGACTAAACTACCAAGCCAATTCTTCACCAGAAAGGAGACAAGCTACCGGGGACCGGTTTCTGGCATTTCAGCCTTCTTCAGCCCGGCTTGCTTGAATCCTGATGGAGCAGTGAGAAAGGGACTCATGTCTGAGTATACCCTGCCACACCTATAGTGGCCAAAAACGATTTACAAAAGGGGGTGGTGATGAACAGAGTGTCTGAGTTAAACAGACCACTCTTACCCAGTCCAAAGATCAGGGCTTGATCCATCACCGTTATTTATCTCACTGCCCCATCCCAGCTCAGAACCTGGCTATATGCAAATCAGTCTGTCCCTGGCCCAGTGCATCATGGGAACAGGGCAGACTAAACTACCAAGCCAATTCTTCACCAGAAAGGAGACAAGCTACCGGGGACCGGTTTCTGGCATTTCAGCCATCTTCAGCCCGGCTTGCTTGAATCCTGATGGAGCAGTGAGAAAGGGACTCATGTCTGAGTATACCCTGCCACACCTATAGTGGCCAAAAACGATTTACAAAAGGGGGTGGTGATGAACAGAGTGTCTGAGTTAAACAGACCACTCTTACCCAGTCCAAAGATCAGGGCTTGATCCATCACCGTTATTTATCTCACTGCCCCATCCCAGCTCAGAACCTGGCTATATGCAAATCAGTCTGTCCCTGGCCCAGTGCATCATGGGAACAGGGCAGACTAAACTACCAAGCCAATTTTCACCAGAAAGGAGACAAGCTACCGGGGACCGGTTTCTGGCATTTCAGCCTTCTTCGGCCCGGCTTGCTTGAATCCTGATGGAGCAGTGAGAAAGGGACTCATGTCTGAGTATACCCTGCCACACCTATAGTGGCCAAAAACGATTTACAAAAGGGGGTGGTGATGAACAGAGTGTCTGAGTTAAACAGACCACTCTTACCCAGTCCAAAGATCAGGGCTTGATCCATCACCGTTATTTATCTCACTGCCCCATCCCAGCTCAGAACCTGGCTATATGCAAATCAGTCTGTCCCTGGCCCAGTGCATCATGGGAACAGGGCAGACTAAACTACCAAGCCAATTTTCACCAGAAAGGAGACAAGCTACCGGGGACCGGTTTCTGGCATTTCAGCCTTCTTCGGCCCGGCTTGCTTGAATCCTGATGGAGCAGTGAGAAAGGGACTCATGTCTGAGTATACCCTGCCACACCTATAGTGGCCAAAAACGATTTACAAAAGGGGGTGGTGATGAACAGAGTGTCTGAGTTAAACAGACCACTCTTACCCAGTCCAAAGATCAGGGCTTGATCCATCACCGTTATTTATCTCACTGCCCCATCCCAGCTCAGAACCTGGCTATATGCAAATCAGTCTGTCCCTGGCCCAGTGCATCATGGGAACAGGGCAGACTAAACTACCAAGCCAATTCTTCACCAGAAAGGAGACAAGCTACCGGGGACCGGTTTCTGGCATTTCAGCCTTCTTCGGCCCGGCTTGCTTGAATCCTGATGGAGCAGTGAGAAAGGGACTCATGTCTGAGTATACCCTGCCACACCTATAGTGGCCAAAAACGATTTACAAAAGGGGGTGGTGATGAACAGAGTGTCTGAGTTAAACAGACCACTCTTACCCAGTCCAAAGATCAGGGCTTGATCCATCACCATTATTTATCTCACTGCCCCATCCCAGCTCAGAACCTGGCTATATGCAAATCAGTCTGTCCCTGGCCCAGTGCATCATGGGAACAGGGCAGACTAAACTACCAAGCCAATTCTTCACCAGAAAGGAGACAAGCTACCGGGGACCGGTTTCTGGCATTTCAGCCTTCTTCGGCCCGGCTTGCTTGAATCCTGATGGAGCAGTGAGAAAGGGACTCATGTCTGAGTATACCCTGCCACACCTATAGTGGCCAAAAACGATTTACAAAAGGGGGTGGTGATGAACAGAGTGTCTGAGTTAAACAGACCACTCTTACCCAGTCCAAAGATCAGGGCTTGATCCATCACCGTTATTTATCTCACTGCCCCATCCCAGCTCAGAACCTGGCTATATGCAAATCAGTCTGTCCCTGGCCCAGTGCATCATGGGAACAGGGCAGACTAAACTACCAAGCCAATTTTCACCAGAAAGGAGACAAGCTACCGGGGACCGGTTTCTGGCATTTCAGCCTTCTTCGGCCCGGCTTGCTTGAATCCTGATGGAGCAGTGAGAAAGGGACTCATGTCTGAGTATACCCTGCCACACCTATAGTGGCCAAAAACGATTTACAAAAGGGGGTGGTGATGAACAGAGTGTCTGAGTTAAACAGACCACTCTTACCCAGTCCAAAGATCAGGGCTTGATCCATCACCGTTATTTATCTCACTGCCCCATCCCAGCTCAGAACCTGGCTATATGCAAATCAGTCTGTCCCTGGCCCAGTGCATCATGGGAACAGGGCAGACTAAACTACCAAGCCAATTCTTCACCAGAAAGGAGACAAGCTACCGGGGACCGGTTTCTGGCATTTCAGCCTTCTTCGGCCCGGCTTGCTTGAATCCTGATGGAGCAGTGAGAAAGGGACTCATGTCTGAGTATACCCTGCCACACCTATAGTGGCCAAAAACGATTTACAAAAGGGGGTGGTGATGAACAGAGTGTCTGAGTTGAACAGACCACTCTTACCCAGTCCAAAGATCAGGGCTTGATCCATCACCGTTATTTATCTCACTGCCCCATCCCAGCTCAGAACCTGGCTATATGCAAATCAGTCTGTCCCTGGCCCAGTGCATCATGGGAACAGGGCAGACTAAACTACCAAGCCAATTCTTCACCAGAAAGGAGACAAGCTACCGGGGACCGGTTTCTGGCATTTCAGCCTTCTTCGGCCCGGCTTGCTTGAATCCTGATGGAGCAGTGAGAAGGGGACTCATGTCTGAGTATACCCTGCCACACCTATAGTGGCCAAAAACGATTTACAAAAGGGGGTGGTGATGAACAGAGTGTCTGAGTTAAACAGACCACTCTTACCCAGTCCAAAGATCAGGGCTTGATCCATCACCGTTATTTATCTCACTGCCCCATCCCAGCTCAGAACCTGGCTATATGCAAATCAGTCTGTCCCTGGCCCAGTGCATCATGGGAACAGGGCAGACTAAACTACCAAGCCAATTCTTCACCAGAAAGGAGACAAGCTACCGGGGACCGGTTTCTGGCATTTCAGCCTTCTTCGGCCCGGCTTGCTTGAATCCTGATGGAGCAGTGAGAAAGGGACTCATGTCTGAGTATACCCTGCCACACCTATAGTGGCCAAAAACGATTTACAAAAGGGGGTGGTGATGAACAGAGTGTCTGAGTTAAACAGACCACTCTTACCCAGTCCAAAGATCAGGGCTTGATCCATCACCGTTATTTATCTCACTGCCCCATCCCAGCTCAGAACCTGGCTATATGCAAATCAGTCTGTCCCTGGCCCAGTGCATCATGGGAACAGGGCAGACTAAACTACCAAGCCAATTCTTCACCAGAAAGGAGACAAGCTACCGGGGACCGGTTTCTGGCATTTCAGCCTTCTTCGGCCCGGCTTGCTTGAATCCTGATGGAGCAGTGAGAAAGGGACTCATGTCTGAGTATACCCTGCCACACCTATAGTGGCCAAAAACGATTTACAAAAGGGGGTGGTGATGAACAGAGTGTCTGAGTTGAACAGACCACTCTTACCCAGTCCAAAGATCAGGGCTTGATCCATCACCGTTATTTATCTCACTGCCCCATCCCAGCTCAGAACCTGGCTATATGCAAATCAGTCTGTCCCTGGCCCAGTGCATCATGGGAACAGGGCAGACTAAACTACCAAGCCAATTCTTCACCAGAAAGGAGACAAGCTACCGGGGACCGGTTTCTGGCATTTCAGCCTTCTTCGGCCCGGCTTGCTTGAATCCTGATGGAGCAGTGAGAAAGGGACTCATGTCTGAGTATACCCTGCCACACCTATAGTGGCCAAAAACGATTTACAAAAGGGGGTGGTGATGAACAGAGTGTCTGAGTTAAACAGACCACTCTTACCCAGTCCAAAGATCAGGGCTTGATCCATCACCGTTATTTATCTCACTGCCCCATCCCAGCTCAGAACCTGGCTATATGCAAATCAGTCTGTCCCTGGCCCAGTGCATCATGGGAACAGGGCAGACTAAACTACCAAGCCAATTCTTCACCAGAAAGGAGACAAGCTACCGGGGACCGGTTTCTGGCATTTCAGCCTTCTTCGGCCCGGCTTGCTTGAATCCTGATGGAGCAGTGAGAAAGGGACTCATGTCTGAGTATACCCTGCCACACCTATAGTGGCCAAAAACGATTTACAAAAGGGGGTGGTGATGAACAGAGTGTCTGAGTTAAACAGACCACTCTTACCCAGTCCAAAGATCAGGGCTTGATCCATCACCGTTATTTATCTCACTGCCCCATCCCAGCTCAGAACCTGGCTATATGCAAATCAGTCTGTCCCTGGCCCAGTGCATCATGGGAACAGGGCAGACTAAACTACCAAGCCAATTCTTCACCAGAAAGGAGACAAGCTACCGGGGACCGGTTTCTGGCATTTCAGCCTTCTTCGGCCCGGCTTGCTTGAATCCTGATGGAGCAGTGAGAAAGGGACTCATGTCTGAGTATACCCTGCCACACCTATAGTGGCCAAAAACGATTTACAAAAGGGGGTGGTGATGAACAGAGTGTCTGAGTTAAACAGACCACTCTTACCCAGTCCAAAGATCAGGGCTTGATCCATCACCGTTATTTATCTCACTGCCCCATCCCAGCTCAGAACCTGGCTATATGCAAATCAGTCTGTCCCTGGCCCAGTGCATCATGGGAACAGGGCAGACTAAACTACCAAGCCAATTCTTCACCAGAAAGGAGACAAGCTACCGGGGACCGGTTTCTGGCATTTCAGCCTTCTTCGGCCCGGCTTGCTTGAATCCTGATGGAGCAGTGAGAAAGGGACTCATGTCTGAGTATACCCTGCCACACCTATAGTGGCCAAAAACGATTTACAAAAGGGGGTGGTGATGAACAGAGTGTCTGAGTTAAACAGACCACTCTTACCCAGTCCAAAGATCAGGGCTTGATCCATCACCGTTATTTATCTCACTGCCCCATCCCAGCTCAGAACCTGGCTATATGCAAATCAGTCTGTCCCTGGCCCAGTGCATCATGGGAACAGGGCAGACTAAACTACCAAGCCAATTCTTCACCAGAAAGGAGACAAGCTACCGGGGACCGGTTTCTGGCATTTCAGCCTTCTTCGGCCCGGCTTGCTTGAATCCTGATGGAGCAGTGAGAAAGGGACTCATGTCTGAGTATACCCTGCCACACCTATAGTGGCCAAAAACGATTTACAAAAGGGGGTGGTGATGAACAGAGTGTCTGAGTTAAACAGACCACTCTTACCCAGTCCAAAGATCAGGGCTTGATCCATCACCGTTATTTATCTCACTGCCCCATCCCAGCTCAGAACCTGGCTATATGCAAATCAGTCTGTCCCTGGCCCAGTGCATCATGGGAACAGGGCAGACTAAACTACCAAGCCAATTCTTCACCAGAAAGGAGACAAGCTACCGGGGACCGGTTTCTGGCATTTCAGCCTTCTTCGGCCCGGCTTGCTTGAATACTGATGGAGCAGTGAGAAAGGGACTCATGTCTGAGTATACCCTGCCACACCTATAGTGGCCAAAAACGATTTACAAAAGGGGGTGGTGATGAACAGAGTGTCTGAGTTAAACAGACCACTCTTACCTAGTCCAAAGATCAGGGCTTGATCCATCACCGTTATTTATCTCACTGCCCCATCCCAGCTCAGAACCTGGCTATATGCAAATCAGTCTGTCCCTGGCCCAGTGCATCATGGAAACAGGGCAGACTAAACTACCAAGCCAATTTTCACCAGAAAGGAGACAAGCTACCGGGGACCGGTTTCTGGCATTTCAGCCTTCTTCGGCCCGGCTTGCTTGAATCCTGATGGAGCAGTGAGAAAGGGACTCATGTCTGAGTATACCCTGCCACACCTATAGTGGCCAAAAACGATTTACAAAAGGGGGTGGTGATGAACAGAGTGTCTGAGTTAAACAGACCACTCTTACCCAGTCCAAAGATCAGGGCTTGATCCATCACCGTTATTTATCTCACTGCCCCATCCCAGCTCAGAACCTGGCTATATGCAAATCAGTCTGTCCCTGGCCCAGTGCATCATGGGAACAGGGCAGACTAAACTACCAAGCCAATTCTTCACCAGAAAGGAGACAAGCTACCGGGGACCGGTTTCTGGCATTTCAGCCTTCTTCGGCCCGGCTTGCTTGAATCCTGATGGAGCAGTGAGAAAGGGACTCATGTCTGAGTATACCCTGCCACACCTATAGTGGCCAAAAACGATTTACAAATGGGGGTGCTGATGAACAGAGTGTCTGAGTTAAACAGACCACTCTTACCCAGTCCAAAGATCAGGGCTTGATCCATCACCGTTATTTATCTCACTGCCCCATCCCAGCTCAGAACCTGGCTATATGCAAATCAGTCTGTCCCTGGCCCAGTGCATCATGGGAACAGGGCAGACTAAACTACCAAGCCAATTCTTCACCAGAAAGGAGACAAGCTACCGGGGACCGGTTTCTGGCATTTCAGCCTTCTTCGGCCCGGCTTGCTTGAATCCTGATGGAGCAGTGAGAAAGGGACTCATGTCTGAGTATACCCTGCCACACCTATAGTGGCCAAAAACGATTTACAAAAGGGGGTGGTGATGAACAGAGTGTCTGAGTTAAACAGACCACTCTTACCCAGTCCAAAGATCAGGGCTTGATCCATCACCATTATTTATCTCACTGCCCCATCCCAGCTCAGAACCTGGCTATATGCAAATCAGTCTGTCCCTGGCCCAGTGCATCATGGGAACAGGGCAGACTAAACTACCAAGCCAATTCTTCACCAGAAAGGAGACAAGCTACCGGGGACCGGTTTCTGGCATTTCAGCCTTCTTCGGCCCGGCTTGCTTGAATCCTGATGGAGCAGTGAGAAAGGGACTCATGTCTGAGTATACCCTGCCACACCTATAGTGGCCAAAAACGATTTACAAAAGGGGGTGGTGATGAACAGAGTGTCTGAGTTAAACAGACCACTCTTACCCAGTCCAAAGATCAGGGCTTGATCCATCACCGTTATTTATCTCACTGCCCCATCCCAGCTCAGAACCTGGCTATATGCAAATCAGTCTGTCCCTGGCCCAGTGCATCATGGGAACAGGGCAGACTAAACTACCAAGCCAATTCTTCACCAGAAAGGAGACAAGCTACCGGGGACCGGTTTCTGGCATTTCAGCCTTCTTCGGCCCGGCTTGCTTGAATCCTGATGGAGCAGTGAGAAAGGGACTCATGTCTGAGTATACCCTGCCACACCTATAGTGGCCAAAAACGATTTACAAAAGGGGGTGGTGATGAACAGAGTGTCTGAGTTAAACAGACCACTCTTACCCAGTCCAAAGATCAGGGCTTGATCCATCACCGTTATTTATCTCACTGCCCCATCCCAGCTCAGAACCTGGCTATATGCAAATCAGTCTGTCCCTGGCCCAGTGCATCATGGGAACAGGGCAGACTAAACTACCAAGCCAATTCTTCACCAGAAAGGAGACAAGCTACCGGGGACCGGTTTCTGGCATTTCAGCCTTCTTCGGCCCGGCTTGCTTGAATCCTGATGGAGCAGTGAGAAAGGGACTCATGTCTGAGTATACCCTGCCACACCTATAGTGGCCAAAAACGATTTACAAAAGGGGGTGGTGATGAACAGAGTGTTTGAGTTAAACAGACCACTCTTACCCAGTCAAAAGATCAGGGCTTGATCCATCACCGTTATTTATCTCACTGCCCCATCCCAGCTCAGAACCTGGCTATATGCAAATCAGTCTGTCCCTGGCCCAGTGCATCATGGGAACAGGGCAGACTAAACTACCAAGCCAATTCTTCACCAGAAAGGAGACAAGCTACCGGGGACCGGTTTCTGGCATTTCAGCCTTCTTCGGCCCGGCTTGCTTGAATCCTGATGGAGCAGTGAGAAAGGGACTCATGTCTGAGTATACCTTGCCACACCTATAGTGGCCAAAAACGATTTACAAAAGGGGGTGGTGATGAACAGAGTGTCTGAGTTAAACAGACCACTCTTACCCAGTCCAAAGATCAGGGCTTGATCCATCACCGTTATTTATCTCACTGCCCCATCCCAGCTCAGAACCTGGCTATATGCAAATCAGTCTGTCCCTGGCCCAGTGCATCATGGGAACAGGGCAGACTAAACTACCAAGCCAATTCTTCACCAGAAAGGAGACAAGCTACCGGGGACCGGTTTCTGGCATTTCAGCCTTCTTCGGCCCGGCTTGCTTGAATCCTGATGGAGCAGTGAGAAAGGGACTCATGTCTGAGTATACCCTGCCACACCTATAGTGGCCAAAAACGATTTACAAAAGGGGGTGGTGATGAACAGAGTGTCTGAGTTAAACAGACCACTCTTACCCAGTCCAAAGATCAGGGCTTGATCCATCACCGTTATTTATCTCACTGCCCCATCCCAGCTCAGAACCTGGCTATATGCAAATCAGTCTGTCCCTGGCCCAGTGCATCATGGGAACAGGGCAGACTAAACTACCAAGCCAATTCTTCACCAGAAAGGAGACAAGCTACCGGGGACCGGTTTCTGGCATTTCAGCCTTCTTCGGCCCGGCTTGCTTGAATCCTGATGGAGCAGTGAGAAAGGGACTCATGTCTGAGTATACCCTGCCACACCTATAGTGGCCAAAAACGATTTACAAAAGGGGGTGGTGATGAACAGAGTGTCTGAGTTGAACAGACCACTCTTACCCAGTCCAAAGATCAGGGCTTGATCCATCACCGTTATTTATCTCACTGCCCCATCCCAGCTCAGAACCTGGCTATATGCAAATCAGTCTGTCCCTGGCCCAGTGCATCATGGGAACAGGGCAGACTAAACTACCAAGCCAATTCTTCACCAGAAAGGAGACAAGCTACCGGGGACCGGTTTCTGGCATTTCAGCCTTCTTCGGCCCGGCTTGCTTGAATCCTGATGGAGCAGTGAGAAAGGGACTCATGTCTGAGTATACCCTGCCACACCTATAGTGGCCAAAAACGATTTACAAAAGGGGGTGGTGATGAACAGAGTGTCTGAGTTAAACAGACCACTCTTACCCAGTCCAAAGATCAGGGCTTGATCCATCACCGTTATTTATCTCACTGCCCCATCCCAGCTCAGAACCTGGCTATATGCAAATCAGTCTGTCCCTGGCCCAGTGCCTCATGGGAACAGGGCAGACTAAACTACCAAGCCAATTCTTCACCAGAAAGGAGACAAGCTACCGGGGACCGGTTTCTGGCATTTCAGCCTTCTTCGGCCCGGCTTGCTTGAATCCTGATGGAGCAGTGAGAAAGGGACTCATGTCTGAGTATACCCTGCCACACCTATAGTGGCCAAAAACGATTTACAAAAGGGGGTGGTGATGAACAGAGTGTCTGAGTTAAACAGACCACTCTTACCCAGTCCAAAGATCAGGGCTTGATCCATCACCGTTATTTATCTCACTGCCCCATCCCAGCTCAGAACCTGGCTATATGCAAATCAGTCTGTCCCTGGCCCAGTGCCTCATGGGAACAGGGCAGACTAAACTACCAAGCCAATTCTTCACCAGAAAGGAGACAAGCTACCGGGGACCGGTTTCTGGCATTTCAGCCTTCTTCGGCCCGGCTTGCTTGAATCATGATGGAGCAGTGAGAAAGGGACTCATGTCTGAGTATACCCTGCCACACCTATAGTGGCCAAAAACGATTTACAAAAGGGGGTGGTGATGAACAGAGTGTCTGAGTTAAACAGACCACTCTTACCCAGTCCAAAGATCAGGGCTTGATCCATCACCGTTATTTATCTCACTGCCCCATCCCAGCTCAGAACCTGGCTATATGCAAATCAGTCTGTCCCTGGCCCAGTGCATCATGGGAACAGGGCAGACTAAACTACCAAGCCAATTCTTCACCAGAAAGGAGACAAGCTACCGGGGACCGGTTTCTGGCATTTCAGCCTTCTTCGGCCCGGCTTGCTTGAATCCTGATGGAGCAGTGAGAAAGGGACTCATGTCTGAGTATACCCTGCCACACCTATAGTGGCCAAAAACGATTTACAAAAGGGGGTGGTGATGAACAGAGTGTCTGAGTTAAACAGACCACTCTTACCCAGTCCAAAGATCAGGGCTTGATCCATCACCGTTATTTATCTCACTGCCCCATCCCAGCTCAGAACCTGGCTATATGCAAATCAGTCTGTCCCTGGCCCAGTGCATCATGGGAACAGGGCAGACTAAACTACCAAGCCAATTCTTCACCAGAAAGGAGACAAGCTACCGGGGACCGGTTTCTGGCATTTCAGCCTTCTTCGGCCCGGCTTGCTTGAATCCTGATGGAGCAGTGAGAAAGGGACTCATGTCTGAGTATACCCTGCCACACCTATAGTGGCCAAAAACGATTTACAAAAGGGGGTGGTGATGAACAGAGTGTCTGAGTTAAACAGACCACTCTTACCCAGTCCAAAGATCAGGGCTTGATCCATCACCGTTATTTATCTCACTGCCCCATCCCAGCTCAGAACCTGGCTATATGCAAATCAGTCTGTCCCTGGCCCAGTGCATCATGGGAACAGGGCAGACTAAACTACCAAGCCAATTCTTCACCAGAAAGGAGACAAGCTACCGGGGACCGGTTTCTGGCATTTCAGCCTTCTTCGGCCCGGCTTGCTTGAATCCTGATGGAGCAGTGAGAAAGGGACTCATGTCTGAGTATACCCTGCCACACCTATAGTGGCCAAAAACGATTTACAAAAGGGGGTGGTGATGAACAGAGTGTCTGAGTTAAACAGACCACTCTTACCCAGTCCAAAGATCAGGGCTTGATCCATCACCGTTATTTATCTCACTGCCCCATCCCAGCTCAGAACCTGGCTATATGCAAATCAGTCTGTCCCTGGCCCAGTGCATCATGGGAACAGGGCAGACTAAACTACCAAGCCAATTCTTCACCAGAAAGGAGACAAGCTACCGGGGACCGGTTTCTGGCATTTCAGCCTTCTTCGGCCCGGCTTGCTTGAATCCTGATGGAGCAGTGAGAAAGGGACTCATGTCTGAGTATACCCTGCCACACCTATAGTGGCCAAAAACGATTTACAAAAGGGGGTGGTGATGAACAGAGTGTTTGAGTTAAACAGACCACTCTTACCCAGTCAAAAGATCAGGGCTTGATCCATCACCGTTATTTATCTCACTGCCCCATCCCAGCTCAGAACCTGGCTATATGCAAATCAGTCTGTCCCTGGCCCAGTGCATCATGGGAACAGGGCAGACTAAACTACCAAGCCAATTTTCACCAGAAAGGAGACAAGCTACCGGGGACCGGTTTCTGGCATTTCAGCCTTCTTCGGCCCGGCTTGCTTGAATCCTGATGGAGCAGTGAGAAAGGGACTCATGTCTGAGTATACCCTGCCACACCTATAGTGACCAAAAACGATTTACAATACCTTGGCCACTACTAATTTCTGGATCCAAAGGTCCTTAATTAATGTAAAAGTGCTGTCAACAGTACCATTTATGTATGCGTATCAATTGCTCACTGGACCCTACTTGGATTCTATACAAGAAAAAATGCGTTGACGCGTTTCGGTGCAGAAAACACTAGATACTGTAGCACCTTCTTCAGGACTGCCGTTTCTTTGGGGTCACCGGCTTCAATGAATATTGCTTAACACCCTTTCTGTAAATGCATGGGGAGAAAAGCAAGGTATCACTGTTTTTAAACAGATCAAACGATTTCCATCTGTAATCACATGTTTAGAATGGGAAAGGAGAATCTCCATATCTTAAAAGCCCAAATGCATTTAACAAACATATGAACCCAGATACCTGGTAGAAGGACAAAAGAGAGATTAACTAAAATAACAATAACAATACGTTTAGACAAATTAAATTCTTGCAGAACCATATGTACCTATGTGGGAAGAGCCTTAGATCATGCTATTGTGCCAAGATCTGTTTAAAAATAGTGATACCTTGCTTTTCTCCCCATGCATTTACAGAAAGGGTGTTAAGCATTATTCATTGAAGCCGGTGACCCCAGAAATTAGTAGTGGCAAAGGTATTAGTAAGCCACAGTGTGTGTAGGGGTTGTTTGTTTTTTTTATTGTGATTTAATGATATATCTGTCTGTGACATTTGTCTTTTCATGACTTCTTTGTTTTAATTCAAACTTGCTTATATATGTAATGAATTGTTATGAACATTTGTTTTTATTTTACCTTTTCAAAGATTGCCCTTTGAAATTTTAACTTGTCATTTTGTGCAAATCTTCTTTTGTATATGCTTTTATTAAAAAGATTGTGAACGTTCAAATTTTAGTGTGGAAATCAACCGTTTGCCAATATAATGTATTGAATTAGTCTTTCCTGTTGATGGTTGAATGCTTAGACAGATGGGTATGAAAGTATAGCAAGTCCATACGTGAGTGTGTACCCAGGGATTTCCCTTTGACTGATTGTCACTGTACCCTGTTCCCTGGAGATAGTGGGGTACTCTCTCTCTAGATACCTTCATAGAAATATCTCTGCTACTTGACGAGTTTAAACCGGATGCCCTCTTTCTTACCGAAACGTGGTTAACACCGTATTCGGAACCGGAGTTAGTACAAACCTTGGGGCAGGGCTATCAAATAGCAAGACATGACCGACTCAATGAGAAAGGAGGCGGCTTGGCAATCATATTTAGGGATCATTATGCCTGCCGTTGCCTCCCTAACTCCTTCACTGATTGTGAAAGCATGTCCTTCTGTCTTGAGTTCTCTCCCAACATGAGTTTTACTGGAGCGCTCATCTATCGTCCTCACGGCCCAGCTAAACAGTTCCATGAATCATTGCCACCGAAGGTCGCAGATCTTGCCTCCTCCCCTTCAAACTACATCCTACTAGGCGATTTAAATATCCATTTTGATGATATGAGATTTTTCTGCTCTACAGATGACCCAGCTGGTCTTATCCCCCACACATACCAAAGGACACCTGTTAGACCCGGTGTTCAGCAACTGCTCTAATCTGAAGGCACTTTCCCCAATAGCACTTCCCTGGACAGATCATTTGTTAATTCCCCTAGTATGGGAGACTTGCAAAATTCCGGCCCTAACACCTGCAGTGCGAGAAGCTCGCGACTGGTCAAAACTCTCGCTGGACCAATGGTCACATGAGTTAGAAACCTCAATACCATCAATCAATCAGGATCGGTCGTTAGCTAATGACACATTCAACAATTGGATAAAGAGTTCCCTCAATGCCATTCTTCCTATCAAACAACTGTTTTAAAACGATCTAGGATCTCTGCCCCCTGGTACTCGGCCGAGCTCCGGGAGAAAAAGTGCCAATGCAAAAGACTTGAAAGGAAATGGCGTCTGGGTTATGCTGAGTTGGACAAAATTATTTATAGAGAGGCTATCAGGGCCTATAAAAATGATATAAAGACTGCCCAATCCACTTATTATACACATAAAATTGCTGAAGCCGGCTCTAACTCCAAAGAGATCTATCAGATTGTGAAAAGCCTCATTAAGCTTCCACCACCGCCATTAATTGACCATAATCCTCAGATCCGGTGTGAGGATTTGGTGGAATTTTTCTTCCATAAAATTGATCTCATATATTCCTCTTTTCGACCCACAGACCTGATTACTCCGGAGGACCTATCTCTCCTTCCTTTACAGGAAGTTAAGTGCAACTGGTCATCTCCACTAGACGAATTCCCCTTGCTGAGCGCGGAAATACTCACCTCCATAATGTCGCAGGTGAAATCGGGTTCACCCGGTGATCCTGCCCCTCCCCGTGTCCTGGTCACTGTCACCCATATCATTCTTCCCATTCTGCTAAAAGTACTTAATACTTCAATTTCCACAATTATAGTCCCACTGGCATGGAAACAGGTCATGGTGCGGGCTCTTGTTAAAAAACCCAATTTGGACACTAAGAATTTTAATAATTTTAACCTGATCTCCTTGCTTCCTTGGGCTGGTAAAATCTTAGAGAAGTACATAAATGGCCTATTAACATCCTTTCTTGAGAACAATCAGCTGCTAGACCCTTCACAGACGGGTTTCCGACCCAAACATGGGACGGAGACCGCTCTGTTGGCTGTCACGGAGGAATCCAGAAAAATCTTAGATCGAGGAGGATCGGTGGCAGTCATCCTCCTCGATCTGAGCGCTGCATTTGATACCGTTAATCACGGTATCCTTCTGCGGCGTCTCGTGGACATTGGAATATCTGGCAGAGCTCTGGATTGGTTTAAATCTTATCTGAGCAACAAAGCTTTCCAGGTTTATGAACACAATGCCATCTCCTCCAGTAAACCTCTGGGCTGTGGAGTCCCTCAGGGTTCATCGTTGAGCCCGACGTTATTAAACGTCTATATGAGACCGCTAGCTGAGATCGTCCGCCCTTATGGGATTAAGATCATTACCTATGCGGATGGTACTCAGCTGGTGGTCTCTCTGGCTCATGAGTGTAGCTCCTCAGCTGGGGTGGATCTGGCGGGCTGTTTGGAGAGGGTCAAAAGCTGGATGACCGAGTCTTGTCTCAAACTTAATGGAGATAAGACGGAGCTCATGTTACTGGGTCGGCTTGCTCCAGCTTCCATCGATTCGATTTGGCCACCCTGTCTGGGCCCACCACCGGCACCCAAGGACACCATCATGAGCCTTGGTATCTGGTTAGATAGGTCTCTGTCATTTGACTACCAAGCAACCAGATTATCTGCCATCTGCTTTGGCCTCCTCAGAATCATTAGAAAGATCCTTCCTCTGCTACCTTTTGAAGCAAAACAGACTGTGATAAAGGGCTTGATCCAATCCCATCTGGACTTCGGGAATGCCCTGTATTTGGGAGCACCTGATTTTACCCTGCGTAAATTACAAACAATCCAAAACTGTGCTGCCCGGTCACTATTGCAAATCCCTCGCAGGATATCTGTTAAGGCCGGGCTAAAGAGCCTACATTGGCTTCCCGTTAGGGAGAGAATCAGTTTCAAGTCCCTTTGCCTCACCCATCAGGCATTCTGGGCGACCGGTCCAGCAATTAACCTATCCCTCATCACCCCGTACCACCCTGTCAGGCAGTTACGCTCAACCTATGCCACCCTGGCCACGGTACCCAAAATAAAGAGAACTAGAACGGGAGGCCGTTCTTTCTCCTATAACGTGGCCAAGATGTGGAATGCCCTCCCCCAACATCTAAGGTCCAATCCAGAACTCACTTCTTTTTGAAAGCAATTAAAAACGTTTTTGTTTAATAAGTAGAACTTTCACTGGTATATCACTCTCATCTAGCTGCACTCTTGTTCTAGTCTCAGCGCTTGGACGCCTCAGGGCAGCTATGTGCGCTTTACAAAATTAATTTTCATTTCCTTTCATTTTCAAAGTAATGTCAGGAATGTGCTATCTTGTAATAAAGTAATAAACCACTGTATAAAAGGCCAGGCCACAGAGATGCAGTTAGAGAGCACCTCGAGACGATACCCTGATTGTCCGATCTGACGTGCTTTGCTCCGGAGAAATTAAAAACCCGTTTCCTGCTTTCCAGTTCCAGCTCCACCTCTTTATTTGATAATTATTGAATGGTTCAGAGGCGACTAACGCCAAGCAGTGCTTGAGTATATCTAGAGAAAAACTGCTTTTCCACAGTACAAGCCTATTCTAGTATCTCTGGCTACAAATTAAATAATGATAAATGTGAGATTCTACCCTTAACTAAGTACACTTTTAAACCAGATTTTACCGCTTCCAATTTTACATGGTGTCCTCATCATATTAAGTATTTAGGGCTACATGTTACTTGTTCTATTTCGGATACAGTAGCTCTCTGCATGAATAAATGTATACAAAAGATCTCAAACCTAACCACTAAATGGCACCCTTTTTAAACAGATTAATTCTATCCTTTCCTCCTGCCTTTGGAATCACAAAAAAGCCGGAATGTCTCTTTCTAAACTAATTCGCCCCAAAACAGAGGGTGGAGTAAATTTCCCAGACTTCCCGACGTATCAAAAAGCTTTCCTTCTACGTCAAGCTTCTCTTTGGTTGCATGACTCTACGAAAGATTGTCCTTTATGGACCACAAGTGAACGTCTTTTTTTATCCCCATTTTCCTTCGATGAATACCTTTCCTTCTCACGCAAACCGCAGACCTTATCCACTCCTATTATTAAATTCACCTCTAAAGTTTTGTTATCATTATCCCCTTCTCCTCAGCCACTGTAGTTTCCTTTCTAGATTCTACAATATGACATAACAAGAATGTGCTTATTCGGAACAAACCAGTTAATTGGAAGACATGGCGTCAGAAGGGTTTAATTTGGATTCATCAACTATTTTCACAATCAGATTTGATATCTTTTCCCTCAGTTAGTCAATCATTCAAGTTACCTGCCTCATTCATTCATAAATATCTTCTACTTAAAAAAGATGTGATGGATACACATACCCAACTGTCTGCTGTACAGAATACTCCCCCTCTCAACTCCTTATCCTGGTAAGAACTGATCCCAAAGCTTCTACTATATACAGCTTTTTACATAGTACTGGTACTGGCACTGTTAGACAGAAATCCAAAATTGAAGAGATGTGGGAAAATTACTTTGCATTATCTTGGCCAGTGCATCTATAGGACAAGGTATGGCTCAAGATTCGTAAGTCATCCAGAACTGCCAACATAACGCAAACATTGTTTTTTGTCTACAACAGGCTTTTATTTACACCTAGGGCCCGATGTAGGTAAATATACATTTACCACTTTATAAATACCGAATCATACCGAATCGGGATTTATGAAGTGGTAAATTAGAGGGGGGGAGATGTAGGTATTTCAGATTCGGTAAATACCGAATCTGTAAGATTCGGTATTTACCGATTCTGTAAATACCGATTCGGTATCCCCCATTGCTTCCTATGGGCCTTGAAGCCCATAGGAATCAATGGGCATTACCTAATCGGTAATTACCGATTCGGTAATTACCGATTTGTGCAATGGTGCAGGGGGTGTCACTTTGACACCCTCCAGCACCCCAAAAAAAGGCATGTGAGCCATGTGGCACACAGACATGCCCTAAGGGCATGTCTGTCTGTCACATGGCATAGGTGTGCATGCACACATGTGCATGCACACCTGGATTCGGTATTTTAACACCCAATTGGATTGGGTGTTAAAATACCGAATCTGAAGGGCCTGTGGGACTGAAAGTAGTCCCACCTACATCCCAAATTTAAAAAATCGGTAAAATTACCGATTCGGTATTTTTGCGATTCGGTAATTTTACCGAATCGGTAAAATACCGAATCGGACAAAAAAAGGTCCCCTACATCTCAGTAGGCCAAATACCGGTCGGAAACGGCTGAAATCGGCCGTTTCCGACCGGTATTTGGTACCTACATCGGGCCCCTAGTGTTTTAAGTAAACAATTTGCGACTGTACCTGATGTTTGTTGGACATGTTCTTCTCCAAAAGCTGATTTGTTTCTATGTTATTTATATGCCCTACTGTATTTCACTTTTGGGAACTAGTCTGGTCTCAAATTAACTTGATTTTTGGTACTAAATTTCCTTTCTCCTATACTCATGTCTTTTTAGGAAGTCTTTCAGATTGTTGGAAGAATGTTATGTTAAATACTAAAATTATTGATTTGTTATTAGCAGTTGGATTCCAGCAAATCACGGCAAATTGGAAAGACTCTTCTAAAATCTCGTATAGGGCATGGTGGTATGCTGTATGCTATAATCACAGGTTGGAGACCTACTTTGTATACCCTTTACATATGGCAGCAAAACGGTTGGATCTATGGTCACCAGTCACATTATATTTAGATGCAGGTGCCAGCCGATCTTTTCAATTACAACCCACCCAACAGGAAGTTTTAAAGCCCCCTTGAATGTCCTGAATGTTCCGAAAATATTTGATAATCCAACATCTTGTATAACTTACCCTTAGTATTTTCTTATGCTTAGTCTTATTCCTGAGTCCGATTTGTTTTAACTGTATAGTTTTATTGTAATGTTTTCTTCTGTATGACATGCATTTAGCTTTGTGAACCATGCTATGACACTTTGTAGTTTATTAATAAAAAATTCTGAACTTAAAAGCACCAGATTGCTTACACTGCAAACATTTTCCAGCCGATATTAGAGGGCAACAAAAACATGAGATGTATACATTCATAATGCGCTACATACAAGTATGCAGTGTTAGATGTGATTTGAGAGAAACATAGAAATACATTCAGCATCAACCAGGAAAAATAATAGGTTTCAGAGCAGCAGACCGGAGAGAGTTTATTGGTCAAGCAGCAAGTAGTCAATGAGTAACAGAAACAGCACAGGACTTAAGGCCAGATGTAGGAACCCTAATACTGGTCGGTAACTGGGCGAAATTACCGAATTTCGGCCGTTACCGACCGGTATTAGGCATTTGGGATGTAGGTGGCTACATTTCAGATTCAGTAATTTACCGAATCGGTATTTACAAATTCGGTAAATTACCGAATTCTTAAATACTGATTTGGTAAATTACCAAATCTGAAATGTAGGAAGCACTCAAGTGAGTGCTTTTCACCTGTAAGGATTCATTATTTACCACCAACTACAAGTTGGTGGTAAATAACGAAAACCGTTAAAAAAGCAGTTTTTTGCTTTTTATTCAGTGCCGTGTGGCAGACATACATGCCCTTAGGGCATGTATGTGTGCCACATGTGCACCCATGCACTATTCAGGGGTGAAACAGGGTGTCAATGTGACACCCTGCCATCCTTGAAAGGGTTACCCCTATTACAGATTCGGTATTTACCGATTTGGTATTTACCGAATCGGTATTTACCGAATCAGTAATTCCCATTCATTCCTATGGGCCTCCAGGTCCATAGGAATGAATGGGAATTACTGAAACAGTATTTACCGCTTCGGTAAATACCGAATCGGGAAATACCGATTCTTAATTACCGAATCTTACCGATTCAGTAATTTTTACCGAAAAATTATCTACATCCCATTTACCTATTCTTAAATACTGAATCGGTAAAATTCGGTATTTAAGAATAGTTAAATTGAGATTACCTACATCTGGCTCCTGGTATTATTGTCTGTGAAGGTGAAAATGGCTGGCACCCGAAGTGTGGGAGGGTGGGAGTTGAGGTTTTCAGCAGAGGAGGAATGGCTGGGGTGGTAGAGTATGTGCAAACATAATCAGTTGACTCAGGGACATCATCAGAGCAAGGAATTGCATGAATAAGAGGCATCATTAGACAAAAGGAAAACATGTATTACTGAACTAAAAGGTATTTCGGTCCTGCAGTGGCACTTACCAAATTTAAAGGAAGGCACCTAAGAAGTGCTGGTGCTCCCAAAGTACAGACGACGTGCTTGGAAGTGCCAGTGCTCAAGTTGAGTTCCTCGTGTGTGGTGTGGTGGTTGTTCCAATATTCATCGGGTCTGACAAAATACGCTTCATTTAATCATTTGGGTCGGAATTTATTGGGGGTGATAAATAACTCCCAAATTGGTGTTTATCTTCGAAAAAGAAGAATTGTATGTCCAATTTTGTGCCCAATGCTCCAAAAACTGCATGTCCTTATGATTATCGGGCATTTTTCACATAATAAATGTCGAGGTAGGACAGCATTTCCTCTGAAGAGACCCAGTGCTGATGTCAGCACATACAGGGCATTTGTGCACTACATGCCTTCCCTGTACAGTAGATTCAGAAGGTGAGTGAGTCAGGCGCTTGAAACGCCCGAAGGCGCTAGGTGAATTACTTATGATCAGTCGTTTTATTTATATTGTACAACATGTGAATGGGCTATGAACATTTTGTTATCCACATTGAAAAAGGAACAGAGAAGTGAGCCAAGAAATAGCACAAATTAAAAAAACAAAACCTTTCTGTGAATTATATATTGCTTGTTTATTTAAGCTCGTTGTATTTAATTTATGACTTGTTTTGACAGCGGCCATGGCATCGTAAAAAGCTTGAGAACGGCCCACGTTCTTAAGTGTGCAACGGAATCCATTGAGACATCCTCACAGCGGAGAAAATAGCTTGGAACATGTTCAATATCCAACTGCGTGAAGACATTATAATCTATTAATATGCATGCTATTCTAATGCTTAATTTGAAGGTGGAACGCCGCCGAATTTATGACAGCCTAATGGAAATTGCAACTGGAGAGGGGAGGAAGAGGGGAGGAAGAGAGGAGGAAGATACTGCGGGGCATATTTACAAGCCCCTATTGCCACAACAATTTCACTTATTTTTGGAAGGCCCCTATCGCCATCACAACTTCACTTTTTGGGACTTTGTGGTGGCGATAGGGACTTCGCCTTATTTACAAGGCAGTGTTAAGCCCATTAACCCAGGAGTAACTACCACACTGCTTGTCAGGGTCTTGAGCAAAAAATATTATATTATATTCAAGCTCCTTGGAGCTGGTGGGGCTGACGAGCCGGGTTACGCACCTGCGTGCCACGAGTGGTACCGAACCTGAAGACATTTTTTGGCAGCCTATGCAGCACCCCTTCATACATTCCTACTCCCTGCTGACGAGAGGCAACAACCTCGAAACACGTGTCCAGGGATGGCCAACGCAACTTTGATTTTTCACTCAAGACCCTGGCAGAAGCGCACCCGCTGATGCTGACTACATGGACCACGGTGCTTTGGGGCAACACGCTGATAGGACAAGCAGTGTGCGACCAATTGGACTGTAACTTTTATTCAAGCTCCTTGGAGCTGGTGGGGCTGACGAGCCGGGTTACGCACCTGCGTGCCACGAGTGGTACCGAACCTGAAGACATTTTTTGGCAGCCTATGCAGCACCCCTTCATACATTCCTACTCCCTGCTGACGAGAGGCAACAACCTCGAAACACGTGTCCAGGGATGGCCAACGCAACTTTGATTTTTCACTCAAGACCCTGGCAGAAGCGCACCCGCTGATGCTGACTACATGGACCACGGTGCTTTGGGGCAACACGCTGATAGGACAAGCAGTGTGCGACCAATTGGACTGTAACTTTTATTCAAGCTCCTTGGAGCTGGTGGGGCTGACGAGCCGGGTTACGCACCTGCGTGCCACGAGTGGTACCGAACCTGAAGACATTTTTTGGCAGCCTATGCAGCACCCCTTCATACATTCCTACTCCCTGCTGACGAGAGGCAACAACCTCGAAACACGTGTCCAGGGATGGCCAACGCAACTTTGATTTTTCACTCAAGACCCTGGCAGAAGCGCACCCGCTGATGCTGACTACATGGACCACGGTGCTTTGGGGCAACACGCTGATAGGACAAGCAGTGTGCGACCAATTGGACTGTAACATCGACACAGCATGTCTGTTTTTTTGACTCATTGTCCCTCAACACCATTCCTTCATCAAAGTCGGACAGCAGTAAGGAACCGAAGCGGCTTCTCCAGAAACCAATGCATCACTTCCCCTTCCAGTAAGGAACCGACACATCACCTCCCCCGCCTAGCAGTAAGGAACCAACGCATCCCCTCCCCTGCCAGTAAGGAACTGATGCATCACCTCCCCTGTGTAGTAAGGCATCAACGCATCGCTTTGCTTTTTTGGTGCCTCACCTCCCCTGCACCTTCTTTGATTTTTGACTCATTTAAGGTACTTTGTGCTAAAAGAACACATCCATTGATTTCCATGGACTAAGCTTGCTTAATCTTTTAAACGTGTTATTTTGACTTATGTATCCTGCATTTTTGTCGTTTTGGTGTTATTTTAGTCAGATAAATATTGACTTTTTCTCTAAACTGATATGGACTCATTTTGTAGTGTTTTCACTGTTTTACTGTGTTTATGTCCAAATGCTTTACACATTGCCTATGAGATAAGCCAGACTCGTGCCATGCTACCACATGGGTGGGCAGCGGTTATCTTATTTATGTGAACCCCTTACCCCGACTACAGTGAGGGTGCCTACTTGGACATGGTGCAAATCACTGCCAACTAGAGACCCCATTTCTAACAATGTATATTTAAAGTAGTTTGCCTCAGAAGCAGGAAGCATGCGTTAGATTAAGAATAAGGGCAATTCTACTCCATTAGTAGAATCAAAAAGGCTGTGATGTGAAATAATTCCAGAATATCGGCAGTATTTCCCTCTCCTACAAAGCAATGACACCCGACGTCATGGTGGTCACGGTACCAGAATGGTAGGGGTAGTGTAAATAACCTCATACGCCCATCAGCCTCTAATGAGATTGATGGAGCAAGGTCTCAGAAAAGAGACTTGTTTGGATGCAATCCTCTCGTTTAACTCACTAACAAGTTAATAATACAGTTTTGTGGAAACTAATACGCATTTACACAAACATTTTTGGGTTAGTGAAGCTTGCGTATGAAAGTACTAACACAGATAACATTGAAGGAGGACTAATACTGCTTTAAACTGGAAATCTGTTTTGCTCATGCGTCAACTACATCTACATAGTATGACGAAGTAATGCTTGGAGGGAAATTCTAGCGCAAGAACAGAAGCTACTAATATTGCGTCTTGAAGACTTGCATGCATGGCACATGCCTATCTGAAAATAGAGCATGCTATTTTACTAATGCTAATGCGGGGATAAGTTTAATAAAGAAAGTGGGATAGAGTAGAGGTAGGTGGTATTCAGTGCAAACACTTATTTTGAGCAAATTACCATCTGTCTTTTGACTCTCATCATTAGTGCGTATTTGAGCCTTTCTCGCATAACTGAATGAGCTGAATGACGCGAAGTCTGCGCATGTCCACTGAGGGAAGTCATGAAGGTCAATGACACAGCAGTTGAAAGAAAGCCAAGAACGAGTTCCACAGCCTGGGAACGGATGGTGCAGAGTTCAGCAGTGAAATGTTCTATTCATTGTAGCGTCTTAAATCTTTCAATATTGATACATGTAGTATATGAGAATACAATTTATGAGTAAAAAGTAAGGGGTTGGGTTTATGAACAATGGTTTAACTGAGGCTTGTGGCATATAATCATGGTGTGATAAAGACCCCCCTTTGCTGGACCAATCAAATTTCGTATTTTTCCGATATTGAAACATTAATGGATGGAACATGCAGAACAGAAGGTTTAACTAAGGTCGCTTAAGTTAGTTATTCAGAACTGATGATTCGGAGAGCTAAGATGCAGGGGCAGATGCTAATGCTGTGAGATGCAGAGTTGCTGATGGAGAATCGATTGCAGAACCTGAAGCAGAAATTTCTATCCTAATTTAATTTGGTTAGATTTGAAGATCGCGGAAGAATCTAGAGGTGGAAGAAAGTGTCAGAGAGGGGTGCAGCGCAACCGTTGGTATCTTGGAGAGTCTAACTATCCTGTCCTGATTCCTGTCCTGAAATATATCTCAGGGGACCCCCAATCCCCCCTTTGGCCATGGGGTTGGTCTTCCACACAATCCTTGGTAATTATAAATTTCAGTTATTCATAAATGTTTTGATCTTTTCTCTCTGTCCTCTCCCTTTTCCGGCATTAATTATTGCTTGAGTCAGAGATAAATGCATGTGTTTATTAATTGAATTTTCTCTCCTATGGATGATGGTGGCTGCACTGTATTGAGATTGTTCACATGCAACTATAATTTTAGATAAAGATTCTTAAAACTTCTTGAGTCTGTGGTGATTTACTTAAAGTATAGAAAGCTAATTTTATGTTCATTATTGCTATCAACTGGTTTCAACTAATGGTCCATCTACCAGAGGAAAGAACTTGTTGATCTATGAAGGGTTAGTTGAAAATTGAACAGAGGTATTGAATAAAACTAATACTAAACAGTTTTTGACCCACTAGCGGTTTGTTCACTGTGGCCCAAGTGAGTATATGATAGTGGAGTATCTGTTGTTCAGATCAAGATCACAGAGATGACTCCTTATGCACATGACAGAGAAAAAGACCAAGGTCTGATTACAAGTTCAGTGGTCCATCGGACCGGACCGCCGAACCCTTGGCGGATGAGCAGGGGTGCAGTGGCAGTCGGGGACCACCGCACTAACGGTTTGACTAACGTATTACGATCCCCGGTGCGACACTTTAGGGAAGCGATATGCTTGCCGGTGCAGCTACGGCACCACCTTGCATATTATGAGTTTCAGCATGGACTGCATAGTCCATGCTGTGCAGAAGCAGCCTTTGATGCTCTCATTGTGTTGCCATTCTTATAGGCACCGCCATGGGACTGCCTCACCACCCGCCTGTCAGACCACGAGAAAACTCATAATCTGCCAGGCAGCGGTTGGCTTATGCGGTGGGGGAGCACGGTGGCCGTGTGGCGGCCTGCTCCCACTTCACCAAATTCGCAATCAGGCCCTTATTTCTTTTTTGTTCTTCATCCTTTGTCTGATCTTTGCGCTAACTGTATATACATTGTAAACTTTTATACGTTTTGTATATTGCTGCTACACTGGGTTGTATCTAATGGATCAGCACAGTGGTCCTATGCCTTTTCTGTACTGTATTTGTAATATTGATTCCTATTTATGCATTTTAAGTTGACCTTTGTATGTATAATCAATAATGCATTCATGCTAGATACATTGTAATACATTGGAATACTTTTTGTAACTTTTGTGTGATTCACTAAATTTGGAGTGCTACTCCGGATGTCAGGCTTTATTTTTGCTTCTGTCACTGCCTTCATGGCACTTGAGATGAGGGGTAGCAAGGCTGGTGGAAGGGGTAGCAAAGGACAAGCCAGGACGAGCACCTGCTATGCCCGTCTCTTCCTAATTGACGTCAATAATTGCTATCATACGATGTTCTTTCACGCAGGTGAACCTGCTCATCCTGCTGCCTCAGGAGAAGAAAATAGGTTTGACATTATGTGCAGAACATCTTTAAACGGAAGTGCATTGTGTTGCACGAACATCTTGAATGCGGTTTTACGTCTCAGAAATAATTGCTCCAGTTCCTCATTAAGTTATTCAGGTACTCGGTAATTTGCATATTTAATTTTCTGACTACAAGAAAAAAGATGCACCATAGCAAAAGACTTGGCAAGGAAGAAACTTCACAATCCCTATCTTTCCCGTTAACAGCTCAAAAACCTTTCTGCTCTTAAAGTTAATTCTGACAGCCTATGCAAAAAGCCACTCTAGCATGTCACAAAAGTCTTTGTAAAAATGAACTGAAAACTGGAATCAGACGTCTATGGAATTATAAAGTTCCTAGTTTTACCTAGGAAGACACCCGAAGAGTCAGTGGTGTAGCAAGGTCAGGTGGTAAACTGGTGCGGAAATTTTCTTGTCAGCCCCGGCTTGACAAAATGGCAAATATATGTGTTTAAAACACATATGTTTGCCATTTTGTCACGCCCTCAGTGATGACACCTGGGGCGGCCTGCACCCACTGCACCCCCCTTCCTCTGCCACTGCGAACAGTTTGTTTAAGGCAGCACACCCTTCCAAAACTGAATTGTCCACTGTGTCGCTTTTCCAATCTCATATGATCCTGCCATATCCTCAAATATTTATATATCTATTTTCTTTAAAGTTTTCTTTGGCGTGAACTTGGTCTAAAACAATGACAGAGCGCTTTACAAAGGTTCAGAAATCAGGCAAGTTATCAAAGTTAACATATGATTACAGAATTTGTGTCATCTCCTCTGTACAGATGTAGATCACAGCATAGCTGTTTAATACCTGTGTATATATATTATGCAGCATGAGGACCAGATTGGGCCCGAAAGGTTATCTTAAATTATGTGGAAAAAAACTGCAAATTATGCAGCACATTATCTGGTAGTACTATTTAAAGTCCATTTGAGATAGAAACAACATTTTTGTTGAAATCTCAAAATTATGTGGTAAATGCAGTATATCCAAAATGATGCGGTAAATACTGCAGACACAAAATCACATATATCCACTGATCCTCATCAGTGCCCACAGTTTTATTAATAAATTATTCAAGGAAGATCAACATAATTTACACATTCAAATTGCAATCAGAGCCCACTGTTATCTAAACTTTGAAAAAAAAGATTTTTCAATCTAACTACCTCAAATAAACATCTAAAATAAAAAATAAAAAATGGGCATCATGCGTAATGTTTCGGGGTCCTGACAACATCTAGAAACCACTCGGCCTTCTGCGACATGATTATCATGTCAACAGAACCCTTGAATGGTAATTTTGGACCGTATTTAATTGGGAACCCTAAAATATTTCTTATATTTTATGATTCCTGTGAGCACTACAATCAGGAGTTTGCAATTGCACCAGCATTATCCTCAAGCCAAAAGCCAGATCATTAAAGGAAAGATAAAAAAGTAAAAAACAAAAAAGCAGGATAGGCCATCACCAAAAGGAAACAAATAGTAAAAAGGATGATCAAATGAGTGAAAATAGCTCAAGAAATATTTGGTGAACAAGGGTTTAGTCTGGCCCGAGAGACATGACACAAACACCTAGGCGAACACCTTTTTAGAAAGTAAGAGAGCAGAAGAAAACAATAAATGCTGAGTCAAATATTTCTTGGGAAATGGTCTCATTGTCAAAAATACATGTGGACAAATGCAACAGGGAATATGAATCAGGTTGATGTCAGCAAACATACTGGAGGAGTGGCATGACCTTACAGCGCAATGTTCAATAAAATGGATGGATTACCTGGTTAAAAAAACAGAAAGAAAAATTAAGTTACAGACAGCCAAGATAGTAGAACTATTAAATGGTTTAGAATCTGTTTGATACATAGAAAAGGTCAAGCAAATTACAGTAAATTTGGAGAAATATAGAAAGACATAAGCAAAAGTCACAGGAGAAAAAAAACTAGTACATTTAATCAGGACAGACTGGATTACCAGTATGGTTGAGTATATGAGTGGTTGAACCCTTAAAAAATAAACAGAAATAGTAACCTTGACATTGATTGAATGGAAGGATCTTAATAAACTCAGGGGCATGTTATCAAGAAACGGCATTACAATTAACGCCGCTTTAGCGGCAGGAAACTGCCGCTAAAACGTCAATAATGGGCTTGATAATATGCCTTTGTGAATTCCTATAGAAGCCCATGTTCTGGTGTGAACATGGGCTTCTATTGAAAGTCTCAAGGGCATATTATCAAGCCCATTATCGCCGCTTTATCGGCAGTTTCCTGCCGCTAAAGCGGAGATAGTTGTAACGCAGTTCTTGATAATATGCCCCCAGTTAGGATAGCTCCATCCTCATCAAGCATCCCATAAAGGAGGAAATATAGTGATATTAGACAAATCAGCATATACCAAAGAAGCCGGTAGGCATCTGGACCAATGCAAACACTATTGAAGGCTCTCTTTTGATCCAATGAAAATCATGTTCAATAAAAATTATCAGATGTTACAAGAATGGAGAGTGCTTGGATCATTGGACCAGCGGGAATATGCTTATCTATGAAATCAGCACCATATGACACCCTTTATATACTTTCTGCCAAAGGTTCATAAAAAGTAGGAAAAACCTATAGGATTACCTATTGTGAGCTTCACAGGGGCACAATTGGAAAATACATCCAACTATGTGGATCTGTTTCTTTTTGATCATGTCATTAAAACACTGTCTTATTTGCTGGGCACGTTTGACTCCCTACTCAAAATTAACAGCATACACTGGAAGCAAACAAATATTATGGAAACCCTTGATGTAGTGTCACTATACACATCCATCCAGCACTATCAAGGCATAAGGGCATGCCAGTACTTTCTCAGGGCAAGATCCAATAGTCATCTGGACTATTATCTTACCCACAATGTGTTCCGATTCAATGAGCCATTCTACCTGCAAAAACAAGGTACAGCAATGGGCACATCATTTGACCTATGCATGTAAACCTAGTCATGGGATGGTGGAAGAAGGAGATGGTATGGACAGACGGTAACCAAATCATGATGGATCATATGCTACTTTGGACACGGTTCATAGATGATCTTTTTTTTATTTGAGATGGGAAGAAAAGACTACTAGAAGAATTGAGCTCACCACTTAAAACAATGAGTACAACATGCACATGACAAGTTGCATTAGCCATGAGGAACAAGACTTTCTTAATGTCAGCATCTCAAAAAAGGTGGGAGAATCTGCAGTAAAATACACAGAAGAGCAACCGCAACCAATAGTAATCTCCATGCCAACAGTGGGTCCGCAAAAGACCTAATGTGAAGCATCCCATAATGAAAAATGTTAAGGGCATGGAAGAAATTCTCAACAAAAGGATATATTTCAGAGCACACAAATCAGATGATTGGATGCTTCAGAACCACGGGGTACCCAGATACGGTATTCAGGATTCCCTGAACAGAGCACAAGCAAAGAAAAGAGAGGCCTTCCTACTGAGCGCAATAAAGGGGAGGCAGAATCCAATGGTGAATCAGAACAAATGCAGAGTTGTAACCAAATACAAAAACATTGGAAATTGCTCCTCAAATATGAACACATAAGGTAATAAGGTGGATTCACATGAGAACATCCTAACCAGAAGCTTCATGGAAGTGAGGAAGATGCAAAGGATGTGTGTAATAAATTGGTTTATTGATTGAGGGCGGTAGAAGCCCCACTCAGGTAACAATCACAATCTTAGTCAGGCTGAACCACAAAAGACACCAAATTAGCCTGTGCTTAAACCTCTGGCAGCTTACACAAAGCAGTCAGGCCTAACTTAGAGGCAATGTATAAAGTATTTACGCAGCACACAAACAGTAATAATGTGAAAACACAGCACACGAAAAATCTCAAACTAATTTAGAAAACTAGAGAACATTTTAATACGTTTAAATTAAAAATACCACCAAGAAGTACAAAGTGCCCACTGTGGTTATCTGGTCGCACTGGACTGGGACAAAGTAAGAAGGTCATTCCGACCATGATGGAGCGTGGGCGAGGTTCAGGGACCAGTTTAGTCTTGCTGAGAGTTGTACCTCATGTCATTGAAATGAGGATTCGTGGCACTCAGCATTGATACTGAGCTGGATCTGTGTGGTGTTTTGATGTGCTCTGTTAGTTCTGATCAGGAGCTGTGAGATCTGCGATGCAAGGTCCTGCGTCCAGTTACGTTCTGCTGTGTCGGTTCTGAAGAGGCTGTTGATCAAGAACTGCAAGGTGCTGCAATGTAAGGTACTGCGACAAGTTGCATTGTGCTGTATCGGTTCCGATGAAGCCGTTGCTCAGGAGCTGGGAGGTGCTGCAATGAGAGGTCCTGCATTGTATTGTGGTGCAGTGTGTCCGATTTGAAGGTACCTATAGTTAGGCAGGGAGGAGTGCACTCTGAAGCCAGTCCAGATTTTAGGACATGGGGGACACCTCTTGCGTCCCGGTTTATTTTTTCTGTGAATTTCTAATGTTTTTTATTTATATTTTCTAATTATAATGTCCCTGTAACCTTTGGTTTTTTTCAGTGAGTTTCTAAGGTTTTTAGAATGCTAATTCCTAACTATAACGTCCCTGTAATCTTTGTTTTTTTCTGTGATTCTTTCTATATACATACTTCTTTCAAAGCATGTTTAAATTCATATTTTTGTACTAAGTTAAATAAAAAACTTTCAGACATCCCGCCTTTTCCATAAAAGTCTAAAACACATATATCCACACATACTATAGTATTTTACACACTAGGGATTTCTTACAGTATTCTCTAAAGTCATGCAATTCTAAAAGGTTTCCATAAATACCATCTCTTAAACCTATTTTCTGTTTTTGCAGTGATGCCTTAGATTGTAATGACATCAGTAATCACGATCCCCCTAGACACGTCGCTAATACAGAAAACAAAAGCAGACATTGAATGACCACCAACACATCCAAAAATAATATGTAAGGGGGTGTTAGAGTGACAGCTGTAAAATGGCCTCTACCTAGTGAGGCTTTGCTGACTAGACCGACGATCCGGAAATTATCGGGCGGAGCAGGCGGTTGCTCAAAGCTCCTGACGACGGGGATGGGCACTGGAATGTCCTGGCAGTCAGCAGATGCTGCTGGAAGGCTAAAAACCCTGTGCCTGGGAGTTACCCCGACGAAGGGCTGTGAAATTAAAATGGCGGCTCCACGTGTTGCGGTCCGCTGAGTGCAGCTCAAGGAGACTCTGACGCTGACAAAGCCCCCTGCTGGCCTCCAACAGAGCGGGTGAGGACAACTGCCAAGCTCACAACTGCAGCGAGGGTACACTGCTGCTGGCTGACTAAATCCCGCCAAACACCTGGAGGGCTGAAGAGGTCTTGCCTGGTCCACAGTGAGTCTGTGGGCTGCGGAGCGGGTGGACCGATGCAAGCAGGCGGGCTGTGGGGGTGAGGTGGCAGGCAGGGAGCACTCTACACCGCGGCACAGTGCAATACTCCTGAGATCCTCCTGACCCTGTGCCCGGCAGCAACGCCGTAGTTTCATACCCTCACTGGGCTGAGGTGCAAAATGGTATCCCCGTGCATCGCTGCTTGCTGAGTGACGCCCAGACAGACCATTATTTCATTCTCCGCACTCCTGCGATAAGATTTATCCCTACGTGGCAGAAGAGGAGGACTTCCACGCCCCCGGTTGTGGCAGAGGCATTTGGACTGCTGGCCGAGGAGACTCTGCTTGGACCCCATGTGCGTCTCAAGGCTGTAGAACGAGAGGGCCGGTGGAATCAAGCAGGCCGCGGCTGAGAGGAGGAGGGAAATTGAGCGCATTACTAAGGAGCACAGTAGAGGCACCCTGTCACCCGGTGCATGCCGAAGCGGGGACCTGAGCAGTGAGCAAAAGTGGTGAACGAGAATGTGGTGGCGGTGAGGGCCAGGGGCAGAGGAGAGTATTAATGGACCCCCCTTTGGACTTTCAATAGACCTGGCATCCCCCACTATGCTCTCTCATGGCAAGGTGTTGCACCACGATGGGGTGCTTGGGGAAAGAGGTGCACAACAGTGGTCCCCGGTGGGTGCCTGGAGGCGGATAGGAGCAGAAGCTGACAATCCTACGCAGTGTTGAGCCGCAGAGGATAGAGACGCAAGGGTGCCACAACATTGTAACTTGTCATCCACAGGTTTGTGGAGGAGGAGTGGAAACAACGCTCTTCTGGTCCACAATGGGCAAAATGGACACAAAGCAATCTAAGGTTTCTTTTGAGCAGCGTAAAATCCCTCGAGGAGGACTACCGCCGGGAGAGGGTCAACTGGAGACCGACATGCCCTCCATGCAGTCATCGGAACCTAATATACGTGTTCACGGAACTGAAGCAGTCACTGTCGACCATAGATCCTAAAATCGACTCCATGATGAGCACCTCACAGAGGTTTAACAGCACACGGCTGCGCTGGAGGATGAAGGTACCACCACCCGGGAGAAGCTGCAATGCATGGAGAAAGTCCTAGAGGTGATCTGCAATAGAAATGAAGATATTGAAGCGCGATTGCCCCATAATAATTTGCGCATAATGGGGGTGCAAGAGACCACGGCCATTGCTAGAGTCGAGGACTACTTTAAAGAAATGCTTAAGGTGCTGATAGGGGACTCCCTTTCAAAGGTCTGTATAGTGGAATGCACGCACAGGTCCCTAGGTCCAAGCCCCCGCTGGGCGCCCCTGCCCGGCCAATCATAGCGCGCCTGCTGAACTATAGGGACCGTGATACTGTTGTGCGTAAGGCCAGAGACCTACAGGACACAAGGTACCAAGGGAATGCAGCCTCCTTCTTCCCGGACTTCACTTTAACGGTGCAGGCTTCCAGAAAGGAGTTTGTCCCAGTGAAGAGAATGCTGCAGCATAACTATTCACTTCTCTACCCAGCAAAGCTCTGCGTCTTTCATCAGGGCAAGAATGTGTTCTTTACTGATACGAAGGCAGCCATCAAAAATGTGCACTCCCTTTGACAATTTGCATGTGCCGAGCAGGCGAACAGGGAACCTGCGGTGGGGTCCTCTGGAAGAAAACACTTGAGAACTCAGGAGAGGGGACATGAGCTGGTGGCTCAAAGGTGCACCTAACTGGCGGGGGAGTGGGTTTCCCCATAAGATACTCCATATATGGATCGGGGCAGAGGCCCGCCTCACTGCTGTGGCTTGCCTGCCTGCCCAATCTGCCTGGACCTGGGGGAGATTTTGTTTTACTGCCCCTCCTGACTGTATCTTGTCCAGCCACCCAGCTCATCACAGCTGGATTTCCCCCATGCACCTAGTACCTCCCACAGTGATGAGTCCCGTGATTGTTCCTAATGTTGGCCGTTCTGGGCCTAGTTTGCCTAATGGGTGTAGCTCTCAGCCATTTTGGGGGCTGAAGTTGGAGGGGCTGGGTTGGTTGGGTGGGGTGCACACCTGATGTGCTGTTGAGTTTTGTATGTTTTTCCCCTTTTCTATCCCTGTCTTTCCACTCTCTGGCTCTGCCGCAGCGTCCAATAGGCACACCACACTGTATAGTCCATCATGGTCCAGTAGATTCAGGGAATGGGTGACACCACTAAAGAAAGGGAGGTGATCAAGACAGTGACATGGAATGTGCGGGCTTGAATGACTGTTGCAAGGCGAGACTGGTAGCGGCATCTCTCCAGAGACATGGGGTGGACATATGCTTCTTGCAGGAATTGCATCTAACAGTAATAACTGGACACGACTAAGGGCGGGATGGATAGGCAAAAAATTGATATCAGGCTACTCCAACTATGACAGGGGCACAGCTATAATTCTTAGAAAGGGACTTCTTTGGAAAACGCATGCTGCGCTCAGTGACCCGCAGGGTAGGTATGTATTTGTGATGGGATTAAGACGGCAACCATTTAGGCTAAAATAGGTCTATGGGCCGAATGTGGACGACCCCCAATTTTTCAGTGAGGTCTGGAGATTGGCAGAGTCGCTTGGGCCCGTAACAGTCTTGTGGGAGGGGACTTTAACGTGGTGCCGGATGCGAGCCTTGATAGAGCAGGTGATTCTCGTCGGCCACAGAGCAGCTATGTGCAATTATGGAAGACCATGAGCTGGTAGATTCTTGGCGGCGTCAACCTCTGCAAAGGCGGGAGGGCACCTGCGATACCGCAGCTGGCCCATCATGGTACAGAATTGATTACTGGCTCACGTCACATGACATGAAAGCCTAGGTGCTCACTGTGGCTCACTTAGCCCGATCTCTATTGGATCACTGTCATGTGCTTCTGCGATTCACGCTGACAGATGTGGCACGCCCATCTTTCAGCTAGAGACTCGGTGCAGCAGCACTCCGGGATCAGGTATTTAGAGAATCGATCCGGGCCGATATAAGGGAGTAGTTCAAGTTAAATTGTGGTACTGTAGACTCAGCCTCGCTATTGTGGGAGGCCTTTAAAGCGGTAACTCTGGGCAAGTGTATCGCTAAACAGGTGGGCATATTGTGCTCACTTTGAGGAGATCTCCAACGCTTAGGAGGATATAAAGACACTTGAACTGGAGTACTTCGAAAGTAACAGCTTGGAAATCCTGGGCAGCATTAAAGGAAATTTAGCAGCATTTGAGGAGGTGGCCAAGCGCAAGATGCACTACCTGGGCAGGGAGACACAGGCGCGTCAATATGGAGAAGGGGACTGCACCGGGAAAACACTGGTAGGATTATTGAGGAAGCCCTGGGCCAGTAATATATAAGTGAGCTGGTGAGGGACAGGGGGAAGACAGTTACTGGTCAGAAAGCAGTACAGGCAGAAATGCTTGAATTCTATACCTCCCTGTATACGGCTCAACAGACAACAGTTCACCCAGACCTGCTCCCTCTTTTTGATTCAATTAAGCTTGCCTGGTTGAGCGACGGGCAACGGAAATACCTTGATGAGCCATTTGAGGAGGAGGTGATCGCGGTGATCCGGGCCATGCCTGGGGATAAGACCCCTGGGCTGGATGGGCTAACTGCTTCATTCCATAGGGAATAGGCACCGCTCCTGTTTCCAAACATCCTCAACATGTATGAGGAATCCTTGGAGCGGGGTATGCTTCTCCCCTCTCTGCGGTAGGCGCTAATCGTCACTATCCTCAAACCTGATAAGAATCCACAGTTGTGTGATTCCTACAGACCGTTATCCATGATCAACATGGACAATAAGATCCTGGAAAAATACTGGCATCATGCCTCTCGCCTTGTTACCGGCGGTGCTCCACCTGGACCAGTGTGGCTTTGTGCCCCGACTTAGTACATCCCACACTCTGCGTACTTTCGTTGCAACCCTGCAGGGGGTTGACAACCCTCTTCCTGCAGCGGCTGTGACCTTGGATGCTAGCAAAGCATTCAACACTCTGGAATTGCGGCCAGGCTTCAGCAGCATCACGCTCGGTGAGGGCTAGATTTCACCCCTAGAGTGATCTAGGTATCTATGTATGCCGATGACGTAACTCTGTATGTCCAACACCTGGCTGAGAACTTGGACCCACTAATCCGGAAGGTAGTCCATTATGGAGGGTTGTAGTGTGTATCTATAAACTGGGGAAAGTCAATAATTTTTCCACGTACTCAGGTCACTTGTCATTTCCGGTTGGAGTTCCCACTACAGTGGGCGTTCTACCCGAATAAGTATTTGGGGATATGGCTGAGCCAGAACGTGGGTGAACTATGGAGCCACAACTATGGCAAACTCATGGAGTGGCTGGAGAACAGATTGACCAGGAGGAAAACACTCCCTTATCTCTGGCGGGCAGATTGGCCATCGCTAAAAATGGTGGTCCTCCCAAGTTTTTTTTACTAATCTTCTGCTTACCCTCACTGCTGCGTTCCGGTGCAGATTGCACTCTAAGCTAATAGACCTGGCATGGGCGGGCAGGCAGCCCCGGGTGGCCTGGGAGATCCTGACACTGCCGTTTGAACAGGGTGGTGTGGCAGCCCCAGATATGGAGCTTTACTATAACTGCACACCGGCACAATTCACTTACCACTGGGTGTAACAGACCCTCTTCATGGCACACACCGTACCGGAAAGTGATAGGGCGGATCCGACACCTCTCCATATGGCACTGTTTGGCCCCCCAAAGAAGACCCGAGCCAGGGTGGACACTGTGGGCTGCACAGGGTGGGCTTGGCGGGAACTTAGGCACAGAGCGCGTCGGGAAAACAAATTCACCCCCTTGATTCCACTCATTAGACATCCTGGATTGCCCTTTACTGCAGAGGCGGGGGTAGGCCAAAGATTGAGGCAGCTTCAGCTCCATAAGCTTGGATAGGCATTTCCTGGTGTTTGCTACCATGGACGTAGTGCTGGGCGAGGACCACACAGGGCTGCTGGACAGTTTCACCTACTATCAACTCCGAGCAGCGCTGCGTACATTCTATGAATCCTTCCTTGTAGTACCACCAACATTCCTGGTATTGGAGGAATTCCTAATGAATCCCTCACAACGGAGGCTCATTACTCGTCTGTATTCGGGTATGCAGCACACATCCTCGATATGTGATCCCTGGCACAGCGCAGGTGGGAAAAGACCCTGGGTTGCCCGATATAAGCGGGTACATGGGCATTCTGTTGCACGCAAATGAGAGAGCTGTCACTCAACTACAGACTGCGCCCTATCCATTTCAAATCCCTCCACAGGCTGTACAGGACCCCGCTTGGCTACATAGGGCTGGTCTGAGTGAAGATGCGAGGTGTGTGCAGTGTCGAGCCCCGGATGCCTCTTTTTTAATTTAGCCTGGGAATGCCCGAAAGTGGCGCAGTACTGGGAATGAGTTTTTGAGGTGGTGGCCCTGTTGATGGGCGCTGTGGTTGAGTGTTCCTCCCTGGTGGCTCTGTTGGGATATGTGCATGAAATAGGTGCAGCATATAGGAAACTGGTTACCACGCTGCTACTCCTGGTAAAGAGAAGGATTGCCATCTGTTTGGGTCAACACCACAGTCCGAACGCTGCAGAGGGACTCAAGGACGCTGCGTTCTGCCACCATCAATTGTCCGAATTCTGGGAGAAGATGCCTGCACAGGCCCGACCCAAAGATATATGGACGCCACTGCAGGGCTATTTAGATTCTTTACCCCCTGGCACTGAGGACAGCGTTGTTGCTTAGGCATTAGCACTGCATGTGGATCACTCCTGCTATACATGGATAGTTAGCTGTACGGACGGAACTGGAGTATCATACCTACACTCGAGCCAGAGAGGTCGTCCTACCTCCCTTCCCTGTTATCTCTTTTTTTCCCATCCTTTCATTTCCTCGTTAAGGCCATGTGGATCGCTGGAATGCATCTTGGGAAGACAGACACTAAAGGCAGGAGCGAGACGCAACAAGGACGGGGACCTCGGGTCATTTATGTTGCTCTGGACTATGCAAAATTACCCTCTGAGGGGACCCTGCTGTAATCAAGGCTGCTAGCTGTAAGAATAATTATATGTAGCTGACATGACTTTTCTTCTCTGTTCATTGTCCTTCTTTTGAAAAACTCAATAAAAAGAACTTAAAAAAAAGATAATATGTAAACAGAAATCCATTCTGAACATTGCACTACACATATTATTACTACATACATACGTCTTTCAAAGCATGTTTGAAGTCATATTATTGTACTGTTTCTTTAAAAAACATCTTTCAGAACAATTTTCAGTTTTCGCGGTTCTTCGGGACGTCGTGATGCCGTTGTTAACCAATACGATTGCGCCTTTTCCTTAAAGTCTAACACAGATATATCCACACATTTTGCAGTATTTTACACACTAGGGGTTTCTTACAGTATCCTATTTTCCATTTTTGCTGTGAGGCCGGAGATCGCAATGACGTTGGTTATCGCGATCCCCGTGGTTTCGTCGCGAACGAGGAAAGCAAAAACAGGAATTCAATACCCACCCCCACATTAAAAAATTATAAATATATAATTAATTCTAACCATCACAGTAGATAACTCATTATATATATAATTCTATGAAAACATTTATCAGAATCTCAATATCTCTATAACAATGCGTATTAATGATTCACTTATATATTTTTTTATATTCCCACCAATATTTGCAGTGTTGCTGTGATATTCAGAATGTGTCTGCGACTGTACATGAGGGCCCATGTTGGCATTCGCTGCGTTGTTGCAAATATCGCACATGATTAAAAAACAAAACAATTTTGGACACAATTTGTGCCACTAACACCCCCATTTCTCAAACATGTGATCAGAGTAGAGGTACGTATTTTAGCTTTTTCAGAAATTTTCAGACCCGGAAACCATTTGCGATCAATAAAATGGCAGCCGCAACTTTCTGTTCTGGTTGCGTCCAGCCAATCAGAGCATTTCCATTAGCATGTGCATCCCCGATTACTCGCGAAACCGTTGCAAAATATCCACAATCAAAGATATAAGTATAATTTTCAGCTCAAATTTCGCAAAAAATACTGAACAGATTTACCCCAAATAGGCAAAAGGCACTTCCTTGAACCGAATTCTAACTCCCTGCCAAATTTGGTGTACGTCTGTTCAGTGGTTCGAGCTTTAGGTGTGGCTAAAGATTGCAATGGGAATTAACATTGCAAACACACCCTTATTTTGCAACCCAAATTCTCGGTCCACCCTGCACGGATCACCCCCAAACTTTCCATGTATACCAGAACATACCATGTTACTTTTTGGGGAAAAGTTCATGAAGATTGGTCAAACAACAACAAAGTTAAAGGCAAGTCAAAAAATTATTTTACTATGGACACTAGATCCTAACTATGACAACCTACTGGCAACTGCTAGTAGGTGGTGAAAAGTCACAATATCGATTTTTTAATATCAAATTGCCAAAATATCGAGTTTTAAATATCGAGTGGACATAGTATTGAGTCGCAAAAATGAAGTGGTAAAGAATATCGAAATTCAGGTAAGAAATATCGATTTCATAATATCGAAGTTAGTAATATCGACAGTCATAATATAGTTGTTAAAAATATCGATTTTTTATAGTGTTTTAAGTGTTAGTATATGTGTTAAAAGTATGTATTATTTTTGTAATGTATAGAACAAAGTCCTGTGCACACGTATAAGGGTGATGGTTTTAGTGTGAAAACCAAAATTAAATAACTTTTCTTGCAAAAATTATGCAGACTGATATCAGGAGTATGTTAATGAGGTTTTTTAATCCAGATCAATACAGAATGAACAAACCAGCCGACACATGTTTCGTCACAACGTGATACAGTTGTGACTCTTCAGGGCTGGGAAGGACACAAAAACATAAAATAAAAATAAAGACAAAAACCAGAGGAAACCACAAAGTGGCGCATAAACCTAAAAAGCAAACAAATAAGCATGGGTGCAGATGCAGAGACACCTCTAATCATGTGGAAACCCTATGTTGTGGAAAGTACAGGAACAGGTAACTTCACACTACACAAAGGATCCGAGAGTGTTAACCAAGTGGTCAGACAAGGGAAACAGTATATGTTGAAAAACAGCGCACCAGTTGAAACAAGACGAAATGGTTAACATTGCAGAGTGTAAAAACCAGTTCGAAGCGGCATGCTTAGCGATTCGTCCAAAAAGAACGTTGTTTAAACATAGCAGATAATTTAGAGAGGTAGCAGGCGAAATGCAAAACGTTGAGAAAGAATTAAAAAGGAAAAAAGTACTTCTCAAGGCAGTGGTAATACTCTTCTTAAATGTTATCAGTCTGTTTCTATACCTGAAAGCAGACACACAAATGCGTTCACGCACGTGAGCTCCAAGTGTATTAACAGTGTTGAGTTATAAATAATATAAAAGCAAATGCGATCATCGAGTGCATGCATAGTTGGTGACACTAGGTGAAACGGTTCAGATTGCGGCGTATCAAAAGCAGGTTTAAATGAATCCACATAATTGTATGAACATGGAAATATAGATGATAATGTAGCATGGTAGCAGGCAAGTCAGAAAGGTAGCGGGTGAGAAAGAAGAAATACAGAGCTGGAATTAAAATGAAAAAAGGTCCCAAAGCAGTGGTATGGCTAAGAGAAGAAACATCGCTGCGTTCATGCACATGCCCCCAAGTAAATTAACAGTATTGAGTCTACCTGTACTGTTTGTAAAAGGTCATTGAAAAAGGGAAAAAATTGATCTGTTTAGGCCTAAGGTAAAACTAGGTATAAGTGGAGTCACATACAGAAGTAAGCAGAGGACAGTAGGCAAAGCACGCACTCACCGCAGCACTGTTGATAATTCAGACCCAGTAGCGACATGGGTTAATCAAAAGTAGTTTCGGGAAAGTTGCCGTGGGTTCTTCCTGGTGTCCCCAAAGTTAGAGGGACGCTAGTGGACGGACGTGTTATTCTGTGTCAAGGGAGATCTGTGGGGATGAAAGTAAATGAAAAAAGCTGTCTAGAGCTTCTGGCCGCAAAATCATGGTATAATGGGGCAGAAGCAGCATAATCACAGAGGGTTACCTTGGCTCCTGAATCCGACGTGTTGGATTTGTGTTTCAAAGTCTAGGGTAATGGAAATGAAAATCGGTAGCGTTTAAGAGCAAAAAAGCTAAGGAGAACTAGAGCGTATAGGCTAGAAATGTTAAGGGAACCGGAAGTGAGTGTTCACGCACACTGTGTGTAGCCTAAAAAAGGAAATGAAAGGGAGAGTGATAGTACACGTAGTGTGATATGAAACCGTAAGGGTACACATATGCGGTACAAAAATTGTATGATGATTCCATAACTACTCGACCCCAGATCATTTTCAGGCAAGGTAGAATGTTGAGGAAACAGACTAAGCCCTACGGTTCCACGATCAACCACTCTCTCCTCCTGGCTAACCTCCCACACTGTAGGCTTTCATAAATGCGGCTGTTGTGGTGTTTGCAAATGGGCTCAAAATGGCACGATGGAATTCAGAGGTTGGAATGGACATAAATAAAACATCAACCGCAATGTCAACTGCAACACCAAATATGTTGTATACCTCTTAGAATGCACATGCAAGAAATATTATGTAGGAAGCACCATTAGACATTTGAAAGAACGCATCATGGTACACGTCAGGGCAATGCACAATGGAGATGCCAGATACCCTATGTCCGTACTCAAAGCGGCGTGTGCAACACCAGGATTGCGCAAGAGTTTGACCTTTTTGGAATAGATGTTACCGAACCTAGTATCAGGGGAGGTAATCGCGAATTGAGGCTCAGAAGACTTGAGGCTACTTGGATAATGCGCCTACATGAAGTCAAACATGGTCTTAACATCGACCACGAACTTCAATACTTTCTGGGATCCTAATGTTTCTCGATTTCTTGGCTTATTACTGGATCTTTTGATTAGTCAATATCAGTTCCTTGATAACACTTAACTAATTCTGTCTGGGTTCCTAATGCCTCCTATTGACCTTGACTGAACTTTTTGGAATGTCGCAATTAGTTTATTATTAACATCTGACTAATATGTACCACTGAAACTATCTAATATACAATGTCACTGTTATGTTTATCTCCATAGCTAACCATTATGATCTAGATACTATCTGAATGTCTTCTCTCACCCATGTTTTGATCCTCTAAAAATGGCACCATCTAGCAAAGCTTTGATCAATTCCTCGTACAGAAAATACATGGTCACATACATATGTCTCAAAGCCATAGCAGTGGATGATATTATTGTTGGAATGAATTTTGCATTTGGGATGCTTTTTGAATATTTTTGCATTACCATTTACTCTTTTTCTGCTCACAAGATGTAATCTTATGACGTACACTCCTCATGTCAATAGTGTCTTTTCTTTCTTTCCTATCATTTCCATTAGTTCTGGGACTAATACTTACTCCCGTATGCTTATTTTCTATACACTATGACTCTACAGTCCATACCTATTAATTGATAGGCAATTGGAAATTTCCCCACATATGATTATCCCCCGCATTATTCGCACATTCCGATCTAGCCTGGCATTCCCGTGGTATATTTTCATACAATTTTTGTACCGCATATGTGTACCCTTACGGTTTCATATCGCACTACGTGTACTATCACTCTCCCTTTCATTTCCCTTTGTAGGCTACACACCGGGTGCATGAACACTCACTTCCAGTTACCTTAACAGTTCTACCCTATATGCTCTAGTTTTCCTTAGCTTTTTTGCTCTTAAACGCTTCTGCTTCCGTTTTTCATTTCCATTACCCTGGACTTTGAAACACGAATCCAACACGTCGGATTAAGGAGGCAAGGTAAGCTCTCTGCGATCACACTGCTTCCGCCCCATTATACTATGATTTTGCGTCCAGAAGCTCTAGACAGCTTTTTTCATTTACTTTCATTCCCACAGATCTCCCTTGACACAGACTAACAAGTCCATCCACTAGCATTCCTCTACCTTCGGGGACACCCGGAACAACCCACTGCAACTTTCCTGAAACTACTTTTGATTAACCCGTGTCGCTACCGGGTCAGAATTATCACCGGTACTGTGGTGAGTGCGCGCTTTGTCTACGGTCCTCTGCTTATTTCTGTATGTGACTCCACTTATACCTAGTTTTACCTTAGCCCTAAACTGATCTATTTTGCCCTTTTCTTCATAGATTTCTATGACCTTTTACAAACAGTACAGGTAGACTCAATACTGTTAATTTACATGGGGGCACGTGCATGAACGCAGCAATGTTTCTTCTCTTAGCCATACCACTGCTTTGGGACCTTTTCTTCATTTCAATTCCAGCTCTTTATTTCTTCTTTCTCACCCTCTACCTTTCTGACTTGCCTGCTACCATGCTACATTATCATCTATATTTCATGTTTATACAATTACTAGCAGCCCATCCCGACCTTGTCCGGGAGCTTTCAGGCTTCCCCCTACCCCCACCTGCCCCGATATTGCCCAGCAGCCCGTGCCCCTGCCCGCCCCGTCCCCCGCCTGCCGCCTGGCCCGACCCTTGCCTGACCTGAGTCAATGGAGGTGTTAGTCCCCGTCCCCCGCCTTCCCGGACCCCCGCCTGCCCTGACATTGCCTTTTGTAATGCCCTGTCCCCGCCTAGCCCGACACCCGCCTGCTTACCTCAGCCGCCGAGTTGACAGCTCCTCGCCGCTCTGCTCCTCCCTGCCTGTCCGCTGCCGCTCCTCCCCCACGCCATGTCCGCCTCTCCGCTGGTCGCACCGCCGCTGGCCTGTCCGCTGCTCCTCATGTGACCGCTCCTCCCCTGTGCCATGTCCGCTGCTCCTCTGACGCATCTCTGACGCCGCTCCTCGACATGAGCACGCACGTCGCGGCCGGCGCTACTTTGGGGGGACTACGTTTTTGTTAAAATAAATTATTTAAATAAGGTTAATTTTTAAACTTTATATAGCCTATAACCATCTACACACCCTGACGATTTCTACGGTGTATCGGGTGTGTAGATTGGCGCTGTGGTTCTGGAGTTTACCCGCCTCAAAGCCTGAAAGTTTCTCCTTTATTATAGTAGTATAGATGTGGATTCATTTAAACCTGCTTTTGATACGTCGCAATCTGAACCGTTTTGCCTAGTGTCACCAACTATGCATGCACTCGATGATCGCACTTGCTTTTATATTATTTATAACTCAAAACTGTTAATACACTTGGGGCTCATGTGCGTGAACGCATTTTTGTTTCTGCTTTCAGGAATAAAAACAGACTGATAACAGTTAAGAATAGTATTACCACTGCCTTGAGGAGTACTTCTTCCTTTTTAATTCTTACTCAACGTTTTGCATCTCGCCTGCTACCTATCTAAATTAATCTGCTATGTTTAAAAAACGTTTTTTAGGACGACTCGCTACGCATGCCACTTCTAACTGTTTTTTACACGCTGCCATGTTAACCATTTCGTCTAGTTTCACCAATCATACACACATCCGGTTGTCACAAATGATTTCACGTTAAATATAATATATAATGCAATAAGGTTTCTCCACTGCTAATTATCCTTTTGTATTGTGGACTAGCATACTGGTGGGCTGTTTTTCAACATATACTGTTTCCTTGTCTGACTACTTTGTTTACACTCTCGGATCCTTTGTGTAGTGTGAAGTGACCTGTTCCTGTACTTTCCACAACATAGGGTTTCCACATGATTAGAGGTTTCTCTGCTTCTGCACCGATGCTTATTTGTTTGCTTTTTAGGTTTATGTGCCACTTTGTGGTTTCCACTAGTTTTTGTTTTTATTTTAATTTTATGTTTTTGTGTCCATCCCAGCCTTAAAGAGCCATAATTGTACCACATTGTGATGAAACACGTGTCGGCTGGTTTGTTCATTCTGTATTGATCTGGATTAAAAAATCCTCATTAAGATACTCCCGATGTAGATCTGCATAGTTTCTGCAAGAAAAGTAATTTAATTTTGGTTTTCACACTAAAACCGTCACTCTTATATGTGTGCACAGGACTTTGTTCTATATTCACTGTGTAGGTCTTGACTTACACACTTGCAGGGTTTGTTTTGTTTGGGTTGGTTCCCCCTGACCTGTTAGCACCGTGCTCATTTAATTGCATCCTAAATTACTTGCGTACTTGCCAGAGCGCCATTTCTTCCTGTCTTCAATCTAAACCCTTCACATATAAAGCAATTTTTGTAATATATGTTTGCATTTTGTTAAAGTAATGAATTTTATGTTATTTAATTTTTCCATAATTTAATTCCGTTAGCGGGTTGTGGGTTAATAAGGGAATAGGGTGGGAAGTAATTTAGTTCTAGTAAATTAAATATTAATTTTTAGGAATAATTATTTATTTTTAATTTAATTTAGCATTTTAGTTCTGTAGCGGGTTGTGGGTTTACATGGGAATAGGGTGGGAAGTAATTTAATTGTAATTAAGTAATGATTTATATTTATTTATTGGTATTGATACATAATCTATTGTTTATTAATTGATAATTACTTTTTATTAATTGGTCATTCATTTTCTTTATTTGGTTATTAATTGATTAATTGATAATTATATTAATTGTATTAATTTATTATTTACAGCAGGTTGTGGGTTTATAGGGGAATAGGGTGGGAAGTAATTTAATTGTAATGTAGTAATTATTTATTTGTATTTATTGGTGTTGATAATTAATGTATTGTTAATTAATTATAAATTGGTAATTAATTTTTATTAATTGGTAATCAATTTTTATTAATTGATTAATTGCTAATTATATTAATTGTATTAATTTATTATTCGGAGCGGGTTGTGGGTTTACAGGGGAATTGGGTGGGAAGTAATTTAATTGTAATTAAGTAATTATTGCAATTATTTCTGTGTATTGATAATTAATTTACTGTTAATTAATTATTAATTGTTTGTTTTATTACTTATTAATTTCTGTTATTGAAAAAATAAATTTGTTAATTAATCATTAATAGGTAACTAAGTTTTAATAATTAATATTTATTGGTATTTTTTAATTAATTTCTTATTAAATACTTTGTAATTGGTAAATAATTTTTATTACATTATATTGGTATTGATAATTAATTTACATATATGTAATTATTAAATCATTACTTTCCCTACTGTTGCACTCACTGGAGGGGGAATAGTCATTTTTACCCTCATGCTATCCAACCCTTTTTCTACTGTTGCCCTCTCTGGAGTGGGAATAGTAATTTTTACCCTCCCGCTATCTAACACTTTCCCTACTGTTGCCCTCTCTGGAGTGGGAATACTAATTTTTACCCCTACGCTATCCAACAATTTTCCTACTGTTGCATTCACTGGAGTGGGAATAGTAATTTTTACCCCTAAGCGATCCAGCACTGTCCCTACTGTTGCACTCAGTGGAGTGGGGATAGTAATTTTTACACCTACGCTATCCAACACTTTCCCTACTGTTGCACTCTCTGGAGTGGTAAGAGTACGTGTTTACCCCTATGCAATCAAACACTTTCCCTACTGTTTCACTCTCTGTAGTGGGAATAGTCATTTTTACCCCCTGCGCTATCCAACACTTTCCCTACTGTTGCACTTACTGGAGTGGGAATAGTAATTTTTACCTACCCGCTATCCAATGCTTTCCCTACTGTTGCACTCAATGGAGTGGGAATAGTAATTTTTACCCTCCCGCTATCCAACGCTTTCCCCTACTGTTGCACTCACTAGAGTGGGAATAGAAATTTTTACCTTCCCGCTATCCTCCGCTAAAAATATTGAATATTTTTTTAATATTATTAAGGTAATATATATATGTATTAAAAAATAAAAACTCATGTTTTTTTAAATTACATAATTATTTTTTAATTTTAAGGTTATTTAAGTATTTTTAAGTATGTTTTACTTTTAAGACATTTAAAAAATTCAATATTTTAACAAATTATATTATTTACAACGATATTTTGGATTTAATATTTTAGTACTTACCTGTTTATAGATATGAATTTAATATCCTGGTAGTCGTTATTCTGTCATCGATATTTTTGTAGGTCGATATTTAGCTCCTTGATATTCTGTCAGTGATTCTAGTAGGTTACATATACATGTGTATATATATCCCTTTCTGCAGTGGTATCCAAAACTATTTTCCTTCCTCCTCCCCTTTTTGCTGAGTTCGGTTTTTATTGGCTTCAGGACTCTGGGCACGTTACCACTGATAACCAGTACTAAAGTGCATGTGCTCTCTGCTTTAAATTTGATAATTGTTGTAGCTCACGGACGCAGGAGACCAAAGGTGTGTTTCAAGTAGTATTTATTTGAGCCTGGATAAAGGTGAGCTGCTGGTGGCACGCAAGTGAAAACCAACTGTCAAAGATTCAAAACTACATTCCATGTGGAACCTTTGTATGTGCAGTGAGTGCCAACCATAACATACATAGATACTGCATGGCTTCTCCTTTTTACAAAAATGGCCAGAGCCCAACATGGTGCATGGAAATTACCCCCAAACTTTTGCCATATTATTAAAAATATATAATAGTTGGAACACAGTAGTACAACCAAACACATCTATATATACATGTAAGACAAATTTATACAAATATAAGGAAATAAAGAAATATACACCAAAGCAAAATGTCAACACCAATACCATTTTGATAACCTTAAAACTGAAAGTCGATAGAATGACCATAAAAGTTGAACGTTTAATTTTTGTATGAAGAGGTAGTTTCTCACCCTGCCACTGCGTCTCACTGTCGACCCCGACCACATTTTGCCACACCTGGTCTCTGTTCTGTTACCAGAACAGGGCTTCAAGCAATTCAAGTTGGGACCAACTGTATCATTCCCATTCCCATCTACCTTTTCTCCTGCATTACTCACTTTTACCACATTTATTCTGTCCCACCACTGTCCACCTTCCACTCACACACTGTTTCCATCCACAACTTTAACCGGAACAGCACATTTTGTTCTGTCCTTTGCTACATGTAGTTGCCTGCACACTTACACTGTCTCTCCCAGTTTGAACTCTGGAACTTTGACCATATTTATTTAATCAAAATATTACTTCTGTTTCTTTTGCATTTTTCTACTCTTGACCTAATGCTCACATTTGACTATTTATCCTGCGTCACTTTAACTCACTTGCTCATCCATGCTGGACAGAAGCAAATCATGGCTCTCCTTCCCCCCGTAAACATTCAAAAGGTGAAACCCCAGTTGACACATGGGAAGTGGCGAGATAAAAACATAGCATACTCTTCATTGCATTCACCACAACACATCTGTTTGCAAGAGCCCACTGAATACACTCCCCTAAGACTTTATTTATCCTCTCAACAAGTCCATTTGTTTGGGGATGATACAATGAACTTTTGAGGTGTTTAATGCAACTTGTTTTCAGGAAAATTTCTAATTCACTTGAGACAAATTTAACACTGCTGTCTGATGCTAACCTGGCAGGAAAACCTTCTTTTAAAAAAAATTCCTTTAAAATCCGACAATCGCTTTTGATGTGACTTCACTAACAAATTTCACTTCAGGCCATTTGCTATATTAGCCCATTGCTAGTAAAGCAAATCATGAAGTGCTAGCCAAGGAACTGAATGGCCCTTTGATGTCTATTTCAACTTTTTCTCAAGGAGCCATGGCTAATTCAATTGGACACAACAGTGGAGTCCTTAATTTAATGGACTTGTCACAGCTTGAGAAGATAACACACTCCTTAACCGCTTGATCAACCTCCCTATCCATAGAAGACCACCAAATGTCAATCTCACTCTTCATCATAGTGGCACCCAAATTACCATGGAAGGGCAGGTAGTCTGTGTACTTCAAAGGCCTCTCATGGAAGTCTCCACCACTCCAAAGGCACAGCAGATTATAGGTACTGGACTGCTGAGACCACCAACTCAGTACACTTCTGGATATGTGGGTACTCTGCAAGGAAGAAGGACTGCTGTGCTGCTTAAGGTCTGTCACTCTGCTGGACTGCTGATCAGCAAGAACTGATTTTCTGCTGTGCTGACCTGCCTGCTGCCCTCTTTGCTTGAGTGAGAAGGACTGGACCTGCACGGCCTGAGCCCAGAGTTACTCCAAGAACTTGCCTGCCTGCCTCCTGTTCTGAAGTCTCAGGGTCTTCAAAGACTTCCAGCAACCCAACAACAGCACCTGGACTCTGCCACCTGTGAGTCCTACCCTACCAGGTGGTGTGCATCCAGTGCTGGGTCCTTGAAAGTGGATTTTCTATGCTGAAACTATCAAAATCCATGCATCACCCCTTTTGCACCAGTCGAGACTGTCACATCTCCTTCGACCCTGACGTAACGCTGCTCAAGGTCAACACATCTCTAAATGCGTGGCTCAACAACATTGCAGTGCTGATGGACGACATCGCATCTCCGGCTGTGCAGCTTGACGACAATGTATCACCTTCATCACAAAAGGGTCCCCGATGCATTGCATGTATGTTGGATCTTCAATGCCGACACATTCTCTATCAATGGATACTTTTTCAGCAGGACAAGGGTGGTCCCTGTATCTGACCTACGCTCTGTCATGATCGGGCTGAACTTTCAGAGGTGACCCTGTTAAACGTGGCCAGTTAGACCCAGTTGGCTCTTTATTTCCTTAGCACTATATTTCTAGACATTGTTTAAAAATTCATAACTCTAGTTCCACTCCGTGGATTTCTGTAATTTAGGTCTTGTTCTGTACAATAAATTGAGCCCTATGGTTTAACCAGGTGTGGATTTTTTTGTGGTCTTTTCACTGTCTCACTGTTTGAAGTGTTGCACAAATACTTTACAGATTGACTCCTAAGTTGAGCATGTCTGTTCTGTGCCAAGTTAGTATAGGTTGAGCACAGGTTAATGTATGGTTGTATCTGACTTACCCTGACTAGGATTGTGGTCCCTTCTTGGACAGGATGTATACCTCTGCCAACTGGAGACCCAATTACTAACAATGGTGATCAACGGTGAGGTTAGAACTTGTGTTTGTGCAGTACCTTACAGTAATTTGACGTACACTACCAACCACGGGGGCTCCCGGCCAGGCATCGGGTTTCTAGCTACAATCCTTGGAATCCACTTTCCTCCGGGGATCAACCTACTCAACTGAGGTTCAGTTCTAAGCTGCTGTCCTTGATTCTCCAATCTTTCGCTTGTGAGCCCGAGATTCTCGAAAGAATTTGCGCTTGAGGCTTTCTCCCGTGGAGTCCAGAGCAAGCATGGCCGATGTCCGGTGGAGCCGCCCAGTCATCTATAGAGGAATCTGGCCCAGGCATCTCACTGCAGCCGACACCTACCCATCAGGGCATCGGGCACAGCTCCCCTCTCATCTCTGCTGCTCGTTTTCCTCTTCCCCCGCCATTCCCTAAATTCCCTGGTGACCAACGTTCGACGGAACCCTTCGCTGCGTAGCCAACGCCTCCTTGATTTCTCTGGATGGCCGCAGAAGAGCCGGGCGGAGCATCTCCCCTCATGACTCTCCCCCTGCCTTCGAATTCGACTGCCGATGACTTTCCACTACAGCTAGCCTACCTGCTATGCCTCCCGCAAGACATCTGGGACGATTTGGGGGCTTAGCAGAGGTAAGATGTTTCTGCACTGCTCTACGTGGCTATCTGAGCCTTTCATTCTACGACCCTGCCAGAGAGGTGCCCCCTCCGGTTGTTAACTGCGCTGCCTCCCGTTCCCCGGACTGCTGCAGTGGCACCTGTAACATTCTTTCTTGACCTGTGTATACTGGATCAGACTCTGCTTCCCCCGCTGCCCAGAACTATTGCATTTGGATGGCACGGCTGTGACTTGTACATCCCCTCTCCTGACTCTCTGGTTCCTTTCCCCCTCTAGTTCCCCTCTGTGAAATCAGCTCTTGGTGCTTTGGAATTAGCTCCCCTGACTTCTGGACTTGGACTCATGTGTTCCTCTCCATTTTGGGACTTTCTTCTATTGACACTCCTGTCCCTGATCTGCCATCTTAGTGATCTTTGACCTTTCCTCCGTCCCTGCGAGTCCTCAGCTGGGCGACCTTTCGATTGACTCTCCTTTGCCACGGACCTACTCCTCATTTTCGATTTTGTTGTTATCTCTGGTCCCATTTTTGCTTTGTTTCTATCTCACTTTCCTGTCCTTATCTGCCTTCCTTATCCTTTCCTTTCTGTTCTCCCCCCTTTTCCTTCCCCTGCCCTGTAGGTTGTTCTTATCTCCGCTTATCTTCCACTTTTATTGCGATACCACTGCTTTACGCTGCCTCATCATGCATCTTTTTTGCCATCCTCGAGTAGTCTCTTGTCCTTAACCCCTGTCTTTACTGTGTAACATTGTGTATTGTATTGTAACTAAGTGATACTCTTGTAAAGCGCTCTGATACCTTCGGGTCTAGCCAGCGCTATATAAAACTCATCAAATAAATAAATCCACATCTAAGACCAATTCAAGTAAATTCCTCCTGATTGGCATTTTGTTTTCCTTCCCTTCCTGATTTGGCATTTTACATTTTTTATTTGGCCTTATTTGAATTTTTACTGTTGCCTTAGTTCATGTCTCTGATTGGAGGTCCTACATCTGCACCTACACCTGCAAAAATAGATTTTTAGCTGGCCAAACTAGACATTTACACGGTGTCCCAACTCAAGGAATTCTTCAAGGAGTTTGAGCTTTTCTGCAAAAGGCTTCACCAGGAAGGTGGAGCTACAAAAGGCGCTGAGGGCCTGTATAGAAATTTGGGGTGCAGCAGCTGAACCCCCAGAGGAGGAGGATGAGATAATGGGTGATGAAGAGGAGCTGGACCTGGATTCACCAATATTACATTTCTATGTCTAAACAACGTGTGTTGTATTTGGTTTATTTTTATGTGCATGATACTGGTACTATTTATCACCAGAACAGATTTTTTGGCTCAATGCCATTTCTCAGACATCTTATAACAGAGCACAACATGTATCTCTGATCTACAGACTCAGTAATTTCTAAACACATGTTAGGCTAAGTGCCTTTTGTCAGGCCCTGTTAGACCTGGCAACTTTTGGCATGTTTTCCCTGACCTTTTGCTTTCTGATCTCCTGGTTTTGACTCTGTATTTGTTGGTTTAGTGTCTCTGCACACGTTCTCACTGATGTTTATTGTTAAAGTGCAAGTGCTCCTATTGTAAATTGTATTATGGATTGGTGTTTCTATAATTGGCATATTTGATTTACTGGTAAGTCCCTAGTAAAGTGCACTGAGAGTACCCGGGCCTGTAAATCAAATGCTGCGAGTGGGCCTGCAGCACGGATTGTGCCACCCACACGAGAAGACTTTCAAAGGGTTCTCAGACCCGCCACTGCAGTGTCTGTGCGCAGTTGTTACTACCATGTCGACTTGGCAAGTGCATTGGGAGTCGGGGTTCCACAGGGCTCTGTGTTGAGCCCGTCGCTGTTTAACATCTTTATGTCCCCTCTGGCGGCGGCGGTGGAGGAGTATGGGGCCCAGATCGTGTCCTACGCCGACGACACGCAACTCCTCTTCACGTGCGGTAAATACCAGGCATGGGACGGAGAGAGTATTCGGGGCTGTCTGGGAATGGTCTTCGACTGGTTCCAGCGGAACAGTCTGAAAGCCAACTCCAGTGAGTCGGAGGTCTTATTCTTTGGCTGTGCCACCGACCCTGAGTGGCTGCAATGGTGGCCGTCTGACATGTGTCCTCCCGCACAGCCATCACTGGTTGCCAAAAACCTTGGTGTCAAGCTGGACAACAAGCTTTCATTGAGAACTCATGTCCTCGGTCTGGCCGGCACCTGTTTCGGCATTTTGAAGATGCTCCGCAAGTTCCTTCCATTGCTGTCTGTGGAGCATAGGCGGATTACGGTGCAAGCGCTCATTGGATCCAGGTTGGACTACGCCAATGCCCTCTTTCTTGGCCTCCCTGACTATCTGGTCCAGCGCCTGCAGGTGGCACAAAACTCTGCTGCCCGCGCCATCTTTGGCCTACAGAGGCGAGCACGTGCTTCTGGGTTGCTGCAGACGCTCCACTGGCTGCCCATCCGAAAGCGGATTATGTTTAAATCTCTGACGCTGATGCACAAAGCATTGCATGGCTCAGGCGCTGGGTACCTGCAGCGGAGGCTGGCCTTTTATCGCCCAGCCCGCTCACTACGGTCTGAATCTCTCTTCACTGCTGTGGTTCCGCGTGCGAGGAAGGCCCGCACTGGGGGGCGCTCTTTCAGCTTCAAGGCACCCCAGTTGTGGAATTCGCTTCCACTGGCGCTACGCAGCACCTCCAATCTGCTTCAGTTCAGGAAGAGCCTGAAGACTAGTTCTTTTTGGTGGGCCTTTTTCTTTTCCTTGTATCTGTTTTTCCTTGTTATGTTGCTTTACACTGAGCTGCCTGTGGAAAGCGCCGGGACACTCTTTTAGAGTAGCCGTGCGCTATATAAACTTACTATAATATAACATAACATAACCCACTTGCCAAGCCCTAACCTTCCCTTTTATTACATGCGAATCTCCCCTATGGCAAGGTGCAGTGTATTTGAAAGGTAGGACATGTACTGGTGCGTGTGACATGTCCTGATAGTGAAATGGAGTATATCTCGTTTTTCACTACAAAGGCTATCTGTTCCATAGGATAGAATGGGAAGTACTGGGTAAAATTTTACGAGTATATCTTCCCATTGGGACAAGATAGAGAAATGGGACAAGATGGAGAAATGAAGAACTCAGATTGTAGAAATGCAAAGAAGATTTTTATGTTCTGTGTTTGAAAATACCACTTTCAGAAAGTAGGTCTTTTCTTGCTTAGCCATAGAGTGCGCCTCTGCTGGATTGTGGTTTGACAGTCTGGCTTTGGAGTGACAGGGGCTGGGGATGTGCATTCTCTTCAGAGAGCCACTGGGGGGGTCGAGTCCGTGTCCTGAAAGCAGTGCCGCACTTCGCACCACAAACCTGGTCTCACCAAAAACAACTGCCGCCGCCTCTGAGCCACTGCTTGCACTGTGACCTGTGAGCACTGCTCTCCATACCGCCTCACTTCACTCCGCCACCCTGGTCTTATAGACGATGTTGCTGCACTGCACAAGAGTCACACAATGCACAACCTTGTCCCCCACCACAACCTGGGCTGTCCAACACCAGATCCCATCAACCGGGCACTGCCGTTTGCTCCGTGACCTGTCAGCACTGCAATGAGCACTGCCCCACTTTGCACCGCAGCCCTGGCCTCGCCAACAACACTAGACAACCGTCACCGAGTCGCTGACTGCACCACAACTTGAGTGCACAGCACGCCACACCACTACTCTTCACATCGCAACCACAATTTTTGCCACGACCAGCCCGCACTGACACGGTTGGCCGGAACCAATGGTACTGTTTACGAGTCTGCTGACACTGCCGCTGGCCTGCCCCGACGCGGTCGAATGGAACTGTTGGATTCTGTTGTTTTCAGCACCTCTGTAGCCCCAGACGGTGCTTCTTGCTTTAAGGAACTGTATTTTGAAGTCAATCTTGCAAATTGCCTATTTTTTATTACTGTAAGTTTGTCTTTTATCGTTTTGGTCTTGTTTGCACATATAAATACTGGTTATTTTTCTAAAACTGATGCGGTGTCCTTTTGTAGTGTTTCACTATATTACTGTGTGTTATGTGCAAATGCTTTACACATTGCCTCGGAGATAAGCCTGACTGTTAGTGCCAAGCTACCAAAGGGGTGAGCAGGAGTTACCTTAGAAGTGTATCCCCCTTACACTGACTAGAAGGAAGGCTCTCTATTTGGACAAAGGTCCAAACCATTGCCAACTAGCTACCCCCATTTCTAACAGGCCCCATAACAAAGACATAACTATGAACATATAAATTAATTATTACAAAAAAAATGTGTCAGCATTATCATTCTATAGGGAATATATGTATGTCCATTATTATACCAATTACATCAACTCACAGTTTTATTACTCAGAGATGATTGATCTACAATAACAGATCATAAATGTATTTAAAGTTCCTCACCTACATTTAGCACAAACAGCTCTTAGTCCATAATCTTCTGATGAATCTCAACTCTAATTGTAATAATTTCAGAGCTCTACCACCACCCCAACAATGCATTCTAGTGATAAGTAGTACCAGTATCATGCTCAGAAACATTTAAAAATACAAAATTCAAGTTGTTTAAACGTAGAACAGACAATCAATGTAATCTAGGTTGGTCATGAAAAAAGCACACAACAGGTATTAAAAAACCACACATGTGGCTAGATTAAGTGGGGAACAATGATCCCTAAATAGAAACAAACAAACATGAATTTCAATGCATGTTGGTCATGTAAAATTAATAAGAAGTGGAACAAGGACTGCATGTCCCATAATGCATTTGAAATGTAATAGAACTTGAAAGTATGAAATGTGACAGTGAGAAAGGATTCGCTGACCGTGACAAAGACCTGTGTGTCGAAATGTGTTGGTTGGAGTGAAACGTGATTGCTGGATTTGTTTAAAGAAGTTGTTGACAAGAACTCCCTGGAGTGCAGCGTTCTTTTATCTTTGTTTCCGCAGCATAAGCTCCCATATATAAATGGGAGCTTTCGGTTGCATCGTAATTGCGGTGTCCGGACCGCTGACCGTAGATTGGCCGGTCCCGAGACCGCAGCGCTGTCGGTCAGAGGCAATTCCGACCGACATTGTAATAAGCCCCTAAATGTTCTATTTGTCACATGCTGTTTGCCCAATGCTTTTAAATTCACAGAAAATGTTTTTTAAATCATTATTTTATAATTACAAGATGCATAAAAAGCAACTTGTGGTTCCCTTTTTAGCCAATATTAATTCCTTGCATATTGTAGTTGTGGTTGGGTATTTTCCAATCTTCATAGCTCTAAAAAGAATTTTATAACATTAGTAGAATTAAGTTTGGCGTTTCTCATAAGAATTTGTAGTATTATTACATCATTTATTCATGTTCACTCTTTTTATGTTATCTTCAATTAATGTACTTTTAACCCCTTCCATGCTCATGACAAGCTCAGCTCGTCATGTGTCACAGTGGAACTGTGCTCATGACGAGCTGAGCTCATCATAACAGCCGTGGCCCGCCCACGTGCGGTTAATTTCCCTGCCTGTGCGGGAGAATTATTCAGTGGGCGGGTCTGTGACGAGCCCAGCTCGTCATGAGCACAGCTCCACTGTGAGTCATGACGAGCTGGGCTTGTCACGAGCAAAGCGGTGCCGCGGACCCCCCACACCGTGGTGGGAATTATTCCCGCAGAGAAGGGGTTAATAGCATGAAGATTTTTATGGCTAAATGTTTTGATAAATGTATTTCTAAACTGAAGAAACTTCCAAAGGAAACTGAATATTACATTTCTAAAGAAGTAAAAACAAATTAAATTTAAAAGCATGTCTAAGAAAATATTTAGGTTTGCACAAAAATAATCCCTAATTTAATTTTAAACATACAACATTACCACATATTTATCTTTACATCATTTAGAGATCCTACCATGGTTAACCAAGCTAGCCACACAATATCACAAGAAAGGAAAACGATTGTTAACACTTGTGGAATACACCAACACTGCTTGTTTTATAATGTAACAATACGACACCTAAGGTTATGCACAAAGGCCCTGGGACCTGATCGACACCTTCACGCCCGACGTCGACTTTTTCATGGAAACCTGGAGCAACGCCACCTCCGGTCCCGACATGGCCACCGCTATCCCTGACTGTTACAAGATCCAGAGGAAGCAGAAAACACTAACTGTAGGTATCTAGTCACATTAGATCAGGACAAAGTCACATGTTCAGGCAGACCGCGATTAAGTTCGGGCTGAATAGAGGGACCAGGTTGGTCCCGCTGAAAAGTTACTTTCCTAAAGTCTGGAGCGCAGAATTCAAAACTTCAGTATTTCGGATTTCACAGGAGGAACTCAGCTGATGCCAGCCAAGGACCCAGGACCTGGGAAGGCACCTCTTAGGGATGAGGAACTCACTCCAGCAGAGGCTAGCAGATCCATTCGCAGCTCCAGTCAGGTTCATTTGCTTGTCAAGGCAGGTCCAGTTGTAGGCCAAGGCAGGGCCAATCGATCTGGCCAGCCTGGCAGTTTTAGGGAGTGTTCTGGATCTGCATGTGACCCTTTATTTAGGCACTGGAGGTCAGCCAACTGACTCTTGGAGTCACTCAGGCTAACCTAGGATCAAGGAAAAGGTCCACTCTTCCTTCTCAGAGAACAGGGCAGGGCTCAAACTGCATGGCAGCCCTCTGAAGAACAAGGCAGGCCTCAAGCTGCAGGGCAGTCCCCTTGGGAACAGGGCAGGCCTCAAGCAGCAGGGCAGTCCTCTAGTAGCAGCAGAGCAGTCCTCTGGGGAACCAGGCACCCTCAAACAGCCGGGCAGTCCTCTGGGGAACAAGAGAGGCCTCAAGCAGCAGGGCAGTCTTTTGGTAGCAGCAGAGCAGTCCTCTGAGGAACAAGGCAGATCTCAAGCAGCAGAGCAGTCCTCTGGGGAACAAGGTTGGCCTCAATCAGCAGGACAGTTCTCTGGGGAACAAGTCAGTTCTTCTGTAATGTCCGCAGGTCTAGGAGTGCACTATAGAGTTGGTTTGGGGGCCCAATATTTACACCTGATGCTAGCCTTTGAAGTTGGAGAAACATTTATACTTTTGGGTCTAGAATTTTCTTTCCTTCCCTGTCCAGGCTCCAAGAGGTCTAGGGTGACAAAGGACTGGTGTTAGGTTCTAGGTTCTTTGTGAGTATTCGGCAGGTACCCCCTTTGAAATATAAGTCGGGCAGGGAGCAGCTCCGTCTCTCCCATCCTGGCACGATAGCCCATCCTGCCAACACCTAGCCCCTATTTGTCTCACTGTCTGGGAGGTATGTGATACCTGCCAACTTTAACAAAAATCTCACAGTGTGAGGAGGGGCGGGGTCTTGTGCCAAAAAGTACCTAAAAGGTACTTTTGCCCGAAACCTGCCCCCAAACCCCCTCCTACAAAAACAAAAAAAGCTTGCTAAGGCTGGTGCTGATGTCCTGGGGTGTTTTCACACCCCTTAATTCACACCTGCAGTTCAAAGCCTCTGAAACTAGGGAAAAATACCATATTTACAGTGGCTTTCAGCTGGTTTTCCATGTCTCCATGTCATATTGGCTCCTAAACGGGTGACCGTGTGATAGGAGCCGATATCTTCTGTAACACAGTGGCACTGTGTGAGTTGGCAGGACTGGAATACACATAGGCCAACTGCCAACAAATCACAGCTTGCATGCACCAAATGGTTAGGACTAGAAAATGTCAACTTTAAATCCAACTTTACCATTTAAGAGGATTTTTAATTATAATTCTTAAAAAATCAATTGTGATATTTCTACCTGTTCCCTATCAAACATTAGCACTTATTAAATGTAATAAGTTACCCCAATGTTAACCTATAGGAGAGGTTGGCTTCACAGTAGTGCAAAGCAAATTTTTGAGTTTTTCACTACCTGGACATATAAAACTTAAGAATACATGCCCAACTTTTCAAATACACTGTGCACTGGTCCTATGGGTGCCTAGGACCTACCTTAGGGGTTACTTATATATGCAAAAAAGTGAAGTTTAGACCTGACAAAGGGTTAATTTTGCCAGGTTGAATTTGCAGTTTTAAGCTTTGCACAAACGGCAATGGCAAGCCTGAGGCATGTTTTGAAGGATACGTTAGTGGGTGGCACAATAGGTCCATTAGTAGCATTTAATTTTCATATCCTTTGTTCATGTTGTGCAGCTTTAATGGTGACTTATAAGTATATTAAATGCATCAATTGGGTGTAAGCCAATTTTAACATGTTTAAAGGAGTGAGAGCAAGCACTTTAGCACTGGTTAGAAGTGGTAAAATGCACAGTCATAAAGCCAACAAAAACGAATTTCAGCAAAGAGGAGGTGATTTGGCAAAAGGTTTGAGAAAAGACCACATCAAAGATGATGCCAAATTGAACAAAATCCAATTAGTGGAACCAGAAATATGACTTTTAAAGATTTAGAGTAAAAACTGCTAAGGAAAAGGAAAGCACCAATCAGAAATTACTGTTCGTAGTTCATCAGAGCTGTAGCCTCAAGTGGGCCCACTGTGAAATGCTTGTCGGAAAGGCATGCAAAGGGGCCCCCAACAGGATGGCTGAATCTTCCCATGGGGGTTGCGTGAATGGGGGCACATAATGTGCTCCACCAAAAGCGCACGGTCGTGCGTGCACTGTGTGGCATGCACATGGTGCATGACACACTGTGTACGGATGACCTGGAGGCACAGTCACGGCGGCGGTATGCATTTAAAGCTCTCCTATTGGCCAAACATACTGCTGCAGCTGCACCGCCAGTCTTGGATTACACTCTTAATCTGGCAGGCGGGAGATCGCAGCCTTGTCGCTCTTCCTGCGACCACCATAACACTGGTTCAATGGTAAGACCGACAAACTCAGCCGCGGTCCATGCAGGTAACAGTGGTGGGACTTTGAGGCCGGGTGGGGGGGTTTCGAGGGACCATGCCAAGGGAAAATTAAATAAATAATTAATTTCCCCTCTTCATCGTCTGTTGAAATCCCCCCAACCCGGCCCCACCTCCCCACTGCCCTTCCACTGTTACCTGCACGAACCGCGGCCGGACAAACTCCTAATCTGGCCCTTGGTCTTTTTATGGACCTCAGTTCCTGCCCTGCAGCTGTATTCAGCGAAGTCCTCTCAAAACAAGATACTTTCCACACAAGGTCCCACTGTTGCTCCAGATATCTTGAAAAAGCAAACAATTTCTAAGACCCATTCAGACTCTCTGAAGCAGCTCACCTTAGGCACTTCTACGACTCGCAGGATATCGGGGGCATCACCTATCACCAGAACTCACTCCACCAGATGCCACCAGAAAGGCCCAATCCAGATTCAATTGCTTCTGGTCAGCTTGGCACATTCAGAAAAAACCTTCCTGCTGCGTGTTGTGTCCATGTAGGCACATTGGAGGTCCGACAATTGACAGTTTGTAGTCCAGATATCAATCCTATACAAGATCTCCACACAGGTGACCGACAGCAGGTCTAGTCCTATTCTGTTGTTTAACACACAAAAGTGAGGACTAGAGATTAAGCCGTCCTGTGTTCTTCAAGGCTACACACAAAAACTCACAAAATGAGAAGAACTATTGTGCAAACTAAACCTCTGAGCATCCCATTTGGACGTTCGGAAATGCTACACTGGTCTTGTGCTAATCATTTAGGGAGGAAACCCCTAAAGGTTGTAAATACTGCCCTCCCCCTCTAGATAAAGGCATGCTTCATGATTGGGCCTGACCAACGCTCAGGGTGGAGCACATATTTTTTATTTTTAGAGAGAGCATTTTTTTCTTGCAAAGGGATCCCACATGCAAAGAAAAATGAAAGTATTAAAACTGTCTACGTGGCGTGCCCTATCTAATTTTACTCTTGGGCCACCCATGACAGGGTTAAAAAAAGTTTTAGGAGGTTATGTTGTGGAAATTATGTCTCCATTTCCCTTATTGTCAGTATCAACATGTTTCAGCCTCTACACATTGCCCATAAGGGTCTCAGGCCTTTTTCAGGATACAGATCCCTCTATTTTATTTCATGGGTAGCGGATTAGGCCAAGAGGAAGCAACGTGAATTGCGAACCTGGCAGTGTCAATTTTCCAATGCCTTTGAGTACCATGAAACTTTTTAAACAAATCATTGCAGACTCTCAGCCCAATCAGCCACAGTCCTAAATAATCTTTTAAAATTATTCCTGAAAGAGTTTCAGTGCTACCCAAGGTGACACAAGCCAAAACTTATCTAAGAGGCAAATTAGGCATGCCACAGTAGATGCTTTCCACCAGTCCTCAGAGAACTCCTCAAACAAGCAAGTATAGACTGTTACCCACGCTGGACGTCATTTCTGTCTTCAGGCAGTGTTGCACTTTAGGGCAGAAGGGATCAGACCAATTACAGAGGCTAGTTCTGCAGCAGTATCTAGGGCCAGATGTACATAGGTGATCGTTTGTGATTACCAAATAGCACATTTTGGGGATTTGCTATTCGATAATCGCAAACTCCAATGTACAAATACGTCTTTGACACATTCTGCAATTCCCACAGGAGCGAGAAGGAGCCCCGCCCCACTGCCCCCAGTGGAAAACGAAAAATAAAATGATTTTTATACAGATCATTTTATTTCGTGTCCTGTGGCTGAGTCTTGGAGGTCGGGTCATAGCACTGCATCACGGGAGGAAGAGTGGTGGACCCTACTGTCAGTGGCCAGCCAAAACCTCATGCACACTGACAACTCTCCAATCAATCTGTATTGCTGGGTGGAGAAATCAGCAGGCACAGGCTCCATGCTCCCAATGAAGCGCATAACCAGTGCATGCCGCCCAATCCCTATGCTGCTCTCAAGGTGAGAGAAGCATAGAGATTGGGAGCAGGGGAAGCTGGAAGCTTCAGCTTGGGCAGAAAGAAGAATCCCGGGGAGCAGCGTGGTGAGCGGAAGACCGGCAGGTAGGTTTTCCAGTTTTCTAAAAAACTATTTTAGCCCCCTCGTGCCAGCACCCCATTCCTCCCCCTTAGTGCCCCACGCTGTGCACCCCACCGCACCGCATTTATCTTACATCAGTCGGTACTGGATTCTGAGTGGGTCACAAATAGACCTACCTCATGAATATTAATGAGGTAGGTCTCGGTTTGCGACCCATTAGGAATAGCAAAAATTATAGAGATGGAGGCCTGCTGTGTTTAGCAGACCACCATGTCGGTGATTGCTTTTAAATAAGGCAATCTTTTTTATTTTGTAAATGCAGCCGTTTTCCTTAAAGTAAAATGGGATGCATTTACATTTTTTTTTAAAGTTTTCTTTTCATTCTTTAAGAGTCTCTGGACCCCTGCCTGCTTTTAAAATGTTTTTTTTTACAAACATTCACGAAAGGGAAAGGGTCCCTTGGAGTCCCCCTTCCATTTGCGCAATGGGTTACCACCAACTTAAAGTTGGAGGTAAATAGCGAATGTTTTGCAACCATATTTTGGTACCAAAACATTCATGCATACCCTTGTGATTAGTTATTAGGAAGGGATGCCCTAAACACGCCCCTTCCTAATACCGAACCGCAAACCCAAATTGTGATTCCGTAACAGGTAACCAAGTAGCAATTTGCCCTTTGTACATTTAAAAATTGCTGCGAATTGGGCCGTTTGCAAATGTCAAAAGGCTTTGTACAACTGGCCCCTAGTGACCTTACTCAGGATTCACTAAGCCTGAGATAAATGAAACGCCAGTGCAAATAACTCTGGTACAGATCTGCTGCCCTCACACAAGCAGCTTCAGTTTAGAAGGGCATAGTTGTTACTGGTGGCTGCTGGACGTGGATGGATGCACTCATTTTTGGAAAACCGAGGCTTATTTTTTATCATTAGAATTTGACCCATTGCAAGACAGAGACGGAGAAAAGGAAGGAACAAGGAAAAAAACAAAGACAAAAAATAGTGACGAAATCAGACAAGGCAGGGATGAAAAAGAATATACATGAGTGAGACTAAGATACAGGAAGTGTGGGGTGGTGAAGGAATGAGTCATGAGATTAAACCAATGGCAGACAGCCTTGGTATTTGGCAACACCAGCATTTGCAGGACTGCTGGCAGGCACCTAAGAAAAACTTTGTGGCCCCTGCACTTACTATTTATTGCTAATTAACCACTGAAGCCCACAATAACACCAGTAACATAACTCAAAGAGTGCTGTGCTCAGCTATCCCCAACCTCCTAATTGTTCCCGCTTTCAGGAAAGTCCTCAAAACCTGGCTCTACACTACTTAGTCCCCTGCATTTTTTTTTAATGTATTCCTTTACTTTTTTCAGTCAGAATGCCTTTGAAGGTAACAGGTGGCACTTTATGAATAAAAATAATAATTAAAATGATAAGTTGAACAGAGGTCAGCCTGGCAATAGCCCAAGCACAGACTTATTGCATTTCATAGGGATTGTCAGATCGAGGGGGGCACTGATGGCCCATGCAGTACCTCCTAACATCTTTCTTCCATGTTCCCTCATGTCTCAAAGTTATTTAAATGTTGATGATATGTTTTGTTAAAAGGATTTGTAAAGCTGACAATCAACAGAGAGAGTATCCCTGCACCGAGCAGGTGTGGGGGCCGGGCTCTGAGGTCGGGGCAGGGCTAGTTGAAGAGCCAGTCTGCAGCTTCTTGCTGAATTCAGTAAGCGAGGATGAGGCTCTGATATGAAGTGGGAAGTCGTTCACGCTTTTAGATTATGGGGAAAGAGATGGCTTGACCTCTTGTTTTGTTCTTGTGATTCGTGAGATATGTGCTGGTGGGAGTCTGTAGGTTCCTGGGTGCTTGGTGGTAGAAGAAGCAGCTATTCAAGTAAGCTGGGTTCGTGCTGCATAGTGCTTTGAAAGTATGGGTGAGGAGTTTGAACTGTGCACTCATGTGTGTCCGGAGCCAGCGGAGCTCCCTTCAGGAGTGGTGTGATGTGGGTCCTGAATAGGGGGTTGAGGCTGAGTCTGTACCCTGCATTCTGAATGGTTTAAAATTGTCTAGCGAGGTGTTTGGCGATATTGACATAGAGAAACCTTCCATACTCAAGCCATGAGTGTGTGGTTGATGGTTCTTCTGGTGTTGTGTGTAACACTTGAAGATTTTCTTTAGTATCTTCTGGGTGAGGAATCAGGAAGAGGTGACGGCGTTAATGTAGGGGGACATGTACATCTTGTTATCAATAATAATCCAAAGGTTTCTTGCCTGTGAGTTGGGGGTGAGAATGATCCAAGATTGGTTGGCCACCAGGTGAAGTCTCACCGGGAGGGGTTCTTTCCGAAGAGCACTACCTCAGCCTTGTCGATGTTAAGTTTGAGGCAGTTGGACTTCATCCAGGGGGCTACTACAGACATGTATGCTGTGAACGTGTTGTGTTGGAAGTCTTGACCGAGAGGGATACTATGAGTTGCAAGTCGTCAGGGTAGGAACTTGATGTCAGGAAGTGCAGATGACATTGGCCAGAGGAGTTATGTAGCCACTGAAGGGGGTGGGGCTGAGTGATGATCCTTGGGTACTCTGCATCTGAATTCTCTTGCTTCTGATGAGTATTGAGCCAGCTTGACTGTCTGTGTTCTTCCTGTCAGGACAGAGCAGATCCAGAGGATGGCTGGTCCTTGGGAGCCTATCTTGTGTACTTGTCTGATGAGAATGGGTTATGACACCATGTCAATCTCTGCTGAAAGGTCCAGTAGAATGAGGCTGCAGCTTCTCCTCTGTCCAGGATCCTGTGGATTTCATGAGCTGCTGTGATGAGAGCTGTTTCCATGCTGTGATTTGGTCTGTATCGGAATGTGTGGGGTCGAGGAACGGGTGGCTGACAAGGTGTTCGGTGAGATGACTGTTAATTTTTGTTCTCCGGGATCTTTACTGCTTAAGGTAGGAGGAGCTAGGTTAGTAGTTTGTCAGCATGGCCCGGTCCTCTGAGGGTTTCTTCAATAGTGTCGTGACCACTGCATGCTTCCACGCTTCCAGGAAGGTAGCTTCATCAATGGAGGCCCTGAAGATGTGCATGAGTACTTTGCTTATAGAAGTGACTAACTTCTTACAGGCGTGGTGGGGGCATGCGTCTGGAGGAACACCCGGAGTGGGCAAACATAATGGTGGCAGCGGTTTCTTCTATGATGATGGTGTTCCACATGGTCAGGGTTTGTCTGTCTGTAGATACCGGAAGGCTTGCTGTGAGGTAGATGGAGTTTTTTTATAGGTGGATGTTGTATAGTTGCTGAAGAAGATTGAGAGGTCATTGCAGAGCTCCTCCTAGGGGGTAATAATTCTGGCTGTGGCTATGGATGCAGTGAAGTCTCTGATGATGGAGAACATTTCTTTGCTGCGATTGGCGCTGCCATATATGCGTCTGCAAGAGCTGTTCACTTGGTGTTCTAGATTTGCTGATTGTATCACCTCAGTGGGGATTTTAAGTTGTCCTTGTCTGCAGTGTTCTGGCTCATTCTCTAGTTGTGTTACAGTTGCTTGCAGAGCTGCTTCATCAGCCGTAGTTCTTTAGTGTACTAGCTGGTTTGTCTTTGTGTTTTAATTGTTATGCTCTGCTTGAAGAGGAATGCGGTGTCAGTGCATTTGGTGATCCAAGAATGAAGCTCAAGGTGTCTTACATTATATTGCCAGTATGCTCAGGGTTGTGCTGAGAGAGGTCAGAAACCCAGTCTTCTTTTAAGATTTTGTTCCAGCCGCGAATGCAAGCCCTTGGGTGGTCATTCTTTGTGGTACAGGATGATCATGGTGAAACTGTCCAGGGCGTGGTCTGTACAGGTGATGGGAGAAGGTTTGTTGACTGTGATGTTGCTAAAAGAGAAGGTCCAGAAGGTGCCGGGTGGCATGGGTGGGTTCGGTGACATATTAGGTGAGGCTGGAGTCGATGACGAGGGGTGCAAAAAAGTCTGTGATGTCTCTGCGGAAGTTGCCACAGAGTCCTGGCTGTCAATAGATTAGGGTTACACCCAAGGTGAGTCTTGCTATGATATGTAGCATGAAGTACAAGTGCCTTTTGAAGCTGGTCACGGTGTCTGGGGAGTTGGTACAGGTGATCGTCTCCACAAAAATGATGGCTATTCCTGCTCTGGGCTTGTGCTGAAGGATCTTGTACCTGGCGGGAATAACTGTGGCGGTGTCCGGTGCTCAGGCTGTATTTAGCCAAGTTTCTGTGAGGAAGAGTAGAACCAGTTTTTGGTTGTTCAGTAGGTCCCACATCTCTGTGGCATGTTTGCTGAGCGATCAGGCATTAAATCGGATGCATGAGAGTGAGGAGTGTAGTGTGGGTGCTTGCTGGTTTGGGTATGCATGGACTAGGAGGGTGCTTTTGGTGCAGGAGTGGAGGGTTTAGAATTGGTGGAGGGTGTGGGCTCTGGAGTGCATGTGTATTTGCCTGAGGTGTAGGTGGAGGCTCCTTCAGTGTTTTGTGGTACGATGCAGCATTCGGAGAAATGGGGTGGGGTATTGGTGGGTTGGAGGAGGACCAGGGTTCCTGGAGCTAGGCGCGGTCTAGGTGCAGCTCCTATTAAGTAGTTCCAGGGAGGAGGGTGCAGTGCAGGGGTTGGTAAGCAGGGCAGAGGGTGCACAGGAGGAGGGAGGCAGGCACCATTGTCAATATGCTGCCCCGGCCCTCCATTGTCCATTTGCTACCCCTGCCCCTCATGCTTGCACTCTGTGGTCAGTTTACTGCCCCTGCTTCTGTCCATACCACCTGCCCCCTGTTGTCTTGAATTATACAAAAGGTGATGGATGGAATGCTCGAATAAATCTCAGCCACTGGTGATTATTCTAGGACACATGCAAATCCATCACACAGTGCCACTTCAATTTGGACCCAGTCATATGCAAATCGTGTCTTGACCCTGATTCAAAAGTAACTGGCCAAGTCTTCCCTGAACCACAACACAAGCAAACCAAGACTGGTGTCACTCTTATGAGGGTGCATCAGTTGGGTATAGCTTTGTTGCAATGGACAAGTGATCACGGGCCCATATCTGTGCATACCCGTAACACCTAGGGCTTCAAACTGAAGTATATAAAAGAGCAATGGATGGAATGCTTCAATACATTTCAGCTACTGGTAAGTGATTGGGGAGGCATCTCTGTCTATCATTATTTTGCACACAATGATACCTCAGTTTGGGCCCAGCCATATGCAGATCTAGTCTTGACCCTGCTCCAACAGGAACAGTCCAGCCTGAATTGCCGACCCAGGTTGTCCCTGAACCAGAACACAAGCAACCCAATAATGGTTTCACCCTAATTACGGTTCATCAGTCAGTTGAAGCTTAGTTCCCGTGGCATTGTGAGCACTGACACCCACATCTGGGCATACTCTTCCCACCTAGGGTGTCGCACTTAAGTATACAAAAAAGTGATGGATGGAATACTTGAATATGTCTCAGCCACTGAAAATTACTGGTTAATTAATTAATTAATGGTTGCTTCCCTGTCCATTGTTATTTTACACACAATGACACCTCAGTTTACAGTTAGCCATACATAAAAAAGTCTAGGCTCTGCTCCAATCGAACAGTCTAGCCCTAACTGACTGGCAGGTCCTCTCTAAACGGGGACACAAGTACCCCAAGACTGGTTTCACTCTTATTAGGGCTCATCTGTTGGGTGTAGCTTGGTTCATGTGGCACAGTGTGCATGGAACTCACATCAGAGAAACCCGACCCACCCAGGACGTCGCATTGAAGTATCCAAAAAAATGATGGATAGAATGCCGGAATTGATTTTAGCCACTGGCAATTTCCAATCCATCATTATTTTACAAGTGGCTAAAAATAATTCAAGTACTGCATTCATCACTTTTTTGTATACTTCAGTATGTTGCCCTGTGTTGTTAGTATGGTGCCTCAGCATGTCCCACCCACCCTCCATTATCTGTGAGCTCCACCAGCATCTCCTGCCCATTCTCTGTTGTCTCCTTCATGCCGGGCACGTACAGATTTGTTTTAAGGAGTTACATTACTGCGGTACCGAAGAGCTCATACCAGCAGCCTGAAATATATTTTGTTTTCTTAAAAAAGAAGGTGGGGGTCCCTATGGGACCCTTCACATGGTTCTGGGAGTTACGGTGTCCCCAACCCACCGTCTAGTGGGCTTTTGAAAAACATTTCAGGAGCTATAATAGCAATTCAGCATTTTCTTCTGGCTGCGACTAGCCAATCTGATTATTCAGTGCTGCTGGGCCAGTTTCGGTCCCATGGAACTGATAAGGCACAAGGGAGAAAAAGCTCCCAGGGACAATCAGAAAGCCCTATTTTTAAAATTACTTTTCAGATATACCTTTTGTTAATCCGTTCTAGCCCACCCTGAGCACCCTTTTTAAATGTAGACTCCTTTGAAAAGGTTGAACAAATTTACACCAAATCACAAAAAGATTTCTGAGTAAAGTTCTAACTGCTTACCAAATTTAGTGTCATTCCATTCAGCTGTTTCTTCTGTAAATGTGAATGAAGCTTCCTATGGGAATTAACATAGAAAAACAACGTTTTGGGGCTCTTTTCTGTGGACCCCACTTGATAAAGCTGAGGTGGATGAAATTCTTTTTGGACAGTTTTGTGAAGATTGTCAAACATCTCCAAGTAATTGGTGAAACCAAAAAATCTCTACCTATGGAAACTCTGACCTAACTATAACTAAAAGTGGGGATGGTGACCATTTCAGGATGCGGGCACAGTCTTGTGTCTAATGTTCAAATGCCCTTAGTGTCAGGGTGACTTACTGGGGTTCCAGTCACTTCTAGAAAATGACTTATAAGCGTGGTAAAATACGTGTGTAAGTTTAATAAACTGCCTGCTGTTTTGATTCACACATAGCTGAAGTGTAAACCCAGTGTTTTGCCGATCTATTATTTATAACCTCAAGCTTATTCACATAAAATATACATAATTAACTAAGAATACCTTGAAGGGTAATGTTCTTGTTGTTTTCAGTTTAGTTTGGAATTGGATAATCCATCGCTTATATTGATTCATTATTCATTAGAAAACTATTGACATACCGCATGACTGCGAGGGCTCAGACTTAAGAATATTTAACTTGTACTACACAATGTGTCTTTACAATTTAAGTTGTTGTGTTGTTTTCAATATATCGAAAATATTCAGCTTTTCTGGTGCTGCCCTTATTTGCATTTGTTAAATGGTTAATTCAGTGGTTAATTTGTAAAAAAATAAATAAGTGCCGTGCTCTCGTCAGGAGGCAGCGTGCATCAGCCTATTTCTCTTATTTGTGCCACGTAAAACAGAACCAACTACTAACCATGAATGGGGAGATGGTGTGGCATAACGGCCAGAGCTGCTGACTTCGACGCTGGGGAAGGTTTAAATCTCGGCATTGGCTCAACATTTTGTGATTCTCGGCAAATCACTTAATCTGCCTTGCCTACCAAAAATGGTGCTCATGAAAAGCACTCCCATTGGATTGAGCTAGCACTATAAGCAACAGTATTGATGATTAAGTGCCGGTTCTTCTGAGCATCGAACACCACTGGCTTAAATTAAGCACTGGGTTAACTACATACTGATACATTTGTGGAAGGAATTTCCAAATCCTGTTTCACAGGACCTGAATTTTGGATAATGTTTCGAATATGAACACCAAGAAACTTGCACAAACTCCTTAAATACTGGTTTGTATGAGAGCGTCTAGGCTGTGGTTATGGTTCACAAAAAACTTGGAAATTCGTGTAAAACGTTTTACGATTTCTCATGGGTGCAGATTGAAAAAAATTCAAACGTTTCTTAGATAACTCCAATAAAATGGGATAGTTGCCTGTTTTCAGGTGTGCTCCTGGAAAATGCTTGCAACGACTGACACAAAACAATTCAGAGACATTTCTGAATGCGCTAACGTATATAGTGCACACTTGTTCATGGAGAACTGTCTTCCCTGGTGCACAATTGTGCTTTTTCACCTTTTTGTTTTTCAATTCTCTATTTCTCCTTGGAAAACTCTTTGTCCTAGACCCATTCATTTGTGGGAGTGTTCCCAACCCATTGCTATCATGTGAAGGAATTTACTTCTGTTGTTTAGTTTATCAATGTGGTGATTGTAAATCTGTAAATTGGAACTAAGGAAACTTAATGTGTCCTTCCTTCTTCTTCTATATATAATCCTCTAATACTGATATATGTTCACTCATTTAGGGGTCGATTCCGATTCGGGAAACAAATCTGTACGACGAATCGCATTCATAGCCGTTTCTGTACGAATCGTCCAAAACTGTACAAATCGCGTAGTACGATCTGTAAGAAAAGAATACGTACGAATGTCTGCGAACCGTACGAAAACGAGATTAAATCCGTACGACATATAGCTGAGCAGTGAACCGTACAATTCCTAAACATACCGTACGACCCGCCAAGTACGATCGGGACCGGGGACCAAGAACGCGATTTATACGGAAAGCGGCGAATGAGAAATTCGTACGGAGAACCAGACATACATATCCGCACCGTACCCCTGCGATCATGGGGGTACGCACCGCACCCCTATGCCCTGCACCCCTACGCACCGTACACCTACACACTGTACACCTATCCTACGTACACCCATGCACCGTACCCCGATGTACCGTACCCCGATGTACCGTACCAGTTCGCACCATACCCCTGCGATCATTGGGTGCACTCGCGTACCCGGGGGAGTCCGTTTCGCACGCGTTTAGTGTCGAAATGTACTTTTACGGATGTTTTAAAGTCCCGTAGTTAAAGAGTCGTACGGAGTGTCGTCCTGACAAATCGTACTTGCTGGTTCGTAAAAAGCTGCCCCGATCCGTACGAACATCGCGCACTGCGTGTTCCGAGTCCGATCCGTACGGTTTATTGAATCGTACGGTCTTTTGTACAATTCGTACGGAGAATTGCATTGAGTACACATCATACTACATCTTACGTACGCGTACGGTTCTGCGTACGAATCATACGCGAAAAACTCTCCGTACGGCGATTCGGAATGGATTTTACCGAATAGGAATCGGCCCCTTAGTCTGTAAATTATAGCAAATAATGCCTAGTTCTGTGCAGAGTGCCCTGCTGGCGGCTGGAGTTAAGTATGTACTATATATTTGTTAAAAATAATATAAAAACAATAAAGTGACAAGCCAGTCCTTCTTGCCCGCTGCTGGATATGCATATAGAACATTACAGAGCAGAGTTCCCAAAGTTTATACTTAAACTTGTATGCAAGTTCGATGTCACATAAAATATGATAGTGGTTCCCAACCTGTGGTCTGGTTACCACTGGGGGTCTGCGAAGTCTCCTCAGGGGGTCCGCGACTACTTATAGTAATAAAGTGTATATAAATAAAGATGCTACATGTGCAATTGGAATATTTAAAACCTGCTGTAAATGTTAAGGAATTTGAATTTGGAGGCTAAAAATTAAATTAGTATCCTCAGATTGATTCATGGGATCAGTGCAGGTGCATGAAATAGTATACAGTATGGACTGTGAGAGGCCTTAACTGAATTTAGAAAAGCTCCGACCTGTCTTTTAAAATTTTGAATGTGATTTCTTTTTATTTATATGTGTTTGTGAATTAAATAAAAGATGTCATCATATTTGTATTTGTTTGATGAAGGCTTTTTTTCTGCAATATTTGTGTATTGTTTTGTGGGTCAAAAATCAACAGTGCTTGGACCGGGGGTCCCGGTCATGACTCAGTGGGGAGGGGGGTCCTCGGATTCCAATAATGATTCAGCGGAGGTCCCCAGATTCCAGTAATGATTAGATGGGGGTCCCCAGAAGTTAAAAGATTGAGAACCACTGATCAATGATATACCCCTGGTCCAGACTAAAAGCTGTATTTATGTTAACAATAGACCCAATGGGTATCTCTTCCTGCTCTCTGCCTATATCATGCTTACCAGTTACATGGGTACAATCGTATCCTATTTCAGCTGATGATATTTCTTTCTTTCATGTTGACTAATTATGAAACTTTATAATTTTTGTTAACTTCTTCTGATACCATAGGGAATCTAAGTGCTACACAAAAGTACTATATAAATAAATAATTAAAAGAGGTGTATCGGTTCTGTGTTGTTTCCAAATGCCTGCGAACGGGAAAGGGTGGAAAAACTGTAAGATGGAGTGAATCTGTTGAAACCCTACACAAGAGGAAGCAAAATAACATACTCCAAATCAACAAAGGAGCTCCAATGCAGACCAAAGCCCAAATGTGTATGGTTGGAAACTTCATAGTGAAACAGATGGCACATGATAAGCGAAATTCATGATTACTTATGGGTAGCTTCATGTTAGGGACTCAGAAGTGCCCTGAAGAATCAGGTACTAGCATGGCTGTAGCACACTATGGGGCCAGGTGTGAACAGATAAGAAGACATTCAAGAGATATATAGGACAGAAATAATCAGGTGGTGCACTCAAGACATTAAGGTACATATCATTGTGGGACATGTCAGCAATAAACGTCCACAATAACAAGATATTAACAAGAACTGACCAGGACAGTGATCAATTTTTAAAACAATTCTGAAAATAGAGGTCGTACATAGAAGGTTGACGATTGGATGCGTCCAATGCTATACAGGCTAAAATAAAAAAAGGTGGTGAGGCGCTGCTCTGTTATTTATCATATACTCAATGTGGTAAATGAGTGTGCATAACTACCCTGATAATAATTAATATTTATGGACCCCCTATAATGTTGGACATACAAATCTCAAATGATTAGGGACATTTCCTCAGTGTATTGAGTCATTTCTTGCCTGAAATGTGTATATCTCCTTTCTCGTCCAAAGTGTAGTCTCAGATATAAACGTAAAACACAAACCACGTTCTGTATGAACGACCACTCCAAAACACGTAAGACGCTTTTTCTATGCAGCGAGTTCAAAGGTGAACCGGTAGGTAAGATTTAGGTTAGAAGACGTCCCACCAGAGGCAAGGACTAGTATCCTTAGCTCTCAGATCACCAACTTTCTTGCACAGGCAATTTCCCACACTCACCACTCATACATCACCACACAGGTGGGGGTAGCCCTCTATTCTATGTAGCATAGAACCTAGGGCAACTTGTCACAGATGACCTTCCTTTATAATGTACGACAGAGCCCAGTACCATATGAAAGTACATCTACTGTAGCATACCCTCCATATTACAAAGACAAGTTTGCACAGCCCCTTGAAGCCACCACCCTGACACCCCACATCTAGCCAGGAATGCTCACCAAGCACAGAGTCGCCACTGTACATACATATCAAACCTCTTTCCTAACAAGGGCAATCTCTACACAAAGAAAACAAATCATCTGGAAAAGTGATTATCTGGTAAACTTGTACTCCAACTAGCATTGCATCCCCTTCCCAAAAAATTGATAACCTGTAAGCAAGATTATAGATTTAAGAACTTCTTTGCAGCTGCAGGGTGAATTATTTTATAAGGGCAGGCAGTGGTCCCACGGACCACTGCCTGTCCTTAAAAAATGGAACGTAAAAGTTTTTTTTTTTTTAAATGCATCCCATTTTTGTTTTTAGCAAAATGGGCTGCATTAAAAAAACTGCTTTATTTAAAAGAAGTCCCAGACATGGTGGTCTGCTGAGCTCAGCAGGCCACCATACCTGGGTGGGCCTGCCATTCCCAATGGGGTCGTAAGTTTCGAGAGGTTCATTAATATTTGGTAGATTTGGGGGTCTCTAGTTGGCACAGGTAGGTACTGGTGATAAATAGGGACCCTTGCCTCTAGTCAGAATAAGGGGATACACTCCTAAAATAACCACTGCTCATCCCCTTGGTAGCTTGGCACGAGCAGACAGGCTTATCTCAGAGGTAGTGTAAAGCATTTGTGTAAAGCATTTGTGAACACATACAGTAATCCAGTGACAAAACTACAGATAGACACCACACACTTGTATAGTAAAAATAAGTATTATTTTATAGATTTAACACAAGACCACAAACAAAAAAAATCCACAATACTCTACTTAAAATGGTAGGTTTAGCTTAGTTCTCTTGAGATCTTAACATGCAACACTTTGAGTCAATTTACCTTTAGGTGCGACAAGCAGTGCAACTAAAGTGTTGCAAAGATGGCAATGCATAGAAATGTTGGTGCCAAGAATTAAAGATGTTGTTTTCTTGTTGTTGCGGAAAGCTTCTCCGATGATGCGAGATGTCTCGACTCAATGCATCAGCTACATCGGCGACATCCTTGTTCAGAGATGCGACGGCAGCGGCTGCGACGGCGACACATTTCTTCAATGTTGCAAGACATTTCTTGTGATGCGGTGCAATGCGTCAGCTACAGCGGCGACACCCTTGTTCATAGATGCGACAGCAGCGGCTGCGACAATGACATGCTTCTTCTTCGTAAGTCGCGCTTCCAGCTCCTTGAGACAGCCAGTCCGTCAGAAGGCCCAAAACAGCAGCAGGCACTTCCAAAGAACTCTTGAGGAGCTGGTGGTTGAAGTCTGTTGTCCCTGAGATTTTAGCAGGAGGCTAGCTCCTCTGTCAAGCCCTTGGAGATCCTTACAAGTTGATGAAAGTACACAAAGTTCTTTTCTCCTTTATTTGGCAGTCAGGCAACCACTGCAGACCAATCCCCCAAGCAGCACTTCAGTTTAGGGATAGTCTCTCCTCGGTTTCTTCTGATTCCTCTCCTCAGCAAAGGTTTCTTCTTGTTGTCCAAAAGTGATCTAAATTCTTGGGATCAGAGTCCCACTACTTATACCCCAAAATCCTTAGTCCTCTGAGGGCAGAGGGGCCTTTGCCTAGTCCAAACCAGTTCTGGTCAGTCCTGGAGCACTCTGTTTACATGACTCCTTTTTTCTTTCACAGTGCAGGGCAGAAACATCAGACACCCAAAAAGAGGTGGAGCCAGCATTGTGGAGGGAAAGCACAGCCCTGGAGCACTCTGTTGACATGACTCCTCCTCTCCTTTCACAGTGCAGGGCAGAGACATCAGACGCACCACAGGGGGTGGCGCCAGCATTGTGGCGGGAAGGCACATCCCTATTCAGGACCCAGGTGCAACTCCTCCCTCCCATCTAGATGCAGATCTCTCTATTCACCACTGGGCTGACTCATCCTCTCTCCTGGAATTCCCCAGCCCTGTCACTCAAACTCCAGTCAAGGAATACACAACCTTGCAGAGGCAGGCCTGGATAGTTAGACAAGAAAGTACCTGCTTTCTAAAAGTGGTATTTTCAAACACAGAATGTTAAAATCAATTCCGCTAAAAGATATATTTTATCATTCTTAGTTCAGACATACTAAACTCGAATTTCCATTGTTTTCCCTGAGTAAATTAGGATTATAAAATGTAATAATGTAACTGCCCATTCTGGCCTATGGAGAACAGGTAGCCTTGCTATAGTGAAAAGCGAAAATGGCTGTTATTCACTATTAGGACATGCCACACACACACCTGGGCTTGTCTTACCTTATAGTTACAATGCACCCTGCCCTTGGGCCTACCATAGGGGTGTCTGATATGAAGAAAAGGGTTTAGGGACTAGCAAGTGGATGCACGTGCTCAGTCAACATGGCAGTACCATACTGGACACAGGCTCTGCAATGGCAGACCTTAGACACACTTTTACAGGCTGCTTCTGTGGGTGGCACAACCAGTGCTGCAAGCCCACCAGCAGCATTTGGAGTACCAGCCCTGGGCACCCCGGGTGCAGTGTACTAGGGACTGGCAAGTAAACCAAATCAACCAATCACGGAGTCACTAATCCATACATCAATTTATAATAGGGAGAGCATATGAAATTTAGCACTGATCAGCAGTGGTAAAGTGCCCAGAGTCATAAAACCAACAAAATACAGGAGGAAGGCAAAACATTCAGGGATGACCCTGCAAAAAGGTCCAAGTCCAACAATATTCATGAGCCTCTCAATTTCCGACCCAATTGAGAATTGCTAACAGTGTGTTACACACTGTTGTGCATCCAAAATAGCGCCTCACAAATTGTGAGTTGCAAAAGACTCGCAATTTTGGGCATCGTACATCTGGCCCCAAGTCCTTTGCAATGAATGAGGTCATTGGGGGAGCCCTGAATGGTCATCAACAGCAGGAGTCTGTCAGAGGAGGTTTAGGATTATGATGTATTCATGTAATCTTGCATAGAACCATGGAAGAATTGAAGCCTGGTGACCAAGACATGATTGGTTAACTGATTGTAGCATGGAGGTTAAAGCAGGATGAAAATCTCGAAAAACTCGCAAGGTGACTCCTAGATGAATGATACCTTGGGTTGTCTACGTTCCGCTCCGCTCCGCCCAACTGACACTGGCCACTGTCTCACGGATCCACAAGACCTCGGCTGGAGGAAGATCCTTCTCCTACCGAGCTGCCAAGACCTGGAGCTCCCTGCCTCTCCACCTCGGGCAGTCACCGTCACTGACCCAATTCAGGAAGGATCTCAAGACATGACTCTTCGACTGAACTGCAGAGCACCCTACCCCCGCACCCAAGGGCCTTGAGACCCTTGTGGGTGATTGGTCGCGCTTTACAAAAACCATGATTGATTGAATAATTGACTAGAAAGATGCTGCTCATCCTTACCAACCTTGGGGTTACTCTTTGTTTGATTTGTCTTGTGTTCTGCTCCTGCTGCACCCCCCGCAGTGAACATCAAGGACAATATGGGTATTTATATATATATAAAGGTTTTTACTTTCAGTTATTACTCTCATTGTAAAGACATAATACTGCAGAATGCTGATAAATACCGAAACCAAGAGAGATCTGTTGACTTTAGATGATGTGGTTTCGCCGAAGGGAATGCAAAAACATGGGGCGCAAACAGAGGAAAAACAAAATGAAGGAGACTAGAGGCAGGATTCATTTATTTGAAACATATTAAATGGACTACCTACATCTTAAGACAAACATTGCAGTGATGAAATGGGAAAGAGCAACCTCATGCTCAAATGAGCATCACGAAGAAATTGTCGCTATGAACACAGCAAATGTGCTGGTGAGAGGAAACCTTTCTGATTTGCTCTGCAAATATTGTAATTTAGCTAAATGCTAGATTATGATGACAAACGATGGGAATATACATTTCTGAATTGGTGAATTAGTTTTGTAATTTTGGGTAAATTAGGTGCATAAATCATTAATAGGAATAGCACTCATATGGAATATGAAAGTAGAGGATGGCATGAATAAAACAAAACAATTATTGCGATGTAGCATGAATTGGAAATACACTGGTCGGACAACACCGGGCCTGATCTCATTACAAGCACTGTATAGTGTTGAGTAGCTGCTAATTCTAGTCATGTAAAGCGTTACCACTGTCTTAGTTTTATTTTATTAGATTTTTTTATTTTGATAGTTTTTTATAGCGCGAACATGACCCTGGTGGGTATCAAAGCGCTTTACAAATTTACAGAGAGCAAAGTAATATTGACAATAATATCATATGAGAGAAAAAAATTGTTTTAGTTTGTGTGATACTTCTTGGTTTGTTGATGTCTGGGCCATGTAGCACACTGGTATCACTGTGGTTGCAGTGGTTTATACCAGCATCCTTCCAATAAGGAGCATCCTTACAAGTGGTGTGCAAATTTCACACTGACCTGGTGGGTATTCCTCACACAAATTTCAGCAGGTTCTCCAGGGAACAGGATTTGAATCTGCAAGGCCATGCATGTAATGGGGACAGGAGAGGGCAGTTCATCACGCATCCATCTGGAAAGCCTCCATGCAGAGGCTACTGTACAGTGTGGTTTAAAAAAGGCCTTGCTGACAGGTGCTCGGAGTGATTCCAATAAGGGAGAGATGATACAAGGGGAGAAGATGTGGCCTAACGGTTTGGGCGGTGGACATAAAATCTTGGGAATCGGGTTTGTGTCTCTTCAACGTCGCTCAATATCCTGTGATTCTGGGCAAATCACTTAATCCCCATGTCTAACAAGCATGAATCTGTCCTTATGTAATGCAACTGGTGCTCATGTAAAGCGCTCTGATACCTGATACCTTTGGGTCAAGTTCACGCTATATAAAAATCTGAAAAATAAACCAATAAGAGCATTAGAGATTGTCACAAATGAAAATACTACATGCCAGTGAAGCTTTTGGTTATCAATAAACAGATCAAAAGCACAGATTTGCAGTCTGGTGGGACACTGCACAACATATCAACAATTTACACTCCAATGGCCATCGGTCCCTGTACCTCCTGGATCTCTGCTCACATGTTCTACTCTTGATGCTGATGGCTTGCTTCAACCCTTAGCCGCCCTACAACTTTTGGCTCTCAAAGTGACTCGAAGCCTTCTTGTTTGCCACAGATCTGAGCGCTAAGTAGCTTGCTCTCTTCTTTTCCACACTTCGGTCTGGTCGCTAGCACTGGGACCCCTCTGTGGAGGTAGCTCAGTGCTCTACAAATGGCCTGAATTTCATTGAATTCACTTGACTCTATGGCTAAGGGCTCCATTTAGTTCATGGGTTCCTTGCAACTTTTCCCGACCATTCCACCTGCCCCTATCCCTGAATTCCCGGTCTCTCCTCGGGTCTTAGCCTCTCGGTAGACTTTGATTTAGTTGCAGCTCCTGACTTTGTCCTTTTATACTTCGCCTGCAGCTCTAAGCCTTGCTTAGGGGGGTTGTCCTACCAGTGCAACACGTTGCTTTTCCACAGCTCCTTAGTTTCCAATTTTCATTGGCGTTCATAGCTTCCCATAGCTCCATTGATCGTCTCCATTCAAGCCCTCCTTGCATCTTCTGTCTCTGCCTGCAGCTCCTGGAACTCCGTGAACCCTCTGGTGTTCTGGGCAGCTCCAAACCTTGCTGCACCGCCACACCTCAATGCACTTTCTGGACCCACAGCAACTCCTTGATTCGTTTTTTTTTTTACCAATTGTCCTCTTTGAAATTCTTGGGTGTCCTTCTCACATGTGCAACCACTGCAGATATTGACTTCCCTGCGTACCTAGGATGATGTAAATGAAGTTGATGACCCTCCAGTCTGGGGAAATCTCCTCTGACAACTCCCAGAGTTAACTCTTTAGGAGTAACTTTGAATGAGGGTCTGCCTTTCTTGGTGTACGTTACTGCAGTGTCTACATCTTCTTTCCCTCTGATGGGGGAATATCTTTTCTCCTTCTGTAATACTTTGTTGGGACTGTAGCCTCTTGTGTCCTTTTAGACTCCAGCTGCAATAGTCCTTATTTCGCCCTTCTTCGCAAATACTATTTACAAAAAGGGGTGGTGAGGGACAGAGTCTCTGAATTAAGCAGAAAGCTCTCACCCAGTCAAAAGATCAGGGCTAGATCCAACACCGTTTTTTAGCTCACTGCACCATCCCAGTTTCAGAACCTGGCTGTATGCAAATTAGTCTGTTCCTGTCCCAGTGCATGATGGGAACAGGACAAACCAAACTACAGAAGCCAATTCTTACACTGGGAAGGAAGCAAGCTCCCGGGGACTGGTTTCTGGCATTACAGCCGTCTTCGGCCCGGTTTGCTTGAATCCTGATGGTGCAATGAGCAAGGGTCTCACATCTGAGAATACCCTTCCACGCTTAGGGTGGACAAAAATATTTACAAAAAGGGGTGGTGAGGGACAGAGTCTCTGAATTAAGCAGAAAGCTCTCACCCAGTCAAAAGATCAGGGCTAGATCCAACACCGTTTTTTAGCTCACTGCACCATCCCAGTTTCAGAACCTGGCTGTATGCAAATTAGTCTGTTCCTGTCCCAGTGCATGATGGGAACAGGACAAACCAAACTACAGAAGCCAATTCTTACACTGGGAAGGAAGCAAGCTCCCGGGGACTGGTTTCTGGCATTACAGCCGTCTTCGGCCCGGTTTGCTTGAATCCTGATGGTGCAATGAGCAAGGGTCTCACATCTGAGAATACCCTTCCACGCTTAGGGTGGACAAAAATATTTACAAAAAGGGGTGGTGAGGGACAGAGTCTCTGAATTAAGCAGAAAGCTCTCACCCAGTCAAAAGATCAGGGCTAGATCCAACACCGTTTTTTTAGCTCACTGCACCATCCCAGTTTCAGAACCTGGCTGTATGCAAATTAGTCTGTTCCTGTCGTTTTTGGCCACTATAGGTGTGGCAGGGTATACTCAGACATGAGTCCCTTTCTCACTGCTCCATCAGGATTCAAGCAAGCCGGGCCGAAGACGGCTGAAATGCCATAAACCGGTCCCCGGTAGCTTGTCTCCTTTCTGGTGAAGAATTGGCTTGGTAGTTTAGTCTGCCCTGTTCCCATGATGCACTGGGCCAGGGACAGACTGATTTGCATATAGCCAGGTTCTGAGCTGGGATGGGGCAGTGAGATAAATAACGGTGATGGATCAAGCCCTGATCTTTGGACTGGGTAAGAGTGGTCTGCTTAATTCAGACACTCTGTTCATCACCACCCCCCTTTTCTGAATCGTTTTTGGCCACTATAGGTGTGGCAGGGTATACTCAGACATGAGTCCCTTTCTCACTGCTCCATCAGGATTCAAGCAAGCCGGGCCGAAGACGGCTGAACTGCCAGAAACCGGTCCCCGGTAGCTTGTCTCCTTTCTGGTGAAGAATTGGCTTGGTAGTTTAGTCTGCCCTGTTCCCATGATGCACTGGGCCAGGGACAGACTGATTTGCATATAGCCAGGTTCTGAGCTGGGATGGGGCAGTGAGATAAATAACGGTGATGGATCAAGCCCTGATCTTTGGACTGGGTAAGAGTGGTCTGCTTAATTCAGACACTCTGTTCATCACCACCCCCCTTTTCTGAATCGTTTTTGGCCACTATAGGTGTGGCAGGGTATACTCAGACATGAGTCCCTTTCTCACTGCTCCATCAGGATTCAAGCAAGCCGGGCCGAAGACGGCTGAAATGCCAGAAACCGGTCCCCGGTAGCTTGTCTCCTTTCTGGTGAAGAATTGGCTTGGTAGTTTAGTCTGCCCTGTTCCCATGATGCACTGGGCCAGGGACAGACTGATTTGCATATAGCCAGGTTCTGAGCTGGGATGGGGCAGTGAGATAAATAACGGTGATGGATCAAGCCCTGATCTTTGGACTGGGTAAGAGTGGTCTGCTTAATTCAGACACTCGGTTCATCACCACCCCCCTTTTCTGAATCGTTTTTGGCCACTATAGGTGTGGCAGGGTATACTCAGACATGAGTCCCTTTCTCACTGCTCCATCAGGATTCAAGCAAGCCGGGCCGAAGACGGCTGAAATGCCAGAAACCGGTCCCCGGTAGCTTGTCTCCTTTCTGGTGAAGAATTGGCTTGGTAGTTTAGTCTGCCCTGTTCCCATGATGCACTGGGCCAGGGACAGACTGATTTGCATATAGCCAGGTTCTGAGCTGGGATGGGGCAGTGAGATAAATAACGGTGATGGATCAAGCCCTGATCTTTGGACTGGGTAAGAGTGGTCTGCTTAATTCAGACACTCTGTTCATCACCACCCCCCTTTTCTGAATCGTTCTTCCCAAATACAACAGATTCAGAACACTTCTGTCCAGATGGTAGCATCAAAGACTCACAGAGAACCGCACTTGCTCTCTGTTCAGCAAAGGGCACAGCTCAATAGCTTGTATTTGTTTCCGAAAAATGTTGGTGTACATGGAGCATGTAGTATTTTCCTCATTACAAGCCTTTGAGATCCTTCATAGTCTCATTTTGTATGTATTCCACAGAACAGGCACATGTTGTGGTAGGCACACCCTTGTGTTTTCGCTTTTGGTTCTAACCTTTGGAACAAAGGAACAATTACACTAAATTCAAGATCACCTCAGCTTCAGAAAATTCCGGAAAATATTCCTGATTTGTCAAGTACTTGGACAAATAAGGATGCTTTTCCTGTCATTCAACTTAAACAATTCTCAATTGGATACTTACTACCAAGGTGCCCTTGAGGGTGAACGTAGCACTTCATAAATACCAGATTAAACTCAAGCGGTGGTATCCCTTTAGGTCATAGCATCTGCTCAGCTCATGAGCTGAGGACTCCCATGCACTTCTGGTGCCTCTGTGACTCCTGGACTGATGGTCTTTCGTGAGCCACTGGCATTTCCACAGCTCCAGGGCTCATGTCTGTGCAGGTTCTACAGGGCCCGCTTTATCGACCATGGTCTCTGCAGCTTCTGGGCTGAGTTTTCCCCTCTAGGTATGAGCATCACTGCAGCTCACATATGAGTGTTGGGGTTCTGGCATCACTGCAGTTCTTCGCCTCAACCTTGTTCTAACTTCACCTACACCTACCACTCTGTCCTTTTGTCGTGGTCTCCCTAATTGTTTGGTTTCCTTGTAGCCCTTGGTTTCATTTTGGGTTTTGAAGAGCCTGGAATTCCTGGGCCTAGCGCTATTCTATTGTGCCCTCCCTGCGGCTTCTCAGCTAGATAAAGCCCATGTCCTTCCACTGCCCTTAACTCCCCTGCAGTTCTCCACCTCCTCCCTCTCTCTTCTCATTTGACCTGTCATTGCACGTCCCGAACATCCTGCAGCCAATGGCTCCCACTCCAGCTCATGACCTCACTGATGCTACTGGGCTGTGGGATCTCTTTAGTCTTAGGTGTTTCACATCTGCTAGGTCCCCATTCACCTGTACTTCTTCTGCCATTTCTGGCTTCCCTTCATGCCTTATTGGCACCCCAGATCCAGGGTCCCAAGCATTCGTATCCTGACACTGCAACTTTTGGCCTTCATTTAATTCAAAGTCACCTTGAATGTCCTTGCTGCCTTACATTCCCTACTTGGTTCTTCATGCAGCTGCTCGGCCTCCCTGTACTTCCAAATATCCCCTCATCTGGGCTATTCTGCTCTTCTGTAGCTAACGTCAGGGGTGTAGCTTCAGGGGGGTGATTGGGGTGTGACACCCCATCCAAATAAATGCTTTCTTGGCTTGAGAGCTGGGACTTGGTGCCTGTTAGACTCCACGAGACCCAAGCACTGCAGGAACGTAGCATGCACCAGTCCCCTTCCCTGGCCCACAGGACACCCACAGGATAAACTCTATGGGTGCACCGGTAGACCCGAAAAGAGGGTGGTTAGTTGAAAAGACACCAAGTCTTACACCCTTGTTGGTACCGGGACCTGGCCTCCTGGGTCTTTGCACTTCTGCACCTAGGTATAAGCAGGACAGAACAATACCATTTACGTACACTGTACACCTCTATATCCACCCCCCTGTAACCACGCTTTCACAATCACACACCCCTGCTCACCTGTGACATATGCAGGCTCTGCTTTGCAAAGAGATGGAGTATGACAACTGCAACCAATGTGTACTCCTGTAGCTGCTCTGGGATACTGGGCAGCAGGGGAAGGGGCCGTTTTAACGGATGGTCCTCGTACCAAAAAACAATACTGAGGGGAAAAAGGTAGGCTTTAATAAGCAGCCTTTACCGAAAAAACCCCGTGAAAACCAAACATAACAAGGGGAGGCTATAAACAAGGAGCCTTCCGTAGCGCTACGATCTCAGCGCGTTTCCCAAAACTAATAACAGCGGAGTGACCCGAAACGTCACTACCGCTCACAAAGAGGCGAGTCGCCTACAAAACAGAGACGCGCTCGCGCTAGCAGCGTCCCTCGGCGCTTCAGCGTAGAAGACACGCTGTAGAGAACGGGAGCCCCCGAACCCTCAATGAATGCACACAAAAGGTGCTGACACAAATACAAACAAGGGAAGACAACAAGGGGAAATATACCTGGATACCTCTAACACTCTAGGGACAAACAACACGCAACACAAAAAACGGGTCACAAGCAAGGCAGGATCTGGAACAAAAGGGAAAAAGCCTCTACACGAGCCCGTGAGAGGGGGAAGGGTGAACTACAAAGGATTAGGGGAGCAGAGAGGAGGCTCTGCTCAGCACGTTTCTGCAACCAACAACCAGGAAGGGAATCTAAACACTGGCAATATCGAGCACTGAGCCAGAGGTAGGACTAGTTTTTATAACCACTCCCCCCGTCATGTGATGTGAAAGCATGGTCACAAAGAAGGGACTAGCCCGAATCCTAACAGTACCCCCCCCCAACAATCCTCCCCACCGGTCTAGGCTTGGAGGGATGTGATCTATGGAATTGCCTAACCAACCGTGGGGCATGAACCCCCCCCGCCGGTTCCCACGTCCTATCTTCTTTCGAATACCCCTTCCAATCTACCAGGTAGAAAAGACGGCCCCGGACCCGCTTGGAATCAAGTATAGCCTGGACTTCAAATTCCTCTTGGCCATCCACCAGGACCGAAGGAGGGGGTGGCAACACCTGGTCTGTCGGTACATAGGGCTTAAGCAGAGAGGTGTGAAAAACAGGGTGTACACTGTACTCCTGTGGTAACTTGAGTTTCATTGCTACAGGATTGATCACCTGAACGATGGGATATGGGCCCACGAACCTAGGCTGCAACTTACGAGGTCCCGACAACCTCAAGTTACGGGACGATAGCCATACCTGATCCCCTACATCGTACGCTGGGGCTGGGATTCGATGTTTGTCTGCCTGCTTCTTCATGGCCTCCTTTGCTTCTAACAGGCTTTTTCTGGCCAAAACCCAGATGTCTCCCAGATGCCTACATACGTCATCGATGGCTGGCACGCGTCCCGTGGGCTGTATAGCCATTGCCCTCGGATGATATCCCAAGGAACAATAAAAAGGCGTCATACCCAAGGCGGAATGCACACTGTTGTTGTAGGCGAACTCCGCGATGGGCAGAGCCGTTACCCAATCACAAGACAATGACGCAATCAGACACCGCAAGTATTGCTCCATGGTCTGATTAGTGCGCTCGGTCTGACCATCCGACTGAGGATGGTACGCCGAGGACAGACTGATCTTGGTCTTTAATACCCCACACAACTCAGTCCAAAAGTGCGAAACGAACTGTGCCCCTCTATCAGATATAATCACCTCCGGCAACCCGTGTAAACGCACAATTGATGACATGAACTCCACCGCCATCTCCTTTGCGGTAGGAAGTTTGGGAAATGGTACGAAGTGGGCCATCTTGGTGAATAAATCCACCACCACCAACACGGCGGTGAAGCCGGCGGCGGTAGGTAGGTCAGTTACGAAATCCATGCTCAAAGTATGCCACGGACCCGGTGGAACCGGCAAAGGCTGTAACAGTCCTAAGGGTTTACAATGCGAAGGTTTACTAGTCGCACACACCGGACATGCACCGACATATCCCTGTACATCCCTTGACATGGACTCCCACCAAAACCACCTCATACATAAATCCTTGGTCTTTCTCACTCCTGGATGTGCTGCCAGAGCAGAGGAATGACACCACTCCAACACCTCTTCCCTCAACCCAGGGGGAATAAACAACCTGTCTTCCTTATACAATAGTCCGTCTTGTAACACCACCTGGGGTAGGACTAACCAAGGGGCCAGATCCAATTGACTTAATCGGTCTTTCACTAGAGCAGGAAATTCATCCCCTGTCACTGCCCCGATTATTCTCTCACTGGCGATCATTGCCCTACTCGTACATGAAGCACCCTCATTGCTTGCCTCCACGTGTATTCGGGAAAGCGCATCAGATTTCACCTGTTGAGCTGCAGGTCTATATGTTATAATGAAGTCATATTCATTAAAGAATAGAACCCATCTCATCTGACGTGGTGTTAATGCCCTGGCTGAACGGAAGAATTCGAGATTCTTATGGTCAGTGTAGATGGTAATCACGTGACGAGCACCCCACAAGTAATGCCTCCATTCCTCAAATGCCAGTTTCACCGCCAGGAGTTCTCTCTCTGCTACCGTATAATTGCGTTCGGCTGGCAGTAAAGTTTTGGAAAAGAACGCAATCGGATGCATATGACCTGTGGCCTCATCTCTTTGTGACAAAACACCTCCTACCGCACACAAGGAAGCATCTGTTTCTACGTAATACGGCAGGGCAGGATCCGGATGCACCAACACCGGGGCAGACACAAATTGTTTAAGCAACATACGAAAGGCGTCTTCGGTCTCACCGGTCCACTTAAAAGGAACACCCTTTCTCAGGAGGCGAGTCATTGGGGCCACTATATCAGAGAAATGCAGGATAAATCGCCTATAAAAATTAGCGAATCCAAGAAGCACCTGTATCTGTTTCACATTCGTAGGCACTGGCCAGGTCTCAATAGCCTGAATCTTTTTGGGATCCATACGAATGCCTGCAGCAGAGATGACAAACCCCAAGAACTCCACTTCAGAAGCTCCAAACTGACACTTCTCCAACTTTGCGTACAACTGATGTTCCTGTAACGTCTGCAACACTTGCAACACATGCTCAGTATGATCAAGCCCTTTCTCCGAATAAATGAGGATGTCATCCAGATACACTATGACGGTTTGGTCCAGGTATCTACCAAGAACTTCATTTATGAAGAATTGAAACGCCGCCGGCGCATTGCACAACCCAAAGGGCATTACGGTGTATTCAAATAACCCATACTTGGTTTTAAAGGCCGTCTTCCACTCATCCCCTGGCCGAACCCTTATAAGATGGTATGCGCCCCGCAAGTCCAGCTTCGTGAATATGGTAGCCTTGCGGAGCTGGTCCAGTAACACGGAGATGAGCGGAAGTGGGTATCGATTCTTTACTGTGGCGGAGTTCAATGTGCGATAATCCACACACACCCTCAAAGACCCTTCCTTCTTAGGTATGAAAAAGATTGCCGATGACACAGGCGAGGAAGAAGGACGTATGTAACCCATTGACAACATCTCATCTATATATGTCTTCAGATGAGCCTCCTCAGGCTCTGAAAGAGCATAAACCCTGCTGCATGGTAAAGGGGCCCCTGGTATCAGGTCGATCTTACAATCATACGACCTGTGGGGAGGGAGATCTTGGGCACATCCTTTATCAAACACATCTTTGTAGGCGGAATACTGTGGAGGAATCCTACTCGTTTCCGTCACCGCACAGGACAAGGGATCAATCTGCTCTGCCGCCACGACATAACAATTCTTTAAACAGTGAACCGAATCCAAGGTGACCAGTCTCTGAGCCCAGTCAATCCTGGGGTTATGTGTTTGTAACCACGGGACTCCCAGTACCACGCCAAAGGAAGGTGCGTCAATTAAATCAAAGACCACGGACTCTACATGCCCATTATCACACAATAACCCTAGAGGTTCCGTCTGCCGGGTGATACACCCCGACGTCAACTCAGTCCCATCGATGGCTCTCACAGGCTCTGGTTGTTCCTTTAAGTGACACGGAACCATCAGCTTGTCTGCCATTGAAATATCCATGAAGTTCCCAGTGGCCCCGGAATCAAGCAATACCGACACCGGGACTCGGTTCTGTGTTGATAACAACAGGTGAGCAGTAATCACGAAATGTCTGGGAGCCTGATCTATCGCCCCTACCACTTCATACAGTGCCTTTCTTTCTTTATCAGCTTTTTTCTCCACTTGTAGGCATGCCACCTTTTTTCCAAACCCCACACCAGAAGGCTTCACTGGACAGTCACGTGCAAAGTGTCCCCCCTGCCCGCAGTACAGACACAAATTCTTCTCTCTCCTTCTTTTCTTTTCCTCTGGAGTCAACGGACCCCGTACTCCACCAATCTCCATGGGTTCGGGAACGTTCTTACTCTCTCCTGCCGGCTTTACCTCAGGTTTCATAAAACCACCCCGTGAATATTGCAACCGACTACGTTCTCCTCGCCTTTCCGTCACCCTGTGATTTAATTTCACCACCAAATCGATGAAAGCCGCGCAATCCTCAGGCGGATCTACTACTTGTGACACAATATCCTTCAACTCCTCGCATAAACCCTGATAGAATAATGATGTTCTCTTCTCGGTAGGCCAATGCGTCTCAGACACCAATCGATTGAAGTTAGCTATATAAGACAACAGGTCCTGCCTGCCCTGCCGTAATTTCAACAATTCTGCGTCACTAGCCTGCATAAATGCGTGTTTGGCGAATAGGCTACGCATCAAGTCTTTGAACGCCAGATAATTATACAGCACACGGTCATTGTTTTCCACCAGTGGAATAGCCCATTGGGCCGCGTTACCAGCCAGGTACGACAATATGAATGCAACTTTCGCGGAATCATCAGGAAAGGCGTTTGTTCTACACATAAAGTGGAGCTGGCACTGGTTCATAAAAGTACCAAATTTATCACTCTCTCCTGAGAACCTCTCTGGGGGCGCTAAGGGTACTGCTACAGGAGTTGAAACTGTCACTGCTATGGGTGAGCTACTGCTTGCCGTACTAGCTCCTGCTCCTCCTACTGAGTACTGAAAAGTGGCGGGCTGGATCACGGGAGTAGGTCCCCTATGCTGTGACTGTTCTCTAGCCCTCACTGCCACTAACTCCTGTTTCAACCCCACATTCTCCTGTTGTAACTCTTGCACTTGAGCTTGTAGGGTGTGAACCGCCCCCATAATATCCTGCATGGAGGGCCCTCCTGTATTACCACCCTCATCATCCATGCTCGTCCGGGCAGTGCTATGTTAACGTGGGCTCGATATTCTGTTAGACTCCACGAGACCCAAGCACTGCAGGAACGTAGCATGCACCAGTCCCCTTCCCTGGCCCACAGGACACCCACAGGATAAACTCTATGGGTGCACCGGTAGACCCGAAAAGAGGGTGGTTAGTTGAAAAGACACCAAGTCTTACACCCTTGTTGGTACCGGGACCTGGCCTCCTGGGTCTTTGCACTTCTGCACCTAGGTATAAGCAGGACAGAACAATACCATTTACGTACACTGTACACCTCTATATCCACCCCCCTGTAACCACGCTTTCACAATCACACACCCCTGCTCACCTGTGACATATGCAGGCTCTGCTTTGCAAAGAGATGGAGTATGACAACTGCAACCAATGTGTACTCCTGTAGCTGCTCTGGGATACTGGGCAGCAGGGGAAGGGGCCGTTTTAACGGATGGTCCTCGTACCAAAAAACAATACTGAGGGGAAAAAGGTAGGCTTTAATAAGCAGCCTTTACCGAAAAAACCCCGTGAAAACCAAACATAACAAGGGGAGGCTATAAACAAGGAGCCTTCCGTAGCGCTACGATCTCAGCGCGTTCCCCAAAACTAATAACAGCGGAGTGACCCGAAACGTCACTACCGCTCACAAAGAGGCGAGTCGCCTACAAAACAGAGACGCGCTCGCGCTAGCAGCGTCCCTCGGCGCTTCAGCGTAGAAGACACGCTGTAGAGAACGGGAGCCCCCGAACCCTCAATGAATGCACACAAAAGGTGCTGACACAAATACAAACAAGGGAAGACAACAAGGGGAAATATACCTGGATACCTCTAACACTCTAGGGACAAACAACACGCAACACAAAAAACGGGTCACAAGCAAGGCAGGATCTGGAACAAAAGGGAAAAAGCCTCTACACGAGCCCATGAGAGGGGGAAGGGTGAACTACAAAGGATTAGGGGAGCAGAGAGGAGGCTCTGCTCAGCACGTTTCTGCAACCAACAACCAGGAAGGGAATCTAAACACTGGCAATATCGAGCACTGAGCCAGAGGTAGGACTAGTTTTTATAACCACTCCCCCCGTCATGTGATGTGAAAGCATGGTCACAAAGAAGGGACTAGCCCGAATCCTAACAGTGCCCTTAGTCAGATCTCCTATGCTTTTGTTTGTTTTTCTTGTCCTCGTTTGACTAAAAGTTTTAACTTGTTTTTATTATTATTTTATCAGGAACTAAGACTAAGGCCCACCTAATGCAAATCATGATTGAACCTGTTCCTCATGGGAACAGTGTATCCCAAACCATGGTCATCTGTCTACCATTTGGCACTGTTTTTTGGTTGGGAAATATATCATTCACACCCTTCAAATCTCAGTCACTAAGCTATTGTGCTGACATCTCTATGCAGCTTCTGTCTTCAGTGCAACCTGTGAGTTCCCTTCTCTCATGTCCTGCAGTTCAGAATTTAGCCTCCCTGTGGTGTCTGTCTCTACTACATCTTCTGTCCTCCTTAAAGCTACTGATCACTTCCCATCATATTGAGGCTCCCACTGCATATCCGGGCTGTCCAGCAGCTTGTGATCTCTTTAAAGCTATTCAATCAATCACGGCATTTGTAAAGCGCGCTACTCACCCGGGAGGGTCTCAAGGCGCTGGGAGAGAGGAGTATGTTACTGCTCGAACAGCCAGGTCTTGAGCTGCTTCCTGAAGGAGAGATGGTCTTGGGTTCGCCGAAGGTGGGTGGGGAGGGAGTTCCAAGTCTTGGCTGCCAGGTAGGAGAAGGATCTTCCTCCGGCGGTGGCTCTGTGGATGCGTGGTACGATGGCGAGGGCGTGGCTGGTCGATCGTAGCTGGCGGGTGGGCGTGTAGAAGGTCATGCGGTCGTTGAGGTACTTGGGGCCCAGGTCGTGGAGAGCCTTGTGTGCGTGGGTGAGGAGTCTGAACGTGATCCTCTTGCTGATGGGGAGCCAGTGCAGGTCTCTCAGGTGTCTGGTGATGTGGCTGTGTCGGGGGATGTTCAGGATGAGTCGTGCGGAGGCGTTCTGGATGCGTTGGAGTCTTTTTTGAAGTTTGGCTGTGGTTCCGGCGTTGGTGAGGGAGAGGATCAGCTGGGTGTCGTCAGCGTAGGAGATGATGTTGAGGTTGTATTGGCGTGCGATGGCTGCGAGGGGGCTCGTGTAGACGTTGAAGAGGGTTGGGCTGAGAGAAGATCCTTGTGGTACGCCGCAGATGACTTCGGTGGCCTCGGATCTGAACGGGGGGAGGCGGACTCTCTGGGTACTTCCGGCGAGGAACGAGATGATCCACTCCAGTGCTTTCTCTCTGATTCTGATGTTGCTGAGGCGCTTCACTAGGGTGCGGTGACAGACAGTGTTGAACGCTGCAGAGAGGTCCAGGAGGATGAGGGCGGCTCTTTCCCTGTTGTCGATCAGGGTTCTGATGTCGTCGGTGGCTGCGATTAGGGCGGTCTCGGTGCTCTGGTTGGCCCGAAACCCGGACTGCGAGGAGTCTAGGGATCCGTTCGTCTCGAGGAAGGCGGCGAGCTGTCTGTTGACGGTCTTCTCGATGAATCCTGCTATTGGGCTGAGGGTTCCATTCCTCTACCAGCAGCTCAAAGTACCTGGGTCTGATGCTCATCCTACTGCCCATGCGGGTATGTCCTTGCCGTTCGTGGTCTCACTAAAGTGCACAGCCCATCTTTACCTCCTGGTTTGAGGGATCCATGCAACTCCTATGCTCCCATAGGTGCTTATCTTACAGAGCGCTCAAATCGTACGATGCTAAGCAAGAGTAGGCCATATAGACTAGAACTGGTGAAATTTAACTATTGTGGAAAAATTCACAAGTTTCCTGAATTTTGTGTTGCATGAAATTCCCAAAACATCTAGAAAGTTTGCAATTCAAGGCTTTTGTGTAATTTTTTTCTCACTTGAGTCAGGGTCATTTTCTGCTTGTAGTAGTCTCTTGCCACAAACTCACAAGGCTATTTGACATTAATTATGCCTTTCTGTGAAAGTAGGTATGCACAATACGGGACTCAGGTTACACAAAATATAAATATGCATGATTATGAATAATTTCAATACATTTTGAAGAAGAATGTCAAATTAGAAATGGATGATCTATTGCTTCCAATACGTGAAGTCATAAGCAGTGCATTGCAGCGGCGCGGGTTATAGTTAGCTGAATTTCTCTGGTTTTGTACGAGGGAAATATCAACCTAACTATAACATCCATGTAACCTTTGATTTTTCACTGAATTTCTAAGGTTTTTCTGAATTCTATTTCCTAACTATAACGCCCCTGTAATCTTTGTTATTTTCAGTGAATTTCTAAAGTTTTTTAAAATGCTAAATCTTCACTATAACGTCTCTGTAACCTTTGTTTTTCTTAGGGCATTTCAAAGGTTTTTCAAATTCTATTTCCCAACTATAACGTCCATGTCACCTACGATTTTTTTATTGCATTTTTAATGTTTTTTAATTGTATTTTCTATTTAAAATGGCTTCATATTGGGTATTTTTAAAAGCTTGTATTGTCTTCAGTAGATTAATAAGCTTTTAATTTTTTATATTCGGGACGATGTTGCGAAAACAGTAAACAAAAGCAGTCATTCAATGACCACCAACACATCCAAAAATAATATGTCAAAAATTCATTCTGAACATGCCCTACACATATTAGTGTATGGCTACCTTTTTCAAAGCATGCTTAAACTCCTATTTTTCTATTAAGTTTCTTTAATAATCATCTTTCAGACCTATATTTTGTTTTCGCGGTTATTCGGGATGTCTCAATTACATCATTAACCACAACAATGGCGCCGTTTCCATAAAGTGAAAACACAGATGTGCACACATGTTACAGTATTTTACAGACTAGGGATTTATTACTGTACACTTCAAACTCATGTTTTTATTTGGATTTCTAGAACAACCATCTCTATAACCGATTTTCCATTATCACTGTGACTCCGGAAACTGAACTGACGTTGGTAATCGTGATTCCCCTGGACAAATCGCGAAAGCGTAAAACAAAAGCAGACATTCAATGACCACCAACACATCCAAAAATAAATATAGAAATATCATTCGGAGTATTGCACTATTTTCCTTTTTCACTGTTATTCGGGATATTGCAGTGACATTGTTAACCGCGACGATCACACCTTTTCCATAAAATCTAAAATACATATATAAACACATGCCACAGTATTTTAAACACTAGGAGTTTCTTACAGTCATCTCTAAACTCATGTTTTTCTAGAGAGTTTCTATAAAAACCATCTCTAAAACCTATTTTATATTTTCGCATTGACTCTGGAGATCGCAATGACGTCGGTAATCGCGATCCCACTGGACACGTCGCGAAAACGAAAAAACAAAAGCAGGAATGCAATAGCCACCACCACATTAAAAAATATAACTATATAAATAATTCTAACTATCACAGTATATAAATCACAATCTCAATAAATCTATAAAAACATTTATCAGAATCTCAACATCTCTATAACACTGCGTATTAATGATTCACTGATATATTTTTTTATAATAAAATAGAATAGAAGTGGCATTTATAAAGTGCATGGTTAACCATGGGCATCCCAGCGCTGGAAGTAGGAAGAGGCAGATAAAGCTTATCTGTGGAAGAGCCAGGTTTTCAGCAGCTCCGAAAGGTCAAATGATTGGTTTCTTTCCGTAACTGGAGAGGGAGAGAGTTCCTAAGCTTGGCGGCATTATAAGAAAAAAGCCGACCTCCGCTTCTAGTTCTTCTGATCCTTGGTACAAAAGCCAAGTGTACTTTGTCCGATCTTAGGGGCCTGTTGGCTTGATAAGGTTTGACTAATGGGGAGATAATCTTTGGTCCGTTCCCTCCAAGCAGTTTGTGAGCGATACAAAGTGCTTTGAAACGGATTCTCTCCAGTATGGGGAGCCAGTGTAAGGCTTCTAAGGCAGGTTTAGCAGACTGCCGGTAGGGCGTTCCCATAAGGGTTCTTGCCGCACAGTTCTATATCATTTGAAGCCTAGAAAGTACCACCTCTGGGGTGCCCAAGTAAAGTGCGTTGCTAAAGTCCAACCGTGACAGAATGAGTGCTTGGACAGCCATTTTCCTAGCCTGGAAAGTAAGTAGGGGCAGCACTTTACGAAGCATTCTGAACAAGTTGAAACAGAAGGCAACCACCTTTCTGACTTGGACTTTGAGGGTAAGGTCTGAGTCCAACCAGAACCCCAAACTCTTTATATTTGCTTTAGGGGCAGACGCTGATCCCATTACCATCGGCCACATCTCCATTGGTTTAAATAGGGAAGGATTACCAAGGAGCATAAGCTCCGTCTTGTCTCCGTTCAACTTCAAATGGGAATGATGCATCCATTTGGACACTTCTTCAAGACAAGTACGGAGACGAGATGTTGATGAATCAGACTGGTTAAGTGAAACCACTAGCTGAGTGTCACCAGCGTATGTTACAATATTTACTCCAAAAAGGCTATATGATCTCTGCCGGTGGGGCCATGTATGCATCAAAAAGCGTTGGGCTCAGAGAGGAGCCCTGAGGGACTCCACATGAGAGAGGCCAGGACTTGGACTTCTTTTCACCCTCAAATACTAGGAAGGAGTGCCCTTCCAGGAATGACCTCAGCCAGGATAACTCTGTTCCAGTCACCCTTAAACTTCTAAGTCGGTCGATCAAGATACGGTGATTCACCATATCGAATGCCGCACTTAGGTCTAGCAAGATCACAGCAGATGATCCTCCAGAGTCAAGAATTTTTCTTGATTCTTCAAGGACAGCTAGAAGTGCCGTCTCTGTGCCGTGGCCGGGACGAAATCCTGTTTGGGTTGGGTGAAGGAGATGGTTGGATTCCAAGTAAGCAGTGAGAGTGATTTTTACATATTTCTCTAGCATTTTACTAATTCCAGGGAGAAGGGAAACCGGACGATAGTTGGCCAGACAGTCAGGGTCTAGAGTGGGTTTCTTCAGGAGAGCTCTCACCATTGCTTTTGCCCAGAGAGGGGGAACTACTTAGGACACTATAGAAGAGTTAACCACATCTGGAATGACCGGGCCCACTGTCTCTGCTACCTGCTTAAGAATACTAAGTGGGGCAGGGTCATTGGGTGATCTGCTTTTTACTCGACCCGATGTCGCTAACAGACAGCTGAAATCCATTGTGGGAAAGGCCGCTAAGCTTGTTTCTTTGCCTTCTATGTGAGGCTTATCCTGATGGATAGAATTATGGTCTTCAGTGGGGGAGAAACATTTGTAGATGTTTTGAATTTTATTCTGAAAAAATTCTGCCATTTCGTTACAACGCTGGTCAGATGTGGTGGAGGAGTCAGGGAGGGAAGGAACATTCAATAGTTTTTTAACAATTCTAAAGGTTTCCCGGGAGGAGTTAGCCGAGGAAGCTATAGTCTTCTCATATTCCCACCAATATTTGCAATGACGTTGATAGTCGCGATGTCCCTGTGACAGTACTCAAGAGGCTGCACTGGCAGTCGCGTCTTCATTGAAAGTATCGTGCATGATTAAAAAAATCAGTTTTGGACACATAATGTGTCATTAACACCTTTGTTTCCCAACCATGGAGTCAGAGAAATCGTAAGTTTGAGGCAGCGCCAAAAACGTACGCCTTCCCAGGGGAGACATAAGGGGGGGCACACAAGTAGAAATATTTGTATTTCTCCTCGTTTTTCCTCTTTCTGTGTTTGTTACATTCTGCAGCACACATAGAAAGAGAAAAAAGCCTCTTGTGGTTCCTCTTCTGCACAAAAATAATCATCCACGCAACGCAGGCACCCTTGCACCATGTTGCAAAGGTGCCCGCGTTGGTGCACGGCACCCCTTTGTGGGGAAAAGGACAGGAATGTGCTGTATATAATAGAGCGCAAGGTAAGTGGTTTTATTTTTTTTTTAATTTATTTTACCTATCCTGTTGTATGTCTACTCCTCCTACCCCAACCTGCCACACGGTCCCATCGCTCTAACCTGTGCTGGCCACGCCTGCATTTATCATTCTACCAACACTTTGCACTCGAGATTCGAACAGTACTCCATTTTTATGGTCATTCTTCCCAGAGAACTAGTGCATATGTACAGGCATATGAAGCTGTTGTAAGAATCTGATAACATGTTATACACTTGGCAGGCGCTTTAAAGGGGGCATGGATTAAGAAGGTAACTAAGGGATACTTATGGGAGGCAATCCCTATGTACCCAATGGAACAGCCTAATCAACAGAGCCCTGGTTTACACAGAGAATGAAAGAAGATAAAAGCCAACAGCACTTCAACCCTTTCATTCTTCTGAGGTTGATAAAATGAGTACTTTTGAGTTGCGTAACAATAAACATCTGTTATTTAGCGCCAAGATAACCTTGGGTGAACGTGCGCTTTACACAAGTACATATGTTGTGTTATGTTACCCAGTAGTTTACCTCCTAGATATGTCCAATATCAACTGTGATCTCAGGCTAGCCATGCTCTTAAATAATAACAATGTTTTATATTTTTTTTAATGATTTTCAGTGTTAAGTGTGCTTGAGTGGATTTATTTACAGGGTGTGGGTGCATTTTGTCTATCAAGATGTATGGAGTCGATAGTGTGATAAATAAAAGGGGTAACTATTATACAATCTCATGGTGCTCAATGTCGTCTGCAGAAGGATGAATGCCCGGTTTGGCACTAACGGTTATTATTTCCAATCCAATGATTTGCAGGACACAATCAGATGTCCAAAGTCAACGTTTAACTGTTCGCGTTACCAAAATGGGTGCCCAGATTCGCCAAATTAACTGTTGTCTGCATTTATTTTTTTATTTCGTACTTACATCTCTCTCAGACCATTCTGTTTGCACCTGTTTCACATGAAAGGTCACTGGATCAAAAATCTTATTTCTGTATGGCAAGAGCGTAAACTCGCCATGACGTGCTACTCTAGTGATTCATGATATTCTGTACTACTTTACTAATGTGTAAAACATTCAAACTGTAATAACATGATGTAACTTGACGTAAAAACTCCATGTAAGCAAATGAAATTCAAATACATTGTTAATATTCAGAATTGACACAATTTGGAGCAACCTGTCCACCGGTTGTATGACGTTACAACGCATACTTTTACAACGCATGCCATTACAACAAATTTTTTACAACGCAGCATCCATTACAACGCATTCCATTACAACGCATGCCATTACAACGCATTTCTAAAAACTACCTTTACAATGCATTCCATTACAACGCATACTTCCTTTACAACGCATGCCATTACAACGCATACCAGCATACCATTATATTGCATGTATGGTAAGTATTGGATAGTGTAGGGGTAAAATTTACTATTCTGTCACCGGGGGGGTGCAACAGTAGGGTAAGTGTTGGATAGTTTAGGGGTAAGAATTACTATTCTAACTCCAGGGGGTGCAACCGTAAGGTAAGTGTTGGATAGTGTACGGGTAAAAATTACTATTCTAACTCCAGGGGGTGCAACAGTAGGGTAAGTGTTGGCTAGTGTAGGGGTAAAAATTACTATTCTAACTCCATGGGGTGCAACAGTAGGGTAAGTGTTGGATAGTGTAAGGGTACTGTGTTGTGATGGCTTGCGTTGTAATGGTATGCGTTGTAATGACTGTGTTGTAATGACATGCGTTGTAGTGGTATGCGTTGTAGTGTCATGCGTTGTAATGGTTGCGTTGTAATGGCATGCGTTGTAATGGATGTTGCGTTGTAAAAGTTTTGTTGTAATGGTAGTGCGTTGTAAAAGTTACGTTGTAAAGGTTGTTCCCCTGTCCACCTCGCCTTTTACCACCAACCAATCAATCAAAGGTTGAAAACAACGATGGAGCCATGTATCGTGTCTAGAGATACTGGAAATATCAAGTACTTACTTGCACCAACCTTGGTGAAACACTCACAAACTTTTTCCCAACTCTTCAAGTCATACGCACTGCATATACAAGAATGCAGAGGGGCGATCCGGCGGAGAGGCTAGCAGTGTGCTCCCATCGTTGATTCCTGTTATAGGGCTCCTGTGAGCCCCCAAGCTGACGAGCTTTTGGAGACGCACCTGCGCGCCTGAGAGGCAACGAAGCCTGTGACGGTTGTTTGGCGGCCTTCTCTGCCATCCCAGAACTTTTCTCTACTGATGAGGGATACCATCCCGAAACACGAGCCATGTCTCGTGTCTAGAGATACTGGAAATATCAATTACTTACTTGCACCAACCTTGGTGAAACACTCACAAACTTTTTCCCAACTCTTCAAGTCATACGCACTGCATATACCAGAATGCAGAGGGGCGATCCGGCGGAGAGACTAGCAGTGTGCTCCCATCGTTGATTCCAATCAATCAAAGGTTGCACGAACAATTGATGACTTTCGTTTCCAGAACTAGTCGATATTCTGTTTTTGGGAATCAACTGTAGTTCAGGAACAGGACATCCCGGGCTGCCAATGCATTGTATTACACGGGGTGCTCACCGCTGTGGTACCGTCTTACAGCCGCACTTTCCGTTGAAAAGACATTTTTTTAATGAGTAATTATACCGAAGAATCATTCAAGCAATCTGGCATAAATACGGCGTTAGCTGTTTGCTCGAGCGTATGTGAAGAAACAATAACGCACAGAATACAGATAGATTGAACGCTGGCCAATCCTTGTTAGCCAATGATTAGAAGTTGGTAACCCACACTCCTTGTTTAGTTCAATGATTAAGAAGATGGTAACCCGCACTCCTTGTTTAGTTCAAGTTAATCAAAATTACTGGTTTCGGTCACCCCGAAATCAGTAATTTTGATTAACTTGAGCTAAACAAGGAGTGCCGGTTACCATCTTCTTAATCATTGCATTATGTTTCCATCCCAACCGGGACCCAGCACCCCCTGACTATTTGTATTTACATCAACTCTCAACATCAATGGGATTGAACGCTTGCATCTTCAACGGATATTTGAAATGTTATGTTCATGTTTAGGTTTATTTCGCAATATTCATGCAATGTTTCATGTACTTTCATAAGATAGTTTTGTATCATATGTCTTACACATTTGGCGATTTCCTTGCGGGAGCGCGCGGCGCCATATGTTAGCAATTATCGCTAATGGCGTTGCACGCTCCCGGAAGGGAAATGCTTTCACTTTTGCCGCCAGTGAATTGGCACTGCACGTCCTTCCGGTACTCCCGCTTCATGTTTTGTTTCAAGTTGCAGTCACCGCATTTCATGTTTTGCAATAAAAAACAAAGCTGCCTGAGCGCAGGCCCCAGCAAGAAAACATGCCTGTTAATCTTTCTTTTAGAAATGTCCTATGCCGCTCCGCCCGTCACTGCCTGTTACTTCAACTACCTCAGCACCCATCATCAATATCCCGGTCCCTCCCGTCTCCTCTCTCCCCGCCTGTGGCTGCCTCTTATTTTAGTTGAACGAGTTTAATGCAAACTATCTTGATTTATAATAAAACGTGCGTGGGCAGTATGCGGCACCAATTAAAAACATGAAACGTAATTCAAGAATTTCCCTGAGCCGCTTCCGCCCGTCGCTGTTTGCTTTTTTTTTGGGGGGGGGGGGGGGGTACCAAGACTGAGTGGGCGAAGGACACGGAGGGGTGAGGTTAAGTCTCAGCTCAGGCCAGACATAGGTAATCTTTGGCACGCATTTTTTCATGAAATATGTGTTAAGAAAGGAAATTTGGAGCAGTAAGTAAGAACAAGATGTCTGTTTTTCGCTCGCACCATCGCCTCTGTGGGCTGGAATTTGCTTTTTAAGTCTCGCCTAAGCCATTGCGTTAGCAATGCTTGGTGAGATATAAAGTAGGGACTTTAAAAAATGCTCCCAAAGGCCTATTTCCAGGCGGATTGCCTACAGTACATGTGTTTGGGCGCGTGCACATCGCTCACCATTTGGCCGCACACATACTGGTTTGTTTACTTGCAGCCGGCATCAGACTTCAAAGACTTCAAAGGAATCCGCTCCCCCGCCTCCCTCTGCGCAATGCCAAAGCTTGTTTAAGACTTGGGCTGTTTTCCGGCCTTATTGCAATTACATTTTCCTTAGCCGACTCGCGCTAGTGCTGCTTTCTCTGCTTTCCAAATAATGTCTGGAGATTACTTGCCCTGCTGGGTTTTACGTTTCTCATTCTCCTTACTCTTTCACCTCTCTCCGATTTCCCCAACACCGCTCCACGTATGAGTAGACGAGTGTCCTGTTCCATTTCCTCATTCAGACATTGACATGTTTTCAGTGAAACTGGCATTTTGTCACTTAGCTTCTTTTTGAACTTGAATAAAACTGAAACTTCCCTTTCTGCCTACAAGCCGTACTTTCAAAGTGCATCTCATTTGTTTCATGACGGGATATCTAAAATCATCCGGGTTTTATGAGAGGACGTGTCTTTGTCAAGACTTCTGCTAAAAACGTCTTCTGTGCATCTGCAAACTGCATGCGCTGCGGTGGGTGAGCAAGAGGGGACTGGATTGTTGGTCTGTTGCTGCGGCAGATGCTCACAAGCTGAGCACTTCTTAGAAGTGCCTGCGGGGTTTAAATCCTGGCACTCTGCCCACTTTCCACGCAGCCCCTTTATTTTACAGCCAAGAGATCTGACTAGAGCTGCACGGAGCAGGGAGGATTCTTGGGTGAGTGCTCTTACTGCTCATGTTTACTTTAACAGTGTTTGTTACCTCTTCCATCCCCTCAGTATGCTCCTTTGCAGCCACATGGAGGCCTGCCCCCTGTCCGCCAATCTTCCAGCCGCCCTTCCTTTTGCCCCTCCCCTCTCTGTAGTGGGATTAGGTGTTCACGTAATATTTTTATGAGTTGGACACATACGGGTACAGGGAGTTACCAAACCTCTTTAGTAACCACAGCATAATTCATAATTCACAATAAGTGGTTATTGTAAAGCGATTGCGGCCGTTGATTGTCATGTTGGATTCACAGAGTTCGCTTCCAGCACACCCCAAGATGTTGTGGAAGGGACACAGGAGATCGCACTCAGTGATGCATGAAATAGTTTAAGCTTCTCTTACATTATAGGTCAGTTCCCCAAAGAGGTGTCTGCAAGCTTCTGGTGCCAAAGAGACTGCTCTATTCTAAAAGAAGAGTAATTTACAAGATGAAGTTTGGCCACCTAAAACCACATTAATCCTATGGTTTTTGAATGAGTACCACATGCTTTGCAATTAGTATTTGCCACGCTGAAGGCCTCTTCAATGTTTTTACATGCTTACATTATATTTGGAACCCAGTAAAACGCCACAGCAGGGTACTCATATTCTAGTTGGGGTAATCTTAGTTGAATGAACTGCATTTTAATTTAAGTGCTACAGCCAAAAATATGACATTCAAGCTCCTGTTTGGTCACCAGAAGTCTTGCTTTTTTACTATCTGATCTCTCCTCACTCTATCTATCTATCTATCTATCTATCTATCTATCTATCTATCTATCTATCTATCTATCTATCTATCTATCTATCTATCTATCTATCTATCTATCTATCTATCTATCTATCTATCTATCTATCTATCTATCGCCCTCAGTCCATCTATCTATCGCCCTCACTCTATCGATTGCCCTCACTCTATCTATCTATCTATCTATCTATCTATCTATCTATCTATCTATCTATCTATCTATCTATCTATCTATCTATCTATCTATCTATCTATCTATCTATCTATCTATCTATCTATCTATCTATCGCCCTCACTCTATCTATCGCCCTCACTCTATCTATCGCCCTCACTCTATCTGTTTATCTATCTATCGCACTCACTCTATCTATCTATCTATCTATCTATCTATCTATCTATCTATCTATCTATCTATCTATCTATCTATCTATCTATCTATCTATCTATCACCCTCACTCTATCTATCTATCTTTCTATCTATCCATCTATCCATCTATCCATCTATCCATCTATCCATCTATCTATCTATCTATCTATCTATCTATCTATCTATCTATCTATCTATCTATCTATCTATCTATCTATCTATCTATCTATCTATCTATCTATCTATCTATCTATCTATGTATCTATCTATCTATCTATCTATCTATTGCCCTCATTCCATCTATCTATCTATCTATCTATTAGAACCGGCTGTCTCTAGTTGGCAGAGGTATACACTTCTGACAAATAGGGACACACCTTTTCTAGTCAGGGCAATGGGATCACACCCTTTGATAACCCCTGCTCACCCCCTTGGCAGCTTGGCAGAGCAGACAGGCTTATCTCAGAGGCTGTGTGTTAAGCATTTATGACCACATACAGTAATAAAGTGAATACACTACAAATGGACACGACACAGTAGTATTATAAAAATAAGGATTTTTATATAAGGCTTAGCACAAGACCAAATAATGACAAAAATATACCACAATCTTAATAAATACTCTTGGAAGGAAAAATAATAGTTCAAGTGTGATCCATTCAAGAAAAGCACTTGAATGGATCACCTCGTTCCTCACCGGAAGAACCCAGAAAGTCCGCCTTCCACCATTCAAGTCCGAGGCCACTGAAGTCATCTGTGGCGTACCACAAGGATCCTCACTCAGTCCCACCCTCTTCAACGTATACATGAGCCCCCTCGCGGCCATCGCACGCCATCACAACCTCAACATCATCTCTTACGCGGACGACACTCAACTGATCCTCTCTCTCACCAATGACCCCAGCACCGCCAAAACTAGCCTGCACGAAGGAATGAAAGAAGTCGCCGAATGGATGAAACAAAGCCGTCTGAAACTGAACTCAGACAAAACAGAAGTCCTCATCCTAGGCACATCCCCCTCTGCTTGGGACGACTTCTGGTGGCCAGAAGCCCTCGGAAAAGCACCCATCCCGACAGACCACGCACGGAACCTTGGCGTCATCCTGGATTCCTCACTCTCAATGAACAAACAAGTCAACGCCGTATCCTCTTCCTGCTTCAACATTCTTCGCATGCTCAGAAAAACATTTCGCTGGATCCCCTCCGAAACAAGGAAAACTGTCACCCACGCTCTGGTCACGAGTCGACTGGACTACGGAAACACCCTCTACGCAGGTACCACCGCTAAACTCCAGAAGAAACTCCAACGAATCCAAAACGCCTCAGCCAGGCTCATATTAGACATCCCACGCAACGAACACATCTCTGGTCACCTTAAAGACCTCCACTGGCTACCCGTGAATAAGAGGATCACTTTCCGACTGCTCACCCACGCACACAAATCACTTTACGACATCGGACCAGATTGCCTCAACTCTCGACTGTCCTTCTACACCCCCTCTCGCCAACTTCGTTCTTCCAACCAAGCCCTCGCCACTGTACCTCGCATCAACAAGACCACCATGGGAGGCAGATCCTTTTCATTCCTGGCTGCTAAAACATGGAACTCACTCCCCGCCTACCTTCGCCTCACCCAGAACCACCTAGCTTTCAGAAAACAGCTTAAAACGTGGATATTTGATAAATAATCCTCCTCCCCTTCCTAAGCGCCTTGAAACCCTCTGGGTATGTAGTGCGCTATACAAATTTTATGACTTGACTATGACTTGAAGTGTAGTTTCTTCTTAGCACAAAGTCTTTAGTAACAAAAGCAACTCTTCTTCTTTAAAACACAGTTCTTGGCAACAATGTAACCCACACTGGAGTCACACGGCGTCGAGGCAAAGTTAATCCAAAGGTTCGGCGTCGACCGCGAGAAGCGCTACGTCGAGCCCGGAGTCGCACTGACCCCCACAACACAGTACCTTGGAAAAGCGAAGCACACGATGATCAGCGGCGTCGAGATGTCCGGCGTCGCGTCTCCGGCGTCGATCCGGCCTCGGAGTCGGGTCGACCTGCAGCGGCGTCGACAGATGTCAGGCAGGAGCAGCGCTCACGAGGTGAAGCAGGATACGGCATCGTCGTCGATGTCGATTATGAAGTTGCAAAGGTGAGCAGCGCTCACGGCGTCGAGAGGGCTCGAAGTCGATGCGATCAGCAGCAGTGCAGACACGAGATCACTTGGAGCTGGAGCCGAACTCGCTACTCACTGGCGTTGCTGCTGGCGTCGATCGGGCCCGGCGGCCGGCGTCGAGGAAGCGGGACACTGGAGCCGTTACTCACGATGTCGAGCTGGATTCGGCGGCGTCCGTCGGCGTCGAGATTGCTGGATTCTTTCAGAGGTGCTGGATTCACAGGTTCCAGCAAATAGTACTTTTTAGCAGATGAAGTCCTTTAGCCTGGCAGCCCATTCTAACTAATCGAGAGCAGGTTACCTTACAATAGTGAAACACGAAAATGGCTGTAATTCACTATTAGGACATGCCAACCTGGGTCAGGTCTGTCCTATCTTATGCTTACAAGGCACCCTGCCCGTGGGCCTACCATAGGGGTGACTAACATGAAGCTAAGGGAAGGTTTTAGGGACTGGCAAGTAGGTGCACTCGCGCAGTCTCCGTGACAGTACAAGACTGCACGTAGGTCTAGCAATGGCAGATCTGTAGACATACTTTTACTAGGCCGCTCTTGTGGGTGGCACAACATGTGCTGCAGGCCCACGAGCAGCATTTGTATTCACAAGCCCTGGCACTCCTGGTGCACTAGACTAGGGACTGACAGTAAATCAAATAAGCCAAACATGGAATTCAATCAATACAGTAATTTTTCATAGGGAGCACTTGCACTGTGGCACTGATCAGCAGTGGCACAGTGCCCAAAGCAGTATACCAGCAAAAACATCATAAACATTGGAGGCAAGCAGAAAAAAATGGAGGAGAGACTCAAGCCAATGATGTCAGGTCTAACACGTGTCCCCTCCAGCTGAAATGTGGGGAGAACTACCCTTGACCTAGGGAGTCCTCATCACTAAGGCGGAAAAATCTGGACAGACCATCAGCATTGGCGTGATCTGAACCAGGGCGGTGTTCCACCGTGAAGTCCATCCCCTGTAGAGAAATGGACCACCTCAACAGTTTTGGGTTCTCACCCCTCATCTGCATCAACCATCTGAGGGGCCTGTGGTCTGTCTGAACCCGGAAGTGAGTCCCAAACAGGTAGGGTCTTAGCTTCTTCAGCGCCCAGACCACAGCAAATGCTTCTCGCTCTATCGCACTCCACCTCTGTTCCCTGGGAAGTAACCTCCTGCTGATGAAGGCTACAGGTAAGTCTCGGCCCTCTTCATTCACCTGAGCTAGAACAGCCCCCACGCCATGCTCTGAAGCGTCCGTCTGGACAACAAATTCTTTAGAAAAGTCGGGTGCCTGGAGTATAGGTGCTGTGCACATTGTAGTTTTCAGGGTGTCAAAGGCCGTTTGACAGGCGTCAGTCCAGATTACATTTCGTGGCTGCTTCCTGGAAGTCAGCGAAGTCAAGGGGTGCACAATGTTACCATAATCCTTGACAAACCTCCTGTAGTAACCCGTGAGACCTAAGAAGGCTCTCACCTGAGTTTGGGTTTTGGGCGGTGCCCAAGCCAGGATGGTATCAATCTTGGGTTGCAGGGGGGCCACCTTGCTGCTCCCTACTTGGTGCCCCAAGTACACCACAGAAGCCTGCCCAATCTGGCACTTACTGGCTTTGATTGTGAGGCCTGCTTTGCGCAGGGCCAACAACACTTCCTGGAGGTGGCTCAAGTGTTCCTCCCAGCTGGCGCTGAACACTGCAATGTCGTCCAGGTAGGCGGCACTGAAATCCTCCAGTCCAGCCAAGACCCGGTTGACCAACCTCTGGAAGGTGGCAGGGGCATTCTTCATCCCAAAGGGCATCACCCGGAACTGGTAGAGCCCATCTGGTGTGGAGAAGGCTGACCTCTCTTTTGCCCCATCAGTCAAGGCGATCTGCCAGTACCCAGACGTTTGATATAACGTACTAAGGTACCGGGCAGCCCCCAACCGATCGATGAGCTCATCAGCTCTGGGGATGGGGTGCGCGTCAGTCTTGGTGACTGAATTGAGTCCTCGGTAATCCACACAGAACCGAAGTTCTGGTGAAGCACCAGGCGCTGCAGCCTTCGGGACCAAGACCACTGGGCTGGCCCAAGGACTGCTAGAGGACTCAACCACCCCTAAGGCAAACATTTTGGAGACCTCCTCCTTAATGTATGCTCTGACCTTGTCAGTCACCCTGTAAGCCTTGTGCTTCACAGGAGTGCTGTCTCCGGTGTCCACATCATGGACACACCAATGAGTGACACCAGGAACCAAGGAAAACAGATCAGGGAATTGTCCCAACAGTTGGCGACAATCTTGCTTCTGTTCAAGGGTCAGTGTGTCAGAGAGGACGACACCATCCACTGACCCATCTTGCTCTTTTGCATACAGGAGGTCAGGAAGAGGCTCACTCTCCTCCTCCATTCCAGCATCTGTAGCTAGGAGCATGCCCACTTCGGACCTTTCTAAGTGGGGCTTCAAACGGTTGACATGCAGGACCCTCAAGGGGTTCCTGGGAGATTTCAAGTCCACCAAGTAGGTGACATCGCTCTTCTTCTCCACAACCTTAAACGGTCCAGTCCACCTGTCCTTGAGCGGCGCGCACAAGGTTCCACAGGGGACATGACCCACACTTCTTGACCAGGCTGAAGCTCAACCAGAGTGGCATTCCGGTCGTACCACCGCTTCATCTCTTCCTGGCTGGCCTCCAGATTTGCCTGAGCAAGATCTCTGAAGCGCCTAGTCTGGTTCCTAAAGGCCAGCATGTAACTGTATACATCCTGGGGAGGTTTCCTGGGAGATTGCTCCCAGCCTTCTTTGACCAGACTCAAAGGTCCTCTTACTGGGTGACCATACAAAAGCTCAAAGGGGCTGAACCCTAGAGACTTCTGTGGCACCTCACGGTAAGCAAACAGCAGGCATGGCAAGAGGACGTCCCATTTACGCCTCATTGGTTCTTCAAGACCCATGATCATGCCTTTAAGGGTCCGGTTGAATCTCTCAACCAGCCCATTACCTTGAGGGTGGTAAGGAGTGGTGAACTTGTAGGTTACACCACACTCCTTCCACAGAGACTTCATATAGTTGGAAATGAAGTTGGTGCCCCGGTCTGACACCACCTCTCTGGGGAACCCCATTCGGGAGAAAACACCCATCAGTGCCCGTTCCACCACGGGGGCTGTCACTGTTCTGAGAGGGATGGCTTCCGGGTACCGTGTGGCATGGTCCACCAAGACCAGGATGAACCTGTTGCCCAGGGCCCCAACAATGTCAATCCCCACCCGGTCAAAGGGGGTATTGACGACTGGAAAAGGTTGGAGGGGAGCCTTCTGCTTCCTTCCGCTTTTCCCACTTGCCTGGCAAGTGTGACAAGTTTTACAATGGATGTCTACATCCCTTCTCATCTGAGGCCAATAAAAATGGGTGACAAGCCTGTCATAGGTCTTGTCCTGCCCCAGATGTCCAGCTAACGGAACGTCATGAGCAAACCCAGTAGGAAGGCTCTGAAGCGCTGGGGTACCACCAGCACACGGCCTGACCCAGGCTCAGCAGCCTTAGGCTCGCTATACAGGAGGTCGTTCTCCCAGTAAACAAAATGTGACCCTGACTGATCACCTGAGGTTTGGGCTGAGGCCTGCTGCCTCATACCCACAAGAGAAGGGCACACTTTCTGTTCTGCACAGAATTCTTCCCTGGAGGGACCACCATCCTGCTGCCAGTGGGTCAGCTCGGGCAGGTCTCCCAGTTCAGCAACTTGTTCCCCTGTGGGCTCCAGGGCATCCCCCTAAGGGTCTACCTCCTCCTGGACCACGGGAACTATGGGGGCCGGTTTCCCGCGCCTCCTGCCTCTTCTCTTTACAGCTGGGTCCTGGGCCATACTTTCAGGCTCCGGGACCCCATCTACACCCTTACTAGCTGTCATGGAACGAGTGGTTGCACACACCCACTCTGGCACACCCAACATTTTCAAATGTGTCTCCCTCTCCACCTTAGCCCAAGGGGAGTCCTCTAAATCATTGCCCAGGAGACAATCAACAGGCATGGCGGGCCTCACAGCAACCTGAAGAGTACCTGAAACTCCCCCCCCCCCATTCAAAGGGAACCTGAGCTACCTCACACTCTTTCTGGGAGTTGTCAGCAGATATCACAGGGTAGAATGCGTGGGGAACCACCTGCTCTCTGGACACCAAGTGACACTTGACAGCTGTCACACTGGTTCCGGTGTCTCTGAGGGCTTCCACTCTATGGCCATTAATCCCACTGCCTATATTTATTAGTGTTACTAGGCAGAGGGGGTGGAGGGACCATTTCCATGTCTCCTAAAGAGACCAGGGACATCTCTGCGGGACCCCTCCCACCAGGGGCAACCATCTCCTCCCCTCCCAGGGCTACACTCGCCAACTGACGGGGGGTGCACGTGGTGGTGCACTAGAGTCCCTCATGGGACACTGGGGATCATAAAAACGATGTCCTACCTGCTTACAAACATAGCAGGTCATTGGGCCCCTGTGAACAGGTTTACCTGTCGGGCCCCTGGCTGCTTCACAGGGGGAGGCAGGGAACCTTTCCCTTGGTTCCCTTGGGGATTACTTTGGGGCCCTTTCTGGGACTCCTTTTGTTTACCCTTGTCCCCCCCACTCTTCTGCTGGGGACCCTGCCCACCTTTGGCTGAGTCTCCCACTGGACCCTTGTGGACCCTGGTACTGACCCAGCGGTCTGCCTCCTCAGCAAGTTTTCTAGGGTTAGATATCTTGCTATCAATAAGGTGCTGGCGCAGCTCTGGAAAACAGTTATTAGACAAATGCTCCCAAGCAAACAAATCATAAAGAGCTTCATAACTTTCCACTTTGCTGCCCTTTACCCAACCATCCATGGCTCTGCAAAAAAAAAGACACATATTCAACCCACGTCGTACCAGGCAATTTCTTACATTCTCTAAAGGCTTGTCTGTACTTTTCTGGGGTTAGGCCATACCTCAACATTAAAGCATCTTTCATATGAGCATAAGACATCCTATCCTCAACAGGCATGTCTAACAGGGTATCTCTCCCCTCATTCACAAAGCGACCCCACAACCCCGCTCCCCCATCCTTCTCAGGGACCCGGTGGGCCAACAATGCTAACTCATATGCTTTAAACCATTGGCCAATATCCTCATTCTTATGATAATCTTTTATCACATCTTTAGGGAAATAAAACCTACTTTCTGCAGGCACAGATGGGATGCTGCCACCAGAGTGATTCAATTCTAACTTTTTAGCTTGGAGCTCCAACTCCCGCAACCTGGTATCACGCTCCAAAGCTAACTTTTCTCTCTCAAACTCCAATCTTTTGATCTCCAAATCAGCTTCTCTCCTACCTCTTGCATTTTCTAATTCCAACTGCCCATTTATCATAGGTTTTGCCATCTCCATGTTGTATGCACGCTCCTTCTCCCTTTCTTCTCTTTCTTCAGGGGAAAGACCTTTGGAGGAAACACTGCTACCGGAAGAGGACACGGCCCCATTCACTGGTGCCTCCTCATCCCCTTCCACTGGCGGTACCACCACCGGATCAGTGGGATCTCTGACCTCTAACCAGGCCTGCAATGCTTTCAGATATTCCTCCTTTCTTGAGATGCCTTTGGTACGGACTTTAAACTGCTTGTAAAAAGATTTCAGCTCTTTTAGACCGTAGTTGTCTATCTTTGCTCTATCAAATCCTTCCACCACAACAACAGGGGTAGTGACTCCGGCGTCACTCATGGTCAAAACTGGCAGTGTTCAAAAAATCAAGCTTCAGAAAAGCGGAGAACAAAAATAGGATCCTACCAAATTAGATTGTGGCTGCGCTATGGTCTGCTTTCACTATGTAGCGCACACTAATCACTGCACATGGGTCATAAATGCACGGTTCAAATCCTCACTGCTGCGTCCAATGTTAGAACCGGCTGTCTCTAGTTGGCAGAGGTATACACTTCTGACAAATAGGGACACACCTTTTCTAGTCAGGGCAAGGGGATCACACCCTTTGATAACCCCTGCTCACCCCCTTGGTAGCTTGGCAGAGCAGACAGGCTTATCTCAGAGGCTGTGTGTTAAGCATTTATGACCACATACAGTAATAAAGTGAATACACTACAAATGGACACGACACAGTAGTATTATAAAAATAAGGATTTTTATATAAGGCTTAGCACACGACCAAATAACGACAAAAATATACCACAATCTTAATAAATACTCTTGGAAGGAAAAATAATAGTTCACGTGTAGTTTCTTCTTAGCACAAAGTCTTTAGTAACAAAAGCAACTCTTCTTCTTTAAAACACAGTTCTTGGCAACAATGTAACCCACACTGGAGTCACACGACGTCGAGGCAAAGTTAATCCAAAGGTTCGGCGTCGACCGCGAGGAGCGCTACGTCGAGCCCGGAGTCGCACTGACCCCCACAACACAGTACCTTGGAAAAGCAAAGCACACGATGATCAGCGGCGTCGAGATGTCAGGCGTCGCGTCTCCGGCGTCGATCCGGCCTCGGAGTCGGGGCGACCTGCAGCGGCGTTGACAGATGTCAGGCAGGAGCAGCGCTCACGAGGTGAAGCAGGATACGGCGTCGTCGTCGATGTCGATGATGAAGTTGCAAAGGTGAGCAGCGCTCACGGCGTCGAGAGGGCTCGAAGTCGATGCGATCAGCAGCGGTGCAGACACGAGGTCACTTGGAGCTGGAGCCGAACTCGCTACTCACTGGCGTTGCTGCTGGCGTCGATCGGGCCCGGCGGCTGGCGTCGAGGAAGCGGGACACTGGAGCCGTTACCCACGATGTCGAGCTGGATTCGTCGGCATCCGTCGGCGTCGAGATTGCTGGATTCTTTCAGAGGTGCTGGATTCACAGGTTCCAACAAATAGCACTTTTTAGCAGATGAAGTCCTTTAGCCCTGTGACTTCAACAGGAGACTGGCACTCTTCCAGTCCTTGGAGATTTTCTTAGCAAAGCTTGAGAGTACACACTCAGTTCCTCTCTCCTGGTTCCTTGGCAAAAATAAAGAAGCAACTGCAGGATTCCCCCAACAAACAGCACACTGGCAGAAGGGGTAGGCAAGTCCTTGGATCAGCAGGCTTCTTGTCCTTGGTTCAGGTTTCCTTGTCAGAAGTGATCTAGAATCTTGGTTCAGGGGTCCTTCTCTTATACCCCTTTTTGGCTTTGATCCCTTTGTCCATGCAGGGGAATTTCTCAACACCCTGGGTCTGTTGTGGGTGTAGCCAGGCAGAGGCACCTGGCCTATTCACTGTGCAGGGCTGGGTCCTCAGACGCCCAGCAGGAGGTGGAGCCAGCATTGTCACTGGCAGGAGCAGAGCTATCAGCCTCCTGGTAGGAGGTGGGGCCAGGATCGTCCCTGGCAGGCACAGAGCCATCAGTCGCCTGGCAGGAGGTGGAGCCAACATTGTATCAGGCAGGGCAGGCTATCAGAAGCTACTCTCCCCCCTACTCTCAATGCAAATGTCCCACTCATCCCACACTGACTCAGCAGATCTCTGGAGCCACCCAGCTCCTGTCACACACACACCAAACCATCAGAAACCAGAAATAGTTAGACAAGAAAATAGCCACTTTCTAAAAGTGCTATTTTCAAACCCAGAGTCCAAATACCATCCACACCAATGGATGCGTGATTAAACCCCGAGTTCAGGGATACCAAACTCGACATTGCACCATGCTCCCCGAGCTAGCTAGGATTATAGCATTAATAATCCTGGCAGCCCATTCTAACTAATGGAGAGCAGGTTACCTTACAATAGTGAAAAACGAAAATGGCTGTAATTCACTATTAGGACATGCCAACCTGGGTCAGGCCTGTCCTATCTTATGCTTACAAGGCACCCTGCCCGTGGGCCTACCATAGGGGTGACTAACATGAAGCTAAGGGAAGGTTTTAGGGACTGGCAAGTAGGTGCACTCGCGCAGTCTGCGTGACAGTACAAGACTGCACGTAGGTCTAGCAATGGCAGACCTGTAGACATACTTTTACTAGGCCGCTCTTGTGGGTGGCACAACATGTGCTGCAGGCCCACGAGCAGCATTTGTATTCACAAGCCCTGGCACTCCTGGTGCACTAGACTAGGGACTGACAGTAAATCAAATAAGCCAAGCATGGAATTCAATCAATACAGTAATTTTTCATAGGGAGCACTTGCACTGTGGCACTGATCAGCAGTGGCACAGTGCCCAAAGCAGTATACCAGCAAAAACATCATAAACGGTGGAGGCAAGCAGAAAAAAATGGAGGAGAGACTCAAGCCAATGATGTCAGGTGTAACACTATCTATCTATCTATCTATCATTCTATCTATCTATCTATCTATCACCCTCACTCTATCTATCTATCTATCTATCTATCTATCTATCTATCTATCTATCTATCTATCTATCTATCTATCTATCTATCTATCTATCTATCTATCTATCTATCTATCTATCTATCTATCTATCTATCTATCTATCTATCTATCTATCTATCTATCTGTCTATCTATCTATCTATCTATCTATCTATCTATCTATCTATCTATCTATCTATCTATCTATCTATCTATCTATCTATATATCACTATCTATCTATCTATCTATCTATCTATCTATCTATCTATCTATCTATCTATCTATCTATATTTCTATCTATCTATCACCCTCACTCTATCTATCTGTCTATCTATCAATCTATCTATCTATCTAGCGCACTCACTCTATCTATCACCCTCACTCTATCTATCTGTCTATCTGTCTATCTATCTATCTATCTATCTATCTATCTATCTATCTATCTATCTATCTATCTATCTATCTATCTATCTATCGCCCTCACTCTATCTATCTATCTATCCATCTATCTATCTATCTATCTATCTATCTATCTATCTATCTATCTATCTATCTATCTATCTATCTATCTTTCTATCTATCTATCACCCTCACTCTATCTATCTATCTATCTATCTATCTATCTATCTATCTATCTATCTATCTATCTATCTATCTATCTATCTATCTATCTATCTATCTATCTATCTATCTATCTATCTATCTATCTATCTATCTATCTATCTATCTATCTATCTATCTATCTATCTATCTATCTATCTATCTATCCATCTATCGCCCTCACTCGATCTATCTATCTATCTATCTATCTATCTATCTATCTATCTATCTATCTATCTATCTATCTATCTATCTATCTATCTATCTATCTATCTATCTATCACCCTCACTCTATCTATCTATCTATCTATCTATCTATCTATCTATCTATCTATCTATCTATCTATCTATCTATCTATCTATCTATCTATCTATCTATCTATCTATCTATCTATCTATCTATCTATCTATCTATCTATCTATCTATCTATCTATCACTATCTATCTATCTATCTATCACTATCTATCTATCTATCTATCTATCTATCTATCTATCTATCTATCTATCTATCTATCTATCTATCTATCTATCTGTCTATCTATCTATCTATCTATCACCCTCACTCTATCTATCTATCACCCTCCCTCTATCTATCTATCACCCTCCCTCTATCTATCTATCGCACTCACTCTATCTATCTATCACACTCACTCTATCTATCTATCGCATCACCACAGCATCACTCAACACCACCACAGCATCACTCAATGGGCACCACTACATCACTATGCGCTACCACAGCATCACAGCATCACTGAACGCCATAGCATCGTTCGTCGCCACCACAACATTACTCAGCGCCACCACAACATCAATCTGTGCAAACATTACACAACAACTGGTTCAAATATGTTCTCTCAATGTTTCAAGCTTTATTACAAATGTCACAAAAAGATGTTAATATTTCTCTTCTGTTCTTGGATTTTCGTCACAATAAAATACACTAAACATAATCTACACAAAAGTTATTTACAAAAGTTTAATCTATTGCCATTATAAATTACAATTACTTTTAAGTATTAATTATTTAAAAAAATTAAAAGCCATTGTTATTTGTAATATCAATACATTTAAGTCACGTAAATACAACACATATTGCATTACAAATGCTATAGGTGTCACATATGGGAAAGTTAAAACTATTGTCATTGTAAATGACAAAGCTGTTAATTTCGCTATTTTCAAAACCAAGACATAAATAATAAAATTGTCATTTACAATACCAATAGCTCAAACTTTCCTAATGCGAGACCTATTGCATTGCAAATGCTTGTTTAATGCACCAGCAGCTCAGTGTGCCTGCCCATATTTCCAAGGCCACGTAAAGTCACTCTGCATGACTTTTCATGTCTTGTAAATATGGGACACTTTCACGCATTACTCTGCGTGAAGGGGAGTTCCATGGTTTTGCTGTGGGTGTTCCCACGCAACATCTATGGAACCGGAAACATTCCCAGATTTGCAAAGTTCTGTAAAGCTAGGAATGCGTCAGATTCCTACGGCTCCTCAGGGGAGGCGTAGTAGTGGCACAACGAGGAGAAATACTTTTATTTCTCCTCGTTTTTCCCTCTTTCTATGCCTGCTGTATTTTGCAACACACATAGAAAGAGGAAAATGCCATCAATTAAAGAATCATCCCCACAGTCCTCTAGTGAAGAGGTGTGGCGCAGTGGCCAGGGCTGCTCACTTCGGAGCACAGGGTTCACGGTTCAATCCCCGGCTCCGCGGCAGCTCAGCTCAGCACCATGTGACTCTGGGCAATAGTTCACTTAATTTCCATGACGGCCCCCAGTGTCTTGAGACCTGTAAGGGTGAGTAGTTCGCGCTTTACAAATACGGATTTACATTTACCCTTTCCACATGACTCAAGGGTGTCTGCGCTGGCATATGGCAGCCAATTGTGCGCCAGCGCAGGGGAAAGCACACAGATCAGTCATGTTTTTGTGAATACGACGCATCCCTGTGCTTTTTCAAATGATGCCACTTGACGCAGCATAATAGTTAGCGGTGCCGCCTGCATAATATTTTTGTAAACGTGGCCAGCTGTATAAGTAAGTGAAACTTGCAGTGCTCATGGCTTGTTTATGAATTACAGGAGTACACCAGGAGTACTTAATGCAGGAGTACAACAAGAGAAAGTAGTGTCGACGTCTTTGTGAATCAGGCACCATATTTGTTATTGGCAGGAAGCGCTCAGCAGATGTTCCTTCACTAGCAAACCATCACTGCCAGAGGAGCTTTGTGTGGGAGACAAAAAACACTGTCGCGCCTGCTGATGGGCGCAGCAGCTACTGTAGCAAGGCGATAATACACAATATTGACAAGAAGTCCTTTATTACATACTAAGTACTTGTTTTTAGTGAACAATTCATCATCACGCATTGTAATTGTGCCCGACGGAAGTCTCTCTGGAAAGAGATTAAGCTCTCATAGAAATCGTTATTTAAAAAAACAAAAACAAAAAACAAAAAAATAGCTTTCCCACTTTCCCAGAAATCAAGTCTCATGGGAACCTGCTTTCACAGAAACCTTATCGTTTGAATGCACTCTATGTTTTCCTGTCAGCAACCTGTTACATATTATCTGGTATAACCTGCAAACCTCTGCTCCCTCGGCTTTCTGAATGAAGCAGCATTTAAAATAGGATGCATGTGTTGTTCTATGTTAAGAGGAGAAAGAATATTTGGCCTCCTTAATATGTTAGCATTTTTATTTCTCATCATGGAAATCGATCTCTGGGAGTTAATTTCCCCTTAATTTGTTTTACTGCAAATACCTACGATTACAATATGTAAATACAAATATACTAGGATCTGTTGTCACCATGTGGAGGACGGAAAACTCAGCAAACATTATCTCCTCTCATAAATAAGGGTGTGAATGCTAAAAGGCGTGGGTGGTGGCCAGTGGTGTAAAAAGCTGGGGCTGGCTTTTCAGTCAATAACGCTTTGAATGTCCTTAGGGACAAACTAATACCACAAGTCCCAGAATGCAAAGCATTTAACATATAACCCAACAACTGGCTGAACTGTCACTTATGACAGGACGCCATGAAGCACCTATGAAACCAATTTTACATATTGATTTATGGACGCTGCTATATCTGTATATGTTTTTTGCTTCAGAGCCTGCAGTGGCTTTAGAGAAGGACCAGACAAGATCCTTGGGCGCATTATGAAACTAAGGTTATGTTTTGGTATGCTTTGTTATGCTGTAATATTAAGACGATATGTAGAGCTCAAATAATCCCCCCAAAATAAGTGCCAGGGCTCTGGTCAGGGGACCACTGCAGTTTGCACCACACATTGCCCCTCTCAGAGTTACCAAGGGCAGTAACCAACACAAATACTAAACATCACACTCCTACAAGTGTGACAATTCAGCCAATAGTCATTTTAAGTGTAGATTGATTTTAATTAGTCATACAGCGCCACCATGTGGCAGACTGTTACAAGCCACGCTGTAGATAATTAAGTGCCGGTGTGGAGCACTGGAAACCACAGGCTTAAATTAAGCACTGTTGAGCAGGAGTTGTAGGTGTATGGTCCCCGCAGAGTTATTCGATGTGCCAGGTCATCAGCTTTTTGTGGAACTCAAGAAGTGAGGAGGAGGCTCTGATGTGCTGGGGAGTTTGTACCATGTTTGGGTACGAATGTGATGGAGGCTCTGCTTCAGCTGTTTGGAAATAAGTAGGGGTTTGGAGTCAGCAGTTCCATGTTTAATGTCACTGATGCAAAATAAGAAACATCCTACAGGCACAATACACTTGCACCATCACTGGTGTAACAAAACATCAGGGAGCCTCCCTGCAAGGTATGTTGATGCCCCCCCTCCCCAAGCCGCGTCTTACTGCCTTAAAAACCCAATACAAACACTTGTCACTTGAAGCACTTAGAAAAAGAAAATGTTATTAAGCGCTATAGAAAAAACCAGTGCTAGCACTACAGATTGCTAAGCGCAGAGTGGCTGTTTCATGGGGGGGAAACGAGCACCGGATGTCAAAATATGGTTGCAAGACATGGCATATTGTCGGGATCAATTGACCTGTTACTATGAAGAACTGCCTGTTGCCTCCAGACCACGAGATATATGGGGCCCATACACAGAATACATGTTGTCGCGGCTTGCTGATGAAGGGAGTCCCTAGTTAGTATTAAATGTGTAGATGTTCGCGGCTGAGATGTGGTTATAGTATGGGTGTTCTTGCTTTCCTATATGAGTATCTATTGAAGATGTATAATGGTGGCCCCCTTGTCCTGTCATCCATTTGTCAGTGGCATAGTTTTCTTACTCAGACAGTCTTCTGCGATACACATAGTCTAACCAAACATCAACCAATGATGCGTTGCAATATATATTCCGTCTACCTCATTTAAAGTATGCTTTTCTGTAATACTCATTGATGCCATGATCTGATCCCTGGGGAGTTGGGTGGGGGGTTGTTGAAGTATTGAATTATTGTTGTGGTATATCAAAAAATGAGACTGCTTACACTCTGCAAAAGAATTGTTACAAGACTCAGGTTCCTCATTTTAACATGCTGAACTCATTGCCTTTGATCTTCACTATTGTGATTTTTTTATAACGATTGAGGTATGTTCACAAAATAATTTGCGGCCGGCCCTCTTTCTGGGTTGTAGGCCAACAGCTGTGTTCTTGTAATAAGTGCAATAAAGGTCTTAAAAAAAAAAAGCGCTATAGAAGAAACCATATTATTATTGTTAGACTGATTTACAGAACCGAATTTAAGAGACTGCCACTATGTCCCTCATCTTACATAAAACTAAAGGCTAAAGAGTGACCTGAGGTAGAAACTACAAGTACTCGGGCGGCAATATTCGATTTGGCCCTCATCAGAATGTAGAGTGGAACTGGGGCAGACACGAGTGGAGAGTCACTGCACCGCCCTCCTTCAAGCGGAACCTGCGACGGCAGTGTGAGGCCTAGACAGTGCTGCAGTGAGCAGCCTTGGAGAGAAGGTATCAGGGGAATTGCCTGCTCCCCTCTCATACAGCCAGTTATTTCAGGGCCTGACAGAGAACCATGGAGGGGTAGGAAAGCTTCGAAGCTGAGCAGAGGCTGGAGATATATTGATGTGACACCTGAAGTCGCTCCATAAAGAAGTGGAGTGTGTGCAGACGAGTTTGCATATGGCCTGCATAGGAAGAACCTTCTTTGGTGGAATCGAAAGTACAGACAAGCACAGTAAAAAGTCCGCGGCTCAGATAAAATGGAGGTGTAACGGGATGAGACGGCCCACAGCGAGTTTGGCCAGAAGGCCCATGCACATGTGAAAGAACATGGTGCGATCTGCATTAGGTATCGGGCAGTGTATCCGCTATGCAACAAAATGTGGAGACTATGCAGAGAGAAGTACGATCCATCTTTGATTCGATGGTGAGTTTACAGAGATGAGTGGAGCAGCTAGACGAACGTGCCAAAGATGCAAAAGGGTGATCACGCAGGAACAACTTACGTTTTATCGGATTCCCTGAGAAGGCGGAGGGCCCAGCCGTGGACCTGTTCTTAGAGGAATGGATTGTTAGCTAAATCGCCCCGAAAAGGTTATTGGAATTTTTTAGTATTGAGCAAGCCCATAGGGCACTGGGGCTGGCTCCCAATCCAGATGCCCCCCTCGGGTGATTATAGCTCAATTCTTTAATTATAGGGACCGGAACCTGATACTCCAGGCCTCCGAGCGAAAGGAAGGTTGAATTTCGAAGGCCATCACATTGTGATTTTCCCAGACTATACCCAGCGTGTACAAGACCAAAGACGAACATTCCTAGCTGTGAATTGCAGATTACAAGGGGCAGGCCTGAAGTACAGCCTGCTATATCCTGCTAAACTATGGGTGGAGCATAAAGGAAGAACCAACTTCTTCATGTCAGCAGAGGCGGCATCGACATGGATGGAAGAGACAGGTCTGGCGGACACAGGGCTGGGCCCACAAAGAAGTACTGATGGCACATGGCGCAGGGGAGGACGAGCAAATGACAAACTCCGAACGGTCAGGAAAACACAAGGAGACCGTGAGGTCAGCCCTGGAAGAATAAGGGTACAATCGGTCACGCTCTGCAGGGACCGGATCGGGTTTAGGGTGCTTGAGGCTGCGTCTCGCTCCCAACTTACTGTTCGGTCACTAGTAGCTCAGAAGGAGAGTATTTTACTATTTTAATCTCCAATCTAGGTGTTAAGGTTATTTAGGGAGATATGGGGCGGCCACCGCAAGCTCAGTCTGGGTGTTACAGGGAAGCTTGGAGTGTAGCTGGGTTGCCCATAGGGTGAGGGGTCGGGTTTGTTTGTTCTGTTCAAATAGCTGGGTATGTAGGATGTCCTTGAGAATATTAAGTCTTCTGGTTCAGGTGGGAGTAAAGGTATTCCTAACACATAAGTGGTCTGTGAGGGAAGAGGTCGCGCTACTGGGAGGCGGTGATAATATAGAACACTGGTGGATATGGCAGGGTTAATGTTAAAAGCACGAGGTTGGCTGCCTATGAGAAGCGTAGAAGGGTGTATGCATATCTGAAGAGGTACAAAGTGTTGATTGCATGTCTACAAGAAACTGATGTGTGGGGAGACACAATCCTGTGTATGAGATGCAGATGGAGGGGTCAAATATTCTGGATTTGCAAGAGGGACCTTAGTTTGTTTGGCACCTGGGATCCCATTCAAACCCCTCCACCAGGTGATAGACACTGAAGGCCGATATGTGATTGTGCAGGGCATACTTGAGGGGAAAGAACTGTGTATTATAAATGTATATACTTCGAATTCTGATTGCGCAGATTTCTTCCCGTCTGTTATGAGAGCAGCTGTACCGTTCATGGGGGAGGCGATAATAATGTTGGGAGATGTAAATTGTGTGATAGATGGGGATCTAGACTACATACCAAACCACATATGATGGAAACACTAACAGATATGTTAGGGAAATGCACCTTCTAGCTATCTGGAGGGAATGTAACGGGGGCGAGGCTTCGGAGCAGATGAGAGTGGAAGCGTGAGCCTGTAGCTCCGCACTAACCCCGCAACTAATCCTGTTTTGGGGGCTGCTCCGGGCCCCCAAATGTCTCTTGGTCGAGCAGCGGGGAATAGACGATAGTCCCTGTGATCCGGACTGAAAACGGCATCTCCTGCGCGCTCCGGGGTCCTGATAAAGTCCCGGAACCGGCCGCTGATCAAAATGGCGGCGCCTGTGGGGATTCAAGATCATCTGAGCCTTGCGGAGAGCTGAGCGGCCCTGCCTGGAGGCCTGAGGAGTGCTGCGATTGACCCCCCTGAATGGGGAGACCCCCTGCGGACCTAACTACGTGGTGGGGGCTGCATTGCCGTATCGGAGCGGCCCCCAGCCGGGAGTTGTCTGAGGGCCCTCTGAGCTGCTGACTGCTGTGGGCCCGTTATTGAAGGAGTGACGCGGTCCTGGTGCTCGGCCCTGGTGGAGTGCGGCTGACTGCGGTCGGAGCGGAGGACTGTTGCCCTGCGGGGGCTGAGGTGAGGGGGCTGAACGAGTGCGGCGCAGCCTGCCACGTGGCCTTTCTTTCCCCCCGATCGCATAATGGAGGAGGCTACGGCGCCCTGGGGGGGGGGGGGGGCCCTTGAGTGTCCCCAGCGGCACTCATCTTGCAATCCGGGGGCTAGCTTCACCTCAGGGCCAGCGAGGAAGGAGGGAAGGCCTCTTGCGCCATGGTGTCGACCGGAAGAACTGTCGGACCTTCTAGCCTTAGCCCAAGCGGAATGGTGCGGTGGGGGCTGTGCTGCTGCCCCCGGGGCTGAGCCTGGTCAAGGGGAGAGTGGAGGAGCCAGAGGGCCTGTCGCAGTTTTATACACTGGAAAGGGCCCACAGAGTGCCTGCGCGCCACCAGATCCTGGACGCCATCCCCGACCGGTGGTGGCGCGCCTGCTACACTATAGAGACAGAGACCTACTCCTGCATAAGGCTAGAACATCGGGCCCCTATGCTGTGGACAATAGCAAAGTTACACTATTCCCAGAATACACACTTGAAGTACAGCGGGCTAGAACGTCCTTCCTAGCGGTCAAGCGTGCGCTCCGCGATGAAGGCATACAATTCTCTTTGATGTTCTCCGCACGCTTACGAATCGCACTGGATGGCAAAACGCATTTTTGTAATAGCCCTTATGAAGCCTGGGCATGGATGGAGGAATATCGAGCTGGTAGGGGAGAGGCTGGTTTACCCTTGCAGCGGCCAGCGATGGAACAGCGACTTCATTGGCCCCGTCGTAATGCGAGATTGCGATCGATGCCTGGGGCCCCCTCGATGTAAATGTAAATGTAAATTGATACTTGTATAGCACACTACTCACCCGCAAGGGTCTCAAGGCACTTGTATGAATACCGCTGTGGAACTCATCCTGGCTTTCCTGTGAGGCGTCCACTCCTAGGCACCCCCAAGGTGGAGGCCAGGCATCCTTAGCATTGTGGGGGCCATTGTGGAGATTAAGCAAGCTATTGCCCAGAGTTGAAGAGTGGGACTCCATGATTGGAATAGGCACAGAGGCGAGAATTATCAGGTCCGTGGAATTTTGAGCCCAAGACCCGCCGAGGTGGGGAATTGAACCCTGGTCCCGGGCTAGACCTCTGCATCAGGGTCTGCTGCTCTAACCATTGAGCCACACTTTTCCGATGTCTCAAATGGAAGCGGAGCTCTTGTCGGCGCTGCAGGCTGTTGTGGATATTGCTGGGACAGAGACGTCCTCGCAGGTGGCAACTATGGACTCTGACAAAGAAGCTGATGAAACGGAGACTGAGCTATCTGAATCTGGCTGCCAGATTCTTCCCAAGGTGACACCAGGGACGGAAGATGATATGGTGGACGCTCCATGACAAGCAAGGTAGACTCTGTGATTCACTCTGCGATTCGCCCTGTGAGAACTGCCGTACTGAACTTTGTGGATTGTTATACAGTGGGTTTCTTGGGTCCGGGATGGGTGGGGTGCCTGGGGGGCGGCAGATTCGTCTGATTGCTACACTGCCTTTACTTTCTTGGTAGGGGGGTTGCTGTCACCTCATGGTTGAGTATTCAGACTTTACTGAGGGGTTGGTGCTGGAAGCATCAGCTGGCTGTTGTGAAATTGTTAGCTTCTATCGCACCCCCAACGGATGGTTCCCAGTTAGAACGCTTTTGAAGAAAATTTCTTTTTGAGGGTGCTTGTTGGGGTTTGTTTGGATAGGATACACTATGTTAGTGACTGTTCTGGGGAGGGAGGGTAGTGTTAAGGGTGGGATTGGGACTGTTGGGGTTGTGGGGAAATTTGGTTGGGGATGGATGCTCACCGGCGTGTCTAGAAGGGTGCAATTAATTATTGTGTTTTTACAATTGGATTATGGGTCCATTACCTGATGCAAAATGTATGACTTGGAATGTGCGGGGTTACACTCTATGCAACGGCGATACAAGATCCACTCATATTTAGTATGCAGGGGCGGCAGATAGCATTCCTACAGGAGACGCATTTCACTAAGGCTGAAGGGTTAGCATTGCAGCGCAGGGGGTGCGGGCAGCTTTATTATACTACTTATTCGGCTTTCACAAGAGGGGTGCTGATTTGGGTTATTGCCGGGGTCCCCTTCCAGATGACTAACCAGTTGATAGATCCCTAGGGCCAGTTTGTGGCGGTTATGGGACGTCTTCACGGGCGGGATGTGACCCTTTGCAACATTTATGCCCCTAATATGGAACAGGCGTCTGTCTTTGCTCACATGTCTGAAACTCTGGCCGTTTATTTTACAAACCTGGTGCTACTGGGGGGGGACTTTAACTCCATAGCAAACGTGACCATGGACAGGTCTCATTCACCGTTGCCCGATGCCCCAATTCATAATTTAGCAAAGACCAGATCCCATTGGCAAGATAGTTGGGGACTTATAGATGTATGGCGCGCACAGCACCCTGGCGAGCGAGCCTACTCGTACTTCTCAGCCCTGCATGAATTTTATGTAAGGCTCAATGCGATTTTGTGTAGCGCTGGCCTTGCTAATATGGTAGCTCGTAGTGAATATTTATCGCGTACCATCTCTGATCATAACCCGTTGCTGGTGTGCTTTTGCTGGGCCCAGGACCGTCCGGCCGTACCGACCTGGCGATTGCGCCCAGAGATGCTAGAAGACCCGGTCTTCCAAGCTGAGTTGGAGACGGGACTAGAAGGATACTTTAGTGATAATCAGGGTACGGCTACGACGACAGCACTGGAATGGAACTCCTTTAAGGTGGTGACCCGGGGCTTGTGTATTACTAAATGGGTGGGAGTTAGGAAGACGTTATTGCAGGAAATCGACTCTGCAGAGAAGACTCCTAGGGAAGCTGAGCGAACCCACTCAACTAATCCTGAGGCGTGGGCACTTGCTTTGAGCTCTAAAGAGGCAGTGGCGGTAGTCATGGAACGTTTGAGATGCTTCGACCATAGGGCTTATTTGGCCCGTGCGCATGCCGAAAGAGATAAGGTGGGTACTTTGTTGGCGTGGTTGGCGGACCCCCTCCCTAGATGCACTCCTATTCTGGCGCTGACCTCCCCGACGGGGCAGTTAGAATACACTCAGCTTCAGATAAACACCCGATTTCGTAACTACTATGCTGCATTATATGACAGTCAGTTGCAAGCAGTTGACACTGACATGCGTAGTTTTCTAGAGGATTTGGAGATGCCCTCCATAGATGCGGAACAGGCGGACTCCCTTGACCAGGATATTACGTTATCTGAAATACGATGCGCTATCAAACAAATAGCGTGTAACAAGACTCCGGGAATCGACGGCCTGCCCTTCGAGTTTTATTCGACCTATGTACTACGACTCCGCGATCAGACGTACTTTATCTCACTATATGCGGATGATCTCCTGATGTTTTTAAAGGACGCTGGGGATGCACTGGAGGGAGCCTGGGCGTTATTTCTGGTCTTAGAGCCCGGCATGTGATTCGCCTGCGCACGACATCAAGTGGGAACCCCACTGCCTTCCCACCTAGGGACGCATATCTATCATACCCAGGAGGATTTGCTGGATGGCAACATTGGCAGGGCGCTGAGAGGTCTTAAGAGTAGCATGCAGTTTTGGGGAACCTTACGTTTGTCGGTGGCAGGCCACGTGGCCCTGCTGAAGATGGTGGCACTTCCCGACTACTTTATTACTTCCGAGAGCTGCCATGTGGATGCCTGCCGCATTCTTTCGGCAGCTCCGATCTGCGGTTGACGGTTTTATCTGGGGGAACGGAAGGCGGAGGATGGCGCTGGATACGCTGATGCGTCTGACAGTGGAGGAGGGGCTTGCTGTCCCTGACTTCGAGCTATATTATTTGGCGGCACAGTTCCAGGGGCTTACCCAAGCAGTGGCGCTGGAATTTAGGGGTCCCGTGCGTGAATTTGAGCTGGATATTCCTTGGCACATGCTGTTGTATGTTGTGCATCAGCAAAAATTGCGCGTACACTCGTTATCCATGAAAGAGCGCACCCTGAGGCTTTGCTGGAGAAAATAGAATTGGGACGCAGCGCCCTTATGCCCCGGAGTTACCCCTGGGCATGTGTACCGCCCTTCCGCATGGCAGGGATTGGTCGGTCCTTGCAGAGTGGGAGGCCCTTGGACTACAGATAGTGGGAGACTTGTACGGAAATGGTGCCTTGCTGCCCTATAGCGTACAGCAGGAGAACTTCGGACTTCCACGAGGACACTATTTAATCCATAAATCCTTAATAGCTGCCATACTGGGGTGGGGGCCTGTCAGACCCGCCGGTGAGTTCAGCGTGCCAATATGTCATAATGGCGGCGGGCACTTATAAGGCCGTCACCTGCTTGTATAGACGTATGCTTGGGGAGGGCTTGCCGCCGTTGCAGAAACTACAAGACCAATGGGTAACCGATATAGATAAAGATATATCTGATTAGGCCTGGTCGCAGATAATTAAGAGGGCATGGAAGAGAACAAGAAATGCCAGATTCCAATTAGTTCATTTCTTCATATTGCACAGGGCATACCTTACCCCGGCGAAGATAAACCAATCTTTCATCTAGACACAGCCCAATGCCCCCGCTGCAGGTTGGTGGATGCAGGTCTTTTGCATATGTTATGGGATTGTCCACAATTGGGTACATACTGGAAGGATATAATGGCATTACTAAGTAGTATTACAGAGCGGCAGATCACACTGGACCAAGGTACCTGTTTACTGCACTGGTTCCCCCACACTAGTAAGACAAAAATAACAAGTAAATTCCTAGGTTTGGGGTTAGTGCTTGACAAAAGGGAAATTACATCCCATTGGAAGGCTGCAAGGGGACCCAGTTATGCCAGATGGAAAGCCGCATTACTTACTTGGGCAGGGAGTGAGAGTGTAATCCGCCTGCAGCAGGCCCAGAGATCCCACAATGATAAGACATTGGAAGCGTGGGAGGCCCTGGTCACTGACTTGAAGGCTACTAACATGGACTCTGGCTCGGAGTCAAGCAAATGTACAGGAGATGGGGCCTCGTAAGTGGTTATTCAAATGTGAGGTACAGGAACGTGCGAGTGGTTTACCCCCCCCTATTGCTATAGTCATGTTCTTAAATATTAGTTTATGTATGATGTCCCTTTCCTTTTGAATTGCTTCAACTTATTAACAAGATCGGTAATGTTGTTGTTGTTGACACGCCGGTGAGGGTGGGTTGGTGGTGGGAGGGCTAAGGGAGGGTGGAACAACTTATTTTCTTTTATATGGCTCTGCAGCACATGCAAGCATACTGTGCATTTGGGTAAGCTGGTAATAACTGCGACTACTGGGCACCCTAGCTGTTGGTTAATGGTTGTACAGTATTCACTCTATGCTACTGCCCTTGTTGGTTCATCGCATATTGTATGATTTTGCTACTGCCTACACGAGATTGAAGAGCATGTATAGTTTTGACTATGTAAGCTGATTGTGGTAGAAAACAATAAACAGTTAAAAAAAATGGAGGGAACGTAAACCTACGCAGAAAATCTTCTGTCACACACCAGCCACTAATACATTCAGCAGATTGGACTATTGCTTTATTTCACCAATGTTAGCGAGGGAAGTGAAGGTATTAACGTGCCAAGCAAGATATACTTCAGAACATTCTCTGATCCTGATCAGTTTTGAGGGCCATGAACCTAGAGCAGCCATACCCACGTGGTGCCTCTGTACGGAGGCCTTGCAGGACCCTATATTTGAGACAGCAGTCTCAGAGGAGTTAACGAAATATTTGAGGAAAATTGGGGGACAGCTTCAGGAACAGGGCATATGAATTGGAAGCTATGAAGGTGGCACTCTAGGGGGTATGTATACACATGTCATATGGGGTAAGACAACAACTACTGAAAGATATTGAGAAACATGAGCATAGCTTGTCCAGGTTAGAAATGAGGCTACATGCCGACCCTCAATTACTTGGGGAATGGCATGAGGTGAAGGCTGAGTTACTGGAGACATGGAAACGCTTAGAGAAATATGGCCATACGGTGTTTCGTCTGAGGCTGCACGGAAGGGAGACATGTCGGTTTCCCTCTTGGCTAGATTACTGAGGTGAGACCGAGCCATGGAACCAATCCTAAATTTACAGGACCCTGAGGGGAAAGTGGTGTACACACAAACAAGAATCACAGAACTCTTAGCTGGCCACCAGGCCAAAGTCTGTGGGCTGTGAACCAAGACTTTAAATACCTCAATAGCGGAGTTCCTGGTTTCAGTGGAGTTTCTCCACTTAGAGCACAATACGGAAGAGATACTAGTGGGCCTGATCACACGTGCGGAAGTGGTCAGGCCTATAAGATGTTTAAAGTCTGGGAAAACACCAGAGAACAACGGGTTCCCAGTAGAATTCTACCAACAATACGAACCGATCCTGGCAGATAGATTGTTGGCAGTATATAATGAGGCTTTAACTACACAAAACTTGCCAGATTCTATGCGGGAAGCATTGGTAATTATGATTCCAAAGCAGGGAAGGGACACCGCACAACCAAACTCATACAGGCCAAATTCCCTTTTAAATATAGACGTGAAGGTGCTGAGTGGGATACTGGCAAGTAGATTGCTCCCACATATGTCATATCTGACCCACCCGGATCAATAGGGATTCATCCCACACCGTAATACTATGCTTAATCTGAAACGCTTGGCGTATGTGTGGCATGATCTGGGTCCGAGACGGAAGGAAGACGCCCTGGTTCTCCTGGACATCGAACAAGCATTTGATTCCGTCTCCTGGCCTTTTGTTTGGAATATATTGCAAATAATGTTGATGTGACCCGGATTTATCAAATAGGTTCAACTACTCTGTGCTTCGCTCTTGACCAGAGTTAAAGTGGGAGGTAGAGTCTCGGCGACGTTCCAGCTGCAAAGGGGTAAAACGCAGGGCTGCCCCCTATTGCCTCTGCTATTTGTCATGGCAATGGAGCCATTGGCCTGTGTACTGAGAACCTTCATGGAAGCATGGGGAATAAAAGAGGGCTGCACCAGCCATGTAGTCTCAATGTATGCCGATGATACCCTTGTGTACTGTAGATAACCACAGGAGGCCATACTAACCCTACTGCGAGCTCTGGAAGAATTCAGGAAGGTGTCGGGGCTCTGAGTAAACCACAAAATTTCAAAGGTGCTCCCTATGGGATGTCTGGTAGATCGACCAATAGAAAAGTCATAGGACTGCTGTGGACGAAAGACGTTCCTAAGTATTTAGGCATGATTCTGGCTCAGCCGAAGGAAAGGTTCCTTGAGCTTAACGTAGGTAGGGTAATGGAGGGAATACGGATTTCGGTGAGCTTCTGAAAAGACCTGCCTTTATCACTGATGGGCAAGGTTGCAATCACAAATATGGTCCTTGTACTGTGTTGGTTGTACTTTCTACATATTTCATTTCATAGGATTCCGCAGTACGTCTTTAAGCAAATAGATTCCCTGCTAACGGAACTGCTGTGGGGCAATAAACAGAAGCATATTAGCGTTTCAATTCTACAGAGACCATGGAAGATGGGAGGGGTGTAGGTACCCTGTATTTAATATTACTACATGGCGGCACAACTACAACATGCAGTCCACTGGTTAGATGACCAAGACAATTGGGAAACAAGCATTGGCATAGCCAATAGGTCTTGCCTTTGGGTCTTTATAAGTGTTTATTTATCCAGCACAATATCCTTGGTGCAACAACATCAACTGTTGCATGGATAAACACTTATAAGGTCCCAAAGGCGAGACCTATTGCCTATTCCAATGCTTGTTGAAATTTGACCTGGAGTCAATTTTTCTTCCCTAAGTATTTATAGGTGCTGACCTGGTCGATCCTGTTCCCAGCTCATTGCTAGACGACAAATATCAACATACTCACAATTCACCCATGCTGATTGCCTCATCTGTATATTTATTCAAATATTAATTTTCCTAATGGGATCATTATTACAACTCCCCTCATTGTCTCGTCCTAATACTCACTCAAAGCTCTTCAAATTACACAACCGAGATAAAAATAGTATAAGCCAAAGATGCACTAGACGAATCAGGAGCATTCACCTACAGGTATACAGCCATGATGAGTGCACCCAGGAGTGATTGATTTATGTTTTGTAGGAATCAGCGCTTACCCTTCGAGCATCTACCTCTAAATTAAAAAATCTATACAGTTAGTAATAATCGTAGTAAAAAGCAAAAATGTTATTTTTAGAAGCTCACGAAATTCATGAAGAATAGTTATGGGTTTGAGTCCTTGTGGTAGAGAGTACCATGCCTTAGCATTAGGCAAATGAAAGGTGCAGCCACTAAGGTGGACTCGTCTTGTCAGTGTGAAGATGCAAGAAGTCCTCAATCATCCAGGACACAACCGTTCCAAAACAATCTTTAAGTCAGTTATATTCAACATAAGTAGTGCAATCTAGATGCATTACCGAGTGTCACCTGCATGTTGGTAAAATGTACTCCGAATGTGCATATTATGGCAGCTAAGGGGTGCTGCATCGATCTTGAACAGTTGAGCTCAATTTCGAGCCTTCTAGGAACCTGATCATGATGAGTCTTTGAATTCTGAGATATAATGTGCCGATGACATCTCTTGATAGCGTAAAAAAAATGACCCCGTTCAGGATCTTGACACTGGAGTCCATAGAGCAGTGGGTGGTGAGGACCAGAATACCACTGGGTAGGCGTTGGAAGAATTTATGGAAGATATATTTGTGCGGAAAAGACAAACTCTGGAGTTAGTGTTGGATAACAGTCTCCGGTCTATAACAAGACAGCAAAGGAGTTTATAAACAAGAGTGGCATCAGGCAAAAGTGAAAAGCTATATGTGGAGTTCAGGATAGTAAATCTGTACTTATCATTTTTCCTTTTATTTAAGCGGTATTTTGGTAGTCGGTGTTCTGGCTCGACGGTTTGCTAGCATCAGATTTAATACTCGATATTCAGGTCATGCACCCATCTTGAGAGAAGTAATAAGACCCTTAGAGGCAGTTTTCATTTTGATAATACTGTGGGATTAGAAGGGAAGAAGGTGATTCGGGTTACCCTTAGCTCATCATGCCACCTCATGTCAAGCAGCTGTGCCTGGGTGGCTGCAGCATAGTGGAGAGAAGTGCACTATTTTAGGGTCTGAGTAAAGTAAGGGTGGATATTTCTACGAGGCAGGGTTTTAGCAGCGTCTACTGGCCTGACCGCAACGCAGTTCTGCGTGGTGAAGTCGGATGGGGAGCAAAGAAGAAATCGACTTATCAAGGAAGAGGAGAAGGGCTAAGATTATGTTTTCAGAATCTGAAATAGTTTGTGAGAGTGGAGACCAATGTTCCCTCTAATTTTTTTCCTCTGTGTGCGGCAGTGGAGGGTCTCTGTGCGCTGCAACCATGGCTATGTGCGCCAGGAACCAAACCGTACGTGTCTGCGGCGCCAAATGGCACTCAAAACGTTTACTATAAAAAGTGAAAAGATGGTGTATTTTCACACATACAGCGCCACAATAAGGGTCTTAAGGGCAGTTTGCAAATTGGATAAGCACGCCATGACATGAATTGGTTACACTGGCAAGTACACTTCAAGTTTAGAAAAGCACAAGACTTCAATGGTGGTACCATCATAAGATTTTAATAAATATTCTTAACTGGAGCACAGTTCATTGGGTGGGGAAATGTTGCGAGCCTATACAATATCACATATACGCAAGAAGGGAGACGGATGTTCAGACACGTCAAGTGGCGTCACTAGATGGGTGACAGGGTTGCTTCTCACGGCGATCCTTGCCATTTTCCCAGTGCTGATAAACTCGGTCTAGGTCAACTTTCCCATTCAGGAGGTAGGCCTTTGTCCTCATCATCATATCCAAATGCTTCTGCTCTAGTCTATTCCTCAATTTGCTCTTGATAGTATTCATGAGGCTGAATCCTTGTTCACAGTCTGCATTAGATGCTTGAAATGTTGCGCAGACATCAACAAGCTGAGATACCACACTATACTGAGCAGCATTGCGTACAGTGAAAATCACCATGTCTTGAAAGGTGGTAAATAACCCACCCTTTACATTTTCTGCCACCACATATTTATAGTCTCTGTACCGTCGAACAACATCTTCTGGTGTTTCACAATCACCCAGGGCCAAGACATTTTTATACTTTTCAACAAGTCTTTCAATATTCTCAGTCCCAAAATCAAAATGCGATTGTGTGGCTATTGCCTGGATCTCAAAACTTGCCCATTCTTTTAGCTCATCTTCAGGGAACCTTTTTTGCATGTGTTCACAAAGAAGGGAAACAAAAGACAAAATAGGCCCACTGTCAAACTTTTGCCTTTCCTTGTACAACTCCATCAGCTCTCTTACATTGCTGCTCCAAAAGACAGTGTCCCCCAAATACTGTTGCTTAATTTGGCCAATCTTTGCTCTTGCATACTGTACAGCTTCAACAGTAGTTAAAGAAGATTTTTGGAATAGTTTGCACAAAGATGCAAATTCACCCAGAATGTCATTAAGTACTGCAAGGGAAATATGGTAGTTGGAGTCCGATAGGTTTTTATAACAATATTTAGCAATTGGATCATTCTCCTCAACTTTCTCATGCTCAAAGTACTTAAGAACAGTCTTGTGATTACGAATTAGTGCACCAACAGCAAAATGCCTTGAGAGCCACCGGACTTCATTCAGTGGTCGAAAAGAGACAACTTCACATTCAGTGACCAATGCAATTTAATCCAGCTTGGACTTCCTTGCAGGAGATCTGGAGAACACAGTGTAGACAGTCCTCAATAATGTCTCCATCTCTTTAATCATTGGAACCCTCTTCCAGGTATCATCAACTCCCAAATCTTCTCGATGGGCGACACAATGCTGCTCAACTAGATGAGGAATGGATTGTTTAAGGCAAGTAGCAACACCATTATTCTTCCCCAGCATTACAGACGCACCATCAGATGTGAACATGACCATTTTCATGAGGTCCAGTTCATTGGCAGTGTAGAATTCTTTAACGGCAGTAGTGATAGCCTCAGCATTACAGCTAGTCAGCTTCACTATGCCCCCAAACTGCATTTTGTGCTCAGTTGATGTTACAGGTCGGAACTTAAAGTACAGGATGAGCATTTTTGTAACAGAAATATCTGTGCTCTCATCAATTATCAAGGTGTGATACAAAGCTTGCCGAAGTTCTGTCATAGCTTCACAGTGTATCACGCTATTGATGGCCTCAGGGAACTCAATGGCATAGTTCTTGCTCCTCCAGCTGTCTGGTATCTTCACATACAAAGCTAGGTGGTCATCATGGATGTCTTGTACAGATAACATTGAAGTATTCATCTTGACTGCCAGCAACACGTTGTTGATGAGAATCTTTATCTCCTCAGGCATAGATCTTTGGTGTTCAACTGCTTCCATTCTATTTGCTTTGTTAGTGGCAGTTTTGTCAGCATTGCCCGCACTCCAAAACCAAACCTGGCAGCAGCACTTCTGTTTCTCAATATCACCATGGAAGACTCGTGTACTTTGCTAAGTAGATGGCGTTTCATGTAGTCCAGTTTCCAGCCATCACTCCATTTCTTCCCTGTGGAAAAGTCCCCAACAATCTTGGCTTCCGCACATGCTTTGCAAATCAAGCCCACTTCTGGACTGTATTGAAATAGTTCCCAGAGTTGCATGCAAACCTTGCTTCGTGACTTCTGTGTCTCAGCCTCCATAATTTCCTTCATCCACTCTTCCTTGAATACAAGGCAACATTTCTTACTTTGTGGTGAAGCACTGCACTCTCTCGAAGGAAACATGGCTTACGTTGACGCCTAGCTCATGAATGCAATCTGTTATACTACAATGTTCAAGATGCACCACAGTTTAACTCAACCCAATAATTACCTCTTCTGCTTGCACTCACGTGCGCCTGTTTAAATGTATGGGGTTCTGGCTGCAAAACCTGCAACAGAAGAAAACATATATCCCCTCCTTCTTTGCACGTATGGTTGTGACGTTTCGTGCATATATGCTTAGCCGCAAATATTCACTTGTTGCTCTCATTCACATGCGAGCATAGACACCCACTTATTTATTGAAATATGATTCATGTATGTGCTTTCGCAGTAAAGGGGGAGTGCGTTTCCTTTCAATTCCCTTTTATAGCACTGTGTGTCACTCACGAACCATGTCCGCCAAGTGTACTGTGAGCTTGGGACGAGTGCACAGAACACACTGCATGACGTGGGTTGTAAAACAAAACAGGGGCTTCCTTTAAAACCCTATGGTGCCGTGATCACGCATTAAGCACCCTTGGCATGCACAATTGTAAAACATGCCGCAGCATCCATTACCATTGCTCGCAGATAAGTTCTGGATGTTTAATCTGAGGAGCACTTCTGGAAAACACGCTCTGAATCCTAATTTGTCATACTTTGTGAATGTTTTTATGTCTTTACAGGTTTTCTTTTCTAAGAACCAAGGAAAGAAACTCTAACCACCACTGTGAGTACTAATGGGGTTTTTTAAGTAGACAAGGGTTGGGTACACCTTAGCGTGTGTATACTGCCCGGGCTACCACCATTGGTCCTGACGAAAACCTGACAATCACTCCATAGGTTGAAACATGTAGGCCATTTTTTACTTATTCACAATAATTTGCGACACCTCAGGCCAACCTAATTCGGCATGGTGTCCCACTGATAATTTTAACGTTGCTCAGCTTCTCCGGAATAAAGATTTTGTTGTAGTGAGTAAAACTGGAGAACTTTTAAAAATCACTGTTTTTCTCCCCAAAAAACAACCCGCTCCACTGTAGTCAGGTGTCGCAGCACACCCGTATGGCACTCGGCTGTCCGGGTGGGACCCCGATGATGAAGCATGTCACCATCTAGGTTGGTGAGTGACGGGTCTTCTAACAAAGGACAAACTTGTCCTTTACATTTCCTTTGTGCACCTCTATTTTTCTAGAGCAGGCACGGTGGTTCCTTCAGTGTATACTCCTCCATTTGTTTACTGAATCTTCTTTTAATGCCATATTTTCCTTGTACTGATTGTTTACTATGTTTATTACCTTCAATAAAAGCTTTTTAAACTTAAGACATATTGTGACATTTTTATTGCTGCCTGAAATGTGGAAGCACAAGGAACTCTGCAGCATGTGCTTTTAAATTGTAAGTTATTGCTTAACACAGCGCTCCCACCTCAGGTCAGTAGCCCCCCCTTTTTCCAGGTCAGCGCCCAGTGCGGCTGCACCGGTCGCACTGCCCTAAAGCCCACCCTGGAGTGGTAGATGGTGGTTACCCTTACTTGTAGGGTTTTATTTTTATTTTATTTATTTATTTATGCGATTGTATATAGCTCGAACTTTACCCGAAGGTGTCAGAGCGCTTTACATAAGAACCAGTTGAAAAACATAAGGAATTAGGATTACATGCGTTACATAGAGGATACAAACAGAAAAAATTGCAAATGTACAAGATGTAAAGTCACACAAGGAGGAGATACAAATGGATATACTCTAAGAGTCACAATGGAATGGTAGATAGTACAAAGGTCTACTGCATATACTAGTGATTAGAGTTATATCTATATACATAGGGAAGGGATATGACTGGATATACTCTAAGAGTCACGTAGGAATGGTAGATATACAAAGGTCTACTGCATATACTAGTGATTAGAGTTATCTCTATATACATAGGGAAGGGATAGGACTGGATATACTCTAAGAGTCACGTAGGAATGGTAGATATACAAAGGTCTACTGCATATACTAATGATTAGAGTTATCTCTATATACACAGGGAAGGGATACAAATGGATATACTCTAAGAGTCACATAGGAATGGTAGAGAGTACAAAGGTCTACTGCATATACTAGTGATTAGAGTTATCTCTATATACATAGGGAAGGGATACAAATGGATATACTCTAAGAGTCACGTAGGAATGGTAGATATACAAAGGTCTACTGCATATACTAGTGATTAGAGTTATCTCTATATACAGAAAAGCACAGTTCCATGCAGTGGGGTCGGCGGGGGGATGCAGTCACAGCACCACGGGGGGGGGGGACAGAGAAAGGCAGGAAAGGTAGACAAACGAGAGAGGGAAGCAGATAGTAATGAGTGAGACAGTGAGGAGTGTGTCAGAGGCAACAGGAGAGTCAATAGAAAGGTTGCTAGGACAGGGGAGGGAGGTCAGAGATCACTAAAATTGCGGAGGAGAAAGGTAGAAGAAGAAGCGAGTCATAAAAGAAAATGGCGAGGAGCACAAAGGTCCAAGTCCGAAAGTCCAGGAAGAGGGCTGCCATAGCCAGCAAGTCCGGGGGTGGGGGAGAAAGGCAGTCCGCAGTAAAGTCACAGCCTCATCATCCATGAGGAGCTGGGGCAGAGGAGATTAATCCGGAGACCAGGGGTCAGGGAAGAAAGACCTGAGCTCCGATGTCTGGGAGAGCTGGGGGGGTCATGCCTCAGGCCTCCGATCCTGAGCTCCGATGTCTGGGAGGGCTGGGGGTCCTGGGCTAGGGCAGGGCACAGGGGAGCATGGTGTGCAAGATGTCTGTCCCCTCCAGGATTAGCCCGCAGCACAAGACCCCACAGTCAAAGCAACAGTCGTAACAGCACAGTTGATGAGCAGGCAGGGACAGCGGTAGCTGTGTATTGTAGGCACCATCTTAGAATCAGGCATGGGTTCCGTGAGACAGAGCCATATGACAAGCTCACAGCAGCAAGCAGGGGCGCGTGGTGGAAGTCGCGCTGCCACCCCCAGGGCCCTCCACACAACACCAGGTTCCAGGAGTCCACTCAGTGAGCAGCGAGAATTATCAGCGCTGCTGGGTCACAGGCGCCACCATTGCAGAGTCAGGCAACCACATGGCACCCCTGTCGGATGAGCCCCTCGCAGCAAAACAGGAAGCGCCTCTCGATGTCCCCTCTGGAGATCGGCTCACCTCGGGTGCGGGAGTCGATGATGGGGAACCCAGGGCCTGGAAGCGTCGCCCTACACGGAGCCGATGTTCAAAGGCGATCATCAGCCGCCATTTTCAATCGCGGGCCGGGAGCGTCGGACGAGGAAGTTCCCGCAGGTGCTAGGGCAGGTAAGTACTCCCAAGTTACACCCTACATACTGCGCTGTGCCTCGTGACCAATTTCAGCCCCCGGAGCTCCGGGGAACCGACACTAGATGCTCCAGAAGTGCGTGCGGACCGGGAGCCGAGCCGGAGCACAAACGCCCGGCTCGGTCCACTCTCTCCTATGTATAGCTCCTACCACCCAGTCGATACAAAATACCTTCCATGCAGGCTCAAACTGATGGAGCTCCAAGTGATGTCAGTGTGACAGGGATTGTACCCCCGCCCCACTGTATAGTAAAATGCAGCCATAATTTCAGTGCACTGGGTTCCTAAAGCCCTTGGACCCTGGTGCCTCTGCACCTGCTGCACCACAAATGATAGGTTAGAGGAGGTGCCTTTCAAGCTCTGAAAGAAACCGTGAAGGAGCGGGTGTTCTCTGCCGTCTGCAGGCTTCACTCTCCCAGAGCTTGCAGCAGGGGAAGAGGGACATCGTTGGAGCTCCGATTCTCTGAGACATACGGGCAGGAGGGACAGAAACAGTTACTTACTGCTGACAAACCGCCTGTCCTGAGCTAATGTCCCCCGACCTATAACAGATGTACAAAAACCTCTCTGCTCTGTTATCCCTTGTAATTTTCACCCACTGAGTTAGCGCTCTGGTTCAAATGGTTTTGCTGCAGTTCAAAGTGAAAATGAATTGCATGCAAAGGGTTTTAAATCCTTCCGGTCCAGGAGCGCAAAGTAACGCTGTTAAATAAAGAAGCGCATGTGCACGCGCTCACAAGTGGGGGAAAGTGGGAGGGCACACAAAGCGATTCCCTTAAGGGAGTGAGCCAGGGGCACCATGTGTTTGCAAGTTAAATACAAACATATGGTGTCAACCTCGCTCCCGCAAGGGAATCGCCAAAGGTGCACGCATTGCCATTGAAGGCAATGGAACGCGTGCACGTTTTAAGGGAGAAAAGTGAATCAATTGCAAAAGGTCTTTTTGCCTTTGCAGTGCATGTGCGCTTCGTAAGCGAAACCTAAAAAGACTCCTGGAGGAGTCTGATACAGGAGGTTTGTTGCCAAAGTTATTAATGCTAGGGAGAGGGATCCCCGAGACGGCGCCATATATTATTAGACACCTGGATGAGTCATGGGAAAATATGGTGAGAAAAGTGGTGAAACATGCACATATGCGCCCGACGCACCTGTGTGGGTGGTGGTGCACAGACATAATATAGTCTCAAAAATTTCTTTTTTTTGAAAATTTCTTTATTTGCAATATAAGTCACTGCATAATTTACAGACATTCGTACAGTGTATCTCCGTATCGTGACATTTATCTCAGTATGCATTTCAATATTAACATTTTCCGTTTTCTGTGAATAGTAACATCCCTAAACTCCTAACACCCTCCCTATTCCCTCCCCCTCCCAGCACTTACTCTATCCACATATCATCACTATGATGGTTTTGTTTCACTGTTCACATTACAATCGGTATCCGGTGGGGGTACCGGTCCCCGTTTTTACATCATACATATACAACATTTGGTTCTTTGTGAGTCTGCATCTCGGTTCCCGTGGATGGTCAGCCGTGTTTATGGTGTTCCCCTGTGATGGTTGATAGACTCATACTAGTCCCTTTGGTCTTGTACGGCTTGTTCTAACGCTAGAAGTAGGGTATTCAATTCCATTGAGATGGGATGTTTCCTGAGGCCTCTGCGTTCTTCCCTACATAGTTCCTGTCCCTCAGCCTTGCCCCACCTGATAACCTCCCCGCTCCAGGTCTCTATTTCTGGCGGCCTGGCCGACTTCAACCTCATCGCCACTGACCTCTTCGCTAGTAACAGTGCCATATCTATAAATCTGGATTCCACACTCCTCTTTTTCTCTTTGTGTCCTATCCCCAGCATGCAATAAGAAGCGGATGTATAAGGTCTATCTGGCGCTATGTCATTCAAAATGTGGTGTATTGTACCCCAGTAGTGTCCCAGCTTAGGGCACTCCCAGAACATGTGCATCATACATGCATCCTCCTGCTGGCATCTGGGACAATTATCAGCCGCAGCCGGGAACATTATGGGCTCGATTCCGATCCGGTAAAAAAAATCCCCCGTACGCATCGTATTCGTAGCCGAATCCGTACGATTCGTAAAAAACCATCCGACCTGCGTAGTACGATCCTCTGGCGCATATTCCCGTACGAATATCAGTCATCCGTACGAACAACAGTCGAAGCCCCCGTACGACTCTGCGTCGGAAATGTAACCGTACGATTTGTAAACCTGCCGTACAACCACACAAGTACGATCCAGTTGGGGAACCCTGTACGCGATTCGTACGGGCCAAATTACTCGCGCATGAAGATGGATTCGTACGGGATCCCATGCCTCACAGCAAGCGCAATCAATACATACCACACGTGTACCCCTCGCGCAAGCCTACGCGACCGCGACCCCCCCCCAACGGCCCGTACTGGATCGCACGCCCAAGTACCGCACGCACACCCCCCCAACAAGCATAAGCGAGCCCCCCCGACCCGCCAACGGCCCGTACAACTCGATCGCACAGCCAAGTACCGCACGCACACACCCCCAACAAGCGTACGCGAGCCCCCCCCGACCCGCCAACGGCCCGTACAACTTGATCGCACGCACAAGTATTGCACGCACACACCCCCAACAAGCGTACGCGAGCACCCGACCCGCCAACGACCCGTACAACTCGATCGCACGGCCAAGTACCACACGCACACACCCCCAACAAGCGTACGCGAGCCCCCCCCACCCGCCAACTGCCCGTACAACTCGCACGCACGCCCAAGTACCGCACGCACACACCCCCAACAAGCGTACGCGAGCCCCCCCACCCGCCAACTGCCCGTACAACACGCACGCACGCCCAGGTACCGCACGCACACACCCCCAACAAGCGTACGCGAGCCCCCCCACCCGCCAACTGCCCGTACAACTCGCACGCACGCCCAAGTACCGCACGCACACACCCCCAACAAGCGTACGCGAGCCCCCCCCACCCGCCAACTGCCCGTACAACTCGATCGCACGGCCAAGTACCGCACGCACACCCCCCCAACAAGCGTACCCGAGCTCCCGACCCGCCAACGGCCCGTACAACTCGATCGCACGGCCAAGTACCGCACGCACACACCCCCAACAAGCGTACCCGAGCTCCCGACCCGCCAACGGCCCGTACAACTCGATCGCACGGCCAAGTACCGCACGCACACACCCCCAACAAGCGTACGCCCCCCCCACCCGCCAACGGCCCGTACAACTCGCACGCACGTCCAAGTACCGTACGCACACACCCACAACAAGCGTACACGAGCCCCCCCACCCGCCAACGGCCCGTACAACTCGCACGCACGCCCAAGTACCGCACGCACACCCCCCCAACAAGCGTACGTGAGCCCCCCACCCCCGCCAACAGCCCGTACAACTTGATCGCACGCCCAAGTACCGCACGCACACACCCCCAACAAGCGTACCCGAGCCCCCCCCACCCGCCAACGGCCCGTACAACTCAATCGAACGGCCAAGTACCGCACGCACACCCCCCAACAAGCGTAACCGAGCACCCGACCCGCCAACGGCCTGTACAACTCGATCGCACGGCCAAGTACCGAACGCACCCCCCCCAACAAGCGTACCCGAGCCCCCCCACCCGCCAACGGCCCGTACAACTCGATCGCACGGCCAAGTACCGCACGTACCCCCCCCCCCAACAAGCGTACCCGACCCCCCCCACCCACCAACGGCCCGTACAACTCGATCGCACGGCCAAGTACCGCACGCACCCCCCCCCAACAAGCATACCCGAGCCCCCGACCCACCAACGGCCCGTACTACTCGATCGCACGCCCAAGTACCGCACGCACACAACGCCAAAACCAAAAACACCACAACAACAACAAACATGTCTCCTGTGTACACAGCATTGAGTAAGAATGAACTGGTCACAGCTAAACAGAGGTCAACACTGACACCCACCCCATATATGACACACCCAACCAATTCAAAATAAGTCACACCCACATCTTCACCTATAAAAGGCTCCACACATACAACCCATCATCCTTTGCAACATACCCATTATAGCAAAGAAACTGAGAGCACACCAACAATTGCAGCCACATACCTTCACACATACACCCTATCACATCTACACCCACACCACCCCCTTCACAATCACAACCACACACCCTCATCCATACACACCATCACCACCTCAATCACATACACACCACACTATGGGCACACCCAAGAATCCAAAGTTCACCAACCCGGAGATGGAGATCCTTACCGATGAAATCATCAGAGTCGAGCCAAAACTGTTTGGCACATTGGTCAGACAGACCAGCATGGCAGAAAAAACTCGCCTGTGGGAGAGGATCATAGACCGGGTAAATGCTGTTGCACCCATCAGGCGCACCAGGGTGGATTGCCAGAGCAGGTGGTACGATCTGCGGAGGATGGTCAGGAGAAAGATGGACCAGGAGTACGCTGCTGCAAACCTCACTGGAGGTGGTGGTCCCCGCAGACATCCTGTATACCATCCCTGGGAGCAGAAAGTCATGGAGCTGCTGGCACCGGTGGGAGTACACGGAATACAAGGAGCCGTTGAGCCTGGTGAGTGTACTAGAAAAACATGTTACAGGGGTGGAGTTACAACAGTGCCCAGCAGCATGGGGTGGGTGGCCATGAGTCCCAGCATGACTAAACAACATGGGGATTGATGCAAGGGGGAGGCACAAAGGGTGGAAGGTGGAGGGGAGGAGGCTACTCCCATCCCATACGTCCCAGGGACACACCCAAGCACCATGCCCAATGCACAGGGATAGGGAAATATCACACTAGATAGTATACTACAGTTGCCAAACAATTTCATGTGGTGGACACACCTTGCGCAATAAACAGACCACGCAGTGTCAGCGTAAAAGGCCATTTCATTAGACCAGAACAGCGAATCTGTACATAACAGTAACATCAACATAATAATAACAACAAACCCCCACTCACACTGCCCCCTCATTCGTTTCACTCGTCCCGCTTCATCACCAAGCCCTAGAGGCTCCAACCACGCTTTTGTCTTGCCCCTCAATCACTCGTCATCCAGCCCCACTCCTTGCGTCGTGCCATTCACGCTTCTATCCGCCCTACTAACTCCCCCCCAAGGGATGGGTGTGCCCGCTCTTGACCCCCTTGTCCCTTAAAATCCTGCCAACCAGTGAACCCCCTGTAGGGCGGTTCACTCCCCCCCCCTCAGGGCTGGCCATCCACCACACACACACCATTCTCTCCCTGCGACACCAGATAGCCTCATTGCACAACTTGCTCACCACATCTCTCATCTCCATCATGTATTACGCATTGCCCAGCTGGGACAAGTGCACCCCGTCATCCCTGAAAAGTTACGGGTCCTCCAATCCTATCCCGCCATGTGCAATAACCTTAATGTCCTTGTCCACACTGTAGAGTGTCATAGCCCTATTGAGCTTCCTCCGAGCCTTCTCTATGGCTCCATGCTTCACAGCCCCTCTCCACACTTTTCTGGGGACCAACTCCATCCAGGCAATGCAGGTCCCCGCAAGCCTCGATTTCTAAACCTCCAGGTCCCGCTGCATGATTTGTAACAATGCCAATGCAGACAGTTGCACCAGGTCGTTCTCCCCCAGAAGAATGATCAACAAATCCGGCCATCCCCTCTGTGGGACCATTTTTGCGAGCCAGGGCAGTAGTGCCCCCCATCACATTCCACTTCTGCCCCACCATTGTACCTCGTGCAAGTGTCCTTTCAGTCCCAGGTTACGGCCGTAAACCTGCTGCTCCGCATATTTGGATGTCCAATGCACGAAGGAGTGCCCAACAATCCAAGTCACCGTCCTACCGCCCGGTCCACCCACGCAACCTACGAAGAAAAATATGTTAGAACAAGAAAAACAGTCCGAAACAACCAACATCCTGCCTGGGACCATCCTACTTCCTCACATACCTCTCACAACAGCGTGACTACCATCGCCCAATCCTCCTAATCCTATCCCAGGACCAACCCAACCTGGCCGCCGCAGTTGCAGCCCCAATCCGGAAAGAGTGGGTCCCAAAACCAGCCTCATCCATGCCCAAACGCCTCAAGGCCTCACGCAACACCGCCAACAACTGGCCCGCCGTCACTCTTGCGCCAGATGCGTGACAAAAAATCTCCCCACAACGCACCCCCCCTGTCCCCATGAAAGTTCGCCATTCCAACACTGGCCAAACCGCCACGCCAGACTCGTTCAACCACACCCACTTGCCTCTGCCCAATTGATCTGTCTTGGAGCATCGCAGCCAAATACCCAAGAGAGCCTCACCCACACACACCTCCTCAAACAACCTCCCAGCCCCACTTCTCGTACCCAAAAGCTCAGACACCCGGAACGCCCCGAAAAACATCCACACCATGCACAAGCGGAAAAGACCCACCTCACCCAGGTCATAACAGCATTCCGGCAACACCCCCACCAGCCTGACCAACAACTCAAACGTCAACACCTCTCTCAGCCTACACCCCCAACACCATGTTCCCTGCCCCAACCCCGCAACATTATGGCCAGAATCACATCCTTAGTTGGGTCAAAGCCCAGGAACAAAACACAGTAGAACGATATCCCTGCCAACTTTCCAGATATCGTAGCCGCAGTCAAACCCCGATCCATGCAAGCCAACACGTAACTCGTCAGCCCCTGTACCACAGTTTACTCCCCACTCACTACCCCATCCACCGTCCAGCCCATGAAAGCGCTAAATTCAGACCATGCTAAACGATAAGTCCTCCTTGTGGTCGCAGCCAGTGATCCTTCCACCAGCCCAATCATCCTCACTCCCCCAAGGCCCGGATGCCAGCTGGCAGCTCGGTCTTGCACGTATCCAATCCCGGTGCCAGGTGTCGAAACCGCTGCCACTGCGAACGAGACAAAGCATCTGCAATGTCATTATTCGCCCCAGGGACATGTTTAGCCCAAAACACCACATTCAACTGCAGACACGCCAACATGAACCTCCACAACAGTCGCAGCACCCTCAGGTCCCTTGCCCTCTGATGATTCACCAGCTCCACCACCGTCATATTGTCGACGTGGAAGAGCACTGACCTATTTCGAAATTCCTCCCCCCACACCACCAGTGCCACCAGCAAAGGGAAGAATTCCAAGAAGGCAATGCTCCTGCCCTGTTTGATCCAGGAGGCCGGCCAGCTCTCCGCACACCACCTGCCATCCCACAAGACACCAAACCCCGCTGACCCAGCCGCATCTGAGTAAATTTGGCATTGCCAGACCGCCCTTACCTCATCAAAGTCCTAAGACACACCGTTGAAGTCCTGCAAGAAGGTAACCCATGTCCTCAAGTACGTCCTCACACACATGGAGAACCTGACCCTGTGATGTGGAAGCACCGCCCCCGACATGGCCATGCCGATCCGCGTGCAGAACGTCCGCCCTGCCCGCACCACCCTACACGCAAAGTTCAGAAAACCCAGAAGCTTCTGCACTGCCCTCAAAGGAATCCGCCGTTCCCCCACAGCCCACTACAAACATGCCAGAATCTCCCTCACTTTGGCCGCAGGAAGGCGCGCCAACCAACGCACGGAATCTAGTCCATACCCAGGTAGGTGAGGCAACAGCTGGGACCAGCCGTCTTCTCGGGCGCCAGAGGCACCCCAAAATGCGAGGACATCTCCTGGAACCGCGACAGGGCCCTGCCGCAATCCCCAGTCTCCACACGTCCCAGGAAGAGCAAATCATCCAAGTAGTGAGTGACTTCACGACACCCACTGACCCGCACCAAGACCCACTGCAGAAAATAGCTGAAAAGCTCAAACAGAGCGCAGAAGATGGCGCACCCCATGGGCCAAACCTAGTCCACGTAGATGGCCCCCCCAAACTGCATGCCCAAGAGCAAAAAAACCGCCGGGTGATTAGGCAGTAAACGGAAAGCAGACTTGATGTCAAACTTCGCCAATTCCGCCCCCGTCCCACACACCCTCACCAGGCGGATCGCATCGTCCACCGACGCGTAGAGCACTCTCGAATCTTCCACTGCAATAAAGTCGTTCACCGAATGGCCCTCCGGCCATGACAGATGGTGATTCATCCTGAACTCCCCTTCCTCCTTCTTTGGCACCACCCCCAACGGGGAAATGATCAGGTCCCGCAACGGCCAGTCAGTAAACGGCCCAGCCACCCTTCCTTCCTCAACCTCCTTCCTCAACTTAGCAGACACTACCCCCGGCAATTCATTGGCAGATCTCAAATTCTCGGCCCAACGGCGCTCCCTGGGACCCTGGCAGGCCACCCTAAAGCCCTCAGTTAAACCCCAGAAGAGCCGCGCCGCAGCCTCCTGATCCGGGTAGCATGAGAGCCACGGGGCCATCGTCTCCACCCTAACCAGTGTAGGCGCCCTTCGGTCCAGGTTGGCCCCGCCCCCTGGTGTTCCGCCTTTGCTCCGACGGGGTGGCGAGCGTGAGGCACTGCGTAAGGGCATGCTTCCCGCCGCACTTTGAGCACTCGTGCTGGAATTTACAGGGATACCTGGAACAATACCCCCTATTGTAACTCCAACAGGCCCCCGTGGAATAACCCCCCTACTTGGACTGCTGCCCCGAGACAATGGTGCTGGGCACTGTTCCACCCCCACCCCGCCTTGGGCGGGACGCGGCGGAAAAGACCGACACACCACCGGTATGCCGCTGGCCGTGTGAGTGGACGCCGTGGATTGCGACAACGCCATCCACTGCATCCAAAGCTCTTGATCCACCTCCCCCCAACACATCTCGGCATTCGCACAAACCCTTGCTCAAAACTCCTCATCATAGCTTAACCAAGCAAAACCTCTGAACTGCATCTGCGCCTTGCGAATTATATCCATGTACTTAAAAAGGGCAATCGCCCTGTCCAAATACCTCTGGCAATAAACGCTGGCATAGATCAAGAAAGCTGACGTCCAATTCTCCATCGTCACCGGCACCCTAGGGCACCTTGTCAGCTCCCACTCCTCCTCTTTAGACCCCTCCATAGCCTGTACCTCCCTATGGAGCAACTTAAAGACATCGACAAACTCATGTTTCCAGATCCGCTCCTTGAGTTTCTCCGAGAGATGCGACCCCAGAGGCATCGCCAGCCCCAGATATGGGAGCTTCTTAGGCACCTTCACTCCCTTCTCATCCTTACCATCCCCTTTGTCCGTCTGCACCCCCCAAAGTCACCGACTTACCATCCACCTCCTTACCATCCCCGGGTGGATCGCCAGATGGCCTCACCGCCTCCCGCACTGAACCGTCCCCCACACCCACCGACCTGCAAGTCCTCTACCGACCTTCCCCCCCCGCGGGGCGTCCTCCGAACCTGCCCACCAGGCACCCTCACCTGTGAGTGCCGAGGTCCGCTCCCGGGGCCGTCCCTGGACTCCGTCACCTGGACTGCCGCTGATCCAGCCTTTGTCTTCGTTGCCGTTTTGACCTGTAACACACCAAGGTCGCCGTTGTCCGCTGCGCCGCCTACACCTTCCAAGTCATCCCGCACCTCCCCGTCTTCCAGCTCATCACTCTTGGCACCATAATCCAACTGAAGCACCGGTTCCAGATCCACACCCACATTGTCCACCTACTTCACCGCACGTTTCACACCTTTCTGCACACCTCCCCGCCCACACACTCCAGATCCGCCACGCGTTGCAGGTGCCCGAGCCCTCGGTGGAGGGACAGCTGCCGCGAACTGCCCTACTGCTTCCGTCCTGCGTCTTGGAGCCGTCTTACGCCCCGCCAGGCACCCCCGGGCTCTGCCGACAGCCGCCGGCTTGGATCCCCGCCCACCCCTCAGGTCGCTCAGACCTGAGCGGGCCCCAGCACCATCGGGCCTCAAAGCCATCCTGGCCGTCCCTACACCTGCCCTACCCCCCCTGGGGGGGTGGACCTGCACTGCCTTCCTGGCCCTGACCCTCCTAGACTCCTCCTCCCTTTCCGCTTCCCTTTCCTCCTCAGAGGTCGGGGTGGGAGGGCCCTCAACCTCATGGCCCCACACGGCCCCCACCCTGGCCTGTCTCCTCGGCCCACCTGACCTCCTGAATCTGCTCCAAGATCCTCTCTCCCCGGGCCCTGTCCTCCCAGGAAGCGGCACCCCAGATCTGAGGGGGAGGGTGCGGGCAGTAGCCAAAAAAATCTGCCCCCTGGGGGAAGAAACCCACCTGCGGAAAACCAGGAACCCAACCAGGCCCGCCAATGGGAACCAGAGTGGGGGTCCCACTCCGGCCCCCCAGGTCCCCCACCGCCACCTGCCTCGCCATGGCCGGCGTGCCAGCCCTAGAGCCGGTGGACAGGTCAATGTGGTCCTCCTCTTCCAGCCCTTCAGACTCTCGCAAGACGTCCCCAAGCACATCCTCCCCAAGATCATTGAGAGCCGTCTGCCCGGAAAACCCAGGCCCCCCCCCGGTGTTCCCGCCTGCTCCAGGGCAGGCCCAGAAAGGCTGTCCGCCTGCCCCTCACCCTGCGTAGCGCCGGCCGGCACCAGCAGAGGCCCTTGGGGACGAAGCGCGGGGGGCGCAGCCCTCACGGCCGCCCCCGAGGCCCCAGGCAAAAACTCGAGCAGAGGGAAGGCCCGCGGGGCAGGCTCCCGCGTTTCCCGCCTTGCGCCGGGTCCTTGGGCACTCCGCCCCCCCCTCCGTTCATCAATCCGGGCCCGCAGCGTCCTGCTCCTCATCCTGGCAGGCCACCACCGCGGCTTTAACCCCGGCCGAGGCAGCGCGCGTGCCCCTGGTGGCCCCCACCCAGGCCTGGCCCAAAACCCCCGGCTGGATAAGGTCTTCCTGACCGGCCCTCGCGAGCAACAGCAAGGCCTCCCGGACCTGTTCCGCGGATACCCCCGACATCTCGCCAAAAACCATGCTACTGGCTTGTACAAAAATAACCCAGCTGCCGTGAAACAGCTCCCGACGAACTCCTACCCAAACCTGACACTACGGTAACTCCAACAAAAACTAGCCCTAAACTAACCTCCTTTTGATCTCCCTCCCGATGGTGGCAGGCGCAGAAAGAGGAAGTTCCCTTCCTCCCACGCGCCTAAATACCCACCCCTGACTCCTCCCCTTCCCCTACCTGGCCTATCCCCTGCGCAAAAGACCCCGGGGGAAGACTAGTCTGCGACTCTGCTTCCCCCGGGGCCCGGCATTCAAGAGAAGCAACATTTTGTGGCACAGTAAGGCAGTGTAGCGAGCAAGCACGCACAAACAACCTGGCTCCATCCCTGCCTCCCTCTCTCTCCCACTCCCACTGTCGCCCACTCCCTCTGTTGCCCTCTCCCTCTGTCGCCCCCTCCCCCTGTTGCACTCCCTCCCTCTGTCTCCCTCCATCCCTCTGTCTACCTGCCTCAGTCACCTCACCTCAGCCCCCTGGGCACGCAGACAGTTGCACCCAAGCACTGCACAGGCCTTCAAAACACCATAGAGATGAATGTCCAGGGGCAGCAGTCATCTACTAATTGCCTGCAACACACCCACCATTTGCAGTGGGCAATGTACTGTGTCAGGACACACATTTTGGGATGGTCTGTAGTACACAATGGGCACAGGTGTAGGCACCACAAGTCTCTCATGTGATCACTGCAAATACAAACACCAGGACAAGGTCACACATCCTGTGCATGAACCCAAAATCACAAATATGCCAGCATGCCACATCAGGGGGCAGCCAAATAATTAACGATGGAGGCTTGCTAATCACACGCAAACTACTGACATGGCCTGTCATACACACCCCTTACAGAAACTCATCCCCTGGGGACAAGCATAGGAGTGCAACAATGTCACAATTGTCATGTATCACAACTAAACACTCACTCATATGAATATGCATACAAGTAAGACATGCACATTGCAGAAGCTCCAGTCCATTGTGCCTTCCAAACAATGCACGTGCCCCATCTCATGACTGATGTGGATGCACGTAAGTAACAACATGGATATGGGTATTGACAAGGTGATGCGTCTTAGAGAAGTGACACGTTCAAAAGCCATGATCAATAAGTGTGTGTACAGGTCCAGGGGTGTTGCCATTGTGTGGCCATCACAGAACAGCAAAATACATCCAAAGTAGTTGATGTAATGCTAATTTATGATGCCCTGTCTCTTACACCAACATGCTGCATCTAAACTCTGTGCATGCTTGACGCAGGCATAATGATTTTCACCATATCCTGGATGTTGCGTCAACCTGAGCAATGCTTAACATGTGTTGTGCCGGCAATACAAGACACAGCAATGGCTGTGTCAGTCATTGTCAAGAGAATGGAAGAATGAAAATACCCCTGAGTACAAGTCAATTTACTACCACTGCATGCACAACTGAACAATGACAACAATGTAAAGCATGTGGAACAGTGAAGCAGATAATGGATAAATAAACAATATGTCACTTGATAGTGCCTTAACAGTGTCTCTCTCTCTCCCACACACAGGGCAACGTGTGGAGCCCCCCCCCGGGGGGAGAAGGATCCCTGTCCCAGGCTCAGCTGGACACAGACCCCACCGACAGCCATGCCACTCAACGCACTGTGGATGACCCCAACCAACCTGGCACCTCTGGATCCCAAACACCTGCAGCAACTGTACCAGAAACATCTCTGCCAACCACCAGAACCATTCCCAACACATCACAGCAGACAGGTCAGAGCCTTGCACATGATCCATCAGAGGGCCTGTCTGAAGATGAGGGACCCCCTTTGTCGGGCGCCCCTGAGGTGGCTGACAACCTCCACTCTGCCAGCACTCGGGGGGCCCGTCGACCAGATGTGCCCACAAGCGCAGGCGGGGCACATGTGGATCAGGGTGGTTGCAGAGGTGCAAGGCGGAGGCGGGAATCTGGTCAGCCAGCTGCAGGTCCCGGTATGCCTGAACTCACTGACATCCTGGAGGCATACGGGCGGGACACCAGGGAGGTAGGCCAGCTTGCGGAGGTCCTCAACCAGGTGAAAGAACAGCAGTCAGAGCAAATAGCCAGGCAACAACAACATTATGGATGGGTGGAGGAAAGTCTGGCTCAGCTCTTGATGGTGCATCGGGAAATGAGCCAATCGCTACGTCAGATAGCTGCCAACATGCAGCACCCTCCCAGTGTCACAAGGCCATCAACATCACGGCAAAGTGTGGCACCATCCGCAGGGAGTGGGGAGGCGGAGGTGGAGGAACTCTCTGACGTAGCTTCCCATGCATTGTCCAGGCCTGCACCTGAGGGCCCCCCAAGGAAGGTGGGTCGTCCACGGCTAAGGCGTTGAGGGGCAGTGGCCCATGCACGACTCCCAGGACACAGGACCTGGCATATTGCCCCTGGGTGCAACAGTATCCCCTATGCGACTCTCCCACATGGACTTGCTGGTCACAGTCTACCCGATGATACCAAGCACTGTGGCCTGGACTCTGTTGAGAGTAACTGTAAGGCATCTCATCTCCACCACTGAACTTTGGATTCAACCCCTTTATGTATAGCACCAATTCACGTTTCCAGCACAAGATCACCTAATAAATACACTGAACCACATACGCATTTGTAGATTTATCTTTGAACCACAGCATAACATGATATGAGTGTGCAAATGTATACAATGCAAGGATATACAACAAACAGCAGCAATCCACACACTTGTATCAGATTCCGTGTGAGGACACACATTGGTCAGAAATCACTAACAACTACATACATGGATGGCAAGACACAACTGTGTGGGATAGTAAATGCTGGAGGGGGGTTTGGATGCCAAACTGCTATCACAGCCAGGCCCAGGAGAGTCACATTGAGGTGTACAGATCATAGTGACAAAACTAATTGTCCACGTAGGGAGTACCTACAATTGTGTCCTAGGGTTATGTGAACTATCATCATCATCATGCAGTACTGTGGATGTCATGAATGGCGCAAAGGACAAGGGTGGCAGGACAGACTGTGGGCAATGGGCTGTTGCTCTCTACACAAGCACACCTGACTAGGTGACCTACCCCTATGTAGCTAAAAGTACTAGACTCCTGTTATGGGAGCAACGCATACAGAACAACTACCCACGTCTGACACATACCTACACCAGACTGGGTAAATCACACCACACCCAAGAGACGTGGTCATGGTGTGTGTCCCCTGTGGCAACTTGACTGACTGTGAGAGCTATGTAGAAGTGGTGTGACCAGGTTCTGTACTGCCACGTGACTGTTAGCAAGATGATTTTTCCTGCTGTGGTGTAGACAAGGTAACAATGTACAATATTGTGCCTATGGAAGGTGTGTGTGTGCTGTACACGGCACATGACCTGGTGGTACGTAGACCCAATGTCATGTGAATCGGCATAGTTGTGCCAGTATGTGCTGCACACACAGACACATAAGCTGCAGTGGCTGAGTCAGAAGCATTGTGATACCAGGAGGGTGATTGTCTGGTGTTGTCTGTGTGTAGGGTGGCAGGAGCATGCTCTACAAAAGGATGGAAGGAGGGTCATCCTGTGGGTGTCTGTGTACCTGGATCGTGTGTGCTGCATCGTGCCTGTGCATGCATCAGCAATGAGTGAAGACATGACGGCAGGAGGGGTGTGACTACTTGCCAAATGGGCACATACCGCAAGGGCATTTGCAAGCCACAGAGTTACATGTGAATGTGAAGGCAGGAGTGTCTGACTCACTCGGGGTCAATGCAAATAAAATGGCACAGTAATGACCAAAGATCACAGTCACTGTATCAGGGCCCATACAGACAAGTGGGGCACAGGACACACAGCGTCAGCAAGTGTAGACTACAGCTAGGGTGTGGAAAGCTGAACAGCTGCTACAAAGCCATCGACCTTACACAAAATATAGTATTACAGCCTTCCCATACACCATGCATGTGCCCGCTGGACACGTCAACACATAACAAGCATAAGCATACTACATGCCAAATACTAAACATGCACATTAGAAGGACATGTCCGTTGACATGAAGGCGACAGAATATTAAAAATAAACACACGTCATGCACAACATGAGTTAATTGCATTGTGAGCCCATGGAGCACTGTCAAACATACATGTGCATTGGCAAGGACTCAAAATGCCACTATTAATGATGTCACCTGTAATGCAGCAGTAATATTGGGTAGAAGGCTGTCAAGGACTGGCCATACCTTTCTTCATCAGAGTGGTGTGATGCTCAAAGGGTTCCACCTCCAAATAGCCCCTTGGTCTGAGTACAAATGACAGACACAAAAGGGTGATCAGGCGACGGAAGGAGAGGATGGGAACTGCTGGGAGGGAGACCTGAAACAGAGGCAAATAACCATTAGGAGTACATTCTCATGTCACTGCTAATACAAAAACCTCACGTGATACACTCTACCAGTCACACCTGAGAATTAAAATGACTGGAGACAACATTACATTAGTCATCATGCTATCACATCAGATCCGATGCTATGACACGGACACATAAAACCTAGGACAGTCTGTGATCGAATAGAGTATTGTGAAACGCTCACAAGTGAGCACCCATGCAATGAGACCTATGTTGGTAAAAATACATTCACTGGCTCAGATGCGGTGGACCTCACTAACAAATGAAAACAGTTGGCAATGCTACTTACGCAGACTGTAATATCTGTTTTTGATCATGTGTACCCATAAGGGCCATGTAGGCAAAATTTACTTTACCCAAAACAGCTCTAAGAATCACATATGATGAAGAAGCTAATGACCTACATGCAATGAAGGCACTCTGTAGCCAGTCTTTTGATCTATCAACATAGCATTACTAAGCTAAACATGAGATGCTGTTAGTAGAAATATCAACTGGAAGTGAAGTTGAACCAAAGCACAAAATGATAACCCTACCATTGCACATAGATGCTGCACGGGACTCGAGAATCATGAGAATGACCGCACTCCACTGGTGCAACACCATAATTGAGATATGCATCATCCCAACATTGTCATGTCTCAAGCAAAACATACATGGCATCATGTGATTCAAAACAGAAGTGCTACTCACTGTGAAGGCTGGTGGAGCAGTATTTTCAACCTGCACGGAGGTAACGACAGGACAGTGACATGAAATAGTGCAACAAGGGGCAATGCATCCATGTCCACAGATTCACAGGACAATTCTCAGGACATGTGGTACATACAGTGGGCAACACCTACACAACATGGTAGAATGGCAACCAAACTGGACTGTCCCACAAGGTGGAGGTGAGGATCCACTCACATTCAAATGCACACAGTGATGCTGCAATCCCCCACAGAGTCCGTGTTTGAGACCTCTGACACAATGTCAAACCATGGTATATGCAATGTTGCAGTGGCAATGTCTACACACATTGATGCATCCACCAGAGTATACAAGTACAACAGATGACTGTCAGATGGGGTGACTATCCTGTCATGGGAGTGGGCATACATGTAATAAGTTATTGTTTTTGCATGTATTCATGGTCGCACTACATGCACATGAACATGTACCACACCTTTCAACACATACCAACGGTAAACAGCCTCGTATGAGTCCTTACCCAAAATGACTTCTCCACATGTCCATGCATGCTCCGTTGATTAGGCTGACGTTGCTATCATCTTCAGCAATAGCAGGGTGACCACGATGACCCAAACGGACAACAGGCAGGGTGAGCTGTGGATGAGAGTGCCACACAAGGGGTCAAATTCTGTACAATGTCATTCAGACAATGTCCTGTACAATATCCAGTTGTTGTAGTACACATGTACATTCCAAGTACACACATAGCACGTATGTGTGTTGTATTACATCTGCACATGTGTGACACAGCACTACAGACATCCAAGTGACATTGCATACAGTCTGCTGCATACACATCATGCTACCCATGCAACTCTGTAATACATGTATTACATATAACCAGCTAAGACTCACCATTATGAGAAGAAGTTGCGGATGAGGTGACTCCGGATATCATCTTCTACCTCCTCATCACTGGTATCCTGGGCAAGGCCTTCATCCTCTACGGGCGGATGTTCCAGCTCATCAGGGTCAAGGTAGAGTGGCACGGCCTGCTCCACTGCCATGTTGTGAAGCATGCAGCATACAGTGAAGATGTCACACACCTTGCGTGGGCTGTATTGGAGGGCTCCGCCTGTCCTGTCCAGGCACCTGAACCGGCTCTTCAGGACTCCAAATGTCCGCTCAATCACCCGCCTGGTCTTCCCATGAGCATTGTTGTACCGCTGGTCTGCAGCTGTCCTGGGGTTGCGTAGTGGAGTCATTAGCCACGGCATGTTTGGATATCCAGCGCCTCCTGCAAATCTGCATCATGGAAATGAGTGTGTAACATGATTCAGATGAAGAAGGTGTGACATACTGACATACATAGCTGACAGAGTATACTCACCAACAAGACATGCCCGGTGGTTGTGCAGCTGCAGCATCATCTGTGGTACCCTGCTACGCCTCATGATGAAAGCATCGTGGCACGATCCTGGAAAACGTGCAGAGACATGTGAGATAATCATGTTGGCAAGACACACCACCAGGGCATTTATTGAGTGGTAGTGTTTCCTGTTGCGATACGCTTGCTCCTGAGCCTGTGGTAGCACCAGACCAACATGTGTACCATCAATTGCACCAATTACATGTGGCATGCGTCCCAGGGCATAGAATTCCCCCTTGACATCTGTCAACTGTTCTGGAGTAGGGAATGTGATGAATTCATCAAGGTGGAGCAACATCGCAGCCAAAACATCTGTCAATACACGGCTGAACATGGTCTGAGACATCCCTCCCACATCAGCTATGGTAAATTGGAACGTACCTGTGGCAAAGAAATGGAGGGCTGCCATCACCTTTACCTTGGGTGTCAGCGCCGTTGGATACCTGTGTCGTGGTTGCAGGTGAGCCTCCAGTCTGTCCGTCAGGTCCTTGATCATCTGTCTGGTGAAGCGATAACGACGGATGCAATTGCGTTCCCTCATGGCTTCCAAGTCAGGTAACGGCCGTTCCAGAGGGGGTGCCCTGCAATACACAAATATTAGGAAATGTGTTCAACTGTCTGACTAAGACAATAACAATGTACATGGCACAAGCAACACTGCTTCAACAAATCTAGACAAGTGTGAGTGTGGCGTGGGAGACACACTTTTGTAACATGTTCCAACTCCCAGCCACTCCTCCGTGAACAGTACAAGACCTGTGGTCTGTGGAATGGATATGACATGCATACAAAATATCTGATGGAAAGGTCTTATTGAGCATGACAATGTATCATCTCTGTGACACACGCCATGTGAATGTCAGTAGGAGGTTGTCTGCACATCCAGACAGCTTACAGCAATACACACACCACATGTGGCATCATTTGCACAGTTCTGACATAGTCATGTTGCGGTGTGATATTTCCATAACTATTACATGAACATCATCATACTGCATTAATGTTTGATTAGTCACAAATGGCCTGTGATGCCATCACACATGTGAGCGCTTCATTAACACAAGTGGCATGGTGTGCGTACATTAGAAACCCTGTAATCACGGCAAGGACACAATATGGATGCTCCTACAGAAGATGTACTGAAATGTATGAACTGGTTACTTACCTTTCGTAAAAAAATATCATTATGGAACAGTAGTAAGTAGCATGTAACTGACTTTGAATACATACCAATCTTCAGACAAATTTGCCTCCCTGGATGCCATCTATGTGAGCCAGGGATATTGAGCCATCACTGGATGAAATACCGTGTCGCTGACTGGCATCCTACAAGTGCTTGGCCAAGTATTGCCCGTACCTACAACGCACACTCTGCCAGCAGTTACACAACCATGTCCCACAGACAGTGTGGGAAGCGGACTAAGAGGCATGTGATGTTGTAAGACCTCAGTCCCAGACTCAGGGAGGATGATGACATCTGTCCGTACTGCTCAGACCTCTTGGATACCCTCTACAGCGGAGCTACGGGGAATGTGGTCTGTGATTTGGCGGGCAGGATGCCCATGCTCTCTGGGGTGGGGTGGGAGGACAGGGCACATGGCCGGTCCGGGGAGGGGTGTGGTCGTCTGACAACGTGCCTATCTACAGCCAAACATGCAGCGTGCCTGTACATGCAGAACAATATAGATACAGTACATTCCTCAGGATAGGCCTGCAGACGCTCAGCGGAGCGTGACTGCACTTGAAGGACCTCAGTGAGGAGGTTGGTCCTCACCGCGGCAACGGGGAAATGATTGGGCAAGGCTATGGCCGCCCACATAAACATTACACTGTATGTTGGCCGCTCATCCATTAACACGTTTGGAGTAGAGACATCACCAGTGTCTGGCTAGGTGTCCAGACCACTTGCATGCCCCAGTCCACCTGTCCTGTCACCTTGGGACCGACACTCATGTGTCAGTGGGTCTTCAAGACCCTCCCAATACTCATTGATATCCATTTCATGATAATCAGGCCTGTCATGAGCTGTGGCCGGCTCGTAGGAGTTGAACCCCCCCCCTGCAGCATTAATGGCGGTATACTGCCGCACAGTTCCCACGCCAGTGCCGTACAGGGTGTGGTATCGGGGACACCACCACCTGAGAACGGCGCAAAGGCTGGCACCTGGGGGACAGTTGCCAGTGAGGTTGTGAGGTGAACCAGCGAGGACCAGGATCAACATTCAGATCCTTTCTGTCACAGCGTGTCTGGCACATATGCGCCGCCTGCGTCAGGGACAAAGTGAGTGATGGCGTCACGGGCAAATCACCAGACGCGCAAGTGCCCCAGACGTGTCTGCTGGGCCCGAATCCGCCGCGTAGGCCTTTGGTGGTGTGAGGGACATCATGGACATGAGTACCACAGGTCGTGGTGCAGGCTACAACGGCTGCAAATCTGACAGAGCCGCGTGGGCGGTGTCACCCGAATCCCATGCAGCATTGCACGTGCTTTGTGTAGATTTGGAAGTGTGATGACATCTCTTTCACATATATGGGTTACCTGACGACTTGGCCCTGGAGGACTGATGTCAAATCCAGGGGCTATGATGTCTCAACACCCACGCCCAGGCACTCCTCCTACATCCAGACCATGAGCCATTGTGCTGCAGGGACAACTGCTGGAATCTGAGCGGCATGTGTGACCAATCACACCTGCATTCATATGTCTGGTCCCAGCAGTCGGAGCAGCTCTACTTGTCTTGCTTGACGTGAACACTGTGGAGACACCGACGGTGAGGGTCATTCACCAACATGAGAGGGTTGCAATCCTCACAGGCTTTGAAATGGACATCCCTATTGGCACCGTCCTGAGTCAGACAATCCAAGTGAAATGGTCAGAAGTGATCGTACTATGATCTTGTGTTAAAAATGAGTTAGGTTACACTTATACGGGACCAGCGCAGGTGTTGTTAATACAGAGGACCTGACGTGAGCACGCTGAGGTCACGTATGAGTACCCACACAACGTCATCACGGCACACACAACGCCAACAACACACGGTGGGCCGCAGGACATGCCTACCGACACACAAGTGTACTACTGAGCGGAAATTGGCATGTCCAGGATGACACGTGGGGATATTCTAAGGTGAGTAATATGATAGTGTCCTGAACATTTCATATGCAAACAGCAGGCACAATATGACATATGGCACACACATGACGTGGTGACTTAGGGTCATGCTGTGCGTCTATTACACCTCTCTCACAGTGGGCATGTTTCTGTGATCATGTGCCAGTTCCCTGTACTGAATGGTGTGGCAGTCCAGTGTTGATGTGCATCGCAATATGTTGTAGACGTTACGCCGGTGCAAAGTGTTGTATGCATGTGATGCACATGTGCTGAAGGAGTAATGACAAGTCTTGCCAGCTCTTCACACTTCAACTGAGGCACTAGGTCACAGTCCCTGTGATTATTCTATGTCTGCCACACTTGGGGCATGCTGATGTGAGGATGCCATGCTGATGTATGCATCCACATTGTCAACATGAGGGTAGACTTCATCCCTGCTATGTGATTTCCTAGAGTCACTCTCCCAATGGTGACATGAAGGAGGTCAGGAACGCAGCCTACACAAACGTTCACGTGAGCATGTCTGACGCACTGTACATACACCTCGTTTCTCTATTGCATTTCAGCCCTACGCGAGCAAAGCGTACCCCAACGGTACGTGCGTGTGTACGCCTCGTTTCCCTATTGCTTTTCAGCCCTACGCGAGCAAAGCGTACCCCAACGGTGCGTGCGTGTGTACGCCTCGTTTCCCTATTGCATTTCAGCCCTACGCGAGCAAAGCGTACCCCAACGGTACGTGCGTGTGTACGCTTTGTTTCCCTATTGCATTTCAGCCCTACGCGAGCAAAGCGTACCCCAACGGTACGTGCGTGTGTACGCCTCGTTTCCCTATTGCTTTTCAGCCCTACGCGAGCTAAGCGTACCCCAATAGTACGTGCGTGTGTACGCCTCGTTTCCCTATTGCTTTTCAGCCCTACGCGAGCAAAGCGTACCCCAACGGTACGTGCGTGTGTACGCCTCGTTTCCCTATTGCATTTCAGCCCTACGCGAGCAAAGCGTACCCCAACGGTACGTGCGTGTGTACGCCTCGTTTCCCTATTGCGTTTCAGCCCTACGCGAGCAAAGCATACCCCAACGGTACGTGCGTGTGTACGCCTCGTTTCCCTATTGCTTTTCAGCCCTACGCGAGCTAAGCGTACCCCAATGGTACGTGCGTGTGTACGCCTCGTTTCCCTATTGCATTTCAGCCCTACGCGAGCAAAGCGTACCCCAACGGTACGTTCGTGTGTACGCCTCGTTACACCATTGAATGGGTTGCATTGGCAATGGCAATGTCACCTTACTTGTGTGGGTATTTGTTAAAATACATAGGGGACATCTAGGGGAACAGTGGACAGATCAAAATGCAACCAGGTTGTCATGGATACAGAATTTTTTGAGCCTCCTACAGGTGCTAGAGAAAATTCAGTTGGGCAAAAGTATACAATGTTGCAAAAGTTGTTGTTCAGCTCAGGCTCAGTTTTCAAACCATGCATATGTGTGTCATGTCCTTATGTGTGAAGTGATTGGATGGAACGTAGGATGCTAACTATGGTGGCCTATCAAACACTACTCCTTGGACTCACAGCCCCTCTTCAGCACAGATATAAGGCAGCATGTGGCTGTCATAGGGCACTTGCCTGCACAACATTGGTGTGGTAACCACAGCTGCTGTCTCTGAATCCTCTGGACCCTGATTGGCTTAGCATGGAGAGGGCACCTGCATTCACTGATGGTGAGAACAAGGCCCTGCTGGATGCCCTCCTGCCTAACTACAGCAAGCTGTATGGGAGACCAGAGGATCAGGTGAGTGATGTGTGCAATACCTTGGAGTGTGCACCTGTTTTGTGTGTGACATTATAGCCACTGTGTATGTATAGTGTCTAGATGCAATGTTGTTGGGAGTGAGTGCCAGGGTGTACAGTGTTGTTACTAGAGGCTTATTTGTTGCAGTGGGGTGTGTGACAGCGTGTCACGTGCTGCAGTGCACCCAGACGTAGCATACATTGCTCAGTGAGTGCCATGCTCGGAGAGTGTTCAGCACCCATCATGTCATCTGTAGCCTTTCAATGGCATGTCATGCAGTGGTGTTTGCTCACACGCCACATACTCGTGCCCAAAAATGCTAATGTGTTTAGCTTACAATGCCCTGTTATCATAAAGTTTTTTGTGCACATATGTGTGTGTTTGGAACATGGACCAGGTGTACTGATGCTGTTTTACTTTACATTTGTGACAGGTATCTGCCTATGAGAAGGGTGAAATCTGGCTGGACATTGCCAGGGCTGTCAGGAGCGAGGGGGGGCCTCGCAGGAGGCTCCGGAACATCAAGAAGAGGTGGCAGGACATCCGGTGCTGGAGCCGCCGCATCGCCAGAGTACAGCTAAAGCTGGAAGCTCCACGCCGGCATGGCGGCACCTCACCCCCAACATGCTCCGGGTCCTGGAAGTGGTGTTCCCAGACCTCCATAGGCAGTTGCAGGAGGGACAGCAGCAAGTAGTGGGTAGGTTTATGTCTGTTTGTTGTGATGTGTGTCACATGCTCCATATGTTAAAAAGAAAAGGAGGACCCCACACAGACTAATAGGGGACTGGGGGGATAATGGATCTTCAAAATGAGAACAGGGCGTCCCCACGAGAAGACAGTCAAAGACTGTGTATCACACCTATTTCCTAGAATCTAGGGTGAGTGTTCCATTTATCTAGATGCGACTTTGTAAAGCATGCCAATAATCTGGCGGGAAAGGTAAAGTTACAATGATTCGTGCTTACTTACTATCCGTGTATGATCAAAAAGAGCAATGTATATTTGCTGTTCTAGTTACTAGTATCCCTAAAGATGCCGACTGTTATTGAAAGGGGATTGTTGTCTCACCGTATAACCAACAATGAAAATGACCGTTTTCTAGTAATACCCACAATGAGCTAAAAGGCCTAGTTTTCAACAAACATGTACATAAGTCAATGTCTTCAGTAAATGTTAAAAAAAGGAAAAAGTTTACCACACCATGAGTTACTCTGTTACACATTTATTATACATACAAATTTAAAATTCCATCATTATAAAGCATACAATTAATCAAGAAAACAAAGTTAATACATTTGCGTAAAACAATTTAAAAACAAAGAATCACAGGTCGACGCGGCGTTTCGGTTTCTTGTATTTCTACCTTCTTCAGGACAGATTCTACATGAGTTTAAAAAGAAATTTTAAGAAAACAGAGTTACTCTACGTTGCATTGGTGCAGACCATTAAGTATACATATTTATGAGTAATCATGAGCTAATTTAACTGAAACCTCATTTCTAGGCATCTCTAGTCCAAACAGACCTTATTGCATCCCCCAGGTTTTTCTATTCCATATTGCTGGTGATGTGTGCATGCAGTTAGGCACAAAAAATCTCATGCTAGGTAATTCTAAAAAACATTAGTCTAAGAACACATATCGACCATGTCTTTACTATTCATACACTTTGTACAAAACTAGTGGTGTTTACCTCTCCCATGGACTATATAGTCCAATGCTTATGAAGCCCACAAGGAGCAACCCTATCAATACAATCTAAATAGTTGTATATCTGGTGCATACCTTAAAACAAGTGGAGTAAATTTCCCCACCAGACAGTATTTTCTGTTCAAAACCTTGTTGCCATCTGATTTCGGGACTTATTTTCGGTTTTAGTGTTCGGTGTATTACCTCTGGATAAAATAAATTCAATATAAGGGTAGCACATTAATGATTTTGTTTATTTAAAGATGTATATCTGTGTGTCACAATAGACATTCTTATAGAATAAACAAGAGGTTTGTGGTAAATTCATATCTCCACGTATAGTATTACCTCTGGAAAAAATCAATTCAATGTACCGGTAGCACATCAATGATTTATATCTATATGTCACAATGGACATTCTTATAAATTAAACGAGTGGTTTATGGTAAATTCATACCTACAGGTATAGTGTATGGATTTTGTTATGTACCTTATATTAACACTTTTCACGCTTGGTCTTCGACTACCAGGAGGAGCCACCGTATTATCCTATATGGGTTTCTTCAATGACCCTGGGAAGTAGTTTAATTGTTTGGTTATAGGTTTTTGTCAGTCCAAACAAGGGCTCTATTTAATTTGCAGTGCCTCAGTCATCACTCACCATTAAAAAGTTGCTGCTAGTTGCAATTTCTTTTTTGTTCTGGTTCTCAGGCACCTCGTTGTGGATGTCAGGGTTCCTGCTGCCTAAAGTGATGGAAAAGACATTTTGCTATATTTTTCTAAGTTCCAAATAGTTTTTCTTAGTTACTACAGTCCCTGCCTTTATTATTGCCAGCGCTGTCAGATTGTTTATCTTAAGTCTAAAAACCCTTTTTGGATGTTGTTGCTATACTATTTTAATGCTATCAGTAAGCTTTTAACGAATCAAATTATGCCCTCTTTTTTAGTAGTTTTTACCTTTAGGATTGCAAGCGGCCTCCCTGCTCCTGGGTCCTAGTAGTCTTTCCACAGCGTTCCTCGGCGGTCCTATTCGATCCGTCACGGAAATAGAATGGAACGCTGGTTACCCACGCTGTATTAATATAGTAACCGCGTGTTGATTAGCTTCTTTTTACACCAACACTGATTGGTTCTCTATCCTCCTATCAGCGTCCGGTTACCGTGGTAACCGAACGCTTTCCGCCATGTGCGGAACCGGCACTCGATTTGCCTTCCACTTTCTTCATTAGCACCTCCGGTTGGATCGGCAGGTTGCTAAGTTACTGAACGCGTTTCTGATGTCACTGGGCGCACAGTATTCCGTGTTTGCACTAGATAAAGGCTCACACGAGGGGGACTCGAAGGATGTCCCAACCGCGTATTTAAAACAGTACTTCTTAAGCTTCATGACCGCTAATCGCTCAAGTAATGCGGTTTGGTTACGTGGGGTATTTTACAGTTTTCCGTGTGCGCTGTATAAAAGGCTGACACGAAGGGGGCTCGAAGGATATGTCTCCCACTAATTTAAAACAACACTTTATAGGCTTTTTGATTGCTATTTGCTTTGGTAATGTGCTGAATATACAGTATGATGTTTGGTTATTTTTGTGGACCAGCAGTTCAACTGGACCTATATTGCTGATGCACATACCTTTAGTGAAATTACTAAATCATCCCTTCTAGTATAGTTTACCCCTCCCTACGCAGTATGATGTTAGATTATTTCCGCAGAGCAGCAGTATCACTCGGCCCAATTTACTGCTGCCTGTCTGTTTGATGGTATTGCTACATCATCTCTTGTGTGAGCTCACAGGTACACAAGTTTTGTTCAGATCTTGTGTATTGTGTCTGGCTACCTTCTACATTCTCTTATCCTTGAATGATTCTCTCCCAGTCTTCCTTAGAATTAAGGCCACACCTAACACTATTCAGGGTTGACATAAAAAATTGTTCCCTTCTTTTTCTTTTATTGTTCAGATTCCCTCCTCTGGTGTTTTCAAAAAAGTAAGTGAAAACACCAGAGGAGGGAATGATGTAGCAATACCATCAAACAGACAGGCAGCAGTAAATTGGGCCGAGTGATACTGCTGCTCTGCGGAAATAATCTAACATCATACTGCGTAGGGAGGGGTAAACTATACTAGAAGGGATGATTTAGTAATTTCACTAAAGGTATGTGCATCAGCAATATAGGTCCAGTTGAACTGCTGGTCCACAAAAATAACCAAACATCATACTGTATATTCAGCACATTACCAAAGCAAATAGCAATCAAAAAGCCTATAAAGTGTTGTTTTAAATTAGTGGGAGACATATCCTTCGAGCCCCCTTCGTGTCAGCCTTTTATACAGCGCACACGGAAAACTGTAAAATACCCCACGTAACCAAACCGCATTACTTGAGCGATTAGCGGTCATGAAGCTTAAGAAGTACTGTTTTAAATACGCGGTTGGGACATCCTTCGAGTCCCCCTCGTGTGAGCCTTTATCTAGTGCAAACACGGAATACTGTGCGCCCAGTGACATCAGAAACGCGTTCAGTAACTTAGCAACCTGCCGATCCAACCGGAGGTGCTAATGAAGAAAGTGGAAGGCAAATCGAGTGCCGGTTCCGCACATGGCGGAAAGCGTTCGGTTACCACGGTAACCGGACGCTGATAGGAGGATAGAGAACCAATCAGTGTTGGTGTAAAAAGAAGCTAATCAACACGCGGTTACTATATTAATACAGCGTGGGTAACCAGCGTTCCATTCTATTTCCGTGACGGATCGAATAGGACCGCCGAGGAACGCTGTGGAAAGACTACTAGGACCCAGGAGCAGGGAGGCCGCTTGCAATCCTAAAGGTAAAAACTACTAAAAAAGAGGGCATAATTTGATTCGTTAAAAGCTTACTGATAGCATTAAAATAGTATAGCAACAACATCCAAAAAGGGTTTTTAGACTTAAGATAAACAATCTGACAGCGCTGGCAATAATAAAGGCAGGGACTGTAGTAACTAAGAAAAACTATTTGGAACTTAGAAAAATATAGCAAAATGTCTTTTCCATCACTTTAGGCAGCAGGAACCCTGACATCCACAACGAGGTGCCTGAGAACCAGAACAAAAAAGAAATTGCAACTAGCAGCAACTTTTTAATGGTGAGTGATGACTGAGGCACTGCAAATTAAATAGAGCCCTTGTTTGGACTGACAAAAACCTATAACCAAACAATTAAACTACTTCCCAGGGTCATTGAAGAAACCCATATAGGATAATACGGTGGCTCCTCCTGGTAGTCGAAGACCAAGCGTGAAAAGTGTTAATATAAGGTACATAACAAAATCCATACACTATACCTGTAGGTATGAATTTACCATAAACCACTCGTTTATTTTATAAGAATGTCCATTGTGACATATAGATATAAATCATTGATGTGCTACCGGTACATTGAATTGATTTTTTCCAGAGGTAATACTATACGTGGAGATATGAATTTACCACAAACCTCTTGTTTATTCTATAAGAATGTCTATTGTGACACACAGATATACATCTTTAAATAAACAAAATCATTAATGTGCTACCCTTATATTGAATTTATTTTATCCAGAGGTAATACACCGAACACTAAAACCGAAAATAAGTCCAGAAATCAGATGGCAACAAGGTTTTGAACAGAAAATACTGTCTGGTGGGGAAATTTACTCCACTTGTTTTAAGGTATGCACCAGATATACAACTATTTAGATTGTATTGATAGGGTTGCTCCTTGTGGGCTTCATAAGCATTGGACTATATATTCCATGGGAGAGGTAAACACCACTAGTTTTGTACAAAGTGTATGAATAGTAAAGACATGGTCGATATGTGTTCTTAGACTAATGTTTTTTAGAATTACCTAGCATGAGATTTTTTGTGCCTAACTGCATGCACACATCACCAGCAATATGGAATAGAAAAACCTGGGGGATGCAATAACGTCTGTTTGGACTAGAGATGCCTAGAAATGAAGTTTCAGTTAAATTAGCTCATGATTACTCATAAATATGTATACTTAATGGTCTGCACCAATGCAACGTAGAGTAACTCTGTTTTCTTAAAATTTCTTTTTAAACTCATGTAGAATCTGTCCTGAAGAAGGTAGAAATACAAGAAACCGAAACGCCGCGTCGACCTGTGATTCTTTGTTTTTAAATTGTTTTACGCAAATGTATTAACTTTGTTTTCTTGATTAATTGTATGCTTTATAATGATGGAATTTTAAATTTGTATGTATAATAAATGTGTAACAGAGTAACTCATGGTGTGGTAAACTTTTTCCTTTTTTTAACATTTACTGAAGACATTGACTCATGTACATGTTTGTTGAAAACTAGGCCTTTTAGCTCATTGTGGGTATTACTAGAAAACGGTCATTTTCATTGTTGGTTATACGGTGAGACAACAATCCCCTTTCAATAACAGTCGGCATCTTTAGGGATACTAGTAACTAGAACAGCAAATATACATTGCTCTTTTTGATCATACACGGATAGTAAGTAAGCACGAATCATTGTAACTTTACCTTTCCCGCCAGATTATTGGCATGCTTTACAAAGTCGCATCTAGATAAATGGAACACTCACCCTAGATTCTAGGAAATAGGTGTGATACACAGTCTTTGACTGTCTTCTCGTGGGGACGCCCTGTTCTCATTTTGATGTCACATGCTCCATGCAGTGCTCAAAGGCATGGTTACACTCCCATAGTTTGAGTGTTGTGGTCAGACAGGCACTCCATGCATTGGCCTCAGAATGTCCCCGTTTCTGCAGCTGCTTCTTTACATGCCTTGCCCTAATCCACTTTTGACCTGCGCTTTGGATGATGTTTGTTTTTCACATGTACTCCTATGGTGCAATGTCTATGTATGCATCTTCCTTTGCACATCATCATGTTGGAGGGGGGGTCTGTGACACCTGTTGGAACCTTACATGTGGCACCACATGTGCACTGTGTCTGCTGTTCTACATATTTAGGCACTGATCTTGAGTCTAAACATGTGTCTTCTGCACGAGTCAGCCTGAGTGGCCTTTGTCCATGGTACTCTTTCAAATAGTCATGTGTTGGCTACAGGTGCACAATGTACAAGTGCAATATTTTTGGCTTATGCATACTCACACTGGGCAGTGCGTGTGTGCATAGTTGCCACATAAGTCAAATGTTCTTTGTAATTACTATTGATGGTCAGTCACACAATGAGGCTTGGGGTGTCAACAGCTGTGATGCCAGTGTGAGGTGACGTTACACTTGGTTCAGGTCCCAGGATGGCATCACATGTCACTTCAGGAAGGACTTTTCCCATGTGGCACAAGGTGTAAGGAAATTCAACATGTGCAGGTCTGGGTTTGGGTGGCAGGGTGTGTAAATGAGCTGTGATGCTTCATCAGCTATCCTGTTGTCAGGCAGTCAATCATCATTGTGTCGCTCATGATAGAATTTTCCATTCACTGTTGCTTGTATCCTACTATACATTATGCGTAGTGTCTCTCGCAATTGGCCACAACTAGACTTATCATTGTGCAGTGTTCAGTCTCCTGTGACTCATGATGCATGCCATGTTCAGAAATGAAGCCTAATGATTTGTAGCTGACATGTCTGATGTGTACAGGTCACTGATATGTTATTATTCTTCTCCTTGCCCACAGCATCATCATCTGAATCTGGAGGGGACACAGGCGCGGACCACGAAGAGGGACACACCGACAGTGCCACCTGCTTTGAGGAGTCGGAGGGAGGCAGTGGCACGGAGGGTGATGAGAGTCTGCTGGCCGGACGACATGTGACTGACACATCTTACCATGCCGACAACTCCGAGTCAGACTCTCAGGAGGAGGGGGAATATGCAACAATGGTCTCTCCATCATCTTTGGCTGGCGTCCCCTCCTCCAGTACCATCTCCACCCTCCCAGTCATTAGTGTCCCTAGGATCCGTGCTAGCAGCCGTGTCTCCTTTGTTCCCGGCACCGCAGCCCCTGCCCCTGTGTCCCCTGCTGCCCTCAGTGCTGAGACTGTGGACCTACTCCGACAGATTGCAGTAGGTCAGACGTCCATACTGACTGTCCTCCCTCCATGGACATACACAACTGATTACACAGTTGGTGTCGTTCATGGAGGGCATGTCGTCGGCCATGTCTGATCTACGTCGGAGTGTGGCTGCCATAGAGTCAACACTGACGGCAGCAATGTACTCCCAGCAGCCTCTGTCTCCCCCCCATCCTTCAGACCCATCCACCTCTGCCTCTCCCATATCTACACAACATACACGCAGACGCCACAGGTCACACACACCCTGCACACCCTAACGTCAGAAAAAGCTCAAAGCTCCACGCACGCAATCTCAAGGGGATGTAGGCACACCCACAGGGAGTGGGGACACAACGCACACACGCATCCACACACCCAGGAGTACAGACTCACAGCCCTCTACCTCCACCCCCAATGTGTCCCCGGGTTCAGGTGGTAGTTTTTCCACACTGGCTGAGGTGTGCAGCCAGGTTTTCGAAGCTACTTTTGTCAATACACCAGCCAGTGTGGCTGAATGCACTACACCTGCACCCACTCCGCCTGTCCTTCCCTCTCCTGTCCATGCGGTGCCGGAGGATTCCACAGATGGTGGCCACATCGTTTCCACTGGGGATTAAACGCCATGTGCAGGCAAGTTTGGGTGTGCCCACACCCATGGAGCTACAAACTGTTGCTCAGACTTTTTTGGACTGGACATTGGCCTTTAATGAGCAGGGACTCTTATTTGCGTTTCTTTTTTGGAGCAGCTGAATAAAGCAATTCTTGTTATTTTCTGAAGTTGACTTTGTGTGATAATGTCTGTGACTGCTGTGTGCCTGGGAGCTGGTGTCAAGTTGTATTTTAGGTATGTTCATATGTGTCAATCTCCAGATGGTAATGCGGTTCACAATGGTATGTGTTTTTGTGTAACAGCTGGGCAGGGAGGGGATGTTAGCCACACACACTCTGATGCTGGGCACTGGGGGGCACTGGTGGGGGGGGTGTTAGGCACACACTCTGATGCTGGGCACTGGGGGGCACTGGTGGGGGGGTGTTAGGCACACACTCTGATGCTGGGCACTGGGGGGCACTGGTGGTGGGGGTGTTAGGCACACACTCTGATGCTGGGCACTGGTGGGGGGGGGTGTTAGGCACACACTCTGATGCTGGGCACTGGGGGGCACTGGTGGGGGGGGGGTGTTAGGCACACACTCTGATGCTGGGCACTGGGGGGCACTGGTGGTGGGGGTGTTAGGCACACACTCTGATGCTGGGCACTGGGGGGCACTGGTGGGGGGGGGGGGGTTAGGCACACACTCTGGGGGGGGGTGTTAGGCACACACTCTGATGCTGGGCACTGGGGGGCACTGGTGGGGGGGTGTTAGGCACACACTCTGATGCTGGGCACTGGGGGGCACTGGTGGTGGGGGTGTTAGGCACACACTCTGATGCTGGGCACTGGGGGGCACTGGTGGGGGGGGGTTAGGCACACACTCTGATGCTGGGCACTGGGGGCACTGGTGGGGGGTGTTAGGCACACACTCTGATGCTGGGCACTGGGGGCACTGGTGGGGGGGGGGGTGTTAGGCACACACTTTGATGCTGGGCACTGGGGGGCACTGGTGGGGGGGTTTAGGCACACACTCTGATGCTGGGCACTGGGGGGCACTGGTGGGGGGGGTGTTAGGCACACACTTTGATGCTGGGCACTGGGGGCACTGGGGGGCACTGGTGGGGGGGGGGGTGTTAGGCACACACTCTGATGCTGGGCACTGGGGGGCACTGGGGGGCACGTGTGGGGGGGGTGTTAGGCACACACTCTGATGCTGGGCACTGGGGGGCACTGGTGGGGGGTGTTAGGCACACACTCTGATGCTGGGCACTGGGGGGCTCTGGGGGGCACTGGTGGGGGGGTGTTAGGCACACACTCTGATGCTGGGCACTGGGGGCACTGGTGGGGGGGTGTTAGGCACACACTCTGATGCTGGGCACTGGGGGGCACTGGTGGGGGGGGGTGTTAGGCACACACTCTGATTCTGGGCACTGGGGGGCACTGGTGGTGGGGGTGTTAGGCACACACTCTGATGCTGGGCACTGGTGGGGGGGTGTTAGGCACACACTCTGATGCTGGGCACTGGGGGCACTGGGGGGCACTGGTGTGGGGGGGTGTTAGGCACACACTCTGATGCTGGGCACTGGGGGCCACTGGTGGGGGGTGTTAGGCACACACTCTGATGCTGGGCACTGGGGGGCACTGGTGGTGGGGGTGTTAGGCACACACTCTGATGCTGGGCACTGGTGGGGGGGGTGTTAGGCACACACTCTGATGCTGGGCACTGGGGGGCACTGGTGGGGGGGTGTTAGGCACACACTCTGATTCTGGGCACTGGGGGGCACTGGTGGTGGGGGTGTTAGGCACACACTCTGATGCTGGGCACTGGGGGGCACTGGTGGGGGGGGTTAGGCACACACTCTGATGCTGGGCACTGGGGGGCACTGGTGGGGGGGGTGTTAGGCACACACTCTGATGCGGGGCACTGGGGGCACTGGTGGGGGGGTGTTAGGCACACACTTTGATGCTGGGCACTGGGGGGCACTGGTGGGGGGGGGTGTTAGGCACACACTCTGATGCTGGGCACTGGGGGGCACTGGTGGGGGGGTTGTTAGGCACACACTTTGATGCTGGGCACTGGGGGTCACTGGTGGGGGGGTGTTAGGCACACACTCTGATGCTGGGCACTGGGGGGCACTGGTGGGGGGGGTGTTAGGCACACACTCTGATGCTGGGCACTGGGGGGCACTGGTGGGGGGGTGTTAGGCACACACTCTGATGCTGGGCACTGGGGGGCACTGGTGGGGGGGTGTTAGGCACACACTCTGATGCTGGGCACTGGGCGGCACTGGTGGTGGGGGTGTTAGGCTCACACTCTGATGCTGGGCACTGGTGGGGGGGTGTTAGGCAAACACTCTGATGCTGGGCACTGGGGGGCACTGGTGGGGGGGGTGTTAGGCACACACTCTGATGCTGGGCACTGGGGGGCACTGGTGGTGGGGGTGTTAGGCACACACTCTGATGCTGGGCACTGGGGGGCACTGGTGGGGGGGGGGTTAGGCACACACTCTGATGCTGGGCACTGGGGGGCACTGGTGGGGGGGTGTTAGGCACACACTCTGATGCTGGGCACTGGGGGCACTGGTGGGGGGGTGTTAGGCACACACTCTGATGCTGGGCACTGGGGGGCACTGGTGGGGGGGGTGTTAGGCACACACTCTGATGCTGGGCACTGGGGGGCACTGGTGGGGGGGTGTTAGGCACACACTTTGATGCTGGGCACTGGGGGCACTGGTGGGGGGGTGTTAGGCACACACTCTGATGCTGGGGGGCACTGGGGGGCACTGGTGGGGGGGTGTTAGGCACACACTCTGATGCTGGGCACTGGGGGGCACTGGTGGGGGGGTGTTAGGCACACACTCTGATGCTGGGCACTGGGGGGCACTGGGGGGCACTGGTGGGGGGGTGTTAGGCACACACTCTGATGCTGGGCACTGGGGGGCACTGGTGGGGGGGTGTTAGGCACACACTCTGATGCTGGGCACTGGTGGGGGGGTGTTAGGCACACACTCTGATGCTGGGCACTGGGGGGCACTGGGGGTGTGTTAGGCACACGCTCTGATGCTGGGCACTGGGGGGCACTGGTGGGGGGGTGTTAGGCACACACTCTGATGCTGGGCACTGGTGGGTGTTCTGCTCACCACTTACACTTACAATCACATTGCAGGCGTATGTGCCACACGTCAATTGCACTGGTGTAGTGCGGTGACCTGCCGTACCCCGTGGTCGATGACGTAGGTGCGGCGTATTGCGCTGGTGTAGTACGGTGACGTACCGTACCCCGTGGTCGATGACGTAGGTACGGCCGGTCTCCGTATTGCACTGGTGTCGTGCGGTGACCTGCCGTACCCCGTGGTCGATGACGTAGGTGTGGTGTATTGCGCTGGTGTAGTACAGTGACGTACCGTACCCCGTGGTCGATGACGTAGGTACGGCCGGTCTCCGTATAGCACTGGGGTAGTGCGGTGACCTGCCGTACCCCGTGGTCGATGACGTAGGTATGCCCGGTCTCCGTATAGCACTGGTGTAGTGCGGTGACCTGCCGTACCCCGTGGTCGATGACGTAGGTGCGGCGTATTGCACTGTCGTAGTGCGGTGACCTGACGTACCCCGTGGTCGATGACGTAGGTGCGGCCGGTCTCCGTATAGCACTGGTGTAGTGCGGTGACCTGCCGTACCCCGTGGTCGATGACGTAGGTACGGCCGGTCTCTGTATAGCACTGGTGTAGTGCGGTGACCTGCCGTACCCCGTGGTCGATGACGTAGGTGCGGCGTATTGCACTGGTGTAGTGCGGTGACCTGACGTACCCCGTGGTCGATGACGTAGCTGCGGCCGGTGTCCGTATAGCACTGGTGTAGTGCGGTGACCTGCCGTACCCCGTGGTCGATGACGTAGGTATGGCCGGTCTCCGTATAGCACTGGTGTAGTGCGGTGACCTGCCGTACCCCGTGGTCGATGACGTAGGTGCGGCTTATTGCGCTGGTGTAGTGCGGTGATGTACCGTACCCCCTGGTCGATTACTTGGGTACGGCCGGTCTCCGTATTGCACTGGTCTAGTGCGGGAGTGTGTGGCGCAACATGGGCAGACATTACAATCGTGTAATGGAGATGTGCGCGTGTAGCAAGACGTACAGGTATGTAGAACCTCATTGTACTCACCTTCTGCGCCGTCGTCGGTTTCTCTGTACGAGGTGGTGGGCGTACAGGATAGGGATTACACAGACGATGGCGTCCATGTCCTGCTTGTCGCGTACCGGGGTGCGGGTCGTGCCGAAGTCTGGTTTTACGGTAGTTTTGAGCTGTCGTAGAAAAAGAGCCGTACGGAGTGTGTGGAACACGGATCGTACTTTGTGGTTCGGGAGACGCCGTTTATGTACGTACGGACGTAGCGTCGAGCATCAGCCGACTGCTATTCGTACGGACTTTCGATTCGTACGGCGTTTTTTACGAGACGTACGGAGTGACGCATTGAGTTGTGATCGTACTTGCACATTCGTACGGGGACGCCTTCGGGTTCGATTCGTACGGGGAAAAACGCTCCGTACAGCAATTCGGAGCGCTTTTTACCGGATCGGAATCGAGCCCATAAGTGTATCTTGTGGGGAGTCAAATATGCCCTGTGTATAATCATCAATTGTATAAATTTAGACCTAGGGTTCCGGGACACTTTCCTTGGCAATCTCAGTACCAGTTCCCAGTCCTTGTCGCTCAATGCTATCCCTAGATCCACCCCCCCATCGCAGTTTCAGGGGCTGTAGGGGGTCAGCCCTACCCTCCCGTATCCCAGCAGTCAGCCATTTTGTCAAGTGACTACCCGCCCCCATGAGGTATTGCATAGTGATCAGTGTGTTGGTGGTAGGCTCCGCTCCACCTTCCAGCCAGTGGGCGCCTATGTATTGAGTCAGTTGTGCATGTTGCAGAAAGAGTGCCCTCGGCGTTTGATGGAGCCTGGTGAATTCCTCGTATGGCAGTAGCCTGTTATCCAAGAAAAAATCCCCGATTTGCGTTATTCCCGCTTCCTGCCACACCTGCAGTCTTCGTTCCGTCATCGGGCCTGTCCCCAGTGGGATGCCCAACAGTGGTATCGAGGGTGCATAATTCGAACGTCTATTTGTATATCTGATCGCTCTCTTCCAGTATGTAAGAGCCTGTTTGAGTAGGGGTGGAGTCGTTGACGGTGTTCTGGCCCCTGGCAGTAACAGTCGATGTATGTCCCCCCGGTGTCTATCGCCCTCTGTCATGTTCAGCTCATGTAAATTGCGGCCTGCTAGCCAATACGCTAGCCATTGCAGTTGGCACGCACAGCCATAAGCGAACAAATCAGACCAAGGCCCGAGCTACCTCAACAGCCGGATCAACTTCTACGCTCCCAAACGCCACCTCCGATCAGCCAACCACGCCCTCGCCGCCGTCCCCCGCATCCGAAGAGCGACTACAGGAGGAAGGTCCTTCTCCTACCTGGCCGCCAAGACCTGGAACTCCCTCCCTCTCGACCTGCGCTTGACCCAAGACCACCTCTCCTTCAGGAAGAAGCTGAAGACCTGGCTGTTCGAGCAGTAGCGGCACATCCCCCCCCCCCCCCCCCACCCCCCCCCAGCGCCTTGAGACCCTACGGGTATGTAGCGCGCTCTATAAGTGTCACTGATTGATTGATTGAGGCACTCCCAAGCCGCCCCTATCCCTGGGTAGTTGCAGTTTGGTCATGCTTATGCGTCTCCTGCCCTTCCCCCATATTAGTTCGAGTAGTAGAGTGTTTAGTTTCTTAAAAAAGGGCATAGGGATAGAGATTGGTAGATTCGTAAAGAAGTACAACAAACGCGGCAGTACCACCATTTTTGAAATAGCCACCCTTCCTGCCACCGATAGTGGCAGGGTATTCCAGAATTGCACCCGTGTGGCTAGGTTAGTCAGGGCTCGCCCCAGGTTTCCGTCCAGCAGGTCCTGTGGTTGCCGGTATATCTGGATACCCAGGTACTTAAATGTCACGGGTGCCACCTGGAAACAGTGCGGCGGAAACTGGACTTGTGTTCCCGCCACCGGGCCCCGGAAGCCAAACCCGTATGACTTTGTCTCGTTGATGGCGAGGCCCGATAACTCGCGGAAGACCTCAAAGATCCGCGGCAGCGGTGTCACTGGGTTATTCATGTCTCTCAGGAACAGCAGTATGTCGTCGGCATACGCCGATATGACATGGTGGGTGGTAAGCCTATGTATCCCTACCGCGGCCGCTGTAGATCGTACTTTCAGCATTAAGGGCTCCAGGGCGATTATAAATAGCAAGGGCGAGAGAGGGCATCCCTGTCTCGTACCTCTCGCTATCTCAATCCGAACAGAGATACATTTGTTGGTTCGAACCCGTGCCGTAGGTTTCCGGTATAGCAGGGACACCCAGGTTATAAATCCGGCATGACCGCAAACATGTAGTCCCATCTGAGTGTGTCGAATGCCTGTCGTAAGTCCAGTGAGATACAACCCTTGGTGTCGCTCCCCCTGTGTTCGGAGACATTAGTTGACTGAGTCTCCGTAAATTTAGCGCCGTGCTCCTACCCGGTACAAACCCACATTGATCGGGGTGTACCATTTCTGGGATGTGCTGGGATAGACGTACCGCCAGTATCTTACTGAGAATTTTGGAGTCAGTGTTCAGAAGTGACAGTGGTCTGTAGTTGTCTAGTCGCAAAGCGTCCCTCCCTGGTTTCAAAAGGGAGACAATCAGGGCTTGTAGTGTCGTGTCAGGCAGGCCATTGCTCTTCATTGCCTCGCTATATAACTCATGAAGGCGGGGGGCCAGTAGGTCTATGTACGTTAAGTAAAATTCCGCCGGGAGTCCGTCTGTCCCTGGCGCCTTGTTTCTGGGCAGAGCCCGAATGGCCATTCTAATTTCTGCAACCGTAATGGGTTTCGCCAGTTCCTCACTGTGTGCCGCACTCAGTTGAGGAACGCATACGTCGGAGAAGAATTCCTCCAATGCCAGTTCCGAGAGTGGAGCGTGTGGGCCATATAAAGTAGCGTAGTAACGCCGGAATGTCATGTTGATTTCCCGCTGCCCCTGAATTAATTCCCCGGAGGAATCCTGTATCTCCATGATAGGGGTGGCTGCGGGCGCGTCCCTAGTCAGGCGCGCCAATAGCGCACCCGCCCTGTCCGCCTGTGCGTGCTGTTGTGCGGTGTACTCCCTATGGTCTAGGACCCTTAGTTCTTTCAGGAGTTCCGCATACTGTATATTAGCCTCTTGTAGTTGCGTGAGGGCGCCGTCCGTGCCTGCGGCCTCGGTTTCCAGAGCCGCTAGACTGTCTTCTACCTCTCGCAGACTCACCAATACCTGGTGTTTGACGCCTACTTTGGTGCCCATGGCCACACCGCGAATGGTAGCCTTGAAGGCGTCCCACTCAACCTGCCTGGAGCTTGCCGTACCCGTGTTCTCGGTGAAGTAGTGTGCGGTAGCGTCTGATAGTGGATGGATGGATGGATGGATTGTTTTTTATATAGCGCAATATCACCGCCAGGTCTCAAAGCGCTTTGCATTGGGAACCCGTCCTGGTTTTTCCCTGTGAGATAGCCCCTACTGGGTATCCCCAAGGTGAAAGCCAGGCATCCCGCTGCGGGGGGCCGTAGTGGAGATTAAGCAAGCTATTGCCCAGAGTTGCAGAGTGTGAACCTGTGATTCGAGTAGGCACCAAAGCGAGAATTACTGAGTCCGTGGACATTTTGGGCTCAAGACCCTGCCGCGTCGGGAATTGAACCCTGGTCCCGGGTCTGATCTCAGCATCCGGGTCTGCCTCCTCTAACCAGTGAGCCAGTAGTGTGGACTTAAAAACCGAGTCTTCTAAGAGGCTTGGGGACAGTCGCCATGTCGGTATAGGGGTGGGTAATCTTCCCCATTGCAGAGATAATTCCACTGGGTTGTGATCCGATAACGTCTTCCCCATATGTCCCACTTTCACAACCGACGGCGTGAGTGTTTTGGAGCAAAAGATGCGATCTATTCTGGTGTGGAATTTGTGCGGTGGGGAGTAGAATGTGTATTCCCTGTGTGATGCATGAAGTGCCTGCCATGTGTCGACTAGGTCCCACCCCTCAGCCCACTGTGCCAATGCTTCCGCCTGCCTCCTACTCTCTGTTGCATGTAGAGGGGGATGTGATCTGTCGAGCGTGAGATCTAGTACCGCATTACAGTCCCCACCTATAACCCAATCATACTCCACCCAATCTGCTAGTGCACTACCTAGCTCCGCAAAAAACTGCGATTGTTCTACATTCGGGGCATACAAACAGCCAAGCACTACACACACACCGTTTAGCAGTCCCTTAGCAAGCACGTATTGGCCTTCCCTGTCTATTTTAGATTCAATGAGCTTAAACGGGACCGTGTTATTAATCCAAATGGCTGCCCCCTGGGAAAATGCAGAGTATTTAGTGGCGAATAGCTGGCCCTTCCATTTCCGTAACATTTTGGCACCCTCCGAGTCATTTAAGTGTGTCTCCTGGAGGTATGCTATGTGCACCCGCCGCCTATGCAGTTGTGCTAGAACTCTGTGTCGTTTATGTACCGAGCCCAATCCCCGTACATTCCAAGTGCAGACCACATAATCATTAGGGGACGTCATTACCCCGGATACCTTCAATATAGTCCAAAACCGTTGTCCGTATCAACATTGACCACAGAATGGAAATTTTCAGTGCTACATTTGCGAACATTACCCCAACTTGTAGGTCCCCCTCTATAACCACAGAGGACCAAACCGTAACACCCAACATGGGTATATGAATTCTAGAACCGTGCCTAGGCTTGGGGGTGTGAGCCCAGACAAACTTTCACAACAGTTCGCTTCTGAAAGTCTCGTAACCATTGTACCCTATGATCATAAGTGTCCCAAGTTCCTGACCCCTCCCCCCCTCTAAACAGAGTAGAGCATCCGCTACATTACCAGACTGTCGCTGTAGGGATTAGGATCACATGTCCTCCGCCATCTGTGCTGTAATCTGGGGAAACAACTGTATGCTGCCTTCCGTGTCAGAGGCCGCTGTATGGGAACTTGTCCGACTCGCTGATGGTGACCCAATGTGCGCATCATGTTCCGCCAGTGCGTTGGTGGTAAGTCGCGCTATTGCTGCCGAGCTTTCGTCGTCCTCCCGGTCCCGACGATCAGTGTGGGGCCCTTCCGTGTCCGGGTGACCAGGGCGACCCTGAGATTCCGTCCGGCTGTCGGACCTCTGCGTTTCTGGCACCTCCTGTTCTTCTCGTGTGGATTGCATCGGGGTGAGTGTAACCTACAACCACTCCGAAGCTTCCTCTGGATTGTCGTAAGTTCTGTGATCGGGAATGACCCTAAGGCGCGCTGGGTAAAACAAGGCATATTTCATGTTGCGCTCCCTTAGTGTTCTCTTCACACTCCAGAAAGACGCTCTGGCCCTCTGCACCGCTTGCGTGAAGTCTGGGTAAATGGATACCGAGTGGTTCTCATATTTTATGGGGCCTTTCTCCCTTGCGGCCTTCAGGATGGCGTCTCTGTCGTTGAAGTGGAGGAGGCGTGCTATCAAGGGGCAAGGTGAAGCCCCCGGTTTCGGTGGCCTGGGAGGGACTCTGTGTGCTCTCTCCACGCTGTACATCTGGGTTAGATCTGCCGGGTCTGCTACCGTCTTTAGCTATTCCTCCACAAAACGGGTCGGATTTGTCCCCTCACTGCGTTCCGGCACGCCCAAGATGCGTACATTGTTGCGTCTCGAGCGCCCTTCCGCATCGTCGACCCTTTCTCTCAGGTTTTGCATTTGCTTCTCCAGATTTTCTAGTCTCGTGGAGTGTTCCGTTTGTTGGGGTATCAAATCGGCAAGCGCAAGTTTCTGCTCCGACACTTTTTCCGCTAGTTTCTTATGGTCATCTTTGAGTAGTGACAGGCCTGTTGACAATGTATCCATCCGAATCTCAAGTGCCTCTCTGGATGCCCTGATCTCCGATAGTATGAGGTCCAGCTTAGCCTCATGGGAGGTAGTTCCCGTGGGCGGAATCACGTATTCGGCAGAAGAGGGCAGGGGATCGTCCGAGCCAGAGGCCTGCGCGCCACCACGGGAGTTTCTATTCCTGCCCATCTTGCACCTCCTCAGCGTTCCTCGTGGGCAATATGCTGTTGTCCCGTCTACCCTCCTCTGCTACCTCCGGTCACTCACCGTCGGGTCGAGACAGTTATGTGTGGCGCCGCGCAACTGCGCACCCCGGGTGTGGCCTGATGTCTCGGTATTCTGCTTGGTTAGCGGTTCTAGGCACGGCTACAGCCAGGGCTGCTTTCTCGCCCTCTCCTCTAGACAGGCCAGCAGCGTTGCCGCGACCTCGGTAACCCTAGACGATGGGTGGGCCTGCGATGGTCACCTGGTGCGATGGGTGAATGGCGTAGGGCGCAAGGTGGTGGGCCCTCTGTGTCAGTCTCAAAAATTTCTAATGGACATAATATCGAAGTCAAAATATAGAATGGACAAAATATCGAATGGACAGAATATAGTGGTTACAAATATCGAATTGAAGGTAAGTAATTTAATATCGAATTTTAAAATATAGAAAGTCAAAATATCGACGTATATAATATAGGTTTCTAAATATATCGAATTTTTATTAATACCACATTTTTGAAAGTTTTTTTTATGTTATTTAATTTATGTGTAATTTAATTCTGTAGCGGGTTGTGGGTTTAAAGGGGAATAGGGTGGGAAGTAATTTAATTGTAATTAATTAAATATGTTAATTCATTTATTTTGAATTAATTGGTAATTACATTTTAATTGGTAATTAATTAATTTTACATTATTTAATTTTTGCGTAATTTAATTCTGTAGCGGGTTGTGGGTTTTAAGGGGAATAGGACGGGAAGTAATTTAATTGTAATTAATTAAATATGTTAATTTATTTATTGGTATTTATTTTGAATTAATTGGTAATTAAATTTGAATTTATAATTTATTAATTTTATATTATTTAATTTTTGCGTAATTTAATTCTGTAGCGGGTTGTGGGTTTATAGGGGAATAGGGTGGGATGTAATTTAATTGTAATTAATTAAATATGTTAGTTTATTTATTGGTATTTATTTTGAATTAATTAGTAATTGAAGTTTAATTGGTAATTAATTAATTTGTAATTGGTAATTCATTTTTAATTGGTAATTTATTTTTATTAATTGATTAATTTGTAATTATGTTTATTGTATTAATTTATTTTCCGTAGCGGGTTGTGGGTTTATTGGGGAATAGGGTGGGAAGTAATTTAATTGCAATTAAGTAGATCATTTTTATTTATTTATTGGTATTAATTTTTAATTTATTGTTAATTAATTGATAATTGGTAAGTAATTTGTATTAATAGGTAATTAATTTTAATAACTAATATTAATTTGTATTTTTGATTGATTGTTACATAATATTAAATTGGTAATTTATTTTAATTAATTTATTCTTGGTATTGATATTTATTTAATTTTTATTAATATATTAAATCTTTACTTTCCCTACTGTTGCACTCTCAGGAGTGGGAATAGTCATTTTTACCCATACGCTATCCAACGCTTTCCCTACTGTTGCACTCACTGGAGTGGGAATAGTAATTTTTACCCTTCCGCTATCCAACGCTTTCCCTACTGTTGCACTCTCTGGAGTGGGAATAGTAATTTTTACCCCTACGCTATCCAACACTTTCCCTACTGTTGCTCTCTTTGGAGTGGGAATAGTAATTTTTACCCTTCCGCTATCCAACGTTTTCCCTACTGTTGCATTCACTGGAGTGGGAATAGTAATTTTTACCCCTACGCTATCCAACGCTTTCCCTACTGTTGCACTCTCTGGAGTGGGAATAGTCATTTTTACCCCTACGCTATCCAACGCCTTCCCTACTGTTGCACTCTCTGGAGTGGGAATAGTAATTTTTACCCCACGCTATCCAACTCTTTCCCTACTGTTGCACTCTCTGGAGTGGGAATAGTAATCTTTACCCCTACGCTACCCAACGCTTTCCCTACTGTTGCACTCTCTGGAGTGGGAATATTAATTTTTACCCCTACGCTACCCAACGCTTTCCCTACTGTTGCACTCTCTGGAGTGGGAATATTAATTTTTACCCCTACGCTATCCAACGCCTTCCCTACTGTTGCACTGTCTGGAGTGGGAATAGTAATTTTTACCCCTACGCTATCCAACGCTTTCCCTACTGTTGCACTCACTGGAGTGGGAATAGTAATTTTTACCGCTACGCTATCCAACGCTTTCCCTACTGTTGCACTTTCTGGAGTTGGAATAGTAATTTTTACCCCTACGCTATCCAGCGCTTTCCATACTGTTGCACTCTTTGGAGTGGGAATAGTAATTTTTACCCCTACGCTATCCAACGCCTTCCCTACTGTTGCACTCTCTGGAGTGGGAATAGCAATTTTTACCCCCACGCTATCCAACGCTTTCCCTACTGTTGCACTCTCTGGAGTGGGAATAGTCATTTTTACCCCTACGCTATCCAATGCTTTCCCTACTGTTGCACTCTCTGGAGTGGGAATAGTAATTTTTACCCCTACGCTATCCAACGCATTCCTTACTGTTGCACTCTTTGGAGTGGGAATAGTAATTGTTACACTCCCGCTATCCTACGGTAATAATATTGTATATTTTTTATTAATATGTTAATATATATATATATATATATCCAAAGGCACAAAGAAGGGTCCTGCTGGGATTCTTCCTCCCGGGTCAGGTGGCGCACAGAAATCGACGGACCGCAAGGGCCGATTAAGTTTGAAAATCCAAAAGATTGCTTCACTGCAATAAATGCGCACTCAGGAATCGGATGTCAGCATAGAAGTTTATTTTACAGTTATCACGCATGATAACTGTAAAATAAACTTCTATGCTGACATCGGATTCCTGAGTGCGCATTTATTGCAGTGAAGCAATCTTTTGGATTTTCATATATATATATATATATATATATATATATGTTTTAACAAATAAAATTGTATGTTTTTTTATAACTTAAATTAATTATTTAAAAATGTTAAGGTTATTTAAGTATTTTTAAGTATATTTTAGTTATTTAATTTTACATTATTTTTAAGAAATTCGATATTTTTACAAAGTATATATTTTTAAACGATATTTTGGATTCAATATTTTTGTACTTACCTGTTTGTAGATAGGAATTCGATATTTTGTCTTTCGATATTTTGGCATCGATATTTTTGGTAGTCTATATTTTGTACCTCGATATTAAGTCAGTGATCCGTGGGGGGTTCCAGGATTCACCAAAATCGCGGAGTCAATGGAGGTACGCAAATGGAAGGCAGGTGGTTGCATGCTGATGGGTGACTTATACCATAACGGCCAGCTCCTCACGAGGGAAAATGCGGAAACCACATACGCGCTGGGAGCGGGCAATTCCTACAATACGCTAAGATTTCACAAGTGGCCAGAGAGATTTGGCCATTGTTCCCAGAAGAACCCCCGATAACGAGAACCCTGCAAGTAATGCTGCAAATGGAACATGTTTGCCACATGATAACACACTTATATAGGGCACTTAGGGAGGACTTGCTGAGACATCCACTTCCATTACAAGGCAAATGGGAGGAAGCGACAAGCGGACAAATTACAGAAAAAGAATGGGAAAAGATACATGAAGGGGTAAAACTGAGTTGCTCCAATGCACGTTTCAAACGTACACAATATAATTACATTCACCAGGCTTACCTCACACAGAAGGCCCTTAGGAACATTTATCCAGAGCAGTCCGACGAATGCCACAGATGTAGGCAAACAGAGGCTGATTTCGTACATGTAGTTTGGGCATGCCCGCAGGTGACAACCTTCTGTGAAGAAGTGTTGGAAACAATAAAAACAGCATTGAAGTGGGAGGTCCCAAAAGAAATACGCACAGTTTTACTGGGTCTGCTTCCCTCACCTAAAAAGAAGAAGTTAAGCAGGAAATTTGCTCTGCTAGGTTTAATCCTTGCGATTGCATGGCAAAGACCAACCCCCCAACCCTAGGCCCATGGTTAACAGATATGCGTGAATGGGCTACTGCTGAGCGAGTAAGATTTAAACTAGTTGGGAAAGATGATAGACTGGCGGACGACCTCCTAGCATGGTCACTGATGATAAACGACATACAGTCTAAGTCGAACATGAACTCACAGACCCAGACAATTGACTCACAAACCTCATATAACAAACAACAATAGGAACGATATCAATGACAGCATGATATCCACAAAAACTCAGGAGACGTCCAAATTGGGGGGGGGAGGGTGTTGAGGGAGTTAAGTTACAATAAAAGGCATGTTTAAGTAGTTGTTCACCAGATATGGTATTAATCTGTGTAATATTCCATGAGTCTTCCCTCTGCTGCCTGACATCCACAGGAAGACTCTTGTGCAAACCCTGGTGATAAGCCGCTTGGACTACTGCAACGGCCTCCTCATATCAGCAAATGAGGAGGCGCTTAATCGTTTGCAGGTAGTCCAAAATACGGCAGCAAGATTGATTCTAAATGCTCCTGCAAGCACCCCGTCCAAACCCCTGCTAAGACATCTCCACTGGTTGCCAATACGACAACGTGTTAAATTTAAAATCTGCTGCTTAGTGCACAAATGCCTTTATGGGCAAGGCCCCAGATATCTGGCACAAAAACTTCAGATATACAAATCTGAACGCCTTTTACGTTCCAGCAACCAATGTCTACTGGAAATCCCCACCATAAAAAAAGTCAGACAAGGTGGACGTGCTCTATCCTTTATAGGCCCTACCATCTGGAACAAGCTTCCATCCAACCTGAGACACAATGATAATCATCTGTGTTTCAGGAAAATATTAAAAACTCTTCTGTTTCAGGAAACATAACCCATCCTGTGGTACCACACGAAGTCAACATTTCCTCAGTACTGATGCGAGCAAAGCGCGGAGATACCTCATGGGTCGATTCTGGCGCGATATAAGCAATTAAATAAATAAATAAATAAATAAGCTCTGTAAGCTATACTGTTGTAAAAGTACTGTTATGCAGTTATATTCTGGGTGACACAAACCCACTGCACTCACGTACACTATTGTCGTCGGAACGTTGTAGTGCCATTTTTTTATGACATGCCAATCATTTAAAAAAAAAAAATCTTTCAGTTGCAAATGCTTCTCATTGTCTGATAGGTAGACGCCTTTAATTAGGGAACAGTCAAATTAATACTAGGGAACCTCATTATTTTGAGGTGTGCTGATACTTTAGCACTTGTAAATGAAAAGACCAATATTTGTGTTTTTCAGAAAACATGCTTCACAACAAGAAGTACATGGATCCTTTACATAGCCTGGTGTTCCAAAAGGGGTGCTTTCATTGCAAGGCATGCAGAGTAAAACCAAAAACACAGTGCAAAGAGAGTGCATTAATCCCCTTTATTAACATGGCTGCCTCGCTAGTCTCCATCATAGCAGGATCATTATCTAAATCAATACATGAAGGAGCTGTTCCTACTACAGCCTTTCGTTTTTGTTCTATACTCACTCTCTAGTCTGCTGCTGGCAGTGGTGCAGCATATGATGAACTGCACCTTATTCGAAACAGTGATAATCCCGTGAAGTTCTTTCACATTGTAAATGCTCAGTATTAATGTGCTTCCTTTTTTCCATGCCTTCTGAAAAGTACTCCCAAAACCATTAGTGGGCAGGGAAGTTTAAAGTGTTCTTTTTTGTGGGCTAAGCAGAGTTTAAAAAGTACTTTGGTCAAGCAATGTCATTTATAACATGGCAAGATTTTAAAAGCCTTTCAGAGGGGGTTTAGGGGGACTCCTGCAGTTTTTAGGTCAAGTCTAGTGGCAGCGCGAATGTGCTGCTCGCTCTGCGAGACTGCTGTAGTAAGTATGGGAGAGAAGCCACGCCCACTCTCCTCCAATATTGCCTTTGGATTCATTAATAGTGTAGTTCGTCCCTCCTTAGTAAGGCTGTGTCTTCATTTGCACCCTCTCATGGCGACTGGCCCTTTTACTTCAGTTGTTACATGGGACCTGTTATTTAGTCTGTAAGCACTATTTACTTTATTGAGTTTCTCTTACTGCAGGCCGGACATGCGCTGCTTCAGCTGAAACCGCTTGTGTTTTTTTAAGCAGCATGGCCGCCCCCATAACACAGGCGCCTGCTTTCAATCACTTTAACCCAGCATTATCTCGTGTCTGTTTCAACACCCCAAGTAAAATGGATTTAGAAATGATTCAAAAATTAAGTCATGTGAATTCCAGGCAGCACATAATCCTGTGCTAATGGGCTGAAGCCGACAACAGCACATCTATGCTACATCTCATATGCTCTAAGCCACCAGACAGGTTGTTTTCAAAAGCCTGTTTCATAAACAACAACACCACCATCAATACCACTACCACCAATTCCACCACCACCAATTCCACCACCACCAAACCACCACCACCAATACCACCACTACCACCTCCACCACATCAATACCACCCCCTTCACCACAATATCACCGCCATGACCAATACCACCACCACAACTAATACCACCACCACCATCAACACCACCAATACCATCACCACCAATAACACCACCACTAATACCACCACCAATTCCACCACCACCAATACCACCATCACCGCCACCAATACCACCAATACCACCACCAACAATCCAATACCACCACTGCCAATACCATTATTGCCACCAATACCATTACTGCCACCAATACCACCACCATCAATACCACTACCACCAATACCACCACCAATACCACCAGCACCACCACCACCATCACCAACAATACCACCACCACCACTACCAATACCACCACCTCCACCACCATCAATACCACCATCAATACCACCCCCTTCACCACAATACCACCACCATGACCAATACCACCACCACGACCAATACCACCACCACCACCACCAACACCACCACCAATACCACCACCACCAATAACACCACCACTAATACCACCACCAATTCCACCACCACCAATACCACCATCACCAATAACACTACCAATACCACCACCACCAATACCACCAATACCACCATCACCACCACCAATACCACCAATACCACCACCAACAATCCAATACCACCACTGCCAATACCATTACTACCACCAATACAATTACTGCCACCAATACCACCACCACCAATACCACTAACACCAATACCACCACCAATACCACCAGCACCACCACCACCATCACCAACAATACGACCACCACCACTACCAATACCACCACCAATACCACCAATAACACCAATACCAGCACCAATACCACCACCACCACCAATACCACCAATAGCACCACCAATACCACCACCACCAATACCACCACCACCACCAATACCACCAATACCACCAATACCACCACCAATACCACCACCACCAATACCACCACCAATACCACCACCACTGCTAATACCACTACCAATGCCACCACCAATACCCCCACCAATAGCACCACCAATACCCCAACACCACCAATACCAGTACCAGTGCCACCACCACCAATACCAATACCACCACCAATACCAATACCACCACCAGCAATACCAATACCACCACCAATACCACCACCACCAATGCCACAAATGCCACTGCCACCACCACAAATACCACCACCACCAATACCAGCACTACCATTAGCACCACTACCAATACCACCAATGCCAATACCACAACCTCAGTGCCTCTCACTCACTAGTAATGGCAGGGGCACTATACGAGGCCGGAGCTGTAGCCGAGACCATCCCTCCCTCCATGCCTGCCATAAATCACAGCCCACCCTGCACCAGGGAATGATGCCAGGGCCCTACTACAGCTGGAGTGTTTTTATTAGGCCAAAGATAGTAATGACATTACGCAATGCCACACTGCACACTCAAATCATGCAGAGGACAGGAAATACACCCCCCCCACTCTTACTTCTGAGCCACGACAGTGTAATCACAGAGTGAAAGTTGTTGGAACGTAGTGTTAGTGTTTATAGCTTGGATCAAATGTAACTCTTACTTCACATGTGTAATTTACAACACTAACACATCTTCTTCACTGCACTATTTATCACTACTTTGAAGACGTCGCAGGCTGGTCTCTTCCTCTGATATTTACAATCTAACAAGCTGTTGAGAAGGCCCTTTATTGCAATGCAATAGGTCTCGAATTTGCAAGAGTTTAAGCTATTAGGATTATAAATGACCATGCCTTTTATTTATGTTTTAAAACCTAAAACATAAATAAAAGGCATTGTCATTTACAATGCCAGTAGCTCAAACACGCGTGAATGCAAGACCTATTGCATTGCAAATGATTGTTTTAGGGGTAAGCATGTGACACTTTGTTTATGATGCACTACATTGAGCCAGTAGTCATAACCAACACCTGATAACACTTAAGTATCATTGGACGGGGAGTTTAGCTGTGTTCCTCCAGGGAAAGATTAAGGAATTATGGAGCAAAAAGCATTTGCAAACACTGTGGATTATTCACACTGACCAAGACATGGCAGCATGGTTTAAAGATAACTTTATAGGGGTTCCACATATTATAAAGTTAACATTGCTAGTCAAAATGTGCAAAGATGTGATACAGTTCTCATTTATCTAGCAACAGGTCTTTTGAGTTCAAAAGCATATCTCTCACTCTCTGATGCACTCCACACACGTATTGTCCCACACACATTGATGCACAATGACTCATACCCTCGCTCATGCTCACAACGACATTCACTGATACTTGTACACAGGCTTACTCTCTCCTGCACACATTTTTTCACATTCCATACCATCACATTGCAGACACAGTTGTTTCTCAAACACAAGGGCCCCGATTACGATGCCGATCACAATCGCTCCTGACAGACAGAGGGCCCGATTCACAGAATGAACTTAACACTCAATCCTAAACTTACTACTATTTTGGTATTCACAGAATGCACTTACTCGTTTCGGTATTCACAGAATTCACTTACTCATTTCAGTATTCACAGAAGGCACTTACTCATTTCGGTATTCACAGAAGTTAGTAGTCCTAACTTTAGGACTTCTAAATGCCTTCTGTGAATACCAAAAGTCTTAAAATTTGGATTTTTCTCAATTTAGTGGTAGTAAAGTTAGGACTTTTAACTTTAGGACTCCTAAACTGAGAAAAATCCTAATTTTAAGACTTTCGGTATTCACAGAAGGCATTTAGGAGTCCTAAAGTTAGGACTACTAACTTCTGTGAATACCGAAATGAGTAAGTGCCTTCTGTGAATACTGAAATGAGTAAGTGAATTCTGTGAATACCGAAATGAGTAAGTGCATTCTGTGAATACCGAAATGAGTAAGTGCATTCTGTGAATACCAAAATAGTAGTAAGTTTAGGATTGAGTCTTAAGTTCATCCTGTGAATCTGGCCCATTGTCTCGGAATGGAAACTGACTGATTAGTAGTTGACCGTTCCATCCAACAAATTAGGATGCGACCGCCCATGAGACGGTCAGAAACATGCATTTTCCCATTGCAGTTTTGCTGTATCTTGAAACGGGCTGCAGCACAAGCTGTGTTTAAACAAATAGATGTTAGCAAACATCCATGCACCATGTTGTGCCTGGGACACGGGGTATGGATGTTTAAGGGGGAACCACAGGTAGCCCTCAGGCCACATAGCGGAGGCCGCAAAGTGATGGGGCCTCTGTTAAGGGCCCCCAGAGTCCGTTTCCGACAGCCTTTCAATGGTGGTCATCGTAATCCTAAAGGTGCAGATTTCCATAATAAAGATTAAATGAATGCAACCCTAAATATCTGAGCTGCTGACGCCAAATCTCCAGAAACTGCACCTCAGCAGCCTATCTACTATGTCTAGCCCTCTAGCAGAAAATTTAATATCACAGCATGTGTAATCCTGCCCACCGCACTAAGGGGAATAAATCCAACATTGTGAAACATGTCAATTACACGCATAATTAATCATCCTGAATGAGCACATTTATATGTACTGAAAAAGGGTCACTGTTTTAAATAGGGAAAAAGAAGAGCAGGTGCTCACCATGCGGCTGAGAGAAAAACCGTGCCAAAGCAGAAAGCAATGGCCTTACAGCGCTAGCACTTTCAGCGCACCACTGCTGGCTAAGAAAAGGGAGAGGTCGAGGAGGAATGGATGAGAGTTCAAGAGATAAATAACGAGAGAGCTGAAGAGAAAAGAGAGAGAGAGAATCCTGACAAGAGTGATGACCATTGAGGAGGGACAATAAACTAGAAGAGTAACCCTCAGATGCATCAAGAACCCATTTTGCTATTCCTTAGTAGCGAAAAATAATGATTCGCTAATAAGGAATAGCAAAATGCTATGCATGAAGAAATCACTAAAAAAAATAGCGATTTCCTAAAATTCCTTAATTGCGACCCGCAAATTGCGAGTCGCAATTAAGGAATACCTCCCCATTCATTCCTATGGGCCTAGAGGCCCATAGGAAAAAGAGGGCAAGTATGAGAGAGAGAGAGAGAGAGAGAGAGAGAGAGAGGGAGAAAGAAAGGGTGAGAAGGTGTGAAAGGTAAAAGGAAGAGAGGAGACCTTCATTAAGGTTGAAAGACTTTGGGCTTGATTAAGAGCCTACTGGAGTGATATCCCAGAAAGGATATAGCCTAATTACCATCTTGGGTTATCTAAGCTTCCTGTAACAGAATTACAAATAAAGATATACTTGGAACCTACAACCTGGCATCCTGAAGATTCTTACTTTGCAACAGAAACCCTCTCCAATCCCCCGCCACACACCTCTACTCGGACCCCTGTTCAGATCTGAACCCAGAGTCGAGCATAGCCATCTCGAAGGGATCTAGAAATTCCCAGGCCTGTGTGGGTATTCCCCATTTTTGGGTGAAGAACACATGAATTCTAGATTTAGTTCAGGCAACTAGCACTGATAATCCAAGACAGAGTATCTCGAGGACCTAAGTCCTGGCCCTGGGGCTCCTTATCAAGGAATAAAGATATCCCGAAAGTAGGGAAAGTCATGGAGATCATATGGAGGTTAGGGAAGGAATGCAGACAGGTGTAGGGTTGTAAAAGATATACAGATGGATAATTAAAAAGGTAGACTTAAAAGGTGTAACCGCAATAGCTGCAGTGGACCCAGTGCCCAGGGGTGTGTGGGGGCATCTATCTCCTCAAACATGGTTGTCTTTTGTTACCAAAACAGGAGGATATGATAGCTCCCCTTCATTTTTCAAGATTGTATTTCAGCCAGAGGTTCAATTGCGGGTCGACTGGGTAACTTTTAAAAGAAAAGAAGTGGAACAACGAGGAATAAACCTGCCCCTTGAGAGGAGGGGACCAGCACTAATGAAGTTTGTTAAAGGTAAGCATGCCTGTACAATTGCTTGTCAATACAGATGACTTGATTCCAGGCAGCAGAGCTCTGGGTGCTTTTGTTTTTAGTGTTCTGCTGCTGGATTTAAAACAAGCCTTTTAAAGATTATAAGCAACTGCACCTTGAATTACCATAAGTGAGGCCTGATCGTAATGGCGTGAGGAATGTAGAGATGCCCTGCCCCATGTCTGTGATTTATATGGACAAATCTTACATTTATATGGCTGACAGGTCTGTTATTCAGAGGCTATTGGAGAAAAGGCAGCAGCCCGGGCCCATATCATGGCCAGAGCCATCTTGCTTCAATACCTAGTACTCCGTTAATCTCCACCAGCCCCCTCCTGCACCCAGATCAGAAGGATGGGGACGGGAGGGGGTGTTTCTCCAGACTGAGAGGCACATGTGCAGTGCTTAATTTGTGCAGGTGATTGCAGGTAGGGTTAACTGGTGATCATTTTTGTGGCCGACAGTTATTTTCCCTCCTCAGGGATTGATACAGAGCAAGAGAGAGAAAAATATCAAAGAGAAAAGAGAAAGACAAAAATAGAAGTAACAAAAAAGATAGCAGGGATGAACAAAGAACTTGCAGGAGTAAGATAAAGATTACAGTGGTGTGAGATGTAACCAAGACAAGAAAGTAGCAGTACTCAGTTTACTGACCTCGATAGAGCCGGATAATTTTTATTTATTTATTTAGATTTGTTGAGCGCCTTATCACCCAGGGGTCTCTAAGAGCTTGTCAGAGGGCATACACTGGTTCAGTGGAAGAACAAGGAGCTACTAGGACATACCCCAGACCTCCCGAAAGAGTAAAGTTTTTAGCTTCTTCCTGAAGGGTAGGAGGTTGGATTCCTTGCGCAAGTTCATTGGCAAATTATTCCAGGACACAGGAATTGCATTGGAAAAAGCTCGCCCTCCCATGGCAGCTAATTTAAAGCAAGGACAGACCAAGAGGGTGGCATCTGCTGATCGAAGGGTTCTGCCAGGAACGTAAGGGACTAAGCGTTACTTGATATACTTTGGGGCTTGTCCATACAGGGGTTTATGAGTGGTGCAGAGGCCCTTGAACATGATTTGCTGACTGACGTAGCAGTGGTGTAGCGTGTGCCCGTCTAGGTTTTTTAAAAATTAATCTTGCCGCATCGTTCATTACTATTTGTAATCTGGCCTACAGTTGTTGGGGGAGGCCAGCATACAGCGAGTTGCCATAATCCAGGCGCAACAAGATCATTGCTGATACTGCCCGTCTAAGAGTGGCCTGGGTTAAAAGTCGTGATATTTTCCGCAGTTGTCTTAGTAGACCTACACAAACACCGACAAATGAGGAGACTTGTTTTGCCATTGAAAGTTTGCCGTCTATATGAATGCCCAGACTTTTCACAGCCGCCGCTGGTTCTGAAGAGGGCCCTAACTCTTCTGGCCAAGGGCTGGACGCTGTCGTAATTGCCAGCACCTCTGTTTTGTCTGGGTTTATCTTTAGTGAATTTGTTGACATCCAATTAACCGTACATTTTGGTATATTTTGTAACCTAGCATATGCCGAGGGTGAATTGTCAATTTGGATAATAATTTGTATATCATCGGCATAGTTGTACAGCCGGCACTCCATCTTATTTAATGCTGAGATCCAAGGTTGCAAATAGGCATTAAAAAGGAGAGGTGAAAGTGCAGAGCCTTGAGGCACTCCACATGAGAGACCTGCTGGGTTGGAAACCAAGTTAGCCAGTTGGACTCTCTGAGAAAGGTTTTTAAGAAATGAGGTTAACCAGGCATGCGCGGTGCCCTGAATGCCGAGGTCCCCCAACCACGACAGTAACTGGTCATGATTGACCGTGTCAAATGCCGCGCAGAGGTCTAACAGCACCAGGGCACACAGAGTCTTTTGGTGTGCCCTGATTCTCAGATCATCCGGCACGGAAAGCATAACCAATTCCGTGCTGTGATGGGCTCTGAAGCCGGCCTGATTTGGTTCTAGCAGGTGGTTATTTTCGAGATTTCGAGGTGGCGAGAGAGGTATGGAAGGACATGTTGTTCAATTACTTTGGCTAGGTATGGCAGCTGTGATACAGGCCTAAAATGTTTCAAGAAGTTAGTATCTGCACCCAGCTTCTTCAGCAGCGGAATCAAGCGAGCTTCTTTAAAATCAGCAGGGACCTGTCCTGTTTCCAGAGAACTATTAAGGAGAGATAATACATCATCCTCTATTCCTGGCAGGGCTAGTTTAAATATCCTGGGAGGACAAGGGTCCGCTGGTGACCCTGATTTCACTCGCTCCATCAGGCCTGCCAAAGTCTCTTTTGTAGGTGGGGGTAGCGTACTAAGAGGATGGACTATCAAAGGAGGTGTCCATGGGGGGCTTTCAGGGCAGCTAAGACTCGAGGTATGGTGGATTTCTGTCAAAAGATCCGATCTTTTATTAGTATAGAAAGACTGAAATCTGTGACAGTCTTCTTGAGTAAAGGAAAGATTCTGCTCCTTGTTTTTCCTCAACTCGGTCAAAACCTTAAAGGTTTCTTTCTGGGGATTACTTTCCCCAGAAATTCTGCCCTCAAAGAATTCAGCTTTCCAAGAGATGATCGTCAATTTATAGGTGGCAAATGCCAGCGTGTACGTGACCCGGGCACTGGGTTCATACTCTTTGCGCCAAGCTCTCTCGCTCTTGCGCAGAGATCGTTTTAGTAGCTTAAGAGTATTGTTGAACCAGGGGGCCCCTTTACCCTTATCTTCATTTTTCACCCTGCGTGCCGGTGCTATTGCATCAATAGCTTTTTTGAGCTTGAATTTAAGATTGAGGCTAGTGGCCTCAGGTTGCATAAGTGGGACGGGAGTTTTTAGGATGGCTACTAGATCATCTGCTCTGATCTTGTTCCAACTTCTTGGAACTTTCCAACCTCGTGATGGATTCTCCGCTCGCCCTGGGAATATGAGTTGACCATGCAAAAGGTGGTGATCTGACCACGAGCAAGGAGAGATGCTTATTGGACTAGACAACCGGAAAGCTGTCCAAATTCTGTCCAGTGTATGACCTTTCTCGTGTGTCGATCCCACCACCCGTTGATCAAGATCTAATGATGTCATAGCCTCATCTAACTGCTTTGCCTGGCAGTCTTTAGGAGTTTTCTCCCAATGGAAGTTAAAGTCTCCCATTACCACCAGTTCTTCATATCGTGATCGGAGGTCGTGGACTAGTTCCAAAAAAGTCTCAACAAAGCCTGGTGTTGTACGTGGGGGATGGTAGACTAGGAGTATTACCAAGCAGTCAGTGGTGGAACAAAACTTGACCCCTGGTACATCCGCACCCTCCAGACTTTCTGAGCAGATGATTTCTGTTTTGAGGGAGCGGTTATAAAGAAAAGCTACCCCTCCTCCCTTCATACTACCCGTCCGGTTTTTATAAATGTCTGCAAAATTCAATGGCAATGATGCGACCAGATCTGGAGTAGAGGAGTCCTCAAGCCAGGTTTCCGTGACCGCTAAAATTTCAAGTCCACCATCCTGAAGTAACGTAAAGACCTTAAGATTAGGGTTTCTGAACAAAGCTATAGGCCACTGGATAAGGGTTTTTGAACAAAGCTATAGGCCACTGCACATTTGTCGTAGACATCTGTAGAGAAAATTAATCTAGTGTAGGTCATTGCTCGGTCACACAACACCTGAAGGGGTCCAACCGCTATTCCACGAGAGCCCTGTTCATGCACTGCAAGAGCCAGTGTTTAATTTGAGCTGGTGGTTTCCGGTGCTCTGCACAACAACCGTGTTTATTAAGTCAGATAGCAATTGCATTAATAATACAAGCCTCTCACTCCAATCTTATAGCTTTGGTAGCCTGAAATAGTCTGCATTGTCTCACGTGTGTAAGTGCGATGGTTAGATGTTGGTGCTGTCATTGGCAGCACTGGCAAGGTATGGGTGGTGCAGGCTGACATTGCCTTCTGAGAAGGGCCCTGGCACGTCATTTTTTTTTTTTACAAATTAAGCTCTGGCAAGAGCACACCAAGGTCTGCTACCACCCAGCAGCATTGGCAATGTTTATCACTCCAAATACTACAGTCCAAACTCTGATGGGAAACAAACCCTCAGAATCCGAATCAGATCGGATTCACCACACATGAATCCCTCTTTTAATGCTCACTACAGCTTCAGTTGCACGAAATCTACTGTCAAAGCTTTCTAAAATTTTAACTAATATTACACAAAAAAAATCTGCAGAATACCAACCCTTAATTTAGTGTGTAATGTGCAATATATAAATGGTCAAAATCATATACCCCTCGGCTTTCTGCTGAGACAGCGCCAAGACATCCTAGGGTATACGTATCACTTTCTACTCTTGTAAACAAACTAGCAAAGACAGCATTCGGTTATGCAGGCTTGCAAAGTTCGCGAATGACATATGAAATCAGTCTGATGCCGTCCCAGTCATCGTTCTAAAAACAAGTCAAACAGAAGCATTGAGAGTGAATCCCAAAGGGTGAAATGGTACAAAAGAGAGTTAACTTTTAGGACAGGATTGAAGGTCAGTTTAGCTTACAATGAGGATGAAAACTGCATGTTGCTGATTAGCTTTTGAAAAGTTCATTGTAAGGAAGTGAAGAATCCAGGATTTCAATGGAAGGCACCAGCCAAATGCCACGGGGCTGCAGTGTGTAGATACACCATCACTTGGCTCTGTTGAAGCTACTATTTCACTGGAAAAAGTTCACACAGAAACACACTTTTCTGCTTGGGATGAGGCTTTGCTCTGCTTTAGATCGGCTGTCCTCGGAGGCGGCTGATTTTCTTTTTTATCAACAATGGATTTCGAAGGGGAGACAGATGTGATGTTGCTAGGGTTGGCGGCTCAGTGGACCAATCGGAGGAAGGGCCGAGCCAGAGCAGGACAGACCTCTGGGCTGAGGCGGGCACGAGCCTCCCTTGGCGTCCCTCACCTCGAACCAACAGGAAACATCACTTGCACCCAAGTTGCGTTGGTACCTGCCAGCTTTCTGCTTGGGACTCGCTCCCTGGCAGAGCTTTAAAAAGATGCCCTCTCTGAGTTTTCCATTTCCCTGCCACAGGGCTTTAAGTGGGATGAAAAAACTGGGGGGTCTCTAAAAGGGGCGTTGCCAGTGTAATTAGGGGCGTGGCTTTAAAACACTTACGCAAAAAAATCTGTGTTTAGCATAGTGTGCGCCGCCCGACATATATTTTGCTGTTTCTGTCATTGCATCCAGGTATGCGATACAACAAGTAACATCATACTTACAAGTAAGTACTATTGGCTTTGTCAATGGTTATTAGTTGCATAAGATAAATAAGCTGCAACTATGGTTTGTTACATATAATATTGAAAAAGCTTCCAATTAAAGCTCTGGTGACCCTACCACAATGTTGCTGGGAAATCCATAAAGAAAATGACTCTCTAAAGGATTTCCCTTCCCCCACAACGCTCACCTGGCATGATATCATGCCGTAACTTCTCCACTAGTGAGAAGTGAGCAGCGCACATCGATGTGCTTGCTGTCTCGAAATGGGTCTCTATCGGGCTGTTTTGCGCCCTGGCACTTTTTTCCAGACTAAAGTGACAGCAAACGACTGTCACTGCAGTCCGGAAAAACACGGACCGCCTGTGTCAGGGCTCAAAACAGAGCCCGATAGAGATCCGTATCGAGGCCTCCATAAAAAAACTGGCGGTGCTCAGACCCCTGGAGACCCGGCCCACTTAAAGCCCTGCCCTGCCCCGACTTCACCTTTTGTCCATCACACCAGCAGGCATTACCCGAGTCTCCATGCGGCAGGAGTTCTTGGTGGTCCCTACTTCTGAGAGAAAATAGTACAATATTTAGGACTATTTAGGAGTAAATATTTATGTCGCACGATAAGTATGCACTCTGATACCGTAATGCAAGGGTTTCTCCAAATGGGGTCTGTGTGTGTTGAGTGGACAGGAGTTCTTTCTCGGTCTGCTATAGAAATCCACAAACCGTTCGAAAGAAGAGTCCGTGGTTGGGGCCCAGGGTGAGTGTGCACATCTATCTACACCGCAGATCAGAGAGTCCAGGGCCTTGCAGCTGTGAGTTTGAAATGCTGTTCTGCCCTGCATTTTTTCAAATTTTGAGTAGAATGCTCTTTTTATTTTCACAGGTTCCTGGAACTATTTGAGTCTGTGGGTTGAGTGGAAAACTCAGTGTAGCAGATTCAGGTGCATGTAAATCCTTCTACATTTGGAGACAAGATCACCCTTAGTGCACCTCCTCCCTTGGGTGCTCAATGCCGAGCCTGGTAATAGAGATAGCAGGTGTGGTATTTACAACATGAGAGGTTATAAAATGGCTGCCGAGACTTTGCTGCTCTGACCAGATCTCAGAGTTGTATTTCTCAAGTTGCTCATCATTTCTCAAGACCAATGCAAATACAGCCCCCCCACCCACTCTAGCTACTCACTCCTGCTTCTGCCCACCATCTTGCTCCTGGAGGATGGGAAGGAGCAGTGTCCCTCACAGCCGGCCCGGCATTCTGTCGTTTCCACCCCAACCCATGAGAGTGCGCGGCAGAGAAGGGCCTTGAAAAGCAGTCCTCCCATAGACACTCTGCCGCCTCTCTACAAGGGGGCTGCAAGAGGTGTGTGACTGGTTCGAGTGAGTGCATCTTTAATGTGGGAGTGTTGTCCCTGGTTAAGGTAGGCAGTCTCAGAGGTGGGCTTAAGGAGCGCATAAAGGACCCAGACCTAAGTCGCATTTCCACCATTCTGACTCCCTGATGACGACACGTCCGCCTTGGGCAAGATATCCTGTTCACCCCACTCTGAGCGTTATGCTGCAAAGTCCACGGCACCTGTGGGAGGGATTCTACCTCTACTATGCGGTCATTACTTCGTATTACCATTACTACACATGTAGGAATCCAGCTCTACACCAGCTCTGAGCCTTGCCCCACTGAATACATGTGTGCTCCAAAGAAATATACTTATGGGCCATTTAGACTGTGGTGAAGCAGAAGGCCCACCATGAATTGGCGCTGCTGCCAGTGTGCCAAACTCATAGTTTGGCAATTGCAACGCCATTAAAGGCCGAGAGGTTTCTGCCTGCTTACTGGGAATCTTTACATATGGTGGGTGCTGCGGGGAATGAGATTTTAATATCTTTTATAATCAATTTGATAACTTATCTCATTCGTCAATCATGGATCGGTTGTTATCTGTCATTGAGTAAAAGACAGCCCCTGCATAGGTTAAATAAACCCCATAAACTGACGCAACTCTGAAGAACCACTTACAACCGATGAAGTTTAAAAGTTTTAATATAAAATTAAGAAAAGTTGCAAATACAATCCTCTCAGGATAAAATTCAGCAAACATACAGGAACTTGAAGGAACATATATTCCCTAAAGAACCTCAATCTACAAACGAATACAATTAAAGTCAGTTCCAGAATCATCAAATTAAAAGCATAGATATGATGTGGTTCCGTTGCGTCATCTACAAAAGGAAAAAAAATACAAGTTAAATCTGTCCCTACTCTATACTAGGTGACATCCCTACTTCGCAAGTTTCTAGTACCCTAAAAAGGTGTCAGCAGTTTGACTCCCTAAGAAGTTCAAACTCTCTTAGCCTCTAAAGGTAACTTAAGTTTAAGAAGCAGTACCCTCTCTGCCTACCCATCCGATCTCTAAGGGTCCTCGGCCTACTGCTCCCTTGCGCTCTGATCTCTCTCAGCGCATCTGCTCAAGTCATCTGCTCTTCCTAACTTCGCTCTGAGCAATTCGCTATCTTCTCCCCGGGGTGCTGTCCCTAAAATACACAATCACAGTGTGGGTGGAACGCCCCTTCGACGCCCACCACGGACTTTCCCCCATGATGTCATTTTCTAGCTCTTTCCATGGCTTCGTCTCTTCGCGTCGTCCGTTAAGTTGACCTTTCTCCTTAGACGCCATCTTCGTCTTCTTGCTGGTGACTTCATTCGACTTTACCTTTGACACTTTCGGAGCAAAATCTATCACCTTATCAGAACTTTACTCTTTACGACTATATACATAACCTTTCTTGGTCTTGTGAATGGTCATTTTAAAACAAGACTCAAATTCCAATCGTCTCCTCTCATGTTTAGGCAATAAACTTCGTCCGGCATTGTCACCTTAAATCTAACAAGAACTAGACTCTTTGGCTCGCACATTCAAGTGAAGGCTATTCACGACTCCTATGAGTCCACTAAATTACCAACAGCGGACTACACTCCTGCGAACCCTTGGTCAGTCAGGTTATAATCACAAATGACCTAAAACTCTTCTAACATTCCTACAACTTCTTCTACTCAGTATAACCTTTAACATACATCTATATATGATCGCATTTAGCAAATCCCTTTGCTTATATGTGAATACATTTTACATAGAATACAAATTACGTAGAATATAACTTTATATTCTCATTTGTTACATCGTTATATATATACTCTCTGCACATTTCTCCATGTTACATTTCTCGCCGTTTCTGCATTTAAAGTTACACACGTACATGAATTCTACTTTGCACGTTCTTCTGTTCGTGAGCATTTCTACACATTTCTACATTAGCCCACTACGTATACGGGCCTTCTAAATCTAATACATTCTAAAATGAATACAGAATATATTTCCTATATTACTTTGGTCACATCTGTTAACTTTATGCTATAAGCGTCAACTTCACGTTCGATATACATTTCATTCCTACGTTTATACGATATGCTTGTAAATATGACTCGGATATACGTTTTATTCAAATTGCGCTCTCTCAGTTCCCCCCTTTGATGACTTTTAGGAGTTGGAGAAGTGTGGCTCAGGGGTTAGAGGCGGCAGACCCGGAAGCTGAGATCGGCCCTGGACCAGGGTTCAATTCCCCGCCTCGGCGGGTCTTGGGCTCAATAAATTCCACGGACTCGATAATTCTCGCTTCGGTGCCTCTCAACTCACGGGTTCACACTCTGCGACTCTGGGCAATAGCTTGCTTAATCTCCACAACGGCCCCTCGCGGCGGGATGCCTGGCTTTCACCTTGTGGATACCCTGCCAGGGTTATCTCACAGGGGAATACCAGGACGGGTTCCCTAAGCAAGCGCATAGATGCCTGCGATGTGGGCGATTTGCGCTATATAAATACATGTACATTTACATTTACATTTACATTTACTAAATGCAATTTGAATAGCACCTTTACACAGAACTAGTTACATCATTTCCTCTTTTCATCATTTCAAGTGCTCTCAAACTTTTATACTGTTGATCTTGTAAAGCAGCTAATCTCCTTTCTTGTTCTCTCATAGACCTTTGTAACCGGTTCGTCCTATACCATTTATATAGTTTCACAAATCCTAACAATGTGATTATACAAATTAATACTATTAATACAGGTTTTAATATATACCATACAATGCTTTTACCAAGGTTGGCAAACCAACTTCCAACCTTTCCTACTCCATGACCTACTTTTTCCCAAACATTTATTTTTGTCAAATCTTCTATTTCTTGATGAATCTGTGTAATGTTTCTCATCACCTTCTCAAGTGGTTTTGAATTATCAGGAATATAAGTACAACATTCCTGGACCTTCAAAGCCTTGCAAACTCCGCCTTCTTTTGCTAATAGCACATCAAGAGCAAGTCGATTCTGAAGAACCATTGCTCTAATCGATTGCATCTCACCTTCTACTAGCATTAATGACCTTGCAGTACTTGCAGATAATCTATCTACAACTGTAGCTAGTCTCCTGATCTTAACATCGTTAAGTATTAAACCTAACATAGGAAACATCGCTCCAAATACGTCTCCTACTACTTCTGCATCTCCTACTTCTCTTTTCGTTCTTGTCGAAGCCTTTCCTTCTATGATCGCTAAATCCTTTGCATGATATATTTTGGGGAAGACAATTGCCAAGTAACACGAACCATACCAATTGTCAGGCAGTTTTACATGGGCATTTCTTCCGCATACAAAATATACATTAGGAATCACCTGCATCTCCTTCATGAAATCTTTCGTGTAGTACTCTAATCGAAAAGCATGTTCGCAATTAACTTCACCTACAAATACACTCTCATAATATGTCTTGCTTCGAGTTAAACATAACTTTCCTTTCTGCATTCTATCCAAAGCTATTGGACCATTGCTACCTTTCTTTTTATGTGCCTTCTCTTCTTCGGTCCAGTCAGTTTTCCACTGTCCTGACATTTTTAGAATCTTCTGCCTTCTGTATCGGTCATCTACTTGTGCTATGAACTTCTTCTCTATCTCTGACACTTTGCAAGTCAGATTATTTCTGCGTGCGTATGATGTATCTAATGTATCCCAAGGAAGGAAGAATTTGGCTAGTCTATCCTCCTTTTTGTAATAGTCCCACTTATTCATTTGTTTATAATTCGGAACTTCAGGCAGTACCGAATCATAATTTGAAAAGTAGTACTCAAATCCTTCTCTACCATAAAATATACTAAGCAGTAAACTACATGTTATCCCATAAGTCAGTGGGAGATGATGATATCGGATGCCCTCATCTACAGAAGCCGGCAATTGCATACAAACGTAGCAATCTTTGGCCTCCATGGCATCGATATATTCGTACAATAGTTTGGCATATGCATTTGACCTAAAGTTTCCCTGTGACTCGTCTACATGTAATCTACGAGCTTCATCTGCCAGTAACGCTTTTTCACGAATTACATTGCTCTCCTCCTTCTTCCCATCAAGAGCAGGTTTCAAAGTCGTTACAGGCTTTACATCCGCTATTTCTTTATCAGTTTCATGTCCTATTATGTATGATATGGTCACTACTGTAATTATGAGAAAAATTACTACTGCTATAAGTGTACCTATTATGCATTTGGCTTTTCGGTTTGGGTTGCCGTTCTCCATGTTATCAAACAGCGTAGCTCCTTCTTTTGCGAAAAAGTTTTTCTTTTCTTTCCCAGTCTTTGCTTTATTTGCTTTATTTTCTTCTCAGTTTGTAAAGTGCTCTTTATCATCAATGTCTCTTTTTCGCAACAATGTCTCTTTATCTTTAACAACAGACAACCCTAACCCTTCTCCGTCCTCTAAATGTAATCCCTAATTTTATTCTTCTTTCCACTCGGCGCTAGGTTATCTTCTTCTTTATAACTTAACAAAGTCTTTACGCATCAACAATTATTCTCGTACCTGCAGCTTTCACAACAAGTTCCAATAGTTCAAAACGAATGACTTTTTCTTCTTCTTCCGGAATTTGATGACCAAAAGTCGGAAACTGTAATCGATTTAGCACTAGATCTTTGATCCGACTCAAGTATGGGGGTATGGGAAGTGTGAAAGTCAGTAATCCCTCAGTCTCGAGTCCAGGAGTCAACATCCATATCTCCACTGCCACAAATGGATCGTGATCGATTACTTTCACTTCCTTCACTCTCCCAGATTTCTGTCCCCAAGACATCTGCTAGATAAGTCCACTCTGGGGTGGCGTACCTTCTGCAGGGCACACGTACCCTTCTTGATCTTCTTGGACTCTCAGTTCCTGAGTCTGTAGTTTCTTCCTCTTGATCTGAATCTTCAGCGATTGGGACAAGAATTTTCTCCTGTTGTGCCTTTAAGCTTGGCCTTCTCCTTCTCTCTGGCCAACTAGCTTCGTCACTCCTTGTCCTCCTGCTCCTTGTTCTTGGACTTGTCTCTTGGTCACTCTCAGCTTGTTCAGTATCTGATTCGTTCTCCCAGTTACCTTCTTCTCCTGAGGCGACTTCGGTCTCACTGGTGTCCTGACCTTCGTCGACCTGTTCTGACACAGGTTCAGCCTCTTCGATCACCTCTACAGCTTGGCTTTCCCCCTCTGTGGCTTCTCCGTTTTCCGCTGGATTCTCATCCGAGAGAGGAGCTGTTTCTTCTAGAGGTGTTGGCACTCTTCGAGTGTGTGAAGCATGTATCCAATTTGGCAGACCTCCACACTTCACTGCAGTGTTCGTGACAAGTATGACTTGAAATGGTCCTCGCCAACGCACGTCTAAGCAGTTCTTCCTTACATGCTTTTTCACCAAAACCCAGTCCCCCGGACTCAGGTCATGGCACAAGTCTTGTGCTGATGGAACCTCTGCAGCCTGGACCTGGAGGGACACAGAATTAATGGCATCAGATAGTCCCTTGCAGTAGTCCAAGATCAAGTCGTCTGTGATGTTCAACAATGCTGCAGTCGGAACCGATGGCAATCTCATAGCTCTCCCCATTACCACTTCATGTGGAGAGAGACCTGTTTTTCTATCTGGTGTGCTACGTATGCTCATAAGAACCACTGGTAGTGCGTCTGGCCAACTCAGGGATGTTGATGAACAAACTTTGGCAAGTCTGGACTTGATTGTGCTGTTGATTTGCTCTACAATCCCTGAAGCTTCTGGTCGATAACTGCAATGGAGCTTCTGATCGATACTCAAAGCTGAACATAGCATCTTCACTATTTCGCTGTTGAAATGAGTTCCTCTGTCCGATTCCAAAGAGGATGGCACCCCAAACCTCGGTATCAACTCAACAGTTTTGCTACAGTAAGTGTATCGCATCTACGTGTAGGGTAAGCTTCAACCCATCTAGAAAATATACAGACAATCACCAAAACGTATCTGAGTCTGTTGCATTTAGGCATTTCTATGAAATCAAGCTGCATCCTATTGAAAGGCCCCCCAGACCTCCCAATGTGACTCAGTGTGACTGGTGTTCTCTTTCCTACGTTTAGTTGCTGACAGATCGCACATCGCTGACATACTGCTTCTGCCGCTACTCTAAATTTAGGATTAAACCACGTTTGTCTGAATACTCTCACCATGGCATCTCTACCTATGTGTGCTGATCCATGCAATTTTCTTGCCATTGGACTAACAAGTTCATTTGGTAAAACTGCTCTCCCATCTGCAGAAATCCAGAAATTCATTTCGCTCTTTATACACCCAGCTGTTTCCCAGCCCTTTTTCTCATCATCTGGTGCATTCTCCTGAACACTCTTTAGCTCATCCCACGTATCTACAGTATCTAACAACATTGTCAATTCAGTTCTTTCTTGGATTCCCCCCACTTTCACATCAGTGTGAGAATATCCTTGTTCTGCGCGGCATAGCGATTGCCCTGCGACACAAAGTCTACATTCTTCGTGTGCGCAGCACATTTGACAACCACAATAGCTGATGGTCCTTGCAATGCATCTAACAATAGTCTCACGAATTCTCCATTCCTAATGGGAGAACCCGAGGAGGTCATGTAACCTCTTTGAGACCATAACTGCCCGTAATCGTGAACTACCCCGAAACCATACTGGCTATCGGTGTATATGGTGACTCGAATTTTGTTACCTGCTAAACAGGCACGCGTCAAAGCAATAATTTCAGCTACCTGAGCGGAGTGTACTCCTTCCAGGCAAGCGGCTTCTACAACTCTGGTAATTGTACAAACTGCATAAGCTGCTCTCAGCTGACCAATATTGTCTCTTACGCATGAACCATCGACAAAGAAAATTTCATCGGGGTCAGCCAATGGCTCATCTACGATATCTGGTCTCGGTTTGGTGCATAGTTCAGTCACATCAAGGCAATCATGATCTGTACAAATTTCATCATCCACATCATTTGGAAGTGGCATCAAGGTTGCAGGATTCAAGACGGAGCATCTTTTTAGGGTCACATTCTCGGCAGCCAATATGACCTGCTCGTAGCGTGTGAGCCTGCTATTCGTCAGATGCTGAGTCTTAGTCCTGGTCATTAACAATTCCACAGAATGCGGTACATACACCACTAACTGATGTCCCATTACCACGCTTTCAGAACGTTCAATGCTGACACCCGTTGCAGCAACGGATTTGAGACATCCGGGCAACGCTGCGGCTACTGGATCTAATGTAGCCGAAAAATACGCAACTGGCCTACGCGCATCTCCATGTATCTGGGCCAAAACTGCTAAAGCGCATCCCTCTCTTTCGCAGCAGTAAAGCAAAAATGGTTTTGTGTAATCAGGCATTCCTAAAGCCGGGGCGCGACATAAGTCCTCCCTCAGCTGCAAAAACGCCATCAAACAATCTTTGTCCCATGGTACCGGATCACTCACTCCTTTGTGCGTCAGTTGTAATAAAGGCTTTGCCTTCAGTGAGAAGTTGGCTATCCACTGTCGACAATAACCGACCATGCCTAGAAACATCCTGACTTCTCTCTGTGTTTTAGGCGCGTTCATTTTCATAATCGCCTCTATTCTGTCTGGAGACACCTTCCGTTTCCCCTTTTCAATCCTGTGGCCCAAGTATTGCACTTCGGTAAGACAATATTGCTATTTACTTGGAGACACCTTATGCCCGTTCTCGGCCAAGTGATTTAACAAGGTGATGGTGTCTACTCTGCAAGCTTCCTCTGTTTCTGACGCAACTAGGAGGTTGTCTATGTACTGGACCAGAACTGAATTCTTGGGCAGTACTAGACTTTCAAGATTTTTCTTCAGTAGCTGGTTAAAAATCGATGGGCTTTCTGTATACCCCTGAGGGATACGACACCATGTTAAAACGCGATTTTCCAGCTTAAAAGCGAAAAGATACTGGCTATCTTCATCCAAAGGAATCGAAAAGAAAGCCTGGCACAAATCTATCACGGTGAACCATTCAGCTTGGAACGGTATCTGAAACAATATTACTGATGGATTCGGTACCACTGGACAACATGAGACAACAATATTATTAATCTTTCGAAGATCCTGCACTATTCTATATTTTCCACTAGGCTTCTGTAAACCCATAATCGGGGAGTTACATGGACTACCCACGATCTCCTTCAGTATTCCCTGTTTAATCATGGATTCGATCACAGGCTTTATTCCTGCAATCGTCTCCGGTGTCAACTTGTATTGTGGCGTTCTTGGATACTCAGCATTGGGTCTTACCATGATCTTTACTGGTTCTACCTCTTTGATCAGTCCTATTTCTTCTCCAGTAAAATCCCACACCTCAGCTGACACTTTCTCCCTCAAATCCTGTGGAAGTTCCTCCACTGTTAAGGTAGGATATAGTTCCACGCATTCCTGGGAGTTTACAACCTTGAAATCGGCATCCTCATCGTTGGTCTGCACTTCTACTCCTTCAGGTGTGCAATGTATTGTGCAATTCAGTTTACACAACAGATCTCTTTCTAGCAAACACACCGGGCTAGAATCACAGATCACAAACTGATGTTCGTCACTGTAATTCCCTATCTTCACTGACACTGGTTCCGTCAGAGGATTCGTCATCCTCTTATTTGCGACTCCTACCACCTGAATCATCTCTCCTGATATCGGCAGACCTGGGACTACCGCTGATCTCAACGTGGATCTAGTGGCTCCCGTATCCACCAAAAAGGTCGTAGGACATCCAGCTACTTCAGCCTCTACGTATGGTCCTCTCTGATCTACTTCCAGGGCTGCTCCTAGAGTACAGTCTTCTTCCCTATTCACTCGTTGCCCTGTAAGAGGATCAACGTAGTAGCATTCTTCTCCTCCTACGAACAATGGCATTTGTCTATAGGTTTTCCCTCCATTTGCAATGCGAGGCGGTTGAGGAAACGGGGCTCGAGGAGTCTGAGTCCCCTCTTTGATAAACTTTCCCTTCGGGACTGTCGCTCCCTTAACCACGTTGTTCTGTACCTCTTCCTCCTCCTGTTCTAATTCCCCTATTTCAACGTTGTAAGGACACTCGCGTCTCCAATGTCCCACCTCGTTACACTGATGACACCTGGTTGTCCTTTTCAGTGTTGCGATATCTATTCTCGGTCTCGGTCTTTCTTCCTCATCTGCTCTGGTTATTCTGTTTCTTTGCTGGCGTTCCTGTTCCCTGCTGCCGCTGTCCACCCTTTCCAGCTGATTGCATCTGTACTAACATCAGCTTTTCCTTGAGCTTCTTTGCCTTTGAATCTATCTCATCGCTACAGTATCTTGCATACCTCAGAATCTCATCCAAAGGTTTGTTCTGCCAGCAAATTAAATGTTGTTGAATCATCAGGCTTATGTCTGGTCTCAATCCGAGAACAAACTTCGACACAAACTGTCCTATGTCTTTAGGATCCATTACGTCTAACCCACTGTACTGTTTGAATGCTTTCAGTAATCTCTCATAGTACTCGTGAACGGTCTCTTTAGGCTCCTGAGTTGTTCGATCTATCTTAACCCAGTCTATGTCCTGCACCGGCACTTTCTCTTTTAGCCATGTTATTACTCTCTCGTATTTTTCCATGACTCTGTCTGATGGACCGTTTGTCTGGGTATCTCTCGGAGGCTCACAAGTGGGCCATTCAATACTAAGTTTGCATGCCGTCCACAAATCTCCGGGTACTACGATATCGAACAAAGTGTTCAAATCGATCCACAGTACCTTAGAGATTTTCACGAATCTCTCTACCTGCTTGTACCACTCCACGGGGTTCTCTCTAAGTTTTGGGAAAGAATTAGTGAATGCCGCTAAATCCCCCCTACTCCAGGGTACATGAACGTAGTTTCCGTTCGCGATTTCTCGCAAAGGGAAAGCTTCCATTCGCATTAGGTCTGTATCCTGGGACTTCACAAGTGTACTCCGTCTGACAGATCCCCTCTTGGACCATTTTTCCTCCCATCTATCCAGATCTCTCCATATTCTAATACACATGATTAGTTCCCTTATGTGTACTCTTAGCCCAATCGTTCTACGCTCATCTAGATCCCGATCTGTGCAATTCAGCCTATGGTTGGCCTGTAAGGCTTTTGTTCGTGACATGTCTATCATATACTTTTCTGCTAATTCAGATAACTTTTGATGAGCTGCCCTTGCTTTTCGAGTAACATCCTTAGATAAAAACAGTATTTCATCTGGATCGTACAGCTCTAACCTTTCTATTGCTACTGTGCCGTCAATTATCTCATCCAAGTCTGATTTTAAACTCATTACATCTAAGCGTCTTGCTTTTATTTCAGCTCTCAGTACGTCAGTCCTAGGTTGTTCTCTTACATCCCTCTCACCTCCACTATGCGCCCTACGCCTAAGCACAGGTGAGTTATGAGGAATTTTTCTTCTATCTCTTTGTTCCCATCTCTCTAGATCCCAAGCCTTTCCATCTTCCCTTGGGGTGTGGTGGAACAATGCTCCATCCCTCAACCCTACATTCCGTCTTTTCGGCTCGGTTTCCCCAGATACGAGATAGGATCCTCCGTGCTGTTCTAATCCACTGTAACTTGCTTGCTGTCTAGTGTCACTCAACAAACGATAAGGACCTTCATGGCTCTCCATGCTCCCTCGATCTCGTTCGTGATCACCGGATGTATGGCGAGACGTTTCGCGACTCCCTATATCCTCATGACTTCGTTCTTGATCACCGGACGCATGGCGAGACCCTTCACGACTCTCCATGTTCCCGTGATTCCGTCCGTAATCACCGGAGGCATGTCGAGACGTTTCACGACTCTCCATGTTCCCGTGATTCCAATGTTGCACATTTTCATCCGGGGTATGGTGTGTGCATCTGAAAGTGTTTCGGTACTCCTGCGTCCTTCGTTCTCCCTCACTAAAGGTGACGCGATGCACTTCCCCACACCCTGCACTCCTGTCGTTGCACGTTTGCCTATTGCCACTATTAGTAGGGCAAGTATCTCTCCTGCTTCCTTGACTCCCTCTCTCCCACTCCGGGCTGCTTTCGCCAGCTCCACAATGAGAGAGGATCTTGTTATCTTGGTCTCTCCACTCTGCTCCTGTTTCTAAACTTTTATTCCGAGCCTCTTCGGCAGTATCCCATTCTTTCAGATATTCCCTTAATTCCTTATAGGATTTCGGTTTCGGTCCCCTCAAATCCATTGATCCCCTTTGACCCCCTTGTTCTATCAAGGGACCCGTTGCGGAATCTAATGGGGTACTCCGACTCACTGGTGCTAGTATCTGCCTCTGAGGATTCATCGTATTATTCCTACTCTCCATCTCTGCCCTTTCCCTGTCCCATCTTGCCTGTTCCTCCTGCTGGACCCCCTCTGGGTTATAGATTGACACTATAGGGCCTATGGTAACAGGTACTTGTAGAGCGTCTGGCATTTGATACGATCTTGCATGCTGTGTTTCTGGCACCTTCTGGACCACAAATCTTCCTACTACTCTCTGTTCGGAACTAGATTGAAGTATTTCCTCATCTTTCTTGGTATCCCACTCTGTTACTGGGATCGATTTATATTCCCCCCATCTATCTCCGTCCTCTTGCTGTAGTACGGGACTTGCGACTTCGCTGTTGTACGGAGGTGGTCTATCTGTTAATAGCCTCTCTATCAGATCCTCCACTGTCTCGCTATCCTCATCTTCTTCCAGAGGTTTCTTTTCTCCCGTAGCTTCTATCATGGTAAACAGTTTGTCTGCTTCTATCTTTTGCACTCTCCACTTCTTAGCTTCCTCATCCCATTTCGCATCCTGCACTGCCTTTACTGATCGTCTCACTCTTTCCTGGCGCCTCTTTAAATTTCTCTCGTGTGCTGCTCTAAACCATGCACTAAGTGCTTCGAACTGTGTTGGCCTCGGTAGAGGTCTCGTTGCAAGCATTACTGCTTTCAGTTGGTTCAACACTTCTAGCTTAAATGTTCCGAATCTCGGAAACGTCAGTTCCTTATTCCCTTCTGTTAGCCTATTCCACTCGGAGATCCACATTATCGAGTGTAAGCCTACATTCACTGCCATATGATAAGCTGGTGTGCCTTCTGGTGGAGCTTCTTCTCCAGCATATAAGTTTCTTCTATTTCTCTTAAAGATTGCCCTTAAGCTCTTAAAGCACTTCATTTTTGATAATCTACGATTTTCCTTATTAATTCTCTCCTTTGTTTACGTCCCGATGACAACTACCAATCCCTGTGCGACTCTCGCTAATCAGCCTATCCCAACGCGGTTCTACGCTAACCGACCGATCTCAGCGCGACCCTACGCTGACGTCACTTGTCCCCTCTGCAGCAGTTTCCTTCGGTTCTCAACTCGTCTCGCGGTCTTGCATGCGTTTCATTCATACACCGAAAAATGACTACTTCCGTCCAAGCGATCACTTTTCTCTGACTGTACGGCCACAGTCTAACTGTAATTGTCACCTCAACTGGCGAGACGTCTTCCTCTTACGGTCAGACGCTCACCTTAACTGATAGGTTACTTACACACAGTAAACGTACGACCAGCGTGCGTTACTCATACACTCACTCAAACGCTCCCCCTATCATCGGTCTGCGGGCGATCAATGGTACCTCATGACCCCCTTTAAATGGTAGACAAATTACTCTGGGTGTTCGATACACCCGAACCACTTAAGCCCTCTCTGGACATAAGATTTTATCCGGTTGCGCGCGCTCACAACCTTCCCTCAATCACACTACAGGCATTCAACTCCGCTTGACATTACAACACAGGAACAACATAAAACACCGCAATCTTACAACGCATGACCCTTATACTCACTCTCGACCGACTCTGCTGCTTTTCTCTCGACGCACCGTCAGCACCGTCTTCGGCAGGGATTCTTCTTCTGGTCGTCGATGACTAGGGACCTTGGGGTAATCTAAACCTGACCTAGGTTGTCTTCCTCAAGAAGAAAACCATCTTTCTCTACTACCAACTGCGGGGAATGAGATTTTAATATCTTTTATAATCAATTTGATAACTTATCTCATTCGTCAATTTTGGATCGGTTGTTATCTGTCATTGAGTAAAAGACAGCCCCTGCATAGGTTAAATAAACCCCATAAACTGACGCAACTCTGAAGAACCACTTACAACCGATGAAGTTTAAAAGTTTTAATATAAAATTAAGAAAAGTTGCAAATACAATCCTCTCAGGATAAAATTCAGCAAATATACAGGAACTTGAAGGAACATATATTCCCTAAAGAACCTCAATCTACAAACGAATACAATTAAAGTCAGTTCCAGAATCATCAAATTAAAAGCATAGATATGATGTGGTTCCGTTGCGTCATCTACAAAAGGAAAAAAAAATACAAGTTAATTCTGTCCCTACTCTATACTAGGTGACATCCCTACTTCGCAAGTTTCTAGTACCCTAAAAAGGTGTCAGCAGTTTGACTCCCTAAGAAGTTCAAACTCTCTTAGCCTCTAAAGGTAACTTAAGTTTTAGAAGCAGTACCCTCTCTGCCTACCCATCCGATCTCTAAGGGTCCTCGGCCTACTGCTCCCTTGCGCTCTGATCTCTCTCAGCGCATCTGCTCAAGTCATCTGCTCTTCCTAACTTCGCTCTGAGCAATTCGCTATCTTCTCCCCGGGGTGCTGTCCCTAAAATACACAATCACAGTGTGGGTGGAACGCCCCTTCGACGCCCACCACGGACTTTCCCCCATGATGTCATTTTCTAGCTCTTTCCATGGCTTCGTCTCTTCGCGTCGTCCGTTAAGTTGACCTTTCTCCTTAGACGCCATCTTCGTCTTCTTGCTGGTGACTTCATTCGACTTTACCTTTGACACTTTCGGAGCAAAATCTATCACCTTATCAGAACTTTACTCTTTACGACTATATACATAACCTTTCTTGGTCTTGTGAATGGTCATTTCAAAACAAGACTCAAATTCCAATCGTCTCCTCTCATGTTTAGGCAATAAACTTCGTCCGGCATTGTCACCTTAAATCTAACAAGAACTAGACTCTTTGGCTCGCACATTCAAGTGAAGGCTATTCACGACTCCTATGAGTTCACTAAATTACCAACAGCGGACTACACTCCTGCAAACCCTTGGTCAGTCAGGTTATAATCACATATGACCTAAAACTCTTCTAACATTTCTACAACTTCTTCTACTTAGTATAACCTTTAACATACATCTATATATGATCGCATTTAGCAAATCCCTTTGCTTATATGTGAATACATTTTACATAGAATACAAATTACGTAGAATATAACTTTATATTCTCATTTGTTACATCGTTATATATATACTCTCTGCACATTTCTCCATGTTACATTTCTCGCCGTTTCTGCATTTAAAGTTACACACGTACATGAATTCTACTTTGCACGTTCTTCTGTTCGTGAGCATTTCTACACATTTCTACATTAGCCCACTACGTATACGGGCCTTCTAAATCTAATACATTCTAAAATGAATACAGAATATATTTCCTATATTACTTTGGTCACATCTGTTAACTTTATGCTATAAGCGTCAACTTCACGTTCGATATACATTTCATTCCTACGTTTATACGATATGCTTGTAAATATGACTCGGATATACGTTTTATTCAAATTGCGCTCTCTCAGTGCACTCCTGCCTGGAAGGCGAAAATGATTGGTTCTACTTAACTCATGTCCTGTGGGACTGTCTACATATCTTCACTGCTCCTCATTGTCCCAGTGTACAGTGGGAGAAAGGCAAAATGTCCCATGTTGATCCCAGATGTGAAGCATCATTGGGAGTTACAATTTTCAAGTTTGTCCCACCCACAATCTTTGGCACCAAAATTCAATGCTTCAGAAGAGCACTGTCAGCTTAAACTTTGAGTCGCATTACCCAGATGGAGGAATTCGACTTCCAGTTAGGAGAATTAGGGAGTAATTTAGATACCCGTGGATGGCCCACTGGTTTGCATGGGAGGTGGAGAACGTAACCTCAAACGCCCTGGTAGAGGATCATCTGCCCTGTTTAGAGTTCCCCACATGCATGGCAGGGGTCTCTATGACACTGCTCCCTTTAAAGCCCTGATAGGTTGAATCGATGCCATGTTTAAAGTACTTGATGTGCAAATATTTTTATTTCGAAAAACAAACTCCAGTAGCGGGCATTTGTATTGTCTAAACAAAAAACAAATGAGGATCCAGGATCACACTCAGTCATGGTTACATAAAAATAGAAAGATGCTGGTAAAGGAGTTTCCTTAACCTATCTGCAAAGAAAAAACTAGCACTTCAGAAGCATTCTCATTGTAGTATTCTAAGGTGCATATAGAAGCCCGGAAATATTCCATAATGGGCGCAAACCAGCCATGTGAATAATGGGGGCACAAAAGTACTATAGACATCTGCTTTTAATGGTGTCCAAATTTTAAGTTGCACTGTGTTTTTAGTCTGGTGTTCGCTAGTTGGTTGAGGTAGTCAGGTCGAGGGTGGTGGGTTGGATGTAGAGATTGTTGTAGATGTTGGTAATCTTGCTGTGGAAGTGGTTTGAGAAGGTGCTACAGAGGTATTGGGTGGGGTGGATGGTGTTATTTATGGCTGTCAGTTTGGAGAATTCTTTGACTATTTTTAAGAGTTTCTTTGTGTGGCTGGCAGCAGATTCTATGGGGGTGGTGATGGCTGCTCTCTTGGCTTCTTTTATGTGCTGGTGATAGGTGCTGAGGTCTGTTTTATGGGTTGCTCTGTCAGTGAGGTTATTGGTGATATCCCCTTGTGTCTCCAGTTGGTGGCAGTTGCGCTTGGTGCTCTGAGTTCTGGGATGTATCATCTGGAACGTTTGGGGATCTTGTTGGATTTTGCAGGTTTCAGTGTGGCGACTATGTTGGTGCTGTCAGTGATCCTGGGGACTGTTCTGGATGGCCTGGTTAAGGTCTGTTGAGATCTCTGGTTGGGAGATGGTGAGGGCCTGGGACCATCAAGTTTCAGTGACAATGCTCTAGCTGCGTGGGAGGAGATCTGTTGCCTGGTAATTTTGTGCTGGGCGTCGGTGATGGAGAAGAGTATGATGGTGTGGTCAGTCCAGGTGAGTTCTGTGGTATGGTTGAATTTGATTCAGTTTCTGGAAGTGAAAATAAGGTTGAGTGTGTGTCTTGCTTTCTGGTTCAGTGACCAGTTGGGGTTGTTGAGATTCTCCAGGAGAGTGATCGAGTTGGCGTTGTTGGGGTCATAGATGTGGATGTTGAGGTCACCGAGCTGGACGTAGTGGTGAGAGTCAATTGCCAGGGGTGCAATGAGGTTGGGTGTGGATTCACAGAATTTTGCTCGGGGTTCTGGGGGTCTGCAGGCAAGGGTGCTTGGGGGAGGAAGTGCCGGGTCGGGACGCCATCTTTGGATGCAGGCTAGTTGCTGCCTGACGACCTCCCACAATCGGGGCTACTTAAGACGATCACTTTAGGGTCTCTCCCTGTTAGGTAAGCGCCGCGATCTTTGAAGGCTGCTTGTGAATTTTTAAATGCTGCTGAACTAGCGCGAGTACAGCGCTTTCAATGCGACAATTTTAATTTAGCTTTTGGGCTCTGAATATTGCTGGGTTTGTGCTAGGACATACTTGCACATAAAAAGTAAACCGCACCGCTGTTTAGCGGGTTGTTAGCTGGTACCTGGGGTGGGAGCTATCTTGGGGGAGGAAGTGCCGGGTCGGGACGCCATCTTTGGATGCAGGCTAGTTGCTGCCTGATGACCTCGCACGCTCGGGGCTACTTAAACCTGTCCTATGCAAGCGTGCAGCGCACGCGCGCAGCGGGCGCGCCATGGGCACGCCGGAGGCTCGCCAGAGGCAAGCCTATCTGTGCCCATCCGTGACCAAACGGGACCCGGGCCATGACCCCTAGTCCGCGCATTATCTACACTAGAGGTGAGTTAGGGGCATTTAATTCTGGTAACATTGCTATCAGTCAGGGATGTGCTGCCATACTCAGACAGGAAGGACTACTGAAAGCGCCTAAGTCTCATTCAGGTCGGAAGGACGTACATAAGGTTCGGGGCCTGCGCTATGGTCTCCTCAACACTCGCTCCCTTCAGCATCATCATTTAGAGGTCTTTACTCTACTGGAAGAAGGAGAATTAGATCTATTAGGAGTAACAGAAACGTGGCTAGAAGATTCCTCAATGCCTGATCTTGCAGCTTTTATGCCAGCTGATTTTTCTGCGTTTTGCTAAAATAGAACGGAAGCTAGGAGAGGGGGTGGTGTGGCCCTTCTGTATAGCTCGCGCCTATGGGGCGAAAGGCTTCTGGCCGAAAGTATGGGTGGTGTGGAGGTGATGGGTGTTAAGCTGAAGTTGGGGACAGACTGTATGATCATTCTCCTAGTATATCGCTCCCCGTGGGCATCGCCGGATTTCCCAGATTTGTTCCTGAGAATGGTCCAGGACATACGCTCTAGGTATGATAAAGTAGTCATCATGGGTGATTTTAATTACCATTGGGAAAAAGTCCTGAAAGAAGGACAAGCACTCCAGATTGAGGAGGCATTGACTTCACTGGATTTGGTCCAACAAGTGAAGGGCCCGACTCACGTCAAGGGCCATACCCTTGACCTGGTCTGGATGACAGTACCAGCGCAAGGCGCAGTAACTGCCCAGCCGTGTGTATGGTCCGATCACCATTTGGTGAGGGGTGAGTTCCTAGTGGACGAACAAAAAATGACATCCAGGGGAGGGTGGAAGGTGGTTAGAAAGTGGAAAAACATCGATAGAGATAAAATGGTAGATCTTCTCCAAACTTATCCCCCACCTAATAACTGGACAGATAATCCAGAGGTCCTTTGCAAGGAACTTATGGATAAACTCACGAAGGCCGCGGATGGGGTGGCACCAATCCGTAGGGTGAACCTAGTGGACAGAGGACTTGGGGCCCGTGGTATAATGAACCACTTAGGGAGAAGAAACGGGGGCTACGGAAACTGGAAAGAGCCTGGCGGAAGGATTACAATTCCAACTCCCGAAGCCGATATACACAGGCACTCGGTAGCTATAAGCAGGCGATCATAGCTAGGAAATTCGAGTTCTTCGAGGAGAGGATTGTAACTGCCACAAACCCCCAGAAAGAAATCTTCCGTGTCCTCACGGAGCTTAGGAAAAATAAGGAACAGACTACGGAGTTCATCCAGGAGGACTGTCAAAAAGTTCAGGACTTCTTTACTAACAAGATTACAGATCTTGTTGCTGAAATTACTGCGACCCCCAAGATTGACTGCCCGCCGCAGGTTATGCCAGCTAGAATGCCAGTGACAACCCCATTAACTGCCTTACCCTTGATTACAAAGGAGAGGCTGTCTTTTCTTATGGGGCGGGTCAAGACGGGCTCCAGGGCTGATCCGTGCCCACCCGAAGTGTTCAAATTGGCACTCCCTGGTATAGAGGAAGACGTGCTGAGCCTCCTAAATTCATCCTTACAGATAGGACAAGTGCCGTCCTCATTCAAGGAAGCCCAGCTGATTCCCCTGCTGAAAAAGACGGGGGCGGACGTGAAATGTCTGAAAAATTTCAGGCCAATCTCCCAGTTACCGTTCCTGGCGAAGGTGTTGGAGCAACAGGTACTTACCACTCTGTCAGAACACCTGGAAAGTAACGTCCTGCTAGAGCCGAATCAGGCGGGTTTTCGTGCGAATCACAGCACGGAATGCTGTCGATTGTAGATGAATTGAGGAACAGAGCAGACAAGAAAACCCCGGGTGCCCTGGTGCTGTTGGACCTCTCAGCGGCATTTGACACCGTTTGTTATACACAACTATTGTCGCGGATGAGGGAGTTTGGCATTCAGGGCACAGCACTTGCATGGTTCACCTCCTTTCTTCAGGGGAGGATGCAGAGAGTGCAACTTGGTGACCTGTTTTCCACCACAACATCGATCACCTGCGGAGTACCGCAAGGGCCTGCACTGTCACCCCTTTTGTTCAACATCTATTTACAGCCTCTGATTCTGATGCTCAACCAAATGGACTGCCAGGTGCACAACTACGCGGACGACACCCAGGTCATCATCCAATTGGCTGATGGCCAGGATGCCTTTGCAAGACTGCAAAATATCTTGAGATGCACAGCCAACTGGATGTCCAGGAATTCTTTAAAGATCAATCCGGATAAGACCGAGGTGTTGCCAATTACCATCGCTGGCAACCTATGGAATGATCAATTCTGGCCTATGGAGCTAGGTACACCCCCGGAACCGGCGGCGGCTGTCAAAAGCCTGGGCATCCATGTGGATGGTAAGCTGTCCATGAAAAAACAAGTTATGGCTGTAGTGGGCACCTGTGTCGGCCTCCTTCGACAACTTAGGAAAGTTTCCTCGTTGCTGTCCTTTTCCACCTTGAGGAGTGCGGTCTCTGCTATGATTTTAGCCAGGCTGGACTACGGCAACTCGTTGTACATAGGACTACCGCAAAAACGTCTGAACAAGATGCAGGTCGTCATGAATGAAGCTGCTAGACTTATTTTTAAAAAGCCGAGGAACACTCATGCATCCCCCCTCTTGCGTGAACTGCATTGGCTGCCAGTCGCGCAGAGGCTAACGTTCAAAGGGTTGTGCATTGTTCACAAAGCCCTATATGGTAGGGCACCAAGCTATATGAAATCACGCCTGACTCTCTACAGGCCGGGGAGGGCGCTAAGATCTGCAGAAGCTACCCTCCTTATCCAACCACGTTGTAGACTGGCTACCGTGGGAGGTCGTGCCTTTTCCCATACACTCCCAGCTCTCTGGAATAAACTGCCACTGGAACTGCGGAAGGAAACCAAGCTGCTGCCCTTCCGAAGGAAATTAAAAACAGTGCTCTTTCAGCAAGCGTGGGGTTGCCTCTAATTTTTGACCAGCTGTATCTTTTTTAATCGCTTAAGTGGATCCTAACAAAGCGCTTAGAGACCCCTGGGTTATAATGCGCTATATAAATCAAATAAATAAATAAATAAATAAATAATTGTGGCCTTCCTGTTGATTTGTAGTAGGAAGTTGAGGTGTTCCATGAGAAATGTGGGGTCATCGCTGACAGAATGTTTGCACTCTAAATCTAGTGTGATGGCATCAAGGTTTTTGGTGAAGTGTGCTGTATACTAGTCTGTGTACCTTTTCCATTTGGTTAGAGGCTACTTAAGATATCGCCATCAAATTGTGTATCAATTTATGGTTGCATAATGTTTTTCATTGAAGCCATTTTGCGTGCTTCCTGATGTGCCATTATTGACTGCAATCTAGGGCCAGTCACATGCCTAATTGGCCATAGTTCATAATGAACTGCCCTGTCATCAGCTCTTTAGGCGCTCTTACATTGCAGCTGTGCAACAGATCTGAGCAACGGGTCAGACTTGCGTGCCGAAGGTGCAGCAAAGGAAAGCTTTACTGCATCTGTCCATACCTGACGTTACCACCCCTAACCATACCGCCCAATCGTGCAGCAAAGGTGAGAACAAACATAAATCTTACTCCCCAAAGTTCTTAATGTCTTTGTTTCCCACCACAATGTATCCAGCCATCATTACAACTATTATGGCCCATTACCTTTACCACTAAAATTACTGGCAAAGAGCATGCTCTAATATCATAATGTCTAATTAAACATAAATATCTTGGTGCATGGCTAAATGATCTGGAAGGTAATTTGTAGGATTTGAATGAGTGCTGGGCGCAATTGTAACTACTCTGGCGTAATTGTAGCAATTTTGGTAATTTTGCAATACTATTGTGACACAAAATATGCAAGAGTTTGTGGAATTTTGCTTAATTTATTGCAAAAAGGCCTTCCTGAAAGCACAGGAACAGAGCGTGAGCAGCTGCTGTTTCTGTTCTGTGGCAATTAGCACTATTCTCTCAGTGCAAAATGCATCCTTGGGTTCATTTTTTCACACAAGTGTGTACCGTGCATTAAGAAAGTAGTGCTAAATACAGGCTTACCCTCCACTACTCATAATTCTGTGTAAGTCAAGTCAAGTCAGTGAATTTATATAGCGCGCTACATACCCAGAGGGTCTCGAGGCGCTTGAAGAAGGATGGGGAGTTACTTGTCAAATAACCAAGTTTTAAGTTGCTTTCTGAATGCTAGGTGGTTCTGAGTCAGGCGAAGGTGAGTGGGAAGTGCGTTCCAGGTTTTAGCGGCCAGGTAGGAGAAGGATCTACCTCCCATGGTGGTTTTGTTGATGCGAGGTACAGTGGCAAGGGCTTGGTTGGAGGATCTTAGCTGGCGAGGGGGGGAGTAGAAGGACAGTCGTGTGTTGAGGCATTCAGGTCCGATTTCGTAGAGTGCTTTGTGTGCGTGGGTAAGGAGCCGGAAAGTAATTCTCTTATTGACGGGGAGCCAGTGGAGGTTTCTCAGGTGACCAGAGATGTGTTCTCTACGCGGGATGTCTAATACGAGCCTGGCTGAGGCATTCTGGATGCGTTGGAGTTTTTTCTGGAGTTTTGCAGTGGTACCGGCGTAGAGGGTGTTTCCGTACTCCAGTCGGCTCGTGACCAGTGCGTGGGTGACCGTTTTTCTAGTTTCGGTGGGGATCCAGCGAAATGTTTTTTTGAGCATGCGAAGAATGTTGAAGCAAGATGAAGAAACGGCGTTGACTTGTCTGTTCATCGAGAGTGAGGAATCCAGGATGACGCCCAGGTTCCGTGCGTGGTCCGTCGGGATGGGTGCTTTTCCCAGGGCCTCTGGCCACCAAGAGTCATCCCAGGCGGAGGGGGAGGTGCCTAGGATGAGAACTTCTGTTTTGTCCGAGTTCAGTTTCAGACGGCTGTGCTTCATCCATTCTGCTACTTCTTTCATTCCTTCATGTAAGTTGGTTTTGGCAGTGTTAGGGTCTCTGGTGAGTGATAGGATCAGTTGGGTGTCGTCGGCGTAGGAGATGATGTTGAGGTTGTGTTGGCGTGCGGATGGCCGCGAGGGGGCTCATGTATACGTTGAAGAAGGTGGGGCTGGGTGAAGATCCTTGTGGGACGCCGCAGATGACTTCAGTGGCTTCTGACTTGAATGGTGGAAGGCGTACTCTTTGCGTTCTTCCGGTGAGGAACGAGGTGATCCATTCCAGTGCTTTTCCTTGGATTCCGACGTTTTTGAGGCGTTGTAAAAGAGTGTTATGGCAGACCGTGTCAAAGGCAGCGGAGAGGTCGAGGAGGATGAGGGCGACAGTGTCTCCATTTTCCAATAGAGTTCGAATGTCGTCTGTTGCTGCGATGAGGGCGGTTTCAGTGCTGTGCTTGGCTCGGAAGCCGGATTGTGAGGAGTCGAGGGATTTGTTGGTTTCGAGGAATGCGGCGAGCTGGTTGTTGACCGCTTTCTCGATGACTTTGGCCGGGAAAGGCAGGAGTGAGATAGGGCGGTAGTTTTTGAGTTCGGTGGGGTCAGCTGTGGGTTTTTTCAGGAGGGCGCTGAGTTCGGCATGTTTCTAGCTTTCCGGGAAGGTTGCGGAGTTGAGGGAGCAGTTGACGACGTCTCGGAGGTGCGGTGCTATGATGGAGTCTGCTTTGTTAAAGATGTGGTGAGGGCATGGGTCTGTGGGGGATCCTGAGTGGATGGAGTTCATCAGACGGATGGTGTCCTCAGTGGAGATTGTCTTCCAGTCATTGAGGGTGTTCAGGGGGGGAGGGGATCCTGCGGGGGGTTGGGTGGGTTGGTCTTCGGGTCGGTTGTCGAAGCTGTTGTGGATGTCTGCAATTTTGCTGTGGAAGAATGAGGCAAGGGAGTCGCAGAGGGCTTGAGAGGGGGTGATGTCGTTGGAGTTGGCTGAGGGGTTGGTAAATTCCTTGACGATGTTGAATAATTCCTTGCTGTTGTGGGCGTTGTTGTCTAGACGGTCCTTGAAAGCGGCTTTCTTGGCCTTCCGGATCAGTTGGTGGTGTATGCGGGTGGCGTTTTTGAAGGCGTCCTTGGTGCTGGTGGTTGGGTCTTTTTTCCAGGTCTTCTCAAGGGAGCGGCAGAGTTTCTTGGATTTCTTAAGATCATCGTTGAACCAGGAGGCCTTCTTGCTGCCTAGTTTGATTTGTCATTTTTTCAGTGGTGCTACGATGTCGGCGCTGTTGGATAACCATTGGGTGAGGATTGGTGGCTGCTTGGTCTGGATTTGAGGAGTGGGCTGGGGGATTTAGGAGAAGCGATGAGGAGATCTGGTCGATGGTGACTTTGTTCCAGTTTCTTTGCAGAGTCGGTTGGGGGTGGTTGTTGGATGTGGGTTTGTTGTAGGAGAAGTGAACGCAGCTGTGGTCAGTCCAAAGGAGAGCTGTGGTGTGACTGAAGGAGACGTGTTTGCTGGAGGTGAAGATAGGGTCGAGTGTGTGACCTGCGATGTGGGTGGGGGCAGTGACAAGCTGCTTAAGTCCGAAGTTGGCGAGGTTGTCCAAAATGGTGGTGGTGTTGCGGTCGTTGTTCTTCTCCAGGTGAAAGTTGAGGTCTCCCAGAAGGATGTACTCCTCGGAGGGGAGCGCGTGTGGAGTGATGAAGTCCGTGATGTCTTCACTGAATTGTGCGCGGGGTCCTGGTGGCCTGTAAAGCAGGGTGCCTCTGAGTGTGGTCTTGGGGTCGATGTGGATCTGGAAGTGCAGGTGTTCAGAGTTGGCAAGATTGACGTCTGAGCTGGTAGAGATGCGAATGGAATTCTTATGGACGATAGCGATGCCTCCTCCTGTGTGGTCCGTGCGGTCCTTACGGATGATCTTATATTCTTCCGGGATGGCGATGGTGATGTCTGGGGCTGAGGAGGCGTTCATCCATGTTTCTGTTAGGAAGGCGACGTCCGGAGAGATGGTGTCTAGTAGATTCCAGAGGTCAATAGCGTGCCTGTGGACCGAGCGGGTGTTGAGCAGGATGCACTGTAGGTGATTGGGGTCGGATATCTGTTGTGTGTTCGTAGATGAGGAGTTGTTCTTGGTGTCGCCGAACTTGCAGGAGTAGCAGGAGAAGGGTCCATGGGTGTGTCCAGGAGCGGCTTGGAAGCAGGTGGGGGGGCGGCTGGGGTTGAGGGCTAGGAGGGTTGTGGCATATAATGTTGGTGTAATTATACTACAGCAAATTACGTGTAATACGCCCACCCCTAATTTGAATTCTCTAAAACCAAAAATCACCTCCTAACTTTTTGCTTTTCAAACTCTATTACGCAAGACCAGTAATCCGTCACTGATACCAATCTTAAAAGTGATCAAACCAAAGTGCTTATGGAACAGCAGTGTTTCCCGCCAAATTTTGATCCTTTTTTAACATCACTCCAAGCAAAATATATCAACTTTTATTCCATGTCCTGCAGAATTCCTCATAAACCCCTCTAAGATGTCAACTTGACCTAATGGATGAAGTAGTAGCCCCAAAATAAGCTTTTCTAAAATGCAAAATACATGCACACACTGAAACATGCGCGGGGCACCACCTTGACATATAACATCTGGAGGAGATAAAATTCGCCCTGGACACCAAGAAAAAATCAGGGCCACTCCCCCCTCATCAGAGGCCTTCTTTCTCTGGTTGCTGAATAGATGTAGTCACAAAATCTTCTATATGGCCTCTTTAAGAAACTGCCAAATAAATTGGCAAAAATCTCTTTTTCAACAAACATTTTTCCCAAAAAAGAAGTCAGGTCTGGCTAGCAATAAACACATATGAAAGTCACCATCACTAGGTTACTTAGCAAAACCCTTTAAAGCCTATTGTTGAATCGGACTTCTGCAGCTTCGCTTTAGACTTCTTTGAATTGCATTGAAGTGGGTGGAAAGTCCTTATATGCACAGCTGTCGGATCTACACACAATATACGACTGGCTCACTTTCTGTGCACATGCACAAGTTTAGTTAATGAAGTCTCTTTGCAATTCCGTCTTGCCTCCACGCACAGTCTTTTGTTTACGGGGAGAGTATCCTTTCGTAGTCACTAGGTTTATTAGATACAGTTCAATAACGTCGTTTCGGTTCAAGGAACCATAACATTACGCAGAGAGTCACTAATAAATAAAAGACATTAAAAAGAAGATGCGTAATCATCTTAAAATACATCTCAGTAATATAGTAAAAGCACACAACTTGTAAAACACATCATCCAGTAAAGCACAGTGCCTCGCCACCATAAAACAGTTCAGGTAGAAGTATATGCAATATATTACAGTAAATACTATAAAACCCAATGTAAAACTATTACCTCTAATGAAAATAAAATGCTTTTTGAGCACCACCTCCTTTACCACAAATTTCTGCAGGACAAAAACCTTTAAGAGATCTTATAACTAAATCTAAAGGGGTCCGCTATGTCCACCATATTGTCTAGGGAAGGGCATTAATTCATGGAGCATTCGAGCGTTGTCATGTTACTTTGTCTAAAGTGCACAGGGCTGCAATAAATATATTTTAAAATCACTCGAGCCTTCAAGTAAATATTTTGCACAAATGTACTCAAATTAGGCATGTTGGGAATGGGAGAGGGAAAGGGGAATTATTTATTTAATATGGACCATGAATCCTCCTGTAGTTCTCAGAACTGACTATCAGATGCCAAGCAATAGGGCCCAAATTCATCCCCATCAAGGTATCAGGATATCACAAAAACCCTTTCTGCACACACCAAATTGAAAACAGACATCTAGAAACAGCCAAATCAATAGGCTGGTTAGTGTCCATTTTCAAAATCCTAAAGGCCTCTTGGCAATGTGATATCCCTAGATGTCTGCAAAGTTGAATTAGCCATTTGGATTAAAATTTCTTGTAAAATGGGCAGAAGAATAAGGCATGAGCTTCTGTTCCTCATCCATGCCACAAGCAGGACATTTCAGCAATGAATCCTATCCCTCACCCCCTCCAATGATTGGCGAATGTGCGCAAGGGAAGTGTTCTCTGCCTAGACTAGATATACAGCTTCCCCGCTAGGAACGGTTGAACTTCATCCAGAAACTCCCCAAGTCGATAGGTTTCTTTGGTCCTTATAAATCTTGTAGTTAGAGTTCCTAAGGAAGCACTCATCAGGATGGAAGTTAATTTAAACCCCTTGTAGCATTTCACTACCTCCCCTTTGGACATCGCTGAGCGGCCTGATCATCCTACAGGCTTACTTTGCCAATACTTTTTAAACTTTCCCTAATGTAATGGAACCATGGTAACCTGACCACCCTTTGAAACCCTATGATCTCCTTCAGGGCCAATCTATAAGAGATCTTCTCTAGAGTGGTCCATATTCTTCTCCAAAATAAAAGTCCAGCCCCCTCCACAATTGAACTGACACCTAGGTCAAGCTGAAGGGGAATTAGTTGTTGCTAGCTGGGAGGCTCACTAGGAGCTTTAAAAGGTTGTTCTCCACCTGCACAATATCTTTAAGAGGTTTGTGTTCCCATAGCTCGGCACTGTACAAGGTGGCACCTAGGGCTTGCGTTTTGTAAATCTCAATATTGGGGCTAACATGTTTATAAAAATATCCTCTACACACCCTCACAAGCCCACTTGTATATTGTATCAATTTGAGAATTTCTTTGGCAATATGAAATGCCCGATCCATGTGCTCGCTAAGAGTCAGTCCTAAGTAATCAAAGATAGGAACTCTCTCTAGGAGAATGACATTCAAGCTGGGATTTGAATGTGTACAGTGTGATGGATTGAAAACCATGAATTTGGTTTTAGTAATATTGATTTCTAAACCCCTTGCCCTACAAAATTCATTCAACCTGTCTAGTGTCCTTTGAATACCCATTGGGGTTTTTGATAAAAGAAGGGAATTGTCAGCAACATCAATGCTGGCATTTTACTAGAGCCAAACCTAGGTGCATCATTGTTGTTGGGGATGTTCAAAAAATGTATAAGAACATTATTATACAAACAAAATAGCATTGGGGTCAACACACAGCCTTGTTGTACACCTCTGCCAACAAACGGTTCAGAGAGTTCCCCCAATTTGTCGCAATGCACCTGAGCAAACTTATTCTCATGCAACCTCTTTATTACATGGCACAGGTAAGGAAGAACCCCTATATCAGCCAATACTGACCAAAGTGAATCCCTCAGAACTAAGTCAAATGCTGACATTAGGTCTACAAATATCAAATAGAGACTTCCACCTTCAAGAATTACAGTTTTCCAACATAAAAGCTACAACCTAAAAACTTGGACTACAGTAGATGTACGTTGTCTGAGACCCGCTTGAAAGGGGATAAGGAACTTTTCTTCCTCTATCCACTCCTGCGGTCAGTCTATGACAGAGGAGCAGCGTCCCACTGCTCTTGGAGCAGTGCCAAAAAATCTAAATCAAATGATAAAAGCAAGATGTTATTATCATTTGTTTTTTCAGTGCGGACTGGGTGTGGCAGGGCTGGGGTTGCCGCAATCAGATTGAAGAGGAGTGGTTTGCACTCTCTTAAGGGAGCATGACGGTTTGGCCAGCCCTCTTGCGCGGGCCAAACCGCTAAGCACACTTAGCCAAACCGGCTGTGTTACACAGCCAGGTGGAGAACATGCTGAGGCACCCAGGCGCTGCCTGAGCATCATGATTGGCTGGGAGAATCTGAGAGCCTGGGTGTGCTTCAGGTGCTGCCAGTGCAGAGACTGAGAACAGAATAGAAGTGGTGGCAGCAGTGGCGTTTACAGGTAAGTTTCCTTTTTTATTTATTTTTTCATCACACCACCCTTATTCCAAGGCAGCTGCCACTGGGTCTTATATTACCCGAGCAAATTCTTTTTTGCATTGTATCAATATACTAATCGGTATATAGATGGCAGACAACAATGGGGAAACTTTCTCATAAATGGGTATAATCCCCACCCGGACCAAGAACCGGAATTGGCAATCCCTCCATAATAGCATTAAAGGCCATCCACAAGTAGGGCCCCTGGGTCAGAAAGACAAAGGTGCCCGGGAATTTTATCAATGTCCGGAGCCTTACGAGGAGCAATCTTACCAATTCGATTATAGTTATTTCAGAATAGCCCTCCTGTCCTGAAGAAGGTAATTAACTATTTGTGGAGTCCGTGACATTAGATTTAGCTGTAAATGCCTCCTGCCCATCCGGTACTCTATAAAGTGACTGATAAGGCTCATTCCACAATCAGCTGCGATGTTGTGTTCTATATTTGTTCTACTCTCATGATTCCCAAAAATTATTGCCAAAATTAACTATACTCCAATATACTCTCCACTCTCCATTCCTCAGGGTCTCAACTATGGACCTCCACCTTTGTTGTTTGAAAGAGAGTCCTCCAGTGTCAGGAAAAGGTAATTTGGCTGCTGCAGAGCTGCACCGACTGTGTGTCGCGGTTGGCATTTATGAATATGAGCACCCCTGAGTAACATCAGGGAAAGCAGTTCCTTCTAGGGTGAAGATTCATCCTATTTGGGTGGGACATCCAGTTACAGAGAATGGGGGACAGTCGAAGCTAAATATCACCTTTGTGAAGTTGGGAATCTTCAACTAAACACAACGTCCCTTTGCAGTGATGAGTTTTAACATTTCATGAGCACTACCTAAGTATTTACCTTATACCAAGGTCTGGCTGAAGAGACAGGTTTTTAGCTCTTTTGGGAAGCGTAGAAGAGATGAGACTGGTGAATCTGCTCTGTGATTGTGTTCCAGATCCTGAGTCGATTATAGGGAAACTTGTGTCTCATCTTCTCCTTGCAGCATTTCCTGAGTTTCAATCTGGAGATGCTGTTCTTGCATATTTTTTTTTTTTTTAAATTCTTGTTTGGTAGGCACTGTGGGGTGCCAGAGTTGACTGGTCTGTACCTTTTGCAGCAGGTGTTCACTGTGATTCAGTTGGACATGGGAGCCACCACAAATTACTTGATGAAAGGTTTGATCATATTGTATTAGTGAGACCTTGGATGAGGTATGCTGCTGCGTGGAAGATTCTGTTCAGTTGGAGTAAGGTAGACCTTAAGCACAACCGATTGCAGGCCCTTTTTTCCATTATGATATAAAAGGACAACAACCTGGGTAGTAGGTTAGAAGTATGTTCTAAAACTAAGTACTTTCATGCATGCTGAAGAGCTACTTGGTGCCAGGCAATCTCCATCTTGTGATCTATGTGCGCCCCAGTGCTTAAGTCAGGGTAAATTTAGAAACCCAAGGACATGGTGCTGTTGACGAGTTGGGTAGCGAAGGCAGCATCCTTTCACCTGCTGTTGCTGGTAGGATACTGGTGATAAGTAGATAAGCACAAATTTCGATTCAGCCGGGTTGAATTCATTATATGTTTTGGTCCAGGGTTTGATTGAAGTATGGCCGATCTACGGGCAAAGTTTGTCATAACTTGGTGAAACTTTCAGATCAAGCTCTGTGTTAATCATGTATTAGTAGGTTCATATGTCCTTGCCAGGCAGCAAGAATCCCTTGGGCTCTATTTGCATGGTGATGGTCACTGTTGAAAGGATTGAGCTTTGGGAATGCCTCAAGAGATGATGGATGGGAATTTGGGTCTGGTAGAACTCTAGTCTGGACAAACCTGGCTCTATTCTCCACATATTACTTGAAGCATTACTGGACAATGCCATGACAGTTATTGTAGAAGTTGTTGGAGTATCGTTAAATGTAATGGTCAATAGTATAGATGGTTGAAGAGAGGTCAGTCAAGAAGAGGAGGCATGTATTTCTGTTTAACTACATGGATGTTCTCTTGCTTCATATGGCAATGAGATCTGCACTTTGACTGTAGTAGCGGCTGGTGGCATTTGAAAGGGGTGGGGTTGTAAAAGTTGTGATTGTCTTTTATGCAGCGAGCAATGTGAGCAAGCTCAAAGGAAATGCTTTGGCCCGATTCACAAAAGTAATCTCAGACAAAATCCTAACTTTACGACTTTCGGTATACACAAAAAACAGTTAGGAGTAGTAACGTTGGAATACATAACTTTACTACTCCCTAAACTGAGACAAAATCCTAACTTTACGACTTTCAATATTAACAAAGGGCATTTAGGAGTAGTTAAAGTTAGGATTTTGTCTCAGATTACTTTTGTGAATCGGGCCCTTAGGGTGCGGGGGTGGGGGTTCTCCATGAGAAAAAGTTGAAAAAAGATTGGCAAATGGTGCATTTGAAAGGACAGTTTAGTAAAGAATTTACTGAAAAAGCAAGAAGGGTAATAAGAAATTGTGAATGTGTAGTCTTGAAATATTTAAACAGATTAAACTGTCCCATATCTTACTGCATTAATATGTTCAAAAGTTACTGTACTGTGCAAATTATACAGTTCAACAACTTCAGGGCCTTTAAAGTGTGCACTTGCCCAGTGTCATGGACTGCATGGGCCATCAACTTTGGAAGAAGATGATGTAACCAGGCTTGGGGAAGCACCCACAGCTGCTGGCTGCAATCAGTCATAAGGAAATATGTGCAGAGAGCGATTTAGGTGGGATGAAAAATGTGGGGTCTCTAAAAGGAGCGCTGCTTAAACTACATTTCTGTGAATCCCAGAGTGTGCCTCCCGACTGGTATTTTGCTTTCTCTCTGAGCTTTCTGCTATGGCATAAAGATATATAATTAAACAACTGACATAGTACTAAAACTTACCAGGACTTTTAGCTTTGTCAATGGTTGCTAGCTATTTAGGATAAATGAGAAACAGCAATTTTTTTGTTGTAAGTAATAAACATTGAAAATGTTCAATTCTGAAATTATGAGACTGTGAATTAAACATAATTGAGGCCTTTGGAAGAAGTATTGGTCTTCAGTTAAGAGCATTTCATCCTAGACATATATGCCCTTTTCTCTCCACAACTTGTCCATCTGCATATCTTAAGCCTCATCTCTTTCCTCTTCAGGACCCTCTTTTCTCTCGCTCCTGAATTCACTTCCTCGGAAAACCTTCACTTACCATCAACAAACTTACACTGCTCCCACTCACATGTAAGCACTTTATATTATTTTACTTTTGCCTTGTCAATAAATTGACACAATTGTACCCTCTTAACACACATTTACACAGAATATCAACTGCAACTGGAATAAATGACCATTGTTCTGTGTGCTCTGCTAGAAATTCACTGCCCCCTGGCCAGCACCGGAGTTCTCAATTGTGGCCCATCATAAACACCTGGTGCAATATAGTTCAAAGTATGTACAATAGAAACATTTTAATATTCACAAAAAACACAGAAACACAAAATGATGGAAATGGAAAACACCCTTAGAGAATGCAATATTAAGTGAAATATGTCAAATAGAAACAAGAATTAAATTGCTGCCAGGCATTACCATAAAGTTTTTAACATTCATTGTTTTGAAATCAATCAGTGTTTTTGGTATTCAGTATGAATATGGGACCCGGCAGGACCCGTTTCAAAATCTGGCTTAATGCCATATGACAGAGCCAGATCCCCAAGAAAACGCAACCACAAACATCTGGCATGCTGCAGTGTCTAATTGTCTAAAATCAAAATATGTCTGAGTGGGGTCAAAGCATTCTTGAACCATTGTGCCGATAAATCTAAATAAATCAGTACCGTAGTAAGCACCAAACATGCACACTATATTCTAAGCATGCATTCTCATTGAGCTTTATTTATGACAAAATGACACAGCGCAGCGCTGCAAGCTGTTTTGCTGTGACGAAATGTGACATATTTACAAAAATATGACTCATCCCTGTGCTTTACCCTGCACTGGCGCACAATTGGCTGCCATGCGCCAACACAGCACCCTTACACCATGGTGCAAGGGTGCTTGCGTTTCGGGCTGCACCTTCGGATGCAACTTCCGGCACAAAAAACAATCGCAAGAGGCTTTCTCCTCTTTCTAAGCGTGCTGCAAAATGCTGCACGGATAGAAAGAGGAAAAAACAAGGAGAAATAAAAGTATTTCTCCTCGTTGCACCTCCTTACACCTCTGCTGGTGAGGCAGAGGATTCTTACACAACGCAAGGTTTACAAAATGTAGTCTAAGGATACGGCAAAATATATGGGTGTTACATCGTGTATTTAATGTGAGTGGGCCATATTTACAAGGTCAAGAAAAGCTATGCAGGGTGGCTTTGTGTGGCCTTGTAAATATGGAGCAGCACACTGCCAAAATAGGGAGGCACCGGTGGCGCAAGGGGCTTTTAAATAAGCCCCATAGTATTTAATGTTTTTGACACTTTTCTGGTATTTCACAAATCAGGCACTATATGCCCAAATTTCTACCTTTGCACTTGACTCCTTCAAAAGTTGAGGATATTTGGATCAACTTCGGCAGGGAGCAAAAGCCCTGCTCAACCTTTGGACCAACTTCTCTGGGGAACAAGTAAATCAGCTCCACTAATAAAGGAGCCAGTGACATAGGGCCTTGGACTGAGCTGTCACAATGTCGGATGTCAGCGTGACCAGGTGTCTCAGCACAATGTACCTAATACACGTTTAGTATTAACACTTGCCATGACAGAGCACAAGGCGCCACATCTCACCGTGCTCGCTTCCAATCCTACCCTGTGATGAATGGGAAAGGGTGGCATCAATACCTATGATTGACTTCTGGCCTCATTCAGGGATGCAGCCTCCAATGCTTAAAACTGTGACTGGCAGCAGCATGACTGGCCTACAGTAGATTTCACTAAAGGCACAATTAATCAATCAATCAAACTGCAATTGCAGAGTGCAACACTGTCACCCCTAGGGGTATCTGGGCGCTGTGTCTCCATCGAAGAGCCAGGTCTTCAGTCTGTTTATGAATTCTGCCAGCAAGGAGGCAGAATGAAGCTGGAGGGGATGGTCGTTCCAGGTCTTGGCAGTGATGTAGGAAAAGGAGTGGCTTCTGCTGTGCTACCACGGATGCAGGGATTTTGTGTGAGGGCAAGTGATGAGGAGCGCAGGTGTCACAACATTTGGGGGAACATATCACCACATGCAAGATTCTACACTGTCGAACTCCCTACTTCTCATGACGTTGAAAAAATACTTTCTAAACTTCAAGAGAGGCTTGAAAATCACATCTTCCATATCATATATTATCTTGAATCCCCAAATTCATACAAGGCTTACTTCTCGGCATCCTGCATAATGCTTTTGTATGTGCGTTGTACACATTCTTGCTAGTCACACAGTAAGAACTAGTATAAGTATATTAGACATCTATGTTTAAGATCTTTCAACCTATTGAAGCATTTAAGACTTTGCCTCAATGCAAAATCTTCAGAGCTTTATCACCATAGGACAATAGCAGCATGGTCTGTTCAGCCCATGCGTTACTGTTGATTGCAGGTAAGGTTGGTCTTGAAAGCGCACACAAGACCCTGGAAGTTCCATGCTGAGTTCATATGCTTCCTTATGAACTGCACAATGCCATCAGCTTAAAAAAAGCATCCTAATAAAGACATGGTATGGGAGATTGAAGATGCCATGGCAGATATCATTTGTAAAGCTGGTGGATGGTGTATTGACAAGGACTGAATTGGTGCTGGGTGAATAGTAGACAGTGAGGTTAAATGGACTGACAAACATGTGAGATACATTTTTCTGCTACTGAATCGTACATAGCTATGAGGAGCGATGGAAAAATACTGTGCCTCGTCCTCCCTTGACCTGTTGATGGGCGATATACTGTGGTGTTGTACGTGCAGGACACCCGCGATCTGAGTGGTGGTCGGAGTGAACAAGGTTTCTTGAACAAAGATGGCATAAAGGTTGTTTGTGCTGATGAGATTGCCTATGACTGTTGCATGCACGGTTCCAATGTGAACATTGATCAACACAAAATGCAAAGTTCATTCAATGGCTGTACTGTGAGTTGGTCAGTGTGATGTTGATGGGATTGGGTGGGAATGAGTGGTGTACAGGGATGCACTCTGTTGACATGTTTCAAATGGCATATGTGTGTAATGATGAGATGCAAATAGCTTTGTAAATGAGAGGAGTTGTATTAAGGTGCTGTACACCAGGCAAGGCACAGGAGTTTTCCACTTTTTTATATTGGTGCTAACCAGCAGGGCTGAACCACCTCCAGCCCAACTCCCCCCCCCGCACACACACACAACCCCTACACACACACACACACACTCACACACCCACACACAAACACAAACCCTCACACACACGTACAAACACACGCACACACACAAATGCTCCATTGAAGTTAGCATTCTTTCCAAGATGCTACAGCTTAACCACTAGTATATATTATTAGTAAAGTGAAATAAACCTCCAAACTGCATCAAACTGAAACATTTAAAGTTAGTCACAAGACAAAAACTTGTAAGGCTGCATCAGTTGAACAATGTATAAAAATCCAGTAATGTAGAAGCAGCTCACATATAGGCAGAGACAGAAAGAGTCAATGCAAGTGTTTGCTTCTCATGGTAGGATGGATCATGCATTGTGTGACGTAGAGATGAGGGGGTATTTTTCATTGGTTTACTCCACTCACCTTTCACAGCAAAAAACAATACATTGTTTCTTTAAGCAGCTGGTAAATCAGTAGGAATGAACGCCATGCATGTGATTCTCTGTCGATGATGTACTGTCTGGTATTTGGGCGACCCACATAAAACATTGCCTCTGTCTATGCTTGTTTAAATTTCGATGTGATTTTGGAAACTGTTTGCTGATTTGGTCAAGACCAGACTTTGAGGTTACAATGGTTTCCATTAAAATTGGTACCCTTGCTTTTTTGTTGTTACCAAAACGTCAATCGAGAAATTGTTCCTGAGAATTGTTTATAGCAGGATTGGTAAACAGCTGTAAAATTCTTTGGTTATGCTTGTCTTCTTAGGTGTTATCTGAATAAGAATTTGTGGCATTGGCTACTTTGAAGCTCTTGCCCCACGTCCATATCATCTTCTGTCTATTTATCCCCTCTGTCTTCTGCACTGTGTTTACCATCCGCTAAAGGGCACTTTTATTTAGTGGTGCAAATTAAAACGGTAAGGGCCGAGGGGTGTGGCTTCGGCGCTGGATAAGATGGCCACCTGACGGAGTTGCTCCGCCGCACCCGGTTCAGTGTGGATTCTGCAGGCGCTCTCTCCGCATTACCAGGTTCCCGAAATCACTCCATTTGGCAGCGGAACATATCAGGACTTTAATGAGGTGTGTCACAAGGTTGAGCGCACTGTGCTTCTTTTCATTTACATCGCGGACACGCTCACCTCAGCGCACCCGCCATTTTAGTTGGCTGCTGACTACTACGTCTCTATGAGGATGGAAGCATAGTGCTCGTGAATAATTTTCTACTTCACTGCAACATATGTTCAGCTTTTCTCCATGGAGGGCGTACTGTGACCAGAGGAGTTTGTTTGTTTTGCTGAAATGCTGGATATTGGACATTGTCTCTGCTTCTTAATTTGCCTCAGAATGTCCACCGTTTTGGCTTCTTTGTACCTTCAGCAATCTACGCAACAAAGACTTCCCTTAAGTCTTGCCCCACATATTTATGTCCTGCATGAAGTCCTTATGTCCTCCTAGAGTGAACTAGGTTCTATTGCTTATTCTTTTTGATATGATATCGTGTTCATCTTAACTGCTACTCCCTCAGTAATGATGCTATTATTTTCAGTGCTATCTCAGTCTCTCTCATATTCTACTCAGTGAACTTTATTATTTATGCATTGAGACTGGCTGTTATTGCTTGCCCCTGATTGATTTGTTCTTCCCAAGAGGCCTTTTGTCACCATAAGAAGCAACTCTACTTTGCTTTCTCTGGAACATTTAGGAGCATTTAGAAATCACAACTTCCATCTAATGCATGCAACAGTTATTGTGATACTTAGATAACAGCTCTCTCTGTGAATTTGCGCAACCCAAATCTAGTTGTTATTGTCTAGCCTTCTCTTCCCAGGAAGCCTTTTTAGTACTCTAAGCAGTAGCTCTGAATTGCTTTCTCTGGAACATTTAGAAATTACAACTTCCATCTAGTTTGTGCAACGGTTACCGCGATACTTGAATAGCAACTCTCTATGAGAAAATTGCGCAAACCAAAATTTGTCCTTGTGCCTAAGAAACATATTGCGCCGACAACTACATCCTCTCCTCAATTATCAATTTCTTCTCTCAACGTGGAGACAATGGCTGGAATTGCTTCTAATCGCAATCCTTCATCTCAATCTTCTACAAATAAGTCTTCCCCAACTTCTACATCTTCCAAACGTTTGAATCAGGATCCTCCTTCTCCAGACAAACCGTCATCTCTCCCATTTCTATGGAGCTGTTGTTGGAGGAAATCCAAGCATTGCGCCCTTTTGTGGAGGGAACAAATAGTAAAATGCAATTCCTTGAGAATAAGTGGTGGAAAACAGAGTATCTTCATTGGAACAGCAAGTTTCAGGAGTCCAAGAACATTCTCAGAGAATATCTATTTTAGAAAAGAAGATTCGCAAACCTTCATTAACACACGGAAGACTTAGGAAACAGAAATAGAAGGAATAATCTCCATATTTATGGATTGCCTGAAACCTTGGAAGGTGATGATCCTGTCTCCTTCTTTTCCTCCTTTTTACCAAAACTCTTTGACATGCCTACTTCGACCTCCCTTAGTATCCAGAGAGCCCACAGACTTGTTCCTCATCCTTCACTCGCTACATCTTCGGTCAAACTAAGGGGAGTCATCATTCTCTTTTTGAAGTTCACTGACTTGCTATCAGTACTCTCCGCAGCCAGAGCCACACGGCAACTTTCCTGGCTAGGTCAAAAGCTGTATCTTTCTCAAGATGTCTCAAATGCCACGGCGACCAGAAGGAAAGCATTCCTTAATCCTTGTGTGCCTCTCCGTTCTCTTGGTACTGGCTATGGCCTTTTTCACCCATGCATCTTCTAGGTGACTTACCAAAAAAAATCTTGGTCCATTCAAGATCCTGCAGAGCTCAAGAACTTTATTAATATTCACAATACCAATGTTATGGATGCTGCTAATGCTTGACTTAATAGTTAATTGTTCAGTATAGTAAACTCTGAAATGTTTCGAATGTTAGCATAGTTTTTGGTAATTACTCCAATAGCTCACAACATATTTATTTAATGTTTTCTTGTTCTGTTGTTGACTCTTCTCTCTTTTTCCCTATCTGTTATCTAGTATTGTTTTATTATAGAGTTCATTACAGTCCATTAATATATTCCTTGTTTGTATTATGTTTGACAAATACATAACTTTTCTTGTTTTCTTTCATGTTTAACATTTCTTCTTTTTGTACATTTTCACAGGTTTGTTAATTTGTTCTCCCTACATTTGGTCCACTTCCCTTTCCTAATTTGTCCCGGTGTGGCCAAACTTCTCACGTACAGATGGCTCGTCTTTTCGTGTGTTGTTCTTGCCCCAGTTGTTTCTCTGTTTGTCCCCCTCAAGTATGTTGTTTTGATAGAGCGCGCAGTCCACCCGGGTCACCAATTTTCTCACACGCACTGGGCCCTGGCGTGCATTCCAATTTCAATCAGTGATTCCCGTGAACCGGGTGAGATCCTAGCACGCTTCTATGAGTAATAAATGGTTCAGGATTACCTCTGCTTACCATGCACCTGACTTACCACAGGCACAAACTTACGATGGACCTGGAGCTAAAAGGGAAAATAGTAGACAGGACCTTAAAACATTTCTTTACGTCCATATATTTTATCCACTTTTCTGTAAAATGACCACAGACACCTGATGAAGTTTAACACTTTATATGAAAATTCAAAAAGAAGATGCCAAAACCATAAGCGATATGCAGAATAATATGTCAAACATCAATATCAACACCAATATGTAACTTTGTATTAGAATTAATACCATTGAATATATGGGAAGACTAAGGGTAGGAATTTTAGAATAGAACCACTCACTGCAACGTTATACTAGGGCACGAGGTATAAGGTTGGGACCTAAACATGTACTTAATCCTTAAACTATTCTTTCTAAATTCACTGCAATCAACTAAAGGTAAGGGAAAAACGGGAACATACTATTTATATAATGGATTGACAATTTTCTAAGGGTGGGGAGAGAAGTGGAACAAACCTATTAAACAACTCACATATAAAAAGAGAATAGAGCAATATCATTGGCAAGTAATGCTTTACCGAAAGAATTTTAAGAAAGAGAGAAAGAGAGAGAGATGCAAACCCTCGGACTGATAATTACCTAAGTTCAGATTGAAGTCTAACCCTGGCCACGGGTCAGATGGGAAGACGGGGACAAGGACCCTCGGAAAAGGAACACCAGGTGCGAACAGGTACAACCCACGGACAGATCAGGACAGGATACCCCTCAGGTTCGGGTCAAAGGACTGGGCCTCCCAGGTTACGACCAACACTCACAGCTTCGGACAGCAACGCCTGCGTTACCCCCTTCTGCAAGTAATCCGCCAGAAACCTCAATTGGATTTTGAATTTCCCAGCAAAGTGCTTCGCCAGCACTTAGGATTTTCCACCCCTTAGGAGTTTGTGGAAAGTATGGACAAAGTGCTCCGCAGCACTTTCAGATTGAGCACCTATTGAGATCGTAGGGTCAGTGACAGGTCTGCTACTCGGACAAGTCGGACAATTTCCATAAGCTAAACTAGGGCAATTATACAGTTCTGGGGACCCTCAGACCACCCACTAATGTTGCAAGTGACAGTTTCCCATATTTTGATTGGTCAGGAGAGGTGGTGCGATCATTACCACCTCCTAAAATTCAGCTTTCCCATATTTAATATTCAGGTTTGTATACCCGCCCCCCGGGTTCACGTTCCCATCCATAGAATACAACAGAAAGTATGAGCGCATAAGACAGTTGCAACAAAGTCTGTTAATTTCAAGGTGATTGTCCACATTTTGTGCTGGGTTCTCAGGCGCATTTTGCTTCAGGAGCCAGCTGGCTTGGTTCAGCTTCTGCGCAGTCGAGTTCCTCCCAGGTCACATGGCAAAACCCAGAGGAGCTTCAAATATGGCGTAGCTTAAGCACTCCCAGCCCCCAAAGACGCGGTACATGAAAAGTAAGCGAAAACAAATTAATATCACATCCAGAATGATCACACTGTATACCATGAAAAATCTTATCCAACCCTTACTTTATAATGACTATAGCATTAAAGTTTAGTGCGAAAAAATAGATAGGCTAAAGCAGCAGCAATAAGCGGAGAGCGTGGTGAGAGTCAAGCGGCCATTTTAGCAACAGTGCGCATGTGCACAGAACTCCCTCCAGAATGCGAGTGCGTCTCATCACATGGGTATGACCGACGCATGCGCAAACTGAATTTCAGCGAAGCAGCCGTTTTTCTTAGTGCAAGCTTCGTTAATATGAAAAAAGACATACAGGCAAGCATCCGGGGACACCCGCGTGTTTGGGAAAACGTGTAATAAACGACAACAATGATTTTAGTAATATTATACATTTGGCGAGGTTCTTGCACGGGGCAAGGCGCTTCACGTGCAAATCCTTGCTCCATCAATCCCCTCTTTGATGATATTTACTATCATCACTACATAATGGAAACAGATGCCAACTTTTCTCATTCATCCACATCACTCATTTCAATTTCAACGAATTTATTGTTCAGTTTTCTTTCAGCTTCTCTATGAGAGTGGTGATTTTTCGCCTTTTTGTAGATTGTATTCTTTAATTCTTCTAATTCCAGTTCATCAATATTTCTTTTCACCCCTCTCTGATTTACTGTGTATTTCTTTTTACACTTCTGACATTTGCAGCAGATAAAAATAATCAATATAATTATACCTATCACAACTATTGGCATCAGTATTTTCCACAACAGGTTTTTACCTAGGTTAGCAAACCAACTACCTATAGAGGAGAGACCTCCAGTCAGTCTCGTCCAGGCACTGTCAACCTCCAATGGTTTGAGTTCCTTTTCCAAATTAGTTATGTTCTTCACATATTGTTTTAATTCGATACTTTTATCTGGAATGTAAGTGCAACAATGTTGCGCCTTCAGCATTCTACAGACTCCGCCCTCTTTTGCTAATAGGGTGTCAAGGGCAAGACGGTTTTGTAAAACCATTGATCTGATCGCAACCATTTCAGTATTGACCAGCAGGAATCCAGCAGCAGTGTCCGTTGATAACCGGTCCACTACTGTAGACAATTTGCAGATTCTATGGGTGTTCAGAACTACCCCCATTCCAGGTATCAGTGCACTGAAAATATCACCTATAACTTCACCTACACTTTCGCGCTTACTACGCACTAAGCCATTAGTTTCTTCATCGCTTCCAGCTGCATTATTCACATGGTATATTTTCGGGAAAACAATGCCAAAGTAGCAGCTTCCATACCAGTGATCCGGCAATTTGAAATAAGCCTTGTTCCCACATATATAATATATTCCGGGAAACACAGGTTCTGACCCATTTTTGAAACCCCAACCTCCAATTACCTTGTAATTATGTTCACACTCGCTGGAACCGATGAATACATTGTTATAGTACTCTGTCTTTTCCCTATGGATACAAAGTTTCCCCTTTCGTTCAAAATCCAGCAACAAGGCAGGATTAGCTTCGCCTTGCGAGGTGTTATCCATGTGCTCAGCCCACCTAGGGACTCTATCCTTTTCGTCATTTGCTTTCTTTTGAAACTTTTCTCTCCTTCTGTCTGCCATCTTTATGAACATCTTTTCCTGCTCTTGCAGAGAACAGGTCAGATTAGATTCTCTTGCTTCATTTAAATCTATATTGCCTATAGTCAGAAAATATTCTCCCATATAACGGGTCACGTCACTTGTAGTATGTACACGGTTCAAGTGTTTTCTAACAGGAAGTTCAGAAAAAACTACGTCATCATTTGAATAATAGTATTGCAAGGTGCTTCTATAGAACAAGCTAGCTAAAATACTACAGGAAATTCCATAGGTTAACGGTAGGTGGTGGTATGTCACACCTTCAGCTACTGAGGTAGGTAGCTTCATGCAGACATAACAGTCTTCTATTTCCATAGCTTCTACATAATGCACTAACAAGTTAGCAAAAACATTTAGATGTGTCCTGTTTCTCATTTTGTGAAAATGTAGTCCATCCTCATCTGATGCTTCTAAGTTAGGTCGTGTGTGTGTCAAGCCTACTAGTTTGTCGCGTCTTTCTAAGCTTCGTGGTGTTTCTGCAGTCGGGTCAGCCCCTACGTCTACTGCTTCAGGTTCAGTAGGGGACAAGTTAGGATTTTTACTTATCATAAACGGTAAGAAGATTGTTAGTCCTATCCATATTACTATTAGCACAGCTACGCTACATAAGCATACTTTACAGCAAGTTTTTAGACACCCACATCTGGATCTCCCAGAGACACTCGGATCAGACATTTTAGCTTACAGGTGGCTTTCGCTGCCCCTCTTCGTTTCTTTGCACCAAAGGCTCACTTCTGGGCTTTTTCAAGGAGGGTCTTCGTCAGAGCTCCGATCAGCAATGGACTCGTCTTCACTGTTGCCACTGTGGTGTGGTTCGTCTATTTCTTCCAACACAAAGTAAGTCCACTCAGGGCTTCGATACCGTTTGCTCTGTTTCTTTATTCTGTCGCTCTTTCTCAGCGATTTTCCTTGGGCTGTCCTTCTTTCACTTTGAGCCCTTTTTCGGTCTTTGTCGTTTTCTCCGGCTGTCTTTAGTCTGAGCCTCAGTCTTTTTACGTATCGAGGTGCACTTCTGCCTCCTTTCCTCCCAGTAGTTGAGGAAACTTGCCCTTCTTCGTGCACTCTTTTTACTTTTTGTTGTGGCACTTCTGTTTCCCTACCTGACTGGCTAGTTCCAGGTCTTTCATCTATCTCTTCTGCCTGGTCCCTATTCTGACCCTGCTCAGATTCAAATCGCACTTTCTTTTTATTTTTGGTTGCTGTTGTTTCCGTTGTCTGAGCACTTTGATCTAGTTCTATCTGTTCCTGTTCATGCTCTTCGATCCCTTCGCTTTCTTCTGCATGAACGTCAGCTCTAATTACTATCTGTCCCTTTCCAGACTCCGGAGTTCCAGGAGGAGTCTCGATGCCTTGATCTGACCCTACTTGGCCTGCTTCCTGATCAGGTGTGATGTGATTCTCGTGGACCTGATCTGCTTCGTCTATTTCTAGCTCACCTGGACTATCCCACTCACTGTCTAAGTAGGAATATTTCCGGGTTCGTATTGGATCATGAACCGGGTCGTCGGCGGGATACCATTCAACGCCTTGACTTGTGCTCGGCAGCTCGATGTCAGCTAGTTCCGGACTCTCCTCTTCGGAAGCCTCATCAGCTGAGCTGCCTTCAGCTACAGTCGCGTCTTCTCCAGCTACCCGCTTCGTGTGGCTGGCGTGGATCCACTTCGGTACACCAGCACACTTTACAGCAGTGGTAGTGACGAGGATCACTTGTCGTGGCTTTCCCCACCTGGGTTTCAGGCAACTGCTCCGGGTGTGTTTCTTTAACGCCACCCAATCTCCTGGTTGCAAGTTGTGTGCTGGAGTCTTTGGCCACTCGTCTTCTGTCTCTCCAATCTGCTGAGAGAGAGAACGCACTTGGTCACCCAGCTGCTTGCAGTATTCTAGCACCATATCATCAGAAATGCTTAGCAGTTTGTGTCCGGGTACCCATGCCTGCTGCATCACTCTTCCCATCAACACTTCATGGGGACTCAGGCCAGTCTTTCGGTTCGGGATACTTCTCAAACTCATCAGCACAAGGGGTAAAGCCTCTATCCAGTTCATTTTTGTGGAATCACACATTTTTCCCAACCTGGACTTCAGGGTGCCGTTTATTTGTTCCACTACTCCAGAAGCCTCTGGATGGTAGGCACAATGTAGTCTTTTCTTCATTTTGAATGCTTTACAGAGTTCTTCTAGCACATCGTTGGCAAAATGCCCACCTTGGTCCGTTTCGATAGTCTCTGGGATTCCATACCTAGGTATCAACTCCCTGAGCAATAGCTTAGCTGTAGTTAGGGCATCAATTTTCTTTGCTGGGTAAGCCTCCACCCACCTGGAGAACAGACAAACTATGACTAGGATATATCTATATCCTTTGCAATTTGGCATGGTTACAAAGTCTGCCTGCATTCTTACAAAGGGACCTACTGCCTTCCCAATTGTACTCTGTTTTACTACAGTCTTCTTTCCTGCATTAAATTGCTGACACACTAGGCACCTCTGGCAAAACCTTTCCGCCTGGTTCCTGAACTTTGAGTTACAGAACACCTGTTCAAACACCCGACACATAGCGTCTCTTCCCATATGTGTTGGTTCATGTATCATTCTGACCATGGGGTCTACCAAGCTATCAGGCAGTACAGGCACCCCAGCCGGATTTACCACCACACCATCCTCTCTCAACTTGCATTCATTTGCAGCCCACCTGCCTTTTTCTTGCCTGTCTGTTGCCTGTTGCAACTCCTTTAGTTCTTCCCACGTTGACACATTCTCAAACAACATAAGTTGGCAGCTGTTTCCACTCCACAATGCAATTTGGAGAGACATTTGATGTCGGGCACAAAACTGTGCAATTTGGTCAGCGTATCTATTACCGGCGGTCACATCATCATTTCCTGATCTGTGAGCCGCACACTTGACCACAGCCAATTCTTTGGGCAATTGGATAGCTTCCAGTAAGTTATGCACCACTTTTCCATTTCTGATAGGGGTGCCGGAGGAAGTCATGAATTCTCTTTGCAACCACAACTGGCCGAAGTCATGAACAACCCCGTAACAATACTGGCTGTCGGTGTACACAGTTATTCTTTTGTTCTTACCCCTCTTACAGGCTCTGGTTAACGCGATGAGCTCTGCCACTTGTGCAGATTTCACCTCGCTTAGGTATGATGCCTCTATGGTCTTCGTCAATGTAACCACAGCATAGGCAGCACTCAGGCCCCCATTCTCATGTCTTAAACACGAGCCATCCACGAACATTGTCTCATCCCCATCAAGTAATGCTATTTCACGAATGTCTGGACGGGGCTTTGTACTGAACTCAGTCAGATCAACGCAATTATGGTCCCCTTCTTCTTCTGATTCTACATCCAGGGGGACAGGTAACAGTGTCGCTGGGTTTAGGACATTGCACCGGGAAATGGTGACGTTTTCAGCACCAATCAGGATTCTTTCATACTTAGTCAGCCGACTAGGTGTGAGGTACTGGGTCTTAGTTCTAGTTAGCAGGATTACAACAGAATGAGGAACATATACAGTGACGTGATGTCCCATGACAATGTTCTCACTCTGTTCCAGACTGACACAAGTAGCAGCAACTGCCTTCAGACACCCCGGTAATCCAGCAGCCACTGGATCTAGGGTGGCCGAAAAATAGGCCACTGGGCGTCTAACTAATCCGTGCTCCTGAGTCAGAACTGAAAGAGCACAATTTTCTCTGGTGTCACAGAATAGTTCAAAAGATTTAGAGTAGTCCGGCATACCTAATGCAGGAGCGGTACATAGGCAATTTCTCAATGTTACCCAAGCATTCATGCTTTCACTGTCCCAGCTGACGGGGTCGTCTACTCCTTTCTTGGTCATGTTTATCAGGGGCCGGGCCAGTGCAGCAAATCCTACAATCCATTGTCTACAGTAACCCACAACTCCTAGAAACATTCTCACTTCTTTCTGAGTTTTGGGCAGTTCCATTGCTCTAATTATTTTGATTCTTTCAGTAGTTACTTTCCTGATTCCTTTTTCTATCTGGTGCCCCAGATACTTCACTGAGTTCTTACAAAACTGCAATTTGTCAGGCGACACTTTATGTCCTCCCTTTCCTAGGTGATTCAGCAAGGCAATGGTGTCAGTGACACAGTCAGTTTGGGTTTTAGATGCCACTAACAGGTCATCTATGTACTGTACCAAAACAGACTCTCTTGGCAGCACTAGGGATTCAAGGCACTTTTTCAGTATCTGGTTGAAAATCGATGGACTTTCGGTGTACCCCTGGGGGACACGATTCCAGACATAGATATGACTGTCGAATTCAAAACTGAAAAGGAATTTGCTTTCTGGATGTAATGGGATGGAAAAGAATACGTGGCATAGATCGATGACAGTGAACCATTCTGCATTCCAGGGAATCTGATATAGTATTACTGCAGGGTTGGGTACAATAGGGCAGCAAGGTACAACAATTTGGTTTACCTTGCGCAGATCCTGCACTACCCTGTACTTCCCACTAGGCTTTTTGATCCCAATGATAGGCGAGTTACAGGGGCTGCTCATCACTTCTTCTATTATTTCGGCTTCGAGCAGCCGGGTAATTTCAGTCGCCACTCCTGCTTTCACTTCTGCACTCATTTTGTACTGTCTGGTTTTGGGGTATACAGCATTCGTTTTTATTGCTATTTTAACTGGGTCCACATTTGCCATCAGGCCTACATCCTTTCCTGTGAAATCCCACACTTCTGGTACTACTCTTAACTGGAGCTCTTCAGGTAAATCTTCAATTGTCAATGTCTTTATATCAGCATCTTGTCTAACTAACATCAGTTTGTATAGGCCATCTTCATCGGGGGTCTGAATTTCGACACCATTTGGTGTGCAGTAGATGGTACAACGCATCTTGCACAACAAATCACGTCCTAGCAGGTTTACGGGACTGGAATCACAGACCACAAATCTGTGCATTTCCTTGAAATTTCCTATAGAAATTTCCATTGGTTCGGTTACTGGAGTACTTATTATTTGATTTGAGACTCCCACTACTTGGATTGCTTCTCCCGAGAGGGGTAGGTTAGGAACATCCACTGTTCTTACAGTAGATCTGGTAGCACCAGTGTCCAACAGAAAGGTGACATCTTTTCCTTCAACCTTTCCTTCAATGTATGGTCCAGTCTGGTCTACCGGTAAGGAGGCGCCAAGCACGCACTCCTCATCCTCCCCCCTCAGGCCCCGTCAATCTTGATCTTCACAGAGGAAGGTATCATTTAACAAATACTGTGGAATGACTGCGTTTCTTTCATTCTCGACTTCCCATGCTTCCGCCCTTTCATTCTGCTGACCCTGATTCTTAAAATTCTGTCTAGGAGCGCGAGGCACTGGGGGTAGCTTTACCTGTTGCTGGTTCTTTCTCGTCCCCTCTTTCGGCACCTGTGGATTTAAACCATTTACAGGGGCATTACCGGCCTGCAGGTGTGGACACTCGTCTCTCCAATGCCCTATCTGGCCGCACCCATGGCACGGGAATTTCTTCATGGCTTCTTCTCTACTCATTTTAGTGCGGGGCTTCCCTCCTCCCCCAGCAGTGGCATTCTGAGCATTATTATCAGAAGTCAATCTACTTAACTGCTTTTCTTGCTGTTCGGCTAATTTCACCTGTGCCCACATTACCTTCTCCTTGAGGGCCTTCCTTTTGTTTTCGATTTCATCTTCGCAATATTTTGCATATTTCAGGACAGCATCTATTGGTTCTCCCTGCCAACTGATTTTATTGTCTCTAATCCATTGGGAAATTTCAGGCCTTAATCCTAGCACAAATCTGTAACTGAAATGTGTCATGTCTTTCAGGTCCACATTGTCGATACCGCTGTATGTTTTAAACACTTGCAGTAGCCTTTCATAATAGGAGTGAACAGTTTCATCACGTTCTTGGGTGGTTCTATCTATTCGGGTCCAATCTGTTTCCTTTGCGGGAACCTTTTTCTTAAGGTACTGTATGACCTGGTCATATTTCCTCATTACATCAGGTGAGGGAGCTCCGGTTTTCTCATCTCTGGGATATTCATCATTAGGCCAATCAATTTCTATTTTACATTCGGTCCATAGATCTACAGGGACCACAATGTCGAAAAACCCATCCAGGTCTTTCAGCAGACATTTCTGAACTTTTATGAAGCGTTCTACCTGCCTGTACCAGTCAACTGGCTTCTCCCGTAATTTCGGGAAGTCATTTGTAAATGACACAATATCCTGTCGGGACCAAGGGGCATGGACATATTTTCCTCCCGGGACCTCCCTCATGGGGCACAATTTTTCTGTTGGTGTTACTTCCTTTAATACGAATTCTGAAGTCACTGACCCAGCCCTGCTGCTTTCCTTTTTCTTTGCCCACCGGGTTCTCCATTTCCCCACTTCGCCCCACTTCTGCAGGAGTTTTAACAATTCTTTTACCTGGACCTGTTTTCCCATTACATTCAGGCTTTCTAAATCTTTGTCTGAAAAATCCACTCTGTAAGGTTTCTGAAGGATTTTGGAGCGACTAACATCTATTCCCATTTCTTCTGCTGTATCCATTATCTTTTCATGGAGCGACCTAGCACTCCGGGTAAGATTTTTACTGATAAACAGCAACTCTTCTTCGTTATACGAGCTTAGGCGCTCAACTCCTACGTTTCCAGCCATCATTTCTTCTATTTCTATTCTCAATTTATATATTTCCAATGCTTTAGGTTGGGGAGTGGCCTCCTTCTCTAGCTCCTTTGTCCATCTGTCCAATTCTTCAGGGGAAACTAAAGTGGCACTCCTAACTCCCGTTGCACTTTCAATTCCCACCTCCTTTGGTCTGGGCTGACTTCTTGTCCCTATTACACTGGCCCTTGATTCCCTTATGGGCAGATCCATCAAACTTCCAGATTCACACTCACTCTCTTGATCTTCATCTATGAATATCTCCTTCTTCAAGGTCGGGATGCTAGAAGTAGGCAGCATCGAGGGGAGAACAGGAGGCTGGGGACTGGTCATGTCATTTCTATACAGTGGAATAGCTGGACCAATAGTTACTGGAATAGTCAAGGAATCAGGATGGGGCTGCATTTGGGTAATGGTTCGAATTAACTCATCTCGCTGTTTAGTCAGGACCTCTCTCTCTTTTTCTCCTAATACCTTTCCAGTATTTTTGTCATGCAATACCTGGGGTACTAAGGACGGATAAATATTCGGAGCGGTCGGAGTGACCAGTCGCGGAGGATCTTCTCCGAATGGCTGATAATTCGGGACTGTGGGTTTGGGTCTGCAAAACCCGTCCCTTTCACTGGTTTTACTGTCTGTCCCTGCTCTATCTGTATCACTATCCCTCCTACATCTGGGATACTTTGCAAAGGGATTTCGAGAGGGCACAGGTTCTGAGTCTGCATCATAGGGAGGTGGATTTTTCATTAACAAATCTTCCAAGTGTTCATCATCTAAGTCCCCCATAGGAGCTAGGTGATGGGTCTTTTCTTTGCATTTTCCTTTCCTTTCCTCAACCACCCCCATCATCGGGAACAGCCCTTCAGTTAACATAGATTGCCTCCACCGTTTCATTTTCTGCTCTTTGGTTGCCGTTGGAAGCTTAGGATACCATTTACTCACTCCCTTATCCATCCTGGGTTTATCTCGCTCTGCAGCCTCAATCTCCCATTCCTCCAGAGCTTCGTACTGGGTCAACCTAGGTCTAGGGTGCAATTCATTCATGCGGGTCCTTAGGTTAAACAGGATCCGACCATTAAAAGTACCTTCAACAGGGAATGCTAGAACTCCGTCATCTACTGTATATTTTGCCCAATTTTCTAACCAGACACAAGTGTGATACCCTTTATCAAACATCATGAAAGAAGCAGGGGTATTCGGCGGGGGAATGAGCACACCCTCCCTCGTTCTAATGGGCTTGTCGGCTTTGAAAAAATTCTTTATTTTGTCAGAAAATGACAATTTCCTCTTTATTCCGTACATCATGTGTGGTCTACCTCGCATAAGCTGATCCTTATAAAATCCTAGGTACTTTGGATTCGGTATAAAATCTGGATACCACATATAATCTTCGGGACTCTCTTCGAACTCGGCTTGATTAATTTTGTTTACCTTTGTGCTTCCAATGCTAGCGCGACTTTTATTTCGCACTACCCAATCAGGTCAGAGAATACAAAAATTCTTAGCCAATGGGTGCGCGGCCTTTTCGCGAGACAGAGTCTCACTCTGCGGCACTCACCCCTCCTTCACAAATTCAGCTTCACTACACGCCCGCTGTCTTGACCAATACCAGCGCGGCACGGAGTGACATCAGAGCAGCTCTCCGACTGACTCCCTCCTTTACAAGGTAACGGAAACTTTTAACTTTTCCTAAAGTGCAAATGCAAAACTTAGTTACTAACACACAACGTCTGCCACTATGTCTGAGTGTTCTAAAAAGATAGAAAAACTTCCTTTCACTGCAAGTAAACCACTTCTGTCTACTTCTCATTCACTCTGGGTAGACTTCTTTGCCTAACCTCACACTCGAGTAATATAGAACCCGTTATTCTTCCGACTCATCCACTGTCGTCAGGGATATGTACTGAGCCGGGATTTCACCAGTGAACTATTTTACTTACCAGACAAGCCTCGGAGACCCTACTACTCCTTCCGTATGCGACCCTTACTAGGTGATATCGCAATGAAAGTTTTATACCGGACTCGTAGCTATCAATTATTCAGATATAACAAAAGATCCTAATTAGTGCTTCCAGTTATTCATTTAACCCTGCACTAATGATTCAGACCCTAGTGACTTCAACAGCTAACCGGATTCTGCTCACCGTTAGCTAAAATACTTCCCCGGGGATTCGGACTACACTGAACATTCACAAACAATTCTGGGTTAATTCAACATTTATAGCAGCAATGTAAAAATCATATACATTTACACATATCCTTAAACATTTCAAAAATATTTCAAACAATATAGTAGAAAATCAGCAGCACATTTTATTTTCACGGTTTGTTTCTTAACTTTCCCTGTCTACCTAATCTAACTAGTCCAAACCATCCTCTGGCTGCCAGAAAATTACTGATAGAGCGCGCAGTCCACCCGGGTCACCAATTTTCTCACACGCACTGGGCCCTGGCGTGCATTCCAATTTCAATCAGTGATTCCCGTGAACCGGGTGAGATCCTAGCACGCTTCTATGAGTAATAAATGGTTCAGGATTACCTCTGCTTACCATGCACCTGACTTACCACAGGCACAAACTTACGATGGACCTGGAGCTAAAAGGGAAAATAGTAGACAGGACCTTAAAACATTTCTTTACGTCCATATATTTTATCCACTTTTCTGTAAAATGACCACAGACACCTGATGAAGTTTAACACTTTATATGAAAATTCAAAAAGAAGATGCCAAAACCATAAGCGATATGCAGAATAATATGTCAAACATCAATATCAACACCAATATGTAACTTTGTATTAGAATTAATACCATTGAATATATGGGAAGACTAAGGGTAGGAATTTTAGAATAGAACCACTCACTGCAACGTTATACTAGGGCACGAGGTATAAGGTTGGGACCTAAACATGTACTTAATCCTTAAACTATTCTTTCTAAATTCACTGCAATCAACTAAAGGTAAGGGAAAAACGGGAACATACTATTTATATAATGGATTGACAATTTTCTAAGGGTGGGGAGAGAAGTGGAACAAACCTATTAAACAACTCACATATAAAAAGAGAATAGAGCAATATCATTGGCAAGTAATGCTTTACCGAAAGAATTTTAAGAAAGAGAGAAAGAGAGAGAGATGCAAACCCTCGGACTGATAATTACCTAAGTTCAGATTGAAGTCTAACCCTGGCCACGGGTCAGATGGGAAGACGGGGACAAGGACCCTCGGAAAAGGAACACCAGGTGCGAACAGGTACAACCCACGGACAGATCAGGACAGGATACCCCTCAGGTTCGGGTCAAAGGACTGGGCCTCCCAGGTTACGACCAACACCCACAGCTTCGGACAGCAACGCCTGCGTTACCCCCTTCTGCAAGTAATCCGCCAGAAACCTCAATTGGATTTCGAATTTCCCAGCAAAGTGCTTCGCCAGCACTTAGGATTTTCCACCCCTTAGGAGTTTGTGGAAAGTATGGACAAAGTGCTCCGCAGCACTTTCAGATTGAGCACCTATTGAGATCGTAGGGTCAGTGACAGGTCTGCTACTCGGACAAGTCGGACAATTTCCATAAGCTAAACTAGGGCAATTATACAGTTCTGGGGACCCTCAGACCACCCACTAATGTTGCAAGTGACAGTTTCCCATATTTTGATTGGTCAGGAGAGGTGGTGCGATCATTACCACCTCCTAAAATTCAGCTTTCCCATATTTAATATTCAGGTTTGCATACCCGCCCCCCGGGTTCACGTTCCCATCCATAGAATACAACAGAAAGTATGAGCGCATAAGACAGTTGCAACAAAGTCTGTTAATTTCAAGGTGATTGTCCACATTTTGTGCTGGGTTCTCAGGCGCATTTTGCTTCAGGAGCCAGCTGGCTTGGTTCAGCTTCTGCGCAGTCGAGTTCCTCCCAGGTCACATGGCAAAACCCAGAGGAGCTTCAAATATGGCGTAGCTTAAGCACTCCCAGCCCCCAAAGATGCGGTACATGAAAAGTAAGCGAAAACAAATTAATATCACATCCAGAATGATCACACTGTATACCATGAAAAATCTTATCCAACCCTTACTTTATAATGACTATAGCATTAAAGTTTAGTGCGAAAAAATAGATAGGCTAAAGCAGCAGCAATAAGCGGAGAGCGTGGTGAGAGTCAAGCGGCCATTTTAGCAACAGTGCGCATGTGCACAGAACTCCCTCCAGAATGCGAGTGCGTCTCATCACATGGGTATGACCGACGCATGCGCAAACTGAATTTCAGCGAAGCAGCCGTTTTTCTTAGTGCAAGCTTCGTTAATATGAAAAAAGACATACAGGCAAGCATCCGGGGACACCCGCGTGTTTGGGAAAACGTGTAATAAACGACAACAATGATTTTAGTAATATTATACATTTGGCGAGGTTCTTGCACGGGGCAAGGCGCTTCACGTGCAAATCCTTGCTCCATCAGTTTCAGTCATCCTATTTGGATGTGTACTGTCTCTTCTTAATCTCCTTATTCCTTTTCCTCTTCCCTCTCCTCCCTTTTTTCTTCTTTTTGTTGCATATATTACTTTTCCACTTTCTTTCAGTTGAGTATTTTCTCTATCTTCTGCTCTTCTTCTCCTCTTTTCCTTCTTCTCACATTCTTCCTCTTTGTTTTCTGTCTGTTGTGTTGGTAGTTCTCATTTCCTTGCTCCTTTCTTCACATCTTCTCTATTATATTTATGTTTTCTAATTTTTCTTATTTGATGGGCTTCCTTACTTCCTATCCTTATTCCTATCTTATTTTCTACTACCTTCTCTCTGATTCCCGTCCATTTCCTTGACTTTTTTTTCTATTTGCTTTTCTTCCACTCTTTCTCTACTATGTCTATCTTTCACATCCTATGGCTCCAACTCTTTTAGATTTCTTCTCTAATCTCTTTATGCTCAAACCCCTTATATTGTTGTTATGTATTTTCGAATTGTATTACTGTATATATGATATTATTCCTTTATATTCAGAGGTATTACATAGAAAATAAAGGGTTTTAATAATCCTATAAAAAGGCAAAGAATTATCTCACATTTAGCCTTCTATAAACCTCACTTAGGTCTCTTACAAGAAACTCATCTATCTGAGGCTGAAGCTCTCAAACTTAAAAGGAGTTGGGTTGGCTCGGTTTTGATATCTCCCACAAACACAAAAAAGAATGGTGTTGTTACTTTATGCCATAAAAAGTTTAAATGCTCTGTTGTTGCACAAGAGACCGACTCTGAGAGCAGATGGATTCTGGTCAAGTTATTAATTAACAATATCCCTCGAACTGTTTTTAAACTTTATGTACCTACGCAACCCAATTCCACTTTTTGGCCCACCATCACAGACAAGTTTTTTCAATATAAAGATGATATTTTTTTATTGGGTGGTGACTGTTTTCAAATTATGGATCCTTTTATCGATCGCAAATCCGAGGTTTTCCTTATTCCTCATAAAACCCACAAACAATTTCTCAATACTATTACACAGTCCCATCTTATTGACGCCTGGAGACTTTGTAATCCAGACTTATCAGAAGTCTCCTTTTTCTCTCCCCCACATGGTTCTTTGTCCAGGATTGACAATATTTTTCTTGTCTAAGTTCTTGGCCTAGAATCTTGTTTCGTCTTCGATCGAGCCCATTCTTATTTCTGAGCATTCTCCGTTGGTTGTTGATTTCGATTTGCTTCCTACTAGTACTAAATCTTCCAAATGGAGATTTAATAACCACCTTTTGCAGGATCCTGTCTTGTAGTGTAGTTCCTATATTCCCAATAGGCTCTGTGCATTGGAATAATATATCCTATAGATGTGACATAGGATTGAGGTCAGTATGTCTCTATCGAATACACTAAACTTTATTGTGAGTGCCAGCTAGCTCAGAGGTCACTAGAAACTTTCTCGAATAAACAAGAAGGGATTAGTTTCTGATAATCGCATAAACATGACAACTTTTTTTCCCTAGGAGTGGAACAAATATCTTAAAAGTCGTGGAAACAATAGATAACTATTTTACTCAGTCAATCGTGCATGCTTCGTTTCTACAGAATTGCAGAGAAATAGTGAGACGGGCGTTTTCAATAAAAGGATTTAATGAACAGTCTTCTTTCTCTTGCAAGAGAGGTGAACTGCTATAAACGTTAGACAGAATGCACAGTACAATGCATACAGTGTAAACAGTAGTATAAAATAATACTGTAGTAGCATTGTCTAGTGCTATGACTTTAAACAATACATACATAAATAACATAGGCTAAAATACTCATCAGGTGCTTCTAAAATACGCATACCCCAATGTACCTTACCTAGGTCTAGTACCAGGGAGGAAGTAAGTGTGGTCTTTAGCATAGGTTTAGTGTTTGCCAAGAATTGCCAAAGGTTTCTTTAGGTTCTAATCAGCTCCATACCTTTAGAATGAAGGAGGTTGGTATCTCTGTCTCAGACTCAATTTCCTAACACACCGCAAGTGGAGTCAGAAACACTGGAGCTAGATTCTTGGCAGAGGAGGACAGCTTCTGATCAGTGCGTCAGCTGGAGAGTCAGCTTCTTTTGGCACTTGTTGTAGCGAGCTGCGTCGGGCAAGTAGGTAGTCGAACTGCACCGAACCGCACTGTGCTTTGCTATAGCAAGTGAAGGTATATTTATACCTTGAATGTGTTTAGGGATGCCAGCTTTGATGTAAAGTCGGCATGGATGAACCCCTAGAGAATAGTTGTTCATGCATTATAATGAGCTTCTTGGAGAAATCAATATCCAGGCTAGGGGAAGTCCCTTCTGCTGAAGAGTCTGGTTTTCAGAAGAAATCGTTGTGATGTTTGATGAATGGATGGAAGTAGCCATGTCTGTCTTTGGGTAGCATGGGCTATGCCTAAATAAGAGCTTCATTTCTATGCCCATATAAGGGCAACGTGAATTGTACCTATATAAGGGCATGAATCGGGAAAATTCATATGGAATCTAAAACGCCATACAACAGTCTTCTCGTCCGTCAAATATTTTGCTGAAGAATTTTTTCCATTTAATGAGGATGATTCAGTATCCCCAGTATCGGTATGGGATAGTTTTAAAGCTACTGCTCAAGGTTTCATTATATATTTTGTTTCTAAGAAAAAGAAGCAAACTTCCACTAAACATAAAGCCTTATTAGCCTGCATCAAGCATTTAGAACATCGAATTTATACTTCTTCATCAGATTCCACTCTTCAAGAACTTATTCAAGCAAAAATAAATTTTAATAAAATTTCTACAGATAATGCGTCCTTTACTCTACTCCGCAGCATTGCTAGATATTATTGAGGTTGAAACAAAGTTGGTACACTTCTTGCTGACTACCTAAAATCTAGAAAAAAGCGAACACCCATCGACTCTATTCAATCTGCAGATGGTAAACACCTCTCAAAAGATAAGGATATTTTAGATGAAATTAATACGTTTTACAGTGATTTATATACTCCTGAATCCGCCCAACCATCTCACACATTGATGATTATCTAGATACTATTCTTCCTCCTTCTTCTACAGATTTAGATTTCTCCTTTTTGGATACTGATCTTACACTCCAAGAAATCTCTTCCTCTTTGAACTCCTTAAAGAAAGGCAAGTCTCCTGGCCCGGATGGCTTTTCGGTAGAATTTTATCTTAACTTTTCCAATTTGTTACTTCCAAAACTTTGTCATCTTTTTCAACACTTCTGTTCTACCGGCTCAGCTAATGGTACTTTTTTGGAGGCTTCTATTTGTCTTATTCATAAAGATGGTAAAGATCCTAAATTTTATAAAAATGTTCGTTCCATCTCCTTGGTAAATGTTGATTATAAGATTTTTGCCAAATTATTAGCATTACGCCTTGAATCTTTTTTACCTCATTTAATAGCTCAAGAACAATGTGGCTTTGTCAAGGGAAGATTAACCTCTGATAACTCTCGCTTATTTTTTAATTTTCTAAACAAAGCTTTCTCCGTACTTTTTCCTCTTGTGGCTATCTCTATTGATGCTGAAAAGCCTTTGACAGGGTAGACTGGTCCCTTCATTGGCATGGTTTCGGTGCTAAATTGATTTCTTTAATTTCTCTTCTATATTCTGCTCCCTATGCTTCAACCATTGTTAATGGTCAAGCTTCACTCCACTTTTCTCTTTATCGTGGTGTACGCCAGGGTTGTCCACTTTAACCCCTTTTATTTGTCCTTTCTCTTGAGCCTTTCCTCTCCCATATTCGTCATAACTCCTCTATCTTTGGTTTTCCATATGGGGATAAACAGCTCAAATGATCTGCTTATACTGATGATATTTTACTTTTTATTTCTAATCCAGATTCCTCTATCGCTTCACTTTTCCATGAAATTCAAATTTTTCTGCAGTTTCAGGATATAAAATGAATTCTGGCTAGACAGAGATATTACCAATCACTAAATTTTGTCTCAAACAACAATTTGATTCTACCGACTTTCATTGGAACAGTTCTAAAATCAAGTATCTTGGGATCTGGTTTTCTTACTCTACTGCAGATTCTATTACCATAAACATAACAGTGGCTCTGGATCGTACTTCCAACCTCCTATCTTCATGGAATCCTTTCTTTCTCTCTTGGTGGGGCCATCTTGATTCCATTAAAATGATGATTACTCCAATTCTTTTATATTTTCTATCAATAATTCCAGTCTACATTCCTCTTACCTTCTTTAAAAAATAGATTCTCTTCTTTCCAAATTCTTATGAAAAAAACAAAAAATCCAGAATTTCTCTTTTTCATCTCAGGAAACCGAGGCTTGTAGGTGGAGCAAATTTTCCAGACTTTTGGTTGTATCACAAAGCTTTTTGTTTATGGTTCAGTATTGAACACTGTTTATTTACTTCTTTCTCGACCACTGAAGTTCTTTCTTTTACTGCTAAAAGTACCCTTACGTCTCTTCCACTCTTCAAGCATACCAGTTCATTGTTAAAACCTCACTTTTAGTTGAAATCTCTCGCCATAAATGAATTTCTAAACTCCTCTCTTTGGCATAACAAGCTTAATACCATCAACAATAGGCCTATATTTTGGTCCTCATAGAAAGCTAAGGGAATTAGTTGGGTCAAAGATTTGTTTGATGGTACCTCTCCCTGTTCTTTTCCTATTTTTCAAAGTACATTTAAGTGTTCCCATTCTTTTTTGCTCAGATTTTCAATTCTTATGGAAATATTTCTTAATATTTTCTATTCCCTTCCTTCTGCTATATCTCCGCCTACACAAGACCCACTTCTCAAACTTTTGGCTTTATGTCCTAAAGCTTCCTTAATTTATAAATTCTTCTATTCCACGTCCTCAGAGCGTGTTAAATCTAAAATAGAACTGACCTGGGAATCGGATTTAGGATTTCAATGTACTACTGATGAATGGAATAGGATATGGGCTCGGTTATTGAATATTTCAAGGTCCGCATCGACCACTCAATGGGGCATATTATCAAGGGCTTTATATACACTTTTTTGGCTTTAAAAGCCAAAGAAGCGGAGAAAAAAATATCGCCCTATCAACAACAGGGTGCAAAATCGCATGTTAGCACCCTTTTCCGCTGCGCTTCCCTTAGCATATCTAATGAGATGCAAAGTGGGTGTTCCAGAGCAAAATAATAGGAGAAATGTTGCTAAGCGACATTTATCCTATTATCAAGCTTCACGCTAACCCTGTTAGAGACAAAAAAAGCAGCGCTAACCATGGTTTTTTATGTCTGCTAATTTTCAGATTTAGCCATGTAATCCAATGAGAGGTGGATTACATGGCTAAAATCATCCTGCCTTATCAGCAAGGTTTCGCTGGTTGCAGTGTGATTATCGCTGAATTTCCAGCGATAATCACACTGTTTACCAGCTAACGCATGGATTTCTATCACTCGGGAGATAAGCGTTGCTGATAGCATGCTATTTCACAATGGAATCCAGTGTTAGCCTGCGATAATTATCCTCGCGCTAAAAGCGCTGAGCAATAATTATCGCAGGACCTTGCTAATATGCCCCAATGTTTTTTCTCTATCACAGGCTACATTTCACTCCTACTTCCATAGCTAAGTTCACCTACACTGATGATTAGAAATGTTGGTCTTGCGATTTTTCACCTGCAGACGTCTCACATATTCTTTTTTTGTGCCCCCATGTAGTTTCCTTCTGGTCATGACCAACCTCCTTCACTTTATGGAAGTTTAATCAGAATCCATCATTCTACCCTCTTGTGATACAGGACTGTTTGATATTTTGTTAGCTCTAGCATGTCAACAAATTGCGTTAAACTGGAAATGTTGTCAAAACTTTCACTTAAATGCTGGTGGAAAACAGTTTGCCCATATCATAGGTTAGATGTTGCTTATGCCTCCCAATGTAATCCACATGTTAATAGAGATGTTTTTTTGGTTACGTTATCAAATCATTTAAATAAGGTTTCAAATAATGCCGTTTCTCTTCATCGTTCTGGAAATTTCCAACCCCCTTGATTTCTTTCCTCTCTATTCTATCCTCCTTCAACTGGTTCTGACGGATTCTATTTTTTAAACAGTAATACTGGTACATTATTATTTCTTATGCTTTTCTATTTTTTGGAGCACACATTTACTCCTTATTTATAGTTTATAATTTTTCTTTTTTCCCTCCCTTTCTCTCTCTCCCTTGTTTCCTCTCTTTTCTCTTTACCATTACATCCCTAAAAAGTAAACAACTTTCTACTATGTTCAATTGCCTACTATATTTTGTTTGCCCATTGTTTGTATACAATTATGTTTTTTGCCTTTATTTACTTTATCAATTTTCTTATTTCATTAAAGCTTATTAAACATAAAAAAACTGTAAGGACCGGGCAGATTTACTAACAGGTTTTCGTTACTTTAGTTGCAACACTGCACTGAGTGATTTTTTTGCAAAGCGTGGCACTCATGCGGAAGCATGGCTTGAACGCCAGAATCACTGTTGCAAATGTCTGCAGTTCCGCCAATCTCTGCGGTTCCGCAAGTTGACTGGTCCGCTGCTATACCTAGAGAATTTCACCTTTGGGCCAAGTTAGCCTGTGGAACAAAATAAATAACCGATGAGGAACTCAGAGATGGCAAAAAAATCACTTTACGGGGTTATATTCATCCCATTCATGGACTGTACATAGGGACCATATCAAGTACCGGCTCGTGATCCGAGTCCGTAACAAATTTCACGAGTAGCCTGCGGTCCAGAATGGGATGAATATAACCCCATGATTGCCCCATGATGGTACAGTGATTAATACTATAAAACACCTTGAATACAATATACTGTACCATAAGCCCTGATGAAGTTTCTAGTGTGACAGGAACTAAATGCGTTGGCTGATATTAATTCTTGTGCAATATGTTTGGAATAATAAAAGAAGATGATGGACTGAAATTTGCTACTTTGAAATTATTTTCTTGTGCACCTTCCTTTTGAAACATCTCCTGTTTTCTGACCTCCAGTGGCACCAAACGGCGGTGAGTGCCGGAAGAGGATGCACAGGACACTAAGTTGAACTTGACTGAATTGAGGTGCAACACCTGTGGTCTGCAGCTGTTTGTGTATATACATTCATTGTGAGAAACCTGCACTTCTGACACCCCTACTAGACTTGGGTCTGAAGAGCTTGACCAGACAACACAGGAATTAGCATTGACGCTTAAGACTGAGTGGAATTAACACGCAATAAACTGTAAATGCTTCCAAGGGCATCAGAAAGACTCTGGCGAGGACTTGGAGGTGTGGGTACACAGCTGCATATTTCGCAGACTTGCCCACTTCAGAGGATCTATTGATAAGTAGTGTGGGGCTTCATTAAGGACAGACAATCACACTTTTAGGGCTCTGTTCCACCATTTGGGAACAGATCATTTTCAGAACCTGAACGTTTATTTATCATCTGTTATTAGTTGCCAGAATGTCCACTGCATACCTGTGGAAACCATCATTGAGTCCAACCCGAAATATGACCTGCTGGAGGACATGGGAAACAAAGGCTCTACATAGGATTTCGACTCCCGTTACAATAGAGAGAGATGCTTATTTTGGCTAAACTGCAGCATAAGAGCAACTGCAGATAAATAAATAACCCTACCTGATAGAGATCACTCCAGAAGATGACTGATCAAATCGATATGTCGGAACTACAGCATCCTTAACCCTTCATTGCAGATGCAAGATGTGGTCAGGAACATTTGCAAGATGTTTTTGACTGAAGTGCCAATCACTCACGTGTGGTGAAGTCGGGAAGGTTGGAGTACATGCAGATAATTTGATTTCTCAGGGTTGCTACTCAAGTGAATATTAGAATAGCACAGAGTGATGCTGTGGCAAATATTTTTTGTAATTGTAAAAAAAGTTTTTATAGCGCTTGATGAGACATGCTACTCCAGAACCCAAGATTGGTAGTTAGTATGTTACTACAATTGTTTTTGTTTTGTCTTCTGCACTAGTTGTGTTAGGTGTGTGCACTTGATTTCAGATAGCATGTGTGTTTAGTAGAGTCAGGAGTAGGGATAGAATTATAGGAATGGGTTTTAAAAGGAAGAGTTTGGAGTCGGGATAGAATGATAGGAAATTGAAAAAGAGAATGCAGAACATTTTTTATAAGTTCGTTGGGTGGCATGGCTAAAAAGGAGGGGTGAAAGTTTTAGAAGGATGTTTGGGGGGTTCATTGTAGTCAAAAAGGTTTTGGATGGGACAGAGGCAGGAGTGGGATGGACGTAAGGAGTTTTGTTAATAACTTTTGAATTTTTATTTTATTTTTATTTTTCACAGCAAAATGTAAATAATTTTTGCATATACATGCACTTTTCGTATTGTTATTTATAACTACAGAATATTGATAAATTGCTATAATATAGGCATATGGCTTTGCTTGAATGGCTCAGGAATAGAAGTTTGTTTTGGCAGCAACTATTATTGATCATCATTTAGAGAGAATTAGACCATATTTGCACTTGCAATGTACATTCTGATGAATTATTTGTGTCTATCCCTCATTGCTCCACACCAGTACATCTAAGGTATCAGTTATTTATAGCTTATATACTGAACAATGTGGATCATTGTTATTTTGTACTGTCCTAGATTCAAGTTGAACCCACTTGTTCTTTATTTTGTTCATTATGTTTCGTGTTAGCCCATCTGCCACATATACTAGTTATATTATCTTGCATATTTGCACATCCAGTAAGCGGCATACTTGTACAGTATGAGATGTCGATGTGATTATCTGTGACTTCCATACCATCAGTGTCCTTCATACTTATAGGATGCACTTGAATTTTTTCGATCAGACCTATGCATTATGTATTTTAAGTATGTATTCAATATTGCTTGCCCTTACTGAGTGTTTATTAAGTCTGTCTTCTGTATTCATTAACCTGGTGTTAATGAATACAGCTATTTCTATAGTCAATTGTGCACATTTTGGGCTTTTAGAGAGTACCCTGGAAACAAAGCATAATATGTGATCAAGCTTGCTGTGTCGAGTAAAACACATCATGGCAGGCATTATGCCTTTGTAATTCTGTGGTTTATTTTGGATTAAACTGCACAGGTTTTTCCACGACATTAAGTCTGAAGCCTTTTTTGAGTTTGGCTGAGGTCCGAGCCTGTTGTTTCTGCCGAGGATTGGCAGACAGGAATCCTGTGCGTGAATATATATATATATATATATATATGTAAGGTTGGGGGTTTAACATCTTTCAAACCACGCTCTACTTATACTCCTGTGATGTTATATGACAATCTAGACATCTTCCATGATGCTGCTGTGAAGGATATCAAGTTGTTACATTCACAATTGTTCAACTCCAAACGTAGGAAATATACACAGAATGATCAATACTTGCGACTCATCCAAAAGATCCAATCAAATGAGAATGTCATTGTCAGGCAATCTGATAAGGGAGGGAATATAGTTTTATGGCCGCGAAAACTATATTTGGAGGAAGCCCTCTCTCAGTTAAACGTCTCGGATTGTTACAGACATAGTGACATTACCCTGATCAAGAAGGCCCAGGAAGACTTTTATTCATTGTTGATGGGGTGGAGATCTTTTGGACTATTGAGTATGGATGAGCTCAAGTATCTCAAAAACGACAATCCGGTCATGCCAGTCCTATACCTAATCCCAAAGATACACAAGAACCCGTCGAACCCCCCGGGCAGGCCAATAATAGCATCATGCGGAGGTTTGCTTGAAAAGACAACTGTCTATGTGGACTCATTCTTACAAGAGTTCGTACAGAGCTTACCATCCTTTGTTCAGGACTCCAACGACTTTGTGAGGAAAATTGAGGACATCAAGTGGGATTCTGACCTATGGCTCATCACATTAGACGTCACGTCTTTATACACGAGTATTAATCATCAAGACGGACTACGAGCCACAGAATTCTTTTTGGGATTAAGACCAATCATCATGGCGGATCATAATGGTATGTTGTTATCTATGATTTCATTCTGTTTACATCATAATTTCTTTATGTTTAACAACAGATACTACCAGCAAGTCAGGGGTGTAGCCATGGGGGCCTGTTTCTCTCTCAGTTATGCCTGTCTCCATATGGGCTACTGGGAGAGACAGGTCCTCTTTGGCGAACACTCTGACATTGCTAGGCGGTCTATTATACGTTGGTATCGTTTCATAGACGATGTGTTCCTAGTTTGGAGGGGCACTCGTCTAGAAGCTGAACACTTTGTTGAAACTTTGAATTGTAACGATTATAACTTGAAGTTTACCTCTGCAATCAGTAAGGAACAGGTACATTTTCTAGACATGACAGTTTCACCTGGACGCGATAAACTTGAAACTAGGTTGTACCGAAAGCCAACGGCAGGAAATACAATACTTCATGCCAGTAGCCATCACCCTGCCCACCTCATACGCAGCATCCCGTATGGAGAGATGCTGCGGATCAGACGGCTGAGCAGCACTGAAGCTCAATGCCATCTAGCTCAGCAAGCTAGCAGGACCAGATTTCTGGCAAGAGGGTATAATGCTGTAGTGGTCGACAAGGCCATAACCAAAGCGAATGCTCTGTCACGAGGTGAAGCCTTGCAACGCAAGGCCACTGTCGTGCCAACTACCTCCCAGGATCAAAAAGTGAGGCTGATCTGGGCCTACAACAGGCAACACAGGGCGCTTAGTAAAATCATCTCTAAACACTGGGGCTTAATCAAATGTGATCCCATCATAGGTGACAAAATCCCAGCCACACCATCCATCACCTATAGGAAAGCATATTCAATGCAAGATGCATTAGTCAAATCTAGCCCAGAGGTTTTATCACGAAAGAACTGGCTTGATAAGAGTAAAGGCTTCAGGAAGTGCTCTTCCTGTAAGGCATGCCAGCACGGGCTTAATAAAACCGAATATGCAGTCCCATTTACCCCTAGTGCACGCAAGATCAAGAAATAGCTGACTTGCAAGAGTGAATATGTGGTTTATGTGCTGGAGTGTCCGTGTGCCCTGCGGTATGTGGGTAGCACCAAGCTGCAGGTACACAAGAGGATACTTCAGCACATAAGGGCCATCAATACCAGTGATTCGGCGTATCCGGTGGCCCGCCATTTCAAGGAGCACCACAACAATGATAGCACCCTTCTACGCTACTATGCTGTAGATTGTGTGGGCCCACTAAGAAGAGGAGGGGACAGGGAAGGTGCCCTTAGAAAACTGGAGACCAGGTACATACTGGAAATGGATAGTCGAGCCCCGGGGGGATTAAATTCCACGGAAGACTTTTACACTTGTCTCTGAATTACCAACATAGTGTATTTAGTGGTTCTGAACTATATGGCTGAGATACCCGCCACCCCCTCTCAACACAATCCCCAAGAATTGGGAAACCGGAAACAGTTCTTGAACTTTTGGAAGGCGGGAAGGGAGTTACCCTTCCCGGCCGTATTTATTAAAATATGAAACAAAATAAAAACATTAAAATAACAGTTTCATATTATGTACAATTTCATTTCCACATTACGATGTTTGGCTAACCTTAACAGATCTCTAATACAAAGGTTCTCCTAGCCGAACTAACATCCTACAAAACATTTGACTTGAAATTGTACATCCTAACGTTAAGGGCCAACGGCAAGGTCGTAACCGGTGTCAGATCCCTAAACCAGAAATACCCCCCTCACTTGTGAGAGGAGCGACCGCACAGAGGCGTACCTCAAGTGCATCTACCAATTTCCCTTTGTACTTGACGGGGGCCCCAATAAACTCGACGCCATTTAACGGTCGTTCGAGGACTCGTGTGAGGTGTCTAAAAGGTAGCGTAAACCCCCTCCCGCACCCCACACAACTTACCCATCTGCCGTCGCAGATGTCCTGGCCCCGGGAAATTCCCCAGGAGGGGCCGTAGCCCCTCCTATCCAGGAAGGGGCCTTGACCACCTTTCCTTTCCTTCCGGCGGCCTCTCCTTAGACGGGACCGCCTGCCCGTTGAGGGGCCAATTGGCCACCTCCCCCGAGCGCTCCCATCCGTAATGGGTGACGCCCCCTCATAGGGATCTTCCAATTACTGCTCACCGATCATGACCTTACCGCCACAGGCCGGATAGTTGCCCGGCTATCCGGACCCCCCACAAAACTCCTACCTAAAGGTCATGCTGTAAACTCCTTAACCAGGCTACGAAGTCTCCTATGAGTAACTCATTCCCCACCCGGGACAAATGAACCCCGTCCCCCAAATACATACTGTCCCCTTTGATACAACCATGCGAAACAGAATGTAGTGTATTTGAACGAAACAATCTACTCACTTTGTTATTTATTTTCGTTACTGAATGATTCAGAGCAGTAACCGAAATAGCCCCCCGCCACACTTTCCGTGGGATCATATGGGACCATGCAATTGTGCACCCTGGAACTCTTCTTGCCAACCAACTTACTGTGGAAAGCATTGCCTCAAGAAGAAGTCGTCTACCAGTGGCCACCAGATCGTTACCCCCAAGATGGACTATGATTATAGACGGCGGTGACCTTGTCCGCTCTAACAAACCCTCAAAAAAGAATTGAAACTGGTCAATACAGAGCCCGCCCTTTCCGTAGAAGGACACCCTGTACCCGTATTCCCCAGCCACGTGAATCATATCACCTGCTTTGAATACGTCCGCGGCACGCCTCACATATGAGTGGCCCACGACCCACACCTCCTTATTCGCAGACGGTGATTTCTGACCGCTGTTCCCCAGGAGTCGGGTCGACTGTACAGTCCGCCCCGCTTCGTAAGCTTGCGTAACTGAAAATCAAACAGAAACAAGAAGCGTGAGTATATCATTACAGCTTCACAACATGTGCAACCGCACATACCTTTTATAACAGTTCGAGGACCAACGCCCCACACGTTTTACTTGTTCCACACTCAGACCCCTGGCTGTAGCCTCAGTAGCAGCCCCTATCCGAAAGGAATGGGTCCCGAACTCGCCGGGGTTCAAGCCCGCGGCAGAAATCGACATCGCAAGCACCCTCTGGAACTGAAACCTCGTCAGTGGGGTGGCATCAGCGTGTCTCAAGAAGGTCCCCCCCCATGCTGCAACCCTCTGTGCCAAATATTCCTCTACGCATACCACAGGGCACATGGAAGACCCGGGGATCCTCTGAATGATTACGCAGTCCCCGATTGCTCCTTGATCGGATTTGGACCTAACAAATGAGACCGTCATCGTCTCCCCCCTGACCTGAATGTGCTCCCGGCACAATCCCCCCATCGTATCCCGCTTGTTCTTTGCCACTAATTCGCTTACCCGCATAGCCCCATGGAATGCTAGTGCAAATGCGGCTCGGAACAACACTGCTTCATACTGGGATGAACACGTTGCCGGGAGTATAGACAATAACCAGGTCAGCCTGTCCCAACCTATCGGGTGCCTCTCATCTACTCTGCGACCCTCAAGGCGTTGCCACCCACGTAGCGCTTTCTGCACAACAAAAGACGCTGTCGGGTCCTGGATCCCATGAGCCTTTGCCATAAAGGAAATGGCGGCCCGATGCCTCTGGGCCGTAGCTACTGATTTGCCTGCCTGGTGTAAAGAGAGCAGAAATTTCACTACAAACTCTTCCTGACCCCAAAGCTCCCCCCTAGCAGTACCCAAAAAGGCCCAATAGGAACGGAACGCCCCTTCATATGCCTTCCTCGTCCTGGGTGCTAAACTCTCTCCCACGAGGTTTTGTAGTTCGGGGCACCGAGAGACCAGAGAGCTTCGGGAAAGGGTGCCGCCACCGGGTCCGCTGTGGGCAGAAAACCCCAGAAGGCCTGCATACGGAAACGAGAAAGCGCATCAGCCGCTTGGTTCATCACCCCCGGCACATGTCTTGCCCTAAACAGTACATTCAGTTGCATGCATAACAACACAATTTCCTTGAGCAGTCTCAGAATCAATATGCATCGTGCTGCCTGACTATTGATACACTCAACCACGGTCATGTTATCAGACCAGAACACCACAGAGTGATCACGGAAACTCCCGGGCCACGTTTTCAGGGCCACCAAAATAGGAAAAAGTTCGAGAAAAGCAATATTACTCGTCAACCCGCACTCATGCCACCATGACGGCCATTTTTGAGCCGACCATTGTGTACCAAATATGGCACCAAAACCTATACTCCCCGCCGAATCTGTCCAAAGCCCCAGCTCCTCAGAGGATACCGCTGGTTTGTTCCAGACAATTCGACCATTGAAATCCGCCAGAAATGCCAACCAAATGCGCATGTCCTGGCGAACCTCTGCCGAGAGTCTCGTGCGGTGATGTCCTTCCTTCAGGCCGACCATGGCTTGTGCAATCGAGCGGGAAAAGGGGCGCGCCATTGGTATTACTCTCAGGGCAAAATTCAACTGACCCACCACCTGTTGCAATTGATGCAGGTTTACTTTTGTTGCACGAATACATGTCTCAAGGGATAACCTGAATTTCAACACTTTTTCCTTGGGTAATCGAAAACAACCTTCTACCGAGTCGAGCTCGATCCCCAGAAACTCGATCAAGGTCGAGGGACCCACAGTCTTACCTGGCGCCAATGGCACACCAAATCGATTCATTAAGACACAAAATTCATGTAAAGCCTGTCCACACTCAGGATTCCCGGCTGCCCCCAAAAACAGAAAGTCATCGAGATAGTGCATAACATGTTGGAAACCTGTCTTCCTTGTGAATACCCACTGCAGAAAACAACTGAACTTCTAGAAATAGGCACATGAAATCGAGCACCCCATTGGCATACATCTATCCATGTAATAGCGACCCTGAAACATGAAACCAAGAAGACGCTGATCGTCTGGGTGTACCGGGAGCAACCGGAACGCTGACTCGATGTCTGATTTCGCCATCAGCGCCCCGGGCCCCAGGCGATTCAACATGACTACGGCCTCATCGAAAGATGCGTACCGCACTGAACACACTTCCGGGTCTATCGCGTCATTCACGGAAAGACCACGTGGGGCTGACAAGTTATGTATCAGCCGAAACTCACCCGGGTCCTTCTTGGGGACCACCCCTAGAGGGGAACAAACAAAGTTAGCAACCAGTGGCAAATCGAATGGACCGGCGACACGACCTCGAGTCACCTCCTTCCCAATTTTTACCTGTACCACCGCCGCGTGCTGCAAGACCGATAGTTGATTCTTACAGTTTGCTACACCCTGAAAATCCCCCACTGGGATGCGGAAACCATATGAGAACCCATTTCGCAACACCCCAGCGGAAGCAGGATCCGGGTATTCGTTGAGCCAAGGAATCATTGCCATGGTATCAATCGGGGTAGGTAAAGGCGCCCCTCGGACTATATCAGACCTGTTTGGTGCCTCCCTTACCACCGTTATCACCCGTTTTGGCTCTGCACAAGGACTCAGGATGGGATGGCTGCCCACACCCCCCACACTCATGTCTGAATTTGCATGACCCCTGGGGCCTCGTACATTTCCCTCTGTTAAAATTCCAACAGATCCCCCTTTTACCTGTGTTGCCACTCGGCTTCGAGTGGTACTCGTTACCTGCACCCGTCCGAAAGGGTGTCCCAGAGTTTTGGCGGGAAGATTCCCCTCCGTTACTCCCTACCAATGGTATCTTCAACATTCCTGTACTCTCCATTTTTTGCCATGACACGGAGTCGTAACAATCCCAGGTCAACAATGGGTCGTGTTCCTTAGCTTTCCTAAAAAGATTGTCATAGCAGAACCACTGATTGCCCCCATATGCTACAGAATACTCCATAATACGTGACTGGTAAATAGGTAACTCGGTCAGCAACTCGGGCCTGCGCTCGCCCATGATGGAGGTAAATATGCCCCACGCTCTGCCCCAAGTACCAATGTTCTCGTCAACCTTAAAGGCGGCCATCTTTGCGCGCCAAACACTCGGATGCATGAGCTCCTTTTGGCTCTTCACATGCTCTATCTCGTAATGGTCGGTAAGCAATGAAAACATGTTTACATACTTATCCGCCCAAATCAATTCCTTAATTTCCAGTGGAACATGCTGGGCAATCTTCTCCCTTCGAGAAGGTACAGACCCCTCCCCCGCAATCGGCAATGGCCACTTACCTGAAGTAGACCCTGCACTTGCCGCCGAACTTGGGCCTGCTGCACCTTCAGCCGCCGGAACCTGTGGGGGAACAGAAGATGGCGCCTTCGCAGCCTCCCTAGATTCCCGCAGTTGCCTCATTACTGCCCGGGCGTCGTCAGCCGTGGCGCCCTCGCTATCTTTTCCCAACCACGCTGCCAATTGTGCCGCTAACTCGGGGGGCATATCATCCCTGTTCACGGGGGTGACCACCACAGGGATTGGATTCCCCTCTTTCGGCACCGGGATTGGCTCCTCACGTGGGGTATCGGGAACCGGGGTGTCCCCCCCAAGTGCCCCCCTTCTGGGCCTCTTGCTCCTTCCACCGGGGACTGCTCCCTGCAAAGGCCGTTTCGGTCCTCCCTCCCCGTCCTTAGCCTCCACCTTTTTCTTCAAATCGGCTATCTCCTTCATGAGTATGCGGAGCTTCTGCTCGGTACCGACCCGCTTTCCGACCTTCTTAGGCATTCTCGGACGGGATATCTGTAAGACAAAAGAAAGATTACAACGCTCAAAATTGGCTCTTCGTTCCGTCTCGAGCTCACGTGCAGCGGGGAGGTGCAGCTTCAGAGCACAGGAACAAGAGGATGCTTTCTTGGCTTCCGCTCCTTTTATCCGTCTTCAGGGCGGGCGTAAACCCGCCCCGCCTGCCTCCGAGGGCGTGGCCGGCCGCGTCAGTGTCTAGGACAGCCCATTCTAGGGCGGGAAAAAGGCGCGCCCCGGCTACGCCGCTTCGGGCATACCAGCCGAGACTCGCCTCCCGCCCAAGATGGCTTCCCGGGGGGATCGTGGTACTCCACCATACGTTCGGGGGGACCGAATGGTCGCCCCTTTCCATCCTTCCCATAACTATCCATCAAGTTTTTCTGTCAAGGAGTCCAACTAGATATGAGAATATGACACTCTCTGTCCAATTTGATGCTCAGTACATGTCTAGTGTTGCATATGGTTTCAGTGTGTAGTGTAGCCTAGGCTTAGGCTACATGATGGTGTATCAAACGCCAAGTATAACATCTATAACGATAGAAGTATAATAACATATAAAATAAAAATACACATAAAAACTCTACAAAAGGTTAAGGAGAGAAAAAAACACAAAAAAATTGATTACACTACTCACTCTTATGTCGAACGCTGGAATGGTGTTGATCAACTTATGGTTACTTGCCTTAGCATGGTGTTATGGGAAGTGAGGTTGCGATAGTCTCCGAACTTAGCGGTTGGAATATATCTCCTCTCTTCCCTATCCTCTAGCAGAACATAGACAAATGATTGGCTTGTGCGTAAAATGGAGTCAGGATGCTGCGATCTCGGTGTACAGGCTAATGCATTTATGCAGCCAAACTATCTGATCACCTGAGGTCTCATCTTGTGTAAATAGTGTATATTTGGTGTATATATATTAAGTATGAATATTCATGTACGTTCATGTATATATATATATTTTTTTTTTCTACACTTGATTTTACTATGGTATTTCTGATCATGTATGTAATTGTTATTTACAATTATTTATATAACACTACTTGCACTTTACTGACGTGTTGCACATTGCCAATTTTGCACTGCATTGGAAATCTTTTAATCAGGGATTATCCCGTGACTTTAACCTTGTATTGTTTAAAAACGATAGTAATGCATTAGCACTTTACCAACAGTTGTTTTCACATCACGACGAAATTTGAAATCAGGGATTACCCCGTGATGTGTTTAGCAGTCAGCACTGAAATGTTGTCTATGTCTATGATACAAGGCATTTTGCATGTGACCATGTTCCACCAATGGCTATACATTCTGACCAGCATTTGCACTTTAAATGTTGCCTCCTCCCTCGCATGCGTCATGTGATCAAGGCCTCTGTGAAGGCCGAAACGTCATGCTGAGGTGTGCCGTCTTCCCGATTAAATAAAAAACACTGCTCACCTGCACTCGGGTCTCCTCTCTTCTTCTGCGCTGTGGTATCCAGGATTGGGCTCCAGGCGAGAGTAAGCAGGGATTGTCTCATATATATATATATATATATATATATATATATATATATATATATATATATATATATATATATATCAAGTTCCTGGTGCAATATTCCTTTTTGAAAAACCAGAGTCGAAGCCCAAGTAATAGTGATAGTTCCTTTCCATCTGGGCTACTTTTACTTCTGCCTGTTTGATAGTTTTCTTGGAGTAGCCTCTGTCAGAGAACCTTTTCTTCATTAGTTCCTTTTCTCTCTCATAACTTTCAGTTGTGCTGCAATTCCTTTTAGCCCTGATGAGTTCACCCAATGGTATACTGTGTATGAGTGTGGCAGGGTGGCAACTATCTGCGTTAAGGAGACTATTTCCTGCAGTTTTTTTGCGAAATAGTGAGCTTTCACAATTGGATCGGTCTAAAAAGCCACACGTTCGCTTTTGAGATATTCATTGTTTACAACCCTGCTTATATAATTTTGTGTTACACTTTTATGCTGAACATAATAATCTTTTGTCATTTATCAGTATGTGTTTAATCTAATGCAAAGCAGTGGTAACAATGTAAAATTATCAGTCTGTCTTCATTGTCGACTATCACGTGGTTTGTGCAAACACTGTACCTTTCACTTTAAAAGTTTGGCGCGTTGAATGGCACGCCACCCGTGAACAAGAGGTAGGCTTACCTCGAAACGCGTAGGGGTTGTTTTTCTGCCAAATAAACCTATAGCACTTCAAACTGTACTTGGGCTTCGACTCTGGTTTTTCAAAAAGGAATATTGCACCAGGAACTTGATATACTGAAGGTTTGGCGACCCTGTCGAACGCCCGCTGTGAAAGCGGCAGAAGCACGCCATCTGTGTGTTTATATATATATATAATATATATATATATATATATATATATATATATATATATATATATATATATATATATATATATATATATATATATATATATATATATATATATATATATATATATATATATATATATATATATATATATATATATATATATATATATATATATATATATATATATATATATATGGAAATATAATTTTAATATATATCTATGTATGAGAGGTGTGGCTCACTGGTTAGAGCAGGCAGACCCTGAAGCAGAGGTCAGACCCGGGACCAGGGTTCAATTCCCGACGCGGCAGGGTCTTGAGCTCAAATGTCCATGGACTCGATAATTCTCGCTTCGGTGCCTGACCTATTCATGGGTTCACACTCTGCAACTCTGGGCATTAAGCTTGCTTAATCTCCACAACGGCCCCCCCGCGGCGGGATGCCTGGCTTTCACCTTGGGGATGCCCTGTAGGGGCTATCTCACAGGGAAAAGCCAGGACGGGTTCCCAAGGCAAGCGTGGAGATACCCCTTTGGGGGTCGATTCTGGCGCTATATAAGAAACATAATAATAATAATAATATATATATATATATGTTGCCAAGGTCTCACTTGTTTGCAGAGAAGAAGAGACGCACACGCTACACGATTGCTGACAGCATTTATTACAACAGATTGAAGCACCTGACGCGTTTTGTTTTCCACTGAAAACTTTATCAAAGGTTTGCTCCGGTCAGTCAGAGTTGCAAGTGACCCACAAGGATAGTTCTTTTACGTGCATTACCAGCCCTCTAGTGGACACCCACGAAGTGGCGCTTGCTCAGCATGCTGGTCCTTGTAGTTGCCACCTGTTACTGTTCGTTTGTTGAACCTTCCGTGAGGTGGTGAATCTTTAGTGTCTCTCAGGAACTGTGAGGTTTCCAGTTGTGTAGCTCCCAGGCGCTTCCCTGTATTTTTGTGGGCTGCGGGGGAACCATACCAAACTCCGGTGTTTGGTGGCAGCCTGTTTCCCCTCAGTTCGGTTTTGCCGAATTCCAAGGTTTTTAGTCCAGGTGGGGGAAACTGCGGCGCTCTAGCTGGCGGTGCGTAAACTCTACAACGGGACTAAGTCACTGTCTATGTTGCCAAGGTCTCAGTTGTTTTTTGAGAAGAAGAGCCACACACGCTACACAATTGCTGACAGCATTTATTAGAGCAGAGTAAAGCACCTGACGCATTTCATTTTCCACTGAAAACTTTATCAAAGGTTTGCTCCAGTCATTCCGAGTTGCAAGTGACCCACAAGGATAATTCTTTTACGTGCATTACCAGCCCTCTAGTGGACACCCACGAAGTGCCGCTTGCTCGGCATGCTGGTCCTTGTAGTTGCCACCTGTTACTTTTCATTTGTTGAACCTTCCGTGAGGTGATGAATCTTTAGTGTCTCTCTGGAACTGTGAGGTTTCCAGTTGTGTAGCTCCCAGTCGCTTCCCTGTATTTTCATGGGCTGCGGGGGAACCATACCAAACTCCGGTGTTTGGTGGCAGCCTGTTTCCCCTCAATTCGGTTTTGCCGAATTCCAAGGTTTTTAGTCCAGGTTGGGGAAACTGCGGTGCTCTAGCTGGCGGTGCGTAAACTCTACGACTGCTTTTTCCACGACATTAAGTCTGAAGTGTTTTTGAGTTTGGCTGAGGTCCGAGCCTGTTGTTTCTGCCGAGGATTGGCAGACAGGAATCCTGTGCATGAATATATATATATATATATATATGTATATATATGTAAATATAATTTTAATATATATATATATGGCCGGCTCAGGGTCACGAGGAGAACCCCACTGCTGTCCAGGCGGATCCGTGTGCCTGCAACCTATAGCACAGAGACGGAGCGGCATACCTTATTGGAAAGGCACGAACAAGCATCAAGCTACACAGGTCCCAGCGAACGACCCAACGGGAGTTATTTGGTGAAAGGGAAGGTACAGTGTGAACCACTACAGAAGGAAATATCGCTCAAGACTACAATAACCAGAGTGCCGAGCGAGCACACGCCCAATAGGGCGGGACCAAGAATCCTGTATCACCTGCATATAAACAGCGCACTAATCAAGCCCCCTCACTTATGCCTAGCCACTGATTGCATGAGCAAACTTTTGTCTAATATATATATGTATATATATATATATCTATTTATATCTATCTATCTATCTATCTATCTATCTATCTATCTATCTATCTATCTATCTATCTATCTATCTATCTACCTATTCTGGGAATTGTACCCATATCGTGATTGTTACAGTCTTATAAGCATTTATTCCAGATGAATGTGGAGGTCTTCCCCAAAGTTCATTCCTCTGGGGTGTTTTGTTCTGAGTTTGTTCAGTACTATACCCAATACTCTGACATTGATAAACATTAATGTGCATGCCACAATGAACAAAAAGTCGCGACATACAAATGGTGTGACTGAAACACACACAATGTCTTTCTTTTTTGTTTTTAATATTATTTCTTAATGTTTGCAACTACAATTCCCAGAATGCCACCTAATGGCAAAACTGGGATAGTATAAAAAGTAACACTGTGGAAGGACTAACCGACCGTGAGCAAGGCCAGTTGTGGCTGAAACACGTTGGTGGGGTGAAGCAGTAATTAAATAAGGCTTTAACAAGTACCCTGGCTGTGCCGCCTCTTTTGTACAACAAAATTCTTCCTGGGCCAGGATCCGACCCCTGGGCAGAGCACACACTGCGGAGCGCTCTCGTGTGGCTTGAGGATCACTTTGTGCAGCGATATATATATATATATATATATATATATATATATATATATATATATATATATATATATATATATATATATATATATATATATATAAATATGCCACAGGAGGCAGCCATTTTGTGTTTTTGATTAGCCCCACCCTTCTCTCACAGAGTACTACTATGCTGGTGAACACAGGATGGTGCCTCTCCTCCTTTTCTATTATTGAACGTCCTCTTTAAACAGGCTGCACTTTTTGCTCTACATTGGTGCTCTCTTCTGGACTCTTTTTTGGATCAATTTGCAGTTCACTCCTTTGCATTTACGTCACTACTGCCTGCTTCTTCATCTCGCAGTATTCCTCTTATTTTGCATGTCGTAGTTGCTTATGAAGTACATTTCAGGATTTGCCTGCATCTGAGACTTTCTATCTCGTTACTTTGTTTCCTATGGGCAGTAACAGGACTCATACTGCCTCCCTCACTTCTAAACATAACTACATCAAAAACTCCAAGCTATTTTTTGTACTCGCTCAATTTGATTCCTCCACTTTATCGTCTTCTCTAGAATCGCAATTTACAATGGAATCTACACTGCCGACTTCGGGCAAAGCCACCACCAAACATGTTGAAAAAAGAACCCCCCTCACCGCCCAAATCATTATTGTCAGTGTCTATGGAGCTTATCTTGGAGGAAATCAGAGCTCTGCGCCCCTTTATGGAGGAAACAAATACTAAATTGCAGGTCTTAACGGATAATTGGACGCAGATGGATGCTACAGTTACTTCAGTGGAACGGACTGTTACTTCCTTTCAAGAAACCACAACCAAGGTCTCTCATCTTCATTCACAGGTCTCTTCCCTTCAGCGTCAGGTGGAGGAGCTTGAGAACCGCAATAGACGCAATAATTTACGTATCTACGGCCTGGTGGAGGGAGGTGAGGGGTCTGACCCGATTACCTTTTTCAAGTCCTTTCTTCCTAAGCTCTTGCATTTGCCGGATGATACAGTGCTCAGTATCCAACGTGCTCACAGGCTTGGGCGTCTTCCTTCTGCGGTCACTGCATCATCGAAGACAAGAGGTGTTATCATGTACTTTTTGGAGTATACAGATCTCTTGAAAGTTTTGTCAGCAGCTAGAGCTTCTCCTCGGTTAACATGGTTTGGATCCTCTCTGTTCTTCGCGCAGGACTATGCCAAAGCCACAGCAAGTCGACGCAAAACTTTCCTGGATATGAGAGCTGAGTTGCGTGCTATGGGTGCCCGCTATGGCCTTTTCCATCCATGCCTTTTCAAGGTCACCTATAACAACAAAACGACGACCTATGAAGATCCTGTACGTCTTCGAAGTTTCCTGAACTCCTGCAAGACAGACCACATGGACTTATCCGGTCCCTCTCATCGCATGTTTCGGTTTAATATCAATTCCTCTCCATTGTTGTATGTTCTTTATTCCTCCAGTTGATTTTCCTATTCCTTCGTAGATAACTCTTTATGGTTATTTCATGATTATGTTGTTTTTTTCTCCCAAGTCCGTTCCTGTGTCTTTTATATCTAAGAATTGTTGAATTTCGTTATTTTTGTTTCCTTTTTTGGTTTACTATTTCATGTTTGTTTCCTGTTTCTGTAGATTTTAAACAGCGTTCCGAGGTCTTACTCAGGTCGCTCGCCTTGCTGACCCTGCGAGTCCCTTCTGCTCCATGTGGTTCCACCCTCCCTCCATTTTCCCGTTATTGTTCCTGTTCACAGTCCTGGTTACCTTCCCTCGCTCTATCCTTTTGTGTAGGTACGTTTTCCCCTTACTTTTTCTCGTTTTCATTTTTTTGTCTTTCTCTCCAATGCCCTACCCCTTATCTCTTTCTTGGTTCTGCTTTTCCCATTCCTGTCGTTTTCCACTTCTTTTCAGTCAGGTGTCGTCTCTTCTTCTATCTTTGCTTCCTGTTCATTGCTCTCCTTACTTCTTTGCTTTTCTTTGTGCTGTAGAATTGGCTTTCTACTTCTTTATTTTCCTTCTAATCTAATTAATATTTTTTCTTCTTTCTCTGGCTCTCATATTCTTTCTTGTTTAACGATGTCCTCAAATACATGTATTTTTTCTAATTTCTTATTTCTATTCTTTATTTTTTTATCATTCCTAGACTTTCGTCAACCTGAGGCTTTCTCTTACTGTTTCGCTATCATTTGTTTTCATACTTTTTATTGCTTTTAATGTCAGTACGTATTGTTTCATGGAACGTTAAAGGTCTTAACCATTAAGAGACAAAGAATTCTAACTCACCTTGCCAAATTGAATGTAGACTTTGCTTTCTTGCAAGAAACTCATTTGTCTGAAGCAGAATCTGTCAAGCTTAAAAGAGGTTGGGTGGGTGAAGACTTCTATGCTCCTGGTGATGGTAAGCACAATGGTGTGGTTATTCTATTCCGTAAATCTCTTTCTCACTCTTTGTTAGCCACTGAATCTGATTCTGATGGTAGATGGTTATATGTCAAGCTTTCCTTGAGGGGTGTTCCACTCTCTCTTCTAAATGTTTATTCTCCCACAGGCAGGGACCCAACCTTTTGGCGTGAGATGGCCACCTGCGTCACAAAATTTATTGATGATAACTTTATTATGGCAGGGGATTGTAACCAGCCTCTCGATCCTTTTTTAGATCGACACTCTAAGGCTTCTTTCATTCCCAACAAACCTCATAAACTTTCTACTCAAGCAGTATCACAGCATAAACTTGTCGATGCTTGGCGTTAATGTAATCCGACAACCAAAGAGTTTACTTTTTATTCCCCTTCCCATCATTCCCAATCACGAATTGATTACATTTTTGTTTCTCATCACATTTCCCAGACTCTCACTCGCGTAGAAATTGGTCCTATCTTGTAAGATCACGCTCCAGTCTCAATTAACATTGATATCCTGCCTAAACTTACTGGGCCTAAGAGGTGGCGTTTCAATAATACTTTGCTTTTAGACCCTAAATTTACTAGATTTGATTTGAATGATTGATTTGAAAACAATTTATAATGCGCAGAACAATGACCCGCAGGTATCAAGGCGCCTAATAATACAATCAAAAATTGAAACAGACGTCCTTACATATAGGCTTGTCGGAAGAGTCGAGTTTTTAGGGCAACACGGCATTTCTGTAAAGATGGAAGGGATCTCAAGTCAAGAGGGAGATCATTCCACCATTTGGGGGCTAGCGTGGAGAAAGCCCTGCCACCCCATTTAGCTCTTCGTACGCGGGGGGCTGTCAAAAGCAATTTCCCGGAGGAACGCAGGTTCCTACCGGGAATGTAATGGTTTATTGATTTTTTTAACGAATATTTTGCTATTAATGATACCCCTTCTATTCCTAAACACACTATTTGGGATGCATTCAAGGCCACAGCTAGAGATCTCATCATCAATTACGTGGCTAAGAAACGGAAGACCGCTCGTAAGTACATGAGCGATCTTCTCCAAAAAATCAAGAGTTTGGAACACTTCTATTACACCTCTCATTCACAGGAAAGCTTGACAGCACGTGTTGATGCCAAGATGAAATTCAACAAAAAATCCACAGAAGATGCTTCTTTATATCTATTGAAATCTAGTTCGAAATTTTATGGCGGGAGGAATGAAGCATGGAAAATTCTGGCCAATTACTTGAAAATCATACATAATAAGTTAAATATTTAATCTGTTTTTGATGCAAATTCTGTTCTTAAACATAAGGATGATGATATCTTAGATTAATTCTCCAATTTTTACACTACCCTCTATTCCTCTGAGACTCAACCTACTGCCCACTCTCTCTCTAACTTCTTCTCCACTATCCAACAACCACACCATTTCCCTATTGACTTAGCCTCTTTGGAATTTGACATGTCCCAACAAGAATGACTTTCTGCCCTCCAACTTTTCAAAAAAGACAAAGCCCCTGGACCTGATGGGTTCACAGTTGAATTCTAACTTCACTTTTCCAAATTGCTAATACCTAAATTACATTCCCTCATAGATTAATTTGTCACCCGTGGCAGCTCTTCTGGCACCTTTTCCGATGCTCACATCTGTATTTTACCTAAGGAAGGGAAAGACACCTGATACTGTAAAAATTATAGACCAATTTCCTTGGTTAACATTGATTATAAGATTTATGCTAAATCACTTGCTGTACGGTTAGACCCCTTTTTGCCTGACCTACTCGGACCTGAGCAATCTGGGTTTGTTAAGGGGCGCTTTATCACTGACAACTCTAGGCTTCTGTTCAATGTGTTGTCTAAATCCCCATGCTTTCAAACCTCCCTGGTGGCTATTGCCTGAGACGCAGAGAAAGCGTTTGATAGAGTGGAATGGACTTATCTTTTTCCCACCCTTAAATAGTTTGGTTTTGGTCCTAAATGTATTTCCTAAATTTCCTTTCTTTACTCCAATCCAAGACCTGCGGTCTGTGCGAATGGTCTAGTCTCCTCGTTTTTTTGACTTGGGCAGGGGTGTTCGGCAAGGATGTCCCCTATCCACATTTCTCTTTAACTTAGCTTTGGAACCCTTTCTCTCCAAGCTTCGGCAAAATCCTAACATACATGGTTTCCAGACATCTCAATCCCACATCAAACTTGCTGCTTATGCGGATGACATTCGGCTCTTTATGTCCAACCTTACTGACTCCATCCCCGCCTTCCTTGCTGAAGTCCGTGAATACTCGCTGATATCTGGATATAAACTAAATGATGGCAAATGCGAAATTCTACCCTTAACAAAATATACTTTCAAACCCGACTTTGCTGCTTCCAACTTCACTTGGAGTCCCTCTCATATCAAATACCTGGGCTTACATGTCACCCCCTACACTGTAGATACAGTTTTGCTCTGTCTTAACAAATGTATCCAGAAACTTTCTGATCCCACTACTAGGTGGCAGCCCCTCTATCTTTCAAGGTGGGGGCGCCTTGACACCAGTAAAATGATGTTATCCCCTATTGTTCTTTATACTATCTCCAATATCCCTATTCCTATTCCCATGAAGTTTTTTAGGAAAATTAACACCATTCTTTCTTCCTTTCTTTGGTTGGGCAAAAAACCCTGCATGTCTCTTCTTAGGTTGATACGTCCCAAATCAGAGGGTAGAGTCAACTTTCCAGACTTTCCAGCATACCACAGGGCTTTCCTTGTGCGTCAAGCTTCCTTCTGGTTACGAGACCCAGATGATACTTGCCCTTTATGGGTTACTGTAGAATGTCTTGCACTTTCCCCTTTTACTTTTGCTGAAATTCTTTCTTTTTCTCGTAAACCACAATTATCATCCACTCCCATACACAGATTTACTGCCAAGTTACTCTTATCTTCCTCTCCTACCCCTCTCTCCTCGGTTGCTGATTTTTTAACCACTACCATTTGGCATAACAGAAGTCTCCTTATCAATAAAAAACCCTTTTATTGGAAGTCCTGGAGACAGAAGGGTTTAATTTGGATTTCCCAACTCTTCTCTGACTCTACCTTCTTACCTTTTTTAACACTTAGCCAATCTTTTAATCTTCCTGCTTCTTTTGCTCGTAAGTACCCCATACTTAAAGAAGCGGTTTTGTCCACTTATACCCGTCTCCAGCAATCTCATACTCGCCCTACGTCTCCTAACCCAACTTCACAACTTCACTCCTTTTTATCTACCTCTTCCAAAGCCTCTCTTATTTACAAATTTCTCCACGTAACACCTTTACCTCGTCCGAAATCTAAAGTAGAGGAACAAAGGGAATGCGATTTTGCCACTTCCTGGCCCATCTCTCTGTGGGATAAGTTATGGACCAAACTTCGCAAATCCTCTAGAGCTGCCACTTTAACACAGACACTTTTTTTTATTTATACCAGACTCCTTTTTACACCTCACACGCTTAGTAAAAAGTTCTCTTCAGTCCCTGATCTCCGTTGGTCCTGCTCCTCACCGACTGCAACTCTATTCCACATGCTTTTTTCTTGCTCTGTCATTCACACTTTTTGGAAACAAATTTGGTCCCAAATTAATGATATCTTTCACACTAAACTTCCCTTTTCTTCACATTTTTTAGGAAGTCTTTCTCCCTGTTAGGACCACGTTACATTCAATGTTCGGATAATTGACTTACTGATAGCTAGTGCATTCCAACAAATTACTGTTAATTGGAAACATTTTGCAAATATCTCATTTAAAGCATGGTGGTATAATGTTTGTCATAATCACAGACTGGACACTGCCTTTGTTTTTCCTCTTCATATGGCAACAAAGCGTACCAATTTATGGCTTCCTATAACACTACACCTTGATGCCTGTGCTAAACGATCATTTCCCTTATATCCCATTCAGCAAGAAGTCTCTAAACCCCCTTGATTGACCTTACTGTTTCAATGTATTTTATTTTTACCTTATTTTATTACTGTTTACTTTATTATCTTTTTATTGTACAGCCTTACTTGCCTCTCCCCAGCCCATTCTAATTCTTATTATTGATGCAATGCTTTACTTGTATACTATTACACTTATCTCTGTATCACCTTTATATATTGTATTGACACCTCATCTTGTTTAACGCCTTGCGTGCAGTGCAGATTTCCGCTGTGCGCTGAAGATTGCAAAAACCTGCGGTTCATGACGAGCTCAGCTCCTCATGAGTGTACGAGAGGTGTACCTCATGACGAGCTGAGCTCGTCATGAGCGTCGAAGGGGTTAATAAACTTCTTCTGAACTTAAAAAAAGAAATTGAAGATCAACCAATTCATGCTAAATATCCCACAAAGATATATTTATAACAATAACAATGACAAGCACTATTATACACACGACTATGATTGTAACTGGTACATTAATAACTAGTAGGCTTCACAGACCCTAGCTAAAACTTTCTGTTATCCAGCTTATTGATCGCCAATGATTAAAAATTGGTTAGCGTCACAATGACCCAGGCTCTAGAGGGACGGGAGCGAGATTATGAATCAGGACCCTCCTCCCTCTACGCAGCAGCACTTCGTATTATGCAGCGCTTAGATTACTGTCAGGGAGTCTTGTGGTCTTGTGGTCTTAATCAGTTGTGGGCTTAGCCCGGCTACTTACAGCTTCTCCAGCAGTCCCGAGTGTCCAAGTCACAGGGCCAAGAGATAGGGCCCAGCCATGCACGAACTCGGACGGGCTCAGACGGCCCCGCTTTTGGCTCGGGCTTTGCCCGGGCGCGTCCTGCACTGCGGGTGGCTGGGGGCGCTAAAGAACTGCCTCCTGGTGCGCTGCATGGCGTCAGAGGCAGGCGCCTAGCAAAGGCTGCTGGATTCTGTAGTCCCAACTTCAGCACGTTGTTCCCCTCACGGCACGGGAGACCAAGATGCTGGAATGATGGTCGTTCCCCTCACGGCTCGGGAGACCAAGATGCTGGAATGATGGCCGTTCCACTCACGGCTCGGGAGACCAAGATGCTGGAATGATGGCCGTTCCCCTCACGGCTCGTGAGACCAAGATGCTGAAATGATGGCCATTGCCATCACGGTTTGGGAGACCAAGATGCTGGGATGATGGCAGTTGCCCTCATGGCGGGTGAACAGAAGTACCTGAGGCTGCTAACCCCCTCCTGTGTGGCACCAGGTAAGTTTAATAACAGAGCGTGTCCCCCCTGTGAAAGGAAGAAAACATTGATTAAAAAAAACAGCAAAAGAGTGAGATAAATAGACAGGAAGTGTAGAGCCGTGAAAAAAAAGGGGCAAGGTGGTATCAAGACTAGGTGGGCATAGTATGCGGCCACCCTGGCATTTAGCAGCTCAAGTGGGGATTCATAAGAAATCCTTTGGGCCCCACACTTATACTTTTTACAAATTAAATGCTAGTCATATCTTTGTTGTTGCCTGTGCAGTACCCTGACATGCTTTGGGGCCTAGCTGGCATTAATTAAACCATTCAAATGAGCGAGTTTCTATGTTAATGTACCATACACCCTTCCCTCTTACCTTGAACATGTTGTCACAAATGAGGAATTTAGTCATATTATAGAAACCACTATGTACACAGTACGTGTGTTTAATGTCAAACGCCCTCTCAATTTCAGTATATTTACGGTAAATGCAGCACATTTGCGTCAGGTATTCCATTTAATAGGGCGCATCAATCATATCGGAAATGGCGCCAGGACAAGGTAAACCATCATAAAAAGCATGTGTTTTACTTGCATTGTAATTTATGTTGACAACATTGTGAGCAAAAGACACATTAAAAGCACTCATCATTTATTTTACTACTTTTGTATTGTGAAGAAATGTTTTTATCAACACATATTTGGGCAGTTTTACAAGACATTTTCCAGCAACAAAGTCAGATGTTTCTATGGCTGTAAATACTGATAATTGCCGCAGGGTTACCCATCATTGGCAGAGGATGGCACATTTTCTAGAGCGTACATGTAGGTGAGACTAATAAGTGTGAGACATACCCAATGGTATACTACAAAGGCACCTATCAACCTAACACAGGAAGGGAGTGTCTGGAGACTGAGAAATACAGTGCAAATGTGCTCAACATCACACGATTTGCATAACATTCACTACATTTAGCTGAACATCTGTCTGACAGCTGAAAGGCCCAGGTGTCCGTTCCTACAGTGTAATTGCTATGGGAACGTGCATAAATTAGTGGGGGAATCGCAAGTACGCTGTAAAAAAGTAAAAAACATATAAAGGAAAACATTGCTGAATAAGAAATGGCAAATCTCAAAAAAGTGACATTTCACAACCATAGGCATGTGCACTGCATTAAATGTAGACAGCATACACGCACTAAAGTGCACGTGCACACACACTTGCTCATCCATTCAAACAGGGAGTAGGGATACAGTCATGTCAGAATTTCAATCTACTACTAAGCCTATACATGGATAACAAACAACATGTCTAATTTACTCACTGATCCAGTCCTCCCCATTCTCCACCGCGAGGTAGCTCTCTTATCGCGCTAAGGGGTATATCCAGGGAGTATGGTACCTTACGATGAATTTGTTGTAGGCAGCGGGCCAAGCATCTGGCAAGCACCTGGAATTACTGCGTATCTCCTGCTGTATTGCGCCGCACCCTAATGAACACCTTAATGAGGTATGCAAGAGGGGGTGCACAGGGGCTCTGAGCTTGGCCGGTCCCTCCTGCTCTTCATCTATTGCGGCGGCCATTGTTAATTGGGTTGCAATGTAATATATCTCAAAGTCGGGTAGTGCCAGTCCCCCAGCTGTCTTTGAGCGTTGCCTTATTGCCAAGGCTATTCATCTGCATCCGTATCCCATATAAAGACAACCAGGGCACAAGTCCTAAAAAATTAAAAGTGGGGGGACGCTGTCACCGGAAGTGACGTCATGACAGGAAGTGATGTCACGAAAGGTGCCGAGCTCCTCGTCCCAAAGAGGACAAAGAGTGAAGTCCAGCTGTTTTGCAGGGGGAACTGTATCCAGACTGGGAGAGTATTAAAAGGTGACCAGTCAGCCTTTATGGAGGGTCTTCCACTTCAAAGCAACAAGTGTAGCCACATGTTTAGTAACTTTTGGTCCATTTGAGTTCCAATTTTCTTTTTTGTTAACATCTGAAAATTCTGCTGCACATAAAGAACTATGTGAAATACGGTCAATTTGGAAAGGGGAGACCACTCGGTCACCCCAAACGTATGGCTGGGTGCCCCGATCCCCCAGGAAACCTTTGTGAGTGGGGGGCATGTCCTGGCCGGTTTGCCCATAGCGGCGTGGTCGGAGCACGCCCCCACCGCATAAAAGGGTTGTCCTAACACCCGCCCGGAAGTCCGTGCACCTCTGGGCGGGATGGGGACGCTGCCCTGCCTTCCTGCTGCAAGATGAAAGTCGCGGGAATCCAGGCAAGCGTCCTCTTGTTCCTGCACTCTGAAGGCAGCACCACTCGTCGCTCGTGAGCCCTCAAGGGAACAAGCTGCAGTTTTTGAACGTGTAATCTTTGTTTTTTCTGTTTCAGTCATCAAGGCGTAGCTGGAGTCCGAGTCACTACTGGAGAACAGGCAGAGATAAAACAGAACGCAGATATGCCTGGTAAGAAGAGTGGAAAGAGCTCTAAGATGGAACAAATGCTGCGCACACTGGTGAACCAAGTGTCGGCGATGGACAGGAAGTTCGGTAAAGTAGACCAGCTGGGTCGCAGCTTTGCGGCCCTCCGGAAAAAAGTGGAGGCCCAAGCGGGGCCCTCAGGGCGACCTAAGAGGATCGTGGGGCCTGCTTTGCCAAACATCACCCCCAGGGGGGTAGGGGGAAAAATAAGAAGGGGAAAGCGGGTCCTAGCAAGGCCCCAGTCTCGATGGAGGTCCCTCTGGTCCCAGTAGCACCAGCGTCCAGCCCGGTACCAACACCGGATGGGGGATTGCCAATCCCTGTGGTTATCACACCGCTGGATAACGACCAAACACCTCCCGAACTAGCGATTCAGTTGGCGGCTGTGTTACCTTGGTTGAAGAAGGGAGCGGGGGGATCCGCGGCTGTGGAAGACCCAGCCGAAGAAGCTAGGCAGATTATCGAGCAGCTCAGGCAGACAAGGGGCGCTGGGGCAGCGAACGTGCCTTCTATTTCTCCGCAGGTGGCGAACCCCGGCCGTGGTTGAGAATCGGAATAAGTCGACGGACACGACCGGAGGTACATCAGAAGCCGGTAAGAGATCGCCCCAATAATGGGGGAGGGCGCTGTACCCTCGAGGGGGGAATGCTTGGCGCAACATGTTCCTATGGCAACAAAAGAGATGGTGTGGGCAAACAAATATATAAATATGTTTTCATTGTTGACAGACAATCGTGAGTTAGAATATGCCAAAACTCAGAAGGATTGATGTCACCCCAGTGTATGGAGGGCAAAGATGGCTGAATTTAGGGTGGAAGAGTCCATGATGAATTGGATCAGGGCTTTCTCTGTTTTCGTAGCGATTATGGGTGAGCGAACACCAGAACTGTTGGGAGACCTTGCTTGCTACCAGAGCAGGATCACGGGCTTCCATGAGAAGTATGGAGGAGATGAATGGAAAGGGTATGATGTGGCATTTAGAAAAGCAAAAGAGTTTAATGAAACACTGACTTGGGATTGTTTGGATATTGTATCTTGGCATGCGCAGTTCCTGCCGGGCGCGGCGGGTGGATCAGGGTCGAGTGCTAACGGCTCCAGGGCCTTTCAGCAGAAACATCCACAGCCCTTTCGACCAACCTACGGAGGAGATACTCCATCGAGATCGGGCGGGAATGGGAGTGAGTGAGGAGTATGTTGGGGTTTTAACAAAGGAACGTGTAGCAGGCCGCAGGGAACATGCAGGTTGTGGTAACACCTCCCACCCCGAAATGAGCTGCCGATCCAGAGGCAATAATACTGGAGGAAAAGGGGTACCAAGCAGGATTGACACTGTGCCTCGGAGGTCCAAACAATCGCCCGTGGATATACTGGCTTTGACTCCCTGGCTGAACAAATACCCTGATCATGTGTCCGCTGGGATCCTACGAGATGGCTTCTCGTATGGCTTCAGGATCCCGCCGGGTAATTTTCGGGGGGCCTTCCTCATGCAAAAACCAACTGTCTGTTAAGCACAACCCGGCAGTGGCCGCCACTAAAATCGCAAAAGAGGTTCGCTTGGGGCGGGTTGCAGGACCGTTCGGTGAACCACCAACGGCCAATTTTGTGTGTTCCCCAGTAGGGGTAGTTCCCAAGAAGGAGCCAGGAGAATTCAGGCTCATTCATAATTTATCTGCACCAAGGGGGGCTTCCGTTAATGAGGCGATCGATGCAGACATTTGCAGTGTGAGGTATGCATAATTCGATGACGCAGTGGTAATGTTGAATCGCCTAGGCCTGTGTGCATTGCTAGCAAAATCGGATATTGAATCCGCATTTAGGTTGCTTCCGGTGCATCCCCAGGATCAGCACTTGTTGGGTTTTGCATTTCACTACATGGATATGTGCATGCCGATGGGTTGTTCAATTTCATGTGCCTATTTTGAAATGTTTAGCTCATTTTTGGAGCGGGTATTCTCGAAGGCCTCAGGGCACCAACATGTGATGCATTATCTTGATGATTTCCTGTTTCTCGGCCCAGCGGGCTCTCGGGACTGTGCACGGGCATTGCAGGATTTCTGCGTGGTCATGCAGGGTTTCGGGGTACCGTTGGCGCAAGGTAAGACGGTGGGTCCAACTACCTCCCTGGAGTTTCTGGGTATCGAACTAGACTCCGTGGAGGGCTGCTTCCGCTTACCGGTGGAGAAGATCTCCAAATTCAGGGCCTCCTTGTTGCAATGTCTCCGGAACGACAAAGTGACACTGCACCAACTACAGCAAACAGTGGGTCAGCTTAACTTTGCATTGAGGGTTATGCCGATGGCTCGCCCTTTCTCACGATCCATTGCCCAGGCAATGGTTGGCCTCAAGGAAGGGCACCATCGCACGAGACTGTCGGCAGAGGTTCGCCAGGACATGCTCATTTGGCTGGCATTCTTGGCGGATTTCAACGGCCGAGTAGTCTGGAGCAAAGCCCCGGCCTCGTCAGCAGAATTAGGTTTATGGACCGACTCTGCGGGCAGTGTGGGGTTTGGCGCGATCCTTGCTAACCATTGGTCCGCCCAGAAATGGCCAGCATGGTGGGAAACAAGAGGCCTGACGAGCAACATTGGTTTTCTAGAGCTATTCCCCATCTGGGTAGCGCTGTCGGCCTGGCCAGAAGAGTTCCGAAACCGCTCGGTGGTATTTTGGTCTGATAACATGACTGTGGTTGAGTGCATTAACCAGCAGGCAGTACGCTGCAAGTGGATATTGCGATTGTTGAAAGAAATTGTGTTGAAATGCTTGAGACTAAATGTACAATTTAGGGCAAAACATGTGCCGGGAGTACTGAATAATGCAGCTGATGCGCTCCCTCGTTTTAAAATGCAGGCTTTCAGGGATTGTTTACCCTCAGCGGAGCTAGTAGCAGCTCCATTTCCTGAAGTATTATGGCAAATCGGCGCCACAGACTACAAAACCTCGTGGCAGCCAGTTTAGTGCCCAGGACAAGGAAAGCTTATGAAGGGACGATCCGCTCGTACTGCGCCTTTTTGGGCCCTGTATGGGAGCATAGATGGGGTCAGGAGGGGTCCTTTACCAATTTTTAGTGGCACTTCATGAGGAGGGCTGGTCGGTGGCAACCGCCAGTCGGTATAAGGCCGCCATATCGTTTATGGCTCAGCTCCAAGGGATCAGGGACCCGACGGACTCCTTTATAGTCAGAAAGGCGCTGCGCGGCTGGCGGCGCCTAGAGGGTCGCAAAAAGGATACCAGGCACCCAATAGGATTTGACAGATTGACCTCCTTGTTGGCTAAACTGGAGGAGACATGCTCCTCACCTAGTGAGGTCGTCCTATTCCGGGCAGCATTTGCGTTGGCATTCTATGGGGCCCTGTGGGTAAGCGAACTAGTGGCTGCCAACTAAAGGGATACTGAAAGGGGTCTGCACAAGGACCACACACAAGTGAGGGGGGATTCCCTGCTGATCACGATAGCCAGGTCAAAGACAGACCAGGAGGCACAGGGGAATAGCATTGCGTTGCAGCGCAGCTCCAGGTAGTCCCTGTTGTCCAGTGAGGCATGTTGAGGCCTACCTAAAACAAAGTTTGACGACGTGGGGGGGGGGCCTTGCTGCGACATACTGACGGCACCCCGTTAACAAAGTTTCAGTTCCGGAGGGTGCTGGCATTCACGATTGCAGCTGCGGGCTTGAACCCGAGTGATTTTGGGACTCATTCATTCAGGATAGGGGCCGCTACAGAAGCAACGGCTGGGGGTCTGCAGGCAGACAATGTTAAACAATTAGGCCGCTGGTCTTCGAATTGTTTCAAACGGTACATGCGGCTGCACATGGTGTAAGTTGCCAAAGATGTGCACTCACACTTGTTGTCTTTTGTTTGGATTACAGTTTCACGAGCCTGTGACGCAGGGCGGAAATTGGGACCGGCCCAGTATCAGCTAACCACCACTTCAGGAACAAGGAAGGAAAGACGAGTGGTCTGGGTCGTGGACCACTCATACGTGAGGCGTGACGCGGACACATTCAAGACAGGTGATGCGATCCACACATCTGAGGAATATGGTTTCAGGGTGTCCTTCCATGGGAAGGGCGGCTGTGGATTGACCGACTGCAAAGTTTTGTGGATGAATTGTTAGGCCGGACAGGTCACCGCCATCTGTAGTCATAGTGCACATTGGGGGCAATGACTTGGTAAGGTTGGGCAGACGAGCTTTAATTGAGCACATACTTTCTGCAGTTAGTTGGTTAGCAAAGACGCTCCCGGGGTGTACAATAGCTTGGTCACACTTGATTCCCAGGAAGGTATGGAGGGGTGGATTGTCCACAACAGCATTGAACCATTTAGTAAAGAGGGTCAACAATAAAATGGAGAAATTGTTTCACTCTGCTCATCTTCAGAGGATACCTCATGGGTGCATCTTGGGGGACCAGTGTTATTCAGATGATGGGGTACACCTGTCCAGGGTGGGGAATGACTTATTGATAGGAGACATGATAGCTTGGCTAGTGGGATTGAGGAGACATGACCTATAGGAGGTGTGGGGGGGCCAGATAGTCGGTCAACTATCTGGCCTGTGGCTGTAAGGTCATGATCGGTGAGCAGTGATTTCAAGGTCCCTGGGGGGGGCGCCACCCATTACGGATGGGATCGCCCAGGGGGAGACGGCCATGGGCCCCTCCCAGGGGGAGATGGCTATATGCCCCTCCCACGAATTTCCCGGGGGCCGGATATCCGCTCCGGGGGAAGAGAGTGTGGGGAAAGGGGGGGAGTCCACGCTGTCCTTCTTACGGATACCCCGCACGGGAACTCGGACGACCTTAAGATGGCGCCGAGTGAAAGGGGGCCCCATGACAAGGGAAGTTACAGTTGGCTACGAGGGTAAAGTCCTCTGCGCATGCGCCACTCACACGTGAGGGCGGAAATTTGGTGATAGGGAGCTGACACCGGTTAAGACCTTGCCGTTGGCACATAACGATAGGATGTACAAAAATTCGTATGCAATGCATTATGTCATGATGTTAGACTCGGTTAGGAAAATCTTTTTATTAGAGATTTGTTAAGGTTAGCCTGGATACCTGTCTCGCCGCGTTATGCAGCATAACGCGGCGAGACGCTGGCTCGCACGCTTCGTGAAGGAAATAATCCCTTCGGATGTACCCGAGGATTTTTATTGAACGGACTGCCTACACCGAGGCTAGTTAAGTAACCTCGGCAACCCTTCCTTGAACTTGGCTCGCACGCTCCGCGAACTGAGGAACCCCTTTCGGATTCACAGAGGGATTCCTCTTTTTACGGACTTTTTGATTACCATCCACTTTGCGGGGAAGGAGCGATACTTACGCATACCCTGCATCTATCATCTCACGGTGGTGAGATATGAACAGAGACCCCAGCAATTAAAATAACTTCAGCCATATCATGGACCACGCTTTGTCAGGTCAACTTGTGTCTTCCTAAACAGGAATCAGCCCAGCCAACATTCCTCCCCCCCCTTCCCCTCACGTCCTGACGAAGACCCGCGCAGTAAGGGAATACTGTCCTACACTCTTTGGGTCGAAACGTAGACATTTATCTACAACCAAGAACTCCTGATATTAGCTTGATTTTTTCAGCAACCTAGGAGTTTCTTTTCTCAAAAAAATTTTTTGTTGATATGTGCATATTGTACTTGACCTCGTGTATGTGGATCAATGATAATTATGTCTTGACCTGTGGATTTATACATATGGAATCTGAAAAGTGATATGTAACTATCAGAAGTATGTTTGTCCCTTGCACTTTTTTCCCCTTTTCCCTGTGGGCGCGTTTAATTTTGTATATATACTGATTCTTCCATCATTGAATGGCTAATGGTGCAGTGAAACCCTGGGCTTTTTCAAGGCTGAAATACTGTTTTACAAAAGATTAACTATAAAACTATTTTAGTAATATTTTTCTAGTGCACAGTTAGCACAGTGTTGTTCCACAACAATTTTGATAGTCTAATCAATGATATATAAGTGGACCATTCACATGTATGGGTGCAAAGAATGAGCACACTGGAAAAGTAATATGACAAAAGAAATTTGATAACAAATATCTTTCAGTCTAATAGTACATAAGCACCCAGCCAGATACTGGTCATGTTGTCCCTATGTAGTGATAGGAAAAGGTAATCACAATTCTCGACTGATAGCATAAAAGAGAATAGAACAAATAGAAGGCTACTGGGTACTATATTAAGGAGGTTCAGGATTGCCCAAGTACAAATAGAGTATGGGACCGCACAGCATTCTGAGCAAAGAAATGTGCCAAAAAGGGTTGTGGCGAGAGAGTACTAAATGGAGAAACACTGTTCACCGTGATAATTAGGTCACCTGACAATTCCAGAGACAGCTTACTAGTCGGTTTGGCGAATGACCCGGAGGACATGAAAAGTAATGGGCGGTGACATCAGCAATACCTTTAAGTATGTCCTTCCCTGATGAGAACTTTGCTTTGGGGGGCAGATAGGGTGGTGTCACAATTTTACATTTTCCAACTTTGAAAATATTTTTAAAACTCATCTAGCTACCACTATTGGGTTTTTGTGGGAGGCGAGTAACCGATTTGTCACATGTTTTCCAGCATTTCTTTTGAGGGCAGAACCCCCAAATTCAGGGAATTCTGTGCAATTTTGACCAATGAAGAATTGCCACAGCCGCTTTTAAGCCTGTTTTGAAATTCTAACCATTTTGGTTTTACCAATGTTTCTAATCTTACTGTACTTTAGAATACACCATTATCTGGTTACTTTTCACATAATATGCTGAGTGATCCTCAAACTGGGAGTAATGCTTTCTTTAGATGCCATCACGCCATGGTTACTCATACGAAGTGCTCTAAAATATTTCCTTTGCAATAACGTTCCCAGAAAATCCTAGACGGCAAAATCATCACTGTGTCTGTACCATGGTATGTATTTTTCATCCAATAATTTATGAAAAATACAAACAATGCCTTGAAGTTTTTAAAATGTCACTGTATTACACCATTTACATATGCTACAGAATAAAGACAGGCATACACCTCACCCTCTCTTCTGTGACACTTTTTAGGTCTTGGACACAAACAGCCCTAGGTGTTTGTTTGCCTGGCCTCTTGCTTCTAGTGCACATAGAGTAGGCTTTGGTTCATTCCCTTGCTCCTGATTGGATAGCTTTGATGTTTATCTCACTTCCCTGCCCCTGATTCAATGCCTTTCATCTCGATTCTTGTGTTTGTCCCACTAAGGAAGTGGTTAGGATTCCCACAGTTACGGTTAGATGAGTTGTATCTTGTTGCTTAGTTGAGGGAACTCTTTTAGTTTACTTTCAGCCCTCCATTGGCAGCCGTGGCCCATGCAGGTAAGAGTGGGGGCTGGGGGGGGGGGGGGGCCGGTTGGGGGGGATTCAACAGACGATCATGAGGAAAAATTTAATAAATAATTAATTTTGCCTCATCTTCATCTGTCAAAATCCCCCCCACCCAGCCAAACCGCCCACTTCCCTTATCTGCACGGGCCGCTGCTGTCCATTGGCATGCATGAGTTTTCTTGATCTCTCATTCATGTGTCGCTGCCCCCACATGCTCGTACGTTGTTGCTTCGCCCCTCTATTCTCTCTCAACTTGATATTTTTTTGTTTTTTTAATTAGACCCCTTAACACCTACGTTTATTCCTGTTGTTCTCACTACACAGTAATATTTATTTTTCCACTGACTCTCATTTGCTCTACTATTGCTCCCCCGCCACTCGACATTGGGTCTGTTTTTTTAATTACCTTTTGAAGGCTAAGCAGTGGCAGCTCGCACATGTTAAGAGCGGTGAGGCGGGGGTGGTGGAAGTCAACAGATGACAGGATAAGTAATATTAAATACATTAATAAATAAAACCACTTACTTTGCGCTCGCGCATCGCCAAGCGCAAAGCCAGTGGTTTTATTTATTTGTTTATTTAATATTACTTATCCCGTTATCTGTCGGTTTCCAACACCCCCCACCCCGCCCAGTCCCATCCACCGCCCCACCGCTCTTACCTGTGCAAGCAGCTACTGGGGCTAAGCAACAGTAATTTGGAGCCTGGTTATTTCATTCATAAAATGACCCTTGACCTTTAACACACATTTCCTGCGCAAAGATGGGTGTAAGCCGCCACACTAGAACGTTAAATTAAAATACTCAAACTGGTGCTTTGTCATGATGCATTTTTGTGCACTCATCTTGTGTGCTTCATGACACATGCATGTGCATGCAACATGATGCATCACAGCTATTTTGAAATGGCTTTCATTTAATAGGACATCCATTCCAAGATTGCCAGACCTTCTTGTGCAAATGTTTTGATGGATGTTTTCACATGCTGGTACAAAGCCAATAGCTTGGGTATTTGAAGCAGACCCCTATTGCCTTTGTCAATGCTTTTATATAGTTGTTATCAGTGTGGGGGCAGACCATCCATAAATATCATTCTAGCTATGGCCCTGCGTATAAGCTGTACATTTTAGGACACTGAGAACTGACAGAAAGGGAACTGAGTTTTCCCAATACCAAGGTATCCTTCTTCTTTGTACGTGTCAGAAATCTCCATCTTGCAGCCAAACATTCTGCACTTTCTCCTGAGAATGTTGCATTGAGGAATTTCACACTTCTCCAAATGTGAAGTATTTTTTGGATTGTACAAAAAAAATTCAAACCTATTTCTCCTCGTTTTACCTCTCTGCCTTAATGTGGCCTCTTTGAAGAGCAATCGTAAAATGTGATAGGAACACAGAACAGCAGATACAGGGCTATTACTGATGCTCCTAGGACAATATGAAAGGACCTTGAATGGGTGGAGAAAAAGACATTCTGTGCATAAGGTGAAAGAACTGAGACATAAGTGGACCTTCTAATTTTGCCATCCCCCACGTTCTTACCTAGTCAAAGGTAACTGCGTATCAAGAAGGGCGACATTGGATAACAGAGGCTATAACATTATCAAACTTTAAGGGGACATTTATTGCTTGTTGGACAACCCTATGCTAGGGGAGCAGGACCCATTGCCAGTACAGTGTATGCAATTAAGTCAGAATTAAATCCAGTTTGAGCTCCGTGTTTAGATCCTCTAGACATTTCTTTCTAAATACACTTCCAAAGATGGACGCTGTTCGCTTCACTTACCTAGGTACACCATGCATCACATTGCTTCACATGTTGGGAAATCCAGTGACAGTTATTGTACCCTAAACAGGCTGTGTAATTATCACTGTGACCTGGTGGTTCAGTGGATGACAGATTGCAGGGTCAAAAGTTCTTCACTGGAACCAGCCAGGCCCCATTCGCCTAAACTCAGCTGTTTTATTGTCTGTCGATCACATTTTCCTGAATGGTAGGAAAGCATTTCTTATGGTAATGGGAATGTTGTTCTAGATCATGGCTGTGTAGATGTAGAAGGCCTGCTTTCTGTTTTTTCCTTTGTGCAATCTTTATCTTCAGTCTGGTGATGCTGTGGCAATGTCTGTCTTAGGTGGTTAGTTTCTTGGCCACAAGAAGTTTTGTTTCTGATGGCCTTATAGATGATGAGGCTGGTTTGGAAGACCTAGAGCGCAAGCTAGTACAGTTCCTTGAACACCGAGGATCATGTTGAATACCTTCAGACTCTGTTGCACTTATGGGTGGTGTTTGGGAAGCCATTGAGCAGCTTATTTCCTACATCCAGGTGGACGCGGACCGGGTATGGGGTTTCTTACCTGATCCCATGGTGGGTGTTCTGATTCTTTAATGCACCTCTAGTGATATTTGAATCCATCATTCTATGAGCTCATTTGCTGCTTGGACTGGAAAGCTAGTTTTAGATCAGGACACATTAAACATGTCACCAGGGCTTCTAGTGTTGTCCTGATGTCAACTTAAAGGAAAACAATTCTTCTGTTTGTTTGCGAGACCGAGCTGGTACCATGCTGTCTTGGTTTTCCTGGCTATGTGTTCTTTATCAGGTGGGAATTTATGATGAACTTAAGTGATTTTGATAGTTTGTCAACTGGGAGTTGAAGCATATGGGTTTATGTCAGAGGGCACAGCTTCAATATGTGGCTGTTTGCACCACTGGCAAATATGAATAATTTGGTCATCTGGCTGAGCTTTAGTTAGGCATTTATGATGCATTTCGGAATAAGGTTGAGACTGGTTTTGAGATAATGATTGTCTTATGGTAGGGTTTGAGTTAAAGTTGTGTACCATCAGTGTATTGATGGATCTTGAAGTTTTCCTAGAGCAAGAATCTAAGATGTTGCATGATGCAGGTTGAACATTAGGGGTAGAGGATGGAGCTATTGGCGTTGCTGAAGGAAATGAGAAGTCTTTGGGGGCATATTTACAAGGAAAGTGGCAAAGCGTGTCATTAAGCCAAGAAGGATAACAACACGCTCTGTCTCTTTAGAAATGGAGCACTGCACCATATTTACCAGAATATGGTGCAGTCCTGTGTTTCCCTCTGCACTGGTGATACATTTAGCTGCCTAGCACCAATGCAGGCACCCTTGAACTATAGTGCAAGGGTGTCTGCGTTGAGGGGAGTGATTGTTTATGTGCAGGAAGGTGTTACTTACTGCATATAAATAATCTGAAATGGCGATTTGAAACTTCTATGTGTGCTGCTTAATAATTGAACTGCATTAGTTACCCGCATCTTTCTTGTGATGGAAGGCAGGTTCTAATTTGTTCAAGAAGTCGAGGAACGGACCACTTACTTGAAAAGTGTTGTTGAATACACAAGTCCTTCCTCCTCTCGAGTCGATCGAAACGGACTCGAGATGCGCGGCACAAGGCCGGTTTCTTTAGGGGGATTGTGGGACTAGAGGTTCCCATGAGTAAGGCGCATGAAACTGAAAAATGCAGATGACTTTTTACACATACGAGGGGCATTGTTGGACTGATACTGGTTTGTGAAGTGATCATTACTAGTGATTCGGCTCTATTCATGTTCGTTTTGCACAAAACGGTCTGAAGCCTAGTTTGCATGTTACTATTTTATTCATGAATGTGAGATTCCTGAAGTTTTTTCTTAAAAACAGGTATATACAGATAATCAGATCATTGATACGCTTCTCAATCATGGAAAATACTGTTATTTACAGAGGTCTCAGGGCAGAATTTGGTGTAGGTCAGTCATTCAAGCCTTCCACAACACAATTATACTTCAAGATTAAGTAAGCTTCTCTTTTTTTGTAATAGTTTTTCGACATCACCACCCCTGGATGGTGATTTTATTCCTGACAGCACTGTCCAAACGAATTCTTTTTCAGAGTGTTCCATTTCTACAAGCTCTGGTACCATTGGTGCAGTAAGAACTCTTTGCTTAATCCTCAACTGATGTTGGACAATCCTCTGGTTGATTTGTTGGGTGGTTTCGCCGATTTACAGCTTTCGGCAGGGTCACATGATGGCATAAAAAATGTTCCTGGTTTTGCAGTTCGTGAATTCTTTGTGTACCCATTTGATGGAGTTATGCGTGAATTCGGTACCTTCCACGGTGTTGATACATACAGAGCAAGTGCCACATTTATGGTGGCCTTCCACTGGTTTCAAATTCCATAATGTTCTTAGGTCTGTCTTAGCTCTAGTGTTTCTCAAATCAGCACGTATGATTTGTTGGCCTATGATTTTGTTTTTTCTCATTGCAAAAAGTGGTTTTTCCATAGGACATTGGAGACCAGTAAGCAGATGCCAGCTGTTCAAAATGGACTGGCAGAACTTGTGAGTGTGTGGACCAAATGTGGATACACATACTAACTTGTCCAGTGGTTTCTTGCTTTTTTTGACTGAACATTAATAGGGCCGAATCACTAGTAGTGATCACTTTACAAACCAGTATCAATCCAACAATGCCCCTCGTAAGTGTAAAAAGTCATCTGTGTTTTTCAGTTCCATGCGCATAACTCACAGGAATCACTAGTCCCACAATCCCCCTAAAGAAACTGGCCTTGTGATTCCTGTTAAACAGGATATAGACAAACCGGTCAGTTTTGTTCGACTCAAGAGGAGGAAGGACTTGTGTATTCAACAACACTTATAAGACTTTTCAAGTAAGTGGTCCGTTCCTCGACTTCTTGAACAAATTAAAACCTGCCTTCCATCACAAGGAAGATGCAGGTTTCTAAGGCATTTTAATTATTTTTACAGAAAAATTACTCGTGTGTTTAAATTACGTGACACCTGATCACTGGTTGTCACGAGTGCATGCGCACTAAGTAAGTGCACTTACTTCACTGTTGTCACATTTTGAACCAAGTATCCAGCTAGCTATTAAATTAAAACACGTTTATCGCTTTTCATTGCAATCAGCACAGCATTTGTGCCATGTTGATAAAAGCATCACCGAAAGACTTGGATTTTTTCAGTCTCCTTCCGTTGACAGAATCGTAAGTTACATGACAATTAATTTAGACATATGCGGTATTAATGGAAAAACACAGTCATGCTGACATCAAATGTCCTGGCTTTTGTAGGTACTGTTTATGCGACATCTCATCCATGTGAAAAGCACAACAAGTGCAGTAGTACAACTTCAAGTATTTTCAAATCAATATGTATAGAGCCACCAAATTATACATAAGAGTAAAGGCTCATCCATTTTTTTAGATAACATACACTGTCCTTTTAACCTGGAGGTTACACCGTGCTTTAGCCCTGATGAAAATCCTGCGATTGTCCTTCAGGATTGGAAACGTGTCGGCAATTTCCATCCTTTTTCAGCCACAAAGGGTATTCAGAGAAGCTCTGGATCTCTAAAGAGTGTAGTTAAAAGTGAATGTACCCCACAGAGTAGTATCCATCCCATGTAGCGGCAGGCCAAATTATAAGTCCCTATGGAATTGTGTTGTGTTATTTGCACTAATATTTTGCTGGTGTAATTTTTGTACAATGCTTATATAGTATTTATGTTTGCACAATTTTCATATCATATTAGTTTAATCTACAAATGCACTTTATGTGTATTGCAGTTGTTGTGTATTGGAATTGTATTCATCTCAGACATGTGTACAATATTCTATAAATGTATCAAACATTTTAAAAAAAGAATGCGATTTTGACACTTAAAGCGTATGAACTCATATGTCTTCACTTCAATCCGACTAAATAAAATAGCAGTTGAAAAACTGACAGCCATGTTATTCTTTTCCTCTTTAATGTAATTATACGTCCATAACTGGTGTCTGCTCTTGGACGCAACCCCCCTTGTTTTTGCTGCAGGCCCACTAATAGCATTTAATTTACAGGCTTTGGCCACATGTAGCACCACTTTACTAGGGACCTAAAAAAAAATTCAATAGGACAAATGGGGAGGAATAAATGTTTCCATGTTTTTTACAGAGTAAGTACACACACTTTAGCACTGGATAGCAGTAGTAAAGTGCACAGAGACCTAAAGGCCAACAAAAACAGGTTCAGAAAACAGGAGGATGAAGGCAAAAATGTGGGTGGGGAGACCCTGCCAAGAGGGCCAAGTCCAACACACACATTGTTAAAATCACACCCCATCCTGTTGTGAGGGCAGCATCAGTCTTTTTAGATGGTCAGGGTTTATTAGTGGACATGCCCACACCACTCTAGAGGTTTTACCCATCAAAACCATGATCCCTGCACACACAATCTGAAGGAGCAAGCAATGTTTCTCTCTGAAGGCGTGTTCTGTAGTTGAAAGATGACTTGGAATGCTGATTTGCAATGCCTAGATCTTTCTTTCAGCAGCCAGTGGAAAATCCTTAAGATGTCGCATGTCAGGTCAGTCATGGGTTGCTCACTACATAAACTGGATCTACAAGATCGAATGGTCCTCGGGGAACTTACGACAGAAGAATTAAAAGGGAAGCCATTGCTTCATTTTTCTTTAGCATTTAGTAAATTCTATGGCTAACAAATGGTATGTGTCACATAATGCTTTAGTATCAATTGTAGAAGATGTGTGGTTATAAATCTCCAATGGCACAATCACTGCAATCTCACTGCACATATGAAGATGTAATATGGCACAAACAGAGTGAAAGCTGGTAAATGCAGCTTCCTTACTATCATAATCTTTTGTTAATCTGTGCTTCTGGACAGATTGTGTTTTAAAATATATACCTTTTTACTTTCCTTGTACTTTAGTGGTTGCCTGGGTCTTCTACTGTGATGCTATTGTGCTTTGCAAATGATTTAATATTTCACTACCATTTTTTTTATGCTTCCTACCTTGTTTTAACTTGTATTCTTTTCCCGGTAAGTACAGAAGTGACATCAGCTCATTTTGATTTGGCCAAATCCTCCTATTATTCCTAGGGGCACTAGCTGCTGTCTGGAAATTTATATAATTATGGACTACTTCTCCATGTGGCTAGTGCATCTGCACCAGCAGTATGCCAAGCTTAGGTTTGTCTGCGCCCACATAGGGCACAGAACCTAATATGCAGTCACAAGCCAGCTAAATATAATTGGTCCTTTACTCAAACCATAATCTACACCAGAAAGGTCCTGTGCAGATTAAACTGTGTTGAATGATCCTACTATCAAAATGCTGATTAAATATAATATCTGGTATCTTCTGCTAGATTTTCCAAATACCACAGAACCTTTAAAGAAGGTCTTATGAATGATCGTTCCCTACCTAAACATAATGTTCCATAAAAAGAACTAATAACCAGCCAAGCACTGATGTTTACTAATGATTGATATCGAGTTTAAAGACTTGGACACAACTTCTATGTTAGAGGTTACACCTGACGGCTACTCCATCCTCTGAATTTACAGTCCTGGGGACAAAAGCAGGCGAGGGCTCGCAGTAGTCTGTAAATCCTGTCTCCAAAGCAATGTTCCTCCTACCCCTGACCTATGGAACTCTATTAACTGAATTCTGGCTCGAAGGTAACGCTTTTACTTTCTTATTGATATACTAAACACCAGACAATGCCTCCAATTTTATTTTCTGTCTAGAAGAAAGTAAAACTAATCCCATTGCAGACACCGCTGCTCCATTCAATGACTCTTTATTCGGTTATGATTTAGCCATAAAAGATAGGTACAAATTCAAAATACATAGTGCATGTAGATACACGTACAAAAGAAACACTCAGATAGATGAAGCTAAATATCAACAATATACAGATCCGTAATGAGTCATTCTAAGAATAATAAATATGTGCAAAATAAACAACAGCATTACATAAAGGTGGAAAGCTTAAACATATCCATCAGAAAGTGCCAATATACGCATATGGGCATTTGCAAGCTTTATAAAACTAGTCTTAAACTTATAGTTGAGAGATTGATGAATATAATTGAACATGTCTATAGATATATTAATAGTGCTTTCTAAAATGATTATAAAATTAGCAAAAAAGCATAAAATACATTGTGGTTTGGGCCTAGAACAATCGCAGGAACACAGGGGAAGCTTGGGAACATTAGGACAAGACTCAGGAAGTGTGCGCAAAAAGTGGAGGACTCTTAATCGTAGGTGGGTAGGGAGATATTTATGCTGTGAATTGTGTAGTAACGACTCCAGACTGGTTGAGGTATTTCATGAAGATTTAGTATAAGTTGTTAAGTAGCCTGGAACAAGCCCCACCAGGAGCAGCCAGCAGGCAGCTCAGACCCATCATAAATGTGGCTTATCTTCAACCAACACCTAACATTCCGTAGTGCATCACAGTGCAGAGGCATTCCACAAGAAGAGCATCAAGTGGGCAAAGGCATACATAGGAATATGCAATAGGCAAGATACAACATACCTCCTTTTCTTCCACAACAGAACAATGAACATAGGAGCATAGAAACGAAAAGAAGGAGAAAGCGTACCGATCAATACCTGCTGACACACCCAATGGCCAGACAGATATGACAGAAGGCACCGCACAGCATGAGACATAGAAAATACAGACAAAGAATGAACGAATAAGGATCAGACACATTCCCTCTCTGTCAACACAAGGCAAAGTAAAATGCATAAAGTAAAACAATAAGACTTGAGAGGTAAAACATACATAGGAATATGCAATAGGCAAGAAACAACAAATTGGTACCCACATTAGATATGATTCCAAACCATGCAATGGTATAATCAGGAGATAAGTCACCAAAGAAGGATTTACAAATTAGGTTTGTTCTCTTTTACTGTGGCACAGAATAAAACTACCTTCACAGTATCCTTACAAGTAGCAGTAATGGCTTTGGGTTGGAAAATAATTCTGGAAGACCCAAACAGGAGAAACATTTATTAAGATACAGCTAACCAAGAGATCCTGCCAACCCCATCTTATTTCAGGCAATCTAGCAGCATCTGTCTATTAAAATCTGTTTCCTCATTAGTCCAAATTGAAATCCACAATATAAGGAGGCACAGTTTTATATACACACTGATGAAATCAATAACTAGCTCAGCAGAACAAAATTAGGTAGGTGTAGATGAGGGAACTTCCAGCAGCCTATGCAGAAAAACATTTTCTGCCTTCTGAATACCTGGATTGTCCTAATATCCTACAATCCATCCCCATAAGTTACAATAAGCTAGCACGTCGTCTTGTGAATAGGCGCCACCTCTTTTGAAAGTCTTAGAGCCCACTTCCAAAGAAATTTTGAACAGTGCCTCAATGCTCCTCTGAAACTCAGCTGGCCAAACTCGACCATCAGGCTTCCAAATACGTGTATCATCAAACAGAATCCCATATAAGGAAACGAGGGGGCCGACTCTTTAGCTACAGTGTATCTTCTCTGGTTTGCTCTCTTCAGGCCACAAACTATTATGTGAGTTTTAGCTCAATTAACAGTTAAGTCAAGGCCAGCCTTTAAACAGGAGAACTGTTCTATTAATCTCTGAAGACCAAATGGGGTCTTGGTAATGAGGACCGCATCATCGGCATAGAGTCAATCAGATATTGGACGGGAGCCCACCTGCAGGAGATCGTCACCAGAGCTTATAAAAACTACTCAGGATCGTTGATGTCAAGTGTCAAGAGAGATGGGGTGAGAATTACAGCCCTAACGGAAGCCCCATCTCAATCTAAAAGGTGTATTGGTCTCCCTGTTAGGACCAGACCTCACAATTGCTATTACCTCTAAAGGCAACTGCCTCAAGAGATTTAAGATGTGCTCATCCACTCCCAATTTCAACATTATACTTCACAGTTGGGACTGAATTAGAGGTCAAAAGCAGAGCATTGGTCCATAACGACCCGATTTAAATTGCCTTGTTTAGCTGCAGTATATTTGTTGAATGAGAGGTAGAGGATGAGGCATTACTTGATGGTGCCAAGGCTTGGGCGAAACCCATATTGCAGATGGTACACAGACAAAATATTGAGTTTTAAATTTCGATATACAATTATATCGAAGGGACATAATATAGAAGGTAAGTAATATCGACACTTTTAATATCGATATTAGTAATACCGAAGTTTTAATTATCGATGTCAGTAATATCGAAGTAAATAATTTTGATGTTACTAATATCGATTTTTAAATAAATTATGTGTATATTATATTGTATTTATTATGTTTTATAATTTATTTTTAATGTAATTTAATTAAATGTTGTCTTTTAGTACTGTAGCGGGTTGTGGGTTTATAGGGGAATAAGGTGGGAAGTAATTTAATTATGTAAAATTAATTATTAATTAGTAGGAATTATTAATTAATTAATTGAGAATAATTTTTTATTAATTTTAATTAATGATTAATTGATAAATATGTTCTGTAGCGGGTTATGGGTTTATAGGGGAATAGGGTGGGAAGTCATTTCATTATGTAAAATTAATTATTAATTAGTAGGATTTATTAATTAATTAATTGAGATTTTTTTTAATTAATTTTAATTAATTGATTAATTGATAAATATGTTCTGTAGCGGGTTATGGGTTTATAGGGGAATAGGGTGGGAAGTAATTTCATTATGTTGAATTAATTATTAATTAGTAGGAAGCATACATTAATTTTTATTAATTGGTAATTAATTTTAATTAATTGGTAATTAAATTTAAATAATTCATTAATTGATAAATATGTTCTGTTGCGGGTTGTGTGTTTATAGGGGAATATGGTGGGAACTAATTTAAATGTACTTAAGTAATAATGAATAAAAAATCATTGTTAAGTACATTTTATAATTGTTAATTATTTATTAATTGGTAATTAAATATTATAAACTGGTATTTTTTAATGATTATTTTTGGTTACATATATTTAGCTAATCATGTTTTTAATAATTATGTATATGTATTGTAAATGGTTTATATTTATTTAATAGCTCATATTTGTATTATTAAAAAAAAAGAATTTTTTTATAAGTATGTCATTTTAACCCCTACGCTATCCAACACTTTCCCTACTGTTGCACTCTCTGGAGTTGGAATAGTAATTGTTACCCCTACGCTATCCAACACTTTCCCTACTGTTGCACTCTCTGGAGTTGGAATAGTAATTTTTAACCCTACGCTATCCAACACTTTCCCTACTGTTGCACTCTCTGGAGTTGGAATAGTAATTTTTAACCCTACGCTATCCAACACTTTCCCTACTGTTGCACTCTCTGGAGTTGGAATAGTAATTGTTACCCCTACGCTATCCAACACTTTCCCTACTGTTGCACTCTCTGGAGTGGGAATAGTCATTTTTACCCCTACGCTATCCAACACTTTCCCTGCTATTGCACTCTCTGGAGTTGGAATAGTAATTTTTAACCCTACGCTATCCAACACTTTCCCTACTGTTGCACTCTCTGGAGTTGGAATAGTAATTGTTACCACTACGCTATCCAACACTTTCCCTACTGTTGCACTCTGTGGAGTGGGAATAGTAATTTTTACCCCTACGCTATCCAACACTTTCCCTACTGTTGCACTCTCTGGAGTTGGAATAGTAATTTTTAACCTTACGCTATCCAACACTTTTCCTACTGTTGCACGCTCTGAAGTGGGGATAGTAATTTTTACCCCTACGCTATCCAACACTTTCCCTACTGTTGCACTCTCTGGAGTTGGAATAGTAATTTTTACACCTACGCTATCCAACACTTTCCCTACTGTTGCACTCTCTGGAGTTGGAATTGTAATCGTTACCCCTACGCTATCCAACACTTTCCCTACTGTTGCACTCTCTGGAGTTGGAATAGTAATTTTTACACCTACGCTATCCAACACTTTCCCTACTGTTGCACTCTCTGGAGTTGGAATAGTAATTTTTAACCTTACGCTATCCAACACTTTCCCTACTGTTGCACGCTCTGAAGTGGGGATAGTAATTTTTACCCCTACGCTATCCAACACTTTCCCTACTGTTGCACTCTCTGGAGTTGGAAAAGTAATTTTTAACCCTACGCTATCCAACACTTTCCCTACTGTTGCACTCTCTGGAGTTGGAATGGTAATCGTTACCCCTACGCTATCCAACACTTTCCCTACTGTTGCACTCTCTGGAGTTGGAATAGTAATTGTTACCCCTACGCTATCCAACACTTTCCCTACTGTTGCACTCTCTGGAGTTGGAATAGTAATTTTTAACCCTACGCTATCCAACACTTTCCCTACTGTTGCACTCTCTGGAGTGGGAATAGTTATTGTTACCCCTACGCAATCCAGCACTTTCCCTACTGTCGCACTCTCTGGAGTGGGAATAGTAATTTTTACTCATACGCTATCTAAAATGTATTTAGCTTTTTTATTGGTTTATGTTGTTATTAATTGTTATTTATATGATTATTTTATGTATATAAATGTATTAGTAATTTATTATATTTTTATTTGTTTATAAGTTATGAAAATAATTAATTTAGAGTTATTTTTAATGAAAAATATATTATGTATTATATATTTATTATATTTTAATTTGTATTACATTATGTATTAATTTTAAATATTATAGTACATTTTTAAATATGTTTATTACATTTATAAGTATTATTTAGTTAATATTACATTTTTATTTTATAAAAATAAAACAATATTTTACAAAAAACTATATTTTTTTCATTCTACATTTTTTTCGATATATTTGTATTTACTTTGTTAGGGATAGGATTCCGATATTTTTGCCATCGATATTTTTGTTCCGATAATTTTGTATATCGATAATTGTGTATTCGATATTTTGTCAGACATTCATTGCAGATCACAGTATAGGCTATTATCATAAGCCAAGGCCTCAAGACTGGCCAGGAGAATCTTCTCTGCTGGATTTTCAATTGAGTTGATAAGTGAGATTTGTCAGTAGCAACTGAGATCACGCTTGTTACCTTTTTTAAAGATCGGTACTGTAATTGAGTACGACCAGGATTTTGAAGGCTACTCGTTACTGCACTTCTCAGCATATTGGTTACAAGTGGGGCCCAAAGGTGTAAGTCTTCCTTAAATAAATCCAGAGGAACTGCATCAGGCACCTATTTAAAAATACCTACTTAAAGTAGACACCACTTTGGGGACCTCAAAACTAATAAGATCAAGATTGTCCCATTTTATGTCCCTGCTATATAGTGATAAATCATTTTTATCATCATATCCCTAATAAACTTTGTAAAAATTACTTATTCAAATATCAGGTGAGATCAGAGAATTTATCCCAGATTGTAGTAAGCTCTTCAGATAATCGTGAAGACCAAAAGTAAATACAGGCAAAAGCTGAGTAAAACGAAGTAGTTTATTCCAGAAGAAGGAGACCCACGACTAACAACAATGCCTTCAAACATCAAATGCATCTTACAGTATACATTCGAGAATCCCTATGATCACCTAAGAACATTCACCATATAACATTCCTTAAAGACATATTTCTAACATTTAAGTAACTAATATGCATACATACTACACATCCCCCTTTTATTAGGAAAAGAAACAGAACAAAGCAGGATAAAAATAATATATATATAAAAAATGAGAAAAGAGAAGAAAACATGCAATTCTGTACATTAATACATGATATAATCACAAAAACGAATAGGTGTATTTCTGACCCTTGCAACGCCATTAATCCTACCACTGCCATCTCCTTCCCCCTATAAGAGTGAAAGAATGAGATACAGAATGAGTAGAAATAGTATTTGAATCACCTTCACCAGATGAAGAAGTAGAAGTAATGGAACGTTGTGACTGACAACTTGAGTCTTGACAGGTAGGTACAATAATGTTGTCAGCAACACCGAACCAATCTGAATTAGAATTGTCATAAACACTAGAATCATGTTTATTCCCACAAATTATGGCAGCTTGTAATCTTTATAAGAGCATTCTTGGTCCATCAACCTCTGTCCTGCAGAAGTACAGCCATATGAGCAACTCTTATAACTTGAACAGGTGAAGAAAATTTAGATTGACCTTTGCTAACTTTCACAGGTTTTCTGATGATGACCCAATCACCTGGAAATAAAGGTTTTCTGTAACATGCATGCGTTTGTCATAATTTTGCTTGTAACACTCTTGTTTTTTTATAACAAAATCTCTAACTTTGTTTACATCAACAGAGTTGTGAGAGGAATTCTCAATTATTAAAACGAAGCAGTTTATTCCAGAAGAAGGAGACCCACGACTTACAGCAATGCCTTCAAACGTCAAATGCATCTTACAGTATACATTCTAGAATCCCTATGATCACCTAAGAACATTCACCATATAACATTCCTTAAAGACATATTTTTAACATTTAAGTAACTAATATGCATACATACTACACAGATTGACTGTCATTTGTGAAAAACAGGAGTTTGACAACCTGCCAAAGAGCTTGCTTATCTCTGCTAATAATGGATGCTATTAAGGATTCACATGTGTTATCTTTGATTACCTTCTTCCAAGCATCCAGTGCCCTCCTGTAGAGTGGCCTATAAGAGCGCACATCTGCCATTTTTCTAGGAATGGTTTCCAGGGCAGCCTTAAGGTCACAATAGATTTTGGAACATTCACAGTCAAACCCTTCTGACCTGGGCCTCCCTGCGTTGTTACAGTGACATGGTTAGGAGGCCCTAATCCTCCTGCAGAGTTCACCATAAGAGCTAACAATCCTCCCTGCTTCTGCTGTGTCGTCCAGGTAGTTAGCAATATCCACTTGATTACCTGACAATAAATGAAACAAAAAATCTGACTTGTCACCAGCATCCCATTTTACCAGAAAGCCCCTATTTTCTCTGCCACAAATGGAAGGGTGAGTGAGGCAGTTCGAGCTGACAAGACACATCCACAAAAGGATATTGGCAAAAGGTTGTGGTCACTAAAAATATAATGGACAACATGAAAATATTTGAAACATCTCCTTAGGGGACCGATTACGATGGTGGTAAGTCCACCACCGCTGGACCGGCGGTGAGGACCGCCGGCCCGGCAGTGGCAGACTTACCACCATCACCCTTAGAATTTCCACCGCCAAATTAGGATGGCGGTGGGAAGGGGAAGGGGAAAGGTACCTTGGCGGACGTAAAGACCGTCCGCCGTAGTCCCACAAGGCGGGCTTTTCCCACCCGCCTTGCGGGACCAGGTACAATGGGCCTATGCAGGCGGTGCCGTGCAGGCACCGCCGTGGGCATTATGATGCCTGTCTTTTGCGGCAGAGTTCCTGCCGCAAAAAGACAGGTGGAAAATGCCTTCGGGGGCTGGTTGCGGGCCCCCAGGGGGGTGGAATGCTGCACGTACATATGTTACCCCCTACATTTGCATGTACAAGGTGTACATGTACAAGGTGGCAGGCACCGTACGGTGCCTACCACCTTTTACATGCAAATGTAAAACATGTATTGTTACATTGTGGCGGGTGCTGCCACCCGCCACAATGTAAACATACAGGATGCGCCCGCCAGTGTGGCGGGCGCATCCTAATTTGTTTTGCAGGACCGTCGCACCTATGGCGGGTGGTCCCTTTTCCAGCAGCGACCCGCCATCATAATCGGCCCCTAGGTCTTTAGAAACCAGTATAAATTCAATAATATTGTAAATTCCCCCACCAGCAAATGTTGGCATAAGGGACAAAAAGGTTGAAGAAAAATCGACATCAAACAGCAAAGAATAGTTGGCAGGCAGCCGGTCGGGAGCTTCACCACAGATGGCATGTGTAATGTGTGTGAAAAACTCCCTGTAATGTGTTAGCCGCCCACATAAAATGCTGCTTGAAAGAGGGCATTGAGGTAAGTTAAAATTCCACATCCAAACTATGCACTGGATCTGAATTTTTAAGAGCCCATCCTTCAATCAGCCCCTCAGTGTGGCAATAATTTTAGGGATAAAGTACCCCCAAAGGCTGAGTTCCTTTATAAGGTTATGGAATTTCGATGTAACTGACCCCCTCCTATAGTTGAAAAAGCCCAGTACACTCCCCTCTTGGGCCAAACCGGACCCCGGATCCTAGCAGTGACATTTCAATAAAGGTGACTAAGTAAATTAATTATCCAAACATCAGCAACCATTGTATGTATATGTTGCCACAATTGAGTGTGGTTAACAAAGTCAAACGCACTGTTAAGGCCTATTAAGGCCATGAATAGGAAGTCCCTCGTAGCCTTAGTGTACTTGCTCACCAACAGTTCCAGTTTCAGACACTGTTCTAAAGTACTTTACCCTTTCATGGATTTTAATACAGATCAGAAAAAAAGAATGTTCCTCAGCTTGATTTTGTAACCTCTCCAATAATACCCTAACCAAAATGTTAACTGAACTTAGCAGGGATATTGGGTGGCAACATTGGGGGGCAGTTCTATATCCCCTTTTTAAAACATGGGGCAATCGTTGTCACTGACCAAGCAGAAGAGAGCCTACTGTCATGTCCATTAGGATAGTCCTGTCGTGAATGCCCCCTACATTGTCCAATCCACATGACAATAATGGTTCAGAATAGGTGATCTAGTACCTAGTACTTTGTCCCTGTCTCTTCAACACAAGGCTCTTATGGCCATGTGTATCAAAATCGTCTTTTGCGATTATCAAATAGCGATTTTATGCGAATCGCAAAATACTATGTATGTAGGATTTGCAATAAATTTTGCGAATCCCACATATTCCTTAATTGCGAATCTCAAATTGCGATTCCCAATTAAGGAATACCTTCCCATTCCTTCCTATGGGCCTACAGGCCCATAGGAATGACTGGGAAGACATTCTCAATTTGTGATTCTCAATTAATGTTAATATTAATGTTAAATAGACTTGTAACGCGCACGGCTGCCCCAGCCAAGGGGCGTCCCGGCGCTAGCTGCAAGAGGTGTACAGGTAGAGATTGTTCGTGCTGTCACAATGGGCAGTTATACATTAACAGAAAAGGTAAGTTTTTATGGCTTTTCTAAAAGGTAATAGCTCCTCAATTCTTCGAATCTGACTAGGGAGTCCATTCCAGAGTCTGGCAGCGAGGTAACTAAATGACCGACTGCCCATTCTCAATTAGAGAATCGCAAATTGAGAATGAAATTTCAAGGGTGCAAGGGTGTCAAAAGGACACCCTGTTGTACCCCTGAAATAAGCATGGGTGCACATGTGGTCTGACATCCCTTGAGGTGGGTTGTCCTTGGAGCAGAGACAGGGTCCTTCATTCTCTACCATCAGGAAAAGGGGGTTGGTTCTTCCCTAGGGGATTCTTGAATGTTTGACAGAATATCGATGGACAGAAAATCGAATAGGATGTGTGCTGGTGTGTAATGTCGATATAGGTGTATAAGTATTTTTGATAGTGTTCTATTGTTCATTGACAGCATGTATGAGTGAATCTACAGGTAAGTTATTAGATGTGTGTTTACATCTATGAATCACTGAGTTGGATTTTAGATACTTGTATTGCTGTGACAATGGATTCAAATATGATACGCTGTATTTTACAAAGAGTGATGGAAGATTTTACTAGTGTATGAAAAGGTGTATGTGATTGTCACGGGGATGATGTCATCAGTGATGTCATTTGAGATGCCATCAGTGATGTCACTGACCATGTCATGAATGATCTAATATGTGACATCATTAGCAGTGGATTGCGGGTGCGCGAAATATAGTTAGTACAACTGACTATATAGGAGCAATTTTAATGGTTTTGTATGAGTGAAATGTCTAGCTAACTATAACACCCCTAAAACTTATAGTTTTTTGAGTGAATTTTGAAGGTTTTTTAAATGCTAATTCCTAACTATATAAGGCCTGAAACATATGGTTTTTTCAGTGAATTTCAAAGGTTTTTTAAATGCTAATTCCTAACTATATAAGGCCTGAAACCTATGGTTTTTTCAGTGAATTTGCAAGGTTTTTTAAATGCTAATTCCTAACTATATAAGGCCTGAAACCTATGGTTTTTTTCATTGAATTTTGAAGGTTTTTTTAATGCTAATTCCTAACTATATAAGGCCTGAAACCTATGTTTTTTTTAGTGAATTTCAATGGTTTTTTAAATGCTAATTCCTAACTATATCAGGCCTGAGACCTATGGTTTTTTCATTTAATTTCGAAGGTTTTTTAAATGACAATTTTTAAATGTATTAATTGTAATTTTTTTATACTGATTTACTACATTTTTGCAGGAAGGTGTTCAGAGGGCACACCCCCTTGTTACAACAGTCTGCAGCGCAACCCCTGGCGCGTTTGCAGCGGAGGAACTAATTCCCCTTGCATACTTGGGAGCCCTGGGGGGCAACTAGCCCACCAGGAGCCTCCAGTATGAGCCAGTGGGCTGCATTGCAGAGAGGTGTAATGAGGCCACACCCTTTTTTACACCTCTCTGCAAGGCAGCCCCCGGGCGTGTTTGCAGAGGGGGAACTAATTCCACTTGCATACTGGGGGTCCCTGGGGGAGGAACTAGCCCTCCCGGAGCCTCCAGTATGTGCCAGGGGGCTGCTTTGCTTTGCCCCAGAGGGCGGCGGTCCCCGGGGCAGTGTGGGGGGGATCGGGCACCCCCCACACTTCTTTATCACTATGCCCCCGCGATTTGGTCCCCCTGGGGGGTTATTTTTTGGGGGGAAAAATTGTGGGGTGCGCGCACCGTACCCGTACCTCTGCTTAGGTATGGGGGTCCTTGTCGGACCCCCTGAGCAGGCTTAGGGGGTCAGGGTGCTTCTACTCTGCCCCCTTTTTGAGTTCTACACGTTTGTTTTTCGGCTTTCCTGTGTCTCAGTCTACCGAGGCACAAGATGGCTGCCAACAATTTCTGTTTTGGAGTGTTGACAGACATTGGCAGCCAATCAGAATGCAGCTTGCGCACCCGAAGGTCCGCGCACGTACGCGTACCGTGTGCACACGGTACGCGTACGGTGCGTGCTTATAGATATATACATTTTTTCAAATTCGATTTTCTCAACAACTACTGGAGAGATTTACACCATTTAAGCAAAAGGTGGATCTGAGAACCGAACTCTACCTCTCTGCCAAATTTAGTGTAATTCCGTTCAGCCGTTCGGGCTGTAGCCGTGTCTAATCGTCCTATGGAAAATAACATGGGGAAAACACGTTTTGGGACCCCTTTTTTTCTCAGACCCCACTTGACGATTCCCCCAAAAACTTTCAGGGAAGGAGCGGGCCATCTTCTTTGAGAAAATCACGAAGATTCATCAACCGGCGCCAAAGTTATTCCCAATTGAATGTTGCGGATTTCCTATGGAAACTAGGTCCTAACTATATATACCTACTGGCGACTGCCAGTAGGTAATATATATATATATATATATCTATATATATCTATATCTATACTAATATAATAAAGAGAGAGCCCAAACCTTTGAGGCGGGTAATCGCAGGAACTACAGCACCAATCACAATACCCAATATAGCGTTGGAAAGGGCAGTTGCAGCAGAAGGACATAGGCTATGCAGACGCTCACCATATACAGTTAAAAGGTAAAAGAACCGTGCCAGTGGGCGTGTCTGCGTTGTGCTGTGGGCATGTGCTGGGGGCGTGACAAATGCTAGGGGCGTGTGGTACGTTCCGCCCTTCATGCCATGTCTCATATCGTGTGCTGGGGGCGTGTGCTGGGGTGTGGGCGTGTGCGGGGCGTGGGATTACGGAAAAAAAAGCGAGCATTGTGCCCAATATTTCATTGTTTTTTCTTCCCAGGATCTGTACAATCCAGCTCTGGGTGTCCACCCTGCTCCCTTTAAATACCCCTGCACCCCATAATCATAACCAACCCTTACTCCTTAAAATACCCCAACACCCTCAAACACTATCCCATCTTAACCCTATAAATATACCCTGTACCCCAAAACCCAAACCTATCCCTAAACCCTAAAAATACCCCTGTACCCCAAAACCCAAATATAGCCCTGAACCCTAAAAAAAGCCCTGTACCCCAAAACCCAAACCTACCCCTGAACCCTAAAAATACCCCTATACCTCAAAACCCAAACCAAGCCCTGAACCATAAAAATTACTCTGTACCCCAAAACCCAAACCTACCCCTGAACCCTAAAATACCCCTGAACCCCAAAACCCAAACCTAGCCCTGAACCCTAAAAATACCCCTGTGAATTTCGTTGTAAATGTATGCGTGGTAAAAGCATATAAAATGTAATGCCATGCATTATAATGGCATTGTGGAGTCATGGTACTTTCGTAATGAAAGTATGCGGAGTGATGGTATGCGGAAAGAAAGTTGTGGAATAATGGGTGTTTACCCTCCCCCGGTAAGTACATTGGTGGCACAGCGGCCCACATCTCCAGAAACAAACTCATATTTTTTCACCACCGATTTGAAAAATGCATAGGTCTCTCTCATTGATGGCCAGCACCGACATACACTTTTAGACACACCTCCCGCCACAAGTTCTAGAATTGCGAACTTTAGAGTTGGGGAGCTACGTTCGAATCTCGGCATCAGCTCAACATCCTGTGATTCCAGGCAAATCGCTTTGTCTCCCCGTGCCTACCACAAATTAATGTGTTCTTCTGTAATGTAAATTGTGCTCATGCCATGTTGTCGAGTTTGCACTATATAATATTGCAAGGAAAAATAAAGTAGGGAAACTCGAGTTCACACACTACTGAACGCGCACTCCTAAGTGCATCAGCAGTGCACTGTGAATCGGAGCGTTTCACAGGCCTGTCACAGATAAGAAATGCTATCAAAACGAAATCCCACAAAACAATATAACACTGGCCGGCAGCAATTCATACCCGGACAACATTGGGAAGGGCTGCTAGTATATATATATATATGTATATATATATATATATATATATATATATATATATATATATATATATATATATATATATATCACCTACTGGCGGTCGCCAGTAGGTAGTTATAGTTAGGATTATTCTCAATAGAAAATCTCAACATTCTATTGTGAATAACTTTGGCGCCGGTTGAGGAATCTGCCTGAACATTTCCTCAAATTTGCCTCGCGGCGCTCCGGTCCTTCCCTGACAGTTTGGGGGGGGATTCGTCAAGCGGGGGCCGAGATAAAAGGGGGGTCCCAAAACGTGTTTTCCCCATGTTAAATTCCATAGGGGGCGGTCAACCTCACTTTTAGCCCGAACGGCTGAATGGATTTCCACCAAACTTGGCAAAATTGTAGGGGCTGGTAGCCCGATGTGCCTTTGCTATGTCTCAAGATATGTGCTCCAGTGGATTTTGAGTAATTTAGGTTAAAAAAAATATATATATCTATAAGCGCACCGCGGTACGCGCTCCGGGGCGCTAACCAGCGCGCTACGCGAATTCGCGCGCGGCAAGCTGATTGGCTCTCGGGTGTCTGTCAACATTCCAAACAGTCCGGAGCGGCCGCCATCTTGTGTCTCGGTAGGATCGAGACACAAGAGGTGGCAAAAACAAAGGGGAAATGACCATAAGGGGCAGAGTAGACCCCCCCTGACCCCCTAGGTTTGATGTGAGGGCTATAAAAGGGCCCCGCAGGGCAAAAAAAACAATTTTGTTTGGATTTGAGTGGGGGAGCGCCCGGTACGCGCACCGCGGAGTGTACCAGGGTGCGTACCATGGGGAAAAAAGAATGATAGAGTTTTTAACCCCTTCCACGCTGATGACGAGCTGGGCTTGTCATGGCGTAGCCTCCTCGCACGCTGATGACGAGCCCAGCTCGTCACGTAAAGTGCGGTTTTGAAAATCTCAGCGTGCGAGCGGAATTGCCGCTAGCGCGCATGAGGTTAAAAAATGTAGCCTTTTTTTTAATAATTTGGAGGTAGTTCTAAAAAGAACTGTTTTTTTTTCTTATTTTTGTTGTTTTATATTTTTTTAATGATTTTTGAACATTTTGTACTTTTTTTGGCTTTTATGAACTATTTTATGTTTTTTTTGTTATTTTTATGGGGAGAAATAAAAAACAGGGAATTGAAAACGGCTCAATTGGAGCAAAAAAAATCAGGAAAAAATTATGGATTTTTGGGGCATTTGTGGTTGTCAACAGCACGGTTGATGAGCGTTATGCTTTGCTCACCATAGGTGATGGTCTTACCACAAAAAATACAAGGAATCTTGTATTGCCCAAAGCATTGATTGAATGTTTGGGACCATCTCCCTTGTCTCTGGTCCCGATGGAGTGGGTTGCTTTCTTTTGGAGGTGCTGGGTGAAGATTGGGGAGGGTTACTGGCCAGTTCTCTCACCTCTGCAGCAGCATAGTTGTTGGGATGCTTGCGCTGCATGTGCCGAATCATGATGTTATTACCAAATGAATATTTCTTATTAGGGTTCCCCCTTGAAAGTTCAATGCCACAGATTTGGCAAGTCACCTTTGGCGCATTCACTTTCTTCATGCCCTCTGGGATAGAAAAAAACTCCCATACAATGTGCTGCTTTGGCCTATATGGGGTATTGTCTTCTGGCAGCCACCTCCTCCCCTCCTCCTCCTCCTCCTCCTCCTCCTCCTCTTCTTCTTGACCACCAATGTGATGTTGTGGTGGTCCTCTTGGTGGTGGTGGTGGTGGTGGTGCAGATGCTCCAGCTTCTGCTGCTACTGTAGCCATTTTAAAGTACAAAATATTACTCAAAGATCTCCAAACAGGTCTTCCTCAGTCAAAGGACAAAGTCAGAATAAGGAAAAAAGGTGGGGGCTTTCATCATTTGGAAAAAAAACTGACCTGAACCAATGAAAAGTGTTATTTTCAGGTCACATGACCCGGGCTTTCATCATTTGGAAACCAAAACTGTTCTGCACCAATAAAAAGTATTATTTTCAGGCCACATGACCCGACGTGCTTACGAGACGCGCCCCCGGGCACGTCCGGGGGCGCGCCCCGGGGCGCGTCACGTAAGCGCGTCGGATGCTTACGTTGCGCGATCGTATTCGCTTGAGTGCTTCCGGGTGCGCTTACGCCGTGCGTATCACGCGGACGCGGCTACGCGATACGTCACGATGATGTTTTCGTTCGCGGCAATAGCGCTAACGGGACGCTCACCAGGGCGCGCACCGGGAGCGCACTAGGGCAAAAAAAAAAAATGTAAAAAAATTGTATTATTTAAATATACAATATAGGATTCATTATAAAAAATATTACATTTCATAGGTTTGAGGCCCTATATATAGTTAGGAATTAGCATTTAAAAAACCTATGAAATTCACTGAAAAAACCATAGGTTTCACACCAGTTATAGTTAGGAATTAGCATTTAAAAAACCTATTAAATTCACTGAAAAAACCATAGGTTTCACACCAGTTATAGTTAGCTGGAAACAAATTTTACTGACATAAAACCATAGAAATTCCAATGTTATAGTTAGTTGGACTCACTATAACAAGCGCGCCTGCAATGCACTGCTGATGATGTCACATATTACATCACTCATGACATCGTCAGTGACATCACTCATGACATGACTTATGACACCATCCTTATGACAGAGTGACAGACCTCCTTTTAGTGTAATGTAACCCTTGAAACACATATTCAAAAATAGAAACTAACATTTTCCAAAAAATGGAGATACCCATACCAGTTACAACAACCAATTCAGTAATTCCACCATCTATATACACATCCACTCATTCACCAACAGTTCTATATAGTCACTCATACATCCTGTTATACACCGACAGTCATCCAAAAGTTACTCACACATGCAAATAAACTATTGAACATCCATTTATTTGCATATACAACTATACACACACTACGTCCTTACTTCTAAGGAAACTTACACATACTTATTTTCTTAAACAATCACTTATAGAAACACATACTTATTTAAACAGGAACTCTTACAATCTCTTACTCTCACATATACTCACTTATATACATCAAAACTCACATACACTAGATTAAAATATATGTCGTTACTGAAAAAGACAATAGTGAGACAGTCATGCACTCACTAACACACACATATACACACTCATCCACCCATACAGTCCTGCACATATGCTGAAAACACATACAAACAGTGAGTCAGTCACCAACCCATGCAGCCACTTATACACAAAGTGAAACACTGAAACATATATTTCAATATTTAAAAGTTACTCGCTAATATATGTATTCAATAAGATACACTTAATAAGGCAGTTAACCAATCATTTTTTTTTAAAAAACATCCATTTACACACTTTTTTTAACCATTTATTCTTCCATCAACCTTTACAAATGCATATATAAAACATATTGATTTTTCAGAAAGACACACATTCACTGGCTGGTGTCATCAGTGATGTCATGAGTGATGTCACTGACGATGTCATGAGTGATGTAATATGTGACATCATCAGCAGTGCATTGCAGGCGCGCTTGTTATAGTGAGTCCAACTAACTATAACGTTGGAATTTCTATGGTTTTATGTCAGTAAAATTTCCAGCTAACTATAACTGGTGTGAAACCTATGTTTTTTTCAGTGAATTTAATAGGTTTTTTAAATGCTAATTCCTAACTATAACTGGTGTGAAACCTATGGTTTTTTCAGTGAATATATATATACATATATCTATATATATATATCTATATATATATATATATATATATATATATATATATATATATATATATATATATATACACATCTGCTTGCTACACATCTGACTAGGTACATTTACGCAAATTATGTAGTGTGAGCATTATACGAGTCTGCAAGTGCTACTTTTTTATCTGAACTGTCTATGTTCATCTTCTTAGCACTATGGTAGAAATGTATCTACTGTTTATTATATTAGTACTTGCGATTTCTTTTGTGTGCTTCTGTCTCCTGATTGTTGCAGCAAATATGTTTTACACAAGACTGACGCTGTACCAATACATATTTATTGAAACGTCATAATCGCCATCCTGTGTATTTTCCGAGAATAAATAAGCATGAGTGACTGAACGAAAAGTACTGTACTGTTTTCCACGATCCATGAGAAATCAAGTTTGTCATGTTCAGTGGTTGCCAGAAACTACCTTCAGCACTGTAAGATACAGGGGGGTTGTAGCGGAGCTAGCTGGTCTAACGGCTGACATATCCTGAGGGTGTGTCAAGAAGGGGTTTGGACATCAAGCCCTCAGTTTAGGTTATTTAAAAATTTGCAGGTCCTGGGTATTCCTAGGAAATACACCACACTACCTCTATTAACAGCAATAAACACATTTGTTAAAAGTGGAACCCAGAGTTCATAGATCAACAGGAACACCTTTGGGCCTATTACCTTACCATGTGACTTCTATCCACAGTTTGTTTTATTTCATTCATAGCAAAATTGACACTAAATGTGTTAGCTACAGGAGCCGTTTGACCGTCAGTGTTGACTACTCTACATTCCTATAAATCCCTGGTTGAGAGACGGATAGTTGTCTTCTCTAAAAAAGGAAAATTATAAATGGATCAGAAAAGCCGAGAATCCTTTCAAACAATGGCTTTAATCAGATTATACAAAGCCTCTTCTCTAATACACAGCTTGCACTTCTTTAACACTTGTTTGAAATACAATCTACATTGAGTAATTACACAGTGGTCTTTCGGTTCAGTTTTCAAGGCCTTTTTTTAGATCTGAGTGTACTAATCTACACAATTCATCAAACCAGCCATTATCACAACTACCTTGTTTTTGCTAACTTTAAATTAATGGTTGATCAGATAGGGACAAAGGTCTTGATTACCTCATTAGGGTTTCAATTGTCTGCTAAGCAAATATCACAACTTTCCTTGTTCTCTAAATTATATTGAAACATATTTTTTGGGATCAATACCAGACCATTTAATGCATCCCCATTAGGTCACCCGCACCTATGTTACTGTAGGGAAGAATTATTTTCCCGGAGTCCCCAGATTGAGCTTTACTTCTACTATGTTATAATCTCTCAAACATGTTGGGACAGATTTAAAGTCACTTAGCATTGGTATTAAACTTCCTGAGGTAAGCATATGAGCACAGAATTCTCATAAAAATGTTATAACCAGCTCCACCTTTATACTTACCAAGTGAAACTCCATTTTCCATACAAATTTCTTTTCCCAGGTCAAAGAATCTTTGCCACTGTGTTAGAATGAAGCACAACCTGAATACAAATACAAAATACCAGCATGTTCCATAAAGGAATTAGTCCCTATCTTAATCTAAAGGACCTTACCTAGCGAGAACCCATAAAGAGGTTTTTTGGAAAAGAGCAAGCAAATTTTGAGCAAAAGATTAATAGCTATGAAAGGTCGAACTCCCCATAAAGAGTAGTTCTGGAAACTCAGCTGAGCTCCCTAAAAGCTGCAGTAACGACCATTATAACCGGCAGGAAGTAATATTCACAGCATTAACTATGATCAGCATAAAGATAGAAAGTCTCCTCACAACAGGTAAGGAAACAAGAAAATCACCATTAGCAGTAGCTTATAGCAATTTCGGGCAAGTGTAGCACAGTTAAGTGCTAACGGGCATGGCAGGGAAGGAGTGCAGAAAATGCATTAACTGTCTAACTAGGAACATGTACTGTATAGAAAAGCACAAAACATGTTGCAAACTCAAAATGTTGAATCATCCCTGGCCAATGGGAAAGGATCTTTCGATGGTCTGTCATCTTCTTCCTCGATTCACACATTAAACATTCATGTCTGCATGTAGGTATTTGAATGTGGCTACAATGTATTGCAAAAAGATATATCTAGGACGGTTCTCATGAGAACATTTGCAAGCCTCTCTGTTAGGTGTTCAGTGTCCCATTGTGTGACAATGAGCTGGTCTATGAAATGAAACATTAATATCTGGTATGTCCTGGTTAGATCATGGAAATCAAAACAAGCATTTCCTTTCATTAATATATTTGTTCATTATAAGCATGCTGTAGAGAAAACTATAAGAGATACAATGAAATCATATGATGTGAGGTGGAAAGAAATACATTTTGCAGCAAGCTGCACATTTCACGAAGATGTCAAGTTTTGCAGTTCAATTATAACATAAAGTCAGTATTTTAAAACAGCATTTATGTTTTTTAAACGGATAGGAAAGAATCAAGAACATATTGAGGCCTAGCAGTGAAAGAATGATAAAAAGGAGAGCTTTCTGCAGAAATAACCAGCATTTTCGCTTTTGGCATGTTTAATAAAAGCCCATGTTCTAACCACTATTTTGATATGCATTTTGTATGTTAATGTTAAAGTACATTTCTGTATTATTATAATGTTAAATGTACGTAAATATTTTCAACTTCCATATGATCAATAGTAATGGTAGCGCCTCTACGTGTAAAAGTTGGGAAAACTACCTCCTAGTTAGAAAACAAATTATTTGCAAACCTCAGATTAAGGGGCTGATTACGATGTAGGGGGTATCACCACCACCCGCATGGAGGTGGTTATCCGCCCTACATTTTCCTCCGCCCGCCACCCATTTCCCTGCCATATTAGTATGGCGGGGGGGACCCCGGCGAACGAAAAGACCGTCTGCCGGTTTTCCGTCAGTCAACCAGTCGATTGGGCGCAAAAGGGGCTCGATGTGGTGGCGGTGTCTGCTAGACACCGCCATCCATATTAGCATGAGTGCGGGAAGTAGCCTTTACGTGGCGGTGATGCCGCCATGGAAAGGCAAGCGGATTTTGCTGTTGGTGGCCCGTTGTGAATCCCCAGGGTATTGGGGGGTTGCGGGTGCACATGGGGGGTACCCATTGTCATGGACAAGGTGGCAGGCACCTCGTTGTGCCTGTCACCTTGTGCATGAAAATGCACACAGTGCCTTCCTCTATTCCCAGCATTGTGGCGGGCGGTGCTGTGAGCACCGCCCGCCACAATGCTGGGAATAGAGGATGCCATGGCCACAGTGGCATCCTAATTGCAGGTGCAGGACCGCCGCACCACTCATGGCCGGTCCCAACACCGTTAGGGTGGTGGGGAGACTTTCGTCTGCCCGCCATCCTAATTGGCTCCTTCGTGAGGTAAATAGGACATTTAAGGCATCGCCCCATAGAGTGTGTATAGCCTATGTAAACTGAACTAAAATCCACTAAGCTAAAATATCAATTTTCTTCTTGCAAACATATTTATACAGTTTCTTCTATATCTTGTATATCTTCAGTGCTTACAGTACAACATTTGTGGAGATAACCATACATTAATTAATTAATATTAATTAATGTTTGAGCTTGTAAATCGCACTGTAGGTTTCCTGGCGCTGTATAACGCTGGGGAACCCGTCCTGGCTTTCCCTGTGGGATGGTCCCTGCTGGGAGTTCCCAAGGTGGAGCCAGGCATCCCCGGCGTTGATGGGGCCGTTGTGGAGATTTGGCAAGCTAATGCCCAGAGTTGCCAAGTGGGACCCCTGATTAGAATAGGCACCGAAGCGAGAATTATCGAGTCCGCTGACCCAAGTCCACGACCCTGCCGCGTCGGGAATTGAACCCTGGTCCCGGGTCTGCCGCCTCTAACCAGTGAGCCACACCACTCCACTGTTTACATTTGATCAATGTACAGTAGTGTTCTGTTTCTTGGGTAACTTGATCCTATGTAAATTGCTCTGTCACCTTTTGGGTCTCACTGGCGGTATAAGAATACTACTAAATTATTATAAAATTGCGTCATTTACGCATATGCTACTGTTATTTAGCAGGGAATATTAACAAGCTTAAAGAGTCTGCGAACATATATCTTTCCAAATGATCTATGTTGGATTGCTTAATCACTGCACTAAGGTTGGGCACACAGCAGCATTTATCAGATCTTCATTCGTTTCTATTTTTACATTTTATGTTGCTGCGTTTGGTACCAGACTGGTTACAAATATCCCCTAGTTGCATTATTTTGCAGAGAAAGCATCGGGGGATACATAGCGACCATATTTTTTAAATTAACCTTACTTTAGTTTTTGTTCAGTTGAGATAAGAAACAGGCTTCCTGTTTTATTACTTTTAAATGCTATTAACCATGCTTGAGATTAAAGCATCACATCACAGAAAAGAAACTCACAATGGAGAAGCAGTCTATTTCATCCAAAGAGTCTGATTAATTTGGCATTCATTTACTTGTTGCTAAGGTATACATTTATTTTCCTACTTACATTTTCAACAACAATAAATGTCTTTCATGCACTTATCGCAAATGTATCTCTAATTTCTATATAAATATAATGCGGCATATTACCAAGGGCATTATCGCCGCATTAGCGGGACTTTTTCCCGCTAATGCGGCGATAATTTTATCGCCCTATTACCAAGCTGTCGCTAACACCAGTTAGCGACAGCTTGTAGGCGATAGCGGGCATTTAGGGGCCCACTTTGCATGTCAGCGATAATTATCGCTAATGACATGCAAAGTGGGCGTGCCAAGATGTTAGCGACTGAAAACAGTCGCTAACATCTCTAACTCCTATTAACAACTTTTGGAAATATTCGTGCTAAGCGCGAATATCTCCAAAAGCTAACGCCTGCTGAAAGCAGTTCTTAGCCATGTTATCCAATGGAAGGTGGATAACATGGCTAAGAGCATTGTCACAATAATGCATGAATATCGCAGATTTTTCAGCGATATTCATGCATTTTGCAGGATTTTTACCGCTTTTGAGATAAACCTTGATAATATCAAGGTATCTCAGCGGTAAAAATCCTCGGTGCAGGGCGATATTTTTTTCCCGCTAACCAAGCAATAGCGATAATTAGCGCTATTGCTTGGTAATATGCCCCAATGTTCCATGATTTCAGGGATATTCTGGACTTAGTTCAGATGAGAACAGCAATAGGGAATCCAGTACAAAGGAAGTAGACCTCTCCAAACTTCTGGTTGAGTTATTGCCACTAATTGCACATTAGCTGGAGACAAGCCATCAGCGTAAATCCTGGCAACCCATGGGTTCAGCCAAAGTGTGGCTTTGACTTTACCACACATGGGGCCAGATGTAGGTAATTCTGATTTACCTACTCTTAAATACCGAATCATACCGATTCGGTATTTAAGAGTAGGTAAATTGGAAGTAGGCAGATGTAGGTAATTTTACTTTTTCATTTACCGGTTCTGTAAGATTCGGTATTTACCGAATCAGTAAATACCGAATCGGTATTTCCCATTGATTCCTATGGGCCTTGAAGCCCATAGGAATCTATGGGAAATACCGAATCGGTATTCACCGATTCGGTAAATACCGAATCCTGGCAGGGGGAACGGGGTGTCACTTTGACACCCTGTAGCACCCCAATTGCAGGCTTGTGTGCCATGTGGCACACACACATGCCCTAAGGGCAGGTCTGTGTGTCACATGGCATAGGTGTACATGCAGAGATGTGCATGTACACTGGAATTCGGTATTTTACCACCCAATAGGATTGGGTGGTAAATTAAGAATTCCGAAGGGCCTGTGGCACTGCAAACTGTGCCACCTACATATGGATTTACAGAATCGGTATATTTACCGATTCGGAAAAATACCGAAGCGGTAAATTTACCGAATCTGTAAATATACCGATTCTGTAAATTCGGAGACACCTACATGTCAAAAGCCAAATACCGGTCGGTAACGGCCTAAATCGGCCGTTACCGACTGGTATTGGGCGACCTACATCGGGCCCTTGGTGACAGATCTGTCAGTCAGTTTAGAGTACCTGCTCTGAAACCATGTCTGTGCAAGTTTGTCCACTTCATGAATTATGACCATGGAAATGATAGCGGATATAGCAAGACAAGTGTGGTGTCACTGACATGCTCTGATCTTCCTCCCAACCTCAGAACAGCATGGAGACCAGATATGTGTGCTGTGATAATTTACCTCTTTTTTGTAGTCGGAGTCATATTGGGACAGAAAAGAGGGCGGCAGTGTCGGTGTCAGCGGTGTCGGTTGGCGGGTTTCGTGCAAGGGTGGCGATTAGCTGGTCTTCGGTGAACTTGTTCCAGCTGTGGCGGGGGGTCCGGTGTGGGTGGTGGTGTGTGGTGGGTTTCTTAAAGGTAAAGTGGATGCAGCGGTGTCTGTACAGTGAAGTACGGTGGTGTGGTTCAAGGTGACGTGGTTGCTGGCGGAGAAGTTGGGGTCGAGCGTGTATCCGGCGGAGTGGGTGGGAGTCTTGATGAGCTGTTTGAGTCCGAGGTTGTCGAGCAGGGTGGTGGAGTTGCTGTTGTTGGTGTTCTCAAGGAGGAAGTTCAGGTCTCCAAGGAGGATGTAGTCAGTGGATGCAAGGGCGTGCGTGCTAACGAAGTCGGCGATTGAGTCGCTGAGCTGTGGCCGGGGTCCGCGGGTCTGTAGATGAGGGTTCCTCTGAGGGTGGTGTTGGGATCAATGTGGAAATGGAAGTGCAGGTGCTCGGCGGTGCTGAGGGTGTCATCAGTGCTGGTCGAGATTCTGAGGGTGTTCCTGTGGACGATGGCCATTCCGTTGGTGCGGTCCCTGCGGGTGAACTTTTAGCCGTCCAGGATGGCTATTGCGATGTCGGGTGCCAAGGAGGGGTTCATCCAGGTCTCCGTCAGAAAGGCGACTTCAGGGGAGGATGAGTCTAGTAGGTCCCAGAGTTTGATGGTGTGCTTTTAGGTGGAGCGGGTGTTGAGTAGTATGCATCTGAGGTGGTTGCGTCCTACCCTGGTGGGTGAGGTACCTGCCACCAGGTGTAGGGATCAACAGGGGGGCACCGGAGGCCTTGCACACATGGGGGCCCTGCTGGGGGCCCCCAACGTCAGATTCCCATAGCCTTTCTTAGTCAGAAAGGCCGGCACAGAAAGGCTGTGGGGAATATGCCCTTGTAATCCCTCATGCGGAAAGTGCCACCCTTGGGATTACAGGCCCCTTTCTGAATGGCAGACTGGCCATTCAGAAATCCTGTTTGGGTCGGTCGGAAATTAATCCAAACAGGAGATTACGTTGTCATTGGAATGGCTCCGACCGAGGATCGGAGCCGTTTCCTACTGCATCGTAATCAGCCCCATATATATTAATCCACTAGCATTAGCATCTCACATTAGGATGCTGTTATCATGACTGTCAAATTGTTTCAATGGTCTGCCTCCCACAACACCTTCATTTAGCTCCACAAGCACTGCCAATCAGTCCTCACTACAGATGAACCTTTCATTTCTTTTACAGCAAATTACACATCGGGTAGTATTGCTACCAAAATGGTACACAATGGTGTACATAACAGGCACAATACTCCAGTAGAGAGAGACACATCTCAACTGAACTTTGTTCATCAGCTAAGGTGCTTCCTCTAATGGCCAGGTCAAAATGTCCTTGGTTTCTACTGTGTCACTAGAAACAGGGTACCCTAGATAACCCACACTATAAGCTGCTCATTTACATTCCTCATTCTTAAGAGACATCACCCACACTCAAAATGTGTAACTCCATCATGAATATCTCATAAAGTTCACTCTTATCTACACAAAATACCAGACATTTGTCCTGAAAATATGTAACTCAACACATGGTTGAACAGTCCATTGCCCTTTGAAATATACATCATTCGCAATTACACACAGAAATTCTTCATCCATGTTTTCAATGTACTTTTATTTATGGTATTTATATAGTTGGGACCTAGAGACATGGCAACAAAGAGCATTACATACAACATGTTGAGAGTAATACAGGGTATATTATATAAGTTTTTTACATATAGCTACATTGGTGATAGGTATAATGGGGAAACAATATAGGACAAGCAGAGCAAAAGGGAACTAGAAGTCTTTATTAAATGAAGTAAAGTTTGAAGTGGTTACTTTTACTTCTCATGCCAACCTAAAAGGCATTCTTGTATAACAGAAGCCCTCCACAGGACTCAGAAAGTGATGTCAATAGTCGGAAGACCTTGTGATGTTCCACCTGATGATAAACTGATGACATAGCTAAAGCTAAAAAAAACACAGTTTCCTTCACAGTTACCAACGTTTTAGCAATTTTCAGGAATGGTTGCCAATTTACCCAAATTCTGTGGTTCAAACTGATCAAGTTTCACTCACATCCAAAGCATGCCATCAGACTTACACACCAAAACCAGACAGGTATCAGCCACTTGGACCTTTCCATCGCTTCATTTATCTGTGACTCACAGTTTTTCCAGGTCCTTTTTTTTGTAATATTTTTATTTATTACAAAGTGAATAGGAAGAAGGAAACATAGAGAAGAGAAAAGACGGAGGAAAAGAAAAAACAGGCGGCAGCATGGTAGTATCACATATGTAGGTTCGGTAAGAATCTCAGACATAAGCATTAACAGCGACGGGCCACAATAATCTGGGCGGCTCCGGAGGCCAAGTGAGCCAGTGACGGCCAAGGGACTTATATTCAGTCGTTTCCTAATGCCTCAGCCGTCCCCTCCAGGAGGAAAGACAATCCAGTAATACCAGGTGTCTCGGGAGCCCCCGGAAGGCAAATCCTCTGTTAGCGATATAATGCCGCAACAAGTACAAAACCCCCCAACTTTACCCCTACCCCACCCCCCCAGTCCCCCCCCCCCTCCCCCCCCAGTCCCCCCCCTTTCCCTCAGGTGGTGGCGCCAACATACATTCCCTCTCTCAGTCACACAAGCACGCAGCCAAAGTAATTAAATCTGGAAAAGGTGAAGGGCTCGTAGGGCTGATGGGCAGACCGCAGATGGCAAACCTCGCGATAAGAATCGGACCAACGGTCCCCATCGAAACATAAAAATCTTAAAGTTGCCCAGGAAAATGTCCGCCATTCTCTCCATGCTCATCAATCTCCACAGCTTCGCGTGCCATAATGACATAGCCGTCGGTTTCTTCCATGCCGCAGCCAGCGTAAGCTTAGCCGCTCCCAGACAAAGCCATAAAATGTGTTTGTCCGCCTTCGTCTGATGTTCCAATAACGGATCCCGTAGACCCAAGACGACAAAGGACAAGGAATCCGGGATTGGATATCCCAACATGTCTTTGATGTGAGATAGAATTTCGGTCCAAAAGGGCCGTATGACCGGGCAGTCCCACCAAATGTGGCAGAAGTCACCCAACAGTCCACAGCCCCTCCAGCAGCGGTCTGAGGTCGCCGGGAATATGCGATGTAATTTCGAGGGGTAAAGATACCAATCAAACATGGTTTTGAAATGGGCATCCCGTAGGTCCACTGAGTGATTGTGAGTCCTAATATCGTGCCAGAGGCCCTTCCATTCTCCTTCCGCTATGTCCCTACCTAGAATGCCCTCCCAGTGGTCCAAGTAGCGGGGACGAGGAGAGACTACCGTACTGAGCAAGAGTTTATACAGAAAGGAGATCGTACCCTTAATCGTGGCGGTCTGTAATAGAAAGGCTTCGAAGGTCGAGAACGGTCTCGTAGCTGCCTCTCTCAGCCCGGACGAGGTTGCCCAGTGGTTCAGCTGAGCATATCGGAAGTGTTCAGTGGGCGGAAGGCCATAGTCCCGCATGCAGTTAGGAAATGAGAGGGGCTCCATGCCGTGAAATAAATGCGTAAGGGCCCTACAGCCTCCCTCCCTCCAAAGCCGAAATGGTCCCTCCTGCTGCGCCGGCGGAAAAGCCGGATTAAAGTGTAAAGGAGTGAAGGGGGGGGGGAACGAAGTCCAGCGCTCATCTCCCGATACTGCATCCCAAACCTTCAAGACCGTGCCAGTGGGCGTGCTGAGGTAGGCATTCCTCGGCCTGTCTACTTTGGGTTTCCAGGCCAGGTCCCAGATTGACCTCCCGGCCACACTTCTGTCCATGTGCAGCCAGTGTTTTTCAGACTCTTGCTGCGACCATTCCACCAATACCCGCAGCTGTGCGTGTTTATAGTACAGGTGCATATCTGGGAGACCAACTCCTCCCTCCTCCCGTGGGCGCCGCAGAGTCGCAAAGGAAAGGCGAGCCCTTCCACCCTGCCAGATGAATTTCAGCAAGAGAGACTTGAGACGCCGGAAGAAGTCCATCTCTATGGGGATGGGGAGGGCCTGGAGGAGGTACAGAAACCTAGGGAGGAGGACCATCTTGACGGTGTGGATCCTACCCAGCCAAGAGATGTACTTCGGCTTCCAGCGGTCCAGTTCCCTGTGCATGGCCGACAGCATAGGCGGAAAGTTTGCCGCGAAGAGGGACCCGATAGATGGTGTCAAATGGACACCCAGGTAGAGCAGGGAGGCTGGAGCCCACACCAACGGCGTCAACGGGCGCAGTCTCTCCAACTCGGCCGGCAGGAGCGTCAAGTTTAAGATATATGATTTATCAAAATTTACTTTAAACCCGGCCACTTCCTCATAGCCGTACAGCAGAGTTTGGATGTGTGGCAGAGATTGCGCCGGGTCCCCCACCGAGAGCAACACATCGTCCGCGAAAAGGGAAATTTTATGCTGTTCACCCGAAAAGGGGAGTCCCTTAATCTGCTCTTGCTCACGCACCGCAAGGGCCAGGGGTTCAATGCTTAAGGCAAACAGAAGAGGCGAAAGAGGGCAGCCCTGTCTAGTGCCCCGGGAGTGAGCGAAGCTGGCGGAGCGATGACCATTAACACTACCCTGGAACAAGGAGCGCTATAGTTGGCGCGGAGCATGGTGATGAAATGGTGCGAGAAGCCAAAGGCCTCCAGGGTGCAGAACATGAATCCCCAGTCCACCCGGTCAAAGGCCTTTTCCGCATCTAACCCCACCAGTACCGCTGGGAGACGGAACCGAGTGGCCTTCTCAATGAGGTGTATAACCCTTCTCAGATTGTCGTGCGTCTGACGGCCCTTAATAAACCCCGATTGATCCGGGTGAACGATGGCCGGCATCAGATCCTGGAGCCTGCGCTCGAGGATAGTGGAATACAGTTTAGCATCCACGTTGAGTAGAGCTATCGGGCGGTAGGACGAGCAGTGGGACAGGTCTTTCCCCGGCTTAGGAATCACGGTGATCACAGCTTCAGCCATGGAGCCCGTGGTTCGCCCCGTGGTAGCCATTTCGTTGAAGAGGAGTACCAAAAAATCACAGAGCTCCGATGCAAAGGTTTTGTAGAACAACGCCGTGTAGCCATCTGGACCTGGCGCTTTGTGGAGCCTCAGGTCTTTAATGGCATCCAGCACCTCTGGTCTAGTGATGGGGGCAGCGAGGAGCTCATTCCATTCCTTCGAAACCCGTGGGATGGGGAGGTCAGCCAGAAAGCGATCCTGAGCCTCTTGATCCAGGGAGTCACCTTTATAAAGTGCTTCGTAGAAACGGCCGAAGATATTAGCCTTATCTACATCTCGGTGGTGTAGCGACCCAGAGGGGTCCAAAATGCCACAGACAGAATCCCTCTCCCTCTTATACCGGAGCTGACGAGCCAAGTGCCTGCCTATTTTATTCCCCTGTGAGTAGGAGACACGCCTAAGCCGGAGGAGGGTGAACTCGGTTGTTATAGTGGGCCTTCAATTTGCCCCGCACAGCAGTCAGCGGTCTAAGAGTCAACCTAGACGGGTTGGTTTTATGGGCTTGCTCCAAGACAGCCAGTTCTGCCTCTAGGTCTTCTCGTTCCTTCCTCCTTAATCTATTGAGGTTGGCGTTGAGGCTGAGGCAGGTGCCCCGCAAGGAGGCCTTACATGCATCCCAAGTATTAAAGAGGGAGGTGTCCGACCCCGGGTTGAGAGTCAGAAACTCCCCGACCGCTTTACGCAGTTCCTTGCAGGAGGTGTCATCCCGGACAAGCGCTGGAGGGAAATACCATTTCCGCACCCCGGCCCCTCCGGCCGGCCAGTGTAGCCCTAGCACCAGCAAGCTGTGGTCAGACACAGACAGAGGGAAAACGCTAGAATCCTGGATCTCTCCCCTGAGGGCTTGGCTTACAAAAATATGATCGAGCCGGGAGTAGGAGTGATGAACATGGGAGAAGAATGTGTAATCTCGTGTTTGTGGGTGCAGGAACCTCCAGGAGTCAATCAATCCAAGCTCACCAATCACACTCTGATTTCCAGTAGAAAAAACACCCGGATCCGCTCTCTGAGCTCGTGAGCTGTCCAGATCTTTGTCCCAAACCATGTTGAAGTCCCCCATAAGAACCACAAGTCCCTCAACAAAGTCCCCCGCCTTGTCCAACAGTTCTCGGAGAAAAGCATTCTGCCCCGAGTTGGGAACATACACCACCACAAACGTACAGGTCTTGCCATGAAGTACCCACTTGACCATCAGCCACCGCCCTTCCCTGTCACAGCTGATCCCCATAGGTTGGAAGTGTAGGGATGCTCGGAACAGGAGTGCCACCCCTCTATGTTTAGTAGACACCGAGGATCTATAGATATGCCGCAATCGGAGCTCATCTTTACGCGCCAAGTGGGTCTCTTGGAGCCCCACAATGTCTAAGTGGTGATCAGTGAGATATTTCCAATTTTTTTGGCGCTTCTGAGGGGAGTTGAGGCCCTTTACGTTCCAAGTCCCAATACTAAGCGGCATAGGCGTTAATCAGAACCCACCCCTGCCTATACATTTCGACCACCTGCCCACCCCTCCATCTCCCCAGCGGCAGCCAAGCCGGCCTCCAAGCCCCATCTAGCAACGGGCCCCTGCTGGACACTGCACTCCTCTCAGATCTCGGGGGCTCCAGCTCGACAACAGCCTCCACCCAGCAAACAGTCCCTCCCAGAGGCTTGACAAGCAAGAGCACAATGAACTCAGAAGTGGAAAGAAAAAAGCATACCACACATTCATTCCGGACGCCACCACCACCCATTCCAACTACCCCCTCCCGCAAAAACACCCAACAGCACACCCACCCCCCCTCCCTTCAAGACCAAAATCAAAACCAAAACCAAAATCAACCAAATGTACTTAGCAGTCCCAGTGGATGTTAGTTCTTGGAAATCCTCCTGGGCTGGGGCCGGGGAACCATTGTAGGGACCCCAAGAGACCACGGACCGGGGTGTCTTCTCCAAAAGTACAATCAAACCCACGGTACCTGTAGTCATGTGCCCCTCCGGCACCTACCAGCTGGCGGCTGAAAGATCATGCAGCTCCTGAGCTTTGCTGGAAAGATGCCAAGGTCGCCGAGGCCACCGAGGCCACCGAGGCCACAGCATCCCCCTATCCAGCAGGCTAGTCGAACGGTCAGGCCGCCTGCTGTCCACATCTGGGCCCACTCTCTGCCAGGAGGAGGAACGCCTATGCCCCAGCGGCGGCGAGCTGCCAGCTCCCTGTGAGGGGGTCACGTCGTCCAGACCCAGAAGATCCTTCGCCACCTGGAGAGAGCGAATCTGCGCCAGCCTGTTCTCCCATCTGAAGATGATGCGGAATGGATGACCCCATGAATAAGAAATGCCTCGTTCCCGGAGGAAGGCGGTCACTGGACGGAACTCCCGCCTCTTCTGAAGGGTCGAAGCAGCCAAATCTTGATAGAGCTGCGGCCGGTGCTCCCTAAATTGCAGAGACGAGATGGTCCGTGCCTTCCGTAGGATGCGTTCTTTAAGCTGGAAATCGTGTATGCAGACTAAAATGTCCGGGGGCGGTCCTCCTCACCTAGGAAGTCCAACCCTATGCACCCTGTCCATTCTGATTTCCTGAACATCATCGTCACCCAGTACTTGCAGGAAGAGGGCTTGGGCATATCCCCTCAAATCGCCCGCTTCTCCGTCCCATGGTACAGCGCGAATGCGGATGTTGTTCCGGCGGGAACGGTTCTCCTGGTCCTCGGTATGGGTCTGGAGGTCTAACTTTTGCTCTGTAAGTCGAATGATGTCTTGCTGCAACTGGTGGACATCATTCGCCATATTTAAGTCGTGATCCTCCAAGGTAGCCACCCTCTCTCCAATACCGTCCACGTCTCTCCGCACTTCACGTAGGTCTGACGCAAGCTGGGCGCGAAGTTCCGATATATCTTCCTTAATGGAGGCAAAGAGCGCCGTCATAAAGGCCTTAGTCGCTGGGGCCTCATCATCCAATTTCTTTGGCGACGCGCTGGGTCCCGGGGACGCCGGTTGCTGCGTGGATTTCGCTGCTCCATCTTTCCCAGGCTTCCCTTTGCGAGACACAGTGGACATCGTGGCACCACTCAACCCGGAGGAGTTGTTCCCCCTAGTACAGGAGGCGCGAGCAGGACCCCGGTGCTCTGCCACCTCTTGTCGATGCAGCTTGCAGGCGCACCCCACCGTACAACGCCAACAGGTCTCGCGCTCCAGTCCTCTCAGGTTAGATCCCCCGTCGTGGCAGTACTGCGCTGCAAACCTTCAGAGGCCACCACAGTGGGGGAGCATAGCGGACCCCCTACGAGGCCCCCAGACGCCAGTCAGCCCCCTAAAGCAGGTCAAGGCAGGGTGGCGGGGAAGGGGCCATGCACCCTCGCAGCTCTGCTCCGTCGTCAGGGGTGGACTGGGAGCGCCCGCTCCGCAACTCCCGCTAGCCCCTCTCCCGCAAAGACACCCCGCACAATCCAACGCGGCGCTGCTCCCCCAGCAGCAGGCAAGCCCAGTCCAAAGTTCGCAGGTTCTCCGGGGCACAACTCAGCACCAGCCCCCGCACTCTCCTTAGCCGCACAGGAAGGTCGGGCCCGTCCGAGACACCAGGCCGGGACTCACAGGCCTACGGAGCTCAGGGCGCCACAGTCTCAGCGCAGCCGTCGCTGGCCCAAACCCGATGCTGGGTTCCACCGCACCCCCGGGAGGTCTCCGCTGATGGGGGGGGAAAGCCTCCCGATGGCACAGGCTCGTCGCTGCAGTCGGCGAAGAGCGGAAGGATGGAGGGGGGGGGGTGCGGTGCCGTCTCTCTGCCGGTCCGCACCGGCCCGCACCGCTGAAGGACACGCGGCGGCCGCAGCCCCCGAATCCCACAGAGTCTCACTTCTCCAACTCCCCTCTGGTAATCCTGGCCTGTTGCAAAGCTGCAAAGCTCGGGCCAGGGACCTCGGAACCGCCTCCGCTCCGCCTCAGGGTCCGCGCTACGTGGCTGCCTCCGGGACCGGAAGTCCGGCCTCTCTAGTACGCAAGGCTGGGGATAACATGGCCTCACTGTGTCGCCGCTCCGGGGGCCTCGTCCAGCCCCCCAAATGACTCGCTCGGGGCAGCGGAGCAGACCCCCCCTTCCAGGGAGCCGAGGCAGTCCTCGAGGGATCGCAGAGCACGCCGCAAATCGTGCTAGGCAAAGCTAAGCTGGGCTCGGCGCCGGAGGGACTGAAAAGACTTCTCACTCCATCGCCATCTTGGCCACGCCCCCCAGGTCCTTTTTTTAATCATCTAGTAACACAACTGATAGTCTGCAAACTTTGTTAACACAAGGCTTGACATTGCATGTTAGCATCATTCTACATTTAAATTCCTACCTATTTCACTTGAAATCTTCGGGTTACTTCTATTTATTTGAAAAGTTTTATAGAGCAGGAACAAGACCCATAACAGGTATCAGAGCGCTGTACAGAAAAGGCAAAAAATATAGGGTAACAAAGTCAGTGGAACAGTAAGTGAGGTTATACCAAAGGGGGAAAACAGAGTCAGTTAAGATTTAGGGGTATCAGAGGTGTCCAAGCTCATGAAAACAGTTTAACATACCATCATACAATAATGCGCATTCTTGTATTACAATCAGAATCACAGTATTCACAGAACAAGAGCATTAGAGTCAGTTGATACCAGCATAAAATAAGGCACATTCATGAGTTACCATAAGAATCACAGAACTAGAGCATGCGTTGAAGTTGAAGCCGTTAAAGTTTGTTCAAGAGTAGCCGTTTGACAAGTTTCTTGAAATATATTGTGGAAGGATTGGATCTGATCTCAGGAGGCAGGGAGTTCCAGATTCTTGGAGCCAGACCGGAGAACGTACGATTTTTTTCTTTTTGAATCTTGGTGGTTTCAAGAGTAAGGTGGACATACTTCTAAGGTTCCGGACAGAACCCGAGTGTTCAAGCTTATTTGCCAGGTAGATCGTAGTGTTATAATGTATGGCAATATGTGTCAGGCAAGCTATCTTGAATCGGATTCTGGCTTCAAAAGATAGCCAATTTAGTTGCAAAAGGACAGGGGAGATGTGGTCATGCTATCTGGAGCCTGTGATGAGTCTAGCCGATGCGTTCAGGGTAGCTCGGAGTGGGGCCAAGATAGCTTTGGGAAGTGCAGCAAGGGTCACCAGACCATATTCCAACCTAGAGATAACCAAGGATTGAACTGCTGGCTTGATATCATCGGAGGGGGGAAGGTTTGATTTTCTTGAGGGTGTTAAGTTGAAAATTGGCTATTAGCTGCACTGATGTGTGCTTGCGTGCTTAAGTGTTTATCCTAGGTGCTGCCTGAAGTGGTCTATTTTAGCCATGTGGATGTGTTTATTGTAAGTACTTCTCACTTTCCTAAATTGAGTGAGACTAGTGGAGGACGTGTTTCTCCGGAGCCACTATGAGAGTCTAAGATTGTGCTGCTCATCATTTAGGGCACCATTAAACCATGGTTTGGATTGTTTGACGGGAATCCTTTTGAGTTGCTTTGGTGCAATAGAATCAAGAATGTTAGACACCGTGTTAATGTAGTGCTCAGAGAGATCGTCAAGGTTGGTCATGTTGTGGGGTTTGGTCTAATTTTTGGTGATTGAGGTTAGCGTAATGATGTTGAGGTCGCTCATATTGTGCGTCAGTTGTTTAGCTTTGAGGGGTTGTCCCTTTCTACCCTGGCCCTTATCCAAAATGAGGAAGGGTATTTGCTGATGATCCGGCCAGTCACAGGGTAAGATGTCACCTACTTGTATGCAATTGTCTTTAGCAATTATCAGGTCAAGTGTAACGCCCTTACTGTATGTGAGGCTATTACATAGCTAAGTGAGGTTAAAGGTCAGAGTGAATAGAATGAAAGGAGCGCACTATAGGATCATTAGCGTCATTCCAATGAATGTTAAAGTCTCCAAGGAAGATGTGGCAGAGTTGATCCGAGCTTGAGCTAATGACCTTCATGATTTGCTCAATGAAGACCAGATTGTCACCCGGTGGATGATAGATGGAGTGCAGAACAAAAACCTTCTTGCCTTTATTCCAGATTTCGGTGACCAGTTGTTCAAAGGAGGATAAAGCAGAACACAGAGATTGTTTTACGGTGAGGTTAGAGCGATGAATGCATGCAATGCCCCCCGGTTTTAAAATGTCGATCGCTTCTGATAATCTCATAGTCAGGGGGATTAAGATGTCGAGAATTGGGGAGGAGGTATCGTTGAGCAAAGTTTTAGTGACAATCATTAGGTCCAGGTTATGTGCAGTTCTGAAATATCCGCTGCATGTTTCACAGCTGATCTGCAGTTGAGTAGCATCGACTTGACATGTCTGTTGGGTGTGATCACTTCATGATGGGAGGTGGTTATGTGAAGTAGATTTTCTTTGATTACCGATCTCTGCTTAAGACTAGGTTCCCTGTCAGGATCTAAGATGATGGAGGGGATGTTAAGAGTAGGGTAGGAGACGGAGACAGTCGTCTTGCCAGTGTAAGAGAGTAGGAGGGAGAGAATGTCCTCCTCCGATAACTGGGGCAGTAGTCTATGGGGCCTAGAGTGATGGTTAGGTAGAAGTCTAGCTCTCCAGCTAAGAGCGGGGTGGACAGTGGAAAGGTCATTTGGAGCATATATCATATACTGAGTGTCATAATTATATCTGTTCTGGGCGGTGGGAGTACTCCAGAGTTTCTCCATCTTCAGGGAGAGCTGTAGTAGGCTCTGCACAATCTCTTTGACAGCCAGGAGATCATGTTTGAGATCAGCAATCTTCTCCTCAAGGCAGGGACTGTTAATGTGTTATCCGCATAACCGGAATGAGATGCTTGGACTGACCCAGAAACGCGAGGGGTAGAGGAGGATTGAGTAGTACCCTTACCACAGTTCCCGGGGGAGATAAAGTCATGCTTGAGATTGGAGACGGAGCCCGGTGTGGGACACGAGGTAAACGGAAAGGATATCGGCATGGCCGAAGGTGTGGCATGTAGAGCTTGGGAGGGTGCGTGCAGGTTACTGGTCAGTAGATTGGAGACACCAACTGGATCCCTAGCTCTAGAAATGGGAGCTCCTAAGTATAGGGGTAGAGGACAGTTGATATTCTGGTTCTTAATGTAGGAGTGGTGCCCACCAACACGGTTGAAGGCATGTGCACTGAGAGGTGAGGGGAACGCACGATAAGAGTGAGGGCAAAGAAAAGGAGGGGACGTGCTGAGGTGAGCAGCTGGGGGGTGTTACTCAGGTCGGTAAAACCAAAATTCACGCAAGGCAGAGCAGGGTTGTCCGGGATACGGGAGTGGGTAATGAAAACATCCTCCGTGTTGGTGGGTAGGTCAGTGCACTGAGTGGTTACAGATTGGGACAGAGTATAGGGGGTATGGCGTCTGTCACCGCGGGAGCCGATATGGTGGGTGGACCCCTCTGATGACGGGCAGTCGGGTTAGAGTTAGTGAGTGTTCTTAATCCTCACAAAGATAAAGTCAAAACGCTTGAGGTTCCGTTCTGAGGCTTGAATAAGGATGTTCCCATTATTGTATAATGAGACAGTCAGCTCAGCCTTAAGGGCTGTGGTTAAGCGGAACCCATGCAGAGTTTTGGTTAGGTGTTTGGAGCAAAGTTCAGAGGTTAGGTTCTTTCTCCACTGAGCGCTTCTGTCAGTGTAACAGTTGAGGTCTGTCACTACACTACCCTTACTGGAAATATATGTGTCCGAAATAGGAGCCCCATAAGGATGACGGGCGAGCTGCCCGCCATCCCTGCAGAAATGACCCCCCGCCATATTCTAAGGGCGGCGGGGTCCGCGGTGTACAGAAAGACCGTCTGTCTCTTTTCCAACCAGGTCGCCCTGCGACCGGGGCGGAAAAGGCTGCAATATGGTGCTGTATTGGATCCCTTTCCGTGGCGGCATTGCTGCCACGGAAAGGCATGTGGAGTCTGCTTTGGGGGCCCGTTGCGGGCCCCCATTGACTCCGGGTGGGTAGGGGGTGCACATGCCTTTCAAAGAACAATGTGGCAGGCACCGCGCGGTGCCTGTCACGTTGTGCTTTGAAATGCACAAGATGTATTTTTTTGCATTGCGGCGGGCGGTGCTTTCAGCACCACCCTCCACAATGTTAAGAATACGGGATGCGCCCGCCACTGTGGCGGGCGCCAAATTGCCTCCACGGGACCACCGCCCTTATGGCAGGTGGTCCCTTGTACCATGAGTGGCGGGCGGGCAAAGTCCGCCCGCCATCCTAATGGCGGCCTAAGTGTTTCAGGCCATCTCTTGAGGAGATTGTGTTTGAAGATCTTCCTCACATTTTTCGATAAGTTGGGGGGATAGATAACCTTACAGGAGTTCAATCTAGTTTGAGCGAGTAAGTCAGGGTAGTGATATGTGTGTTGGGCCATGATGAGTGTATCCCTTTCTCCTTCCACTTTAGACCTTAGTGCTCTTCAACCACATGGTTCCCTCCCTCCATTATTCTTAAGCATAGCGCCTCCCCGGGGTGGACACAATCAAGCCTTATGTTCAGTTTATAGCTGCCAAAGTTTTCAGACCTCTTCTGTGCATCACTTCCATGTCTTCAGTCTGTTTATATGCGACATTCAAATACCTTACAGACCTCAATTAAGAGACCTTGTGTCAGTTTTGCACTTCTGATGCGTCACTTTTTGTGACGCATCGGCGGCGTAAAACATGCCTCCTGCTGTGCAATATTTACAAAGTGATGCATCTAAGCAGATGCGTCACTTTGTAAACCCCTGCGCTACATTATACCTGCGTCAGGTATAATGTATGCAGGAGGTGGGGCGTTCTCCCGCAAAAAGCCTCATAGAAGTGACGCAGTGAAATCTATGAGATTTCACTGCATAAATTCTAGGACGCCGTTGCACCAAAATCTGGCGCCTGCCTCACAGCAGGCGTAAGACTGACGCATGCCCTTTCACATAGGGCTTGTCCCATGTGAAAGGACGCATTGCTGGAGTTGCGTCGCTTTTGTGACACACTCCAGCAATGCGTCATTTTTGTGCTTAGAGTTACGTCAGAAATACTAACGTATTTGTAACTCCTTGCGACATGATGCGTCATACATGAAATATGACGCATCAGGCATTGAGAAGTGACGCATCGCTGCTTTCACGCAGCGATGCGTCATTTCTCATAGATGAGGTCCTACGACTGATATTTATGTTACTCCAGTACGAATAGAGCAAAACAGTTATGTCTCTGAAATGATATAATTTCAGCAATGATTAGGTGACACCTTCATCCATTCATGGCTTTCTGAGCCAACAGCAGCATTGCCTTCTGGGAATTTCTCTCTTAAAGATTGCTGGCGGCTTAAAATGGCTAAAAGGGCTGGAAGAGGCATATATGACAGCAACCTGGCTACATTTTCTTGCACTTTAAGCCGAGCCAGAAGTGTGTGTGGGGGAGGGTGATGCAGCATAAGGTTTGCTGCTGTAAGGAGTTAATTAGGTCGAAATCACTGAGTGCTTGTAAAGTCAATCAATCGAACCCGGCTGGCTTCATGCCCAAATGTACGCGCACCCAAAAGAAAAGCTTCCCTTTTTTAAGTGCAGGACTCTGCTATGCTTATAGTGTTGGTATTTATAAATAAGTTATTGTTCATCACTGTAAAAATAACTGGGCAAGAACATTCCGCTCTGCAACAGTGGAGGGCAGGGAAACGAGCTCGCGTGTAGCCACCAAACAGTGACTTCACTGCGAGTGCCTCAACTCTCCTCCACCCAGACACCCCCCCACCATGATGGATTCCTTGCTGAGAACACCTGGACCAGCATGAAGGAGAGAAGAGCTATTAAACTGGTGTGACAGTGCATTTCAATGTGGGGATGTGGGGATCTGCAATGCAATGCGTTAGTCTAACCTGCAATGGATGGCACTTAGAAGGGCTGGTTCATGCAATCCCAAAAGGCTGGCATTCTTCTTACCATATGCATGGTACTTAAGCCTTATTGCCCTTAAAGTCCAACTTTGCCTTAAATTCACCCAGTACCTCCACATTATTCCTTCCAAAGAAAAATCCTTACAATAGATTACTATCTACATGATGTGAAGGTGTATAGGGCATTATGATTTCCATTACATACAGAACTACTTCATTGCTGCTTAAGTTGCTGTGTGGTATCGCTATAATTCCCCATTTACCAGTTAGCATTCATTCCTTTATTGCAAATATATACCCCTCATCCTCCTCCTGAGTCAGCCCTAATTCCTTCCCTTTTTATTGACACTTTTATCACGACTAGCTCTGCATACCTGTGCAAATATCTCTTCCTCCGACATTCAATACAAATCCGCAACCACACCATATGAAACTTGGCATTTCCGAGGCGTGACCTACTACCATGCCGATGACACAACTCCACCATACTTTACTTTCTTTCACTTCTCACATCTTTGCTATATTCCTTAGACTTCCACATACTTTTAACATTGGCATAATTACCACCAATAGCTAGCACAGTCAATTCCTTCATGTTCACCAAGGCATACTCCATGATTATAGAGATCAATATTGCTTTTTCCGGGGTAAGGTCCTGAGTAGATAGTAACTTCTCCTGAACCTGTTTAATGTTAATTTTCTGTACTGATAGATCACTGGTGTTCTTGCTCTTGAATTCTCTGGGATTGCATGTGGCCTTAGCATCATAACATAGGCATCACACGGTTCCCAGGTAATTGCACACTTTGAAAATCCTTGTCTTTCAAAACTACATTTTCACTTAGATGTAATCTTTTGTTGAACGTTTTGCTAACTAAGGCCTATTCATCCACCACCCCAGTGTCACTTTCTTCCCCTAGACAAATCTTAACCACTTCAGATAATATGTTTTTATGGATGTTCGTGTTATCTGGACACAAATTGTGCATTAAAAGTGCAGATTTTCTCCTTGTAGTGAAAACCTCACCTACCTATGATATCAAGATATGCTTAAATGCTTCCTTCCACTTTCTGCAGTCTAGCGGGGGTGCTCCTGGAATGGACACAATTAGTGCAGTGCTGTGGCAGAGCTCTTCCCATTGCACAAATATGTGTTGCACAATGGATATGTGGGTTGCTGTCAAATTTTGCTTTTCCATTGGTCTCCTTCTATCATTACAGATGTTGGTAATACCACGGTTTGTCAATGTAAGGTAAAGTCAGAATGAAATAGCAATATACTGCAGTCTTAGTGCTAATGGTGCCAAAACAAACAATGTTCAAACCGCATCAAAGTGCAACTTGCCATTGCTTCTGGACACTGATGGAATAAAGACCTGTAATTGTTTCAGTAGTGTTCGATCAAGTTCATGGAGTATTTTTCAAAAATATTTTAAATTTTTTGTAATACCATATCATTGTGTCAAAAATATAATCATCTCAAAAATATAATTGGGACACAAAGAAATAGGCAAAGATATTATTTTCTAGGTATATATTATTATTAGTTTTTTTATATAATATTGTCTATTTTATAAATTAATGTAGCATAATTATAATGGAATATTAGGATTTCGATATTTATTTTTAATAATCTTCAGTATAGTTTGTAATTTTTAATATGCAATAAAAAAATTAAAATGGAATTAATCATTTTTATTTAGTAGTGGGCGTTTGTTTGTAGAACGTTAGGCTAGAAAGTATATTTAATTATACGTTATTTTAATTAAACAAGTAATGAGTAATTAATTATGTCAATTAGTTATTTAGTTCTGTCAATTATTTAATTGATTAATTGTTTTATATATTTTAGTGTAGTTTCTAATTTTAAAATGTAAGTTTTTTTATTTCATGAATCATTTTTTAATTTAGTAGTGCGTTGTTGGGTTTGTGTAGGATTATTTTTGGAAATTATTTATTAATGAAATGATTTTAAGTTTGGATTATTTTTGGTGTTCATCAAAATGTTCACTGATACTTAATTATGTAAATGATTTAAGTGGTTACTTGCTATTTTAAATATTTGTTGTTTTTATTAACCTGTCATTACATTGATCAGTGTACTTAATACTATAATTTGCCAAAAACACTTTGGTATTTATTATTTGTTTTAATATTATTTGTTTGAATTTTTATTAGTAGTTTATTGGGTAGTAGAGAGGGAAGTGTATTTATTTTAAATACTTTTATAATTTGTTTTACTTTTTCAAATTAATTTATCATTTGAAGTTTGTCTTATTGCAGTTACATTTCATTTTATTTATCTGTAAAGAATACTTTTTTATTCTATATTTTCTTTCTTATGTGTGTATTGTTTTTATTTTAAGTTTGGGATTGAAATGGTATATCTAACTCATTCAAAGTACAACACTTTCCCTACTGTTGTTAAGACTGGAGTAATAGTAAATCTAAGCCCTTGAAAGTCCGACACTTATTGGAGTGGGAAAGGCAAATCAGGGTCCTTCTGTTGCTTAGAACAGAATGGCAACAGTAAATCTAACCTGTCTAAAGTTCAACACTTTCCTTGCCTGGAGTAGAAATAGTAAATCTAAACCCTCCAAAGTCCAAACTTTCCCTGCTTTTGTTCAGGTTAGAGTGGGAATAGGTAAATGAATCCCTCCAAAGTCCAGCACTTTCCTTGCTTTTGCCTAAAGTGCAGCAGGACTATCTAACCCTGCGAAAGTCCAACACTTTTTCTAACTGTTGCTTAGTTTGAAGTGGAAGTAGTACATCTAAATACATTTTCTCCTTTTTCTCACATTAGAGTTAGAAGAGTAAATCTGAGTACATTTGATGCCTTCGAAATTTAACACTTTCTCTATTACTGATAACTTTGGATAGTTATTTTTATTATTCTTTATATTTTTAATTTTTAAATTTTATTAAAACATTTAATATTTTATTTAAAATGTATTTTTGTTGGTTTTATATTCATTGTATTTGTTTGATTAAGTTTTAAATATATTTTTGTTATATTAACATTTGTAAATTATTGTTAATAAGTTTAACATGTTTTTTATATTATGTGAATATTGATTATATATATATATATTTATTTAGATTAGTAATTGAAATATTTTGTTATATTATTTTGTTGTTTAGAATATTAAATAAATTCAATATAATGCACAATATATATGTATTGTCAGAGCTGTACCATCGGTGGACGCTGACCCGGCATTGCGCCTACACGGAGGCACGGAGCAGGAAAAACTACAACTCCCGGCATGCCAGGGAAGTACGTCACGTTCATGACGCAAGTCACGCAACTCCAGGAAGTAAAGCCCTTGCCGGAGAAGCTGGACACCGTGAGTGCGGTTGGTATTCTCTGACTAGCGGTAAGCCTCGTTGTTTTGTACTTGATCTGAAGGCCTGGTACCCCGTTCTGGGTAGGGTACAGGCATTGCTGGAATACGTGGTGGATAAGGCCGCTCCCGTGATTCTATCACCGTGAATACTCTCTCGGCTGAGAGAGCAGCATTTCCCCGTTGGTTGAGACTGGCGTTCCACCATCTCGTTGCGGGGAAATACAAGGCTTAACAAGGACTCCCTGATGGAAGAGACGATTGTTCAAGTCTCCTGCGGGGCTGTCTTTGTCTGAGAGATTATTTGAAGGAACGGTTTGGGCTCAAATCGTTCGCTGGCTTACATACAAAATTGCCTGGATTAAGGATCAGTCTAGCGGTCGCTAGACTCCAAAGTATCTCAGGAACTATTTCACTCCAGCAGACTACGTTAAGAGCATATTAGCCTTGCCTGCTGTTTACGTATGATTTCTCCCACAACAATGTTTATCTTTGTATCCAAGCACAGGAGAGAGGAATAAGGGGGAGATCTCGGAGGGATTTATCTGACAACAGAAGGGAACACATTCAGTGTTTGGTATGTTGGGGAATTGCTCGTAGAAATGACAAAGCATGTATCGAGATGAGAGTTCCAATGTATGCCTTTGTTTTCCTTTACAGTTGGTTAAATCCTTGGTCTCAACCCAATCTCCTCTTCTGATTTAAGGCCTCAGTATTTTCCTTTACAGGTAGGGGTGAAGATAGTACATTGCTATGTAAGGAAAAGGCTTGGGTGGTTCTAGGCTATGTGGTTACAGAGTGTGTATTCTAAGTGTCTGTTATTGTCATTTCAGATCTCCCTCCCCGCTGTCCCCTTCCTTTCCTTCCCTTGCCTGACTATCCTAGCAGTCTGTGTATACCACTTCAGACTCTTGGGGACATTGTGAGGGGTAAGCCATAGGTAATCCAGCACAATCCCGAAGAGACCAGAAGAAGGAGCCTGACATGTATATTGATAGATATTTCTTTTTAAGACCTTCTGCTACACAATAAGTGTTTCCGTAATATTGTTTACTTAAGAACGGAATATGTAAACTACACATTTTTGTTGAAAATATTTTTGAGTTGATATTCTTGTGTCACAAAATGTTTGTATATGATACTTCACTAGACAACCGTTTTTAGCCACCTATATAATCCAATTGTTCAACTTTTCCATGCCTAATGTTGATTCTAAATATTCAACTTCCCATCACCAAGCAGAAGATCACAGTGGTGCCTCCTAATGCGAAAGTGACAAGTTACACTAATGTAAACTGCTGTGCATGCTTGGACTTGGCACTCCACTCTTGCCTGACCTGAGGAAATGAGGTCAGTGGTGTTAGATTCCCATTGTGAATCTGCAACACTTCTGGTAGTGGTGTATTCCTCACTCCTCTGCTTAGAAAGCACAAGACACACACTCAGGTGATGAGTATCATAATTGGAGGGTGAATGACCATACTGATGCAAGTTCCTTACTCCTCCCCACACACTAAAGGTATTAGGATGTGCCAGGCGTATGACAGGGGTGACAAAATGCTTGTTGCCACTAAAAAGATGTCACAACCTCGCTGGATGTAATGAAAATGAGGTTTTATGGGAGTTGAAAAAAGGGGCTCCACTAACAACCCCTGGCAGGCAGCAATTCCCATTAAGGAATCAAACCAGGCAATATTCTTGAATAGAATGATGCACATGACTGATAACTTTAATACCCAGCAATCTTGCAGGAAAATCCTACAAGTTTGACAAAAATACCCATAAGCCTATATGTTTTTTATTATTCATGAACAGTTTTCTGAATCGTTCCTTTATTGTAATTGTTCATATGTACTCTTTTCAGGAACAGGAGTAAATCCATATCCAGCATGCAATGAGGAAAATATTTGACTTGAGTAAAAAAAGAAAAAAATATAGCAAGTGCCTGCAATGGTAAATCCCAGTGCACCGTACACCCCAGCATGAGTTACAGTTCAAGAAATCAAGGGTAACGATTCATTGATAATGAATTATCAATTGATTTTCATCTGTGCCCGTCAAAAATTATTATATTCTAGGTTTTACCTCTCTGATTGTCAGGGTGCTGACATCATCCTGATATCATCAGCAACCTGACAATTGGACAGCAGTTCTAGTCCCAGGGTGCCCGGAGGGGTCAGGAGTCATTGAGTCTTCTTTCTTCCAGGAGGACCATCTTCATATGTAGTTTTCTCAGATGAAGGAATATTTCAAGAAGGTGGTGTGGAGGTGACAGTCTTGTCCAGTTCATGGGATCTGAGGAAACAATAAAATGGCCCAATCATTTTGATTGGCACCTCATATTTGATACCCAAAAAGAGTAACACAGTTCTGCAGCCTGTATCTTGCTGTCTGCTGGTTACTATAAAAAATTTAAATGATGAGAACAAATGCTAGGCATGGGTACCCACCGAGTATAAGGTACATTCAGACTTTCTACCAGAAGTCAAGCTACAGGCAACTAAACTACAGTTATGGTCTTCAGTTAATGGAGACAAGTCTGAGATTTCCTCTGGGGCTCAGGAATGGGTAATACAGGTTTCCTTATAGTTCAAGCAGAAATTTTCAGGGACAATCATTTCCACCATGAGTCCCTGGCCCAGGTGCTCGCCGCAGGCAATCTTACTGGTCTACAGGAGGAATGTTGAAGAGGCTCACCAGTAGCAGCAATGATTTTGTTTCTCTGGAACGTCCTTGATACAGATAATAATAAAGCCTCTTAGATTCATCCCAGCCCTGTTGGGGTGTCTATCCTTGAGCTCTGTGATGGCTTTATATTTGTGTATCATCCATCTGTCTCACAGTTAGTTGTGTCTTGGGTCTGCCTTTCGAGTCAGTAGATTTCTTGTTTTGGGGCAGTGCTGCAGCTCGTCTTCCAGAAAGAGCACAATGACATGGTTCTCCACAGTGGGTCTAGTATTATTTCTCTGCTTGGGAGAAGGGCATCTCAAACTATTGGTAGCAGTGGCAATGCCAGTTTGGCCTAAGGTGGAGCTGACCCTAGCTTCCTTGAATTACATAGTGTGCCCCTACACCATATCGTACCACTCATTCCCTAACATATTTTCTTATATGGAAATACCAATGGAATGTTGAGGCATAAGAGAGTCTACTTTCAGACTGTATAGTCCTGAGTTGGTCCCTTAGTTGCCTATTATGTTTTGTATGATAGTTATTATCAGCATATGGTATGGAACACCTTCTGTCTCTATAATATAGATTTGACATGCCAAACTTCCGCTCTTTCCTGCTGTTGCTCTGGTCTGTCATTTAGCCTTGGTCTCGGTAGTACACCACCTTAGAGGTGAGCAAGAAGTGCCATCAATATTCTGCAGTATTATTCCTGTAGCCCTCTCTCATGTTTATATCTACTTAGCTCAGAACACCCTCTACAATATAGCCCAACACTATGTTCCCCCAGCTCAGAGGCCATTTACCTACTTTAATAGCTTTTTGACTTTTCTGCAAAAATGTACTCTTGATTGAACTCCCTTCAAGGATGGGAGATATCATTGCTACCCTCCTTGAGGTAACGTCTAATCTTCTGGTTGTTATCCCGATATTTATTCTACAGCCATAACATAGATCTTAGTGGGATGTATGACATTACAACGCATGCTTTTACCACGCATGCTTTTACAACGCAAGTATTACAACACAAACCTTTACAACGCATAGCGCTTTGGGGTGCTGGATAGTGAATAGTTTAATTTACTATTCCAACTCCAGTCCCCGTGGACACTAGGGAAGGTGTTGGATAGTAAATTAAATCTATTCCCTATCCTAGAGCGCCCCCCCAGCGCAATGGTTTGCGTTGTAATAGTTGCGTTGTAAAGGCACTGCGTGGTAAAAGTTGCGTTGTAAAGGATGTTCCCCATCTTAGTGACTTTCCCGGGAAATGTTTTTGGTTGTCCTGACAATGTTCAAAATGAATGTTTGCTCCAGTATTATCTTTCTATCACTTTTCTTACTCTCTCAATTGCAAGGTTGAAGTTTTAAGTCACAAGTCAGCAATCTCTCTCACAGGCTTCAGCACACAGTTGCATAAATGCACTCCTCTGAATACAGACACTTTTTCACTTTTATAATTCAGTCAAGTTTTCCTTCTTGTGCTTAGTTTTTGCATTCTTTCTGGATTATTACCACAGTGGAGTGGGCTCTTTCTCTGAATGATGTCCTCCTATAACTCAATGATGAATTAAACTGAAATTAAAAGACCTTATATGAAGCCTGATGAAACGATGAGTGTTCTTGACACAGAAAGTTAAGTACTCCAGAGAGAAACTGGCAGAAATGAACAAAGGTAATTAGATTTCAAAAATCTCCTGAAAGCTCTATGATTTCCTAACTGCCTGATGTCCAGACGTAGTGTGTTCCACAGTGACCTGCCCTACCCAAATATAGCAGCTACCTTTTTTTAACTCTGCTAAATTATAAGTCTACCAGCAGCAGTCTTGAGGCAGATTTCACAGTTCTAGATATTGTGTATCAAAGATAACATTCTGGGTTTGCTTTGAACTATAGCCTTAAATGAACCCGAAGTGCCTTTGCACAGTGGCCTTTGGATATAACAATGGGTCTCTGAAACATTGCCCTGTTTTGAGCCTATTCAGATCCTTCAACTAGAATCCTGCATATGAGCACTTACAGTAATTGGGGCATAAGTGTATACATACAAGCCAACACCACTGCAGTATGCACCTCTGCAGGGACAAAAGTAAACACTTTCCTGTTTACGTAACTGTTCAAAACAGGTTAAGGTAAAGGTATTCAGCTGTTGTTTCTCATTGAGGTCCCTGTTCATGAGAACTGAAAGACCTTTTAGCTTATCAATTAAGCCTGATGCCCAAGGGTGGAGGCCGCATATTATGGACCGACAGTTACAGTTTTGACCAGCTTTAATAACTTCAGTTTTGTCAACTCTCAATCTTAAAAAGATTCGGCAACATTGACGAAAGTGGGTTATTAATTTGGAACGGGGGGACCTTTACCAGCGTAATAATTAAGTTCAAGTGCAGGTCTCAGTGAAGTGCTGTTTAGATCCTGGTAGCTATGGCACAAAAAATAGACAATATCTCAGCAAAAATCATATTTATTTCAAGCCGTTGCAAAAATTTTCAAATCAAGAAACAACACAATAAAAATGTGCAAACTAATTTAGAACAAAACAAAAACATTTAGGGGTCGATTCCGATTCGGGAAACAAATCTGTACCACGATTCGTATTCGTAGCCGTTTCCGTACGAATCATTCAAATCCACCCGAATCGCGTAGTACGAGCCGTAGGAAAAGAATACGTACAATTGTGTCTGAACCGTACGAAAAGCAAGGGAACATCCGTACGATACAGGACCCTCATGGTAAACCGTACGAATCGTAAACATGCTGTACGACCCGACAAGTACAATCCGAATGGGGGAATGAGAACTCGATTTGTACAGAAAACGTTGTATGAGCAATTCGTACGTCGAACCAAGCATTCACATACGCACCGTACCCCTGCAATCATGGTGCTACGCACTGTACCCCTATGCTCTGTACCCCTATACACCGTACACCTATGCACCGTACACCTATGCACCATAGACCCATGCACCGTACCCCGATGCACCGTACCCCTACGCACCGTACCCGTACCCCGATGCACCGTACCCCTACACAGCGAACCCCTACGCACTGTACCCCTGCAATCATGGGGTGCACTCGCATACCCGGGGGGTACGTTTTGCGCGCGGTTCGAGACGAAATATGCTTTTACTGAAGTTTTAAACTCTTGTAGAAAAAGAGTTGTACAGAGTGTTGTCGTAACAAATCGTACTTGCTGGTTCGTGAAAAGCTCCTTCAATCAGTACGGACGGCGCGTACTGCGTGTTCCGAATGCGATTTGTACGTATTTTTAAGTCGTATGGTCTTTCGTACGATTCGTACAGAGATCTGCTTTGGGTTCGGATCGTACTTCATCGTACGTACGGGGACGTTGAATGTGTATGATTCGTACTGGAAAAATGCTCCGTAAGGCGATTCGTAGGGGATTTTACTGAATCGTAATCGACCCTTAATAGGCAGAAAATGAATACAACTGTTTCTAGTGAATGGGGATGTGATTGTTTAATGTTTTAAGGCAGCTAGAAAAAGCAAAGCACCATTAAAAATATCAGTTCATGGTTGATCAGAATCTCAAGCAAGTCAAGGTCCACAGTGAAGCCTGCAAGGGTCCCTCAAAGCCAAATACATTGTTGTTGATCTCACACTGAAACCACTGAATCTGGTGCCAAAAGGTCCGAGTGAGACAAAGCTGGATTTTGCAGCCACATAAGTCACTTCGCTCTGGGATAGATTTATTGCCTTATCACAGTCCTAGGTCTTAGTCACTTTTCTGGTTCACAAAATCCTGAATAGACTCACAAAATCCTCCAGCATAGCAAGACTAGAAGCTTCAACAAGGCAGGGCTCCGCAAAGCCAAATACTTTTACTGGGCGGTACCTGTTTTCAGCATGGCAAAAAGTTCCAAGCAGGACGAACCTGGTTTCTATGTCAACCATGGGTAAACCCGCCACAGTCAAGCCTCGTGTATAAAAAAACAGGAGTGATAACCCATCAACCTCCTCGGGATTGGGGTAGAGAACTGTATATATAAAAAACAATATCCCAACTGGTATAATTTGTAGACAATTAATAAAGATATGCATGCAGCATTATCAAGCGAGAGACAAAGAGGCTCTATATATTTATCATATGTGCTCAAGGCATCATTTACTTCACATTAATCTCAGAGGATTGGGCAAATACAATTACAGTTAATATCAGCACTGCAATTTTCAATTTACAATTCAGATAGAACAACCCGAAGTTGTACAAGGTGCACAAGTGAAGAGGTGAATAAAACTATGGCGACACATGTGACAAAGTGATCAGTGTGAGCGGCGCAAGGTGTTTGTGCATAATTATATACAGTGAGTAAAAACAGAGTGGTTTCGAGATAGTTTAAATAGATCAATTTTCATTTGTCAAATTTGACGAAAACCACTATGCAAGGGGCGCCTAAAGTCTTGCTGATAAGTCTAGCCTCAGCACTTTGTCTTGGTTGTATGGAGGCATTACAAAAGACTAAGGGCCATATGTATCATTCAAAATTGCGATCGCAAATCCCGAAATTCACAGAATTTCGTCGTTTGCAATCGTAATTTAGCTAAGTGATACGTATGAAAGCAAAACAGCCTCGCAAATTTGCGATTCCCTAGTTTGCGTTTGCAAATGTAAATGCAATGTATGAGGGCCAGAAAAAGTGCAATTTGGCCATAAGGAATCGTAAATTACCACCATCTTCAAGTTGGTAATAATTTGCGATTTCTTTGAAAAATTCACTTTTTTGCATTTTTGAAAGTGCCATGTGGCGCACATACATGTATGTGTGTCACATGTGCACACATGCACATTTCAGGGGTGCAACAGGGTGTCCTTTTCCCACCCTTGAAATTGCATTCTCAATTTGCGATTCTCTAACTGAGAATCGCAAATTGAGAATGTGTTCCCATTCCTTCCCATGGGCCTCTAGGCCCATAGGATAGATTGGGGAGGTATTACTTAATTGCGAATTGCAATTTGTGATCCGCAATTATGGAATATATAAAATTATTTGCAAATCCTACATACATATCCTTTTGCGATTCTCAAATAGCGATTCTCTAAAAATAGCTATTTGAGAATCGCAAAACGTAAGTTCCATACATATGGCCCAAAGTCCCACTTTATTCCAACTGCTGGTAAATTTACTTCACATTACTCTTTCAGCCTTCCGGCCCTCAGTGCAGGATTTGAAGCACCAGTCCTAATACAAACAAATTTGTGGTCGAGAAAAAGGCAAGCAATCTGGGGTGTCCATCCCGAAAGGGGAACACGGTCACACATACCTGTCAATTTCCTATGTCTTAATTTAGCTAAAATGAAATTAATCTGATTCCACAAACAATGGTCAACTGAGGTAAGGAGAGTATCTTATCTGTTAAAAAAAGGTGTGCCATAGTGTGCCTTAGCAGAGTAGAGTCTAAATAGGCCAAAAGTCAGCTACTCAGGAGTTGTGCAGAGCTGGAGACATCATCATCTCATGCAGGTTCTAAGATAGGACAGAGGTTTGCTTGCTCCTTTTGTCCCAACTCAAGGTGGCCCTAGCTGCTGCCCCTGGTTATACTTGGCCAGCTGAGAGAAAGGCTTCAAACATTTTCCAAACAGTGACTGCCAGACATTGCATTCTGCCCAGATGACTTAATGATGGCGGCCCATTGGCATGGAAAAGAGGTGAGAGCTATCAACTGTTTTGAAGTTATATGAATGTGACATTTTGGTGCTGCAAAAAATTTGAATCGTTTTTAGAGGTTACATGAATATTGATGGTGGAAATTATTAGGTCTCTCCTACGCAGGGCATGCGGTGTACAGCGATACGTATTGTTACAATTCAGTGGGTTTACAACCCACCCACAGAATACCATTAGTTTTCAATTGCTTAGCCCTTATAGGCTTCCCTTCCTTCCTTGTATTGGGTCCTCCCTGAAGCATGGACCAAGTACTTGTTTTCTTCCTCATCTTTGTTTTTTGTTGTCTTTTTGCAACACATTTTCTAAAAATTATAAGCATTTCAGTATTATACATGGACATGCAATATGTTTTCCTACTTTTAACATATGCATATGGCTTCCTATTAATGTTAGTTTGACTCAATCTGCCATCTCTATTGACACTTTAGTTACTTACACCCACAACTGTGCTACCCTACACCACTCTATTCTACATTACCCCACTCTATGCCACTCTACTATATGTCACTCTACACCACTCTCCTCTATGCCACTTTACTCTACACTATGTCACTCCTCACTAGTCTATACCACTTAACTCTATGCCACTCCACTGTACTTTATATCACTCTACTCTACTTTATGCCACTCCATTCCACTTTACTCTATGGCACTCTACAGCACGCTATGCCACTCCACTCCACTCTATGCATTCCACTCCACTCTATGCCATTCTACACCACTCCACTCTACTCTATGCTACGCGACAATACTCTACACCACTCTACTCTATGCCACTCCACTCTAGTCTACACTACTCTATTGTATGCCACTCAACTCTATACTACTCCAGGCATCCTACACCACTCTACTCTATACCAGTCTACTCTAACCATTCCACTCTATGCAATACTACTCTAAGCCACTCTATGCCACTTCACTCTATGCCAGTATACACTACTCCATTCCACTCTACGTCACTCTACAACTCTACATCACTCTGATCTACTCCACTCTACTCCATGACCTTCTACTCTATTCCAATCCCCTCTATGCCACTCTCCTCTCCCCCATTCTACTCTACCGCCCTCTACTCTACACCTCTCCACTCTGCTTCTGCATTCTTTGCCACTTCACTTTATGCCACTCTCCTCTATGCCCTCTACTCTATGCTACACCACTAGATTTTAGCCATGCTGAACAGCAGCCATGCTGCTGTACAACATGACTACAAGACATTGGCAAATCCAAAAACTCTGACATAGGCGAGACCTATTGGCTTTGTCATAATTTGTTTTCCAGGAGTCAATGTCAAGGGATGAGGGTTCACCTGCCCATCCCCACAGGCCTTCCACAAGGTGTCCTCATGCCTCCAGTGGCCATCTTTCATCTACCCCTGGGGTGGGAAAGCATTGACGAGCTGCTACGCCATCACATGAGCGGCCACCATTGAGCAATGCTGCTTTTGAGTTGCATTGTCTTTTCAACTGAAAAAGCCTCTTCACTCACTGACACATTTACTCTTGACTCTGCAGCTGCTACTGTCCTGAGCAGACAGTACACATGGGCGAATGAGTGGGAAGGACCACTGCAGTGCACGGGTGCCACCAGTGGTGGCGTGTCCCACACAAATACCTGGGAAGCTGCTATAACATGGGTTGTTGTGGCAGCCCAGGCTCTTACTGCAATACAGTTACTGCCAAGCCTGATAGGAAGAGGGTTGTTATTAAACGCTAATGCCATTGCGTTTGTTAAACTCCCAATTGTTTCTGTATGAGGGCAGGGGTGTAACGTGGTTCCGGGGGTCATATTTACCAACAATCACCCTGGCGTATCATGGCAAAATACATTATCTGAGAAGCAGGACATGTAGGGGCTTAAGAGTCGAAATTGTCCGGGTTACTTAAAACAAGATCATGTGAAATAACAAAGGGGCATATTAGCAAGAACCTCGTAAAAATTATCGCAGTTTTAGCGTCAGGAAACTGCCGCTAAAACAGCGATAATGGGCTTGCTAATATGCGTTATAGAATTCCAATAGAAGACCAGGTTAGATGTACAGGACATCTAACCTGGGCTTCTATTGGAATTCTATAACGCATATTAGGGGGGCGTGTAACACCAAACACACCAAACACCCCCACACCGAAGCCTCGTCTCTGTATGGGGGAACTCTACAACAAAGGCAGTTGGCCAGATGTGTTGTGTCATAAACGGCTGTAGATAAATCTAGCAGTCATGATTTATTAATGGTGAAACGTTTATGAAAAGACAGAACGGCTGAAGTGTTGATAAAACCAGAGTGTGGGGTGCTGGAGGACCCACAATTGTGGGAACAATCCTTGAAGGCATGAACACTTCTAATTAATCTCTTCTCTCAGTGTGTGCAGGATTCCCTGGTGTAGAGCTGAGGTAAATGATTCATGTTGAAGCATTCAACCAATCACATTCACAAGTGTTTAGCTGACGATGACTTGTTCAATTCTTTGGTTAAGAGTCTTTGACAAATGGCGGGCTCCATGCACAAAGCAACAATGCCTTTTGCTGAGTCAGGTGCTCGACAGCCCCTTGCAATATTGATGAGGCTGTATGCTGCTGGTAGGCTCGTGTTTGCTTCAAATCAATAAATCATAAAACATCAAGAAAACACATGACTAATATGTGGAACATTAACAGCACGCAACAAAGCGAGGGAGCAGGTATGTGTGTACATTCACGCCGTCCCCGGGTGCGTGTTCCTCAGCAGGTACTTTGTTTCCTTACAGACCTCATGTATTAAAGATACAGGTGCTTTCTACCTCTGGGATATCCACCCTGCTTACTCTAACCATTTCTGTAGCATAAAGCACTATGGGTAGGGTGTATCTCGCTGTTAGGCCTGCTGGGCAGTTCGAATGGGTTGCAAGGACCATTCATTTATATTGGGGGGCAGATTCATCAATATTTCAAGCAGCGCAGCACAGCGCAGAAAGCCTCCTTCCTGCACTGCATGAAAGAGCATGAATGCACTATATTGGACATCATACAGCGCGTTTCTGTCCTTAACTTGCAATGGCACACAGTGTGCTGCCTAGCACCAATGCAGGCCCCTTTGCGTCATAGTGCAAGGGTGCCTGCGTTGTAGACAGGATTGTTTTTATGCAGAAAGGGGTATCTTCCTGCACAAAAGCAAACTTCTGAGGCATTGTCCCCTTTCTATGTGTGTTGCAGAATGCAGCACACATAGAAAGAGGAAAATCATAGGAGAAATAAAGATATTTTCCCTCGTTATGCCTCACCTGGGGAGGCATAGCATGTTGACTCATTACCATGTCTACCAGTATTGGTAAATCTTAGAATGAACCAAAATCCATTGGTGGATGCGTGAGAACACCCATGCTCCACCAATGGGATGCCTCCCTGGGCAGAGTAACAAAACCCAATTTGTGGTGCACTGCGTTACTCTAGATTTATAAAGCCAGGTAGGGCCACACAAGGAGGCCTTGCATGGCATGATAAATCTGACTTAGTAGTTGTATCGCCAGTGTGCCTTATTGCGCGGCTCAAGCGCGAAGCAATTTGCTTATAAATCTGCCCCTTGGTGTAAAGTTTGTGTGCTTTCAAACCATTATACATGGGTGTTGTCCCCTGGCAAATTGGGAAATTCCTTTTGCCTGCCTCCATGCTTAAATTGCAGAAACATGCAAACGTGCAAAGAAATCTACGTAGGAAGAGCAGAAATGTGCAGAATGTCCTCTGTGCAGGACGTGGTGGTGGACATCCAACTCTCTTCAAATGTTGGGCCATTTGTGAAGGCACGTGGTATCCCGCTCTTCGTACTCCAGTGGGAAAAGTGGGGAATTTGCCCAAAAGATGCTTCACGAGCTGCACTCTCTTTTGCTAATTCCAAAACTTGTGGCACAACCTTGAAGTAGGATCTTAAAGAGAGAGTCAGTTTTGAGGCAAAGGTGGCAGCTGGTTTCACTACTTTAGCTACTTGCTTTCTTGCAGATTAAATTTTGATAGGTGGCCGTTGACATTGCCAAACTTAGGTACTTTAAATTTGGTAAAACCTTTAGGCACATTTATAGGCATGCCTGTTTGGAGTCCTTAGTCATTTAGGGATTGATGTCCCAAATGTCAGGTGCAAATAGTGGTCGGAAATTGCACATTAACTTTTCTGAGACAAATTTTTAATTTTTTTTTGCGACCTATGTGCTCATAGGTCACATTACAAAATTACAAGTCACCAGGTGGTTACAGACCTACCTGTTTACTGAACATAAATTAGGAAGTACTTTATTTATGACACTCTCCTGTGGTTGACTACAAACCCTGTTGTGCCCTGCAAGAACATCAGTCCAAGAGGCCTGTGATTTCATTCTCAGACAGGAAACTTTTTTTTACAAAACAGGCCATTTTCCTTTATGGAACTGGTGCTACTTTAAAAATAAGAGGTCCATTTGGGAAATATCAGTGGCACAGGTTGAGGTTGACCAACACAGTTCCCAAAAGAAAAACTATCCAATAGGAACATTTTCCACTTTGTGTGTGTTCCACACAAGCACCGGTGCTGCTAAAAACACATTTTAGTGAGATGAAATGAAAGAAATGAAATGAAAAGAGATTTATAAAGCGCATGGCTGCCCTTGAGCGTCCCAGCGCTGAAACAAAACACAGGACCACCACCCAAACACAACTGAAGCAAAACCTAGCGGGGAAAGAGATAAGTTTTCAATGCCTTGCGGAAACGCACTAGATTGGGTTCTTTCCGCAGGGCCGTCGGCAGAGCATTCCATAGTTGGCCTGCATTAATAGAGAACCGGCGACCGCCGGACTTCACCTTTTTGGCTCTGGGTATCACCACAAAATTACCATCATCCGAGCGAAGGGCTCGCGTAGGTTTGTAAGGGCGCACCAGGTCTCTAAGGATTGGAGGGCCTGATCCTTGCAAAGCTTTGAACACGATGCAAAGGGATTTAAATTTTATGCGAGCTCGGATTGGAAGCCAATGCAAGGCCTTGAGAGCAGGCTTAGCTGATGATCTTTTGGCAGTACCAGTGAGCATTCGTGCAGCCGCATTCTGAGCTCTTTGGAGCACATTCAGAGTGGATTCTGGTGAGCCAAGGAATAAGGCATTGCTATAATCCAGCCTTGACATGACTAATCCTTGAACCAGTAGTTTCCGGGAGTTTTCAGGGAGTAGCGGGAGGATCTTCCGTACTGACCTAAGCAGTCCATAGCAGGTCCCTGCCACTCGTTTAGCTTGAGTGGTCATTGACAGTTCAGGTTCGAGCCAAACCCCCAAACTTTTTATTGCTTCTTTGGGAACTGGGGGGGCACCTAGACTGTCCGGCCACATGGATTTGGGGAGTGTTGAACATAGATTGCCAAGAAGCATCAGCTCCGTTTTCGTCCCATTTAGTTTGAGCCGGGAATCCGACATCCATGACATGATGTTAACTAGACATGATGCGAACTTTTCCCCCTGGCTTTCCGAGAGGGACAGCGAGACGATCAATTGAGTGTCGTCTGCGTAGGTTGCGATTTTCACCCCGAAGGGTGAAACCACCGCCTCCAGTGGGGCCATGTAGATATTAAAAAGCGTAGGGCTCAGTGAGGAGCCCTGCGGTACTCCACACTGAAGGGGGGTAGGCAGGGATCGAAGATTGCCTTCGCAGACCTGATAAGTCCGGCCACTCAAGTACGACGCGAGCCATTTGAGGGCCGACCCTCTCACTCCAATCTTCCCCAAACGGTTGATCAGGATATTATGATCAACCGTATCAAATGCAGCGCTTAGATCCAGGAGGACCACCGCAGCGGATCCTCCCGAATCCAAGATGCATCTGCCTTCCTCCACCATTGAAATCAAGGCCGAATCGGTTCCCTGGCCAGGCCGAAAGCCCGTCTGAGTACGACCCAGTAGATCATTAGATTCCAGGAAATGCGAAAGGTGGCGATTGGCAAACTTCTCGGCGATCTTATTCAGCCCGGGCAGAAGCGAGATGGGACGGTAATTGGCCAAATCGGCCGGATCAAGGCCTGGCTTTTTCAGAAGGGCCTTGACAATGGCTTGCTTCCAACTAGGTGGAACAATGCCGTGGGTGAATGAGGCATTCAGCAGGTCGATAGCTGGACCTGCAATGATGTTCGTAAATTGCTTGAGGATCCGAATGGGCATGGGGTCCGAAGGGGAGCCGCTCTTCAGGGCTGAAAGCTCCTCACAAAAAGCCTCCTTTGAGATGGAGGGGAAGCTATCAAACACCTTTTCAGCCTCTGGAACTGCTTTGTCTACCCTACCGGTACTCAGAGGAAGGCTGGCTAAGATGTTCTGTATTTTGACATCAAAAAACTGAGCCAGTTGATTGCATTTATCAGAATTTACCTCATGGGTTACCGGGGGAGTAGGGACAGTGAGAAGCTCTTTAAGGATCTGATAAGTTTCTCTAGAAGAGTTACCTGCCATTCTGATTCTTTCCTCAAAATGGGCGGCTTTGGTCAAATTGCAAGCCACCTTGTATGCTCTCATGGCTTCACGATAGTTTTCTTTTTTGGTGGTCGCCCAGTTCTTCCGCCATTCTCGCTCCAGCTTTTTACATTTCTTTCTCATACATCCCAGTTCAGGGGTGTACCAGGAGGACTTGGGGCCGCTCCTTTTATTGGAGATGGCTTTGAGAGGTAGTTCCATATCTAATGCTTGGCGGAGCCAGTCATGGAAAGCAACATCGGCTACCAGGGGATCGCATCCAGAGGGGGGGACTGATTGTTCAAGAATAAGGGAGAGATTCTCAGTTGATAGTCGTGACCAAATTCTCTTAAAGGTCCGGGGTGCCCTAGGACCGGGGGGAGGAGGAGGGTCCCTCATAAAGTTCAATTCAAATGGCACCAGGAAGTGATCCGACCAGGGCATTGGGAATAGGAGGGCTCGTCTGAAGATGTGAGATATTGGAGAACACACAGTCTAACAAGTGTCCCTTCACATGTGTATGTTCCCGATTGTGGAGCCTGAGGTTAGCTGTCATAAGTTCCGATCTCAGGTCAGATGCTATTTTATCCTCCTGTAGGTCAAAATGAAGATTCAGATCCCCCAGTAGAATGAAATTGGGAGAGGATGCGGCTAAGACGGGAACATGGTCCAGAATGGAGGTGGAAAACTGTTTTATTGTCCCCGGGGGGCGATAGACCAAAAATATATCAAGGGTAGTAGCATTGACCTCTGTAACCACTACCTGTTTCCCTTGAGATTGCCTGACAAAGTTTCTTCCCCTTTGCAAATGGATTACCACCTCCTTTGAAATAACTTTATAATTGTGTACAGCTGCAATTGCAGCGCAAACCATTGATTCATACCATTCTGAATCACAATTAGGAGGGGCAACCACATCATGCCCCATCCTAATTGCAAGCTAGAATGGGTCAGTAAACCCGCTGTGCGAATCGGACATGATTTTCCGACTGGCAAACTGGGTTCAGTACATAGCAAAAAGCCATTTTGTTGGGGCAAACACTGTGGCCCTTATTTATTTGTTTTCGGGTTTTATAAAACACAACTTGCCACATGTGTGACCTTTCATGGCTCGGAGAAGGTAGGTGCCCTGTGCCACTGAACTAGCCCAAGGCGATTATGATTCTCAGCTCTCTCGCATTTCCAGTCCAAATAAGTAGAAGTTAAAAAAAACGGAGTAAACAAAAAACTTTACATGTTTCAGTTTGAGGCTGTGGAACCAAATCCTCGGCCCAGGAGTAGGAAGGTTTATGTTATCACCTGTAAGATCTGAATGTTTGTAAATGTGATGTGCTTTGTAGCTCTGTAATGGGAATCACTGTGCTTAGTTAGGGTAATGCATCCAAACAGAAGGGCTGAGTTTTCACATCAGAAAAGCAATACATCCATGCTGATTTTCAACAGAACTGACTGGAGCAAAACTAATGTAGCACATCTTTAGTTACTGTCTTAATGCCTTCTTCAATGTCAACATAAGATAGCAGCAGCAGTCATTAATAACGTTTGCTGCTAAAATGCTATTAATCTTAGACAATAATTCAAAAGCAATGTGGCTTAACGTTGACAATATTTTTACAGCATGTCATTTCATTTGCATTATATAAACACCACACTATCGTGGCGAGGCGGGCTTTCCCTAAAAAAAGAGATTTACTTAATTAGGTCAGCTTTTTCTTGTTGAAATTGCTTGGTAGAATTAACTCATCTGATTTAATTGCATCTGCGCTTTTTGTCACAATGCTCGTTTTTCACTGTCTTACAACAGCAGGGAGGACAGTATAATTTCTAAGAAGATGATTTTTAATATTCACTGTCTTCAGATTTCACTGGTAGGATGCCACATTAATTTATAATTTTTATAGCATTTTATAGCTTTTTTCTTTTTTCCTGTTAGTACTTATTTCTGGATTTGTTCCTTTGTTTTTATCTAAAGCAACCTTAAAATGTCAAAGTGCTTCTCGAGGACATGGCTAATTACTTTCGTTTTGACATATGTGACATGCAATTTGTGTACGAAAATGTCATTATTATCTGGAGAGCCAAAGGTGTGTCCAAAGTGGAACATGCAAAGAAAATTCATCTACTTTGTAGGTCTAAATCTTTTAACTTTGCTTGTATCTGTACTGTCTGCAGAGGCCTTTCAATCAGCCCCAGCCCCCTGTGCTCTGTATAAATAATATGATTTCACCCCCTTAGTATATCTACTGTTAGGGCAGACATTTTCTGCTCTGTTGGGGCACTAGGCTGACATGTTGAAAGATCAGTAAGGGCCTGATTGCAAGTTTTGCGGTCTTTGCGGTTTTGGAGCGGGCCGCCTCACCAGCATCCTGCTCCAGGACCGCCAAACCCACCCGCCACCCGTCCCATCATGTGTAATGTTGTAGTCTGGCGAGCAGGTGGCATGACGGTCTCACATCAGTGCAGTTTAAAGGCTCACAGTGGGCACCACTGCAGGACTGCCAATGGATGATCCTGCAAGGCATGGACGGCTCAGTCCATGTATTGCAGGAACATGAGTGTATTCACACAGGGGACACATGCATGCACCCCATTCACATGGGCAACAGGGGGCCCTGTAGGGTCCCCTTCCTTTCCCCATGCTAGCGTTTTCATGGCAGGCTCACCTCCATGAAAAGCCTAGCAGTGTGAACGCACGTAATATGCATAGCGCTGCTGCAGCGGTACCGCCATGCATCTTGCTTCCCCAGACGGCCACACCACTGCCAGGGATTGTGGATCCCTGGCGGATGCAGCAGTCCCAAAATGCTCCGACCGTCCTATTTGTAATATGGTGGTCCGATCGCTGGTGTGGCGATCTCCAACTGCACCTCCACCACAGGTTTGGCAGTCCATTGTAATCAGGTCCTTAGTCTTTTTGCTATGGGGTCATTTATAAAAACAATCCTCACACTTCTTCCTTTCAGTTATCTTAAATATGCACTGAAATTAGACGCCAATTACGATGGCGGTGAATCCGCAACTGCCGAGTCGGCAGTGAGGCCTGCCAACCCGGCGGTCACGGATTCACCGCCATCACCCTTAAAATTACCACCACCATATTAGAATGGCAGTGGGAAGGGGAAAGTTACTGCGGCGGATGGAAAGACCGTCCGCTGTGGTCCCGCAAGGTTGTGCAGGCACCACTGTGGGTATTTGAATGCATGTCATTTGTGGCAGAGTTTCTGCCGCAAAAAGACAGGCGGAAAATGCCTTTGGGGGCCGTTGCGGTCCCCTAGTGGGGTGGGGGGGTGAGGTGCTGCACATGGGGGTACCTATGGTTCCCCCCTCCATTTGCATGTACAAGTAGGCAGGCACCACACGGTGCCTGCCACTTTGTACATTCAAATGTGAAACAGGCATTTTTACATTGTGGCGGGTGCTGCCACCCGGCACAATGTAAACATACAGGATACGCCCGCCAGTGTGGCGAATGCATCCTAATTTGTTTTGCGGGACCGTCGCACCTATGGCCGGCGGTACCTTTTGAACCACGATGGCGGGCGGAATTTGTCCGCCCACCATCGTAATTGGTCCCAAACAGCCTTTGCAATCAACACGCTTTACATCCTAAATGCAGTTCAGTCTATAATACTCATATCTAATATCAGGTCTAAACTACTGCAACAGAGGGAGCAATGACTGCAAAAAACGTGAACAAAGGGAAATAATTTCTTTCAAATCAAATTGAAAACTTGTTGAAAGGTGGTTGAAAGAGAAGACTACAAAACCCTTTGGGGCAAAGGTCTTAATTGCTCCAGCACTCAAGTTGAGATTCACAAACATTAAACATTTGGACTTAGTGTTGACACATGTTTGAAATGGTAACTAGTCACAATATCGAAAAAAAAATATCGACTGGACAGAATATGGAGTTTTTTTTATATAGAATGGACAGAATATCGAATTGCAAAAATATAGTGGTGCAGAATATTGAAATTCAGGTAAGAAATATCAATTTTCATAATATCGAAGTTAGTAATATTGAAAGTCATAACATAGGGGCAGATGTATCATCCGTTTTTTTGCCGCAAACGCTGCGATTCGCAAAAAAGCAGCGTTTGCGACAAAAAAAACGGCAAATGCGAGGTATGAAGAAAATTGCATCGCAAAATTAAGGAATTGCAAAATTTGCGATTCCTTAATTTTGCGCAAGCATTTAAGGAGTCGCAAAAAGCGTTTCCTTAAATGCTATGTAAGAAGCAATCAAGTTTTGCAATTTCACACTAAGAAATCGTAAATTACCACCAACTTGTAGTTGGTGGTAATTTGCGATTTCTTTTACAAATGCACTTTTTGGCATATGGAAAGGTGCCATGTGGCGCTCATACATGCCCTTAGGGCAGGTATGTGCACCATATGCGCACACATGTAAATTTCAGGGGTGCTGCAGGGTGTCCTTAAGACACCCTTGCACCCTTGAAATTATTCTCTATTTGCGATTCGCGAATTGCGAATCGCAAATTGAGAATTTGGGCCATATGTATTAAGCAAATTCGCATTCGCAAACACCGAAATTCGCAGAATTTTGGCCTTTGCGAATGCGAATTTGCTAAATGGAATGTATTAAGAAAAATTTGGTGCAAAAATGGAATTGCAAAATTTGCGATTCCTTATTTTGGAATTGCATTTAAGGAATCGCAAATTTTGCGATTCCTTAAATGCAATGTATGTAGCAAAAAAAATTTGCAAAATGCCCTTAAGGAATCGCAAATTACCACCAACTTTTAGTTGGTGGTAAGTTGCGAATTCTTTGAAAAATACTAATTTTTGCGTTTTTCAAAGTGCCATTTGACGCACATACATGCCCTTAGGGCATGTATGTGCGCCACATGTGCACCCATGCATATTTCAGGGGTGCAACAGGGTATCCTTTGGACACCCCTGCACCCTTGAAATTATTCTCAATTTGCGATTAGCAAATTGCGAATCGCAAATTGAGAATAACTTCCCATTCATTTCTATGGGCCTCCTGGCACATAGGAATGAATGGGAAAATATTCCTTAATTGCGATTTGCAATTTGCTAATCTCAATTAAGGAATATTAAGAAATCGCAAAAAAATTGCAATTTTCTACATACATCCCATTTTGCAATTCTCAAATAGCGATTCTCCAAAAAACGCTATTTGAGAATCGCAAACATGGATGTTGAATCATCTGCCATATAGTTGTTAAAATATCGATTTTCTTTATAGTGTTTTAAGTGTTAGTATATGTGTGAAAAGTATTTATTATTTTTGTAATGTATGTTTGAATTATTTTAAAGTAATTAAGTTTATGTTATTTAATTTTTAGGTCATTTAATTCCGTAGCGGGTTGTGGGTTTATAGGAGAATAGGGTGGGAAGTATTTTTATTGTAATTAAGCAATTATTTATTTTTCTTTATTGGTATTGATAATTAATTTATTGTTTTTTAATTATTAATTGGTAAATAATTTTTATTAATTCGTAATTCATTTTTATTAATTGTTAATTGATAATTATAGTAATTGTATTAACTTATTTTTGACCTGACCTAACCTGGTCTGTGCCGGTCGCTCCACCCGCCACGTGGCCCACCCGCGTGTGCCCAGTCCCCGTTTGCCGCCGCCACTGCCAGTAACTGTTTCTGCCTTATTTGTATTGTGCCAGCATTCTGTATTTTCTCCCACTGTTGTGCCCCTGATCGTCACTGTTGTGCCCCTGACTGTTTGTCTGCTATCGCCGTTTCTTTCCCGCTGTTGTGCCCCTGTTTGTCACTGTTGTGCCCCTGACTGTATTTTCTGCTCTCACCGTTCTCCCGCTGCTCCACCCCGCTCCCCGCTCCCTGGCGCTGCTCCCCTGCGGCCCCACCCCTGTTTCCTTCAGCCTCACACATTGCATCGCTCCCCTCCCCACTCGCCACCCCGCTCCCGCCTCCCAGCTGCTCCTCCCTCCCACTGAGTACTTAAGGTGGTCCCCGCGAGGCGGGGAGCTGTGACCTGACCTAACCTGGTCTGTGCCGGTCGCTCCACCCGCCGCGTGGCCCACCCGCGTGTGCCCAGTCCCCGTTTGCCACCGCCACTGCCGCCACTGCCAGTAACTGTTTCTGCCTTATTTTTATTGTGCCAGCATTCTGTATTTTCTCCCGCTGTTGTGCCCTGATCGTCACTGTTGTGCCCCTGACTGTTTGCCTGCTATCGCCGTTTTTTCCCCGCTGTTGGGCCCCTGTTTGTCACTGTTGTGCCCCTGATTGTATTTTGTGCTGTCACCATTCTCCTGCTGCTCCACCCCTCTCCCCGCTCCCTGCCGCTGCTCCCCCGTGGCCCCACCCCCGTTTCCTTCAGCCTCACACATTGCATCTCTCCCTTCCCCACTCACCACCCCGCTCCCGCCTCCCAGCTGCTCCTCCCTCGCTCCTCCCCCCACTCTCCATTTATGGCAGAGTCCGCATGTACGCGCAGCGGGTGCGCCAAAGGCAAGCCCATCTGCGCCCGTCCGCGCCTGGACCTAGCCCAGTGCCAGACCCCCTTGCCCCCGCAGAGGCCATCCCACCCGCCAGACGTACGACGCCGCCATCCTCAGCGCACTCAACACCGGCCGCATCCCTGGCTGCCACCTAGCCACCCCAGGACGCACCCACAGACCCTTCACCTGCCAATCCTGCAAGTTCTCCTGCATCCGGACCTGCACCGCACCCGCCAAGCCGAGCACCAGCAGCAACCACCTGAAGTGCATCCTGCTCAACACCCGCTCTGTCCACAGACACGCCGTGGAACTATGGAACCTACTCGACAACACATCTCCAGACGTCGCCTTCGTCACGGAAACTTGGATGAACACCTCCTCAGCCCCCGACATCGCCATCGCCATCCCAGACGGATACAAGATCATCCGGAGGGACTGCGTCAACCAGACAGGAGGAAGCATCGCCATCGTCCACAAGAACACCATCCGCATCACAACCAACTCCGACGACACCCTCACAGCCGCCGAACATCTTCACTTCCAGATACACACCGACCCCAAGACCACTCTCAGAGGCACCCTCATCTACAGACCCCCAGGACCCCGCACACAATTCAGCGAAGACATCACAGACTTCATCAGCCCACACGCCCTCCCCTCCGCTGACTACATCCTTCTAGGTGACCTCAACTTCCACCTGGAGAACAACAACGACAACAACACCACCACCCTGCGCCGGCCACACGCTTGACCTAGTCTTCTCCTCCAGCAAGTACATCTCCTTCAGCCACTTCACCGGACTCCACTGGGCAGACCACAGCTGCGTCCACTTCAGCTTCAGAAGGACCACGACTCACCACCACCCGCAGCAGGATCCCCACAGGAGCTGGACTAAGATCGCCACCGACCAGCTCACCACATCACTGAACCAGAACCCCCCTGCCAGATCAATGGACGACAACCAAGCAGCCAACGACCTCACACAGTGAATCACCAACTGCACTGACGACCTCGCACCCCTGAAAAACCATCCCAGCAGGCCCGGAAGCAAGAAAGCCTCCTGGTTCAACGACGACCTCAAGAACTCCAAGAAGGACTGCCGCACCCTTGAGAAAACCTGGCGAAAAAACCTGACTACAGACAACATGACCGCCCTCAAGCAAGCCAACCGCAAACACCACCAGCTGATCCACACCACCAAGAAGACAGCATTCAAGGATCGACTAGACAAGAACGCACACAACAGCAAGGAACTCTTCAGCATCGTCAAAGAGCTCTCCAACCCCAGCGCCGGAAGCAACGATATCACTCCCTCACAAGACCTCTGCGACGCATTCGCCTTGTTCTTCCACAGCAAGATCGCAGACATACACAACAGCTTCGGAGCACAAACCACGCACCCAACCACAGAACCTATGCCCCCCACCACCACCCTCCGCGCCTGGACCCCGGTCAGCACCGAAGACACCATCCACACGATGAACACCATCCACTCCGGATCACCATCCGACCCATGACCCCACCATGTCTTCAACAAGGCCGACTCCATCATCGCACCCTAACTCCGAGACATCATCAACTGCTCCTTCAACACCGCCACCTTCCCGGAAAGCTGGAAGCATGCCAAACTCAGCGCCCTCCTGAAGAAACCATCAGCAGACCCCCACCGACCTCAAGAAACTATCGTCCCATCTCGCTACTCCCGTTTCCTGCCAAAGTCATCGAGAACACCGTCAACAGACAGCTTGCCGCCTTCCTCGAGACGAACGGATCCCTCGACCACTCGTAGTCCGGCTTCCGAGCCAACCACACCACGAGACCGCCCTCATCGCAGCCACTGACGACATCTGAGCCCTGCTCGACAACGGGGAAACAGCGGCCCTCATCCTCCTGGATCTCTCCGCAGCATTGGACACTGTCTGCCACCGCAACCTAGTTCAACGCCTCAGCAACATCGGAATCCAAGAGAAGGCACTGGAGTGGATCATCTCGTTCCTCGCCGGGAGAACCCAGAGAGTCCGCCTCCCCCGTTCAGATCCGAGGCCACCGAAGTCATCTGCTGCGTACCACAAGGATCATCACTCAGCTCCACCCTCTTTAACGTCTACATGAGCCCCCTCACAACCATCACACGCCAACACAACCTCAACATCATCTCCTACGCCGACGACACCCAGCTGATCCTCTCCCTCACCAACGACCCAGCCACCGCCAGAACAAACCTACACAAAGGGATGAAAGACATAGCCGAGTGGATGATGAACAGCCGCCTGAAACGGAACTCAGACAAGACGGAAGTTCTCCTCCTTGGACCATCACCCTCTGCCTGAGACGACTCATGGTGGCCCCCTGCCCTGGGCAGCGCACCCAAACCAACGGACCACGCACGCAACCTGGGCTTCATCCTGGACTCCTCCCTCTCGATGACCAGACAAGTCAACGCCGTCTCATCATCGTGTTTCAACATCCTACGCATGCTGCGCAAGGCGTTCACGCACAGCGGGTGCGCCAATGGTGCGCCGAAGGCGTGCCAAAGGCAAGCCCGTCTGCGCCCGTCCCCGCCTGGACCACTCCCAGTGCCAGACCCTCTGGCCCCCGCAGAGGCCATCCCACCCGCCGGACGTACGATGCCGCCATCCTCAGCGCACTCAACACCGGCCGCATCCCTGGCTGCCACCGAGCCACCGCAGGACGTTCCTACGGACCCTTCACCTGCCAATCCTGCAAGTGCTCCTGCATCCGGACCTGCACCGCACCCGCCAAGCCGAGCACCAGCAGCAACCACCTGAAGTGCATCCTGCTCAACACCCGCTCTGTCCACAGACACGCCGTGGAACTATGGAACCTACTCGACAACACATCTCCAGACGTCGCCTTCCTCACGGAAACTTGGATGAACGCCTCCTCAGCGCCCGACATCGCCATCGGCATCCCAGACGAATACAAGATCACCAGGAGGGACCGCGTCAACCAGACAGGAGGAGGCCTCGCCATCGTCCACAAGAACACCATCCGCATCACGACCAACTCCGACGACACCCTCACAGCCGCCGAACATCTTCACTTTCAGATACACACCGACCCCAAGACCACTCTCAGAAGCACCCTCATCTACAGACCCCCAGGACCCCGCACACAATTCAGCGAAGACATCACAGACTTCATCAGCCCACACGCCCTCCCCTCAGCTGACTACATCCTTCTAGGTGACCTCAACTTCCATCTGGAGAACAACAACGACAACAACACTACCAACCTGCGCCGGCCACACGCTTGACCCAGTCTTCTCCTCCAGCAAGTACATCTCCTTCAGCCACTCCACCGGACTCCACTGGGCAGATCACAGCTGCGTCCACTTCAGCTTCAGAAGGACCACGACTCACCACCACCCGCAACAGGATCCCCGCAGGAACTGGACTAAGATCACCACCGACCAGCTCACCACATCACTGAACCAGAACCCCCCTGCCAGATCAACGGACCCCAACCAAGCAGCCAACGACCTCACACAGTGAATCACCAACTGCGCTGACGACCTCGCACCCCTGAAAAACCATCCCAGCAGGCCCGGAAGCAAGAAAGCCTCCTGTTCAACAACGACCTCAAGAACTCCAAGAAGGACTGCCGCACCCTTGAGAAAACCTGGCGAAAAAACCAGACTACAGACAACATGACCGCCCTCAAGCAAGCCACCCACAAACACCACCAGCTGATCCACACCACCAAGAAGACAGCATTCAAGGATCGACTAGACAAGAATGCACACAACAGGAAGGAACTCTTCAGCATCGTCCAAGAGCTCTCCAACCCCAGCGCCGGAAGCAACAATATCACTCCCTCACAAGACCTCTGCGACGCATTCGCCTCGTTCTTCCACAGCAAGATCGCAGACATACACAACAGCTTCGGAGCACAAACCACGCACCCAACCACAGAACCTACGCCCACCACCCTCCGCGCCTGGACCCCGGTCAGTACCGAAGACACCATCCACACGATGAACACCATCCACTCCGGATCACCATCCGACCCATGCCCCCACTATGTCTTCAACAAGGCCGACTCCATCATCGCACCCCAACTCCGAGACATCATCAACTGCCCCTTCAACACCGCCACCTTCCCGGAAAGCTGGAAGCATGCCGAACTCAGCGCCCTCCTGAAGAAACCATCAGCAGACCCCATCGACCTCAAGAACTACCGCCCCATCTCGCTTCTCCTGTTTCCTGCCAAAGTCATCGAGAAGACCGTCAACAGACAGCTTGCCGCCTTCCTCGAGACGAACGGATCCCTCGACCACTCGCAGTCCGGCTTTCGAGCCAACCACAGCACCGAGACCGCCCTCATCGCAGCCACTGACGACATCTGAGGCCTGCTCGACAACGGGAAAACAGCGGCCCTCATCCTCCTGGATCTCTCCGCAGCGTTAGACACTGTCTGCCACCGCACCCTAGTTCAACGCCTCAGCAACATCGGAATCCAAGATAAGGCACTGGAGTGGATCATCTCGTTCCTCGCCGGGAGAACCCAGAGAGTCCGCCTCCCCCGTTCAGATCCGAGGCCACCGAAGTCATCTGCTGCATACCACAAGGATCATCACTCATCCCCACACTCTTCAACGTCTACATGAGCCCCCTCACAACCATCGCACGCCAACACAACCTCAACATCATCTCCTACGCCGACGACACCCAGCTGATTCTCTCCCTCACCAACGACCCAGCCACCGCCGGAACAAACCTACATGAAGGGATGAAAGACATAGCCGAGTGGATGATGAACAGCCGCCTGAAACGGAACTCAGACAAGACGGAAGTTCTCATCCTTGAACCATCACCCTCTGCCTGGGACGACTCATGGTGGCCCCCTGCCCTGGGCAGCGCACCCAAACCAACGGACCACGCACGCAACCTGGGCTTCATCCTGGACTCCTCCCTCTCGATGACCAGACAAGTCAACGCCGTCTCATCATCGTGTTTCAACATCCTACGCATGCTCCGAAAGATCTTTCACTGGATATCCACCGAAACCAGGAAGACTGTCACCCAGGCACTCGTCACCAGCCGACTGGACTACGGAAACACCCTCTACACTGGAACCACAGCCAAACTACAGTAAAGACTCCAACACATCCAGAACGCCTCCGCACCACTCATCCTGGACATCCCCCATCACAGCCACATCTCCGGACACCTGTGGTAAATATTTGATTTACCGTCCTAATTTCTATGCAGGTAAGTACTTAATCAATAATAACTCAATCGGAAAGAAAAAGGCAGAGTCCGTGGTGTTAGAGTTCTTAGGGGTTTTATTCCTTAAAAAGGAATGGTCATGACCGGATATCTTGTTCCTGCCACCACTGGGGTGCAGGAAGGGATAGAGCAATATTTTATTGACAATACATAGCTTATATACTTGAGTTACATTATAGAAACCAATATAGTAGGCGTAACAGCTGAGAGAAACAAGATAAAACACACACGTGGTAATAATACGTAATTAGAAGGCGTGAACTAGGCGTGAACATAGAGGTGTGTGCTAGAAACGTCATAAGTAGGTGTCATAAGTGGGTGGCAACAAAAAACAGAATCTTGCAATGTCAGCAGAAATCTGAGGCCTGGATGCGCGCGCAGCTGCATGACGTGTGATTGACGTGAAACTGGAGGGTGCAGGGGACTTGACATTTACAATGGCGGAAAGAGACAGAAGTCTGGCATGTCAGATCAACTCGTACCTCTATCATATCTGATATCTGATGTTTGGGAACCATACTATCTGGGCGGAAGGGTCTCTGGGGCAGAAGCTATTCTATACTGACTGTGAGTGCGTGTATAAGCGTCTAAGTGTCTGCATGAGATGCGAGGGGGGCATGGGCCTTTCATGGTAACAGAGGCTATGAATCACTTGCACGGAGACAGTAAGGCCAGGCCCTTCGCTCTGCAGCTGGGGGGATGTTTACTTAAACTAGTAGGCAGGAATGCATTTTCGGAGAGCGGAACAGATAACTCGAAGGTTGAATTCAGTCTTGGCAGGCAGCAGGCTGAGCTAAACGCGGTGAGCCGCGCAGGGAGTAAGGCAGAGGTCACGGGTACAGAGACAGCCTGGGCTGAGGCTTTCAGAGTCAGAAAGCAGAAAAAGGCTCGATGGCAGAATTCAGGGCCTGCTTCGCCAGAGCTGAAAAACGTGTAAAGTACACCACAAAAAGACGTTGGCATGGCATACTTAGGAACGGACTATTCAACCCATTTTGGGTGGGTCTGAAAGAGGACATGTTAACGTTGGACGCAAATGTATTTGCGTCTTCATAGCTGGCACAGGAGGGAAGTTACATGCACTTTAAGCTCGTACATGGAGACGGTGGGGTACACGATAGGGAACATAACTTGACCAAAATTTTATATTTTCTCATTCCCTCCTTGTTCCCTACGGACCCTTCATGATATCTCGATCCTCATGAATCAATCAGTCTGCTCTTGTAACATCATTTGCTCGTCTCTCTTCCGTTGTCGGTTTGAGAGAAAACTGGAATGTTCAATGCACGATGTGGCGCACAGTCCACAAATCGCTGGCCCACACTGTAGGCACAGGCAACAACTGAATACTATGACAAGGGCAATGCCTAGGAAGGATAGGATCTTCCATCCCCAAGCGGTTAACGTTGTCCAGAACCAACCGGACCAGGTCCAGGTGCCTGGATTCTGATGTATCGAACTTGCAATCTTATGAAGACGTGTAATAGCTTTGTAGACAGTTGGCGCGTTTTCTGGAATGAAAACACAGCAACTTGACCCGATGACCTTACAGGCTCCACCTCTATCTGCCAAGATGACGTCAATAACAAGACGATTCTGAAGGACAACAATCCGCATAGCAGACTGTTCCTCTGTTAAGTTACCTAGAGCGGAGGCAGTTTCATTTACTACTGCTTCGAGTGTTCTGGTTAATCTACGTATCAATTTACTGTTTTGGACGGGGCCTGTGAAGAAAAAGAATCCTTTATTGAAATCTGTGTATTGCTCCCATGCCGTTTCGGTATAGTCGACAATCGGGAGATCTCTTCTGAGTCTACTCTTTACTAGGTTTGTATTTCTGTGATAATCAGGAGGGGCTAGGAAAACAGGTGGCAGAAGGAAGGCAATGTAACAGGTACCATCCCAATCGGGAGGTAAGCGTATGTATGCGGTATGGCCACAAACAAAGTAGGAATGACGAGTAGCTTTAAAGGAGGACTTGCCATGATCACTGAATTCGACCACGGTAGTACATTTACTATGACCTAAGTGTACTGAACCCTTCTTTCTGACACATAAGTCACCTGTGACTGGTAGTACTGACATAGCAGGGAGAACTGGTGCGGCTTCGGATTCAACAGTGAGAATCATAAGGTTAATTGTATAATTACCTAATCCATATACTTCATTTTCTAGATCAGTTCCTACTCTAGTGGGGAGTCCCTTCTTGTCAGGGTAACAGGCATTAAGCAGAACTAAGTTCAAGTTTCCCCAAACCCAGCTCCCTTTAAAAACAGCAACATCAGGATCTAAGGAATTAATTATTCTAAACCATGCACCACAGGAGCCATTATGAGTGAACGGGTACGGAAAGAGGGGCAGAACTCCCTTGTATTTCTGGTAGGGAGGGAGTTGGCCACATATCCAACAGTTTGTAGCATTGTTAGTCTGATGGGAATGGTGTAACATACTAATGAATGTGTTGTTGCGCAGCGCAAGTCTGTAAGAAAGTTCGTGGGGAGGTAATTCGCTAAAAGAATGTTCAGCAGAAACATTGAAAGCAGATTGTTCACGTTTGAAGATAGGGTAGTATATGGGAAGCAATATGCTAGCAACAATAATCAGGAGACTTAAAAAGAACATAATCAATAAAGTCACTATACAGTGACTACGAAGTGATTTGCAATATGCACGTTTCTTGAATTGTCTCTCTCTCTCTCTATCTCGATCTAGGGGATACATGTCAGAAACTATTTAACCGATTCACCTAGGGGAGGACTTAAACAATTAAACTGTCTGACTTGCTAGATTGAAGTTTCAGTCTATACTCCTCTTGGGGAGTTTTCTCTCGTTCGGGAACCTTAAAGTCACTAGGTTCGATACAGTCTTTGGAGGGGGTGGACGAGTCAGGGTCTGGTTTCAGTTTGTTGCACTTTTTAATATGACTCGTATGGATCCACCCCTTTCTGCCTTCCACCTTGATCGCGGTCTTCGTAGTAAGAAGGACGGTCTTCGGCTCTTTCCAGCGGGGCTCCAGCGGACTTTTCCTGTCGAAGTTCCTAATCAGGACAATGTCTCCTGGTCGGACATCGTGTGGCTTTACATCAGTGTTGTCAGGGAAGGCTGCAGCAACCTGTGAACGACATGATTGGAGTGCAGACATCAAGGAGGCAAGGTAATCTGTCAGCATATTACAATCGACATCAGTAATTTTCTTAGGCATGGGCGTCCCCCACATATTCGGTGGTCTACCAAAGACCACTTCGTACGGGGATAGTCCTGATCTCGAATGGGCAACCATTCTCATGTAGAATAATGCAACTGGCAGGGCGACTATCCAGTCGACCCCTTTCTCTTTACAAACTTTGGCAAGGCGGGTCTTTAGTGTCTGATTATGCCTTTCTACAAGGCCTGCGGCTTCGGGATGTCGGACACAATGGAATCTCCACTGATATCCTAACAGAAGGGAAACATGCTTCATAAGTTCGGATGAGAACGGCTGTCCGTTATCTGAGTACACGACACGAGGCAAGCCGTACCGTGGGAAGAATTCTCGAACCAGCTGCTTGGCAGTGGTCGGGGCAGTGTAATCTGGGACTGGATATGCTTCGGTCCAACGGGAGAGTGCACAAACAACTACGAGGACATATTTGAATCCTCGACAACGGTCCATCTGGATATAATCCATCTGGAGGACTTCAAAAGGGTGATCGGGAGGATGGAATCCACCTTGCTCTACAGGAACGCTTTTACCGGGATTGAACTGACAACAGATCATGCAAGTACGCACTTTCTGTTTTGCTGCTGCTCGTAAGTGTTTGTTGTACCAGAGATTCTGTAAACTGTCTAACATAGCTTTCTCTCCTAGATGTGCTGGACTATGTGCTGTATTTATCATGATTTGAACCATTGAGTCGGGGAGAAACCATGTAGATTTTCCCTTCGTGACCCATCCTTGATCTGTCTGGATCCCTCCTAGTTCAGTCCATTTCTTTATTTCATCTGTAGTAGCATGTGTCTGGATATCGATTACATCTAGGGTGGGATCCCTGACTGACATACACTGTGTTGGTACTATTGTCTTTGTCACATCGGTAGTCTGAGTGTGAGTCAATGCTGTATGTTTTGCTGTCTGGTCTGCCAGGTCATTACCCTGGGAAACAGAATCCGTAACTTTAGTATATGCTTTACACTTCATGACGGATATGCCTGAGGGCAGATGTATTGCTTCTAACAGTGCTTGAATGAGGGGACCGTGTTGTATCTTGGCACCATGAGAGGTCAAGAAACCTCGTTCTTGCCATAACATTCCGAAGTCGTGTACGACTCCGAACGCATAACGGGAATCAGTGTATATGTTAACATTTCTGTTCTTGGCTAGTATACAAGCTCGGGTCAGAGCGATGAGCTCCGCCGCTTGAGCAGACAGTGTGTCAATACGATGTGTTTCTTTAACTTCAGTTTCAGTGGTCACTGCATACGCGGCCACTAATTCTCCTGTACTTGTTCTCATGCATGAACCATCCACGTAAAGTGTCAGGTCTGGATTTGTCAGTGGGACATCTGTTAAGTCTCGTCGAGGCTTTGTTACTGCATTAATGATCTCTATACAATCATGCGGGGCTGGATCTGTCATAATTGTAGGTAACAATGTTGCGGGATTCAGAATGCTGCAGCGTCTGATTTCTATGTGTGGCTGGAATAGTGTCAATTCATAACCTGTCAGTCGTGCTATAGTCAAGTGCTGAGTCTGAGTTCTGTTTAAAAGAACCTCTACAGAATGTGGAACTTGTACTGTTAATTGATGTCCTAAAACAATTTAGTCGCTCTGTCTGATTGCTAGTGCTGTTGCTGCTACTGACTTCAAGCACGCAGGGAGTGCCTGGGCTACTGAATCCAATGTACTTGAAAAATAAGCGCAAGGCTTATGTGAACCTGCTTGGTCTTGAGTGAGGACAGACAATGCTGTACCATCACGTTCTGTAACAAAAAGTGTGAACGGTTTGCTGTAACATGGTGTCGCTAGAACTGGTGCTTGACATAAAGCTTTCTTCAATTCCTCAAAAGCCTGTGTATGTTCCTGAGTCCAAGGGAGGGCAGTCGAAGTTGCTGCCTCCTGTGTTGTTAACTGAATCAGTGGTTTAGCTAGAAATGCATACTGAGGAATCCATTGTCTGCAGTACGAGGTGAGGCCTATAAAGGCCCGCACTTCCTTTTGTGTCTGGGGTTGTGGCATATTTACAATTAACTGAATGCGATCGGGAGTGAGCTGTCTCCCCACTTTGGACAGCAAGTGACCCAAGTACACAACTTGCTGAACACAGAATTGTAGCTTCGAAGGAGACACCTTGTGTCCCTTGTCGGCCAGAAAATGTAAAACTGTCAGTGATGCTTGTTCACATTCGGGCTCACTTCGTGCGGTGATCAGCAGATCATCGACGTATTGCAGTAAGGCAGTGTTAACTGGCATTATGATACAATCAAGTTGTCTTTTCAGTGCTTGGCTATAGATGCTGGGGCTTTCTGTGAATCCTTGAGGTGCGCGTGAAAATTTGAAACTTCGTCCATTTAAACTGAATCCGAAGAGATATTGGCTCTCCGGGTCAATAGGTACACTGAAGAAGGCGTTCTTGAGGTCAATTACAGTAAAGAACGTTGCTTCTGAATCAATAGCAGTCAATAGGGAAGAGATGTCGGGAACCACAGGGTACTGTGGAACAATACATTTATTCAGTTCTCTTAAATCAATCACCAGCCGATATACTGGCGGTGCATTGGGATCAGTACGTTTAAGAATCGGAATGATAGGGGAATTACAGATATTGGAGTCGGTCTCTACGACCACTCCTTGGGCAATGAGCTCTTCAATGATTTCCAGTAAAGCCACTACAGCATCGGGTGGTAACTTGTATTGTCTGATTCTGGGTAGAACAACACCTTGTTTGAGTGTAACACGGTATGGTGTAATGTGCATACAACCTACGTCAGTTGGGCCTTTTGCCCATAAGTGATCCGGTACATTTTTCAATCTGACATCAAACTCTCGTAATACATAATGACCCTTAAAGTCTCTCAAGAAAAGTCTAACTCCTTCCGGAGAACAACAGATCACAGCTCCTAGAGCCTTCAATGTTTTTATTCCTAACAGATTTTCTGGACATGATTTCGTAAGTAACAAGTCTGTAACACGTGATAATGGACCCACAGCCAGGGGGACTGGTTTCGTTACCTCATTTACAATAGGCTGTCCTGAAAAACCAAGGGAAACATTCTGTGAGCCTGAGAGGGGTGCCCCTGGGACTTCATCATGGCTGATTGTGGTGCGACTTGCCCCTGTGTCAATTAAAAACTTTCTGTCTTTTCCCAATACTTGACTTTGTACATAAGGACCCTCTTGATCTACAGGAATTTCAATAAGAGGCAAGCCACCCTCCCTCTCTAGGCTGTTTCATGTGTATCGTGGATAATCGGGGTAATCCGATTGGGCATACTGGTACATCTGCTGCGAAACTTGCTGAGTCGCGGCAATGGGCTGTGGCTGTGACTGTGACTGTCTCTGTGGTACTGCTACTGTCTGTGCTGCATGTGGTGAAACATGCATAGGCTGTGTATTCTGCATGGGCTGTATATTCTGTGAAGTCTGTTGCTGACTCTGATTTTGTCTAGGTGGATGCGGTCTTTCTTTAGTTTTACCTGTGGATATATTATGTTTCAGAACTGGGCATTCATGTACGTAGTGACCTGGCTGCTTGCAATAATTGCATGTCCCTTTAACGGGAGCTGTGGCGTGACCTGTCTGGGTCGTACCCTTTCTCTGACCGTCGGCTGGAACCGACTGGGCCACTAACATTTTCATTTTCGTGTCTTTCATACGTTTCTGTTCCTGATCCTGTTCTTCTCTAATTCTGTTCTGATGGTATTGTAACATCTGTAACATCTGAGATGGCGTATTTGCTTGCCAAGTACTTTCAACTTTGTACACGCGGTTCTTGACTAGTGGCAGGGAATTCTCGACTAGTTTTGATACAAAAAGATGCGGGTACGACTTGCTACTCGGCTTAAGGCCACTATTGATAATAAAACATTTCTCGAATCTTGAATAGAAGTCACTAGTATCTTCATCGTGTTTCTGTTTACAGGCCGAAATTGCGTCCCAGTCTTCCTTTCTAGTTGTCAGTAATCTTGGTAGAACCTGTACTATTAAACCTGGTAATGCTTTAGTTTTCTCCCCAAGGCCTAGCCCAGGGGTACGAAGTTTCTCCTCGTCCTCTATTTCTGTCCACACAATCTTTTTATCTCCCACCTCCCATTCTCTTTCCTTCAGCTTCTCGTAGATGCCCGTGGGCAGCAGTACCTTTAACATTTTCATAATATCTTCATATGTGTAATCTCCCATCAGTAACATGTCTTTAAGTTCTCTGTGAAAACCTGCAGGGTCTTTATCGTGACACGGTACTAGTTTCTTCATTTCCAATAGTTCTAACTTGGTCAGAGGTGTGTGTACCTACACACGTTTCAGGGCGTTATCAGTACCCATGACTGGGTGTACTTCTCGTAAGGGGTTCTGACTTTCAATGCCATGTAGACGCTCCATATGATACATTTTTCTTTCTGGGGGCGGAGCGGGAACGTATTCGGAACTTAAGAACGTGTTATATCTGTACCGTTGTTCTAGAATTATTTGAATTAACTTGGTACTTAGGTCTCTCCATCTATCCATGAGTAGTGCTTCTAATGTATCGTGTAAGGGACCTGGGTCAGAATGTTGATGTCTGAATAACGTGAGGAGGTGCTGAATCATGTATACACCTGCTAATTTCTGCTCGTCTGGGGAAAGGTTCAGGAATGTCTGCGCTACGGTATCATCATGGTATATGTTCGGATTGTCAGCCCATAGTACAGCTGACCGGGCTAGTTCTTGTTCATCCATAGAATTTAGTACATGGTACCCCATTCGTTCTCGAAGCATTTTATCAGTCTCTTGAAACTGATGTTCAGGAGAATTCGGTTTTGTTATGCCAGAGAGGAAGACTCTCTTGCTTTCTGGACGAATGCCTTTCCTAAGATAAGTTCCTTTACCTACATACGCTATCATGTCTGTAGTCTTTTCTGGTTCTCCAGATCCTTCCTCCTCTTCAGAGGAAGCTTCTTCTTTCTCATTCTCGTGTACTTCTATTACTGCACTTCTTATCTTCCTGTACATACTGGCTATGCAATTCTGTTTATCATGCTTTCCTTCGGCTATATTTTGACCCCACTTTGTTAGGGCATCCATTTCATCCTGTTCTGTCTCAGGCCTGTCTCGTTCTCTAATAAAGCAATTTATGAAAAAACGTAGTATATATGCTTGAGTGTCGACTTTTTGATGTGCCATGGCTTCCTTAATACTTTCAGGGTTTCCCCCAGTCCGGACAAAATGATATATCCTATCTAGGTGCTCTTTCATTCCTGAGAATAACACTAGGTAATCTGTAGCTTGTCGTAAACGTAGCGATGCCATCAACATCCTATCGTCTTTACCGGGTACTGGATCGTATCTGCAAACTTGAAGCGGTTCTTTGAGTATGTCGAGACGGGGTGATTGGAATGAAAAGGGCCTTTGCATGTCCCTAAGGTTTAATCTGTGTGTTGCTGGCGGGGTCTGGTAACCCCTGGTCGCACCTCCTGAGGCGGAGGCTTGAGCATTATCTCTCTGTGGAGTCTGTATTTGTACTTGAACTTGTCTTTTAGTAGGATCAGGCGCAAACGGATTCGGTATCTTAACCTTAGGTGAGGGAAGTGGTGGAGGTGGAGGAACGACAGGCTGTCGGTCATGGGGAACTTGTTGCGGTAATGGCGGGGTGCGATCTGGAGGCGTGTTGCCATCTCCGTCACCGTCAGTAGGCGGGACGAGGGCACGTAGATTTGTGTAAGCGGGTGCTACATCATTTAGATAGGAATTCAGGAAGATGTCTTTAGTAGTCTTGTGTTTTACTTTAATTGGAACCAATGGTGGTGGCAGATTTTTCGGCATTTCTGAAGTGGCCTCAGGCGTACCTTCGGCTACTAAGTACATACCATTTACAAGATTGTTTCGTGCGCGGTCTACTTGTTCTGATTTTACTCGAATCCCTTCAGTAACTAATTCGTTTTCTCGGGCTTTATCTGATTCTTCTCTATGTCTGTCTTCTCTACGGAGTGCTTTTTCAGCACGTTTATGTGATTCTTTACGCCAAAATTCTATGGCGTCTTTCTGAGATTGTCTGGCTTTCTTTTTCCATAATGCTTCTTCTACCTTCATGATGCACTCGGCATCCCATGTTCCGGTAACAGGCCATCTGTGTCTTTCGTCTAGATGCTTAGTATAATCGGCCCATAAATCTAGATATAATATGGCGTCTATGCCATGTTTCTGATACATGAAGTTTCCAGGAGTGTCCCTAGGGGGAATAGGAATTTCTTCCTCTAGTATCCCTTTTCTAGTTCCTATCTGTTTTAGCTTATTAAAAAACGGCATCTTGTCTACTTAGTACTGAATGCTCAATCCTAGCTGTTTAATTCTGACTCTGAACACAATTAGTTACACAAGAACCCAGTAATGTACATTAGAAACAGTCACTCATACCACGACATTAAACACATAAAAAGACATTTGAAACATATATGACTACCCCCTTTACTGGATGTACTGCTAAACAGCACAGATACACTGCTGAGAACAGTGCAAGAACTAGGATAACTGATATACTGCTAAACAGTACAGATACACTGTCTAAAACAGTGCAGACCGAATTTGTGTACCCAAACCCGTCTAGATACGTCCCAGCAATGGTACTCACCGGGAAGCACGGACAACAGAAGGCCTCGGAAAACTCGACTGGACTGGACCGGACTCGACTCGACTCGACACGTTTGATACTTCGGAAAACTGGTGGGCCTCTTGACACCTCGGACCTTGCTTCTTTCGGCTAGGCTCTGGTCGGGATCCTCCGCGCTCCTCACCGCCTCGTCTGGGTGCTGATTGCAGTCTTCGTCGCCTCCGTGGGCCAGAGGGAGATACAGGAAATCCTGCCAGTACGCGTAGTTTCCGTCTAACTGATGGCAGGGGACAGAGCTTGCAACGCACCAACCGGCGCGTGAGGTGGGGGAGGGGTCCCTATTCGGGCGCCAAAATGATGTGGTAAATATTTGATTTACCGTCCTAATTTCTATGCAGGTAAGTACTTAATCAATAATAACTCAATCGGAAAGAAAAAGGCAGAGTCTGTGGTGTTAGAGTTCTTAGGGGTTTTATTCCTTAAAAAGGAATGGTCATGACCGGATATCTTGTTCCTGCCACCACTGGGGTGCAGGAAGGGATAGAGCAATATTTTATTGACAATACATAGCTTATATACTTGAGTTACATTATAGTAACCAATATAGTAGGCGTAACAGCTGAGAGAAACAAGATAAAACACACACGTGGTAATAATACGTAATTAGAAGGCGTGAACTAGGCGTGAACATAGAGGTGTGTGCTAGAAACGTCATAAGTAGGTGTCATAAGTGGGTGGCAACAAAAAACAGAATCTTGCAATGTCAGCAGAAATCTGAGGCCTGGATGCGCGCGCAGCTGCATGACGTGTGATTGACGTGAAACTGGAGGGTGCAGGGGACTTGACATTTACAATGGCGGAAAGAGACAGAAGTCTGGCATGTCAGATCAACTCGTACCTCTATCATATCTGATATCTGATGTTTGGGAACCATACTATCTGGGCGGAAAGGTCTCTGGGGCAGAAGCTATTCTATACTGACTGTGAGTGCGTGTATAAGCGTCTAAGTGTCTGCATGAGATGCGAGGGGGGCATGGGCCTTCCATGGTAACAGAGGCTATGAATCACTTGCACGGAGACAGTAAGGCCAGGCCCTTCGCTCTGCAGCTGGGGGGATGTTTACTTAAACTAGTAGGCAGGAATGCATTTTCGGAGAGCGGAACAGATAACTCGAAGGTTGAATTCAGTCTTGGCAGGTAGCAGGCTGAGCTAAACGCGGTGAGCCGCGCAGGGAGTAAGGCAGAGGTCACGGGTACAGAGACAGCCTGGGCTGAGGCTTTCAGAGTCAGAAAGCAGAAAAAGGCTCAATGGCAGAATTCAGGGCCTGCTTCGCCAGAGCTGAAAAACGTGTAAAGTACACCACAAAAAGACGTTGGCATGGCATACTTAGGAACGGACTATTCAACCCATTTTGGGTGGGTCTGAAAGAGGACATGTTAACGTTGGACGCAAATGTATTTGCGTCTTCATAGCTGGCACAGGAGGGAAGTTACATGCACTTTAAGCTCGTACATGGAGACGGTGGGGTACACGATAGGGAACATAACTTGACCAAAATTTTATATTTCCTCACACCTGAGAGACCTGCACTGACTCCCCGTCAGCAAGAGAATCACGTTCCGACTCCTCACCCACGCACACAAGGCCCTCCACAATCTGGACCCCAGGTACCTCAACAACCGCCTGACCTTCTACACTCCCACCCGCCAGCTACGATCGACCAACCACCCCCTCGCCACCGTTCCGCGCATCCGGAGAGCCACCATGGGAGGAAGATCCTTCTCATACCTAGCGGCCAAGACTTGGAACTCCCTCCCCATTCACCTCCGTCTTACCCAAGACAACCTCTCCTTCCGGAAGCAACTGAAGACCTGGCTGTTCGAGCAGTAGCGGACCCCCACGCACCCAAGCGCCTTGAGACCCCCAGGGTGAGTAGCGCGCTATACAAATTTCTTGATTGATTGATTGATTATTCGGAGCGGGTTGTGGGTTTATAGGGGAATAGGGTGGGAAGTAATTTAATTGGAATTAAGTAATTATTGAAATATATGTTTGTGTATTGATAATTCATTATTATTGTTTTTTATTACTTATTAATTTTTGGTATTGAAAATTAATGTGTTGTAATTCATTATTAATAGATAATTAGTGCTTAATCAATATTATTTATTGGTATTTATGATTAATTAATTATTACATATTTTGTCATTGGTAATTAATTGTAAGTAATTTTTTATTGGTATTGATAATTAATTTACTTTTATTTACATACTGAATCATTACTTTCCCTACTGTTGCACTCACTGGAGTGGGAATAGTAATTTTTACCCCTACGCTATCCAACACTTTCCCTACTGTTGCATGCACTGGAGTAGGAATAGTAATTGTTACCCCTACTCTATCCAACACTTTCTCTACTGTTGCACTCACTGAAGTGGGAATAGTAATTTTACCCCTACGCTATCCAACACTTTCCCTACTGTTGCACTCTCTGGAGTGGGATAAGTCATTTTTACCCCTACGCTATCCGACAGTTTCCCTACTGTGGCACTCACTGGAATTGGAATAGTCATTTTTACCACTACACTATCCAACACTTTCCCTACTGTTGCACTCTCTGGAGTAGAAATAGTAGTTTTTACCCTCCTGATATCCAACGGTTTCCTTACTGTTGCACTCACTGGAGTGGAAATAGTAGTTTTTACCCTCCCTCTATCCAACGATTACCGTACTGTTGCACTCTCTGGAGTGGGAACAGCAATTTGTACCCCAACGCTATCCAACACTTTCCCTACTGTTGCACTCACTGGAGTGGGAATAGTAATTTTTACCCTCCTGCTAGCCAACGCTTTCTCTACTGTTGCACTCACTGGAGTGGGAATAGTAATTTTTACCCTTCCGCTATCCAACGCTTTCCCTACTGTTGCACCAACTGGAACTGGAGTGGGAATAGTAATTTTTACCCTCTGGTTATTAAACTCTTTCCCTACTGTTGCACTCACTGGAATGGGAATAGTCAATTTAACCCTCCCGCTATCCTACGCTAAAAATATTGAATATTTTTTAATAATATTACGTTAATATATATATATGTGCGGTATGAATCTTCCTGAAAATCAGCATGCAGCCAAACAGTAAGAGGAGACAAGACCCATTTTCTTGGTGTTCAGAGTTTTATTTTGCCCAACACCAGTCTGCCGTGACACGTTTCGGCTACCAAAAGTCTTGATCACATGACGCAGTCATGGGGGCTGGCTACCCGTTTTAAAGTGCTAGATGCCTGACGCGTAATGAACATAGAGGACATATTAAATGCCTAAATGCATTAGAATTTCAAAGTACATTTAACTGGAAATGTTACACAAAGGTTGAGTTGTTTATAACTGTATAAATACGAATAACAAACTCTATTGCACTGATATTACATTTGCATCACTATTTGTAAAATACGATTGCACTTAAATTGTGGATCGACTGAACGGAAATAAATATATTAAAACACATAAATAGTACCAATGCATTAAAATGTTATAAATATTTCTGTTCCGTATCAGACTCACATTGCAACCAGGTTGAGTTGGTGCTCTGGTTGTGAACTTGTCAGGTTGCTAAACGTATGTTCATAAAACAACAGTAAAAACAAAGCAAGACACATAATTTTAAGAGATTTGACTTAAAACTGCGTTCACAAAGGTTAACAATAGTAATAACCCTCCTGCTCTATTGGGCAGTGTGGGATCATGTGCAAATAGGCAAAAAATTCAGTGCATGTTGATTAAATGTGCAACATCACGCGACAGTAAAATCATAAAGTGCTACCAGTGATAAAACAAAGATGTGCATAATGATTAAAAAGAGAATAGATAAAATATCTGATGATTCAAAGAATTGCATTGTGGAGGCTAAAGGAAATTCATAAGATGTTATTGTTAATGGAGTTTACAACTGCAGGGACGGAGTCAATGCGCAATTTTTTACTTATATACAGAGTGACAGTTTTATAAATAGGTGTGGCAATCCTCACTGTTGTTGAGACCATTAGGCATCTTGCTGTCCAGCATGATGATGTATCTGGTCTCAAGTTTGCGCAGTCTCCACCTCTTAATTGAGGGGGGACACTGTCTATTACATAATAAGTCAGATCTTTGGGATTTCTGTCATGCGCAGCTTCGAAATGTCTGGCTACAGGATATGTAGGGTCCGCATTGCTGATAGCCCTCAAGTGTTGCAGTATTCTTTTATGTACTTGGGGCCTCGTGCTCCCTACATATCTAAGCCCACATGGGCATTCTAAGACATACACCGCAAACTCTGATTTGCAGTTAAGTTTCTCTCTTATTTTGATGGGAGTAAGAGAGAATGGTATTGTATATTCTGATTTACTGATACCATTTTTACAAGCCTTGCATGTGGCGCATTTCAAAAACCCTTGCTCCCTTCCAGCCACGAGCCCGTGACTAGCTCAGGGCTACTAGAAACCAAACTAGTTTGCATAGATCTTGCTTTTCTGTAGGTAATATTGGGTGAGGTAGTTACTAAGTTGCCTACAACTGGGTCACTTCTGATTAAAAACCAATTGTCTTTCACAATTTTCCGAATAGATTTGTGTTGGTTGCTGAAAGTCATCATAAGTCTGGTTTCATTGGTTGCATCAGTTTGAGAGGTTCTGACAGTTGCATCGGAGGGGCATAACAGTTGTTGTCTATCTTGCATATTGGCTCTCCTCATTGCACTGTCAATGGTGTGCAAGTCATAACCTCTAGCTACAAATCTAGATCTGCACTCATATTGAGCGCTAAGGCAATCTGTATCGTTGTTACATATTCGCCTGATGCGGAGCATATCCCCATAGGGGATGCTCTTTATCAGGTGTGTTGGATGGTGGCTATGAGCATGCAACACAGTGTTGCCTGCCGTCGGTTTTCTGTGAAGCTTAGTTTGTAGCATGCCTTGTTCTATGTATATCTCTACATCAAGAAAAACAATGGACGTGGTACTGATTGTGCTGGTAAAATGTAGATTAAGGTTGTTTACATTCAGTTGGTCAATGAATAAGGTAACATCATCAGTAGAACCATCCCATATAACAAAGAGGTCATCAATGTACCTCCACCAACATTTGACCTTTGTGTTCATGGTGGCTGCGTGCTGGGTCATGAGGACCTGCTCCTCCCAGAAGCCCATGTGGAGACAGGCATAACTGGGAGAGAAGCAGGCCCCCATAGCCACACCTCTAGTTTGCAAAAAGAGTTGGTTTGAAAAAAGAAATACATTATTTTCCAAGCAGGCTAAAATCACATCTACCACCATTCTGGAATGTTCTGCACAATCTGTAGTTCTTTTGTAGAGATAATGTTGTATCGCCTTCATCCCATCCCTGTGATGAATACTTGTGTACAGGGATGTCACATCCAGAGACACTAAAAGAAAATTGGGTTGCCATTCAAAGTTGGAAATAATATATATATGTATTAAGCAATACAAATGCATGTTTATTAATTTTTTTAATTACATTAATTATTGATTCATTTTAAGGTTATTTAAGTATTTTTAAGTATGTTTTAGTTAATTATATTTATTATTTCATTAATTTTAAATTACTTTTGAGACATTTAAAAAATTCGATATTTTAACAAACTATATCATTTAAAACAATATTTTGGATTCAATATTTTTGTACTTACCAGTTTGTAGATAGGAATTAGATATTCTGGTAGATGATATTTTGTCACCGATATTTTTGTGGGTCGATATTTAGCTCCTCGATATTCTGTTAGTGATTCGTTTGAAATGGCATTATTTTCCTGGCATAATTAAATTGTGCACCATTATGGACTAACTCTGAAGATTGTAAATATACTTTCAGCATACCATATAGCAAGTGGGCAAGGATCTCTTACAGGGAAGCACTTAAGCTTAGGTATCAATTTTGATAAGTCATCACACAACTTATTCATATATACCTAGCTGAATCACTGCAAATACAAACAATATCTCTCCAATCTTTGTTGAATTTGTTTAGAACTTTTTGTAGCACCATTCCAAATGACACTGTGACACTGTGTTCCATGTTTTTCAAACGCCGGGTGCCATGTTTTCCCGACCATCACAGATGCTTGCACTCTTGTCACATACACCTGTCACTGCACCTTGCATCGAATGTTTAAAGCCTGGGGTGTTTGGCAATTCACCTACTATCAATACAGACTCACAAGTAAAGGGGATGATGCATCAAAGGGTTACATATAATTTTGATATTTCCTGATTTTCTACCATTTAAAAAATAATCAACTGTCACCTAAAACATGCTTCTAATCCTTGCTACTTTAGACCAAAGACCACAAAACTGAAAAAAGCAAATGTGGCCTCCCTAAAAAGCAAAACTCAAGCAGAATAATGTCAGCCCAGCCTTTCTTGCTGCTGCCTTGAATAACAAAGTTACAATGTATTGGCCCCTTCAGGAAGAAATACAAATGACTCTTTTTTTTAAACCATTGCTTAAAAAATACAATAAAAGAACTACTAATGCTGCTATAAACTTATTAATTGCACAAAAAGACCTTGAGATATGTTTTTATGTTGCGGCATTTATCTTAAAATCAATTTATGTGAGAAAAAGTATCATGATTTTTAACGGATTTTAATGTAATTAATTGGAGTATTTCTGTGTAATTGGATTTAACTGTTTATATATATATATTTATTGCTTTTCTGGTTGTAATACATACTGAATAAAGCTTGCTGAACCGAACCTACTCTTTTAATCTCCTTTTCCTTTCTTTGAATGGCATTTAGTTTGTAGTTCTGCAGGTTTTTTTCAGTGTGTATATGTTTACACTAGTAAAGGCTATTTGCCTTTCAGCGAGGATCAGTTATTATAGGTTTAAACCTAAAACAGGATAGCCTAAACATAATTCATTAGCCTTTGAACATTGTATTTTGATGAATTACAAGGCCTCACAATTGTGATAGAAGAATGACATCCACAATCCACAGCTCCATATAGTTGTTGTTTCTATGACCAAGAATGATTTAATATCGCTTGATATAATCTAATTAGCATGACAAACTTATTTCTCACTGAGTCATTATTAACAGTGTATGGGAAAGACTATTTTGTAAATTTACAGTGTGTGTGCATGCAGCTGTTTGTGTGGAAAATCCCCTGTAACCTTTATGATTGTATTAACAATTGATATTTAAGGGATTAATTTCTTAAATACAACAGGAAAAATCCAGGGTCGCCGGGAAATGGATACCCCAATATCTCTGTAATCTGGGCCAGAATCTCGGTCCATGAGGTTCTGATGGTCGGGAAATCCTACCAGATGTTTTTAAGCCACCCAACATTCCACAATCCTTCCAACACAGATCTAATGTTTTGGATAAGATTTTCTTGAGTTTGGTGGGATATTGATACTAATCAAATGACAGTTTCTAATGGGCTTCTCTCAGTCCCATAGAATGGTTAAAACATGGGATATGTTGCCATAGCTTTGACCAACTAGTCTCCGAGATGGGTTCTCCAAGAATCTGCTCCCATCATTCCATATGATGTGGTCTAGGTGTAAGTAGACTGTCTAATAAGAGTGCGTATAGAAAAGAGATACACCCCTTTGTACCACAGCCCCTCCTTGCAAAGTGCTCAATCTGTGAAAGCTTGCTAGTGACCGCTTCTCTCATGTCTGGTTTAAGTACATAGGGGCATATTATCAAGGGGGTTTTTTCGCTTTAAAAGCCAAGAAAGCGGAGATAAAATTATCTCCCTATTACCTAGCTGTCGCTAACACCAGTTAGCGACAGCTAGTAGGAGATAGCGACCATCTTGGGCCCCAATTTGCATATCAGTGATATTTATCACTAATGACATTCAAAGTGGGCGTGCCAAGATGTTAGCAACTGGAAACAGTTGCTAACATCGCTATCTCCTATTACCAACTTTTGGAGATATTCGCGCGAAGCGCGAATATCTCCAAAAGCTAACACCTGCCCTGAGCAGTTCTTAGCCATGTTATCCAATGGGAGGTGGATAACATGGCTAAGAGCATTAGCTCAGTAATGCATGAATATCGCTGACTTTTCAGCGATATTCATGCATTGCGGCCGATTTTTATCGCATTTGCGATAAACCTTGGTAATACCAAGGTTTATCTGCGATACAAATCGCCGCAGCTCAGCGGTAAATTTTTGTCTCTAACCAAGCAATAGCGATAATTATCGCTATTGCTTGGTAATATGCCCCCCAGTGTTTTGGTTGAGTATCAGGGAGGCGTAAAATCCCTTTGGCAGTGCTCAAGAGTCCTAATATCCTAATTATGAAATAAGTCAGATATCAAATGAGCGGGGATAAATCAGTGATGTGGCTCTGTTTAAAGGCCGCAAAAATGGCATTGGCTGCAGCGTGGAAGCGTAAGGAGGCACCCTCTCTTACTCAATGGTATGCTAGGCTGTGGCGTACAGTCACGATGGAACGAATGTCTGACATTTTAACAGACTCTTACAAAATCTTTGAATATGTCTGGGGTCTATTGGTGAGCTGTCTTTCCAAGACAGCTCGTCCGCGCCAAGGTAGCGCCATGGGCGCCCTATGCTGCCAGTTTGGATCCTTCTCTTCTGGAGCATCTCCCTCCGGGGCCACCCTACTCTAGAGAACAACTTATTCTACTGGGTCAGAGACATGCAGATAAAGGAATACTCTCTCTAGCACCCATGGCACATCCTCGAGCTGATATACTGCGTAACGATCTTTTCAACTGTGGCCTACTAAATGTCAGGTCCCTGCCTAAACATTGCACGGAGATCCAACTTATAATGGACTCTCATGAACTTGACATCCTGTTCATGACAGAAACATGGACTCGTCCAGACTGTCTGGTTGACCCTGGCTTCGCCTGCCCTTCCGGGTTCAAATTCCTCCACTCCCCAAGGCCTGTGGGAACTGGCGGGGGGGTGGGAGTGATTTTTAGAGCCTCCTGCAGTATTAAGATTCTTAGCTTAGACCCAATCTTGGGCACTGAGATGCTGGGGCTCTCCATCCAGACTTGTTCAGGGACTACTGCCACTGTACTAGTCTGCTACCGCCCTCCAGGCTCGTTTAACCTACTACAGCAACAAGCTCTAATCACTACCTTGACCAATATCGCCCTATCTCACCATAAGCTTCTTATTCTTGGTGATTTTAATCTTCGCGTAACGGCACACTTGACTTAGCTCTCGGTAACCTTCTTCAAGCATGTGATAGCTTTGGTCTTTCGCAGCTGGTCTCCAACGCCACCCACATAGCTGGCCACCGCCTGGACTTGGTCTTTGCGGCACCGGATCTGGTGGTTATGGGGGACACTCTTCCAATGGACTGGACAGACCACTCGCTAGTTAAATTCTTTCTTTGCAAGAAGTTGAACTCACATAAGGCACCTGCGCCGTCCAGGGAAATTAAGTGTAGAGACTGGAAGGCTCTTTCACGACTACACCTCTCTGGGGATGTGTTCCATCTGGCTTCGCTCTTTGATGAGAACAAATGTGCTGATGATAATTACAACTCTTTTTACTCCAGCATTTCTCTGGCGGTAGATACCTCGGCCCCTCTAAAAACTCGGCTCATTAGGGGTAAAGACTCCGCTCAATGGTTTAATGATGATCTAAAAACTTTAAAATTGGAATGTAAACAAGCTGAGAGAAAGTGGAGACGCGACTACAGCGAAATCTCCAAAGCTGCTTGGAAGACTAAGATTCTGGCGTATAAAAATCTCATTAAAAAGTCTAAAGCGGACTATTACTCCACTCTGATCCGCAACGCCACCTCTAACTCGAGGAGCATTTTTAATATCTTAAATAGCGTCACCAATCCGGAGTCTTGCAAGAATGTGATTGTCCCGTCCCAAGAACTCTGTGACAATCTTGCCACCTTCTTTAAAGAGAAAATAGATCTGATCCTGAAAGACTTGGACACCCCTCTTGACACGGATTCCCCTTCTGACCCGGGTTTGGTTCCCTTAGTTGACCAATTACCCGATTCGGCTTTGGCGCCAGAGGTGTCACTGTGCAGGTTTCTGCCACTTACATTTGATTTATTTACCAAGATAGCTAGAGGGATTGTGTCTGGCTCTCCCCTGGACCCGGTGCCCCCTAAAATTTGGAAGGAATTTGAAGATGAGTTTTTCCCCACACTCCATCTCATTTGCAATCAATCCCTGGTGACTGGCACCGTCCCTGCCCATTGGAAACGGGCATTAGTCTCCCCTTTGTTAAAAAAACCTTTCTTAGATCCCGACTGCTCTAAAAACTATCGGCCCATTTCACTGCTGCCGTTCCCCGCCAAGATAGTTGAGCGGGTGGTTAGTAACACTCTTTCCACCCACCTGGAACATCATCTCCTACTTGACGAGGACCAATTCGGCTTTCGGCCCGCTCATGGAACCGAAACAGCTCTTATCTCCGCCATGGATGAACTGCAAAGGCGTGCAGACAGAAGACAGGCTTCATTTTTGATACTGCTCGATATGTCTGCCGCCTTTGACACAGTAAACCATAAGATCCTACTAAGGCGGTTGGCAGAGGTAGGAGTGAGAGACTCTGCACTGCAATGGTTCCACTCTTTTTTGACTGATAGGCAGCAGGCAGTTTCTATGCCACCTTACCAATCATGCCTTTCTCCGGTGCTGCACGGAGTCCCCCAGGGCTCTGCTATTAGCCCAATTCTTTTTAATGTGTACCTTAGGCCGCTAATTAGGCTTATTAAAGGATTCGGCATTAGAACTGTTAATTATGCCGATGACACGCAGTTGATCCTTTCATTGGAAGGAGAGGACTCCGTCTCCATGGAGGTCTTTCATAATTGTCTACGGAATACGTCAAGTTGGTTAAAGACTAACTCACTTCAGTTTAATGTCGGGAAAACCGAAGTGCTTTATAGCGCTGGAACGAGGATCCCCCGCCCATTTCCTAACAACTTCTGGCCCCCAGAAACAGGCTCTAACGTACAGCCTGCAGAATCTGTCCGCAACCTTGGGGTCATGTTAAACCAAGGACTCAGCATGGACACCCATGTGCAGAAAACATCGGCTTGTTGCCTCGCTATCCTTCGCTCACTTAGGAAGGTTTTGCCCCTCTTACCCACTTACGCGCGTGCCCAAGTGGTCAGATGTACCATCCTGAGCAGGTTGGACTATTGCAATGCCCTCCTGCTTGGGGCCCCTGAATATCTACTGGACAGGCTTCAAAGGGTTCAATCCGCGGCCGCGAAACTGGCCTTGGGGTGGCCTAGAAGATCTCATGGACCATTGGCCTTGGCAAAGCTACATTGGCTCCCTCTTAGACAAAGAATCCAATTTAAAGCCCTCTGTACAGTTTTTAAGGCTCTTCATGGCTGCGGTCCAGCCCCTCTACAATCCAAGTTTGTTTGGTATACCCCTACCAGACAACTTCGTTCATCTGATGCTAGACTGGTAGTGGTTCCTAGATTTAAGAAGGTCAGAGCTGGAGGTAGATCCTTTGAGGTGGCTGCCGCCAGACTCTGGAACTCCCTCCCCATCGAGCTTAGGTCCACAAATGGACTCTTGCAGTTCAGAAAAAAGGTGAAAACCTGGCTCTTTCCTTGCTAGCCTTCCTACGCTGTCTGATCTTTACCCCTCGTTGGTCTCTGTCAGCGCCAGGATGCCTGTAATGGTGACGGTTGCGCTTTATAAATTCTCAAAATAAATAAATAAATAAATAAATTGGCTTACTGTTGTGTGCCTGCCCCACTCGAACAAGAGCTCTACATCGTTTTCTATTTTAACCTGATTGTAACTTCCGAAATTACATTAAGGAGGATGCTTTTACTCACGCTGTTCTGCGGCCCACCACGTGACTTCCTGGGGGAGGTGGAAAGTTGATATATAGTCAGACATGATTGGATGATCCCATTAGTTCATTTCGGGCTTCTGGTTGGAGGGAGGGGGTGGGAGTAGGGTTTTTTAGGAGGAGTTTATTTTGATTGGTCACATGGTAGGCGATAAATGTGATGAGGCAGAACAGTAAATTCTATTATATGCAAACTGTACCTCAAAATAGCTCGTGAAGGGATTGTTCCAGATCTTTGCTTATACTGAATGCCTATTTGGAAACCAATAAAAAGTGTCTTGACAGAAAATCGTAGTGTTCTCTAATTTCTTTATTTTTAAATTCATTATAATTTAGTTGTATTGCTATGCATAACGTCTCAATGCTAAGGGAAAGTCAAGCCGCTCATAGGAAACCCTGTTTACCTTTATAGACTGAAACATTTGACATACATGACTTAACAAGGTAATTTGTGGAAAGCTTCAAGCTAGTTCAGTCACTATTGTCACCCTATGCTCTGTAATCTATTTTCTGAGGTAATAATGCAATATTATTACACGTGATTAGCTGTGTTTTTATATGTTGTTTTAATATCTTCAAATCAATCACAATCACTGGTTTGTTAAGCGTGATTACTCACCCGTAAGGGTCTCAAGGTGCTGGGGAGGAGGGGAGGTGCAGGCTCTAGTCTATCAAGGAGGGGGTTTGTCGAAGAGCCATGTTTTGAGGTTTCTCGTGATGATGGGGAGTGATGTTGTCTGCCTGAGGTGGAGCGGTAGGGCGTTCCATGCTCTGGCCATGAGGAAGGAGAAGGAGCAACCTCCTGATCTGGTCTTTCTGGCACGGGGAACCACGGCATAGGAGAGTTGGGCTGATCGTAGGGTTCTTTGGGGTGTGTTGGAGTTGATTTGGCTGCTGAGGTATGCTGGTCTGGTGTTGTGGAGGGCTTTGTGTGCGTGGGTGAGGAACTTGAAGGTGATTCTAGCCTTGATGGGGAGCCAGTGGAGTGTGCGCAGGTGTTGGGATATGTGGCAGTGTTGTGGTAGGTTGAGGACCAGTCTTGTTGGTGGCGTTCTGGAGGTTTTGTAGCTTGCGGGTGAGGTTTTTCTTTATTCCGGCGTAGAGTGCGTTGCCGTAGTCAAGTCTGCTGGTGACGAGGGTGTGGGTGACAGTTTTTCTGTGCTTGAGGGGCAACCATTTGAAGGTCTTATGTAGGAGGCAGAGGATGTGGAAGCAGGATGATGCGACGGAGTTGATCTGCCGGTCCATTTTGAGCTTGAAGTCTAGGACGATTCCAAGGTTGTGGGCAAGGTCCGTGGGGGTGGGTGGGCTACTGAGGGTGGGGAGCCACCAGGTGTCATTCCAGACATCAGGGTGTGGGCCCATGATGAGTACTTCTGTTTTGCCGGTGTTGAGTTGTAGGCAGCTGCTTTTCATCCATTTGGCGACAGCTTCCATGCCATCTTGGAAGTTGTGTTTGGCTGCGTTGGATTCGTTGGATAGGGAGAGGAAAAATCAACCAGTGCCTGTGTTAGAAAACACAAACTGACAAACAATTCCCTTCATGAATGTTCCTCCCATCCCGCCTGTCATTGTACTAATGAGAGAGGGATAGATTTTACTGTATAAATATCCTGGGGCATTCTTACCACTCAGCTAGCATAGACCCCTGTGTGTAGGCCTTGCTGTTCAAAAGTATAGGCCTTGGTTAGATTGGCCAGAGTGCTGCCATTTTCTCTTAAATAAGCAGAAAGCAGGTCTGATCAAGATTTCCTCCAGCTCCACTGTCTGCAAGGCTTCTCCTCCTGTTGAGAGCCCCCACCCCACTTGTGTGCTAAAGCTCAACTACCACCCTATTCTTTCAACATACAGAGGGCCACATCCTCAAACTGTGTATGAGAAAAGGGGAACTTCGCCCCTCAGCTACGTCAAGCTGGAGTGATGGATGTGGCAACAGGTTGTACAGATTGGTATATACACACATAAATATAATCCCTTTGTGCAGTAAAACACTTTTTTGTTAACCAAAGCAGATTTACGATAAACTTCAAGTCAACAAGGCATGACCTTTAGTCTAGCATACGGCCACGGTTACGAGAAGGGCTGCATTTTGAATGTATGGATGGGAAAAGTACAAAGTAGGCCATAAATGACGCAAATAGGGTACGTGGCAAAGGGTGGCGTGAGATGACGTTACCACAAACATCTCACCGCCTTAAAGGATATAAAAAGGAGGTCTGCAGAAATATCTTTGGGCAACTCCTGGTCTGTTGTAGGCATCAGGTTGGTGAGTTGTCTCCAAGAGCTCTTGATCAATTGATTTAATATATATATATATATATATATATATTAGCTGTATTGTATTTTCTTGTGTTTTGCCATGTGTATTGTTATATTTGCCATGTCCACTTTTAACATTGCTTTTTACTTACAATATTCTCATAAAATGTGCTTTGCCCTTTGAATATACTTTGCCTCAAATGATAAATGTGTCTTTTAGGTTTTAGACCTTCTCTCTAAACTGTAAATTATGTAAATGATATCTGGTCCACGAGGCTATCTGAGAATGCGGAGCACTGGATCCAGAACTAATGTGATTTTTATGCCTTTATACTGAAGTTTCTTGAAGTTGAATCTTTTTAATAAAACTGTTAACCTTTTAGCTTCGTTTCCACGGCTCACATAGCTGTTTTCTCTATTTTTAGAGCAAGTGTTCCTGCACACCCCGGTACAAATTAAGCCGACCCTTTGTCCCTAGCTCACTCTCACGATCATCCCAGCGCAAGCTTTCAGAGCCGTTGCACCCAGCCCCATGCCCTTCTGCCCCATAATAAATCTCGCTCTAACACTACTCTATACTACTGTAATTTTCTCTATTTAACAAACACTACACAGCTATGCCTCATTCTTCCAAATCAAATAGCATGATTAAAGAAACTACCTCGTTAATGTGCAGTTACCAAGCAAACCCTGTTTGGTTATCCAGAATGAAAAGTGATGGTCCTTGCACGACTCAGTGCTTTCTTCACCACAGCAGCAACTTGCCCGCAACACAGATACTCTTACCAAGAGCTTCCCATGTTCTCCCACTTTTTTTTTAACTTCTTACAGAACTGGAACAGTGTGGTGGGAAATAGGTCATGACTGGTCCTCCTGAATTTCTGTCATTGGCTTTTATATTAGTTACTGTGAAATGTTGTGGCTTCTTTTCCGCAAAATCATCCTTAATGAGCCTCCCTTTCAAAGGATGCAACAACGTCCTCTTCCAGAGGTCAGGACACTGCTCTATCAAGGCACTTCAGCACAAGCTAGACAAAGTTAAAAATCTTCCACAGTGCCAATTTCATATTCCACTGAATCTCTTAACTACTTGGTCATCCAGAATGATGTCATCACGCCATGATTTTGTGCATGAATGTTGTATGCAATAGATCACATGGGATTAACTTGATGCAGCGCTACTCCAGAAATTTCTTCAAAACCCATCATTTATTCCCTGAAGAATTCAATCACACATTTACTCATCAGTGGGGCCCATAACACTGTGAGTCACTTTCACACACATTTGCCCTTCTTCAAGGATTCAGTGAAGATCAAATAGGAGAGCGACTGGATCATAGCGGAGTGTCTAAATTAAATGCTAATATTTATAATATATACATCTGCAGTTTAATCTATTACCATGGTTTATTTACAAGAAAAACTATTCAGACACATCATCATTATTTTGTCAATGGATCTGCTAGTAAAAATTAACTAAAGGATAAACAAGACCAGCTTAATTCTCCATTTATTTAATTTTTATTCTAAAGCGAAAATCTTCTAGCATGACCTTTATTTATTCAATTTGTTTTATTCATCTAGTAAATCAACCTAGAGAAAGAAAAAATAAATTCAATCACATATTTATTCAGGTCAATAGTTCAGGAAATAAGCAAATTATTATCACAATCTCAGGACACAGACATTAGCATAGGACAGAATAGTTCCCTGAAATCACCAATCTATTCTCTCTAACTGGTCACCTCTTAATAAAGACTCCGTACCCATTTAAGAAAGTTAAAGTTCAGAAAATGTCAAAGTCCTTACGCCTCAGGAAAGTTTCATCAATCCGGCAGCATGTCGGGAAGCAGAGATGAAAATCAGGAAGGAAGAGTTTTTTTCCCAAGTCCGAACGTACTCTTTTATACCCTTTTTCACTAACTAATCTACCTAAATTTTGTAGCATTTGGGGTCTTTAACAGTTCTTATTGGTCAAATCGAGGGGTGGATGAGCATAACCTCATCATTTTATTGTTCCAATTTTGCACGATCATCAAATTTGAAAGTGGTCTTTGTTTTAGCTTATGTCCATTTCACTTGTGTCCTTAAGTCGTTAGCTTTACATTTCTTCCCATGCTCACGATGCCGAAGTTCATTTTTGTTGGCATTCAGTCAGATCCCCAGGGCACATTGTCCTGACCTTGACCCATTCTGTACAGGCACAGGCAGCTCACGTTTGTTCTGAGCTCAGTCGCGCATGCGTACTGCACTTCAATCTGGGAATCACAGAAAACGTCCATTTTATATTAGGCCGCATGGGTCAGAACGGGAACTACTATAGAAAAAAACACAATTAAACGTTAATTGTTGACATTTAACCCTTCTGTTTACCTCCTACCATACTAAGGTATCCCTGTTAGTTAGTTACCTAGCAGATAAAGCAACATATATGCGTGGTGTACTCACCATTCTTCATCTTTTATGCCACAATTAAACAGATAACAGCATATTTATGCCGTTTTTGATTAGGTTATGGCAGTTGTCTTAATTATAGACATAACAGTATCACTTATTTAGTCAATTATGGTTTGCAACATAAGCAAATTAGTTTCCCACCTGTATTTGTGTGTGTGCCTTCTATTCTATGTTGGTTAATTTGCGAAACCACACAATTAGTTCATGTTACTGTTATGAGGAAGTAATTTCACGAGGGGGATACAAATTTATTTTGTCCACCTTGCTCCATCAACAACCCCCTTTGGTGATTCATCACCAAACAAATCCCCAAATTTAGCAAATTTTATCTTAACAAGTTTCAAGTACTTTCAATTAGTATGAGCTATACTCTAGTATCGTCTATTTTCTTTCTGTCTTGATAAAGTTTTTCTTTGATTTCTTCCATTTCAATATCTCCCTTTTCACATTCTCTTTCTTGTTTTTCCTCAATCACTTTCTTTATTGACCTTTTGATATTTCTCCTCTTTCTGAGTTTACAAACTAATTTTAATATTAAAATCACTATTATTATCATTGTTGCTGGAATTAGTACCTTACCTATAATTGATCTACTTATTTCATAAAACCAATTTTTAACTACTGAAAAACTTCTACTAAGCTTCTCAAGAACACCTTCAACCTCCATTGGTCCAACTTCCTTATGCAACTCTGTAAGAGTTGTAATATATCTTTCAATGTTTTGACTTTTGTCTGGAATGTAGGTACAACAATGTTGTACCATCAAAATTCCACAAACTCCACCTTCTTTTGCCAAAATTATATCAGGAGCCAGACAATTTTGCATCACCATTGCCCTCAGAGCAACCATTTCAGTGTTTACCATTAAAAATTTACCTGAGGTGTCTGTAAACAAACGATCTACTATCGTTGACAATTTTCGAATTTTGTTTGCATTAAAGGATATACCCACTGCTGTTGTCAGTGCTCCAAAAACATCACCTATTATTTCTAATACACTTTCTCTTTTTCTACGACTTAAAGGTCTACCTATCTCATGTATTCCATTAGTACCCTATATCTACATGGAAAATTTTAGGAAAGACCAGGCCTACATAACAGGATCCATACCAATAATCAGGCAATCTATATTAGGCTTTGTTCCCACATAAGAAGTAGATCCCAGGAAAGACTGGCTCATTACCACCTTTAACTCCCCAACGTCCCTTTATGATATACGTATCTTCACATTGACTCGCTCCCACAAAATAATTGTCATACAGAGTGTTATCTCTTCGAATACATAATTTCCCTAATAATGGTGCTTATAGCCACATTTACATTATGCCCTTCAATATTTTCATCATCAAATGTCCACATATTAGATTTAGTGGGCTTTACCTTTCCCCTCCTTTTGTATTGATTTCTTCTCTCCTCAACCATATCTAAAAGCAGTTTCTTCTTTGGTGCACTTTGATTCAAACCCAATCTCCAGGTACTAGATCATGAGCTGGATGTTTTTCTTTCGTGTTTGACTCAGTTCCCACCTGATGGAACACAGACGTTACCACGCCAGACAGGTTTTTGCAGTAATCCAGCATGATGTTATCATTAATAGTTAACAGTTTATCAGCTGGCACAAATGCTTGTCTCATTACTCTTCCCATCAAAATCTCATGTGGACTTAGTCCATTCTTTTTATCGGGTATGCTCCTTAAGGTCATCAAAACAAGTGGCAATGCATCCGGCCACTTCAGTCCAGTAGCCAAACACATTTTTGCAACTCTGTTTTTCATTGTTCCATTCACTTGTTCAACTACCCCAGAAGCCTCTGGTCTGTAAGCACAATGCAATTTCTGACGAATGTCCAGTGCTTCACAAATCATTTGTAATAACTCATTTTGAAAATGAGTTCCACAATCTGTTTCAATAGTTACTGGGAAACCAAAGCGTGTTATAATTTCACGCAACAACAATTTTGCAACAGTTGCTCCATCACTCCTCCTTGTGGGGAAAGCTTCCACCCACCGAGAAAACAGACAAATGATCACAAGTACATATCTGAGTCTGTTTCAAGGTGGTAGTTCATTAAAATCTAACTGCATTCGTGTAAATGGACCTCCTTCCTGTCCTATGGTTTCCAAGCTCACAACTGTCTTTCGTCTTAGATTAAATTGCTGGCACACCAGACATCTAATTAATTCTAATCATTGCATCTCTTCCAATATGAGCTTGACCATGGTACATTGGGGCCATATTTGAAATCACGTTATCAGAAGGAAGTCAAGGAAAAACGAAGGGAAATTTTATACTGGTCTTTCATCTTTGTAAACCCAAATTTCACCTTCTTCTCTTTGTCTACATCCTGCCTTTAGCCAGATGTTTTTCTCTTCTTCACTAGCCTCTCCCTGCATCTGTCTCACTTCCTGCCAAGTCTCAACTACTGTGGTTAGCATTAAAGGAAACATGTTCTTCTTTTCTATCCCAATTTATGGATGCAAGATATTTAGCACGGTATTTTGCAATTGAATCAACATACCAGTTACTTCTGGTAATATAGTCATCTCCTTTCCTGTTGTCAGGCCCAGGGGGGCTTGCAGTCTAGGGCCCGCCCCATTCAGTCTTCGGCCATGTCCCAAACATTTATGTGGGAAGACTCATAGGTCTTCCCCCGCTGTTCATAGGTGGTTGCTTTGTCATAGGGTTAGGGCAGGCTAAACACTGGAACTGTAATTTGCCCTAAAAGTCCATTTGTTTCTCTATAGTCCGCGAGATGCGTGAGGTTTTGCAGGGTACGCGAGATGCGTGCACTTTTGCAACCGCATACCGCGAGATGCGTGCAATTTGGCATGCTGTCGCATCCGCGAGATGCGTAAGGCTTCCCGGTGACGCCGCAAGAAGGGAAAATACGCGGGTGTGGTTACGTTGATGTACGTGACCACACCCAAGGTGCTATGCTCACAATTCCTAGGATTCTGAGGAGAGAGGGTGATTCCTGTTAGGCTCTGTGTTTTGGAACCTTTTTTAACCCTTTCTGCAGTTCGAGCTGCCCGCGCTGGAGCAGACCTTCATCCAGGATTCCTAAGGTGGTAGCTTATTGGCAGCAGTTGAGAAGGTCGTTCTTTGGGGCAGAATTTCGTTGTGGAATTCTTTCTTTTGGAGTCCAGAGGTGCAGTTGATCCTATAGCTTGAGAGTAGGTCGTACTCTTAAGGTATGAAGGCAAATATATACAAAAATTAGGTTTCTTTTGAATTTAAAGAATTCTTGATTTTAAAAAGAAGAGTTTAATAATGTTTTCAATTTGAAAGTTAACCCAATAACTTTGAATAGAGAATTCATTGTTTTTTCATACAAAAAGATCAAGGCTTTATTTATTTTAATAAATGCAATTTGGTTGTGATTATGTAAAAGAAATGTATGCAAGTGTTTAAAAGACAAAATACACACATACAGTTTTGATTTTGCAAGTAATGTTTATTATTTTTTATTCATTTTGATAAATGCAAATTGGTTGTGATTATGTAAAAGAAAATTATGCGAGTGTTTAAAAGACAAAATACACACACACAGTTTTGATTTTGCAAGTAATGTTTATTATTTTTGATGCTATTTAGTAGAGAATAATTTACAGACGTGTAATGTGAGTTATATCCTTTCTGAGTGAGAAATTTCAGAGAAGTAAGGAAAGTTGATTTGCAAAAAGGTTGTTTAGCATCTGCACAATAATAAGTGAGGTGGTTTAATTGTAAGAGGTCTAATTGCGCAATATTGTATTATTGTATGTACGATTACAAGATTCCATACTTAAGTTGCTGCTTGAATTCAGGAAAGTTTACTGATTTATAAGTAGCTAAGTATTAGTGTGTGTTTAACTTTTCCTTTTCAGATCTCCCTCCCAGCTGTTCCCTTCCCAAATCCCTTTTCCCTCCGCTTGATCACTCCAACATTCTGTGTAGTTATTACAGTCAGAATTGGAGGTATCGAGAGGTGGGCCTTTATATCATCACATCAGATTCCGAGGAAGACTTTGTCTGACACCTGTGTGCTGCATATTTCACGACAGCTATTTTATCAACAATTGAATTGCATCAATCAACATTCTCACAAATTCAGCATTTAGAATGGGGGATCCTGCAGAGGTTAAATAACCTCTTTGGGACCACTATTGCCCATAGTCATGGTCATGGACAACCCCAAATCCATACTGACTGTCATTCACTATGGTAACTCTTATCTCCTTTCCTAGTTCATATGCTCAAATCAAAGCAATCAATTCTGCTATTTGGGCAGAATGAATTCCTTTCAGACAAGATGCTTCTAGGACATCTGCTACTGTACATACAGCATATGTAGCACTCAGAGCACCTTCATCCATTCTTAGGCATGAATCATCAACAAACATTACATAGTCAGATTCAGGCAATGGTTCGCCTTTGATATCAGGTCTTGGGCTGGTACAATACTCAGGAACATCCAAACATGTGTGATCAACCTAATTTCTTACTTCAGCTTCCATGACATCAGGTAGCAATATAGATTGATTTACATTCACACATCGTGAAATTGTCACAATATCTGCGCCTAGAATTGTTTTCTCATATTTTGTCATTCTGTTATTAGTAAGGAACTGTGTTTTTGTCCTAGTGAGGAGAATCTCCACAGAATGAGGTACATATACCCTCATAGGAAATCCCAACACTATCCCTTCACTTTGTTCCAGACTTACACTTGTTGCTGCTACTGCGTTCAAACAACCTGGTAAGGCTTTTGCAACTGGATCCAAAACAGCTGAGAGTTATGCAATTGGTTTTCTCAGTTTTCCATGTCTTTAAATTAGGACAGACAATGCACATCCTTCTCGTTCACTGCAATAAAGCTCAAACTCTTTTTCTTAGTCAGCCATTCCTAATGCTGGTGCTTCCCATAGACTTGTGTTTAGCTGTTCGAATGCTTCCATTTCAGCCGTGTTCAGTACTATAGGGTATTTTAGATCTACTCTTTTTTTTTTGTATCCTCATCCACGTTCATGGTTTCTAGCTGGCAAACACCAAAAGAAGGTAGTGGGGCACATAGAGTACAGTCGTGCTGACTCAGTCGAAACTGGCTGGGAAGACAAGCGGATGGTGGTAATAGTTCCCATCAGCAACACCTGACTCATAACCGACAAACCAACTATGTTGCACAAATGGCAGATGACACCAATAACCCAGTTGTTATCATAGCTAATGCTGTTAGATAGTTGGGCATAGCAAAGTGATTAAACCATGGCAGTGTAATCATCGGACCTGGGGGAAAAAACAAAAACAAAAAAAAACCTCAGGTTCAATGTGCCCAGTCCAACAGATGCCAAAAAGCTCTTCTATCATTCTTCCCACCCCTGGCGAGGTCTAATTTCGAGATCTGTAAAATTGAATTACACCAGTCGTGGAACGTAGGGGGGGGGGAAGCATCCTTCCAATGTTTACAGATTTTTCTTCGAGCCGCCAGGATGGAGTAAAATAATAAGTTCTTTGCTGGACTGCGGGTCTGATCCATAACTCCAAAGATAACCATACAGAGATTAATCACTAAATTTGAGCCCAAAGAAGATGAAAGTTTACTGCTAATTGAGTCCCAAAAGATCGTCAGCTGGGGGCATTCAAAGAATATATGAGTATCCGGAGCCTCTTTTAAACCACACCTTGCACAAGCCACAGGGCCTCCCTGAGGAAACTTTGACAACCTCTCTGGGAAGTAATATGCCCTATGTAGGGTAAAAAGATGGTTTCTACGCAGCCAAGCTGGTTTAACTAAATCCCATAGTACCCTACAGGAGATTGGCCATAGATCTTTCACATTCACACCTGGCATTGATTCTCCCCACAGTACCTCTGGGAGAAGGAAGTTGCCATCGATCTCCTCTAATATTAAATTGTACCACACAGAGATCTCTTTCTTTGCTGGTGGTTTATCTACCAGAAGAGTTTCAAGTTCACAGCCTCCTCCTAGTGGCAAGTTTTTTCGATGTGCAGATTGGATGGTAGCTGCTTGAGCCCAACTCGATATTTGTAGGTATTTAAATCTAGACATGTTGGGCCTCACCTTGTTTACTAGATATTTCCAAGGAAGCAAGGTCCCTTCACCAAACAAATCTCCCCAGGTAGATATTCCAGCTTCTCTTAACACCTTCAATGCTACAGCAATTCTCCCTGGATGCTGAACACTCTTGAATCCCCTTGTTCATGACGAGCTCGGCTCGTCATAAGCACACGAGCACTGTGCTGCATGACGAGCTGAGCTCGTCATGAGCATGGAAGGGGTTAATGGGAGTGCTAGTGCATCACTCGCCCAGCTTGGAGCCAGGGGTAGATCCCAAATTGGAGATCTACTAGAATAATACCCCAAATTAATTGTAGATCTAATCTTTGCCCAAGTTCTTGCCAGGCCATAAAGCACCGTCAATTTTACTTTAAAAAAAAATTTGGGATCTCCAAACTTGAAGAGGTAACCTGATAGACTGACTCCTTCACAGCGTAGGAGAGCCGAGAACATGTTGCCTATTCCCGCTTCTGTTGGTGTTTTGAGAAGCAAGCGTGAGTGCGTGAGCTGAAACACCCACACATATATCTGTATGTCGGGGCCCGCCAGTCCATCCTTCTCCCTGCGGCGCCTGATCTTTTAGATCTACTCTTGTTAATCTTTGTAAAGGTTTGGCTATCAATGAAAATCCACTAATCCATTGTCGACAATAACCTACCATTCCTAAGAACATTCTCACTTGTCTTTGTGTTTTAGGGGGCTGCATTCCTTGTATTATTTTGATTCTTTCTACAGTGACTTGCCTAATTCCTTTAGCAATTTAATGACCTAAGTATTGTACTTCTTTCTGACAAAATTGTAATTTCGATGGAGACACTTTATGTCCCTCTTCTGTCAAATGATTCAATAATGCAACAGTGTCTGATACACATGCATCCTTTGTTTTTGATGCCACCAATAGGTCATCAATATATTGAACCAATACAGATTCTCCAGGCATGTTCAAACTTTCTATTGATTTCTTTAGCAATCGATTAAAGATGGATGGACTCTCAGTATACCCCTGAGGGATTCGACACCATGCTCAAATACGGTCTCCGAACCGGAACGCAAATATTGGCTGGCTTTTTGGATGTAATGGAACAGTAAAGAACGCATTACATGAATCAATGACGATATACCATTCTGCATCATGTGGAATTTGATATAGAATCACTGCTGTATTTAGTACAATCAGAAAACATGGGACATCAATCGTATTAATGTTTCTAAGATCCTTTTCTATCCTAAACGTTCCATTAGGCGTTTTCAATCCCATTATTGGCGAATTACAAGGACTGCTTTCTATCTCCCTTAAAATGCTTTGTTCAATCATTTTGTTTATCACTGGGGTTGTTCCTTGAATTGTTTCTACAGTCATTTTATATTGTGGAATATTTGGGTAACTCACTCCTTCTTTTACAGCAACTTTTACTGGGTCTAAACCTTTCATTAATCCAATATCCTCTCCTGTAAAACCCGACACTTGCTCTTTGACTACCTCTTTAAATTCCTCAGGTATCTTTTCTCGATCAAACACAGGAAACATTTCATTCTTTTCTGATTCTATCTGTGACATAGTCGTTTTGTACAGGCTATCTTCGTCTTGTGTTTATAGTTCAATACCATCTGGTGAATAGTATATGGCACAGTTCATTTAACATAGAATATCTCTGCCTAACAGGTTAACGGGACTACTGTCACACACCACAAATCGGTGCATGTCTTTGAAATTAGCTACTCCTACAACTTGGATGTGTTCTCCAGAGAGAGGAAGATTTTGAACTTCTACTGATCTGACAGTAGACCGGATAGCACCTGTGTCCACTAGGAAAGTCACATCTCCATAATTCACCTTTCCATTCACAAAAGGACCAGATTGATCAACCTCTAGAGTGACGCCAAGTACGCACTCTTCTCCCTCTCTCAGGCACCGTCAGAAACTGTCATCCGACTCACTCCCATTTTCCTTTAACCAATACTGCGGACTCACATTCACTCTAGGTGATCTGATTACCTGCTCGCCTCCGCAGAATCCTGTCTCTGTACTGTATCTCTGTAGATTTACACTGTGTGGAAGTGGCGGTTGTGGCACCTGACTTTGTTGAGTAACTACCTGCTGCTGTGGCGATGGCTGCTCAATTACCTCATTCTGCACCTGAAGATTCAAAGATGTATTTTCGGTATTACCTTTGGTGGATACTTACACTCTTTTTTCCAATGCCCTATCCTGCCGCAATTATGGCAAGGGTACTTTTTTTTAGGTTCATCCAAATTTCCTACTAATTTAGGTTTAATAAAATTTCCCTTTGTTTTTCCTTGACTTACTTCTGTAATTTTATTTTTCAATTAAGCCACTTGATGTTCGGCTACCTTCACTTGTGCCCACATGGCTTTTTCTTTAAGATTTCGCTTTCTCAATACCTCATCTACAGAACATGATTGCCAACCCATTAAATTATGTTTAATCATGTCTCCTATTTCCGGTCTTAATCCAAACATAAAACGATACACAAAATGACTCATCCTTTTCATTCAACTCCTCATATCCACAATACTGTTTAAACACTAACAACAGTCTCTCAAAAAATGCATGTACTGATTCTTTTGGTTCTTGGAATGTCCTGTCAATCTTTACCAATCTGTTTCTTTCGGTGGAATCTTATTCTTCAGAAACACTATTACTTGGTCATACTTTCGCATTACTTCAGGTCCAGGAGCACCTGTCACTTTGTCTCGTGGATATTCAGTTTTTGGCCAATCCACTGTTATATTGCACTCGGACCTTAAATCTGCTGGTACTACTATGTCAAATAATCCATCTAGATCTTCCCATAGTACTTTCGAGACTTTTACAAATTGATCCACCTGTCGATGCCATTCTACTGGTTTTTCTCTCAATCTGAGGAAATTATTAGTAAATGATAATATGTCCTGTCTAGTCCAAGGGACATGTACATATCCTCTTCCTGGTATTTCTCTCATCGGGAATTTGTTTACTACTTGCTCCTTTTCTCTTACTGGGAATGCTAATGTGGATTTATCACTGCCTTCTTCCTTTTTCTTTGCCCATTTTACTTTCCACTTATCCACATCTCCCCATCTTCTCAACAATACAATTAGTTCATTTATTTGGGATAATCTTCCTGCAGTATTCATATTCTCAATGTCCTTTTCTGTAAAATCTACTCTGTAAGGTTTCTGTAGGGTTTTATTCTTTACAAAGTCTACATTTAATTCACTAGGCATTCCTTCTAATTGGTCATGCATAGATTTCGCTTTCCAAGTAATGCTTTTACACATGAACGTCAGTTCATCGTCTAGGTATGTTTTTAGTCTATCTGTTCCAATTATCAATTCTTCTAGCCACATCTAATACTTTAGGTTCATGGTCTTTCACTTTTAAAGTTTTGATCCAATCACTTAATTCCTGTTCTGCTGGTGATACTGGGGTCTGTGATAAATCTATTTTTTCTATACTTCTTTTGGGAGTCACATAATCAGATTCTGCTCCCATTGAAAACTTATACAGTAAGCTTTGATTGAAAGTTAAGTCAGGCGGTGTTAGTCGACTTGTACGCCTAACCTCAGACAATTCTGGATAAACTTTTTCTCTTACTTTTTGCAAGCTTTGATTCAAAGGAATCTTAAAGACAGTTCTTTTATTTTCTGATTTTCGAACACTGGAATTACAGGACCTATTGTTACTGGGACAGCTACAGCTTCTATATTTTTAGTAAGTTCCTGTATCTTTTCGGTTAATTCATTTGTAGAAGGTAAATATTCAGAAGTACTCGGTTGTTCTCCAATTTGTCTATCTACTCTAGTCATACTCCTTCTGATTTCATCATTTTGTTTAGGGGCACCCGTAAATCTAGTTTCTATTAACGGGGTATTTGAATCATATCTCATTTCTACTCTTTCTGGAAGGTCTCTAAAATTTGAGAATCGTGTTGGATTTTCAGCTAACCTATCCTTCATTGGTGGAGCATTTGGGATTGTATAGAACTCGGATGATAAGGTGGTGGTCTTCTATTTAATATCTCCTCCAGCACTGTATCCTCTGATTCACAATCCTCATATACTTTCCCTCCTGTTTCCACATTGTTCCTTTTCTCCATGCATTTTTGTCCTACCATCTCATCAACCATTCTAACCGGATACATTCCATCACACATATCAGCATTTCTCCACCTTCGCATTCTACTTTCATGAGTCTCTTTCCAAAATCCACGAAATCTACCTCTTGGTCCTCTGTAATCTTCTAACCTTTCTCACTCTAATTCATGCATCTCATCTTCCCACTCAACTAGTGCTTCAAATTGAGTCGGTCTAGGTCTCGGTTCAAGCTTCATCATTTTTTCTCTCAAATTTCGCAACACTGCAAGACTAAAGAATCCTACAACTGGAAATGCATCATTCTTGGTATATCTAGCCCAGTTTTCTAACCATATGCATGTATGATAGCCATATTTTGTCATCATGTACAAAGCAGGCGTTTTAGGCAGAGGGAGTAATTTTCCCTCTCTTGTTACTATCGCCTTGTCCTTTTTTAAAAATATTTTTCAGTTTCTTAAACCATGAAGGCTAATGGTTCCTACTTCTGGAAATGCTAATGCACCATTGTTCTTGGTATATCTAGCCCAGTTTTCTAACCATATGCATGTATGATAGCCATATTTTGTCCTCATGTACAAAGCAGGCGGTTTTAGGCAGATGGATTAATTTCCCCTCTCTTGTTACTATCGCCTTGTCCTTTTTGAATATATTTTTCAGTTTCTTAAACAATGAATGTTTTTCTTTCTCTTCTCCATAATAAAACTCCCTTTCTGATGATTTCCGGACTTTCAAAATAATCGCGCACCCTTCTGTAGACTGCTTCGTAACACCAACCTATCACAATGCGGATTACACTATCGCACAAATTAGAACAAGATACGTTTCCTCAGTGTTCAACCAATAATCTTGCTGTTTTGTCTGATGCACCAATCAGCTCTAACCCTGTCTTGGTCACGTGGACCAATCCCAGCGCGATACCTTTGACATCAACCCTACTCCTGTTTCTGCAGCTTCTACTGACCCCTCCTTTACAAAAAATTTCGGCACACTTTATTGACACTTTTATACAGCAAATCTGTTAGTAACCACATAAAACAACTCCATTCATGATAATTTCCTCATTCACACAAGTATTCTGTATTTCCAGTAGACAGCCCTTACCTCTTATCTACCACAGAATTTTAGACTCGCCGATAGAGTAGCACATCCCTCTACCTTACCCTTCTCTCAAGCTCAGGTTAAGCCCTATTACTCACTGATCTCTGTACTTTAAGGCCAGGATTTTATAGACTGACCTCGCTATACATTTATCCTTTCACACGTAAAGTTCCCTAAACTTTTGATATACGACTATACCACTACTTTGAAACAGACTATGTAATGTGCAACTTCACTTGCCAAACTTCCTCTGCCTGCAGACAGAGTAACTAGCATCCCACACTTTCTGGAAGCCTTTTACAGACTACATATAACGTAATACAAACTCAACAGGTGTTAGTAATAAATTCTGTACATCAAAATTCTGTATACATTACCTTATTCATCTTGTCCTAGTTAACCTATAGCAACCTATGCTCTGCTACCAAGAATTTAACTGATGCAGCGCTACTCCATGAATTTCTTCAAAACCCCTCACTTATTCCTGAAGAATTCAATCACACATTTACTCATCAGTGGGGCCCATAACACTGTTTGTCACTTTCACACACATTTGCCCTTCTTCAAGGATTCAGTGAAGATCAAATAGGAGAGCGACTGGATCATAGCGGAGTGTCTAAATTAAATGTTAACATTTATAATATATAGATCTGCAATTTAATCTTTTACCGTGGTTTATTTATGAGAAAAACTATTCAGACACACCACCATTATTTTATCAATGGATCTGCTAGTAAAAAATAACTAAATGATAAACAAGATCTGCTTAATTCTCCATTTTCTTTTTTATTCTAAAGCGAATTTCTTCGAGCATGACCTTTATTTATTCAATTTTATTTTATTCATGTAGTAAAACAACCTAGATAAAGAAGAACTAAATTCAAACATTTATATTTATTTTAGATCAATAGTTCAGGAAATAAGCAACTTATTATCACAATCTCAGGACACAGACATTAGCATAGGACAGAATAGTTCCCAGAAATCACCTTTCTATTCTCTCAAACTGTTCACCTCCTAATAAAGACTCCGTACCCATTTAAGAAAGTTAAAGTTCAGAAAATTTCAAAGTCCTTACGCCTCAGGAAAGATTCAGCAATCTGCCAGCATGTCAAGATGCAATGATGAAAATCAGGAAGGAAGAGTTTTTTTCTTACGTCCGAACGTACTCTTTTGTACCCTTTTCACTAACTAATCTACCTACATTTTGAAACATTTGGGGTCTTTAACAGTTCTGATTGGTAAAATCGAGGGGTGGATGAGCATAACCTCATCATTTTATTGTTCCAATTTTGCACGATCATCAAATATGAAAGCGGTCTTTGTTTTAGCTTATGTCCATTTCACTTGTGTCCTTAAGTCGTTAGTTTCACATTTCTTCCCATGCTCACGAGGCGGAAGTGCATTTTTGTTGGCATTCAGTCAGGTCCCCAGGGCACATTGTCCTTGACCCATTCTGTACAGGCCCAGGCATCTCAGGATCGTTCTGAGCTCAGTCGCGCAGGCATTCTGCACTTCAATCTCGGAGTCACAGAAAACGTCCATTTTATTTTAGGCAGCATGGGTCAGAACAGGAACTATTATAGAAACAAACACAATTAAAACGTTAATTGTTGAAATTTAACCCATCTGTTTACCTCCTACCATACTAGGGTATCCCTGTTAGTTATTACCTAGCAGATAAAGCAACATATATGCATGGTTTACTCACCATTCTTCATCTTTTATGCCACAATTAAACAGATAAAATCACAGTTATGCCATTTTTGATTAGGTTATGGCAGTTGCGTTAATTATAGAAATAACAGTATCACTTAATCAGTCAATTATGGTTTGCAACATAAGCAAATTAGTTTCCCACGTGTACTTGTGTTTGTGCCATCTATTCTATGTTGGTTCATTTTCAAAACCACACATTAGTTCATGTTACTGTTATGAGGAAGTAATTTCACTAGGTGTATACAAAATTTTGTTTTTCCACCTCGCTCCATCAAACTCAATCTGAATAATTTCCCCTTCCATCCCCATTGCCACTGTCAGCTCTTCTGCTAACACAGAAGCACCAACATCTACAGTATACCAGTGTTGGAAAGTGATAATGCCTGGTCTTTCAGGACCTCTGCAACTACTGCTTCATGACTCATGGCTCTTCTTGATCCCATGCGACTCTTGTTAGTTTCCTAGATTCTCCAGAAACTCCTCCATAGTCCCACCAACGTCTGTGGCAGTTTCAATTGCTCCAGGAATATGATGCTAAACATTCTTTGTAGTGTGATATGCATGAATTGCAGGATTTCTTTTGCTTTTCAGGATCCAACTCAGTCAGATATCTATAACAGCAAATACCAGAATATCAAACCACCCCCCGTTTTGAGCCCACCAAACACATATTCTTTATCATCGGTCCTTCCAGTGCTTAATTTTCAGCCAGTGGGTGCTGGTGGGGACAAGCAGCACACATTTTTGGGGAATGGCACTTTTTTCGATCTCATTAGACATTTCCCGTGAGCAAGAAAGGGACAAATACACAAAAAGAGGAAGAAAAAGACAGAAAACCCGCCACAAAGGGAGAAAGCAGGAACGCGCCAGAGTGAGATAAAGTAGTAAGTTACTGCCTGGCCTGAGGTGCATTCAAGATTACCAGGTTTGGTATTTGTTGTGCTGAGATTTAAAAGCACTGACCGTCGGCTACTGAACTGAACTTTGGGAATCAGCACTCCGTTTTTCACAAATTAAGCACTACTTATATCTTGACCTGGAAGGAAGATAAATGTGCCAAGCTCCCCTTGTGGCCCATTAAGGAACTCAAGGCTATTAGCAAACACAAAGCTAGGCTATGTTTCAACCAGAAGCCTTGTTAGCATATCCAGGCATACATAAAATACCTCCAGAACCTTCCAGTTGCATATCACCTACTACTGAAGACACTCAATATCATGTGCAACTGAATCTGGGACAGGTGGTCTGCAGAGCTCAGCAATGACATTCAGACTCAGCTAGGGGTGCTAAGTTCAGACAGGCTAATTTTTTCATAATCATACAACATGGACTCAAAAAAGAATACAGCCCTTACTTTAAAATAAAGGTGTGTATTCTGTATTCTTGTTACCAAGTAGTCTCATTGATATGGGAAAGTGGTCAAGCAATGCAGCAAAGAATATATCAGTCGTTCATCTGCTTTTCCAATGACCTCATACCCCGACCGTTATCCTTTATCTTGCTTCCCTGAAATTGCTCTCTGTGTGATTTATTTCCACTTGTGCTTCGCTGTGTTTAGTCCCGTGTCTAGATGTAGTTTCCTCTGCTCTCGTGAGCCATCCCCCACCCTTTTTTCATCAAAATACACCTCTTACTCATAAACTGCAGCGAACCAGCTTCTATTAATGTGCTTTCAAGTATAGGCCCTCATGTTCCTCGTACATGTACTGTATTAATATAACAACCAAATATAAAAGAAATTGTCCATCAGTTCACAAATAGCATTTACAAAATTGTCAAAAATATACTACACTGTACGTACAATTTTAAAAAGTAGCAAATGTAATCTTAAATTTTCTTTTTGCTTATTTTTATTCTAAATAACACAACGGCCCTCATAGCAAGTTAAGGGCTGCTTTCCCATTCCTGTGCATCAGAAGTATGAGTTGTGTGATAATTATTACACCCTCACAGTTTTCCATTGAAAGAGTCTGGCAGATCAAACCTGCCAAAAGTCATCAGGGAAAAACGGCCTCGAAAAAATGCAAAACATGTGGAATTTGATGTACTAATAACGATTCTGCATTTTATGCCTCATTTTCCTTTCGAAACCCCGGTAGAACAGGCGTCTCCCACGCCTAGGGAAGGGGCGCCCTTAGTAGCGCCTCTGGGCTGAGCCTCCTCCGGGGCCCCTAGACAAGGAAGGGGTTGGCTGGCCGAGGTGATGTCATCTTGAGGCACGGTGAAATGAAACTTAACAGAAACGAAACTTAACGAGTATTTAAGTCTGTGCCCTGGTGGGTTTCGTTCTCTTTGTCCCCTCGGACCACAGCCTGGCCACAGGAGCGTTGTTGATGTGGAGAAAGGTTTCCGGTTGGCGGTGGACGGAGGTGGCAGGCTGAGTTGGAGGGGGGTGGTGGCATAAAGTGATGATGGTTACGTTTGTTTTGTTATTATTTTATTGGTATTTCATTTGAATTACGTTTAGTGAGCGACACAGCTTTGCTTGGGGTGGTTCGCTGTGCCAGGGTCACAGCGGGAGGCCGATCGGATTGTGTGGCTGCCGCGTTTTTTGGCTTAGGGCACGCCTGTGTGTTTTGATCGTCTTTGTGGGGATCTCGGATCCTAAACATGCAATCGGATCGATCGGCAAGGCCTAAGCACATGGAACTCATAAAGCATTAGACACACACGCACAATGCTGGTCTGGACAGGAAGTGCCGTGCCACTCCTGCCCTTTTATTTATAGCCTTCTGGCCACGCCTGGCCAGAAGGTGATACAAAGTGTGATAGTGCTTCCGGGGCTCACGGGAGACCCTCGGAGCACTAGAGCGCTACAGTCTTCACGCCCTTCGTCAGGTTTTGTGGTCAGGGGTCTTGCGGCTTAGAGTTCGGGCTTCCCCTGCACTCCTAACACTTTTTGTGCTGTTCGTTCCCCCACTGACCCAAAATTGAGCCATTTGGGGTCTGGAAATTTTATGCCTGTTGTGCCGTTTGGAAGGCACATTGTTGGTGTCTGTTGAGTCCGACTGCAGGGCCAGTGGGGACCCCCACAGTGGGTGTCACCCCGCCAAAGGTGGGTGAGATTGCGGATATGAACAGCTGTCTAGTGGTTTCTCGAGAGGGCTGACCTTGTTTCCGGACTTAGGGGTGTCGGCCAGTGGCGTGCAGTTGCGTTTCGCTTTTGCAGAGTCAGAGTTTTGCGCATTGGAGTGGTGCAGTTGCTGGACGGTCCGGAGGTCTTAAGCCCTGACACCAGTGCTTTGGGGTTGAACGGGTCGATACAGGTTTGCGGGTTTTGTTTGTGAGTCAAGGGCTTACACATTTCCTCGGGTGGGCACAATGATGGAAACGGCAACTGATGTGGCAGGTCTTGTGTACTGCCAGTGGCTCCTAGTGCCAGGCAGTGTTGCCAGTGGACTGCGGGGGCGTGACTGGGACGGCGGAGCGTTCGGCTGCACGCTGGGGGACCCGGACTCACTTCTAGCAGTGCGCTGTGGAAAATGACTACGGTTACAGATGAGCGAAGACCAGTAAAGGCTCCTTATTATCTGCTTGTTTAGCCCTGCCAGGTGACTTTCCACATCAATAAATCAAGTAAAAGTAATTAATGGTCATTTACTCCTCAGTGTTAAAGGAGGGTGAAACAACACGCACACATAAATAATGGGTACACCATGTATGGGGTGTGTAATATTGGTCTGATTTATAGCCTGGGCTCTAAAAATTAGAAGTACTAGCAGAAAACAAATTGCGCACCCATTTTTAGCATATTTCTACAGCTTTCTTCCACAGATATGCTCTCACAAACTAGGACCCAGTGCACTATGCTGTCACTTTTTTACAAGTGCCAATGCTCAAATGGACGCCAATAGTGCTGCACCTGACATATTTGTATATCCTGGGAATACATGCTGCTTGTGGAACTGTTGTTAAGGAATGGTTTTGGTTGCAGCAAGGGCGTACACAGTTTAATATATCACAAGTGTTATGCGGGGAAGCCCAATAATGGCGGTCCCGGTAATTAACAACAAATATGCAGCACTGCAATAGGTGGGTGCCTTGCCCATATGGAGGGGAGGGGCGCAGGGATGGCGGCTTGCTGCTATGTGCAGTAAAAGAGCGCTGTAAGGGTTTCTGAGGCCGCGCTGGAAGGAGGCACGCCTGTGTGCACTAGAGAGGTGGCTTGCGGCGCGAGTCTGGTGGAAAGCTTTTTTGATCTAGACTACGAGGCCGCTCCGCGTATTGGGGCGAGAGTATATACAGAATATCAACAATGGCTTACTTTTTATCTTTTGTTGCTTTTATGTGGTGATATCCAGAGGCGCGCTTCGCTGGGAAGGCGGAAGCATGGTGTACAGGTGTCTTCCGAAACCTTTCCAATATCCTTGATGCAGGCACATCTCGCTAAATGCCAACAACATTTCCCAGCAGCATTAATAGCAGCCCCTCAGTCGTGTGAAGAAGGATGACATATCGGAACGGTGGGGCCAGCATCAGCGTGGTGCTCATTGGCAGCTTCCACAGAGGCTGTCCCGGTATGTATATGCACTAGAAGTCTGCTTGGTTCAGCTGGGATCCTGTTAGCATGGATGGCCTGCGCGGAGCCAGGCGGTACCTCTCCTTACACACAAGTAAGTACAGTACGTTGGCTATTCCTCAACGACTCATGCCTTATTTAGGAGGGTATGCATATCTTTCAGTGCCGTGGCGCAAGATACCCGCTTGCACAATACATATTATCTTGGTGGTGGCTTCTTACCTTGGCGATTATACCTGCTTTCACAGCCTCTTCTTGACTAGGGGAATGCCCAAATACATAATAACCCTTGCCACTTAGGTGAAGGGGTCACTGCAGGAAGCTGGGTGTGGGGGCCCAGAAGTCTTTTGGGATACTTATCAGGGAAACAGCAAATAATGGGGTTGGGGCCAAGGGGTCTACACCAGGAGCCTCCACAGGGAGCTGGGGTGTAAGGGCCCAGAAGTCTTTTGGGATAATTAACAGGGAAACATTGAGTAAATTGGGGTGTTTGTTACCAGGGGCCTGGTACATGTGTAATCCGTGTGGTTGGCCGTGCTTATCTGAGGTGCAGTGGTGTTTTAGTCTCTTCCCTGGAATATTGCTCTGCTGTCAAACGAACATTGTCTGCTCCTCCTTAAGTATGTCGAGCAGTACATGTTCCAGAGGTGAGATTAACAAGTTGGCTATAAGTGAACAGCGGCCTGTAATGACGAATTAAGGATCAAACAGTTCTTCTACGAGTCCCAGCCATTCTCAATTTCTTGCGGCATGCGCTGATTAAACTTGCGGCATGGGCTATTTATACACACAGGTTTTAATAAAGGCTACAAAAACTTTTATCCAGGCAAGTTATCTTGTTTTGCTGATTGGGGCAATTCAGAACAGTTGGGTCAGGCTCTGGTTAAACACACCAGTTCTAATGATGGTCCGTGGGATGACTTGGTGCTTTAAGGTTAACAGAAGTGCTGACTAATGTCCAGCAGGTTTAAACATTAGTTGGGTATTAATGCAACCCTAAAGGGGCCTCATTTGCATTTTAACGTTTCTCCTCTATTTACTTACTTTTGGTGTGTCTCTTGGCGTGATTTACTGGGCTCACAGGCCTGTGTAGGTTGAGTTAACAAATGTCTATTACCTATTTCACTGTTATATCAAATGTATTATGGAACACAGAATGTGTTGTAGTGCTCTATCACTCAGCAGCCATCAGCGCTGGGGCAGTTGAAGGCTTGTCCAACAGCCAACAGCTATGAATACAAGCGGAGTACACCCCCAGGAGCACTGCACAGTGCTTCTACAATAGATGATAGTACCTTCAGATATTCCATATGCTCAGCGCCAGGACTATGGTGGAGGGGGTTATCAGACGATGTCACCCTTTAACCTTTACAGGAAAGCACGGCAGCCCTCATCAGCAGGGATTCTGTGGGGCTTGCGGCCAAGATGGGATTTAGCTTTCTCTATACTAATGGGTATTATCTTGTAATGATTGGACAACAAAACTCGAAACAGAGCCATAATAACACCTCAAACAATGAGCACCTGGGAGGTGACAGTTTCTTAGCACGCATTGTTATCAAAGTAGATCACTTTGTAACGAGATAGCACTCTTCATACAGTGGCCAACAATAACGGTATGGAGAGGGAATCCTCATAGTTTATTTCTAGGAGTCTCCACGGTATCCCGTGGCAGTGCTTTCTTTTGTGAAACAATAAGGGCTGGTGCCCACTTTTCTTCTGCTCCGATGCCCACTATTTAAACATAAGTGTCGTTCCATGTAATAACTTAGTGCTCGTTACGGGCTTTCTCTGATGCCAATTAAGAACTGTCCAGTGGGCCGATGCGTTTTGCAGTGCCCGTACTTGGTGCAGCTGTCAGACTCATTGTTCAGCAAACTTCCTGCAGAAAAGGGCAGGTATGCCTCAGGTGGAACCTGGGAAAAGGCTGTTGCAAAGCGGGGTCTGCTGGCACGCTGCCTACAGCGGAGGTCTCAAGAAGTATGTTCTCCACTGATGGTGGTCGATATGGACATGTGTTGCGGTATAGGCTGGGGAGAATCCAGTCCAAGCGGAACAATTAACAACTTGGTCAAAATGATTTTAGCAAGTCCACCAATAGGCACAATTGGCTCCACTCGTCTAGTCGGGAATTTGGCGTTGTTTTATAAAACTAAAACAGGCAGGTGTTGTGTAACATGGTCGGCATCCGGGTGAGTACGCCGGCGAGCTTCTCACCCTGTGGTGGAGCGCTGACAGTTAATAACAAAGAGGGATGCACAACAACTGAGGTGCAGTCATTTGATGGACCCCAGGAGCGGCTAGATTCCACATGTGCAGTGGGTCGGCGGGGAGGAGAGACTGACCTGCCGGTAGTCCTGGACTCTACTGCCCTAACCCACAATGTATGAACTAAGTAGAATCTTGGGGAGGCTGCCTGTGTTCAGATACCCCAGTGGGCCGGTGCAGTATGCGGTGCCCTGGATGTCAAGGAGTGCAACTGTTGGCTTTAGCGCTTTGGGGCCTGCCGGCACAATGTGTGCAGCAGAGTGGAACATTGGTGGCCGAGACGGCCAAGTTCAAATGTACGGCCAGGTTCTAGTGTACGGCCGAGTTAAAAATTTAAAGTGTAAAGTTCAAATGCATAGCCAAGTTGTTCTAGTGTATGGCTGAGTTCAAATTAAAGTATAAAGTTGTGCCTAGTTCCCTTACTACCGTTGACATCTTGATGCAGCTAAAGTGTGATGCTGTGAATAATTCTTATATATCCAGGAAGGATACTTTTCTTTGGTAATGTTCTGTGGTAAATGACTTGGTTTGATGTAAATAAAAGGCTACGCTGTGGAAAACATACCCTGAATTCTGAGAGTTCTTGGGCGTAGCGGGTGGTAAGGTGACGGAATTTGGGGAGGAGGGAATGTCACGTTGTGCGCATACTATGAACAGGCTCCCCCTGTGCCTAGGGGAGGGGCGCCCTAATTAGTGCCACTGGACAAGGAAGGGGTTGGCTGGTCGAGGTGATGTCATCTCCTACCCATAATCTCCTACGCCAACGACACCCAGCTGATCCTCTCCCTGACCAACGACCCCGCCGCCGCCAGAGCCAACCTGCACGAAGGGATGAAAGAGGTAGCCGAGTGGATGACGACCAGCCGCCTGAAACTGAACTCGGACAAGACGGAGGTCCTCATCCTGGGCTCCTCACCCTCCGCCTGGGACGACTCCTGGTGGCCACCCGCCCTGGGCACCGCACCCAAACCGACAGACCATGCACGCAACCTGGGCTTCATCCTGGACTCCTCCCTCTCCATGACCAGGCAAGTCAACAACGTCTCCTCGATTCAGAAAGGGGGTGGTGATGAACAGAGTGTCTGAATTGAGCAGACCACTCTTACCCAGTCCAAAGATCAGGGCTTGATCCATCACCGTTATTTATCTCACTGCCCCACCCCAGCTCAGAACCTGGCTATATGCAAATCAGTCTGTCCCTGGCCCAGTGCATCATGGGAACAGGGCAGACTAAACTACCAAGCCAATTCTTCACCAGAAAGGAGACAAGCTACCGGGGAACAACGTCTCCTCGGCGTGCTTCAACATCCTACGCATGCTACGGAAGATCTTCTGGTGGATCCCCACAGAGACCAGGAAGACCGTCACCCAGGCCCTCGTCACCAGCCGACTGGACTACGGCAACGCCCTCTACGCCGGTACCACCGCCAAGCTCCAGAAGAGACTCCAGCGGATCCAGAACGCCTCAGCCAGACTCATCCTCGACATCCCACGAACCAGCCACATCTCCGGACATCTGAGAGACCTTCACTGGCTCCCCGTCAACAAAAGAATCACCTTCCGCCTCCTCACCCACGCACGCAAAGCCCTACACGACCAAGGCCCGAGCTACCTCAACAGCCGAGTCAACTTCTACGCTCCCAAACGCCACCTCCGATCAGCCAACCACGCCCTCGCCGCCGTCCCCCGCATCCGAAGAGCGACTACAGGAGGAAGGTCCTTCTCCTACCTGGCCGCCAAGACCTGGAACTCCCTCCCGACCGACCTGCGCCTGACCCAAGACCACCTCTCCTTCAGGAAGAAGCTGAAGACCTGCCTGTTCGAGCAGTAGCGGCACCCCACCCACCCCCAGCGCCTTGAGACCCTACGGGTATGTAGCGTGCTCTATAAATGTCATTGATTGATTGATTGATTGATCATGAGGCACAGTGAAATGAAACATAGCAGAAACAAAACTTAGCGAGTATTTAAGGCTGTGCCCTGGGGGGTTTCATTCTCTTTGTCCCCTCGGACCACAGCCTGGCCACAGGAGCATCGAGCACCACCCACTTGACCAGCATAAAGGCAAGACTTCACGGAGGTGGAGCGATGACAGTTAACAACAAAGAGGGATGCCCAACAATGGAGGTGCAGCCATTCGATGGACCCCAGGAGGGGGTAGATACCACGTGTGAGTGGGTCAGTGGGGAGGAGGGACTGACCTGCCGGTAGTGCTGGACTCTACTGCCCTAACCCACAATGTATGAACTGAGTAGAATCTTGGGGAGGCTGCCTGTGTTCAGATACCCCGATGGGCCGGTGCAGTATGCAGTGCCCTGGATGTTAAGGAGTGCAACTGTTAGCTGTAGCGCGTTGGGGCCTGCTGGCACAATGTGCACAGCAGAGGGGAACATTGGCGGCCGAGACAGCCAAGTTCTAGTGTACAGCCGAGTTAAAAAGTTAAAGTGTAATGTTCTGCCTAATTCCCTTACTGCCGTTGACATGGTGATGCAGCTAAAGTATGATGCTGTGAATAATTCTTATATATCCAAGAAGGATACTTTTCTTTAGTAATAGTCTTTGGTAAATTAGTTGGTTTGATGTAAATAAAAGGCTACGCATTGGAAGAGCAGATGAATTCTTAACTAGACTTGAGGCAAACTATGTGATGCCTGAAGAGAAAAATCATTGACTTAGAGGATTGTGGTAGGCGGGGTAACAGTAGACTCTACTGGGCACACGAAAAGGCAGAAGGTCATGATATCATAGGTTTCAGTGCTAAACTGATTCCTTGGAACACCGTAATCTCTTTGTGGAACCATTGAAATTCTAAATAGTCCACCAAATCAAATCCTTCGGACCACAAAACAGTAATAAACCAATACCGATTATCACCTGTCTTATCCGAACATACTAGTAAAATCCTGCTCGCTGTTAAGTAGGAGAAATGTCCTTTTGACATGGATGGCCACCCCATCACAATCATAGCAGGTTTCCCTGCGGAAACAAATTTGTAGTAGAAGAGTTTCTTATCCCAAAAACCCCATCCCAAAAAGACATCAAATTTGGCGTATTGAATCCAGCCACCATGTGTGATACATTGCATGGGATGACTAAGTATGGACGAAATTTGCGAATTAGCGATCTGTGAATTTGTGCGAAAGCGAACTCGCAATTCGCAAAATTCGGGAATTTGTACGAATTTGCGAATTTGCTATTTTTGCCAGTTCGCGAGGGTTTTTTACAAGTTCAGGAACACAAACTTACTTGTGTGGTCGCAACGGTCGCAACCATGTCGTTTCTACGTGTCCAGCCTGTTTGCGACCCTGTGGTTCATCGCGGCCACCCTCCGGTTCATCACTGCCACCCTCTGGTTCACCCCTGTCACTCTCTGGTTCTTCACAGCACCCTCTGGTTCACCACTGCCACCCTCTGGTTCACACCTGTCACCCTCTGGATCACCACTGCCACCCTTTGGTTCATTACTGCCACCCTCTGGTTCACCACGGCCACCCTCTGGTTCGCCACTGCCACCCTCTGGATCATCACTGCCACCCTCTGGTTCATCACTGCCGCCACCCTCTGGTTTGCCACTGCCACCCTCTGGTTCATCACTGCCACCCTCTGGTTTGCCACTGTCACCCTCTGGTTCATTACTGCCACCCTCTAGTTCATTACTGCCACCCTCTCGTTCAACACTGCCACCCTCTGGTTCATCACTGCCACCCTCTGGTTCATCACTGGCATCCTCTGGTTCATCCCTGCCACCCTCTGGTTCACCACTGCCACCCTCTGGTTGATCACTGCCACCCTCTGGTTCATTACTGCCACCCTCTGGTTTGCCACTGCCACCCTCTGGTTCGCCACTGCCACCCTCTTGATCATCACTGCCACCCTCTGGTTCATCACTGCCGCCACCCTCTGGTTTGCCACTGCCACCCTCTGGTTCATCACTGCCACCTTCTGGTTTGCCACTGCCACCCTCTGGTTCATTAATGCCAACCTCTGGTGCGCCACTGCCACCCTCTGGATAATCACTGCCACCCTCTGGTTCATCACTGCCACCCTCTGGGTTACCAGTGCCACCCTCTGGTTCATCACTGCCACCCTCTGGTTGATCACTGCCACCCTCTGGTTGATCACTGCCACCCTCTGGTTCATCACTGCCACCCTCTAGTTCATTACTGCCACCCTCTGGTTCGCCACTGCCACCCTCTGGATCATCACTGCCACCCTCTGGTTCACCACTGCCACCCTCTGGTTCGCCACTGCCACCATCTGGATCATCACTGCCACCCTCTGGTTCATCACTGCCACCCTCTGGTTTGTCACTGCCACCCTCTGGATCATCACTGCCACCCTCTGGTTCACCACTGCCACCCTCTGGTTCATCACTGCCACCCTCTGGTTGATCACTGCCACCCTCTGGTTCAAGGCTGCCACCATGTTGTTGATCACTGGCATCCTTTGGTTCATCCCTGCCACCCTCTGGTTCACCACTGCCACCCTCTGGTTCATCACTGCCACCCTCTGGTACATCACTGCCACCCTCTGGTTCATCACTGCCATGCTCTGCTTCAAGGCTGCCACCCTCTGGTTGATCACTGGCATCCTCTGGTTCACCAATGCCACCCTCTGGTTCATCACTGCCACCCTCTGGTTCAAGGCTGCCACCCTCTGGTTGATCACTGGCATCCTCTGGTTCATCCTTGCCACCCTCTGGTTCACCACCGCCACCCTCTGGTTCATCACTGCCACCGTCTCGTTCATCACTGCCACCCTCTGGTTCAAGGCTGCCACCCTCTGGTTGATCACTGGCATCCTCTGGTTCATCCCTGCCACCCTCTGGTTTGCCACTGCCACCCTCTGGATCATCACTGTAGTTTGTTTAGTGAGTTGCATAACTTTCCAAGTCGACGGTCCGCGAATCCAGCAATACTAATATCCTAGTAGACCACATCAGATAGGTCATTAAATGTAGTGCAATTGTTGTCTATTTGCTATTTCCCCGAAATATTTTGTTATTGTTCTTTTGAAATGTTTGATTTTGTTGACAACAATCATCCATGTTTGGGTCTTTCTTTCATGTTGTACATCAGCTCCCCCGAGGGGCAAGAGGACAGCGGTCGAGGACCAGGAGGGCTCCTCTGCTGGCCCCAGTAAGTTTTCATGTTAATATTAATAATTATACTTCCCTATCTTTTAGAGTACCTATTTTTTACTAACGTTCCACATTCGATTTTTCCTACATCGTCTTTGATCTTCTTGTAGACTGTTTCTAAATTCTTATCCTGCCTCTACTATGACTCCCTGTGGTACTACTAGATTATTATTATTAATCTGTCTGTGTAGCTAACTAAGCTTGCACAGTTGGCAAAAGGTGTTAAACAAAACTCCTATTCTATTCAGCAATAGCTCTATGCACTGAGTGCAGTCCTCTGGGTTGTCCATAATGTCTTTTGAAGTCTTCTAAATGTTTATGCTTTGACAATTCCCAAAGATAAACTGTCAATGACCACCAAGAAAGAATAAGATAATAGTTTACTTTTTGATTGAATAGGAGGACAATCCATACTACTATTGTTGCAGGGACAATTCTGCACAAACAGAACTATGGACACTAAATAGTGCATTGTTTATCAATTATAATAGGCGCAGTTAGACTTTCCACATACCTCAGTCATAACAGATTGTGAACCCCCAATCTCCCTACTGACTAGCTAGTGTGACAGAGTCATGTGGAGAAGTGTGGCTCAGGGGTTAGAGGCGGCAGACCTGGAAGCTGAGATCGGTCCTGGACCAGGGTTCAATTCCCCGCCTCGGCGGGTCTTGGGCTCAAAGAATTCCACGGACTCGATAATTCTCGCTCCGGTGCCTTCTCAACTCATGGGTTCACACTCTGCGACTCTGGGCAATAGCTTGCTTAATCTCCACAACGGCCCCTTGCGGCGGGATGCATGGCTTTCACCTTGTGGATACCCTGCCGGGGTTATCTCACAGGGGAATACCAGGACGGGTTCCCTAAGCAAGCGCCGGGAAACCCTTTGTGGGTAGCTGTGCGCTATATAAGCTCAAATACATTTACATTTACATTTAAATCCCTAATTCATCGTTGATTGATCCCCAATGACGATTATCCAACCCAGGACATAAGACTACAGAGTCAGAGTTCTGAACTGTCAGAGCCACGGACTCACGCTTGCAAATTGCAAACCCTTTCGCTCACTCACTCATGACTAAAAACCACAGAGTCTATGTAAGTTTTAAAGCTTTATTAAAAGTAAAAACATTTATTAAAATCAAGTTCACCATACAACATAAACGGTGGATTGAAAATGGAAAAGTGCTTAGTGCACTCACACATTAATTGTGGGCGAGCCCTCACCTGGTTGGAACTTCAAATCTTCTTTGTGGTGCTGAATCGTTGCTGACTCAGTCCTACTGATGATGATCTGATGTTGCTCTTGTTCTTAGAAGGGAAGCTTCTGTCTGTTATGAGAAAAACGGTGCATGTTAAAAAGCAAGCATTCATCAGTTGTGCCAAAAAGTGTAGCAGGACAACACCCTTCCCTGAAAAAAAGTGCAATTTTTACTTTTAACTAGACAGTCACAAATTACATTTGTTTGTGTAGTTGTAGTGAAATTTTTTCAATCCTAGACAAAATACTAGGGAGTGGTGTATATGGCATCTAAGAATCTAAAATGTAGGCGGTCATCCGGGGGGAATTTATGGCTATTTCCTCCGCTGAGAATAGGGACCGGCAACAAAAGCGTGGGCGTGAACTCGAGCAAATGCACCAACGAACTGGGGCACCCAAATCTGGAAGCAACTCAAAGTCGCATGGCAACTACTGGCGGCTTTGGGCATGGACCGGGCGGAGTTCGCAACCCTGCGACTACGACATGCCTATTACACGGGCGGAGACAGATGTGGCCACCTCCTGGCGAATAGACTCCGAGTTGCGCGCCAACAACAGGGGGTCAAAGAGCTCTCCCGCCCCGATGGGTCCACAGTCACAGAGGACGCCCAGATCGTGGAAATCTTCTGCAGCTTTTACGCTACTCTTTATTCGAGCAGCCCATTGGCCGATTCGGCAGCAGCCGAATACCTGGACTCTGTCACACTCCCCTCTCTAGCACCTTCACAATCAGAATATCTTGAAAGGGATATCCGCATCGAAGAAGTGATCTCCGCCATCACCAAACTGAAACCGGGGAAAGCTCCGTGTCCAGATAGCTTTACAGCCATCTTTTACAAAACGTTTTGCACCAGGCTAGCACCGATTCTCGCCTGCCTTTTTAACACCTTTACTGAACCCGGCGCCATCCCATCTGACCTGCGTGCGTCCCTTACGGTCATCTCCAAAGCAGGGAAAGATAGGACCAAATGCGGTTCCTACAGGCCGATATCGTTACTAAACGTGGACCTTAAATTATACATGGGAATCCTAGCGACCCGGTTGGCCCCCCACATGCCAGACCTCATAGACCCAGACCAAGCGGGCTTCATCCCCGAACGCCAGACAGTAGATCACACCAAAAGGGTCGCCCACCTCATAGAAAAAGCCTCTTGAATCCCTGGGGAGAGAATGATGCTGGCGGTAGACGCAGAAAAGGCGTTCAATCAAGTTCACTGGCCTTGCCAAGAACAGGTCCTGGCGAAGGTCAGAATTGGGGAGAAGTTCAGCACTCTCATTTTTAATTGTTACAAATTCCCCACGGCGGGGGTGCGAGTAAATGGTTATAGCTCGGAGAGTTTCGATATCGAGAGGGGCACGAGGCAGGGATGCCCGCTTTCACCCCTATTATTTGCCCTATATATGGAGCCATTCGCTCAAAGGATCCACCAGAACCGGGCAGCAATGGGGATGGTGTTCGGTGGCTTCACACACACCATCAGTCTCTATGCGGATGATGTCCTGCTTTCACTAGAGAATCCGCGGACGGCCCTACCGGCTTGCATAGTGGAGTTGGATACCTTTGCTGGCATGGCCGGGTTCAAAATGAACGCGGACAAATCCATAGCCCTCGATTTGGCCCTAGCCCCCCCACCAAAGCCTACTTACAGAACCTCTTCCCCCCCAATGGTCATCCGGCATAGTGCCGTATTTGGGGATCCAACTGGTCCCCACGCTTCCAATTATGACGACGGCCAATTATGCTACACTCCAAGGGAAGATACGTGAAGAGTTAAGACGCTGGAAACACTTCTCCCTCTCTTGGTTGGGCAGGATCGCAGCGGTCAAAATGACCGTTCTGCCCAAATCCTTTACCTCTTCCGGGCGTTGCCACTGCAGCCACCTGTAGGGTGGATCCAGCAAACACAGGCAGACCTCGCCCACTTTATCTGGCAAGGCCGAAAGCCGAGAATGAAAAAAACACTGGCCATGTTGGCCCCGGACTTGTGCAAATATTTTCAGGCGGCGCAATTGCACTACTTAGTTGAGTGGAGTAAGTGGGAGTCAGAGAGGCACTGGCTCTTTCAGGACCAGGCAGTTGCAGGGTGCCCACTCCAGGAAATCCCCTTTCTTTGTAAGGCTCACCGACCCGCTAACCTTTACGCCTCGTTTGTCACACGGGTCCCCCTGGAGGTGTGGGACGCCACTAACACCATTCACAAACTTACCACTTTTCCCTCACCACTTGCGCCATTGGTCGACAATCGGGACTTCACTCCAGGCCTGGCGAGGGGAGCATTCACTCACTGGTGGCCCGCGGGGTGCCGTTTCATTTACCATATCTACGGTCCAGATGGAGTACTCCCCTTCCCACTCTTTAAACAGGAATATAACCTCCCAGAGACGGAACGGATGCGTTACATGCAGGTCCGACACTGGGCACTCCAGCCACAAATGAGGGAGACGACAGATAGGAAACTCCAGCCGTATGAAAGGTGGCTTCTATCCCGCACCTCTGACACTAAATTAATATCCGACCTGTACAAATTTTTGCAACCACCAACAACACATCTCTACAATCCAGGCAGGAAATGCTGGGAACGTGAACTTGGTAGGACCCTGAGCCATAAAGAATGGGACCAGATCTCTTCTAGAGCACGCCACTCTGCATACCATATCGGGCTTACGGAGAAACTAACCAAGATATCCATATATTGGTATTACACCCCAGAACGGATACATGAGATGGACCGCAGTAAAGACCCAAATTGCTGGCGGGGTTGTGGACACACAGGCACCCTGTTGCACCTCTTGTGGGACTATCCCCTACTCCAGGCATACTGGACGCAGGTAATAGATGACATTGATACTCGTTTCCAAATAGAACTACCCCGATTTCCTGCCTACGTCTTGCTGGGGCTCCCTAATCCATTGACGTACCCCTTGTGCTCGCGCAGGGGGCACCAGATGGCCATCCCTCTAGGTTCCGCAGTACAGAACATCCTTACGCACTGGTGCACTACTATGGTCCCCTCCACTACAGGCTAGTTACATAGGATGTGGTGTGTATTGGGGATGGAGAAGCTGTCACTCACCTTAGCCGGAGACATAGATCAATATGATGACCTCTGGCAACCATTTCGCTCACTGTTGGTCACTGAATTTAGGGAACTCACCTACCCGAGATACCTCCGCCTGTTGCGGCTCACGGGGCCCAAAGAGGCGGACTCCTAAGGAGGATGGGGATGGAGAGTTCCTCACGAGCTAGAGGGGGAGTACGGGGGGATGGATTTGAGCACTGGACAGAGGGGTGAGGGGGAGGAAGAAACGGGGAGTTTGGGGGGCGGTGGCGGGGTTTTCTTTTGGAGGGTTGTTCGCAGCACATACGGTATATTTCATATGCAATGTAGGTTTGGTTTTATATGTGCTGCTTTCAATAAAAAGATTGAAACCTAAAATTACAAATTCACTTTCAACATAATATATAGATGTATACATCCCTCCCGCCCTTCAGGATAGCCCTCCCGGCTATTACCGCGTTTATCCTTGATCTTCCAGAGGGGGAGCTGCTAATTGGTGGGGATTTTAACGATGTGGTAGATGGAACCATGGGTAGATACCCTCCCAAGATTGCCATGACAGGTGCTAACCGCATGGGAGGATTCATAGATGTCCTTGGGCTAACGGATGCATGGCGGTACCGACACCCTGCTGTACAACACTACACTTTTCAGTCAAGCGTACATAATAGCCTCTCCCGTATAGATTATTTCTTGACCTCAGCACACAGCCTTCCCAATGTTGTAAACGCCGAGATCCGTTCCAGGGGGATTTCTGACCACTCACCAATCTCATTGACCTATACGACGCTCTGTCGGACGAGGCAACGCATGTACCCCATACGCCCTGGATACTTACATGTCCCTAAGATATTGAAGGACTTCACTGCGGCAACGCAACACTACTTTAAAAAAAATACAGGGTCAGTGCAATCCCCCAACACTCTGTGGGATGCCTATAAAACGGTTATACGGGGGAGGCTATTGCAACTATCACAGGTCACAAGCGGGGAGCAAGTGAAGAGCTAGATACTATTGAAGAGGGACTCATCAGGGCCACTGATCAGCATGCGAGAGTCCTTCACCAGAAACAGTGCATGCTTTGCGCCTCAAACAGGGCGAATTTAGGGAGCATCAACGGGAAGTTGCTAGAGCGCAGATATAGGCTACTCGTCACAAAATATACGAAATAGGGGAAAAGGCGGATAAACTTTTGCCGTGGCTGGATAGAAAAGAACGGGCACAAAGATCGATAGCGCAGCTATGCACCTCGACCGACTCCATAGTGACTGCCCTGCAAGACATAGCGGATATGCTGACCGGGCACTTTTAACATGTGTATGCATCAGGCTCCAGTTTATCGACAGAGGAGGCCCAGGCCTCAATCAAAGACATTAAAATGCCTACACTGTCAACAGAGACGGCCCTCATACTGGAAGCTGACCTCACGGTCGATGAGCTGCAAACGGCTATTAGCTCCTTACAGTCAGGTAAAGCGGTGGGGCCCAATGGGATACCCATCGAGCTCTATAAAAGTACATCGGATCTTATTGCTCCTCACCTTCTGAAAATGTTCCTTGAAAGTTTGGAGAAGGGGGAACTGCCACGGGACCAACACATGGACACTATAATAACGATCCCTAAGCCTGACAATCCCCCCGAGGACTGCTCTTCTTATCGTCCCATATCCTTGATTAACGCTGAGGCTAAGATCCTCGCCAAGCTTCTAGCGACATGCCTGACACCGCATCTCGAGACCCTAGTTCACCCGGTCCAGTCTGGATTTATGCCTAGTAGAAATACAGCACTTAATCTCAGGCGGCTACATGCAGTTGGGAACCAATGATTCGGGGACTTAAGTGGACGATGAACTGGGAAGATCGCATATCATTGTATGCAGATGATGTGCTGTTATACTTGACATTCCGAAGGCGATCTATTTTAGTGCTCCTAAATATATGCAAAAATTTCAGTCGGGTGTCGGGCTACACCATTAATTGGTCAACATCAATTTTATTTGTTCTGCATGGCCCACCCCCTTTGCTCCCCGAGAACTGCCCATTGCTGATTACTGCGGGTGCGTTTAAGTATTTAGGCATTTATGTGACACCCAAACCTGAGGAATTCACTCAGAAAAATCTGGTGCCCCCATTGGAACGTTTCAGACGGGACATATTGCACTGGCGCAACTTGCCATTAACGCTGCTTGGAAAGGCAGCGGTCTTTAAAATTATGGCTCTTCCTCAATTTCTATATGTCTTGGAAAACACCCCTTAGGCTGTGCCACCGGGATACTTCAAAACGATAGCTGCAGCAGTTTCCGGCCTACTCTGGGGGAGTAAACCAGCACACATAGCGCAAACCAAGCTGGCGAGGGGCTGGCATGATGGCGGCATAGCCCTCCCAAATATACAACTGTATTACTGGGCATCCCAACTAAAAGTTATTGATCAATGGCTGCATACACCCCAGACGGACCCAGCATTTCAGGCAGATAGGCAGGGGCTGGGGGGTGCAGGGATCTTGTTGGCACTGTATAACAAGAGTAAACCTACCTCCTTCATTGGGCCAACAGCGCACACGGTACACATATGGTATACAGCACATAAGAGATTGAGATGCAGTGGAATTATCACCCAGATGACACCGCTATGGACCTCGCATCAACTGAGGCAGCTTAAGAACACTAAGGGGTTTCAAGCATGGGACATGATAGGTGTTTCCAAGGTGGGGGACCTATGGAAAAAGTGGGAGTTGGTCCTGTTCGAGTATCTGAAGTCCCACTACGAACTGGCACCCTCAGAGGTATTTAGATATATGCAAATCAAGCACGCATTACAATCGGTCATTATACCAGGCACCAGTGTACCCGAGGACACTCACCTGGAGGATAGGTTGTTAACGGAACAAATACATAAAAAGGCCACATCCCTCACTTACCGTAAACTGATTAATAACTTGCCTGACCCAACAATGGCACTTAGGCATAAATGGTCCAGAGATTTAGGTGATCTCGACTATTCGGACTGGCAGACGGCACTGTCTTCCCCAAGGGAGGTGGCCATACCTTCACGGCTACGGTTAGTCCAATTAGAGATACTTTACCGTACATACCACACTAGATTGACCCTACATAAAATAGGGATGGCCTCATACCAGTTCTGTCTTACAGAATGCGAAGAAGGCAATTTTTATCATACCATATGGCAGTGCCCGCAGGTTGAAGGTTACTGGGTCCAGGTTATGAGAACGATGTCACAAGTCGTGGAGGTGCCACTGGTGCCGGAGCCAAAACAATGTTTTTTAAATATATGGCAACCAAATGACCTCTCCCATCCAGCACAGGACTGGGTGACACTGGGGATAATGTTTGCGAAACGTAATGTGGCCAGAAAGAGGGGATCGAGGGAACGACCAACGCTCTGTGAGTGGTGCAAAGATATGGATGAGGCATGGTGGCAGAAAAGGTGGCATACATGCACCGGGGCTGCCCTTGGAAATGGAACAGAGTGTGGGGAGCATGGAATAAATATAGAGGCTAAATATGTGAACCACCTCCACCAGAGATGGCAGACGATTCAGACTGAGGGGGGAACATAGGGGAAAGGAGTACTCAGAAAGTCAACAAATATGTCAATGTCACGTTATGTATGTAACAGCACCAAAGTTTACTTCAATGAATGGTAATCAATGTGTGTATCATGTGGTTATGCACTGCCCTGAACTTTTCTCAATAAAAAAGTTTAAAAAATAATGATTACATATTCACGATATTAATCAAAACTGACTCAGTCTTATCCACCCAGACTATGTGTGCAGCAAGCAAAGCATACTGGAGGGGAATGCTCATGAGGAACTCAGCAATCTCACTGAAGAAGGCTGACAGAGCATCCACTGAGCTAGAGCTGTCCACTTGGGATCTGAAGATTGGATTATTTAAGGTATCAACCTCAGAGAGCAGAAGGTTACTTGAAACCAATAAGGAATCCCTAAATTCCCTTTATTCCGCAAAGGCTGAACAAGCACTGATTACATTGAATTGGCGTCACTATCAATGAGGGAAAATGCCAGAAGATTAATGGCTGGTCAGTTATCACAGAGTAATATACTATTGCAGCAATTAAAGACCATTCTACTAACTTATATGGAAGATATTATAGAGTTTGCTGATTTCAGTGAAAAATTGTACACTTCTGACTTCCTCAATAAGAGGATGTTCTTCTTAGATGTCTCCCCATCCTCTCTCTTCTCTAGAACAGCAGGGAAAATAAAAGTTGAGGAGATCGCTGAAGTCTTAGCAGAGCTCTCAACATGCAAATCCCCAAGTGATGAAGGATTCCCCAGGGAATTTTATAAGACAAGGTAATCCTTACTAGTACCACTGATACACACTAGTTTCAAAGAAAACTACTCACAAAACCAAATATGGACCCCTTTCAGTGCACTAGCTATTGCCTTACATCACTCACCAAAATGTATAGTAAGAATTCCATGGAAATCTTGCCCACTAGTTTCTGCAGAGTACTGCCCTGTCTTATCCATGAATCCCATATGGTGTTTGTCCAAGGGCGATCTCTTAAGAATCATCTGTGGATCCTAGCACATATTTTCTGGATCATGATGAGTCAGGACAGTGAAGTGTTAGTCATATCACTGGGTGTGGAGAAGGCATTTGGCCATATAGAGTGAGGTTACATTTTGCGCATCTTTGAAAGGGTAGGGATAGGCCAAGAGGTCAAAGGTAAGTTGACTACACCGCTCCCGTAGGCTGTTGCAAAACTGTGGAGGCTTCTATTCCAGGCCTATAAAGATCTGCTGGGGCACTTTCCAAGAGTATTCTTTATCTCCACTTCTTTTTCTCTTGACTCTTGACTCTTAAGGTGTCATGAACTACGATTACAGGTTCTGACGATATAAGCAGCTTTGCATCTCTAGCAGGGCAAACCAAATTGTTCCTTTATGCGGTTGACATCCTACTTACCCTAACTAACCCCAAAAGATTGATTCCTGTGACAAAGTCTGTGATACAGACATTTTCAGAATTTTCAGGGTACAGAATAAAACTGGGATAAGTGTAAAGCACTCTAAGTGACTAGATTTACAAACAGAGACAGTCTTTACAGCTTCTGAGTGAAGTGGGCACCCAAAGATTTGAAGGATTAGGGTGAAGAGTGTCCTTCTCAAAATGGTTGAAGATAACTCGACACCTCTTATTTCTCTTATTAGGTGGACTAATCTCAATTTATCATTACGTGGCAGGGTGCGAACAGTCATATTGACAGTGGTCCCTAGATTTAACTATGTTATTCGAATGCTTCTATTACATTACCTATAAGTAAAGATACTCATTGATGCAGCCCAGCAAGGCAAAGTTGAAACCACAATCAATATGGCCTCATACTGAATCTGGGGGCCTACATCTCAACCACATAAATATATATTAGTATTCTCAACATCTGTCAAAAGTGGCTAGTATCTTCCCACAAATAGTTCACAAACCACTATGGGTCAGGTTGGAAAACCATATACCACTATGTTCTGACTCTACACTACATGCATTCTCAGTCTCACAGACATCATAACAGGGGCAACCTTATAATGCTAGGTATACTAACTAACTGGAAACAATGCAATAACATTTTAAAAATAGACCCCTGTATAAATACCTATGCCCTGTTGTGAGTAATGATGGCTCAACAGTGGTTGACTTGAATAATAAAGGCCATTATTGACCATACACCAATTCATCACTCTGAGAAATTGGGTTGTTGGTTGAGGGGGGTGTGAGTCCTTCTTAAGCAACAACCCAAATCCTTGTCATGGTGAACCACTAAATGCACTAAATTAGTTTGTGCTTAACTCTCTGGTAGCTTTGCATAAAAGCAGCCTGAGAGACAAAGTGGCATATTTACAAGAGAATTGCAGAGTGCGGAATTCAGCCATTATTGCGAATGCCGCCAAACCATTCTGAAAACGCAGGGATGCGCTCTATTGACAATAATATGGCGCACCCTTGTGTTTTCCCTAGCGCTGGTGCTAAATTCAGCTGCCTATCACCAAAGCATGCACCCTTGCACCATATTGCAAGGGTGCCTGCCTTGCAGGAAATGATTGATTATGTGCAGGAAGGCATCCCTTCCTTCACATAAACAATCAATAATGGTGAATTGTAGCTTCTATAGAAGTTGCAGCTCGTCATTTTTTAATGATTGTTCATGTGCAGAAAGGGACATCTTCCTGCACATATACAATCACTAATGGCGATTTGCTGTTTCCATGTGTGTTGCAAAATGCAGCACTCATAGAAACAGCAAAAACAAGGAGAAATGAATAATGTCTCCTCATTTTTAGTGCTGCCCCATATTTACGCCACCCTTGTAAATAAGGGGTAGCGTCAGAAATCAATGGGTGTACCAGCAGAACGCCCACCGCAACATCCATTGCCCACCCCTTCAAGCTGTGGCTGCAAGAAAATGGGGCCTTATTCACATTAACCAGCTTAAAGCCACCTGTAAATGAGGCAAAGGGTTTATCGCCACAGGAACGTCATAAAAAGTAATGTTTCTGTGGTGATAAACTCTTGTAAATATGCTCCAAAGTGTAAGGTATTTATGCAGCACACAAATAGTATTTAAGTGAAAACACAACACAAGAGAAATCCCACACCAAGTTAGTAAAATAGAGTAAATTGTAATAAACTATTTGACATTAAAATGAGCAAAATTCAGTCAGCAAAACTGTGCTATGAATTTTTAAAGTTTATGGTGAAAACTAGCCCCTGAAAGATCAAAGCGCAAACCGTGGACATCTAGTCGTGCGAGACAGGGCAAAGTCAAAAGCTATGGCCGACTGCGATGGAGCAAGGTTTGGTTTCAAGAAGCAGATGGGGCCTGGTCTCCCCTTATTTAGGGACTTGCAAGAAATTCTGTAGAAAAAAGGCTGAAAAGGTAAAGTTCAGTGGGGCAAGGCAGCTGGAGGTGTCTGAACGTCATTATCATTGGGGAGCCACTGGCGGAAGCCACAGTGAAGAATCTTTTGTTTGGACATACAGCCTGATTCATGTACATGCCGTTTTGCGTGTCCCTAATAGCGAATAATAGCGACTCGCTATTGAGGAAACGCAAAACGGCATTCATGTACTTTTCGGGGAAAAAATAGCGACTCGCACGCGGGCGCTAAAGCCGTTAGCGACCTACAAAAAACGCAGAATAATCGCTATTTCCGGCCACCAGCGATCGGGATTGCGACTCGCAATCCCGATCGCACGGGATTGCGACTCGCAATCCCGATCGCACGGGATTGCGACTCGCAATCCCGATTGCACGGGATTGCGACTCGCAATCGCGTGCGATCGGGATTACGAGTCGCAATCTCGCGGGATCTGGAAAACGGGAAGACGCATTCCGAGCACCGTGATGACATCACAACCAGGAAGCAGCCAAATCCCACCCCCAAACACCACAGTGACGCTATCATTCGAGTGTACACGACGGAAAGCTGCCGCTAAACCTCCGTTAGTGACTCCCGACCCGGCCGAAATAGCGACCGCCATGTCCGATGAACCTCTGCCTGGCCCCAGCAACAGCGCTGGCCGCAAGCGCAAACTAAAGTTCTCCGAGCAGGAGCTGGAGAACCTTATAGAAGGGGTGGTGGCCAAACACGACCAGCTCTTTGGTGCCAACTCCAGGAGGGTCCCAGAACAGGAGAAGCGGAGGATCTGGGTGGGGATTGCCTCCAGCGTCAACTCTGTGGGCGTTTCGGACAGGTCGTTGGAGGAGCTGAAAAAGCGCTGGTACGACCTCCGAGGGCGTGCCAAGGAGAAGGTGGCGGCGCGCCTTGGTGAGTCATCAGGCACTGGAGGTGGTGGACCGACTGTCCCACCCAACACCCCCCTGGAGGACCAGGTAGAGGACACCTTGGAGAGGGAGGCGTGTGTTGGCGTGACCACTCTGGACTCCTCCCGCCCCACCCAGGACACCCAAGGTAAGTGGCATGCGACTGCGACCCTGTCCCCTATGACCGTCCCTGACCAAATAGGCTCACTCATTGGCCCTTAATCATGCCTATGTTGTGCATCAGGAAATGCCCTGAGGCATTGTGGGAGACGTAGTATGTCCACAATGTAGTAGTACCACAATGCGGCCAGAAAGGTTCCTAAGTGCGCAAATCCACAGCCATCCAGGGAATGTCACCCAGCATGCATGTAACATCTGCACGTCTGACAGTCACATGCACCTAATGAGTATCCACTTACCCTCACAGGTGCGGATGATAGCAGTGACAGCGAGATGCTGGTGATCGATGAGGAGGCCCAGGAGGAGGAATCCCTACCCGCTACCCAGCCACCAGCCCCTGCGCCAACACCAGCAGCCAGGCCCCCCACCTTACCTGCTGCAACATCTGCAGGCCCACGGGCTGCCAAGGCCAGGCACCCCACCTTACCTGCTGCAACATCTGCAGGCCCACGGGCTGCCAAGGCCAGGCACCCCACCTTACCTGCTGCAACATCTGCAGGCCCACCGGCTGCCAGAGCCAGGCACCCCACCAATGTGCCTCCAGTGCCTGCCGCACCTGCAACACCAGCTGCTGCACCACCTGCAGCTCGTCCAACACGATCTGGGCCAGCCACATCCGCTACACAGCGGCCGAACAGCAGGAGGGGCAATGGGCATCTCCATGCCTGCATGAGTGTGGAGCGGCGAATGCTCCGTTTACACCAGCGCCAGTCGCAGCAGCAAGGAGCCATCCAGCTCCAGCTGCATAAGATCGGCCGCAATGTGGCGGGAGTCGGCGAGCGGGTGGACCGCATGACGGCGGCCATGGAGGGCATGACGGCGGCAATGGAGAACAATACTGCAGCGCTGGTGAAGCAGCGCAGTGTTGCAAGCAGGCGCCACCACCAGCTGTTGAGCCGGCTGTCGAGCTATAGTCGCTCAAATTATGTGGCAGCAAATGCCACCACCCAGCTGTCGCGGCGCTCTCTGACCCAGCAGCACCAACTGGTCCAGTGCTGCGAGGAAATTACCCGGGTGCTGGAGCACTTGACCATCGCCGTGATCCCACTGCTTACACCTGTGCTACCGGCCATCGTAGGGGGAGATGATGCGAGTGAGGCTGCCTCCAGCGTGAGCAGCAACTCTGCCACGCAGCCCCCCCCCACCTAGGCGCAGCACCAGGGCTACGCCTGGTACAGCTGCCGAGGATGAGGAAGAGCCTCACAGGCGCCTGGGAATTGTGCGCCGGAGGCGCCAATGACATTGTGTTAGGGACACAGGCGCAGGCTGAAGCTAAGCCTGCCATGAACCTTTACATGCAGTATGCAGGAATACTGGATTTTGAAAATAGTTGTTACCATGACCCTTTTATCTTGTGATTCAAACAAATACATTTATTTTGCTGCACACATTCGCCTTGTGTAATCATTACATTTTGCATGCAATTGTGATATGTGGGGTGGGGGAAGGGGGTGGGCTAGAAATTGTTAGCTGTGATGTGGTTGCGACGTCTGTGGCCTTCAGCTGGGTTCTCCCCGCGTGCATGGTGCGCATGTGCTGGTGGCCGGTCGTCCCCCTCAGATTCACTGCCTGAGATGTCAATTGGTATCCGGCGCTTGGTTGCAATGTTATGAAGCATTGCACAGACAGCCACAATGCGGCAGCACGCTGCAGGACTGTAATACATGGCCCCACCTGTCTTGTGCAGTATACGGAACCTGCTCTTGAGCAGGCCAAATGTCCTTTCAATACAGTTCCTTGTCCGGATGTGCGCAACATTGTAGCGCCGTTGCTGAGGTGTGGCAGGGTTGAGGTAAGGGGTCAGGAGGTATTCCCGTAGGGCGTAGCCACTGTCACCTGAATGAGAGGAGCAGATGTTGATTGCCTGTGCAGCGCAGTTACTTCATAGCAATGTGACATTGTTGACAAAGTGTACTTACCAAGTAGGTGTCCTTCCCCATACTCTCCCCTGATCAGTCGTGTGTGGAGTCCGCTGTGCCTGAAGATGAAGGAGTCATGGGTACTCCCTGGGTACTGGGCCACAATGTCAGTGATGATGGTCTTGGCATTGCAGACCATCTGTATGTTGAGGGAGTGGTAGGACTTCCTGTTGCGGTACATATACTCCGTGCCAGCTGGTGGGCAGATGGCGACGTGGGTAAGGTCTATGCAGCCGAGGACATGGGGAAAATGGGCAACATTATAAAATTGTAGTTTTGTGAGGTCCAATTCCTGTTGGCTCGTGGGAAATGTGATGTGCCGGTGGAGCTGGCTGAGCATGGCGTCAACAAAAGTGTGGAGGCAGCGTGACATGGTGGGCTGGGATATCCCCCCAGCAGCGGCTACTATGCCCTGGAAACTGCCGGAGGCCAGGAGGTGCAGGCTGCACAATACCTGCACATGTGTGGGCACAGAATTGTTTCGCCTTGTTGGGTGCTGCATGATGGGGTCCAGTTCTTGTATCAGCCAGGTGATCATTTCCCCATTCAGCCTGTATTTTGCATAAATCTGTTCTCTGGTTTGGCCCAGCAAGGTGACCCGCTGCCGGTAAATCCTTGCCTGCCTCATGCGTCTCCTCCGTGCTGCTCGCTGTAGCCTTCGCCGCCTCACCACCATGTACATCCCAGGCATTGTGGAACGCCTAATGCTGCTGCTGAATGTCCTTATGTGTGATTGGTCAGGCCTGGCCCTGTTGGTGATTGGCTAACAGTTTTTCAAATTTAGCTTCATCATGGCTTTTATGGTTACCACCTGCTTTGAGTTGTCCTTAAATTGCGCCGCGCAAACGTGCGATTTAGCGCTTTTTCGCTAATGTATTTCTTTCATGAATGCCGATTGAGACAATATTGCGTTTCGCTAATCATTTCGCAGATTCCGTGGTTGGTCGCTATTTCCGTATCGCTAATGCTCGACTTCCCGGAGTCTGCGACTATTACAGCGTAATCGCTATTCCAATCGCTATTATTTTTTAGCGATTTCGCTATTTCGTACTTGAATGCCGATTCCGTGTTTTGCACCTGCAATTGCGTTTTCGCAGCCATTGCGGGCGCTATTTCGCTTCATGAATCAGGCTGTTAGTCTCTTTTTTGGAAGCCGACGATCTCCAGTGGGACAAAGCTGCAGGCTGTAGCTGACCTGGGTTCCACAAAGACGGGTACCTGAGAAGCTGCTGAGCAGGATTTGCTGCTGCAGAAAGGAACGTTACAGGAGCTTCTGCAAAGTCAGGCTGTTTGGTGATGCACCTTCAGCGGATAGGCAAGTATGTTGGTGCCAGTCTCCTCTTGGTTCTTAGACCACATTTCAGTTGACATTTCTCAGTTTGGGCCATCTGGGCACCTTTAGCACCACTTCCAAGAGTGCAGGACTGAAGGGGCACCACTTGCAGGTTTAAGACTCAGTCAGGCTGGGTCCAGGTGCTGGTTCAAGATGGCTGGAGCTTTTCTGTCCATGTGGCTCTGATCAGGAGGCTAGTCAACTATCCATCGAAATCACTCTGGTAGTCCTGGGTTCAAGGAGGAGTGCATGGTGCAGCAGCAGGGTAGACATCTGGGGCTAATGGCAGGTTTCACATGGCAAAGCAGTTGTTCTTGGTTCAGGTTCTAAAAGCTCTCCTTCGAAGTTGCTTGGAATTTCCTGACTCCTTGTCCTAGCTCCAGACAGATTACAGGCATAATGGACTAGTTTGAAGTTCTTTGTGTGACAGAAAGGCACACCCCATTGCCTTGCAAATGGGGCTGGGCTGAGCTTAGGTGTGCCCATCCAGGCACACCTAAGCTGAACAACTTCCCACTGTGGCTTTGAATTATGATTTCAAATCTGACTTTACCATTAAAGAGAATTTTAAGTTACAGTTTCCCAGACACCAAATATGACATTCCTACCTGCTCCCAATTGAAGGTTAGCCCTTATTAAATGTGAGAAGATAACCAAATGGTATCCTATCTGAGAGGTAAGCCTCACAGTAGTTAAAAATGAATTTGTGAATTTTTCACTACCAGGACATGTAAAACTTAAAAGTACATGCCTAATCTTGCCATTACAATGCACCCTGCACAATGGGCTGTTTAGGGTTTACCTTACTGATGACTTATGTATAATAAAAGTGTTTAAGACTTGGCAAGGGGGTTATTTTGCAAAATTAATTTTGGCAGTGTGAAACTACATACAAGCTACAATGGCTGACCTGGGACATATTTTAGGAGGCTACTTATGTAGGTGGTACTGTAAATGCTCAGGGCCACTAGTTGCATTTCACTTGCCAGCCCTAAGTATATGGTATGCCACATTACTAGGGTCTTTTTTTTAAATTCTTTTTATTGAAGTTGTATTCAGGTTTTATGCAGCATAGATAAAAAAAAACGGAAAATCAAAGCAAGGAAAAAATTACATTTGGTTTCAACTTAACATAATGTCAAACCAATTTACTCAAAATAGCATCCCCATATTTGATCGAATTTTCTAATACCCCCCACTCTTTGAGCATATAACAATTCGCTTTTCCTAACCCTTTTTATTTTTTCCAGCCATTCCTGCAGCGTCGGGATATAGGTTGAAAGCCAATTCTGCAATAGTAAAGATCTAGCCACGGCCATTATAATATAGATCAATTTTGCCAAGTGACTTGAAAATGTACAATCAGGATCATAACCAAATAATAACATTATTGCATTACATGGGACTGATAACTTACAATAAGTTTTTAAAAAACCAATAATTTCTTCCCAGAAATGCTTAATTTTAGGACAAAACACTATAATGTGTGACCAATTGGCTTGTTCGCAATTGCAATGTCTAAAACAGAAAGCAGATGCATTGTTATACATTTTAGCAATTATTACTGGTGTACGATATAATAGCCACTTGCTAAAATACAACATCCTGCGCCAATTGGCGCCACGCAGTACACAGAAATTAAACTGATTAATGGTTTTCCATATTGCCGGTGACAATATTAAATTTTCCTGAGTGTACCATTACGGATAGCTTTGGCAGTCAGCTCTACCTCCTGACTTTGTCTCAGACACTGTTTCCATGCTCCGGGTTTAATCTCCAAATTAACAAAAAGATCTAAAACAAGAGTAGAAGTATAATTCGAAATGGTACCGGGGTCTAATTGCACCAACGTAGGATAAATTAAATTAGAATAGGAGCCAATTAGCAGAAAATTGCCAATAATTCGACCTGACATCTCGTTAACAGAGAGCCAAGTTCCGCTGACCAAAAAATCAGCTAATGTTCTAAACCCGGCCCGACCCCAATTTTCTAAAACAATGGGATCGATTTTAATCTTTAAAAAGGAGAACACTCCAATTAAGGGAGTTAGTAAATGAAAGGGTGGAAGTGAATATCTCTTAAGCATTGCATTACGTCGTTTAAAAAACCAATTTAGGATTTTATACCGCACAAATTTGGGAGATTTCGGTACAAACAAAGGGGATGGAATTTGAATTTCTGAACATATCAAATCAAAGAAAAAATTTATAAAACAACTAGTTGCTGCATTCCCGTTCTTAAATCTCTCTAAATACTGTGCAAAATAAGCATAGTAATAATCTTTCAAATTTGGAAAGGAAAGACCGCCATAATCAGTTTCTGCAGTTAATGTCCGAATATCTAATCTGGGTGTTTTTTTTGCCCAAATGAATTTGGAAAACATAGATTCCATTCTGGAGAAAAAAGTACCCGGCAAATAGACTGGAATTGATGCAAACAAAAAATTAAAAAGAGGAAGGATTGACATTTTGATTAAATTGATGCGACCAAGAATAGTTAAAGGCAGAGGGTCCCAGCGAGCAAACATTGATTTAACTTTTTTTATTAATGGGACGAAATTGAGTGTATATAAATCCAAAATGTTAGAAGAAAACAAAATTTCCAGATATCTTTTAGGTTTTGAATTAATACAGCCTTGTAAATCTTTGTGTAAAACTGGGTTTGCACCCCCACAAACCAATATTTCTGTCTTTTTTTTATTAATTCGGTCACCTCCTAGAGATTCAAACTTTTCAAAAATTTGAAAAATATAAGTCTGTGATTCCAAATCAGGTTTAATAAGTAACATAATATCATCTGCGTAGAGTTTGATTTTGGCCATGGAGGTAACTGGAGATTTGATCTGAAAACAATTCCTAATAGCAATAGTTAACGGTTCGATAAAGAAAGCAAAAAGAATGGGTGATAAAGGGCAGCCTTGCCTAGTGCCACGTTGTACTAAAATTGAACCTGCTAATGATTTATTAATAATTATGCTTGCTCTAGCGCCTACATACAAATTCTTTATCAAATTGATGATGCGTTGAGAAATGGCAAACTTAGATAAAATAGGAAAAAGGGTGTCCCATACCACCAAATCAAAAGCTTTTTCTGCATCTAAAAGTAATACCAAGGCCTGTATCCCACGTGCTTCAAAATAATCTAATGCTTCAACTAAAAAATGTGTGTTAGTAAATAATTGTCTGTCTATTATAAAACCGTTCTGATCTGGATGGATCAAATCCGCCGCATGATCATTAAGGCGGAGTGAAAGCATCTTAGTAGTTATTTTATAATCGGAATTTAATAAAGTTATTGGCCTGAAAGAATTCGGATCTTTGGATTCTTTCCCTTTTTTTAAAAAACTAATGACTGTACCCTCATGGAAGGATTCCGGGACTTGCCCTCCTTCCAGCATTGAATTCAACAAAAGCAAAAACAAATCACTGAAGGAACTAAAGAAAACTTTAAAGAATTCTGAGGGGAAGCCATCGGGATCACAGGCCTTGCCTAATGGAAGGTTTTTAACAACTTCTTCCAATTCTGCTTTAGAAAAAGGTCTTTGCATATGCCTCTGATCCTCAAGGGGTAAACTTGGGATTTCATGTCGGTCTAAAAACTCTGATAATTTTTGGTGATCGAAAGTATGTTTTACAGAGTAAATACTCTCGTAATGTTTAAGCATAATAATATTTATTTCAGCCTGATCAAATGTATCGAAATGAGTTAGAGGGTCTTTTAAGGAATGAATCAAATTTGAAGCCGCCTGTTCTTTTACTTGCCAGGCTAAAAATTTCCCTGAGAAGTTACTCTCTTCGTACACTTTTTGTGATTGTTTCTGAAACACCAATTCACTTTGCTCATAATAATGAGCACAAAGCGCTTGTTTAGCTTCCCTCAATTGAATTCCAACTGCATAATTTGGTTGACGTTGATAGCTTAATGTTAAATCCTGAATTTTTTTAAGCAAAAAGTTCCTTTTACTTTTCACAACGCACCACTCAGCTGCATCCTTACTAATAAGAACCCCCCGGAGAAAAGCCTTTAACGAGTCCCAAATAACATGAAGAGGGGCCGTGCCTATATTTCGGTTAATGTACTCTGCTACCTCCAACTTTAATGCTGATATCCAATTCAAATTCTGTAAATACATTTTATTAAACATCTATCTTTTCGAGACCTTAGTAGTCTCCGCATAGTCAAAATTAATCACTATCATAGCATGGTCTGAAAAGCCATTGTGATAAAACCTCTGTGAATTAAATTTAAGCTGTCTAGATATTAGAAAAAAGTCTATACGAGATGAGGATTTAAACCTTCCTGACCAGCAGGTATACTCCCTTTTCAGAGGGTTTCTCACATGCCATGGGTCACATAAACCAAATAACGATATATAATTTAGGATAGTCTTAAGGGATCTAGGCTTAGACTGCCTCTTAAGGGATGATGTGGAGTCTAAATTAGGGTTCATGAGTATATTAAAATCGCCACCTATAATGATATCTCCACCGACCAATAGAAGAGATTGAAACAGAGCATCGTAAATCTGGGGATTATCCTCTATAGGGGCATAGAAGCAAACAAAAGTAATCAGGGAGTGATGATTTTTAACTTTACATGAAACCCAACACCAACGACCAGAAGAATAATTTTCAGTCTGGACTATCTTAATCTCTAAATATTTATTTATAAATATAGCGACACCTCGTTGTGAACCCATGGCACACGAAAACCCCCGAAAAGAAGCCCACGTTTTAAACATCTTGAAATCCTCTTTTTTAGCAGCAGCTATATGAGTTTCCTGTAACATGATCACTGTAGGATTTTCAGTTCTAATCCAGGACTCTATTGCACGCATTTTTCTGACGTTATTCAGACCATTCACATTAAAGGATATCAGTTTCAACCCCGTCCTAAACGACATGGAGCATAATTAATTGAAATACAAAAGTTTTAATCTAAAAAAAATAATAATTTACGCATATATATGCAAAAATGCCTACCAGAGTACCAAAAATGCAAGATCTCACCACATTCAAATCCACTGAAAACAACCTCAATTTTTCCATTTTTCCCCTCCCCCCCTTCACCCATGGCCCTCCTCCTAATACTCTCCCCCACGCTCGCCACCGGGTCTTCCCCCCAACCATAGAGGTGTCTTGGAATAACACCCCGTTTCCCTGCCCAGCCCTCCGCCTCCCGCTCCCTCACCCCTCCACCAAATCCACCATATCTGTAACCATAGTATAACCATCATTTAAGTAAAAAGAAAGAAAAGAAAAAAAACCTGAGAAAAATACAAACAGAAAGTGTGCTAGGAAAACATAAAGTTTGCCTACAACATCTATCCGGGTGACATTTGGCTAAGCAAATCGTTGGCTTCACCAATATCTGTTAGCAAGTAAAATTTGCCTTTAATCAGCACCTTTATTTCGACTGTTGTTGCTTGTGCCCCTTTAGCTTTAAACAGGTGCAAAAGTTTCACAAACTCTTTTCTACGCTTCGCAGCAGCGGCAGACATATCGGAAAAAATCCGACATTTTGAAGTAGCATTTGCTGACAACTGACCCTGTTTTATGGCTCTTGTCAGAATTGTCTCTTTAACCCGAAAGTCAGCGAAATTAACCAAAATAGTACGGGGAAAAGGGGAGTTCGGAAATGGCTGAGCGGGCACACGATGAGCTCGGGTGATTGTCAAATCACCTTTAAATTCCGGAATGACTTCGTGCGATATAAAAGAAGTGACCCACTGAACCATATCCGAGCCCTCAATTTTCTCCGGGACCCCTACTATTCGCACATTTGATCTACGATTATAATTCTCCAACTCATCAAGCTTAGATTCCAAGGTCTTAGATGATTTATAAACATCCTTGACGTCCTTTTGAAGTTTGGGGATTTCATCCTCTAAACTCGAAATTCTGGCTTCAGCCTCCTGAAGACGAGGTGGGAAAGAAGTGACAATATCCTCAATTTTGTCCAAACGATTTTGAATTCCAGCAAGTTCTGCCTTTTGAGACTGTTTCACTTCACGAATTTCATCCAAAATTAGGTTAAGCATGTCCTTGACTGACAATTGCATTCCTGTTGTCTGGTTAGTCTCAGTATTCAAAGACAGGATAGTGCTCGTCAAACCCGCTTGTTCCTCCCCAACTTGAATTCCAAAACTTGCGTCTTGAACCACCTGACTATCAGCTCCGTCATAGGGTCTTTTAAGTGAATTAAATATGTCAATGAGGTGTACGCCAATTTTACAATGTTTAAGGCAATGACCAGCAGCACTTTAGCATTGGTTTGCAGTTGTAAAGTGGACAGAGTGCCAAGGCTAACAAAAACGGATTCAGACAAAATAGAAAGGGTAAAGGTAAAGGGTTTGGGAGAAGACCACCCTAAGGCTGACAGACCTAACAGTCACTAACAAAGAGCATACAGATTTCAACTCCCTTTGTACTACAACCAGTCTACCACAGGCACATTACTGGAGTATAGACTGATGCGCAGTAATTTATTGGGTTAACTAAATTCACCGAATAGTGACACACCAATATGACCAACTAGACACTCTCTAAATCTGTCGGGGCACCACTAGGGGTGTAGTGCCTGGTATATACAGCTTGCTCATAGAAGCACTAGGGGTGTAGAGCCTGGTATATACAGCTTGCTCATAGAAGCCTTGTCCTCTAACACACTAGCCCTCAAAATCAGTCATAAAAGGCAAAACATCACAAAAAAATACTTACACCATAGAAGACTGGTCCGAGTTGCTGTCATCACACAACAGAATATTTACAGAGGACAGAACTACATTTACATACTTGTTACACTCTTGGGATTGGTCTTCCACACAACTATATAAGGCAACTATATAATGATGCATAAAACTTATATCATGTTAAATATATATATATATATATATATATATATATATATATATATATATATATATATATATATATATATATATATATATATCAAAGCTCCAAGGTTCCCACCTGTTGGAAACGCACTCTGACATCCACTGCAGCAAACTTCATGAGGTAAAAGCCGGATCGGCGAGCGGATCCAGTTTACAGCATGCCTGTCGATTCACGCCGGACGCGTTTCATGCTCATTGCACTCTTCAGCGGCGCAACAGTCATTTTGGCATAGAGGTCACACCTCCCACATAAAATATGAGCCCTACAATGGGTGACTCTAATGAGTCTGCGTTGGTATGTGGGTCTTGTAGTGTGTGCTTCAGTTATGTGCCGCTGTCTGAAATGTTTCAAGCCCACCAATGGGCCTCCACTCGCACATCCGACTTGTCAATCCTCCATGGATGCCTCCACATTGAGACTCTATGATTCGGAGCTCTGTGGCCCCAAATTTCTGGGTGGTGCATCTCCCGCGGCTGAGAGGCCGTGTATAAATCAAAGCTCCAAGGTTCCCACCTGTTGGAGACGCACTCTGACATCCACTCCAGCAACTTTCATGAGGTAAAAACCTGATATATATATATATCCACAAGAAAAGCTGCTCCCAGCATTGAGGCGCCTACACTTTGTGCTTCAGACAGAGTTCTACATTAATAAAATCATAGTGATTTCGCTGTCAATTACCCAGCCAAAATAAAATCCGCAGTGAGCAGTTGTTCAGGCACCTCACTTGCAGCCTTGAAATTTCAAATCTCGAACTGGACACGAAGTTCCAGCAGCGTCTCTCATTACTTCATGCTGCGGATCGGCTCTTCCGCCGCAGGGCACCTTGCGGTCAGAGCCGATCGCAATAAATCAACAAGAAAAGCTACTCCCAGCATTGAGGCACCTCACACTTCGTGCTTCACTACCATTTATTGGTGATTTTCACAATGTTACAGCTCCTTGCAAGAAACAACAAACTTCTGAGCCTTTCAAAACCATACACGTTTCGGTAGTTCGCCTTCTTTTATCACTGGTACAGGCATCTTCAGGAAGCAGCAACAATGTTCTCCGTGCAGCTGCGCAGGTTTTATGTTCCGCCTGATGGGCGTAAGCAACAGATGAATGCTGGTAGACAGAGTACTACATTAATAAAATCATAGTGATTTCACCGTCAATTTCCCTGCCAAAATAAAATCCACAGTGGGCAGCTGTTCAGGCACCTCACTTGCAGCCTTGAAACTTCAAATCTCCAAGTGGACACTATAGTGTAGTTCCTATAATCCCAATAGGCTCTGCGCATTGGAATAATATATCCTATAGATGTGACGTAGAACTTATGTCTACTAGGTCTCTATCGAATATATTAATCATAATTGTGAGTGCCAGCTAACTCAGAGGGCACTAGAAACTTTCTCGAATTCACAAGAAGGGATTAGTTTCTGACAACCACATAAACATGACAACTTTTGTTTCCCCAAGATAAAACTGATCTTCAGAGTCATGGTAACAATAGAAAGATATTTTACTCAGTCATTTGTGCATGCTTCGTTTTATCAGAGGAGCAGAGAAATAGAGAGACGGGCGTTTTCAATAAAAGTATTTATTGAACAGTTTTCTTTCTCATGCAGAGGAAATGAACTGCTACAATTGTAATTCTGGCTGTAAAGTATAATGCATACAGCAAGAAGAGTATTATAAAATAATACTGTAAAAGCATGGTATGGTTTTTAAGCCATAAAATACATACATAAGTAAATAAAGACTAAAAAGTACTCAAACCTGACGCAGGTTTCATGTGGCGCAGGGCCTTACACTGTGACGCATCTCCATAAATGCGTCACGTTGTAAATGCCTCGTAGGGATGCGCCACGTTTACGCTGCCTTGCGTGACGCAACAGCGGCGTAAACGTGGCGCAAGGGCCTCATAAATCTGCCCCTCAGTTCTTTGAAAACTCCATGAGTTCTTGGACAAATCAATATTCAAGCAAGGGGAAGTCCCTAACTGCTGAAGCCGAGTTTTCCAAGAAATCATTGTGGATTTTCGGAACTAGTGGAAGTAGCCATGCCGTATTTGGACTGCATGAGCTATATCTAAATATGGTTATGATTCCTATGCCTATATAAGGACATGGTGATTTATACCTATATATGGGCATGAATCGAAAAATGACACTAGGGTCCTAAAATGCGATACAACACTCACTCCACTTTATTATGTTTGACATGACTAAATTTAAGCACTAAAACATATCTAAAGCATGTGTTTATAATCCCACCCAAAAAAACATAAAAATGCACTTTAAATGGTTGCACACGAAAATGAGCATTAATACTGTACGCATAAAAAGCAATAATTTCATTGTAAGCAAAAATATGATATTCGCAATGCTAACTGAATGAATCATAAAAATTTACATTTATGAAAAGGCTCTAAATACAGAAGAAAACGGTTGAGACCAACCCATAGCAGAATATGTAAGCTGTTTTGGTTTGTGGATAAGGTAAAAATGGTTTCTAGGAAGTATTCAAAGAATTCCTGTTCTCTGAGAATAGTTCTACTTTAAGCAGATTACTTTGTGCCAAAGTTCATTTTTGGCGAAAAGTCAAATCAAATCGTAGAAAAATAGAGGTCCAAAGTTAGGAGTCTTTTGTTTTGAAAAACGAAGGTCAAATTCAAAGTTGATGGAACGCTGTGTGCTAATTCCAAAAGTTATTCTCGGTGTCAGGAGAAAACATTAAATCTTATAGGCTGGCAAAGAAATCGCCTACCACAGTAGGTGAAAGTTGAACCACTTCATTAAGTAGATCAATTGTACACAGATGAGAAGCATCGCCGTCAGCGTCAGTCGCATTAGCAATGTTCGCAGTATGAATGCCGTCATCAGGATTGGTAGCCGCTGGGGGCAACACAATGCATGAGACATTACTGAACCAAGCAAAGCGCCAACATCCGTTGGCAGCGCTGATGGAAGTGTTCGACAGATATCCAACACGCATTCCTCTCCACAAAGCAGGTATCGTAGAACAGGTAAGATGCAATCTTGCCAGTTGGACTGAATGTTAGGAACCACATGGTATTCAGATCTCTCAAACAAGCCAAGCCAAGAATCTATGTGTTCACGATACTGCATTGCCAGTAGAGTGTTCTCCATGGTAATCTGGGTATCGCTGGTGACTGGACTTGCCATAATGGAGCAGAAGGAACAAAAATAGTATCCCTGCTACAAGTCCCGAAACGAAAGGCAGGCCGCCGAACACAGAGTGTACGAAATTTGGAAAAATGCCTAGGACTGCTTCAAAGGGTGCTAACTGTCCCGAAAAAATCGTCTAAAATACATGTTCAATACCACTGGTATCAGACATGTTTAAGATACGACCTAACATTTCTGCAAAATGTATGGGGCATCTCGTTGATAATAAGGCATGTATCTCTGCAGAGGACCTTGCAACTTGCAGATCATATGTCTCTCTGGACGAGGTCAGTGGCACAGTTTTTTGTAAAAGAATGGCTTTCATTCTGCTTAAAGTATCAATTCGTATAGAAGAGATGTTCAGTCAAGGCCATAGCGGTGACTCCCAGTCTGTCTTAGGTTTAGGAAACAATCCCTGCATACAGCAAGTGACCCTGGCTGACACACTAACGAGATAGGCTATTCCTGGCATCATTCCACAACAGCTGTGATCATTCAACATTATGTAGCTCCCATTGGAAAGCTGGGAACCCTGCAGGTGGCACGATAAGTTGTTTGAGGAACCATCACAGGCTCCAAGTAAATTAATTCCCTGACATAGAAGTGTACCGCTCATTTTGGTTTTGCAATTTTTACCACTAAGAAATACCTCCTTTTCCCCACTCCAACATTTGCGTGTGTATGGTAAATCCCAGGTCGAATTTATGTATTCTTTACCCAACCTTTCATACAGGCCTGCTGGTATGTATTTTAAGCAATACTGAAACTGGGAAATCGTCACTGGTATAGTGATGGTGCCATGTATTTTCCATTCAACGTCTGGTTTCTCAGAAACGGTTATTGGTAATCTTTCCAGCTTTTCTATGCTCAGCACCGTATAGTCTGCTCCCCTCTGTGCCAAAGAGATTTGTTTATCTGTAAGGCTAAATCCAGTAAACAATGACGTGGTGTTGATTAGACGCCAAGGCACATACCCTGAACAAAGGTTTTGTAATGTCCAGCCTAGCAGCATTATAGAACGCAATTGAGACTGTCCATGTTGTAACTCCATTCTGACTATGGCAGAGGATACAATGCTGTCCAAAGAATAAATTCTAGATGGCAGAGTTGTTAACCCATTGTCAACTACAGAGAGAGCTTTCTCTAAAGTAATATGATAAATTTCTCATATTCGTTCTGCAGTTTCCATTTGCATGACTTTCCATGCTTCATTATAAGCAGCGTAAATACCGGCGTATATGAAACATTTATGATGTTGTTTGCGAGGTCCTAGTAAGAATTCTCTCAAATCAATGCCATCTTTAAGTAAAGTTAAGTGTTGTTTTATATCTGGGAGTGCGGATTTTTGTAGCCACTCAAGGCACAGTTTTCCTACACTGTAAGTTGTTATTATCCCTGGATGTTGTCTCTGGATATATTTTTGATCTGGCCTTACTGTAAACCCTTGTGTCTTGCTCAGGAATCTATCTTAAAAACATGAAAAAGAGGGCAAAAGGGATTAATTAAAGACTCCCGGACTAAATCCCCTATTTCAATTTGTCATTCACACAAAAAGAGTCCGAAGTCTATAAACAGGAATGTTCCTCAATATATGAGCACTCCAAATTTCAAGTACTCAAAAACTAAAGCACAACAGATAAACTAAAGGTTTGAATAGAGAGTAGATTAGAAATGCTGAAAATCCGGTCAACAATTGGATGACCTCAAGAAGAAAGAAAAAACAGGAGAAAGCCTCCGCAAGGGATCATTGGTGTACCATCATTACACAATGCGTGTCCAGTGTCATCATCTGGGATGCCAACCAACTATACTACACCTTGCCTCCAACCAGGAGGAGGATAAAAGAAAATAGTTGTATCCTCTTTGTAGAATTCTATATAAGAGAATAGTGTAAGAGGACAAGACTCACTTAAGTGAGTAGTGCAGTGCAAAAAAGAAAAATTAAATGTGAATTAAAAAGGATAAACATCGGAGACGCAGAGTATCAGTGATTCTCACAAGTGTAGCCTCACAGATGTCCTCCTATCTAAAAACAGTGAGAAAAAAGATCAAGAGCAGTTGAAATGTAGCACTGCTCTTATGGTCTTCAGGACCTTAATGCTTCGGAGAAGCTATGTCACTGTCACCAAGTCATACTTTGTACATGCTGTTTGATAAGTTCACAAATCGAGTGATCCATTTTCAAATCCTCCATGTGGACATGATGTATCTAATATCTGAAACAAATTGAGGAAAGAAGAAAAAAACTGCATCTCGTGTCTAACAAACTAAAAAAACGCATTCAATGAATATTGTTAGCAATGGTAAACTTACCAATGCACCACGAGGACTAGGTCTCACCTCTCTTGGCACCAGCGTATGTCAAAGAGACCCCGCTCTGCAGAGAAAAAAATAGTCCAAAATGCAGGAAAGTGCATATAACTATTGCAAAGAAGAAACCATTGTTTCTAACAGTAATGCCTGTAAATCATATATGTCTAATGTCAGGGATTACTTCAAACTGTTGTTCAATAGTGCATGAATATTCCTAACCTAATGCATGGCAGGCCAGCGGTCTAGCATATAAAACTTGAATTCAATAATTGTCTGTCTATCATGAAAGAATAAAAAGGTAAATACTGATGTGGTCAGCATTGCCAAATTCAAATAAAACCTTTGTTTTTGTATCTTTGATTATCACCATTATAAAACATAATGTCTAGCCCAATTGAAAAGGCATTTGAGTTCTCTTGTTTCAACTCACATAGAAACATGAATATATGTGCTGGCTTTTCTCTGCCTTAGAACATGACATATGCATTAATATAAACCTTTACTAACGGTTAAAATCTACTAAATCTCAAGTTACAAAAGCGCTGCTTGTCTAATGGCAGACACACTATCAATATCATGCAGGATTGACATCAGCAAATATACGAGGCTCTGAATAGCAGTTAAATTGCACTGCATACTGAGTTCTATAACCAACAGCCTTAGCATATCATGCACGATTGACGTCAGCATTTATACGAGGCTCAAAGTAGCAGTTAAGTTACACTGCATACTGAGTTCTATAACAAACAGCCCTCGAAATGGCAAACATGCTATCAACATTCCACGAAGCGATGTTTGTCTAATGGCAGACCCGCTATCAACATTAAGCAGGACATGAAAAGGACATCAGCATGTTACGATCCTAATGAACCTAACGATCGCGCACTCCTGAGGCAGAAGCCGGGAGGTTTTTAAAACTTGCTCATATCACTGTTGTGTCACTGAATTCTGTGTTTTTACTCTCACCACGCGCCAGCAAGCGCCAGGGCACTCACCTTCATTTGGAATTACAGCGAGCAGCGGACCTAGCGCTCACTCGCTGTCTGAAACATTTCCCTGACACAAAACGCCAAGCCGGCGAGAACTCAGGCCACGCCCCCTGAAGGCCACGCCCCCCTGACGCGGTATTTAAAGCGCTGCCTACAAGCGACTTTAACCTAACGATCGCGCACTCCTGAGGCGGAAGCCGGGAGGTTTTTAAAACTTGCTCATATCACTGTTGTGTCACTGAATTCTGTGTTTTTACTCTCACCACGCGCCAGCAGGCGCCAGGGCACTCACCTTCATTTGGAATTACAGCGAGCAGCGGACCTAGCGCTCACTCGCTGTCTGAAACATTTCCCTGACACAAAACGCCAAGCCGGCGAGAACTCAGGCCACGCCCCCTGAAGGCCACGCCCCCCTGACGCGGTATTTAAAGCGCTGCCTACAAGCGACTTTAACCTAACGATCGCGCACTCCTGAGGCGGAAGCCAGGAGGTTTTTAAAACTTGCTCATATCACTGTTGTGTCACTGAATTCTGTGTTTTTACTCTCACCACGCGCCAGCAAGCGCCAGGGCACTCACCTTCATTTGGAATTACAGCGAGCAGCGGACCTAGCGCTCACTCGCTGTCTGAAACATTTCCCTGACACAAAACGCCAAGCCGGCGAGAACTCAGGCCACGCCCCCTGAAGGCCACGCCCCCCTGACGCGGTATTTAAAGCGCTGCCTACAAGCGACTTTAACCTAACGATCGCGCACTCCTGGGCGGAAGCCGGGAGGTTTTTAAAACTTGCTCATATCACTGTTGTGTCACTGAATTCTGTGTTTTTACTCTCACCACGCGCCAGCAAGCGCCAGGGCACTCACCTTCATTTGGAATTACAGCGAGCAGAGGACCTAGCGCTCACTCGCTGTCTGAAACATTTCCCTGACACAAAACGCCAAGCCGGCGAGAACTCAGGCCACGCCCCCTGAAGGCCACGCCCCCCTGACGTGGTATTTAAAGCGCTGCCTACAAGCGACTTTAACCTAACGATCGCGCACTCCTGAGGCGGAAGCCGGGAGGTTTTTAAAACTTGCTCATATCACTGTTGTGTCACTGAATTCTGTGTTTTTACTCTCACCACGCACCAGCAAGTGCCAGGGCACTCACCTTCATTTGGAATTACAGCGAGCAGCGGACCTAGCGCTCACTCGCTGTCTGAAACATTTCCCTGACACAAAACGCCAAGCCGGCGAGAACTCAGGCCACGCCCCCTGAAGGCCACGCCCCCCTGACGCGGTATTTAAAGCGCTGCCTACAAGCGACTTTAACCTAACGATCGCGCACTCCTGAGGCGGAAGCCGGGAGGTTTTTAAAACTTGCTCATATCACTGTTGTGTCACTGAATTCTGTGTTTTTACTCTCACCACGCGCCAGCAAGCGCCAGGGCACTCACATTCAGTTGGAATTACAGCGAGCAGCGGACCTAGCGCTCACTCGCTGTCTGAAACATTTCCCTGACACAAAACGCCAAGCCGGCGAGAACTCAGGCCACGCCCCCTGAAGGCCACGCCCCCCTGACGCGGTATTTAAAGCGCTGCCTACAAGCAACTTTAACCTACCGATCGCGCACTCCTGAGGCGGAAGCCGGGAGGTTTTTAAAACTTGCTCATATCACTGTTGTGTCACTGAATTCTGTGTTTTTCTCTCACCACGCACCAGCAAGCGCCAGGGCACTCACCTTCATTTGGAATTACAGCGAGCAGCGGACCTAGCGCTCACTCGCTGTCTGAAACATTTCCCTGACACAAAACGCCAAGCCGGCGAGAACTCAGGCCACGCCCCCTGAAGGCCACGCACCCCTGACGCGGTATTTAAAGCGCTGCCTACAAGCGACTTTAACCTAACGATCGCGCACTCCTGAGGCGGAAGCCGGGAGGTTTTTAAAACTTGCTCATATCACTGTTGTGTCACTGAATTCTGTGTTTTTACTCTCACCACGCGCCAGCAGGTGCCAGGGCACTCACCTTCATTTGGAATTACAGCGAGCAGCGGTCCTAGCGCTCACTCGCTGTCTGAAACATTTCCCTGACACAAAACGCCAAGCCGGCGAGAACTCAGGCCACGCCCCCTGAAGGCCACGCCCCCCTGACGCGGTATTTAAAGCGCTGCCTACAAGCGACTTTAACCTAACGATCGCGCACTCCTGAGGCGGAAGCCAGGAGGTTTTTAAAACTTGCTCATATCACTGTTGTGTCACTGAATTCTGTGTTTTTACTCTCACCACGCGCCAGCAAGCGCCAGGGCACTCACCTTCATTTGGAATTACAGCGAGCAGCGGACCTAGCGCTCACTCGCTGTCTGAAACATTTCCCTGACACAAAACGCCAAGCCGGCGAGAACTCAGGCCACGCCCCCTGAAGGCCACGCCCCCCTGACGCGGTATTTAAAGCGCTGCCTACAAGCGACTTTAACCTAACGATCGCGCACTCCTGAGGCGGAAGCCGGGAGGTTTTTAAAACTTGCTCATATCACTGTTGTGTCACTGAATTCTGTGTTTTTACTCTCACCACGCGCCAGCAAGCGCCAGGGCACTCACCTTCATTTGGAATTACAGCGAGCAGAGGACCTAGCGCTCACTCGCTGTCTGAAACATTTCCCTGACACAAAACGCCAAGCCGGCGAGAACTCAGGCCACTCCCCCTGAAGGCCACGCCCCCCTGACGCGGTATTTAAAGCGCTGCCTATAAGCGACTTTAACCTAACGATCGCGCACTCCTGAGGTGGAAGCCGGGAGGTTTTTAAAACTTGCTCATATCACTGTTGTGTCACTGAATTCTGTGTTTTTACTCTCACCACGCACCAGCAAGCGCCAGGGCACTCACCTTCATTTGGAATTACAGCGAGCAGCGGACCTAGCGCTCACTCGCTGTCTGAAACATTTCCCTGACACAAAACGCCAAGCCGGCGAGAACTCAGGCCACGCCCCCTGAAGGCCACGCCCCCCTGACGCGGTATTTAAAGCGCTGCCTACAAGCGACTTTAACCTACCGATCGCGCACTTCTGAGGCGGAAGCCGGGAGGTTTTTAAAACTTGCTCATATCACTGTTGTGTCACTGAATTCTGTGTTTTTACTCTCACCACGCGCCAGCAAGCGCCAGGGCACTCACCTTCATTTGGAATTACAGCGAGCAGCGGACCTAGCGCTCACTCGCTGTCTGAAACATTTCCCTGACACAAAACGCCAAGCCGGCGAGAACTCAGGCCACGCCCCCTGAAGGCCACGCACCCCTGACGCGGTATTTAAAGCGCTGCCTACAAGCGACTTTAACCTAACGATCGCGCACTCCTGAGGCGGAAGCCGGGAGGTTTTTAAAACTTGCTCATATCACTGTTGTGTCACTGAATTCTGTGTTTTTACTCTCACCACGCGCCAGCAAGCGCCAGGGCACTCACCTTCATTTGGAATTACAGCGAGCAGCGGACCTAGCGCTCACTCGCTGTCTGAAACATTTCCCTGACACAAAACGCCAAGCCGGCGAGAACTCAGGCCACGCCCCTTGAAGGCCACGCCCCCCTGACGCGGTATTTAAAGCGCTGCCTACAAGCGACTTTAACCTAACGATCACGCACTCCTGAGGCGGAAGCCGGGAGGTTTTTAAAACTTGCTCATATCACTGTTGTGTCACTGAATTCTGTGTTTTTACTCTCACCACGCGCCAGCAAGCGCCAGGGCACTCACCTTCATTTGGAATTACAGCGAGCAGCGGACCTAGCGCTCACTCGCTGTCTGAAACATTTCCCTGACACAAAACGCCAAGCCGGCGAGAACTCAGGCCACGCCCCCTGAAGGCCACGCCCCCCTGATGCGGTATTTAAAGCGCTGCCTACAAGCGACTTTAACCTAACGATCGCGCACTCCTGAGGCGGAAGCCGGGAGGTTTTTAAAACTTGCTCATATCACTGTTGTGTCACTGAATTCTGTGTTTTTACTCTCACCACGCGCCAGCAAGCGCCAGGGCACTCACCTTCATTTGGAATTACAGCGAGCAGCGGACCTAGCGCTCACTCGATGTCTGAAACATTTCCCTGACACAAAACGCCAAGCCGGCGAGAACTCAGGCCACGCCCCCTGAAGGCCACGTCCCCTTGCCCCCTACATCATGTGCTGTCACCGGAAGCGCAGCGGACGAGCGCAGCGGGAGCGCCGTTTGCGCGCCGAAGGCGCGCCTAAGGCAAGCCCGTCTGCGCCCACCCGCGCCAGACCGAGCCCAGAGCCTATACTCCTGGCCGGTCCCGATTCACCTCGAATCAAATACTCACAAGAAACTCTGCTCCAACTTAGAGAACCGTTAAACACTAGATGCACCGGACCCATCACCCCGGAAGACAAGCTTCCTAGGTGCCCGAACTGCGCCTTCAGGTTTACGCCCTCCCCCCTTCCCGAACCAGCTTGCCTGGATATGGCCCTGCTGAACTGCAGGTCACTCCCAAAGCACCAGACAGAAATTAACATACTACTAACAGAGTCGGACATAGACGTTCTGTTCTTAACCGAAACTTGGCTATCCACGAGCTCCGACCCGGACATTGTCCAAGCACTACCTCCCGGGTATCTCATTAAAACCCTCAACAGACCGACGGGGACCGAAGGGGGTATAGCGATTATCTATCGAGACAACCTCGCATGTCAGTTTAAAGACAGCCCCATTCTAGATAGTGAAAATGTTCTTTTTTCTTTACAACTGCCGCCATCTACCACATTATCGGGGATCCTAATCTACCGTCCCCCAGGACAGGTAGGGTGTTTTATAAACTCACTTATGGATGCCATCTCCTCTCTGGCTTGCGTGACTCCAAATTTTACTATCCTCGGAGACTTAAATCTCCACTTCGATGATCAAAGCAACAAACTTGCCGCAGACTTAAAAACCGATCTAATTTCCTTCAATCTACAACTACTCAACAAGGATCCCACCCATACGAAAGGACATCTACTGGATCCCATTTTTTCTAACCTTTCCAAACTATCTGCTCAAACTCCGCTGCCCCTCCCCTGGTCAGACCACTTCTTGGTTCCTTTTAAATTCCAACTTCCAGGGAAGATGGCGGATATTCCTCGCCCCCGGGCCCCTTCACGCCCTTGGAAAAAACTAGACACTATCCTATGGGAACGCTCTCTGTCCTCCACCCTACCTACAGTAGACCTAGATCCGTCTAAAGCTGAAATCCAATTACACAAATGGATTAGCGACTCCCTTAATACAGTCCTGCCACTCAAAACTCTCCCTTCCAACAGGAAATCCTCCAAACTACCGTGGTTCACTGAGGAATTACGCGAATTAAGAAAGAAAGGCAAAAGGCTTGAACGCCAATGGAGAAAGAACTGGAACCCAGAAGACAGAAGTGAATACAAAATCCATATCAGGCTCTATAAAAACGCACTAAAAACAGCACAGGCCTCTCACTTCGAGGAACAAATAGCCTCAGCGGCCAATTCCGCAAGGGAGACCTATCGGATAGTTAAGCTCCTCACCAAAATACAGGACCCTCCGTCACCACCAGACTTGGACGGCGCAAAATGTAACCAGATGGCCGAATTTTTTTCGAATAAAATCGAAAAAATCCTGACCTCCCTCCCGGCTGCTCTGATCGCACTAGGGCGCCTTAATCATCCTCCCCTACAAGACACCCCGAAGCTATCCTCCTTCCCCCAAATCACCACCGAGACGTTTCTTAACGTCCTACATAAAGTCAAAAGTGGCGCTCCATCTGATCCAGCCCCGATCAGTAAACTGAAGCTAGTTGCTTCCACCATAGCCCCCCCTCTCACCAACCTGATTAATGCCTCTTTCAAAAATGGCACAGTCCCGGCAAACTGGAAAAAAGCCACAGTCAAGGCTCTCATAAAAAAAACGCATCTAGACCCTACAGACCCATCTAATTTCAGACCGATCTCACTGCTACCGGCTATTAGCAAAATTGCAGAGCGAGTAGCAAACCAACATCTTTCTAAATTCCTAGAAACCAACTAACTCCTCCGTCAGTCTCAGACAGGCTTCAGACCAGGACAGGGGACCGATACCGCACTGTTAGCCGTAGTCGAAAAAGCTAGGGGCATATTGGACGCAGGAGGATCAGTGGCAGTGATCCTCCTCGACCTAAGTGCCGCCTTCGACACGGTGGACCATGCAACCCTTGTTCACCGTCTTGGGCTGATAGGAGTGGCGGATTCCGCATTGGCTTGGATCTCATCCTTCCTTGAAGACAGGTCTTTTCAAGTAGCAGATGGGTACTCCATCTCCAAGGCTCAGGCACTCAAGTGTGGGGTTCCTCAGGGATCTTCCCTGAGCCCCACACTTTTTAACGTGTACATGGCACCCCTCGAGGATGTTGTCAAGCCTTTTGGCATTAAATCAATAATGTATGCTGACGACACTCAGCTCGTCGTTTCCCTCAACCAATCAGACAACGCCCTCTCTAATCTATTCAGTTGTCTGGAAAAGGTGCACCAATGGATGTGCGATTCCCGGTTAAAACTGAACGGGGAGAAATCAGAAATACTCCTCCTGGGAAACCCAAAGAAAATCCCCACACCCCTTCCCTGGCCACCATGCATGGGAATTCCACCATCCCCCAAAACCGAAGTAAAGAGCCTAGGGATATGGCTGGACCAGGATCTCAGTTTTAAAACTCAAGCTAGGAAAACTGCGGGAACCTGCTTCAGCCTTATAAAGATGGCACGAAAGATTCTCCATCTACTCCCCCTCCAATCCAGGAAGCTCCTGATGCAGGGGCTGGTGAACTCCAGATTAGACTATGGAAATGTCCTATATCTGGGGGCCCCAGCCTCTGTAGTCCACAGACTTCAATGTGCACAAAATGCGGCTGCGAGAATCCTCACAGGAACCGCAGCGAGGAACTCGGCCAAGCCAGCCCTGAGAAGCCTGCACTGGTTGCCAGTAAAGGAACGGGTCAATTTCAAGACCTTGTGCATTGCCCATAGATTAATGCACAATGAAGGCCCTCCCATCCTCAGGCCACTGATGACAAAACAACAGTCTAGTAGACAACTAAGGTCTAACTCCCTTTCCCTTGCAAACGTTCCCAGAATTAGGAAGTCCAGAACAGGTGGCCGCCTGTTCTCGTACAACGCCTCCAGACTATGGAATGCCCTCCCACTTTCCCTGAGGCAAGAACACAACCACCTCAGGTTCAGGAAACGACTAAAGACCCTACTCTTCCCCTGAGCACTCCTCTCACATTCCCTCACCCTACAGGACCTTGATCACTAGCGCTGGGATGCCCTAGGGTAGCTATGCGCTCTACAAAACCCAAAATCAAATCAATCAAATCACGAGGCGCTCAGTACCAGTTGAACCCCCACTACGTACCAAATTTTAGAAGAGCCTTTGAAATGGGAAGTACACTGTCAAAACTTAACAGGAGCAGAAAACAAACGTTAAAAGTCTTGGTAACCTTACCTGTCCATCGTTGCCTCCAGCAGGGAAAATGCTGGGATGGAGGTAGCGGACCTTTGGTTTCATCTCTCTTTATATACATTAGTGTGTCATTAGTTAGTCAGTTTGGGCACGTACCGATTGCGTCAAGAACTACTGAATTGTATCAGTACTGATGGGATTTGTAGTTTTATTGTTATAATACCAATCCGTGACAGGCACCCTGGTGTATTCCTATCTTATTGTGCATAATTGTGTCTGTTGTATTTTCTCAGTCAGCAGATGTACGCTAAAGTATTCTGCTCGTAGAATTGGAAACCGCCTTGCTAACTGATGCGCCGCGAACTGCAAAATGACGCCATGGACGCTGGGATTTGTAGTTTACAAAATGCATTACATATGCTTGTAGATTAAAACGTATTCTCTCTTGTATTTGATCTCATATGTCCCGGACTGTCCAGGAAGAGATAACAGTTTTATGTCAAAAAAGGAGAAGAAGCTTCTGTAATTTACCGAAACCAGAACAATTGGTTATAAAAACCCTCTCTGACGATCACACGATAACTATTAAACCCGCTGATAAGGAAGGTGCAGTAGTGATTCAGGATACTTGCACCTACAGGGAAGAATGCCTACGCCAGTTATCAGACACAAAGTCTTACAGGTTGCTCAAGGAAGATCCTACAGAACGATTGAAGAAGCAGATTTCAGATCTGGTGGCTGAAGGCTTATCAGAAAAATGAATTACGGATCAAGAGGCAGCTTTTTTACAGACTAGCTATCCTACAACACCGTATTTCTACTGTTTGCCGTAGGTACACAAACACCGACGTCCACCACTAGGAAGGCCGATAATATCTGGTATTGGTTCTTTACTTGAGCCACTCTCAACCTTTGTGGACTACTTCTTAAGACCGATTGTAAAAACCATGCCGACATATCTACAGGATACGAAGGATGTCCTTCCCTTTCTACCTGAGATTGGATTTGACCCAGAACAAGACTACCTGGTGTTATTCAACGTGGAAGTTTCTATACACATCAAGACGAGACCCTGGAGACTATTTCTCAGATTCTACTAAATACTACGTTAGAATCAATAACACCTGTACCTTCTATAATGTCTTTAGCTCGAGTGGCAATGAAAGAAAACTTTTTTAAACATGATGATAACATCTACCTCCAAATATCAGGCATGAGTATGGGCATCGTTCTCGCCATACATTCGAACGACAAACAAGTCTTAACACCTTTGAATCAATTTTTTTAATCGGTACGCGTATGGAAACGCTATATAGATGATGTGTTAGTTATATGGCGGAGCAGTCTCAAATCTATCACAAATTTTCGCAATTGGCTGAACACAAGAAATGACTATCTAAGGTTTACAGTAGAGGTAAATAAAGAAAAGATTGTGTGTCTGGATCAATCAATCTTCCACACACCAGTTGGATTACAGAGTGAAGTCTATCGCAAGCCTATGGCACACAACTCACTGTTGCGTTCTGATAGCCAACACACCAAGTCACTCCGGGAGAACTTGCCTTATGGGCAGTTTCTCCGGATCCGGACAAACTGTTCTAATAGGGACAAGTATGAAGAACATGTAAAGAATCTTATGAGTCCCCTGGAAGAGAAAAATTATCCTAAGAAGATAATCAAACGTGCCTACAAGAGAGCTGCCAATAACAATCGTGAGGCTCTTCTGGAACCTCCAGTACAAAAACTTCCTCTCGGCTGCCTTACATGCGTAAATACCTACAGTTCTCTAGCAAATGGCCTGCAAAAGAGCATTAGGAAGCATTGGCGCATTTTGAACTGTGACAGCGACAAGATACCACTACCACTTTTTTCGTTGAAACAAAGTATGAACATAAAAGATAAGTTGGTCCACACCAGCCCCCTTGGTCAGAAACAGTAACGGGAGACTACATTGTGGGATTTACCGAGAGTCCAGGGTCATTATCCCTGTGGTTCATGCGCCATTTGTCCTCAGACAAAACAATCAAAATCAATAGACATTGGTACTTCGAAACCATGGATACAACGCAGTTTCACGAATTGCAACAACGATCATTTAATATACTTGAGCATATACCCATGTTCTTACAAGTATGTGGGCATGACGATGAGGAAAGTCAAGCTACGAATGCTGGAGCATAAAAGCACCTTCAGGTGTAAAAAGAGCACAACTAGACTGACCAGACACTTTGTAGAAAAAAACACCAAGCAGAAGATTTCCACTGGACAAAAATTCCTTCACATATAAGTGACATTTATAATTTTCTCTTCATAAGAGAACAAAGATGGGTTATCAAATTATCAAACGATATCTCAGGTCTCAACGATACGATACCATGGGTATCGTTAGCTAGAAAATGAAGTACTTGTCTCACTGAAATAGGTATAAATCTGCGTTGCCATATAATCCGATCTTGATGTTGTACACCGTTTGGTTGGATGGCCTAGACTAGTTGACGCATATAACACATCTGAAATCACAGACATGACCAGCAGTGACTTTATGCAAACTGCATTATGAGAGGTCCCTCCTGTGATGAGGGTATATGTCCTCTCTCCTCTCCTGAGCATCATCATGACATTGATTGTAAGTGTACCTATAAATCTCAGTATCAGTCGCTTACGACACTACAACTCTGTGAGCAGGTTTATATATATAAAAAACTGTCATCCTCACTACACCAGACAAAAGGGAGATGTGGGTTCTATAAAGTTTAGTATTTACAGAATGACATAATTTCTTTTCTAGCAGTCACACGCTGGATTTCCAATGGTAGCTAACGATATGGTTTTATTTTGAGAACTACGTTTCCTAAATTCTGCGATGTCATTTTGTAACCAGTAGTAGACTGTTTATGGAACTATGATTTTGTGAGCAAGTGTATATTAATATTGTTATCTTCACTACACACCAGATGATTTGGCTACGTGAGCCTAGGGGATACATAATGAATAAGTTTTTCTTTCTAGTTGAAAACTAGAGCTCTGCAATAAAGGAATAAACCGGATCTACTTTGAGAACTATAATGCCCTATGTCATTTTATTGTCACTTTACAGCTTATAATAGACCATGTATATTATTTCCGCCTCCGGGCTTGTTTATATCCGCTGATGTAGCTGTCCGGGACATATGAGATAAAATACAAGAGAGAATATGTTTTAATCTACAAGCATATGTATTGCGCTTTTTAAACTACAAATCCCAGCGTCCATGACTTCATTTTGCGGTTTGTGGCGCATCAGTTAGCAAGGCGGTTTCCAATTCTACGAGCAGAATACTTTATCGTACATCTGCTGACTGAGAAAGTACAACAGACACAATTAGGCACAATAAGATAGGAATACACCAGGGTGCCTGTCACGGATTGGTATTATAATAAAACTACAAATCCCATCAGTACTGATAAAATTCAGTAGTTCTTGACGCAATCTGTACGCGCCCAAACTGAGCCCAAACTGATTAACTAATGACAAACTAACATATATAAGAGAGATGAAACCAAAGGTCCGCTACCTCCATCCCAGCATTGTCCCTGCTGGAGGCAACGACGGACAGGTAAGGGCAACAAGACTTTTAATGTTTTGTTTTCAGCTCCTGTTAAGTTTTGACAGCGTACTTCCCATTTCGAAGGCTCTTCTAAAATTCGGTACGCAGTGGGGGTTCAACTGCTACTTAGAGCCTCGTAACTTGCTGATGTTGTTTTTGTGTCCTGCTTAATGTTGATAGCGGGTTTGCCATTAGACAAACAGCGCTTCGTGGAATGTTGATAGCGTGTTTGCCATTGCGAAGGCTGTTTGTTATAGAACTCAGTATGCAGTGTAACTTAAGTGCTACTTTGAGCCTTGTATAAATGCTGACGTCAATCGTGCATGATATGTTAAGGCTATTGGTTATAGAACTCAGTATGCAGTGCAATTTAACTGCTACTCAGAGCCTCGTATAATTGCTGATGTCAATCCTGCATAACATTGATAGCGTGTCTGCCATTAGAAAAGCAGGGCTTTTGTAACTTGAGATGTAGTAGATTTTAACCGTAAGTAAAGGTTTATATGAATGCATATATCATGTTCTAAGGCAGAGAAAAGCCAGCACATATATACATTTTTCTATGTGAGTTGAAACAAGAGAACTCAAATGCCTTTTCAATTGGGCTAGACATTATGTTTTATAATGGTGATAATCAAAGATACAAAGACAAATGTTATATTTGAATTTGGCAATGCTGACCACATCAATATTTACCTTTTTATTCTTTCATGATAGACAGACAATTATTGAATTCCAGTTTTATGTGCTAGACCGCCGACCTGCCATGTGTTAGGTTAGGAATATTCACGCACTATTGAACAACATTTTGAAGTAATCCCTAATATTAGACATATAAGAGTTACAGGCATTACTGTTAGAAACAATGGTTTCTTCTTTGTGATAATTATATGCACTTTCCCTGCATTTTGGACTATTTATTCCGCAGAGCGGTGTCTCTTTGACATACACTGGTGCCAAGAGAGGTGAGGCCTAGTCCTTGTGGTGCATTGGTAAGTTTACCATTGCTAACAATATTCATTTAATGTGTTTTTTTAGTTTGTTAGACAAGAGATGCAGTTTCTTTCTTCTTTCCTCATTTTATTTCAGCTGTCAGATACATCATGTCCACATGGAGGATTTGAAAATGGATCACTCGATTTGTGAACTTATCAAACAGTATGTACAAAGTATGACTTGGTGACAGTGACATAGCTTCTCCGAAGCATTAAGGTCCTGAAGAAAGTTAGGGGGTCTGTGCCCCATAAGCTGAAACATGTGGACCATAAGAGTAGTGCTACATTTCAACTGCTCTTGATCTTTTTCTTTCACAGTTTTTAGATAGGAGGACATCTGTGAGGCTATACTTGTGAGAATCACTGATACTCTGTCTCCGATGTTTATCCTTTTTTAATTCACATTTCGTTTTTCTTTTTTGCACTGCACTATTCACTTAAGTGAGTCTTGTCCACTTACCCTATTCTCCTATATAGAACTCTACAAAGAGTATACAACTATTCTCTTCTATCCTTCTCCTGGTTGGAGGCAAGGTGAAGTATAGTTGGTTGGCATCCCAGATGATGACACTGTACACTTTCTCCTGTTTTTTCTTTCTCCTTGAGGTCATCCAATTGTTGACCGGATTTTCTGCATTTCTAATCTACTCTCTATCCAAACCTTTAGTTTATCTGTTGTACTTTTGATTTGGAGTGCTCATAAATTGAGAAACACTCCTGTTTATAGACTTTGGACTCATTTTGTGTGAATGACAGGAATCTATCTTGACAGTTATTCGTGTCTGTGGACCAGATTAACAATTTTTTCTAATCAGGATTAGTTCTGTTTTGTTGTAAAATATAATTTACGTCTACCTCCTCATCTTTAGTTCTATTACTATCAGGTGTGGGCTTAGGTATGGACGTTTTGTTTAAATCTTTTATCTTAGCCAGGCCAAGACAAGATGTCTGTTGAACAGTTTCATTTAAAAACAGAATTTGTTCTGGGATGATGCAGGCTCTAAATAAGGCTTCTAACCCTTGCACCTGCCAGTCTTTTGTGCCCCAGACAGTTTTTGTCTCAATGTTGTCTTTCCAAAAGTCAAAACCTAATGTGGACAATTGAGCATAAAAGGCAGCAGAATAAATTTGCTTAGTATTAGTCAACATACTTTTCATGCTTGTCTTATTAACATATTTGAAGTAAAATGTTTCTGGATTTGTGACATTAAAACCTGAGAAGTATGGACATTTTTCAAAAAATGTTTTAGAGCTACCCTTTGGTGGCGTTGGACAATGTTCCCATTGATTATAAGTTAAAACATTTCTAGGGTTTGCAGATTTGTTCAAATAATGGTAACCACAATGGTTAAAACAATACATTTGTTCATAATCTGATGAACCTTCTAAGTATTCATGTTTTGCCAATTTTGCTGACATTGCTAAGTCTGCCATCATGTTATTAACAGTCTCAAAGTCCCAATCATCAGAAAATGTACTTGATAAACAAAATCACTCAAGGAAACCTTAAATTGGTGTGGAATCTTCAGCAGCTCGACAGGACCGTAAATGTCATAATCAGTTATGTTCCATGCTATACCACCAGGTAGAGGAACGGCTGTGATGTTTTCTGATGACAGGTCTCTTTGTTCACGATGAGATGATTTGTGTGGCTTCAGGAGCAAGTTGATGTTCTTACTTGCTGTGTCCATTTTACTATATTTCCCATCTATCAGGTTTCCCAAACTTAAAACAAGAATGAGCCATTGTAGGAGAAAAAGTACACCTAACACAATCCAAAATACAACCCATGGTGATACCAGATATGTATTTGCAAGCTGGTGAAAAGGTTCTGTTACTTGTTCCTTGAAAGTTTTATTTGCTGGCGTTGTTTCGGGCTCACTGGGATCCTAAGAAAACGTATCAAAATTAATTAAATAACCGGAGGCAGTTCTGTCAATTGTTGGTATCGTATCCGGATTATTTCAAATCGCTGGAGCTGCTTGTTCCCATGACATATTAGTGTAGTCAGATGCAACGTCATTGTAGACTGGAGTTTCTTAACGAACTGTTATTTGGGTCTCAAGAATCACAGGTTCAATGGCTTTGTTGCATAGTCCTTCTTTTCTTACTGCAGATTCTTCAAAGGTGATGAGTCTTTCGGTTTGAACCACTTGGATAGTAGCAAGATTTGGTCATCTGCTACATCTTTGGAGTCCACTGGGCCTACTACTTATTATTCTGACACTCACGGAGACTTGGTTGGGTGATACCTCCATTCCTCACATCATCTCTGCCCTACCTGAAGACTACGATGTCTTATGGCATAATCGTAGTGGAAATACAAGAGGGGGGTAGTTGCCATTTTCTTTAAAAAACAACTAGCAGTCACTACAATACTGGCAGAAAATTGTGACAATGTTGACCTCCTTGGGGTAAAGATCTCCTTTGCTAACTACTGTCTCGCTCTCCTAACGGTATATCATCCCCCGAGGCCAACTCCGCAGCTCAATGTCCTCTTCCCCGAAATAATCTCTGACCTTTGCACACGGTACAAGAATGTACTGGTAGTCGGGGATTTTAATTACCACTGGGATACCCTGTCCAAAGATCCTGCGACTCAACAACTGGAGTCATTCATGAACATGCTAGGTCTCCACCAGATGGTTGAAGGTCCTACTCACACTAAAGGACACACTCTGGACCTTGTCTGGACTACACAACCCTGGCCTAATTTTATAGACGTTAGGCCCTGTGTATGGTCCGATCATCATCTTATTAGCTGCCGGATTTTGATAGACACCCATCTGCCTAAACCCCCTCACAAATAGAAAAAGGTACGCAAATGGAACTCAATTGAACCCACAATATTAGTGGAAACCCTACTCAGGTCTCATCCCCTGAAAGCGGTAAAGGGAAACTTAGATCTGGAATGTGAAACCCACATGAACAGCCTACGTAAAGCTATTGATCACGTAGCTCCTGAGAAAAAGGAAAGGATCACAGATAAGGGAAAAGGGGCACCCTAGTTCAATCATTCATTAAGGGAAGCAAAGACAAAACTCCGTCATACAGAAAAGCAATGGCGGAAAACTAATAACCCAGTGGCGCGAGAAACCTATAAGTCCCAGCTCAAGCTCTACAAAAAGTGCATTATTGCCACCAAAGCCAAATTCTACGAGACTAGAATCACCACAGTGGCTAACAAACAGAAAGAGACCTTTAGGATCTTGAAGGAACTTAGTCAAAAGGCAGAGCAGAAATCTGAGGTTGACTGCAGTGACTGCAATACATTTTAAGCCTTTTTTCTACAAAAAGTAAGAGACATCCTCTCTGACATTTATAATAACTCGCCTCATTATAGTCGTCCACCCCCTTCTCAAGCGCTCCTTTGTGATCTTAGGCTTACTAGCTTTCCTGAATTAGACCCCGCTTCCCTATTTCAACTTATGACGCAGATTAAAACAGGCTCTGCCGCAGACCCCTGTCCCCCTAGATTTTTTATAATGGCATTTCCGGGTTTGGAAAGCAACATCACCTCTATGCTTAACCATTCTTTGGAGTCTGGGTATATGCCATCTAACCTGAAGAAGCTAGAGTCATACCACTTCGGAAGAAAGCGGGGGCAGACGCGGCCAACCTTAAAAACTATAGGCCCATATCCCAGCTACCCTTCCTCGCTAAAGTTCTGGAACGACATGTCCTCAAATCACTTTCATCCTTCCTGGAGGGCAATCAACTCCTCCATGCTCGCCAAGCAGGTTTCAGAGCTCATCACATCACTGAACTAGTCATGTTATCCGTGCTGGATGAGCTCTGAACCATGGCTGATAGTAAACAGCCCAGTGCCCTGATCTTACTGGATTTATCAGCGGCGTTTGATACTGTCAGCCATGAGATATTATTGACCAGACTAACAAATCTGGGCATCAGTGGCCGAGCGCACCAATGGCTCAAATCCTTTCTGTCAGGCCGCTCCCAAAGAATTCAGCTGGGTGAGCAGCAGTCAGACAGAGGGTTGCTCAGCTGTGGTGTCTCTCAAGGCTCTGCCTTGTCTCCACTACTTTTTAACATTTATCTGCAACCACTGATAGCAGCCCTAGGTAGCATGGACTGTAAAATATTTAATTCTGCGGATGACACCCAACTCCTTCTTAGCATAGATAACACCCCTCTCGCCCAGGCCCATGTACAAAAAGTGCTCAGATTTACAGTGAGTTGGATGTCAGCTAACTCACTGAAAGTCAATCCGGATAAGACTGAGGTTTTGGTCATCCCCACCATCAACTCCCCCTGGAATGATCACTTCTGGCCCCAAGAGTTAGGCCCTACCCCGATCCCCGTACCAGTCGTGAAGAGTCTCGGTTTAAAAATTGACTCCGAGCTCTCCATGGCCAATCAAGCCACCACGGTGGTCGGTACTTGTACCAGTCTGATTAGACAGATACGGAAACTTGCCCCTCTTTTGACCACCTTCTTTCTCCAAATCATAGCATCAGCCACTATCATCTCTAGGCTAGACTATGGCAACACCTCAAACATGGGTCTTCCTCAGAAATTAGTCAACAGACTCCAGGTAGTCCAGAATGATGCAAGGATGGTCTTCGGGCTTCCTAGGAGATGCCATGCCACTCCGCTGCTGCACAAACTACATTGGCTGCCTATTAGGCAGAGAGTGAAGTTCAAGGGCCTTTGCATCGTCCATAAATCACTGTATGGCCTAGTCCCAACATACATAAAGGAACGCCTGGAGGCTTATGTACCTGGCCATAAACTATGGTCCTCTCTGGCCTGTCACCTATCATGCCATCGATATAAGCTCACCTCGAAAGGAGGCAGCTCCTTCTCTGTCTTAACTCCCCAGCTTTGGAATGCACTACCTGAGGGTCTCCGGAAGGAACCCTCCCTGCTTAGCTTCAGGAAACAGCTCAAAACCCTCCTATCTAAAGAATCACTAACCATAGCTTAGTGCGCGTTTGTCATCATGTCGTTTTCTCCCCCTGAGCGCTGAGAGACCTGGAGGTGATTCAGTGCTATACAAGCATAAATTAACATTAACATTAACATTAACATTAACATCTTTGGAGTCCACTGGGCCTACTACTTATTATCGGCCACATGGTGTGGTTTTACCAGGTCAATTGATACGGACCGGTTCTCCTTTCTTCCAGCAAGGGGCGACAGTACCACTGTTCTTGATCCGTGAACTGCTAGTACAGGTACTAGTTTTCTGTAAGAAGGCCCAAATTCCTTCTTATCCCCTATTTTCTCTCTGACCAGATCCCCAATTTCTGGAATCCAGACAGGTCTTGCTGGGACAGGTGGTTTTTCTTCAGTGGTCGTTGGCTTCTGTATGGTGTTGCATTTAAGTCCTGTAAAACAGCCAAACGGTCTTTGATATCAAAGGGTTTTTGTTCTAACTCTGAAGTATGACGATCGAGGTCTTTGACCATCATTCTACTACCAAAAAGGTTTTTATATGGAGAGAATTTCTTGGTAGGTTGTTAAGACTACGTTGGACACTTATTAGATGTTTGATCCACCGATCCTAATACCCTAGCTGTTATAGATTGCTTTATGTCACTGTTTTTTTTCCACAACCGAATTTCCCTCAGGATGGAATAGACTAGAGTACCGCAATGCAACGCTCAAGCTGGCCATGGCCTCCTTGTAAGCTCGAGAGCTAAACGCAGGACCCTGGTCAGAATAGAGCGTGCCGATTGTGTATGTGCTGATAACGACTCGCAAATCTTTTATAACAGTTCGGGCGTCAGCTGAGCGCTGAGGCCACATCCAAATGAATCTTGAGCATGAATCCACTACGACCATGATATATTTAAAAGTCTGGGAGTTGTCATAAGTAACGACCTATCTATGTCACCCCAGATCAGCGCTGTAGTTTCCTCCAGCCATTTCCAGCTCAGGAAAATACGTAAAATCTCCCGCCTACTTACCATCGATGCCCTTACTTTGGCCCTGCTTGCGCTAGTCATGTCTAGGCTTGACTACGCAAACGCGCTATATGTAGGCATTCCTGCATACCAACTCAGGAGACTCCAGCTGATCCAAAATCAAGCTGCTCGCTTGATCTACCATCAACCTAGAGATCAGCATGTCCAACCTCTCCTAAAAAGTCTCCACTGGCTCCCGGTCTCTGCCCGCTGTAAATTTAAGCTCGGTTGCATAATTTTCAAATCTCTCACTGGTCTTGGCCCCTCCTTCATTTCTTCCTTGCTTCATCCTTATGTCCCTTCCCGTACCCTTCGGTCTTCCCAATTGGCTTTACTTTCTGTCCCCAGATTCAAGCGGAAGAAACACAGTGGTCTTAGGTTTTCTTTCTTAGCCCCGTCTTTTTGGAATTCCTTACCTCTTTCTCTTAGGTTGCTCTCCCCCTACTCCACGTTCAGATCCTTCCTCAAAACGCATCTGTTTACGGTAGCCTACCACTAGTCTCATCCTCTGTTATGTTATTTTCTGTCTCTCCTCCCGACTCCCTCTGTACAGCGCCAAGAAACCTAATGGTGTTAGCGCGCTTAACAAATTGATTTAACATAATATAACATAACATTTATAGTTGGCATCCCTTTGTAAGGGACCACGGTGGTCCAGGTAAACACATGCAAGTAGTTTATCTGAAATTAAAAGGGGCGCCTGCACCGGTCGTTTCACTGTTGAAACTTTCATTTTCTGGCATATAGTTTCGGGTCTGTTTCCTCATGCGCGGCCACCAGTATCTTTGCTTTAATAACGACACTGTGGCAGAAACACCTGTGTGTGCAGAGGCAAGCCCTTCATGTGCTGCTAAGATCAGTCCCAATCTGTGTTCCATGTTTGGAATTACCACATCCCCCGAGAGAAGTGTGGCTCAATGATTAGAGCGGCAGACCCTGATGCAGAGGTCTGGCCCGGACCAGGGTTCAATTCCCGCCTCGGCGGGTCTTGGGCTCAATTTCCCCAGACCTGATAATTCTCTTGCCTCTGTGCCAACTCTAATCATGGGTCCCACTCTGCAACTCTGGGCAATAGGTTGCCTAATCTCCACAACGGCCCCAACAACGCTAGAATGCCTGGCTTCACCTTTGGGGTGCCCAGGAGTGGGCACTTCACAGGGAAAGGCCAGGAAGGGTTCCACAGCGGTATGTGCAGAGCACCTGAGAGACCGATTCGGGCGCTATATAAATGCACTACGTTTACGTTTACGTTTACTCCAGGGATTCGAGCAAAAGGAACATTATTTGCATCAGTTATATATGAGTACTTGAGTGGAAAGCCTTTTGGAAGTGTTTTACCAATGTCTTTCATTGAAGCAGTGACAGCTTACATTATTTCGCTGTCTATTTTTGTTTTTGAACAAGTGATTGCAGCTACGGAAGCCGCTTGCACAGCATGACTCAGTGTATGGATCACGTGAGTCTTTTGTAGTTCTTTCTGTAACATAACTACTTGTTCCCAGAGCAACTTATGCTTGATTGTGCCACCTTTTGCATCTTTGAAGCTGTTTAGAACCCAGTTCTTCAAGTATTCATTGTAAGATTGAACGCAGTAATACTAATCGCACACTATGAGTGTGGGGAATTCGCGATCGGTATTTTTGAGCGCCATCTCAAAATCCTGTATTTCAGCTCGCTGAGCTGTACAGTCTCCGAAAGATTGATTTTCTGTGACCATAGGTTTGAATTTACCATTGCGCCAGCGACCTTTGACAATCGCACATGCTGCACTATAATCTTTTTTTCCCCCAATTGCGGTTGTGAACATCCGTAATGTTCTAGAGGCAGAATCTCAGTGGGCAGAGGACATTCTTGTTCATATTGTAGAAATTCTTGAGTTTTCAAGTAGGGGTCAAAAACGTATTCAACTTCTGCGACAGCAAGAGAATTAACCCATTGTATCCATCTTGGATGTAAAGCTTTTGCATTCAGAATGCTCGCTTTTGTCACTGCCTTTAAGGCAGGTACAGGAGCAACGATCTTTATGCGTTTTCCCTGCACGAGGGCTCTCTCTTTTGCTACTGCAGTTTGAACCGCTGTCAGAATTTTTTCTGTTGACGTGAATTTTATTTCAGCCTGTGTGTACAAGTGTGATTTGTATGCTATTGGTACCTTTTCACCTTCATTAATGGTTAAGGATGTTAATCCGCATCTCCCTGCGATGATTCGGATTACAAGGCTGCATTTGTTTACGAGTGTCTGTAAATGGGTTGTTGCTAACATGTTTGTTTGCACTAAACGCAAAATTTCTGTGTGTTTTTGTGTCCAATTAGTTTGTTTGAAATCAGGTTTGATTAATTCGTAGAGAGGTTTAGACCTTTCTGCGTAGTTCAGAATGTAAGTTCTTCCGAAATTCAGGAATCCTAGAACTGACTGTAGGTTTTTCAGTGTTTTTGGAGGTTGTAGCAGGGCACATTTTCCTAAAAGGTTTGCTGCCAGGGTTTTGCCTTCACTTGACAGTTCGTATCCTAGGATTAAGACGTTGAGGTAGGCAATTCTGGATTTCTTAAAATTGAATTTCTACCCTTCAGAGGCGAAGCCAAGTATTATGGTATTCACCCTGTTCAAGTGTCTGTCCAAATCATAATCTGTAAGATAGATGTCATCGACATACGATAATGCCTCATCATCATACGTTTGTAGTTACTCTGTAACTCTGGCTGAAAATAACCCTGGACTATTCTTGAATCCCTGGGCGAGACGACAGAAGTGACGCTGTGTGCCCATAATTGAGAAAGCGGTCAAGTACCTGCTTTCAAGTGCGATATTTTGACAGAAGAAATATTTAATGTTGTTTTATATTTTTTGCGCACAATGTTATTCATCAGTGCTGCACTGTGTGCATTTTGTACTGCAAAAGTTTTGCAACAAGAATTTAAATGTCTGTCGTCCAAAACTAGATGATATGTATTGTCTGGTTTGGAGACGGGAAACAAAGGATTGTTCATGGACAATGTGCATGTTTCAATCCCCCCCCTTGGTATTCAAGTTGATCTAGGATCTCCCTGACCTGATTTTTAGCTTCTTTCTAACTGGATACTGCCTCTGAGCAGTAGGTTGATTTTTTTACTGGATCTTATGGTGAGGAGAGTCCTCATCCCATCCCACATGATTTTTATATAATGCTGGAGCCTGTGCTGCAGCCCATTTTCTGGCATAAGTGTATTTTTTATGAATAGGAATATAATTGAAGAGGGCTGGCATAATGATCTATTCGCCATGTGGGCACTCCCTGACAAATTCAGGTGGCCAGTCTTTTTTAGCCAGAAGGATGTCATAACCCCTAGATATTTTTTCCCAAAAGAGTGCTTTTATTTTTCTAGTTAGGCCCCCCTCTATCCGGAGTGTTACTTCATATAACTTATGGGGTACACTAACCCTGGTATCGCCAGTTTCAACCTGAATGTATTCATTCAGGTCCACTGTCTCCAGATGATCCTTCAGGATATTGCTAGCTTTGGTAATTTCTGCTGCACTGTCCAGCATTGTCTGGGCCCACTCCCCGTTCTTGAGTTGTGTCCTCAAGATCCTCGGCATGTCTGATTTTTAGACTTGCTACCTTCTTCTTGGTGAATTGAGTTTTCTTATTTTTTGGAACGTGGTGATCGTCTTTGGACTTCATGCGTTCTTCCTTGTGTTCTGATCGTCCTCTTCTTTTGGATTTCTGCGAGGAAGTCTGAAAGGTACGAGAGGAACGTGCATCAGTATCTTGATATCTATCAGGGTTTCCCAAATTATCCCTGTTTCTGAGGTTATATCTCTTTTCAGAGTGCTCCTTTTAAGGAAACCTTCCTCCGGATTGAGAACCCTTCTCTTTAGGAAGTGTCTGTCTAGTATTTTCCCACTTCTTTTTAGGAGTAGTGAGTGTATTTTTAATAAAAACTTTTCCAGGATTTTCTGTCATTTCGGGCGTTACTGGTTTCCCTCCCAAACTATCTCTACCTAGTTCTTCATAGGATTTTTCTATTATTCTGGGCAGTTCATATGGTTGCTCAGTTACATCAAGTTCTTTTAGTTTTTGGCGGATTGCCACGGATGCTGCTTCACCTTTAATATCTATACTACCATTATAAAGGAAGAACTTTGAACCTTTGAGGCGGGTAAACTCGGGAACCACAGCGCCAATCCACACACCCGATACATCGTTGTAATCGTCAGGGTGTGCAGATGGACATAGGCTATATAAACGTAATAAATATACGTTATTTAAAAATTTCGCGAAAAAAAAGTAGTCCCTTGGAAGAAGCGCCGGCCGCAACGTGCGTGCCCGACGTGAGGAGCGCGGGGAGGAGCGGCGTCCAGGACCGCAAGGAGGACCGGCGGACATGACGCGGGGAGGAGCGGTGAGAAGCGGCGGACAGGCGGTGAGTAGCAGCGGACAGGCGGTGAGGAGCGGCGGGCAGGTTACAAAAGCGTACATCGTGAGCAAGAGGAGGCAAACGGAGCATTACAAAAGTGAGCCAAACGGTGCATTACAGGAGGAAAAAGTTATGTGTGTAGGTTACAAAAGCGTAGAAAGTAAACATAGAGGTATAGGAGGAAAAAGTGACGTGTGCAGGTAGCAAGAGGAAGCAAACGGAGCATTAAAAAAGTGAGCCAAACGGTGCATTACGGGAGGAAAAAGTTACGTGTGCAGGTTACAAAAGCGTACAAAGTAAACATAGAGGTATAATACTGCAATATATGGAGGAAGGCTCCGGGGGACCCACGGACAATGTTGGGGCGGGCGGGGGCCCTGAAGCCTAATTGCTCCCGGACAACGTCGGGACGGGCTGCTAGTTAGCTAATATTATAGCTGAGACCTGTTTGAAATCCTTCAGTAACTTAATACCGAGATTTAAAGCAGGCTCTGCCCCGCTTTTTAATTTTGAATCTGTTTCAGGACGTCTGGTATCACCCCCATAGACGTACACCATGTGTTTTTGTGTAGATTGCAGCAAAGACTGTACCCCAAGTGTCACAGTCCTCCAGATGTGGGGCGATCCCCATTGGTAAACAGATTGTTAGAATCCTGTGTTTCTCATGAGGTGTACTATCGGGAAATACTGTCTCGATCTGAGTAATTATTTGAGCTAACCAGAATGGAATTTGTTCCCTTTTTGTGGGTAATTTACCAATGACTGATTGTATATTCTGTGGTGTAATTTTGTTTGTGTTCCCTTGATGAAGGGTTTGCTGTGGAATCCTGATAGTCTATTGGACTGTTAGAGCCTGCATGTCATATTGTACCAATTGTCTATATATTTTAATTAATTGTTTTAGCTGAGCTAACAGTTCTACATCCGTCACTCTTTCAATGTCAGGATGTGGTGTATAGCTGGCTAGTACCGGCCATTTCGCTCCTGGGCTACCTAGTGGACCGAGCCTGGTAATGTGATTTTGATGTTGTAGGGCGCCTTTAAACCAGAGCTGATGCTCTTGGTAAGTTAGTGGAATTTCAATGTCCTCGAAAGGAACGTATTCCGCTGGAGGTTCCTCTATCTTGTAGGAATGGAACACATGTGTTGTTGAATTTGCTTCTGGGACGATACTCCATGAATAGAATACCTCTGTCTGCCGATATTCGTGTGCCTCCATGACAAATGTAACCCGATCACCTCTTGGTGATAGGCCATTTTCTATAAGCTTTATAGCTATTGTTTTCCTTAGGTTTTCCGGGATGGTTATAGCATCTGCGTCATTTTGTTGAAAACCTGTAACGTCTAAACCCTGTCGGGCTGTAGACGCTGCAATTCCACTGGCCCCTGGATTATCCTCGCCGGCCATTTTGTTGAAAGTTTTGCAGAGCAAGTTTCAAGGAGACAAAGATAAGGTGCACAATATTTTTGGAACACTGTATCCTTCAACGTTGAACAAAACCAAATAGTAATACATAGGATTTTTTGTCCTACTCAGTTATGGCGGATATTTTATCCTTTTACCCATTCCAGATGTCTATTGGAGTATTTTACGGGAACAAAGGGGTCTCTGTGAAAGGTACGACTGAGTTACTCTAGTATCTAGCGTTAAATTAGTGCCTTACCAAACATTGGGCGCCATGTAGTGTGGTTCCTATATTCCCAATAGGCTCTGCGCATTGGAATAATATATCCTATAGATGTGACGTAGGACTTATATCTACTAGGGCTCTATCAAATATATTAAACTTAATTGTGAGTGCCAGCTAGCTCAGAAGTCACTAGAAACTTTCTCGAATTCAAAAGAAGGGATTAGTTTTTGCCAACCGCATAAAAATCATAAACACAAAAAACCCAGTCTCTAAAGCAAACTGTTTATGGAAGAAGTATGTATATATCTCACATCTATATCTCCTTCAGCAACAAAACCCCTTTATTACTGTTTCATATGTGGTAATGTGCTATACTCATTGCCCTTTATTTAAAAGATGAAACCTTTTTCGACAGACAGCCTTCAAGAAACATACACAGAGACTGAAATGCAATTTACACAGTTCTTAATGATTTCAGTTCAACCAAATTTGGTGAAAAAAGTGAGAAGGACAAAATGACCCCTCACGAGCGCACCACCAACGGGGTAATTGGTAGGTAATCAGCAGATAGGCCCCCTGTTCTCATCATAGGCAGCCATTTGTGTCGCAGAAAATAAAATAAAAGTGTCCTAACAAAGAAACCCCCTGGACGACCTATTGTGTCGGGTATTAAATTAAGTCTGATACTTTTGTGGACGGGCAATGGTGCTAGAAAGTTATGATTAGTGTTTGCCCTTTTGCCGTGTCTGCTCAATAAAGTTGCAGAGAACAAAATTTGTAAACAGCCACGCTCCCGGTTTTATCCTATTATACAGGGAAAACTGTAACATGCTTGCAGTATTACCGCACCCAGGTTTTTTGAAGACCTCATGTGTTTTAAAAAATAGCACATGGATGGTAAAAATAACTTTAGGAAAAGCCAGTTTTTTCGGCATATTTCCCATGCAAAGATGGAAGCCATTGCAGACGCCGGGGATGCCATCACGTGACTGCCCTCCGTAACTTTTATTCACATGGAGAGACAGCAGGGGTAAACAGGAGGAGACGCGGTGCTCCGTGAGGCTTCATACGGTGAGGAGTGGGGTGGCTGTAACAATTGGATAATTGTGGCTCTAAGAGTTCCTGATTTTGTTGCGGGGAGATGTATAATGAGACATGGAGTGAAAGGATATATACAAAGGCTTTACACATTATGCCCATACATTACTATTTAGACTTTGCTATGACGCTCGAGTTAGATTAATAGATAAGAACGTCCCTATTGATTACCCTGTGTTAAGTTTGTTCTTAACGTATTGAGATAGAGAACCAGACACATGGAGGGAGCTAATATTATCATGTTACTGTGCTCCCTTTGTTAGGTTTAGCATGCCGTTTTCGCAGTAATGGGTGGAGTATTGATTTTGTCATTACATTGAAAAATACAAGGGGATCTCATGTTATGAAGATATATTTACATTGAGATTGTTGGTGCAATAACATGCATGATGTGCACCTTTCTAACATGCTTTTTAAAAAAAAATGTATTATTTTTTCCTTGGGGCATTGTTTTAGATTAATAAAACAATCGAAGGGTCAATCGAAAGGAGGACTCACATGAGGAGTTTGTTACGCTATAAGTGTACCTCCTAACTGGTATGAGAAACATGAGCTTATTGAGGGTAACTATCATGTTTTGTAACTCCAAAATATGGATTTTGCATGGGGTAAAGTGGGTGTGTTGTTAACAGAGCGTGTTTTTTCTACACCTTTTCAATCGACAGTTTACAAGAATGATGTATCCAACACTGGTGCTGTGAAAAAGTGTCTGGCCCTGAAGAATTTGTCGAAAGTTTTGTGGCAGAGAAACATGTTGGTATCGGGTATTGGTATGCAAGGATATCTACCTGCCTTCTTTTTAATTTGACAGATTACACTCAAACATTTATAATAAAATTGTGATAGAAGTGTGTCTGCCAATTTTAATCACTTTTTGTCACTAGGTGGAGTGTGACTACTTATCACTCGACTGCACTTCATGATTTTCTTTGTTAGAACACTTTTCTTTTCTTTTCTGGGACTAAAATGACTGCCTATGATGAGAACAGGGGGCCTATCTGGTGAGTACCTACCAGTTACCCCGTTGGTGGTGCGCACCTGAGGGGTCATTTTGTCCTTCTCACTTTTTTCACCAAATTTGACTGAACTGAAATGATTAGGAACTGTGTAAATTGCATTTCAGTCTCGGTGCATGTTTCTTGAAGACTGTCTGTCGAAAAAGGTTTCATATTTTAAATAAAGGGCAATGAGTACAGCACATTACCACATATGAAACATTAATAAGGGAGTTTTGTTGCTGAAGAAGATATAGATGTGAGGTATATACATACTTCTTCCAAAAACAGTTTGCCTTGGAGACTGGGTTTTTTGTGTTTATGATTTACTGAGTGGAGGGCAACCCTGAGTCTCTTTTTCCCTCTTTGCTCCTATTGGAATGCACCGCATAAACATGACATCTTTTGTTTCCCCAAGATAAAACTGATCTTCAGAGTCGTGGAAACAATAGATAGATATTTTACTCACTCATTCGTGCATGCTTCGTTTCATCAGAGGTGCAGAGAAATAGAGAGACGGGCGTTTTCAATAAAAGTATTTACTGAACAGTCTTCTTTCTCATGCAGAAGAAATGAACTGCTACAATCGTAATACTGGCTGTAAAGTATAATGCATACAGCAAGAAGAGTAAACAAAAAAGTACTCAACTGGTGCTTCTAAAATACACCTACCCCGATGTACCTAACCTAAGTCTAGTACGAGGGAAGAAGTAAGTGTGGTGTAGCATAAGTTTAGTATTCTTTTGACAAGAATCTATCCAAGATTTCACTTAGGGTCTAATCAGTTCCGTACCTTGGTTTAGAATGAAGGAGGTCAGTCTTAGGACTCGATTTCCCAACAACCCGCAAGGGTAGCTTGGAAACACTGGAGCTGGATTTCTCGGCAAGAGAAAAGACAGTGTCTCTCTCAGTGCGTCTGTTGGAGGGTCGGCTGCCTTCGGCACTTGCTGTAGCGAGATGCGTCAGGCAAGTAGATAGTCGAACTGCTCCAACCACTGTGTGTTTACTATGGCAAGTGTGGGCATATTTGTACCTTGAAGGTGCCGAGTTTGACATAAAGCCTGACATGATAACGTCATCAAAGAGTCTCAGTTCTTTGAAAACTCCATGAGTTCTTGGACAAATCAAAATTCAAGCAAGGGGAAGACCCTAACTGCTGAAGCCGAGTTTTCCAAGAAATCGTTGTGGATTTTCAGAACTAGTTGAAGTAGCCATGCCGTATTTGGACTGCATGAGCTATGTCTAAATATGGTTATGATTCCTATGCCTATATAAGGACATGGTGATTTATGCCTATATAAGGGCATAAATCGGGAAAATTACACTAGGGTCCTAAAATGCTATACAACACGAAGTTCCAGCAGTGTCTCTCATTACTTTATGCTGCGGATCGGCTCTTCCGCCGCAGGGCATCTCGCGGTCGGAGCCGACCGCAATAATTCCACAAGAAAAGCTGCTCCCAGCATTGAGGCGCCTCACACTTTGTGCTTCACTGACATTTATTGGTGATTTTCACAAGGTTACAGCTCCGTGCAAGAAACAACACACTTCTGAGCCTTCAAAACCATACGCTTTTCAGAGGTTCGCCTCCCTTTATCACTGGTACAGGCATCTTTGGGAAGCAGCAACAATGTTCTCCAAGCAGTTGCACAGGTTTTATGTTCCGTTTTATGAGAGCATAAAATATATTTCCACAGATATATAAATAAAATGATAAAGCATAATATATATATATATATATATATATATATATATATATATATATATATATATATATATATATATATATATATATATATATATATATATATATATATATATATATATATATATATATATATATATATATATATATATATATATTATGCTTTATCATTAGTAGAGCTAGAAGTAAATCGGAGCTTATCCAAGCCCCACCATTTCCCTTCTCTTACTTAAAACTGGGAGCCTGGGTGCAAAAAGTATTTCTGGCCCCTCCAAAGACAAGCATTTTCCCTACTGTTGTTTAGGCTGGAGTGGGGATACTAAATGTGATCCCTCCAAAGTCAAATACTTTCTTTACTATTCGGTTGGAATGGAACTAGTGAATTTGTCCCCTCTGAGTCTATTTTTAAGTTGTTTTTCTATGGGTTTATTGTAGATGTTTGTGATTCAAAAGTTAATTTAAATTGTTGTTCATTATATATTTGTGAAAAGTATTTTTTATTTTGTTATTTTGTTTTAGTACACCTTTTAAAAAAATATATCCAGTTTTTATAATTACAATTAATTAGTATCACTATTTGTATCTTATAATTTCTTTTTCATTATTAATTGTATTTATTTAAATATTAAGCTTCATTTTTTAGATATTTCATAGTATATATTTTCATTTCATGTTTTAAAGTGATACTTTGTTTATATTTTGTATATAAGTATATATGCAATATCATATAATTTTAAAGTTAATAAAATTTGTAATAGTTACATTTTTTATATATTTACCTTTTTTTGTTGTCTTCCGTATTTTTGAAGTCATTATTTTACTGTATGTGCAAAGTATGTAAAGCTGATAATTTTATCCTTGACATTTTTGGGTGAAATGTTTGTCACAAGTACTTTTGTCACCAATATTCTCTCGTACAACCTTCATTCATTCTCTCTATCCTTTGCTTAGTAATTTGTACTTTCTGTCACTCATTTTTTTAGTAACCCAAACACAAACTTATCACTAGCACACTCACTCACTCACCCAGTCATCAACCAAGTCACTCACTTAGTTACTCATCCACTAAGTCACTTCTTAAATTGCTGACTTATTTGCTCATTCACTTGCACACTTACTCACTCACTCCCAAACTCACTTGCACACTCACTTTTTTTGCAAATATTAATAGGCAATATCAACAAACAACAGCCCTAACTCACAAACATTTGCATTACGTTCTCTTTATTTCTCATTCACCTTTTGAACTATAGTATGATTATTTGGGGTGCTGCAGCCTGCAGCAACCTCAGAACCCCCCAGCACCCCTGCATTTAGCGCCTATGCAGCCGTACTCGTGTTACTCAGCAACCCTGACATTCAGCAGAGGGCTTCTGAGAAACCTTTGGGCCCTGGTACTTAATCTTTTACAAATTAAGCACGGCATGCATGCCATCCTCTCAAATTCCAGGGGTTGCCGTACACAGAGCTTCGAGATGTCGGTAGCTTTGAGCTAAAACCTGCGGCGCTGGTTTTGTTCATTAGCATCTTTTCAGAAGAATAGATTCTTACTTGCTGGCATTGGCTTCTGCTTTATTGGCGGGATCCGAGGAAGAAATTCCCAAACAAAAGCTTTGAATTATGAAGAGGATTGAAAATCATTTCATTTTGCTCTCCCTGACATGCATTATCTCAGCAGCCCCTTTACCGACTGAGAACACTTGAGTGCCTTCTGTTTCTTATGTTAGCATAATAATGGCTGTGATTCACCCAGGGCAGGGAGTTCAAGAGGCATCATGCACTCTCCTATTAACCAGCATATGGGCTATAATCGTCTGCAGGAACAGGAACTGAAATCACAAGCACCCCTTTCCTCCGTCTTTGAAGCATGGCGCTTCTCTTAATCCTTCATTCCTCTAGGTTGGTATTGTTTAGCCATGGCTACCTATTGTGCTCACTTTATTTGCTCGCAGGCTTTATTCAAGGGCAAAGAACTGTACATTCTGCATTCACGGCCAATATGCTGCACTTACACAAAATATGAATTGCCCTGTTCCTAAGGTGCATTTGGTAAAATGCTGGACACCAGTATTAAGCAGGCATAGGGCAGAATTATTCCTAGTTTATTTCTAGAGTTTAGTATTAAGTAGGAGTACTAAATATGTAAGGCGGACCTACTCATAGTAAAATCTTTGTGAATCCGTCTCAAAAATGAAAGAAATCTAAAATGAAAACGTGGTCTACAATTATTGCATAAAATGTTCTTATGTGCTTAACAATAAAGCAATCCATAATGGAAAATAACTAGATTACATAAGGTAAAGGATGGTGTATTTGCGTGTCGCCAACCTCAGCGCAACTTTAAACTCAACTATCTCCACCCAGAGGGGTCTTTGTCTTGAAGTGAGGGTGAAATACCGAAGTTTATTGCCATTTTATTAACATTGAAGCAGATGTTGCCCTACAGTTAAGACAGAGACCAGTAGATTGCAAACCAAGAATGTTTTTTAATTAGATTAGTGAAATGTTATCTCAAATCAGATCAATCAAATAAGATCAATAACTTTGTGACATTCATGAATCCAATACAAGCAGTGCAATAAATATTATGAAGATTTAGACTATCAATTGCATCATTTGCTAGGGAGAAGCATAGAATAGTTTCCATACCGGAAATGCCCTAACGCTATGATAGGGCTGTGGGCAAGTCGGGGAGTTTGTAACCCAGTTGGTATCATCAACTATAGGATGAAAATAGGAACCAGATAAAGGTTTCAGTCAGAATCAGAAGAAAGGTACTTGCTATTAAGAATAGCTCAGCAAGTCGGGGAATAAGGAGCCTTTGTTTCAGGAGATGAAAAAAGACATCCGCCTGCAAGATGGACAGGGGCAAGTGATCTTACTAAGTAAGAAGCTTCGCAAAGTTCAAACACAGCAATCCTGTCCAAAAGTTACAATCTTTGGTTTGCCACCAAGTGAAGGCCAGTAACAACCCAGTGTTCTCTCAGTGCCTGTTGTCAGCCTCCTTCTTATGAAATAGTACAATGGCAACACTTTCTTCCATCACAACCTTCATCTTATAACACTACTGAGAATTGACTCCTGTGTTAGTGTTAGGATTTTGGTCCAAACCCGCCAATTTCCATACTCCAACTTTCAAAATGAACAAAGAATAGCATTGTAACGAGCACATGGTGGGTTGGTATCTGAAACAGAAAATCTTAGGCACAGGAACCAGAAATACAATGTTTAATTTAACATGGAATGAAGCACCTAGACCCACTCACACTAACTCTACATGTACATTGGCTAAGGTTAATTCTTTGTTCAGTCCTTCAGTCTCACCCTAGGGTTTGCTCTCTTATTCTTCCCTCCTTTTGAAAAGTTCTACTGTGGTGACCAATGTTGTCCTTTTCCGGTCCTTCCTGTGCTAATATCGTTTATATTTCTTGTACCCTTGTAACTATGTAACTACCCTTCTGTGAAGCGCTCTGATACCCGCTGAGGTCTTGTCTGTGATATATAAAACTCTTTAAATAAATAAATAAATACAAATAATCTAACATATGCATCTATATGTTACATTATACTGAATTTAAATGTGAATGTCAAGTCAATAAAGCTTTATTTCGATATTTGATATCATAAAAGCACAAATAGAGATTAAAGACTCAATTTATAATAAATAAAAAAAAAAAGGAATTTCATCTAAAATACTTTTTACAGCGGGTAAGTAAAAGATATATTAAACATTAGCTTCTTTGCGAATGATTAAAAACAGTTAATTACACAAATTCTTTATAAAACCTTTCGTCTGATCAACCAGGCCCAGTTTATGAATTTAGCCACCCCACAGGCTAAAGTTGTACTAGGATCAGCCTTAAGTGTTCTAAGTGCAACAGAGTGGTCCCTAGTTTCAAGCTGCAGGCACACAGGTTTAAGCCATTTCAGTCTGGGTTTTGTATAGGCTGGGCAGACAAAGAAGAAGTGAGGGATATTTTCAGCGACTCCTGCACAATTTGGACATTCCGCATGCGTTTGGTGCGGGGACTTCCATTTACTGGTACGATCATGAAGAGGAAGGGTACCCATTCTGAACTGGATAAAAAGAGTCCTGTCTCTCGGCTTTGTAATAAAGTCCAAATAGGGCTCCAGACGAGGTGTATGCTTGTGTTGACGAAATACCTCTGTCAGTCTGCCTTGGTTTGGGTCCCTCTGCTCTTGGTCGTCAACCCATGCCCAGAAGGCTCTCTTGGTTTCTACCTTTGATAATACTGCCCCAGACTCCCAAGCAGTTGAGAGGCCTGTGGCCGAGAGGAGCTTGGCCACGGGCCATCCGATCTTGTGGGATCCTTGGAGGTTCATGACCTCTCTTAGACCCTCGGTATATTTGGAAAGCTCTGGAGTACGCCATAACCGGGCCCAATATAAGAGAGGACGCAGGGTGACTAGGTCCTTAATTGAACGGCGACCCAGATCACTCAAAAGTGGCTTAGTTGGGGTTCCCCTCGGGAGCAAGAGAAGTTCCCTAAAGAACTTGTTTTCTGAGGTGACTAGCACGTCTACACATCTGACGCCCCAGAGTTCTGCTCCATATAGGGCACAGCCTACGGCTTTGGCAGCATAAATTTCCAGAGCAGGAGCAATGGGCCTAGTAGTGGGCGCACGATGTTCCCTCCCTAATACTCCTACTACCCGTTTGTGGTTTAGGGCCATTTTATCAATATGTAACTGCCAGTTGAATTTATCAGAAACTAGCAGCCCGCCCCAGCCTTGCCCGGGGCAGAAAGGGGCTGGGGGCTGCATCGCAGCCCTCACGCACACGCTCCTCCCGGCGCTCATGTTCTCCGCTTTCCTGTGTATTCACCCCATTGCTGTAGGAGCTCATTGGAAGCATCTTGTTGATTTGGTATTAGCATGATTCTTAATCCCCTTGGGATACGACGTACTACCAAATATTTGTTTAGGCTAATTAATTCCCAGGATTTATTTATTTATTTCCTGCTTAATTTCTCCCATTGTCTCAGTTTGCTTTTTATGTCCGTTGTTATTGATGTGTTTTGTTTATCTGGATCACTTGTTGTTGCAGCTTGTTTGTTACCCTTTTCAAACATTGTTGTCAAAAGCTCTTTCCTTTTTGCATCCCCTTTGTCCATGTTCGCCTATATTTGTTTAATGTTCCTTTCTTGCTTTTGTCTGTTACTGCTGTGCACGCAATTACTTAATGACAATCTGCGTTATGATTTTCAAATGTGATTGAAAGTTTGTGTTTTAATTAGCACTTTGCCGCCTTTTATAAATGCTGGTTTACTTTTAAACTCACGATTGCATGTTTTATATTGCGCAGCCTGCCTAAAAGAAACACATATCTTTCACTATGAACCGACTGGTGATTTGGGAAGGTTTGCTTCGAGTTTTCAGTCTTTGTTGTTTAAATGCAGGCACATACACACAGGCTTACCTCGAGGAGTTTTCCATCGGGTGACGTGTTGTTCTGCTTCATTTACAATTCCTCAGTAATGAATCATTCCAGTCAGCGAGCACCGCAGCCCGGACTTTTAAAGTTACTTCTCATTTGGTTCAGGATGCCGGATTTGCATGGCGCTCATTTAGGTGCGGGGCTTCAAGGCAGAACCACTGCTGTTTTTGTATTTCCTCTCCAATCCTATGTCATCCACAGGATCCCGAAATGAAGTCGCACTCCACTCCGCAGCTCCTCCCGGCGCTCATGTCCTCCGCTCTTCCTGTTGCTGGTGAACGCCGCTCCTCCCCTCACGCAGACGTCCGGCCGGAGCTACTTGCAAGGCACTACTTTATTTTTTTATTTTTAAATATTTTAAACAACGTTTTTTTTTATTTTTATGTAGCCTATGTCCTTCTGCTCCCCGTGAGGTTTTCTAAGATGTCTTGGGTGTTTCGATTGGTGGTGTAGTTTTCGAGTTTACCTGGCTCAAAGGTGCAAGTTCTCTCTTTATAATAGTAGTATAGATTCTGATCCCCAGATAATCAAACTCTTTCACGCGCTCATGTGGCACCCCATCAAGAGTCAAGGTAGATCTAGATGATCTGCTTGGGTTGGAATAGAGAAGCTTAGTTTTGGAGGTGTTAATGACAAGACCCCTCATCTTACAAAACAAACAGAAGCGATCCAACAACTTATGTAACCCTGCTTGGGTTTTAGATACTAACAGCGTATCGTCCGCAAAGAGTAATGCGGGAACTTTATCACCTGCCAGGACCGGGGCGTCAGCATTAATTTCAAGCAGCAAGGAGACTACGCCGTTCACGAAAAGTGTGAATAGTGTGGGAGCCAGTACGCATCCCTGGCGGACGCCTCTACTCACAGGAATTTTATCCGTTTTTTGCTCCTGTGATCCCCACCTAATGCGGGCATAGTTTCCATCGTGCATACGGGCCAGGAGGTTCAGAATGGGCGAAGGGATCCCCAACTCCTGCAGGACCAGCCATAGGCGTTCTCGGGGGACCATGTCAAAGGCGGTCTTTAAGTCAATGAACGCCTGTTAAAGACCGCCTTTGCCAATAGTAACCACCTTCCAATGCAAGAGTGCCAACCTAAATGCCTGGTCTATCGTACTTGTGCAAGCCCTAAAGCCCGCCTGGAACTGCGAGATGATATTATTTTCTTCTGCCCATGAAAGTATCCTCTACCAACCAGCTTTTGTCCAGCGTCTATAAGACTTATTGGCCGATAGTTGGCAGGGTCCCCCCTGGAACCCTTCTTAAAAATGGGGATTACTTCGGCCCCCTTCCAAGAATATGGGACCGGTGAGCCTTCCAATAGGGCATTGGTGAGAAGTACAAAAAAGGTAGCCCACTCTTCAACGTTAGCTCTAAATAGGTCACCCGGTATGCCATCTTGTCCCGGGGCCTTAGCGGGTACAATCTTATTAATAGCAGCCACCACCTCCTTCTTCTCTATCCTAGGGAAAATACCCTGAGCAGGGGCGGCTACCATAAAACCGCTTGGGGGCCATGTGCTTTCTGTTTCGTCATCCCCTACATAGAGCTTCCTAAAGTGCTCAGACCACTCCCTATCGGGTATATGGTTAGGGATTTGGTCCGATTTGCAACCGTTAGATCTTCTCACCAAAGCCCAAAAGAGCTAACCATTCTTGGACTGGCTTGCTGTTTTTAGACTGTCCCAGTGTGAATCCTCCCAGCCCCTCTTTGCATCTAGGATCGCTTGTCTATACTCCATTCTTGCTAGCCTAACCACAGCAGAATTATTGGTTTTAATAGCAAGAATCAGACTGTTTTTTTTTTTAATCTACAGTTTTTGTCAAACCACTTCTGTGCTGCATTGGCACTCATCGGGAGCTTTTTGCTAGAATCTATAAACAAAGTGCCAATCATATCTTTTGTATCAACATGGATAGTTTCTGCTGCAACGGACCCAGCCTCTTTCTTACATGTTGCAGAAAGCCTAATGGTCTGGTCACTAAGTATTTCACCTAGGGTGCTTAATCTTTGCTCATTCATGATAAACTTCGGCCATTTGAGGAGCCTATTACAGTTAGAAGGTAGGACTGCCTTTGTTAGCATTCTCAGTCGTCCACCTTCCTTTCCCACATTTCCAACATTGTAAGGGACAAGGGGTTATGATCACTGTCTATTGATAGTATAATGATCATATCAACCACAAACTTCCATGATCTCCTATCAACCAATATATAATCAATTCTACTTTGACAGGAGACCCTATTGTATGTATTTGCTCCCATTACTCCCATTACGTCAGAGGACGTACGACTATTTACAGCTCTTACCCCAAATTCTAACATTAAGGCACTCATTTGAATGACCATCGGCGACCATTTTCTTCACTGGCGCAAGTGACAAGGAGGGGATGCCCCATCTGGCATCTTCCTCATAAGTTCTTAAAATGTCTTCCGTTGTCAAGGGCTCAAATGAGCAATTTAGATCGCCGGCGACCAATACAAAGGAATCAGAAGGACAAGAGAGGAGCATTTCAGAAAGTACAGTAATGGTGGAAGATTTATCCCCCCCTTGGGTACCTCTAGCATATATATTAAAAAGTTCCCAAGTAATATTGCCCTTAGGAGAGAGTCTTATTACATCTGGTGAGGTACATGAACAGTGGGTAATCTTGAGATTAAGCTCTTCCCTAATCCAAACCATAAGCCTCCAGATGGGCGACCTCGGCCAGACGAGGTAGCAGGTGCATAAAAACAAGTGAAACCAGGCTTGTACAAAGGTTCAAGACACCATGTTTCCTGAAAAAAAACCACAGATCATATCCATCAATAAAATCATTCCAGTCCGGTAATGAAAGCTTATTACGCAAGCCTGCAACATTCCATGTGATGAGTCTAAGATTACTAGTAAAACCGTTACCAGGGATTAGGACACTTGAGGATTGATCTGGGACCCTGCCATCAATGTTACCAACCCTCTGAGGAGATGAGGCAGAAGTTAGCATTTCATAACCCGAAGACTCGGGTGTGACGGGGGGGGCCAAGAGTAGAGTAGGCATGGGCGGATTTTGCGGATTGGCAATCCGCGGATTTGCGAATTTGCGAATTCACAAAATCCGCGGATTTTGCGAATCCGCGGATTTGCGGATTTTGTGGTGGGGGGGGTCTTCTGTGCGAGTTCATGTGCCTCTTGTGTGTATAAAAGGTCAGAGAAAGATCAGTTCAGCAGATGAAGAGAAAGAAGCTCCTGGTCACAGGAACAGCACGGGTATTGCGCTCGTGAAAGTCAAGGATGCAAAGGCCTCTATCCAGCATCACAGTTGATTTTCCACGGTAGATTTGGGAAGAAAGAAAGCAGACCTGTGCCCAGCCTTGTCATGTAACTATTTTACAATGGCGCCAGCAAGCTGTCAGCGCCGTTGTAAAATAGTTACAAAGTTAGCTTGCACAGGAAGCACTTAGATAAAATAAAGCAGCACCTGCTTCGTTTTATCTAGTGGTTCCTGTGCAAGCTAACTTTGTAACTATTTTACAACGGCGCTGGCAGCTTGCTGGCGCCATTGTAAAATAGTTACATGAGTGGGGGTTCAACTTTTGAACCCGTTACGTCCGCTGATTTTTTTTTGCGGACTTTGCGGGAAATCCGCAAAATTCGCGGATTGCGGATTTCCCAAAAATCCGCAAAATCCGCGGGCGTAACGGATTTCCCGCTCATGCCTAGAGTAGAGCTAACTTTGGGAGAGGGAGAACTAAATGGTGCTCCTTCTTGAACCTGAAGTCAGTCGACAGCCTCCAGACAGCTGAATCGATTTTTAATGGGGGTTTGGTTTGAAAAAAAAGGAGGCTTAGACCATCCCCCCTGGGGATTCCCCCTTCCATTTTGCTGCACTAGTGTCCACCCATCCGCTACTGAAGTAAAGTGGCCTGGTGGATAAAAGTAGGTCAGTGGGAGAGGGCGAATGGTAACTCCTAGGTTGGGATATCTCCAATTACAGATATACTCAACCGTTCTCGGATCATTAAAATTGACCAAAACACAATCCCCCCTTATTAAACTTGACCAAAACACAATCCCCCCTTAATTGACCAAAACACAATTTAAATGTGAATGGCATACGACTAAAAAATGAATTAACTACAGTACATAATGAATATATTATGTGTAAATCATGTGGGCCAAAGTTAATGGGTGTCACAGATTAACATATTATTTAAGCACAAATAAAATCGATTTTATTGGCATCATGTACAATTGGGGGCAGGAAGAGACTTAATGGCAGTAAATAGAATAGGCACATTTAATTGAATGTTAAAAGTGAGCCAGCCAATCAGATGTCTTAAAATACAGTATGCAAATACACAGCACTCAGCTGTTGCTCACCACAACAAACAAGTGTTTTTAGATCCGGCTATCTATGTCATCCGCATGCTGTCTATAAAAGCATAATAAAAATCCCACCAGCCACACCTACTGGCATTGCCAATGCTTGTTACTAATTTGGTGCAAATACATCGGCTAACCTAGGGATTTTACTTTACTTCAACTTAAGTAAACAGCAGTGTTTGATAAAATGAAGAACATATTTACTCACATTAGTGTAACTGTAAACCACTCATCTCGCACATGGAGCCGCTTTTGCATCTTGACTCCTGGGCATGAAAAAATAGTGCTTGTTAAGCTAAAATGCTTTACATTTCTCTTAATATTTCAGGTTATCTTTTTCTTGTTTTCATGATCTCAGTCTAGGCACCTGCTAATGTTTCTTTTAATAGTTGGACAAACATGTTTCCTTACCAAGGCGAGATGTAGAGTAATGATTGCTGTAACTTTAACAGATGCTGTATTAGTGTTATTAATTCTCTTAATTAGTATGAACATTTGATCTGAGATAGAAAGCCTTAGATCTGCTCCTACACCAAAAAAACCTGCACATACAATAATTGAGAGGACATTAAAGACTTCCCTTATAGATGCTTCAATGTGGGGGTTTACGTTTGAATGTTTATTATATTCTAGATTAGTTCAGGAATACACACACCCTTCAGATGCTAAAGATTGCTATGTGTGTACACACTTACCTACTTCAGGTACTGATCATGTGATTTACCATAGTTCACTTCCATTTGCAGTTACACGTAGCATACTCCTTAGTATTTTATAGGTAGAATTGATTTGAATACTATTTTTCCCTTTATGACTTTATTGTTTGTGAAGTCCCTCTTCGCAAAAGAATGAATCCTCACCACAGGCTAAGGAGATGGAAACAGCTTGGTTTTTCATTAGGTCTCCTATAAAAATGGACAATGTTAAACATATGAAGAAAAGTTGGCACCTTCAATTAGTTAATTGGAAATTAAATGTATACAAGCATTAGAAAAAAGCGGAGCTCACATGTTTCATAACAAAACCAAAATAATTTGCTTTAAAGAATGTGTGGAAAGAGGAGGAAGATGAATATGAAAAGTAAATGGCATATCCCAGACTGAAATTAAGCAAACAACAGAAAGGGAAATTATGCTGTTACAAGAGTAGAACTCACATCAGAACTAGACAAATGGGGATAGGTAGCTGTGAACATACATTTGAAGCTCTTGATGTGGCCTGGGCAAGATACATTTTTCCAATTGCCAGCTGATTGGGTAGGTGCTTGTTATTTAGGTTTATTGTTTCCCATAAGGTATCATGTAAATAGCATAGACGCTTTAACAATGAATCCACTTCATAGACATAGGGCCAGATGTAGGAGGCCATTTACCGACCGGTAACGGCCGATTTGGGCCGTTACCGACCGCTAAAATGGGTGTTTGTGATGTAGGGGGCCAATTTTACCAATTCGGTAAATTTACCGAATCGGTAAAATACAGAACCGGTATTTTTACCGATTCGGTAACTGCCAGATGTAGGTGGGACTCTTCTGAGTCCCAAAGGCGTTACAGATTCGGTATTTTACCACCCAATCCAATTGGGTGGTAAAATACCGAATCCAGGTGTGCATGCACATGTGTGCATGCACACCTATGCCATGTGACAGACAGACATGCCCTTAGGGCATGTCTGTGTGCCACATGGCACACCTGCCTGTATTCGGGGTGCTAGAGGGTGTCAAAGTGACACTCCCTGCACCCTTGCAGGATTCGGTATTTACCGAATCGGTAAATACCAATTCGGTAATGCCCATTGATTCCTATGGGCTTCAATTCGGTCTTTATGTGTCGGTAAAATATACTTACCTACATCTGGCCCATAGTCATAATGACAGGACAGAATTAGTGGGAGATTTTGTTGGTGCAATTGTTCCCCCAGTTGGTGTAGTCCTAAATGAGAAGAAAATTAGAAATCTTTCTACAGTAGTGGATAAATTAGCCACTAGTAGATATGGTGCTTGGCTAGCAGTAAATGCAGAATTAGTAGCCATGGTTTTAGAAGACCAATTTGCTTTGGACATATTGTTGGTGGAGTCTGTAAGATATTAAAGCCACAACATTTTTGTTCATAGATGCCAGTCAAATGTAAGGCAATAGAAGAATTTGCAAAGAATATTTCTGACTTCAAATCTTTATCAGAAAATTAAAGAAAACAGCTAGAGCCTCATTTGGATTTTTTTTAAAAACAAATTTTATTAGTTTTTGCAAGAAAACCATTGAAACCACAGTATAAAGGCAGCCATTACACAGATGGCTCGTGCTGCCACAGGATAAAAGCAAATATCAAATAATCATCCCTCCTCCCAGACACCCCAACCCCCCGCCCCGCGCTAGTGTGCCCCACTTAGTTCGATCATAGGGATAGCAACCAACTATCCAGCTACACAGCCAGTTAAACAAATGAAAATCAGATGCAGCATCATGGTAAAGTGCTGTCACAAAGATAATCAGGGCCCTACAACCCCATCTAAATCCACAAACGCCATCAGTCCTGGATCGCCGTCGGGTGTCCCTCCTGTTCACCCACACGCCTAAGCCTCTCTCAATGCCTTCTCCACCTGTCTGGCGCTGGCGTTTGGTCCCCCCAAGTAGACTCCGCGTTCTCCCCTCCATCCTCCTCCTCGGTATCTACTGATGGGGCTTGCAGTTCGGCCACCAGTGCCTCCCACGCTCTCGCTGTTTCCAACACCTTGTCATTAGCCGAGCGCCTAGCTAATTGCAGGCGGTGCGTCCCTACGCTACCCGCCCAAGTCAAGAAACTCGCCCGCCATCTCTGGTTGCTAGAGCCCGTCCTAGATTTCCAATGCATGGAGAGTTCCCTTTTTGCCATGATCAGCCCCAAGTCATAGAATTTACTAGTAACTTTAGTACGGGAGGTATGCGAAAACCAGAGCAGCAGACAAGTCGCCATCTCAGCCTCCAATGCCCGCCCTCTCACGCCATTCAAGCACGTCACTACCTCTTCCCAATAGGATCCCAACCCTGCGCAGGTCCAGAACATGTGCAGGAAATCAGCACCGTCTGCAGTACATCTTGGGCATGTTAAGTGGGAAACACCAAAATACCGCAGAATCCTGGCCGGGGTCAGATATGCCCTATGCAGTGTAAAAAACTGTACCAGCTAGAACTGGGCATTACGCGTACCCTTCCAAGCCCGCCGCAGCAAGTGGGGCCATGTCGTCTCCGGTATGGCCCTGCCGATGTCTGTCTCCCATTTACCTTTCAGGGTTTCTAGGGGCGATAACCGTTCATTCGACAGGCGTCGATAGAGGCAAGAGACGGCTTTAAAAGTACCCTCCGCCATGGTGACATACTGACAACCGGGCGAAGTCGGAGGTTCCTGCAGCTCCGTCTTCCAGCGGTGCTGCAGCCCCACCACCAATGCAGCGTGCAATAAATAGTCTCCCAGTGGCAACTCGAACATGTCTTGTAATTCCTGAAAGGACAACCATACGCCATCTCTATACAGGTCTCCCACCACATGGAGGCCCAGCTCCTCCCAAACTGCCAGCGCGGTCCAGTTACCCCCGTGGGGAAGGGCCGTACACATGCCCAACGGTATCTCCGGGGCATACGTGGAGGAACAACCAACCCGTTTCTGACTCAGATTCCAGCACAAACGGAGAGTGCGTTCTTCAAGAGTGGCTAAGATCGATCTTTTGTTGAAGGTCTATGAAAGATAAAACATGCCGGGGGATCACTCTGCCACAGTGTACCTGAGGTCCCCGAACTCCCGAGCCACCGCCAGCGTAAGCCACTGAAGCTGTGCCTCCAGATAGCACCATTCAAAATCAGGCACCGCCAATCCCCCATCAGCCCTTGGTCGCATTAGGGTGGTAAGTGCAACTCGTCGCCTACCCGAGCCCCAAAGAAAACCCGTGGTCATAGCCCTAAGCGTCTGGAAGACCGAGGCCGGAATCCACACAGGCAATGTGCGGAAGAAGTAAAGCAAGCGCGGCAGCGCCACCATCTTTAAAAGTGCCGCTCGGCCTGCAACCGACAGAGGGAGAGAGCTCCAAAAGGCCATGCTGCCCCTAAGGCCCCTTATCGCCTTGTGCACGTTACCTTCCAAGAGATCAGACTGCGTGTGATAAATACGGGTGCCCAAATAAGGCAGGCAGCAGGATTCCCACCTCAAGTCCTCCCCTGCCGGAGGACGCTGCCCATCTGAGGTCAAAGGGAATAGACAGGTTTTGTTCCAATTCACACGCAGACCGGACAGATGACCAAATTGCTGAAGCAGTGCTCTGGCACCCCGTAACGACTCATCCTCTCCCGACAAGAACATCAGTAGATCGTAAGCGTATAGGGAAATGTAATGAGCCTCTCCACGCAATGACAGACCGTCATACGATCTCCCCAACCTAGCATGTGTGGCCAGCGGCTCGATCGTGAGTGCAAACAATAGTGGGGATAAAGAGCAGCCCTGCTGGGTGCCCTTCCCCACCTGACATCCTGCCGATATAGTCGGTCCCGTCTTGACCCTGGAGGTGGATGAGTTGTACAGTAATGTTGTCCACTGCACAAACTGATCTCCCAGGCCAAACTCTCTCAAGACCTGAAACATATAGGACCATTCCACGCTGTAAAAGGCCTTCTCAATATCAACCGAAAGCACAGCAGCATTCGGGACATCATGGCAACCTCCTTCCATAACTCGGAGCAACCGACGCATACACGTCGCCGTGCTCCTGGTAGGGATTTATTTTTAAACAGATTTTTATTAACTTTTCTTCAGTCATCTTACAATCATGCAGTTCAGTCTGGACCATCATTGCAATGGGCCTATCTTCAGAATACAAATCAACAGTACTCAATATCCCGTATCCCTACCCAACTTCCCCTCCCGCCTCCCCCTCTACCCCCACCCCGCCTTGTCAGTGTGCCCTCCTCTATTCCCCCTATGAAATGGCATAAACCCCTTGTGCTCCGGTACCCAACTCCCTTCCGAGGTTATGTACAGCTACATCCAATCAGGAGTCCAGTGGCCCCAACTAAATGTACAGGCGTGCTCCATGTCTCTATGCCAGGTTCGCCTCTCCCCTCAGCCTAATATGCAGTAACCGTCACGTGTGGTGAGGTTCTAGGTGGCCCCATCTCCCGTGTGTTCCCCGGTGTTCCCCGCCCCAGTCGCTAGTTCCTGACTCGCTGGCGCATCCCCTTCATCTGCCTCTGCTGTAGACTGAAGTTCTACTACCAACGCGCCCCACGCCCTGGCCGCGTCTAGCGCCTTGTCATTGGAGATGCGCCTGGCTATTTGTAGTCTGAGCGTCCCTTCGCTGCTCGCCCATTGTTGGAAGCTCCCTCGCCATCTCAGAAAGCTGGGTCCCACTCTTGACTTACATTGCATGGTGAGCTCCCTTTTTGCCATAATCAGCCCCAGATCGAAAAATGTACTTGTGATTTTTGTGGCGTGTGTGTGTGGGAACCAAAGTAAAAGGCAAGCCCCCATTCCTACTTCAATCTGATGCTCTGTTACACTGTTCAGACATGCCACGACATCAGTCCAATATGTACCCAGCCCCGCGCAAGACCAAAACATATGACCAAAATCTGCCCCCTCCGCATTACATCGGGGACACATTGAATGAGTTCCCACAAAAACTTGTTGAATTTTGTCCGGCGTCAGATAAGCCCTGTGTAGCGTGATATATTGAACCAATTGAAACCGGACATTGCGCGTGCCCTTCCGGGCCCTCCGCACTAGCTGCGGCCAGGTCGTCTCAGGTATCAACTGGCCAAGGTCCTCTTCCCAGTGCCCCTTTAACCTATCCAGGGGCGGTAGTCCCTCCAGTGCCAATCTCCTGTATAAGCAGGTGATAGCTTTGAAGGTGCCAGCAGCCATTGTGACATATTGACCGCCCATCAACGTGGGGGGTTCCACCAGGCCCATTCTCCACTGTTTCTGGATTCCCGACACTAGAGCGGCGTGCAGCAAAAAGTTTCCCCTCTGCAAATCAAAGGCACTCTGCAGCTCTTGGAATGGCAACAAAGCACCATCCCTATATAAGTCCCCTATCATGTGGACTCCACACTCTTCCCAGCCCGCTAGCGCCGACCAATCCCCACCATGCGGAATGGCAGTACACATGCCCAGAGAGATCTCCGGCACGTACGGGACAGGGATTCCCACTCGTTTCTGGCTACGCAGCCAGCATTGTCGGATAGTACGCTCTTCGAGAGTGAGTTGATCCAGCCTGAGTTTCTGCTGGAGTACTATAAAGGACAAGATGTTGCACGGAATAACTCTGCCCTGTGGTCCGTCTGGGCCTCTAAACTCACGTGCCACTGCCTGTGTAAGGAACTGCAGCTGTGCCGCCAGATAGTACCATTAGAAATCTGGGACCGCCAGCCCCCCTTCCTCCCGTGGTCATAGCAGGGTGTTCAATGCCACTCGCCTTCTGCCAGAGCCCCAGATGAACCCTATCACCATCGATCGCAGCGTCCTGAAAAAGGAAGTCGGAATCCACACCGGTAATGTGCGAAAGAAATATAGCAACCGCGGGTGAACCACCATATTTAGCAACGCTATTCGTCCAGCTACCGACAGCGGGAGGGTGTGCCAAAACCCCATATTGCCTCTGATTCCCCTCAGCGCTCCACCTACGTTTCCCTCGTAAAGGTCCCAGTGGGCATGATAGATGCGGACACCCAGATATGGTAGGCACTCCGATTCCCAGCGCAGGCCCTCCAGTGTCAGGGGCCGGGGCAATCCGGAGCCAATGGGAATAGACAGGTCTTGGTCCAGTTAACCTGCAGCCCTGATAGCCCGCCAAACTCCTGGAGGAGGGTTCGGGCCCCTCGCACTGAGTCCTCCATGTCAGCCAGGTATAGCAAGAGGTCATCGGCATATAAGAAGATATAATGCATTTCACCACGCAACAGCACCCCCTCATAGTGTCGTCCCTGCCGGGCCCGTGCTGCTAACGGTTCGATCGCCAGTGCAAATAAAAGCGGAGAAAGGGAACAGCCCTGTCGGTTACCTCTCTCCACCGGGCACGTCGCCGACACAGAACGGCGCGTACAAACCCTGGCCGTAGCGGAGTTGTACAGCAGCTGTGTCCAACGGATGAAATTATCCCCCAGCCCAAAACCGCGAAGCACACGGAACAAGTACGACCACTTCACACTATCGAACGCTTTTTCGATATCTACCGACAGCACCGCCGCACCTTCGCCTTCCACCCCCATGATCCGCACCAGTTGCCCTATACACGTCGCCGTGTTCCGCGTTGGGATGAAGTCCGACTGATCTGGGTGCACTAGTGTATGCATATGATCCGAGAGCCGCGTGTCCAAGATTCTGCTCAGCACCTTATAATCCACTGTGAGCATTGAGAGCGGGCGAAAAGCTGTCCTTGCGGTGGGCAACCCACCCTTCTTCAGTAGCGGCACTATAATCACCTCTCTGGCTGATGGCGGCAACCTACCCAGTTCCCAAGCCTCTCCGTACACCAGGTGTAACTGTGGTGCAAGAAGGTTCCACCGGTAAGCCGTCCGCCCCTGGTGTCTTTTTCCTGGCCATGTGCTTAATCGCCTCTCTAATCTCCCCCAGGGAAATAACAGCACCCAACGCGTCGCTCTGTTCCGATTATAACCGCGGTAACTGTGCCTCCTCCAGGAAAGTATATAGACCATCTGGTGGCACCTTCAACCTGCTCGGATAGAGTGTTGTGTAATAATCCAGGAATTGGTCATTGATCTCTTTCTGTGAGTAGACCAGACCCCCGTGGGCGTAGCCAGTGATACTATTGGATTGCCCCTGGTGTTTGGGTTGGCCAGCCATGCCAGCAGCGTTCCCACCCTGTCCCTCTCCGCATGCGCACAAACCATGTATTCTATGTAATTGAAGCAGCGGAGTCTCTCAACCTGAGTGGCCACCCGCTCCCTCGTCGCCAGCACCTCCTCCTGACTGCCCGCAGCGACATGGCTATCTCTCTCCGCTTGGCACAGGCAGGTCTCCTCCGGCTCTATGTCGCATAACAAGGTCCGACGTGCCCCCGCTGTGGACGAGAGACACACGCCCGTATCACAACCTTGAAGGCATCCCACTCATGTGCCCTAGATGTCGCCGTCCCCGAGTTCTCCTGAAAGTAGTGTTCGATGCCCTCCCTGACCTCGGCACTAAACACCGGGTCCTCCAGTGCCATCGGGTTCAGTCGCCATGTGGGAACCACCTGCCGCTGTCGCGATCAGAGGACCGTGATCAATCAAGGGTTAAGATCAGAGATGGTTCTCGCCAGGTATTCGCTGTGATGTGTGAGTTCCTGGGCCCCAAGCGTGCAAAGAACAGTATCAAGGCGCACATGAAGGTCGTGGGGTGCGGAATAGAACGAATAATCCCTATCTGCGGGATGGTGTGTCCGCCAGGCGTCTATGAGGCCCCACTCCTCCTGCCAACTCCATTGTGCCTTAGCTACTCTGAGCACCACTAATTGTGCCAGCGGAGGATGGGAACGATCTAACTCCACGTCCACCACCGAATTGAAGTCCCCCCCCCCACATGTTATGTTATGTTAGGGTTTTTTTGTAAAGCGCACGTACGCCCGTGGGCTTCATGGCACTGTTGAAGTAGGAACCTAACACAACAACTTACTGAAAATAAGCCTGTCTGAACAGCCAAGTTTTATAAGAACGTCTAAAAGTTAGAAAGTCTGGGCTGAGCCTAAGGGAAAGTGGTAGGGAGTTCCTTAGGACAGCGGCTAAGTAATGGAAACAGCTGCCGCCCTGACGCTTTCTCTTGTAAGAGGGAACAACCAGCAAGTCTTTATTGATGGATCTAAGATTGCGAGTGGGCTTATATTTGGATACCAACTTATTGATGAACTGAGGCCCTGTGTTTTGTAGACTCTTGTATATGATACAACCGGACTTAAACATGATTCTTTGAGATACAGGCAGCCAGTGTAATTGTTCTAGACCAGGCCTGATGGAACACCGCCTAGGTTGTTTAAGAACAAGTCTGGCTGCCTGGTTCTGCACTAGTTGGAGTCTTTTTAAAAGGCCAGATGGAAGGCCCAGGTACAGACTGTTAGAAAAGTCCAGCCTGGAAAGTACCAGTGCGATGGTAACCTGGATAAGGGCTGAGTATGTCAGAAATTGTGCAATCTTTTTTATTTTTCTAATCTGATAAAAACTAGCAGAAACAACTGCTCCAACTTGAGCTTTTAATGAAAGATCTGATGCAAGTGTAACACCCAAACTCTTCACTGAAGAAGCAGGGACTGGGGCAGGACCAAGGCTCAAAGGCCAATAATGAGGGCCCCAGCTGATACTGCTGTCCCCGGGAGGAATTAACTTGGTTTTACCCGGGTTGAGCTTAAGGTGGTTTAAGCTCATCCAGCGTTGTATCATAAGCATAGTTTGGTGGAAGTGGGCGACTGAATCAGGAGTATTCAGAGGGAAAATTAGCTGTAAATCATCAGCATAATTAAAGATTGTGACATTGAATTGTTTTAGAAGGTGAAGGGGGCGCAGATACAAATTGAAAAGCAAAGGGGAAAGTGAGGATCCCTGTGGGACCCCACAAGTGGAGATGGTTCTTGAAGCAGTGAAAGGCCCTAAGCGAACCGCTTGAGTGCGGTTCGAGATAAAGGAAGTGATCCACTCAAGGGCGGCGCCCCTGAGGCCGGCCTGCTCGACATGGCTAATTAGAATAGAAAAATCAACCGTGTCGAACGCGGCCGACAAATCAAGGAGAACCAGTGCCTGGTGGATGCCTTTATCTGCATTTGATCTTAGTGTATTTTGAACGGCCAAAATGACGGATTCCGTCGAGTGACAGGGACGGAAACCTGCTTGGTTAGTTTCAAGGTAGTCACTATCCTCTATAAATTTGGAAAAAGATGTGGAGATGTGCGCTTCCAATATCTTCGACAAATATCGAAGTAGAGAGATTGGTCTATAGTTGACCAAGGCTTGAGGATCAGCCCCAGGTTTTTTCAATAGAGGAATAAGGAGGGCCTGTTTGAATCGGGGGGGGGGGACCATGCCACTCACCAGTGAGGAATTCAGTACAGACAATATTGTTTGAGGCAGGGTTTGTCCTATTTCTCTATATATATGTGGAGGACAAACATCCTCAGGGGAGCCTGATTTAACTCGGGTAAGCAGTTGGGACAGCAATTTGTTGTCAATTCAATTGGTGGGAAGACTTCAAGTGTGTGAGGATTGAAAAAAGCGTCCTCCAGTGAAGGAATGACCGGGGAGTTGATAATGCCTTGTTTTATATCCAGAATTTTATTGATAAAGAATGTGTTTAAAGAGTCGCACATATCTTGAGTGGGGACAACAGGAGGAACAGTTCTATCGCTGTCACACAACTCGTTCACCATCCTAAAGATATCTTTGCTTTTGTTTTGCGAATTTGCAATAAGCTCAGAGAAATAAATGGTTTTCTGTGACGAGATGGATTTTTGATACTCTTTGCGAGCAGCGCAGTAGTTCTCCCTATCCTGCTTAGAATAGTTAGATCTCCAGATCCGTTCTTTTTTACGGACTGCAAGTTTTTCCGCCTGCAATTGTGGGGTAAACCATCTGTGTGTGTTATTCGGGCGGGAGCGGGGAGGGAGAGTCCATGGGGCGTGCAAATCTGCAGCACCTCCAATCCAATGGGAGATAGATTCCTCCATCTCGTCTGGACTACCTACAATAGATGGTAGGGTTGTAGTTAGCGAGTGTAGAAAATCAGGAGTACTGATACTCTTCCATTTCCTAATTTTCCCCAGTTTCTGGGGTCTCAAGGCCTTGTCGCAGCTCACCAAAACGGTGAATTGGATGAGGTAGTGGTCTGACCAGATGCATGGTTCGACGACCAACGTGGATATGTTAAGGTCATAGGACCATACCTGGTCAAGGCTGTGACCCTTCCGGTGAGTGGAAGACTCAATATGTTGGCATAGGTTAAGGTCGAGCAGGAGGTCTTTTAGTTCTCCTGCTTGAGCATCTGCTTCTGCTGCGTCGAACCAAAGGTTAAAATCCCCTAAGAGAAGGGTTTTAGAATAAGTTGTAACCAATGGGGCAAGTTGCTCCGCTAGGGCTGAGGGGAAAGCAGGCATGGAAGAGGGGGGACGGTAAATTAAAACAGTTAAAATAGCGCCACAGTCCGTGTCAATTTTGAAGACAAGGTTTTCAATGCCTGGCAATTCAAGTGAGGGTAACAGTAGGGGTTTAAGGGAGTTCTTGAAAATGGCGGCAACTCCGCCACCTCTCTTGCCTGAGGGGCGGTTCACAGCAAAAATATAGTAGTCGCCAGGGAGAGTGGCCAGAATATCAGGTAGGGAGTCCTGGGTTAGCCAGGTTTCTGTCAGGTATAATACATTCGGTTTTTCCTCCGTGAGTAATAGAAACAGATCTGTTTGATGTTGTACCATAGAGCGCGTATTAAGGTACATACAATTAAGGGTCTTGGTGAGGGGCGTAGGTGGAATTTTGCCGACGTGCCGGGGGGTGTCGGGGAGTAGCTCAGGCACTGCAAATGTGTGCGAGGCAATACCGTAAGTGCTAATGCGTTTACGTACATAAGGGACAACGATAGAGCATAGATGGTCGGGTGGTCTGAGAGCCTGAAGTTGCAAGCTCGAATAAGCATATTTTTGGGCATAGTGCCTGGCCCCTGGCTCCGGACGCGCGCAGACGGGCACAGACGGACTTGGCTTAGGCGCGCGACCGGCGCGCCGGCTGCGCCAGCCCGCTGCGCCGTCTGGTCCCTAGGCACATTATATAGGTGCGAGGAGGGTGGGAGGAAGGCGCGACTAGAGCGCTCCTCCTGCCTGACCCAAGATGGCGCCCACCGCCGCCGATTATCGGTCCAAGGCGGCTGGGCAAAGTACAGAAGAGGTGGATAGCGTGTTAGTGTGCCTGGCAATTATTATTTCCCCTAATCTTCAGAAAAGCCCCCCAGAGTTCAGAGAACACAGAAATGCTCCGCAGTTAAAAAGTTAAAAATAGTACACAGCAATAATTTGGAACAGGTAAAAGCAGTTTAAGTTGTTCGAAAGGCTCGCAGCTCTAGGTACTCCCTCTAGGGAGAGCTCATTAGGCGTCGCGCATCAAAGAAATGAAGCCTAAATACCCAGGGAGGGCGGGAGGAAGGCGCGACTAGAGCGCTCCTCCTGCCTGACCCAAGATGGCGCCCACCGCCGCCGATTATCGGTCCAAGGCGGCTGGGCAAAGTACAGAAGAGGTGGATAGCGTGTTAGTGTGCCTGGCAATTATTATTTCCCCTAATCTTCAGAAAAGCCCCCCAGAGTTCAGAGAACACAGAAATGCTCCGCCTTTAAAAAGTTAAAAATAGTACACAGCAATCATTCGGAACAGGTAAAAGCAGTTTAAGTTGTTCGAAAGGCTCGCAGCCCTAGGTACTCCCTCTAGGGAGAGCTCATTAGGCGTCGCGCATCAAAGAAATGAAGCCTAAATACCCTGGGAGGGCGGGAGGAAGGCGCGACTAGAGCGCTCCTCCTGCCTGACCCAAGATGGCGCCCACCGCCGCCGATTATCGGTCCAAGGCGGCTGGGCAAAGTACAGAAGAGGTGGATAGCGTGTTAGTGTGCCTGGCAATTATTATTTCCCCTAATCTTCAGAAAAGCCCCCCAGAGTTCAGAGAACACAGAAATGCTCCGCAAGTTAAAAAGTTAAAAATAGTACACAGCAATAATTCGGAACAGGTAAAAGCAGTTTAAGTTGTTCGAAAGGCTCGCAGCCCTAGGTACTCCCTCTAGGGAGAGCTCATTATGCCTGTGCCCACCAATAAGGACGCCAACCTCTCTGAGAGTCTCGAAAAGAACGCAGCCTGCTCGGAATTTGGAACATAAACTCTGCAAAGCGTAACATTTTGGCCATCCAGACGTCCTAACACAGCCACAAACCTTCCTTCCGAGTCTACCACCGTGGTCATGGGCTGAAAGGGGACCCCAGCGCGCACCCAGATCAAGGTCCCCCTGGCATAAGCGGAATAAGTGGTATAAAGAGTTGCCTCCTCCATCTCAGCTGCAGCGCCTGCCCTTCTACCTGATTAATGTGTGTTTCCTGTAAAAAAGCAAACTGGACCCCCCCTGCGGACCAAATATGCATGCACTTTATATCGCTTCCTCATTGAGTTGAGTCCTCGCACATTCCAAGTAATACATTTTAATTCAATTCTGGTCGCCATACAGAAGTATACAGCTGGACCCAGCCCCGCACAACCTAACAGGCACACTGACAAACCCCCTCAACTTGAAACAACCCCAACAAGCCCTCATCCCACCCTCCCCCAGAACAGGCACCAAACAGGTGTTACCCATCCAAACCCAACCCCCGCTAACGAGGAAACTCTGGTAACAACCAGAGACTCACAATTTATGTGAGGTAGAGGGGGTGACCCGTCACCAGTCGAGCCGGACAGCAATCAGCCTATCACAAAGTGTCAGTCTGATCTCGTATATGTTAACCTCCTCACCTCAGCAGCGCCCCACCCCATGCGCACCCCCTCTCCCCCAGCGCCCCCCTTCCCCGGCGGTCCCCCTTGGTCACAGGAGGAAGCGCTCCTCCCACCGTCCAATAAATGTTCCCCCAGTGTCTCCCACTGGTCCAATGCCATAGACCAAACATGCCCCCTTACTGTACATCACGCAGCATCCAGGAGGTTCATTTGTCCAGTAAACCATCGGCTGTCTTTGGAGTAACCTGAGGCAAATCTCCTGGGTCCCCTTCAGAGCCCCCATCAGAGCCCCCAGATCCCGCCTCATCCGACCCCTTCCGGCAGCCTGAGTCCACCAGTGGAGCCTGAGTCGCCACTCCAGAAATAACAGACACCGCTTGCAGGGCGGCATTTCTCTCCAGCTCTGTCTGCGACGCAGATGGAGATCGTTTGTTCAATGTACGTTTCCGGTTGCGCCTACTCTTGCATGGTTTCAGTTGCGCCTCAGCTGTCTTATCCCAGTTGCTAGCGCCGTCCGCACCCGCCCGATATCGTTCCAGCCACTGCCAGGCGTCTTCCGGTGTGTCACAGAAGGTCGCTGTCCCGTCCACCATCACTTTCAGACGCGCCGGAAACAGCAGAGAATACTGCACTCCCTCATCGCGAAGGGCCCTCTTGACCGCCAGGAAGGAAAAGCCTGAGAGTAGTCGGGGAAAAGAGAGACCGAAGTGTTGTCCACCTTCTATATCCCGGGCTCTAAAATGCAGCAGGCGCGCAACCACGGGTCAGGGAGGGCGGCCCGCCGCCGGAGGCTTGGCCGGCACTCAGTGAGCTCTCTCCAGTGTGTAAAAGTGTGTCAAGCCCTCAGGGACCACCAGATCCCGCAGCCACTTTTCCAGATAGGAGACCATGTCACTCCCCTCGACTTTTTCCGGCAATCCTACCACCGGAATGTTATTGTGCCTGTTGCGCCCTTCCGCATCCTCAGCCCTCCTCTACGCAATAGGTCATCCATCGCAGCATCTGCCGCCTTTTGGGCCGGCTCCAGCTTTTCCAGCACCAACTCTGTGTTCTTTACACGGTCAGCGAGCTTGTCGTGGTCCGCCCTCAGCAATCCCATGCCTGTCGACACCTGCGCGATGTCTTGGCGCAGTGCGTCCCTCGTGTCCGTTATGGCCTTGAGGATCTGATCCATCTGCTGCTGTTGCAGCCCTGCGCTTGGGCCCCCGGTTAAGCCCTGCTCCTGGGTCTCCGTAATTCTTCAGCTTGGTCGGCCGGCGCCGTTCCCGGCGCCTTGCGTGGCTTTCCCATGCTTCAGCTCCAGGCCTCGTTGTCTCCACTGACTGCAGAGGCCCAACTCCTCCAGGTGCCCTACGCTGGTATAAGGGCTGCGCTCCTTGCACCCCCGCTGTGTCTGCCTGGTCAGTCAATCAGAAATGAGGTCTCCTGTTCAGGATGTCCCGGGAGCCAGCTCCCCTCTCAATGGCGGTGCCTCAGTCTCCACAGTTGCTTGCTGGACTGGAGGGAGCACCTCCTGCCGGCCGCTCCGCATTCCAACCAGGCCCGCCTCAGGCGTGCAATGGCCACGTTTCCCTCGTGCTAATGGGGTGAGCCGGCGTTCTGCCCCGTGGCGCCGCGGCTCGCGCGGAGTAATCCCGATCCCCAAGGCCTCTCTCACCTCTGTGGCACAGTCGGGCACCAGCTCCTCATCCCCAGCCTGCCGCGGGAGGTCACGGTAATTGGCGTTGGTCTATTAAGGCCTTCAATCCCCCCCTCCTTGCTAGTTGGCAGAGGCTAGGGCGTGTGCAGTTCAGCGACCTGGTTGGCTCCTCCAAGAGCTACCCTCCAGCCAGATACCGTCACTGTCAATCCACCATGCCCCTTCGTGTTGCAACCATTCGCCTAACCAGGCCGAGGTCAGTCGCCCGTGGCACACCGCTTCTCTTTTCAGCCAAGGGGGTTAGCGCCAAAGCTCCACCAGTCATGCAGCGGCATCAGCTCCAATTGCCGGGCCGGTCGCCCACTGGTTTGGCGCCTCCTGAAGCGCGTTGCGCTTCCTGCTGTCCCGCGTCTGTCCGGCGATCTCCCCCCAGAGGCCCGCCGGCCGCAACGCTTCGCCCTCCCCCACCAGGGCCGCCACCCTCTAGGTGGACAGCGTTCCTGCTTCAATTCTGCGTGGTTCGGGTCATTGGCAAGTCGCTGCCCTCCCCCGAGAGCCACACCGCTATTGCTGATCAGTGGGGTCCGCCGCACGTCAGGGCAAGGATGTCAAGGCCCTCCGCAGGGAGTCGCAATGATTGTCTTCTCTTCCCCCTCTTCTGCTGTCGCCATAGACTCCTCTGGACCGTCCCCGCTGGTAAACCTCTGAGAAGTGGGTAACTTAACTTCCGCCTCCTGTACAAGCGCGGCAACTTCCGGTATCCCGGACGCTCTCCTGCCTCACTGGCCGTGGCGTCACTCGAGGCCGGGGATGTGGGGCCCGCCGTAGGCCGCAGCAAGATGGCTGGGTCCTCCAGGCGAATCTCCGCCGTCCGTCTCTCTAGCCACCGCCGGGGCCGCCCGGACACACCGGAAAGCACGGTTCAGGGGTGCTCACTCGGGACCACTACGCCGCCCAGGGAGTCCCGCTTTCCAGGATAATTGTCGAAATCGGGCCGGAGCTCACAGCTCAGGCGTCCATACTCGACGGCGTTCAAGCCACGTCCCTGCTCCTGGTAGGGATAAAGCCCGCCTGATCTGGATGCCCCAAGGTCGTCATGTGCTCCAAGAGCCGGGTCGCAAGGATTTTACCGAGAATTTTTTAATCTACCGTAAGCATAGAAAGTGGTCGGTACGCCGAACGCAAGCTGGCATCCCCGTCCTTCTTCAGCAACGGTATAATAATCGCCTCCCTGGCAGTCGCAGGCAGCTTTCCCAGATCCCAAGCTTCCCTGTATACCAAGTGCAGCCTTGGCGCTAAGAGATCATCATACTTTGCATAAAACTCTACCAGGAGACCATCGCCCCCCGGCGTCTTTCACCGCGCCATGTGTTTGATCGCAGTCCGAATTTCACCCAAGGAGATAGCTTCCCCCAACTTGTTTCCCTGAGCCGGGTCCAATCGTGGAAGCTGGGCCGCCAAGAGGAAGTCCTGGGTCTCCTCTGGCAGGTCCGGCATCGCACTCCGATAGAGCGAAGTATAGTAGCTAAGGAATTGATCATTGATCTCTGTCTGAGAGTACACAAGGTCCCTGGTGGCCGTACTCAAAGACAGAATCGGAGTGCCCCGGGCCGCCGGGTTCGCTAGCCAAGTTAATAAAGAACCCACTTTGTCCCGCATGGGCCCTCACCAGATACTCCTTATAATCAAGAAAACCAGGCGCTCCACCTTAGTGGCCACCGCCTCACGCTCCTCAAGCACTGCCTTCTGGCCCAACGCATCAGTGTGGCTCGCCCATTCAGCGTGGCGCAGCTGGTCTTCCTCCCGCTTGATATCCCACAACAAAGTCCTGTGGGCTCCCGCTGTAGCCGAGATGCACACCCCTCTCATCACAACTTTAAACGTGTCCCATTCATGGGCCCTACTAGACGCCGTACCAGCATTTTCAGCGAAATAGTGTTCTATGCCATTGCTAACCTCGGTACCAAAAACAGGGTCCTCCAAGGCCATGGGGTTCAAACGCCACGTGGGGATCGCTTGGCACTGTAACGTCCACCACGATTAGGCAAGGATTGTGATCTGAAAGCGTCCTTGCCAGATACTCGCTGTGATAGGCCATTCCCTGGGCTTCCGGTGAGCACAGGATACCATCAATTTGCACATGCAAATCATGCGGCACGGAGTAGAACGAATAGTCCCTATCCGTTGGATGGTGCGCCCGCACCTTCGCTATCCTATGCACCGACGACTGGGCCAGCGGAGGATGTGAGGGATCCAGGTCTACATCAGCGACCGAATAAAAATCGCCCCCCAAAAACACTGTGCCAGTCAGGAGGGTCGCCAGCTTCCCAGACAGGCGCGAGAAAAAAGCTGGCTGTTCCACATTCGGAGCATACACACTGCACAGGGCCACCTCCCTTCCATCCATACGCCCCTGCACTGCTACAAATCTCCCCTCTGGGTCAACCACTGTGATCAAAGGCTGGAAAGGCACACCTGCTCGCACCCAAATCAATGTACCTCGCGCATACGCAGAATACGTAGTATAAAACAATTGACGTCGCCATCTGCGCTGCAGTGCCCGACCTTCAGATTGAACAATATGGGTCTCCTGCAAAAAAGCTACTTGAATCCCCCTGCGCACCAGATATGCATGCACCTTATATCATTTCCTCATGGAGTTCAACCCCCGCACGTTCCAGGAATGCATTTCAATTCAAGGCCGGTCCCCATGTTTGAATACATCAAGACACAACTTCTCCCTCTCCCGAGTGGGCACACTGGCAACACCCCAAAGCCCCAAACTTCCCCAACCAACCCCCCTCCCTCCCTTCCCCAGAACAGGTGCTAAACCGCAGTTACCCATCCAAACTTGGTCCCGAAAGCGGGAACTCTCTGGCAACTACCAGAGTCTCACAACTAGCGTGAGTATGGAGGGGTGACTCTACACCTGAACGAGCTAGGCGATGATACCACCCTTCACAGTCAGCGCTCAGCCTCCAACATAAATCCCCTAGGCCCACACCGCCCTGCCCTGGAGGGACCCCCCAGCAAACCCCGACAGCGTCCATCCCTTCTAGTACAATAAAAAAACAGCAAGAATATTCACCCGTCCCTGTGGCAGACCCCCCCCCCCCCGGCTCTCATCCCATCAAGGCAGCCCAAATCCAGGTTATCACCCTCTTACTGTACATGAGCTGGGCACACAAGAGTCATTCGTCCAGGAGGCCATCAGCAGTTCTTGGTGTGATGTGCGGTAGGGCCTGGCCGTCCACATCAGAACCCTCAGTTACTAGGTCCTCCGACCCCAGCTGGGATCCCAAGTTCACCACAGGCTCTGCGAACACCGCTCCCAAAATGGCGGAAACCGCCTGGAGGGCCGCCCGATGGTCCAGTTCCATCTGTGACTGCGATGGCGTTCGGGTAGATGCCGCGCGTCCCCTGGGCCAGCGCCTTCTACAAGGCTTCGGGCTGGTCTCCGCCGTCTTCTCCGTCATCTCGTCACCATCCCTGCCAGCCCTATACATTACCAGCCAGCTCCAAACATCCCCAGGAGAGTCAAAAAAGTAAGTTTTACCATCCACCAGTAGCCTCAGGAGTGCCTGGAAAAGGAGAGTACCGTATGCCCTCCTCATGAAGGGCCTTATTGACCGCTAGGAAAGTGGAGCGACTGCGCTGGACTTCATAGGAGTAGTCAGGATAGATGGACACGGACACATTGCTCGTGCCCTCTGCAGTATAACATCCCAGTCTTTAAAATGTAACAGCCGTGCCACCACAGGCCAGGGAGGGAGGCCGACGGCCGGCGGGTGGGCAGGTACCCGGTGGGCCCACTCCAGAGTGTAAAACTGCAACAGACCCTCTGGGGCCACCACCTCACGTAGCCAGGTCTTCAGGTAGGCGACCATATCGTTCCCCTCGATTTTTTTCGGGCAGGCCCACCAGCCGGACATTGTTCTGCCTGTTGCGGTCTTCAGCGTCCTCTGCCCTCTTCTCCAGGTATTGCACCCTCCACAGCAGGTCCTCCACCGCTGCATCGGTCGCCTTGTGAGCTGGCTCCAGCATCTCCAAAGTCAGTTACCTGGCCTTGACTCGGTCGGCCAGCTTTTCATGGTCCGCCAGCAGTAGTCCCAAGCTCGTGGACACCTGCGTGATGTTGTGATGCAACGCCTCCCTTGTGTCTGTGATAGCTTTTAGGATCTGTTCCAGCTGTTGCTGCTGTAGTCCCGACGCCTGTGCCCTGGCGGACTCCTGATCTTGGCCCACCGACATCTCCTCCACGGGATCGGGAGGTGGCGCCCCAGTTTTTGTCTTCGGCTTCCCCATGTTCCAAGCCGCAGATCTTCGTCCCAAGGTCTTTCAAGCGGAGGTCACACAACACCCAATCCTCCATGGCAACAAGATAAGCACGAGGTCGCTCATTCACCCCTGGCCAAGCCAGAGTCGTATGTCCGTGCCAGTCACCTCACCACTAGGCCGCCCCTGGTGCAGGCGGGTATCACAGACGTGTGGTGCGACCCCCCAGCAACCGTCTCCCCAGATGGCGTCTCTGGCCTCAATGCGTCAGGATACCGCTACAGCGGTGCAGTTACCACCTCACCGCACAGACCTGAAATGATGCCGCCCGATCCCCAGGCACCTATGATCCGGGGCTGCTCCATAACTCCAGGCCTCACATGCGCGATCCTAGCCGGGCTACACTTCTACCGGCGTCATCCAGAACCAGCCAGCAGGCCTATCTCTCCCACCGGGGTATCCCTCTCAGGTCCCAACTTAGGTTCCCCGTCTGCAGATGGCACGGGGTCCGGTCACACCACCGGTGAAGCGCTGTTGTCCGCCACTCAGCCGTCGACCAGCCCGTCAGCCAGCCAGGACCCAACCATGAAGCACCAATGGCAGGTGAATCCGCAATCAATGAGGAGCCTCCTGCTCAGGCTCGACCCATTTCCACCAGTTGGGGCCCCGCTCGAGATCAGGCACATAAACCGGCCAGGAATATAGGCAACTCCAGTCCCAGGGCCCGTCCGGAGCGAAGCTCCGCGAAGTACTCCCCGCAGCACCACAGGGCCACGGTGGGGGGCCCCACAGCCAACCGGGTCCTCCACCAAGGAAAGCGAGCCCCGCAGCACCAGGCAGCAGCCCCGCCGTCACTCCGCCGCCGCCGCCCGCGGCAAGAAAAGTCCGGTCCGGCCGCAAGAAGGCCGCCCTGCCTCCGCGACGGCCTCCTAATCACACGAGGCTGGGGATGCAGTGCTGGATCCAGGCCCCACCAAGATGGCCGATCACCCGACTGTAGGCCCGCGGCAATCTCCGCTCCAGTGCCGTCAGTGGGCCCTGTCGTCCTCCTCCGGTCAGCACAGCGGCGCCCCCACTGCTTAGGGAGCCCCCTCCAGGACCCAGGTGCCGCCCCGTAGGCACGAGTTCAGGATAAAACCGCCGAGCCAGACGCTGAGTTCCTAGCTCAAGCAGCCATGCCCGTCGGTGGTAAAGCCACGCCCCCCCTAGAGCCTCGTTTGGATGTCGGTCGGAAAGCCTGAGACCGACATCCAAGGTGTAAACTCAGACGACCTTATTACAAAGACGGCGGTCGGAGTTTAAACCGGCCAGTCATACCAGCTGGCTTCTAATGGGCTCAAGGAGCGCGTCGGCCAGTCGGAAGCCGCACATAACTCCAAATTGATGGCATTTCCCCTGTGGGGATTGAAATGTCAGTTTCAGACAGGTTTTCCATTTCAGACTCTCTAAAATAGAAAGCCTGTCAGAAAGTAACTTTGGGGGCCCCTAGCAGGGCACCCTTACCTCTTCAGCCTACGGTTGTTGGCCTGTGGGACACCTATGATACCCCCCTGAAAATCCCTGCACTGTGTGGCAGGGACCATGAGGTGCCTACCACACGGTACTAGGATTTACACAAACTTTCATTTCTCTATGGGAGATTGTGCTGCGGGCGGGTTCTGCCCGCACCACAAGCTCCCATAGAGAAATGGGAGTTTGCAACCGCACCATGTGTGGTCGCAGTGTAGTATGGTGTTCGAGACCACCGATCTATGGTCGGCCAGTTCCCATGCCGAGATGGTGCCTCCGACAAAGTGATAGGGCCTGAGTGTTTTAGGAACGTTAGGCAAAGGAGCTTTTTCTACCGGTAACTGGCTTGGAAATATTGTTAGTAGATTTTTAGGTATTATATGAAAGCCTATATTAATTATTGGCATTGGCTTAATATGCTTTTTGGCTTTATATGAAGGATTTAGATGCTATTTGGTGAAAAAAAGAAGAAAGAAAAAGTAAAAGGAGAGAAAATAGAAATGGAAAACAGAAAGAATAAGAGGTACCAGTAGTTGAAGGAGATGCAAAGCCTAAAGGATAAAATGTAGGGCTGGGCTGTGAACTCTGCTCTGCCAACTGAGTTGGCAGGGTTTTGCCCCTCCGCTTGTAGTGCCACTCGCTGGTGGAGCAGAGTTTACCGGTGCATGCCACTCACCATTTCATGGTTGCTGATGTTGTGCCTTGCACGCTGAAGGGAGTTCATCGGGTCCCGGAAATGAATATCCCAGCCGAGGTTGCAGTATTTTTGGTTGAACGTGTACTTTGAGGTTAAAGCCCCTGCACACATGCTGCAGCAATTCTACTACGCCTTAATGTTCTGCTACGCATGCCTAGATACGTAGAGTGACACGCCCAACCAGTGCTCCTTGAAACATGCACAGCGTTTGCGTGCAGAACGACTTTTGTTTCCATGAACCTTCTCTCGCAGCCAACGTTACAGGAGTAGCACTGCTATTGCACATGCACACTATCGTCAAAAATAAATTGATCTATTTAATATTTGTTTATGTAAATGTGTAGGAATTTCAGAGGGGCACAACCCCTGAGCCCCGATGGAAAAACCGCCCCTGCCTCCCTGGAAATGAGACACCACATCTCGTGCCCATTGATATGGAAATGAGACACCACATCTGGTGCCCGGTGATACGGATCGCACCAGACACTACTGGTTACAAACAAAAAAGAGTTTTAAATTTTGTACCTTCCTGAAAATGAGACTCAATGAGTAAGTGCCTTCTGTGAATACCAAAATGGTAGTAAGTTTAGGATTTTGTCTTAAGTTAGTTCTGTGAATCAGGCCCAACCAAACTCACATGCCAAAATGTACTAAACAGTGTCTGACCTAATCTGAGCTGAGCACTGGGATGTCCTCTACGAGGTCTGGTCCAGCTGAATAACAGTCTGTTGAGAAAAAATAAGTCCTGGTCATCAGAAATGAGAGGCGGTGGGTCCCACCTTCAACTACTGTTTTAGATCAAGCACTGGTGAAGGTGTTTTCACGGGTTCATTGTGCTGAAAGCCTTTGAAATGAGACATTACACTTTTCTTGCTCTAGGGGACAGAGATGTTTTAAACTTTGGGCAAAGTGGGCAATTTCACTGGGCTTCCACCTTTTAAGGGCCCCATGTAATTTAATCTTTCTATCACTCGATCTCACCTTTGTCAATTGTTTCTATAATGTTTCCTTCATGCAAGCTTGAATTAGCAGAAAATAGGCAATACGAGTCAAGGTTGTTCTGAATGGGGGCCCCAATATATGTTTGGCCCAGGGCCCCAAAACTTCTTAAGACGACACTCTTTTTGATTTTTCTTTTAAAATGTATTGATTTTTCCCCCTTATATGCAAGGCTATTCAAATACTTAAGGGAGCAAGATTATGACACAAAACTGTAAAAAGAGACAAGAAAGTTGGACAATCTACAAGATTATGACACAACACATATATACTAAATACAAAATAATGTAGGGATGGGTAAAGAAGAGCAAAAACACTACAGCACAAATCAAAATAATGTCTAATTACAATCCGTAACTTGTCCAGAACATAACTAGAGCTATTTACACCTAAATTCACTCAGTTATGGCAGACCAAATATTGACTCCCATTGCTCTCTTCCTCCTCCCTTTAGTTTTATAAATTGCTAATTCTAAATTATACATGGCTAACTGCCTTGAACGCCAGCTGGTAAACGTCGGTGGATCAGGACTAATCCAATCCTTTGTAATGCAGGCCCGTACCACCGCCATACAAATAAACAGAAAAGATATAATAGTTCTTGATCTATTCTGTGCAATAGTGTCTGAGCAAACCCCTATTAAAACCAATACTCCGGTTATACTCACAGAGGATCCAATTATTATACCTAAAAACAGCTCAATTTCCCTGAATAACTTCCCTAATATAGGATATAGAAAAACATATGAACTTAGTCTGCAGCATACAGGCCACATCTATTACATTTGGCCCCAACCGATGTCCCCCATTTCGGGGTCTTTTCAGGGGTATAATACAAGTCATATAAGGCCATATAATTTTGAGTGTGCATCCTCCCAGTCATCAGAACTTGATTAGCAAGCCCTAAAGATTCCCTAATATTGACATCCTCGACCCCCAATTTTCTTACCCATTTTCCTTGACAGATATCTAAATATCTCTACTAGTTGTACATAAAATTGACCAATAGATGTTTTTTTCTTAATTTTTTCGATAAGCTGAATCTTGATAAGCTGTTGTTCAAATCCAGACTCTTGCTTAGTTAAATAACTACGAATTTGGAGATATTTAAAGAACTCATGTTTGCCTAAACCAAATTTCGCTTGCAGATCTGCAAACAACACCAGTTGACCATAATCACATAAATCCCCTAAGCAATGAATTCCTTTTAATCCTCATCTATCTGTCACTTGATCCCGAAAGATTATTGGAAGAAGCCCGGGAGGTGAAAATGGAGTATAAGCATTCAGCTTAGAGACACATAACTGACGCTTAACTTGCTACCAAACAGAGTAGGTGGCCTAAAGAATTTTAAATGTGGTTTTCTTAAAATAGCTTGGCTCTATTATTTTAACTAGGTATTCCCTAGTCTCGTCCCCCAGTCCGAATTCATATATTGATGATCTGTGGCAAGATTTCAGCCCTGTCAGCGACTACCAAAGGGCTATTACATTGCAACATAGCTGCCCAGTAATACAGCATAAAATGTGGAATACCCCAGCCGCCACGATCTTTTGGTAGCACCATTTTCTTGTAGGCCCTTCTCTGTCGACTATACCCTCATAAGAATCTAGAGCAGATCCTCTCTACCCTCTTAAAACATGACACTGGGAATTCTAAGGGAATTGTTCTAAACATATAAATTGAACCTTGGCAATACCATCATATTTAATACATTAGATCTACCATAAAGGGATAAATGCAAATGATCCAGCCACTCTAACGGCTAGGGCGCTCGACCTCGGACCTGGGGATCTGGGTTAGAGTCTCGGTAACAACGCCACAAAACATCCTGTGATTCTGGGCAAATCACTTAATCTCCCCGTGCCTAAAATGAATGTGTGTCCTCATGTAACGTAACTGGTGCTATGTAAATCCAAAAAAAATGTTGAGTTTACCCTTGTCAATACTGAATTCATATTTAGCTCTGGAATGTTACCAATAGGCATTGAGATTTTAATTCTCAGATATATGACTTCTGAGACAGTAGCCACATTTACCGGAGGATCACCACCTGAGTAGAGGACTTGAGTTTTAGTTATATTTAATATATAGACAGAGAAACTCCCATACAAGTCAAGTTTGTTCTGAATGGGGGCCCCAATATATGTTTGGCCCAGGGCTCCAAAACTTCTTAAGACGACACTGCTAGGGGAGATTAGGTGTGTAGTAGGACAATTCGGTGAGAGCTACAGTTAGTTTTGCCAGGAAAGAGAGTAAGTTCTTTTGATAATAGCAATTGAATTTTCAACTGGCAATGGGGCACCTTATACAATGAAGGCAAGGAAAATAGCTAATCAAAATCAATACTATCAATCACTTTATCATACCTATTGAGATTACACTGTAAATTTGAAGTCTGTAGAATTTTCCTTAGGGATGTTAGAAAAAATAGAGTGAAGGACAATTTGGATACATTTAAAAAGCAGGCTTCTGTACCCTTGAACAACAACAATTTTAGGGATGTTATCTTTTTAAGACAAAAGTGGGGAATATCTCCTTCATACATACTTTCTAGACTTTGACTTTGTGCAGCTATGCAAAACCTCTGCATACAAATACAGCTTCTGGCCCAGCATCAGCTTTGAAGCACATACCCTTTTTCAGAAGTAAGTGGATTAAACATCACTTGAAGCTTGCATCCCAGGTTTGAGCTACGCGCAGCATCGCAATCCCTTTGAGACCATTTACCGCTGGCTTATCAAAGTGCTAAATTAGGCAATTAAAACACAAAAGCATTTCTCATTTTCCAAGCAGCCGATATAAGAGGCAGTTGATTAGTATGTCTCTGTGCAAAGAAAGAAAACCGAGGGAACATGGCTACCCATATTTTCCAGCCACCACATGCAACTAATGGCTGATTAATGTGTCCCAGCTGCTCGACAACAAAAAAATGCGAAACACAGCAATAAGCATAGAAACGTCTGAAATAATTTATTTCACTCTATTTCCACAACTCATTTCCATGAAACCAAATTCCAGTTACTCTTATGATCCCTCTCCCTCACTCCACCATTGTTACACATGTTTCATTTTAGTCTTGCAAGTGAACTTCCGGTCAATAAAATCCCACCAACGCCTCCCCATACCCGAGCGGAAGCACCTGTACCCAACTATTAACTGGATAATACATTTATTTGAGGATGTAAAACCCAAACACCACCCTTCAAGCTACAACCCTGCTGACACACGTTGCTTAGTAATTCTAATGGCATACTCAGATTGAGTACTAATCACGGATCAATCCAAAGAACATATTAAACTTTCCTGTCCAAAGGACATATTAAACTTTGCTGGTCATCACTTTGTAATCCTCTTGGAGACAGAAATCGTTTTGAGTGAGCATGATCTGACAGGGCCAGGTGACAGACACTCCAAGGTAACTCTGCCCCCGCCACACCCTTTTGCGAATTTTGTATGCTACAGTTTCACTCCTTCTTTGTTCTACACTTCAAACACTGGATGGCATGCAAGTTGAAGCATCACATTATCCATCACTCAAGGAATGGCCAAGGACTGAATGGCTGTAGCACGCATTTCTTCTTCACCTTTTGCCTTCCTTCATATAGGATGTCAGAATGCAGAGGACTGGAGGGCATTGTTGTGGCTGATGTCCTAATACAACCTTCGTCTAGAGGAGACGATAGATATGCATGAAACCTACATCGATGTCCCAATCCGTCGCTATTTCTATTTGTCCAAGCCCCTGTCCATCCATCTATGGGGGAGTGTGTGTGTGTGTGTGACCAATACGTTCCTCTAAGAGAAAAAGCTTTAGAAAAACCCACCAATATTTAATTAAACAATAAAGGGTTATTTTAATCTTGAGGACGTTTATTTTATAAATATATCCATGATTCACAATATGAATGGTTGCTTCAACATCTCAAAGTGAATAAAGGTGCTCAGGGATAGTGCTCATGTAGAGTTGGGAATGTGATAGTGAAAATAATTACAATATTTACAAAAATTTACAATGATGTAGTAGACCTGTCTAACAACGTGTAAATGACTAACTAACAACCCAAGTAGCGAGACATTATGAATATGTTTAGAGTTCTCCACTTCTGGGCATCATTTGTTTTGCTTGAGTTTTATATAGCGCAAACTTGACCCGAATCGGGTATCAGAGCGCTTTACATAGCACCAGTTACTTTACATGAGGTCACACATTCATTTTTGTTAGGCACGGATCGAGGTAATTTTAATAGGTACAGGTCGAGGTACAAACAAAGTCATCATTTCAACCCCAAATGATGATGGAAGGCAATTAGTTCCTTAAAGCGGGGTCTTCCTCAGGACAATGGAGGGAGCAACCTACACAATGGGTGAATTGTCATCAATAATGTACCAAAACAAATACAAGGGTGGGTTATATAATTGAATTAACGTGGCATTATAGCTCACTTCAGTCTTAAACTGCAGACTGACAGTAAAGCAATAAGAATTTGGGCTGGGTAGCTTCTGGTACAGAAAATGGCACAACCTGCACATACAGAGATTGGTCTGAAAACTTGGAACATTTGAGATGGAAAATAAGTAAAGGGTAGCATATTAGTGCTAAATGTGAGATTAGCATTGTTAAACTTCACTATTCACGCTGATACCTACTGATTGAAGACAAAATAATTGCAAGCCTCTGGAGTGTGACATCAGGGGGCTGAGTATGAAGTGAAGCACAGTACGGTCACCAACAAGATCAGGATTGGGGGACAGGCGGGGGGTGGCCAAGCCATCGACCGAAATGGCCACACGGCTTTGAAGCTCTGGCGCCCGATGCCCATGACTGCCCTGAAACAGCAGCATTTCTTCACCACCCATGACAAGATCATTGTCGGAGCCCTTCGGAATGTGCTGGGACACCATCTGGCCTGACGACGCGATGCGAAGAGGCTCCCCCGGCATTGAACTCCAGCAGATGGCATTGGGAGATGCGTTGTGAGGCTTGGCACACCTGGGAGGCCCTGTGAAGACAGGGTCCAAGGGTGAGCCTGATGCCAGAGTTGCGATACTCCGCCAGGTCCCGCCACCTCCCAGCAAAGCCCAGTTTGTTTTTTCATTGGCCCCATTTGGGGAGCATACGGATCCTGATGGCGCTGTCTGGATCAGAGGTCGGGTGAGTGAGGGGGACGGGGACGGCAGACTGGGCCTAGCTGTAGCAGTTTTCAGTATAGGATATTGCCACTTGCTGCAGCGGGCCACTGTTGGCTTCTAAGGATCCCCCCTGTTCTTATTATCATGCCCCACCTCCTCTGTGTCATCGAACTGTCGATGTGCAGAAAGCCCGGCAGAAATTATTGGACGCTAAAGGACAACTCCGCACCTTGGGCCTCAAATACACTATGCTCCATCCTGCAAAATTGAGAGCGATAGTGGAAGGTAAACCACGCTTTTTTTGAAAATGCTACTGACACTCTGGCATTCTGTAAGCAACATCAAGGTGCGACACGCAGAAGCCCGGGGCAGTCCTCTGGACATTTCTCCCCGGATAGACATTTGCTAAGCAAAGCCGCTTCGTGCTCAACCGCCTAACCTGTGGAGCCACCATACTCCGTCGTCAAAGATCAAAAAACCTGTGCCTTCAAACCACTCGTGCTTTAGGGTGTTGTGCCCCTTGCCCCCCTCTGACCGCCACAACGCCAAGCTCCCAGATGCTGCTGAAGAGGCCCCTTTAGAATGTTTTACCCAGGCCCACTGGCCAGACTGGGGACCCATGATCGAGCCAAAGTAATGAGGAGGCAGTGAAGGGACCGCATACGTTGTAGGTACCTAAAAAGCATCCCAATGGCCAAAAATACATGCGAGGTACTTGCCACACTCCTACAACTCTGATCTTGGGAAAACACCACCTGCTCACTGTCTGCACCAACATTCTGGTAGACATACATCAAGTCATCAGACCCCACCACTGGGTAAGAGCCCACAGATCCCGTACCAGAGAAAACCCCCTCATTAGTGGACACCGGTCCCAACGGCTCACCACTCAGTGGAATATTATTCGCCAATGCAGACGGGTGCAATTAGGTGCCAGCAGACTCCTCAAAATCCTCCTCCCCGCTATCACTATAATAAGCAACCAGCGAGGAGGGGCAGCATGTAATGGGCGCAATGTTCACTTTTTGTAGACCAAAACTGACGCCTGCCTGTGAAATTGCAGCATCCGCAGCCTTGGAAACAATGCAGCCTGAAAAAGAGGGTGTCCCCATGTCAGAAATCGAGGAGAAGACTGAATCCTTAAACCCCACCCCCTCCGATTCAAACCCCGAGATAGGGAGCCAGAGCGGTTGACCCTGGAAGCCCCTCCTCCCCGGGAACGAGAACGCCTCAGTCTTCGACCCACACGCGAGCCAAGCAGACATGAGAGCTGTTGCTCGTCATACGGCCTAAAAGGAGCTGCCATGACAATGTTCGCCTCAACACTTGGTCCCAACGAAACGCCGCTACAGCCTTCTCCACCCCCTTTGCCGCTTAGGGCGGGCACAACCCACCCAAGCCCCACCAGTGACCCCAGGCCGCTACAAATCCTCCCGCTACGCGACACACAAAACTCGGATAGCAGCGCACACCTCCTCATTGCCAGCCACAATTACTAAGCCTGGTCACAATCATTAATATTCCCCCCTGTAAATACCTGATGCAATAGGATCACCGGGAAAAAACTGCAACGTGCACCCCAGGTCACTGCCGACGCAAGTGCCTTCCGGCCAATCTACCAATTAAAACCTCCTGAATCCCTCCCCTAGCTAACTAGCTACACCTGACCCCTCGTACGACCATTTGATTGTGCAAAATAGCCCAGGTGGAGACCAGCTTGTGCCATGCTCCACCTGGGTTACCATTCAATAGCGGCTTAAAATTTTGTGAATATCGGTATGCAACTCTCGGCACCCCACTCCAATTGCCTTTTGAGTTTTCCTGTCATCCTAACCTTGCAGCTAGCAGCCGGTTCTTTGTCTGCAGTGAAATTGACTCCCATGTAGGTGGACTGCAGTTAGCAGCTGCTTCCTGACGTGGTATCAGCCGAATGCACGCTAACATGTGGTCTACTTTAGGACACACTCTACTGGGCACTCGCAAGATGCGAAACGCTAGTCAAGGTTTTTCTATACAACGTAAACAGGCATTGCAGCGATGCGCGTATGTAGTGCATACTCCCCCTTTCCTCTCGACCCTCACTACCCTCACATATCTCTTATTATTTTTTTGAAATTTGTGGATACATTCTGTGCCATGTGTGTGACAAGTTACTGGATCATTTCCTAAACCTACCCCTCATGCTCTAGTTTTCCTAGAGGCTTGCAATTATTTCGCCTTCAATCAGTAAGTTTCGGCCTGAATGGTGAAATTTAACTATGCTGATCTCACATTTAGCACTAATATGCCGCCCTTTACTTATTCTCCAGCTCAAATGTCCCAAGTTTCAGACCAATCTCTGTATGTGCAGGTTGTGTCATTTTCTGTACCAGGAGCTACCCAGCCCAAATTCTGGCATTTAAAACTGAGGTGAGCTATGATGCCACGTTAATTCAGTTATATAACCCACCCTTGTATTTGCTTTGGTACATTATTAATGACAATTCCCCTACTTTGTAGATTACCCCCTCCATTTTCCTGAGAAAGACTCCCCTGTAAGGAACTAAGGGGCAGATTTACAAGCCCCTTGCGCCACCAGTTTGTCACTTTTTATGGCTCACTGGCGATGCATTTCACTGCCCCATATTTACAAGGACAGGAAAAGCCACCCTGAGTGACTTTTCCTGTCCTTGTAAATATGGCCCCTTTAAACACAACACTTTACGTGAAAGGGGCGGGGTGTTCCATGGGTGTTGATATGCTTGTTCCCACGCAACACCCATGGAGCCTGACACATTTCCAGATTTTTGAGGAATCGTAAACCTGGAAATGCGTTAGAATGTGGCGGCGTAGCAAGGCTCAACGAGGAGAAATTATTCATTTCTCCCCTTCTCTTTTTCCTCTTTAAATGTGTGCTGCATTCTACAGCACACATTGAAAGAAGAAAATGCCTGTAATGATTGTTTTTGCGCAGGAAGGTGCCCCTTCCTGCACAAAACAAACTCCCCATGACGCAGGCATCCTTGCACCATGGTGCAAGGGTGCCTGCGCCAGTGCATGGTAGCTGTTTGTGCACCAGCGCAGGTGAGAGCACAGGAATGCTACATATTATTGTAAATATGTTGCATTCCTGTGATTTAGTAGTGCTGCAGTGTGGCGCGCCAAAGGGCTTCGGGTGCTGCACTGTGGCACTTTCTTGTAGATCTGCCCCTAATTGCCTTCCGTCATCATCTGGGGTCGAAACGTCGACTTTCTTTGTACCTTGACCTGTACCTATTTATTATGCCCAGAAGTGGAGAACTCTATACGTATTCATAATGTCTCGCTACTTGAGTTGTTTAGTTAGTCATTTGATACGTTGTTAAACAGGTCTACTACATCATTAAACATTTTGTAAATATTGTAATTATTTTCACTATCACATGCTCAACCCTTCACGAGCACTATCCCTGAGCACCTTTATTCACTTTGATACATTGGAGCAACTATTCATTTTGTGAATCATGGATATATTCATACTATAAACTTCTCCAAGATTAAAATAATTTGTTATTGTTTAATTTAATATGTATGGGTTTTTCTAAAGCTTTCACGCTTAGAGAAACGTATTGGTCAGTTGGACCACCTGTTGTCCGGCTCAGAGCATTTTCTGATAAAATCAACAAATTCAGTGGTACTTGACAATGACATACAGCCTGATTCATGAAGCAAAATTGCGCTCGCAATAGCTGCAAAAATGCTATTGCGAGCGCAATTTCATAAATCGGTATTCACCACGAAAATTGCAAAATCGCAAACACAGAATAGCAAAATTGCTAAAATATTCGCAGAATGCCAGCAGTAGACCATTAGCAAATCGGAATTTGCGATAAACCACGGATTCTGCGAATAAAATAGCGATTTCGCAATACAATCGCAATCGGTAATCATGAAAAATCGCAAATTTGTGAAAAACCCCATTATCGCTGTTTGCGAGGCGCAATTTAAGGACAACCCAAAGCAGGTGGTAACCATCAAAGCCATTGTAAAAATTTTTTTTTACATCTGTTGCCCAATCAGTAGCAGGTGCAGGCCTGACCAAACACACTTAAGGAGATGCAGCATCAGCAAAAGGAGTCTCAGAATGCCAGGACTCTACATGGTGGTCAGGCGGCGAAGGCTCCAGCGAGCAGCACGGAGGAGACGCAGAATCCAGGACAGGATATTCCGCCAGCGGGTCACCCTGCTGGGCCACACCAGAGAGCAAATATACGCAAAGTACCGCCTGAATGGGCCAATGATCATCAAGCAAATTCAGGACCTTGACCCCCTGATGCAGCACCCAACAAGGCGGACCAATGCCGTGCCCACACATGTCCAGGTATTGTGTAGCCTGTACCTCCTGGCCTCCAGGAGCTTCCAGGGGATAGTTGCGGCTGCTGGGGGATATCCCAGCCCACCAAGTCCCGCTGCCTAGGGAGTTTCCTTGACGCAATGCTGACCCAGCTACACCACCACATCAAATTTCCCACCAGCCAACAGGATTTGGATGAGACCAAGCATCAATTCTACAATGTTGCGCATTTCCCACATGTGATAGGATGCATTGACTGTACCCACATCCACATCTGCCCACCAGCTGCAACGGAGTACATGTACCGCAATTGCAAGTCCTACCACTCCCTCAACATCCAGATGGTCTGCAATGCTAAGACATACATCACGGACATAGTGGCACAGTACCTGGGGAGTAAACATGACTCCTTCATATTCCTGAAAACAACTGGGGTTGGCTCGTAATCAGTAAGGCTGAGCCGTAACTATCAATCAACAAGAAACAAGTGCCAATACTGATCATATATTCATGGTATTATTCTGACACCCAGAACAAAGACAGTTTATCAAAGCTGGGATAAACTAATTAATAGCTTTTTATTACAACTTAGTCATCAAGAGAGTACATTGGTTTTAGTCATATACTGTCAAAAGAAACAGAACATTTTTAACAACAACACAAACAGTTTTGGACACAAACAGTGAAGCATGCGCGAGAGATCAGTGCTACTGGAGACGCCGGCGACTATCTTTCAACAACAGTATTCCCCAGCCGAGGCTGGTTGAAATCATTATTCGAGCTGATCCTTCACCGATCCCCTTCTCTGGACGTGGATATTCACGATGTTCCGGCCACCCAGCTTTACTTGCTCCAACTAAGACAAACTTGGCTTCTGTTCCAAATACACCTAAGGTGACATTTATCTCTGGATATTCTTCATAGTGAGCTACCCGGCCCTGATGAGAATCCCTCCCAACCCTTAGGGATTCGAAACGCGTAGGCCCTTTCATGCTCAGTGTCTGCTCCTCTTGTTTTTCCCTTAGTGTTAATACACTGTTACACTATTGGTTTAGAATTGCTTTATTTATATTGTTTGATTGCTTGATTTAATTTTCATAACTTATCTGATTTAGACTTATAAATACAAGTTCACAGTATATTTTATGTAAATAATTGTATATATTGCAGCAGACCTAATACTCAACCCGCTTGTCTATTCATATTCAATAGGGCTGAGTATTTGTATGTTGTTTGTGTATGAATGCATGGTATGATTGAGATATGATTGAGTATGGAATGCATGTTCGATTTTTAATGCTTCACTGTTTGTGTCCAAAACTGTTTGTGTTATTGTTAAAAATGTTCTGTTTCTTTTGACAGTATATGACTAAAACAAATGTACTCTCTTGATGACTAAGTTGTAATAAAAAGCTAATAATTAGTTTATCCCAGCTTTGATAAACTGTCTTTGTTCTGGGTGTCAGAATAATACCATGAATATATGATCAGTATTGGCACTTGTTTCTTGTTGATTGATCCTTCATATTCCGGCACTGCGGCCTCCACACACGACTGGCCAGGGGAGACTTTGGTGAAGGACACCTACTTGGTAAGTACACTTTGCCCACAATGTTACACTGCGATGAAGTAGCTGCCCTGCACAGGCACTCACCCTCTGCTCCTCTCATTCAGGTGACAGTGGCTACGCCCTCCGTGAATACCTCCTCACCCCATACCTCAACCCTGCTACACCACAGCAACGGCGTTACAATGTAGCACACATACGCACAAGGAATTGCATTGAGAGGACATTTGGGCTACTGAAGAGCAGATTCCGCATACTGTACAAGACTGGTGGGGCCATGTACTACAGTCCTGATGTGTGCTGCCGCATTGTGGCTGTGTGTGCAATACTACACAACATTGCTACCAAGCGCCGGATACCTGTAGAGATCTCTGGCAGTGAGTTGGAAGGGGACGACCGGCCACCTGCACATGTGCGTCATGCACGCGGGGAGAACCCAGCTGAAGGACACAGACGCCGCAACCACATCACAATGAACAGTTTCTAGTGCACCCACTCCCCTCACCTAACAAATCACAATTGCATGCCAATGGAAATAATGACAGGAGGCCGATGTATGATGCTAGAATAAATATTATTGTTGAAGGCACAATAATAATGTTATGTTTCTATTCTTTAAATGCAAGCAGTATTGCACCATACTGCTCCTAACAAACCACAGGACATGCTTGTATCATCAGCATGTCCCAGCCAATGTACATGAAACTCAAGTGCGCCTCCGGCGCGCAGCACCAAATCGCCTCTCTGGCTCTTCCTCTGGGACGGCACGTGACCCTGCAGTGGGCCTGGTGCTGCGGCGTAACACGCCAACCTGTGAGGCAGACAGGCTGCTGACACTGGAGGTGCCCTCACTGGTGTCGTCCCCCCGACATTGCCTGGCCCAGTAGGATGGAGTGCCAGTACGGCAGTGGTGACCTGCTCCAACACTCATGCCACATCCTCGCAGCATTGGACCATCTGCTGCTGCTGCGCCAGGGACCGTCGTGAGAGCTGGGAGGTGGCATTCCCAATAACATAGTTTGAGCAAGTGTAGGCTGACAGCCGCGTAAGTAGCTGCCGGTGGCGGCGGCGGGCGGTGTTGCGCTGGGATATGAGCACAGCAGTGTTGGCCTCCATGGCTGTCGTCATGCGCTCCATCCTGTCGGCCACATTTGCCACATTGAGGCCAATGTTGTGGAGCTGCATTTGGATCGCCCCTTGCCATCGTGCCTGCAGTTGGTGGATGCGTAGCACCCGGCGCTCTATGCTCAGGCCTGGCACGCACACAGCCATCCCCCTCCTGCCGTTTCGTGCTGTGTTCTGCTGGCGAGCCCTGCCATGCCTGCTGTGCTGGCTGGCCACAGTGGGTGTGCGCACTGTCACCGCAGTAGCTGCACCAGATGTAGAGGGTCCAGCTGGTGGTGGAGTTGTGGTTGTCAGAGGTGCAGCGCCTGATGGTGCTGGCGCTGATGGTGTTGGCCTGGCTGCGGGGATAGGTGCAGCGCCGGATGGTGCTGGCGCAGATGGTGTTGGCCTGGCTGCGGGGATAGGTGCAGCGCCCATTGGTGCTGGTGCAGATGGTGTTGGCCTGGCTGCGGGGATAGGTGCAGTGCCGGATGGTGCAGGATGTGTCGGTGTTGGCACCTCCTCTGCATCCTCTGGTGCCTCGTCAATGAGCAGCCTGTCGCTGTCGCTGCTGTTGTCAGCGCCACCTATGAGGGGAAGTGGACGTACATTAATTGCATGTATCTGTCACACGTGCAGTTGCTACATGCATGCTGGATGACATTCCCTGACTGGCTGTGGCATTGCGTACTTTGGGACATGTCTGGCTGCATTGGGGTTCTTGTACATTGTGGGCAGACTACATGTCCCACAATGCTTTTGGGCATGACCTAATGTGCATGGATTGCATCACTTGGGATGATTATGGGAGGCTATAGGGTCATGGCCATTGTTAGGGGGCAGGGTCCCAGTTGCATGCCACTTACCTTGGCTGTCTTGGGTGGGGCGGTATGAGTCCAGATTGATGACCCCTATGCACGCCTCTGGCTCAAGAGTGTCCTCCACGCGGTCCTCCAAGGGGGTGTTGGGAGGGACTGTAGGATGTTCGCCTCCAGTAGCCAGGGTCTCGCCCAGCCTCTCTGCCACCCTCTCCTTGGCACGACCTCAGAGGTCGTACCACCTCTTTTTCAGCTCCTCCAGCGACCTGTGTGCCACGCCCACAGAGTTGACTTTTGCGGCTATCCCAAGCCAGATTCAGCATTTCTCCGCCTCAGGCACCCTCCTGGAGTCCTTTCCAAAAAGTTTTGGGTGGTTATCAACCACTCCATCAATCAGGTGCTCCAACTCCTGCTCAGAGAATTTGAGCTTCCGCTTGCGCCCGGTGTCGCTGGGCCCTGCTGCAGCCTCCTCTGCCATTGCTGCAGTAACAAAAGTAAAGGATTTTCAAGTTTGGAGGTGTCCTGGAAGGAGCTCAGTGAGATGCAGCCTCAAGATCAGCCTCACTGTTCTGAATGGGGGTGGGAACTGGCTGCTTCCTGGTTGTGATGTCATCACTGTGCTCGAAATGCGACTTCCCGTTTTTGCGATCTCGCGATTTTGCGAGATCGCATTTAGCGATCTCGCTATTTGCGATATGTTGACGGAAATAGCGATTTTTCTGCGATTTTAGAAAATAGCAAATGCTTTTTGCGGCCGCGTGCGATTCGCTTTATTTTCTCTCTAATTTTGATGAATGCCGATCTGCGATTTCTAAATTGCGATTCGCTGTAAATCGCAATTTAGAAATCGCAGAATTCGGTTTTCATGAATCAGGCCGATAGTTGACTATGAGGAATCCTTATAGGCTTCAGTTGTTAATCAAGCTCTGCTGGAAGATTTCAACTTCCATTTGAGACCAAAGATAAACTTAGACTGGGATGACCTGTTTGGTATATTCATCCACTGATCCATTCCAGTTGGCCTGAAATTGTGCCTAGGTCCCTATTGACTTCAAGCTATTGATTTTTCAATGGCGGTTTACTTTTTCTAAGCTCTCTTTGCCTAAAAAATGTTTAAATTCATATCTCCAGTTGCCCTTACTCCTAGCTTAATTGTCTTGGTGTCATTGTTCTCATTACTCTGTTCTCTATTTTCCATGTAATAGTTACCAGGGGTCGAGCAGACTTCCTCTCACAACTGTATTTTGACCTAACCATATTATGTTTATTGAGTTGGGTCTGCCCCTGTCCCTCTGAAAAGTTGCCAATATTTGTTTGCCATTGTGAATGCAAAATAATTTTTCCATGAACAGGATTTATTGTGAATAAAAAACAGTTTTTAAGATTCAGAATGGGAAAATGTAAAATAGTTCCTTTTCATGTGTTATAACAAGTTTATTTCAGTGGTGAAAGTAGATTTTCAATACATGCCTGACAGCAAACTGGAGTAGAACCACTTTGCCTGGTAGCCCCACTCCAGTAACTGGAATACACATCGCAGAATAGGTGTGACCATCTGACCGCTCAACGGGCAATGTTGCTACAACTGGGAGCAGTAAGGCCTAACTGATGTGAGCATTGACCACCTAGGAGGGATGAATTATTGAAGAGAAAACATGAGCAAACAACACAAAGTCCTCTACAATAGCCATCCTCTTGACGAAGAAATCCCAAATGGAGGGGGAAGATGACAGAAATCATAAAATACCAGAGCCAAATCAGATATTTATCAGTGGACCCAGGTGAAGGAAAACCGGTTTCAGAACAGGGAGAAGAGAGGTACCCTCATCTCAGTAAGGCTGTCCTGAAAGGAAATACCAGGCACCAGCAAGTAGAACACCTCTAGGGCTACCTTGAATGAAGAACTATGGGACATTTTGTAGTTAGTTAAGAAAAAAGCAACAAAGGAATGTTGAATATCTGCAGTAAAGGTTCCAAGGTTGGGTCCAGCAACTTTTCAAATCACTGGCCAGTGTAAGGTAGAAGACAGGCACCTCACCATAACATCACAACTTTGATGGGCCTGAAAGGGCACTAAGAAGAAGAAAGCAGGTTTTGTCTGACTGCTGCGGGAAGACAACTCAGACTCCTAACTCCTGCAGTCATCCAGGACTGGTAATGGTCACCCAAGGTCAAGAGATCAGCCTCTTGTTTCTGCACAGTGACACAAAAGGCAGAAGCAGTCCCTTCTAAGAAGATATCCCTGCAGAAAAGTAGGGATTGGACGCCGAAAGACTTTGGCTAAAGAGAGACCTCGTGCTCAGAACCCTACCCTAAGGATGAGGGGAATGTAGCCAAAACCAAGAGTGGTTTTCCCACCATCGAGAAATTTATGTGAGTAAGTGAGTCATTTGGAAGGCTGCAAGATAGGTCTAAACAATTACCATTGCCTTCCCTGTGAAAAAAACATAACTTTCCACTAAACCTATTTCTTGTAAATCAAAACAGGTCTACCTCAGTCTCAATGGACACTTTGCCAAGAAAATTAAGATTGCCTGTAACAAGCTCTCTCTACTGAAGTAGGTGATGGTATTCCCCCCAGAAATCAATTCTAAAACTACTGTTCACTCCCTTGTATGCTTGCATCAGGATATCGGCAACACCCTGCTCCACAGCTTCCTAGACTGAGCACTGCCCTCCCACAAGACAGCGTAGCTTTGCTTTTTGTTGGTTTTTGCCTTAAAGCTTTATATATCCATGTGCCTTGTTCCCCTACTCCAATAGTACACATAGTTTGGAATTTTATTGAGGTGTGTTCTTAACTTTAGGTTGTATGATCCTGCTTCAACATATCCCACATTTTCTTATGAATTGCCTGATGCTTGTGCCATAGAGGTTAAGCAGAAAATTACTTAGAAGTGTGCTCTCACTGAATCGGAGAGTGTGTACTACCACTCTCAAATGAACAGTTCTCTTTTTGACAAAATGCTATTGGAATTTTAAAAAATCCTTTACAAATCAGTAGTACTGTACCTTATATTCCAGCCTTCCAACAATGAAATGTTTACCAATATCTAAATGCATAAAAGAAAGTTGTGAATGCAAATCACATCATATATTTGAAATATTTGTGATCATACAATCCATATGAATATTCTCAAGTGGAATTGATGGAAAGGACCATATTTTCTGTGGTATTTCCCCATATATTTGCCTTCCTATTCTGTGCCAATTTGCTGCCACTAGCACTATTGCACTTTACCCTTGACAGCCAGGGGCAAAGAACTTGTGCTCTCCATTCTAAACATAGGTAAAGTGGCACAACAAATTGGCACACTTATTTTACCTATAAGTCCCCAGTAAATGGTAATACATGTACCGAGGGCCTGTAAATTAAATGCTACAAGTGGGCTGTGGCACTCCTTGTTCCATCCACTGCATCCGGCAGCTCTGTCAAACATGTCGCCAGCCCGGCTCTTGCAGCCTGTGTGGGCAGTTTTAAACTACTATTTCCACCTGGCAAAATGACATTTTGCCAGGCTTAAACCTTCCTTTTTATTACCTGTAAGTCACACCTAAGGTAGTCATTACATGCCCATAGGGAACGGTGCATGGCATTTAAAAAGTAGGACTGTATATTTAATGTTTTTGGCTTCCAAAGACATTGACTCTCCTGTGGTGGTTGCGTATTGCGCCTACACAGTGTCAGTGGGCAAAAGGCTTGAGGGGGAGATGTGTTTTTCTTCCTTGAGCAGGATGGCCTGGGGATTGTTCCAGCCTGTCCCTCCGCTTCAAAACGTAAATACCCTGTCCCATGTGCATCACACCTAGACCTGCCTCCCTTAGTTTTTCTACAGAGCTTGGTCCAATCCCAGTGGGAGGGCGGGAGCTGTCCCAGAACTGGTTCAGAGTGACTGCGTGGGAGAGTTTGTACATTATCATAGCCACACCTTTGGTTGGGTACAGGGAGTTCTAAGCAAGGGACAAAGTGCTCTGCCATTTTGGGTTTAGGTACAGAGGAACATAGTGGGATAGTTTACAGTACAACAGAAAGCAAGTGCTGCAAATGTGGGTAGGATCACCCCTGAGAACTTTTACGGTATTAGTTAGGGAGTAGGCAGGAGTTTGTCTCACCTACAGGCTGGCACTGGGCATAAATGTGGCATCCCTAGTACTCTCCTCCTATCACTTCTGGACCTGTGGAAGAACAGAAGAGGAGTGGACCTTCTGTTTGTGACCTGAGAAAAGCGTTGAACACTGGACCTTTTCTCCCTCTTGTACCCAGGGGAAAGAAGTGTACTCCAAGGTGTGTACGGTTGACAAGCTATTTGGACTACACGGGCACAACAGGCTAGAAGAGGCCTCTTTTTTCTGCATTCCCAGCTGACCATTTCCAACAAGACCTGCCCAGGACCCTGCTACTGGCCTCTGATGGTTTAATTTCTGGCTCCGAAGTAGTATGTTCAAGGTCCTGGACCCTTGGCTGGTTCCTGAAATCTGGGACTTAGAAACAAATTTTCAGATCTTTGCTCTGAGAACTGACAGGGCACTAGGACCAACCTACCAAACTGTTCTGACAAAGCTGCATTGCTGCTGGGTTAAAGATTCAAGATTCATGTTAGTACCACTATGTTCTCCTCCATAGTAGCAAATCTGATTCAGCGAGACGTTGCAGAGAAGGTGTCCGGCCTGCGAAGCCCTCATGGGCTACTGCCTGCTGCCTCTGTCCGCTGGAGGAATCCATGAACCAAAAAAAGTGATTACGTCCGAAGGCAGAAATCTTCACCATGCGGGGGCAAAGGATCCTCCTGAGGGTGAAATCCAAATGTCTCCTGCTTGGAGCTTTCCTGCAAAAATGCATTGGCTTCACTGAGACATCGTCCAGCATATATGTCAATGCTGAGACCTCTTGAGCCACAGCCTGCCTCCTTTACCTGCAAAGGATTTTTGACTTCCATTCCAGAGACTAAGTCCGAAGGAAAATGTTTTAACTGGGACAAACCTGGTCCATCTATCCGAACCTTGTTCCATAGTGGTCAGCCTTAATTTTTGACTTTGTCCCGTCAAGTGTAACCAGATGACCGTGGTTGGCACTTACTGCTTTTTGACACTATTTTGAACTTTAAACTTTACAATTTCATAACTCCATTTCTATTTATTTGTTATAAGCGTTTTGGTGTCATTTTATTCATGAAATTGACTCTACTTTTCTAGATTGATTTAGGATTTATTTATAATATGTTTTCACTTTATTACTGTTTGAGTACTGCATGACTACTTTACACAGCCTCCAAGGTAAGCCTAACTGCTTTGTCTCAAGCTACTAGAGGGTTAAGAACATGTTTATTTAGTGACTATGGGTTGCCTCGACAAGGCCTGTGATTATTATTTGATACTATTGGTATATAACATATTTTATAAATGACCCCACATATAAATCCTTTTATTTTATCTCTGAGGTGATTAGGTTGAGTGAATGATACATGTGAACGGAGAGAAATGTGCAAAAGTAGACATTCCTGTTGGGTCCTTCTGAGCATAATAAAAGGTTCAGTAATAAGAAATACTCAGCTTGAAAAGTACAAATGAAATGTTGAATTACCCCACTTGTCCCAATAAAAATGCTGCACCACTTGTGAGTAGCAATATTGTGGATTCCTGCTGACTCTGGAAGTTTCCATCACATAAATTCAAGGAAAACGTTTAAGGGGTTAATTGTATACATATGATTCAAGTTATAATTCTAAATTACTATTCAAAAGGACATCCACATAAATATACCCATGATCCATTAGTGTGATACTGATGTCAGACATTACATCCAAACAATAATATCTTATCACATTTCTTGAATTACAGATCTGATAGTATTACTTTAACAACATGAGTATTACTCAATGTAACATGAACCCATCCCTAGTGAAAGATGTTTTCGAGCACATAACATCTTAATTCACAGTCATGCCCTCATTCTTGCCATCATGTTGTTGTCTCGAACCAATATCACCCCAGGGATGTGTATGTTGTGCAGAATATGGCAGAGCACCATAATGGTGGAGACTGTGCCAGGAAAGTACATCAAAACACTATCTGCTTTAACAAGGTATCTGAAGTAGGCCTTTAGGAGAAGTTCTATTTGATTTTGCAGCAGTATCTTAGAATGAACCAACTGTGCAGAAGCGTTAAACTTCCCTGATCTTAATAAGTGATGAGATTTGCAATTGATGTATCAATAGCTGACATAAATTCTGTCAATTCTCTATTGTAATCTAATCTATATATGCTAATGACGTGTCTTACTTGCATGGTGTGTAGATGAGAACGTACCTGTAGACACAATCACTACATATCCAACGTAGTCTCCTTTTCCATTGCTAAGGAAGATGCTGTATATGAAATAAAATATGATGAATTTAATTTCATAATGCTGTCCATATACAATATAATGATTTATTATAAAAAATTGCATGTTACTGTGATATGGTCTATTTTACACATGCAGCAATTTAATGAACAATATAATGTGTTTGAAAAACAATTACCTTTACATTTTGCAATTGTACGTACGATCTTTTCTAACACACTAAAGTATATGTACATATATATATAAACCTAGTTTTCCTAACTGATATTAATATACCATATGTTCAAAAAAGTTCATCCAATCTAATATTGATCAATTTTTATAAATCCAATTAAGATGTGATGAATGGTATTTCCATCCAATTGGCTTCTTTGAAATCCTTCTTGTAGTCCCATATGGCCAAGTTAGCGATGAACTGCTGTTTGGTTTTACAGGGAGGTTTTTAATCTCCAGGTAATGTTTGTTCTTATTTGGATAGCTCATTGGCAATTGCTTCTAATAGTGTGCTACATTTTGCGCATTCACCTCAAGGGTAGTTTTTTAATACTCTTTTACAGGATTTTAATCTTTCATTTACTATAAATTTAGGGAAATCATGTAAATCGACATTGTCATTACCAACTTTTGTTGGAAGGGGATCACATTCAGTTATCAATAAAGAAAAATCCATCCCACTTTGTATCTTTTTTGCAGTTTTTTGGTGTGGATTTTAGCAATTGCAATCCAATCCTTATTACTTTACCTTGTGATGGTCCTAACACCAATCCAGTCAATCACCATAAAAGAGGCAAGTTAGTTAGCAATAAGAGCCGTATATTAGGATGGGCTAATATGATCCTTGGTATTTCCCCCAAAAATTGGCTTTCAAGATGCCTCCCAAATAATTTAGTCTGTTTAAATTAATCTTCCCCTGTTGAGATGATTCTTGATTCTTTTGGGACGATTTGCATAATTATAAAAAAAATTGTCTACTGGTTAAGAAAAAGCTTTTTTTTTGTGAAAATTTCTTTATTGTGCTAATCAATAGTACAGATATGCTGATAGTTCTCACGTACATAGTTATCACATTTACATCTCTGTGTCCTCTGTGCATTTATTATAACATTTTACGATTTTCTGATTTTTGTTGCAGAACTCCCCCAAACATAGACTCGAACTCCCCCCTCCCCCTCTCGCATTCTTAGCATTTCGTTATTCACACAACTCCATTTCTTTATTACAACTCTAGCATAATCAAGCATTCGCGATGGAAAGTTTTCGATTATCATCAGTTCTCTCTGTTCACATGTGCATTCCCTTTAATACATGTATCATACCCCTCCCCTACACCTCCTCCGTTCCTTACAGCTAACACATTCCCTCTATCACATCAGGAATCCAGTAGGTCTGTACACCTGGATCTACACCCCACCTCCCCACTCTATTAGCGAGTCCGCACAAGCCTCAAATTCAGTTAATATCGCCTTTCATTCTAATGATACATGCGTTTTCCTTAGTCCTCTACGTTCTTCCCTTCTTAGTTCCGTGCCCTCTGCCTTACTCCATCTCAGTACCTCATTGTGCCATCCCTCAGGATCCGGTGGTCTGGGCGATTTCCACCGCATAGTTATCAATCTTTTCCCTAGCAGTAGTGCTAGATCAGCAAAGCGGGAGGCTGCGCTTCTCTTGTTTTCCCTGTGACCTACACCTAGCAGGCTGTATGATGGCGTTGTGTAAGGTCTTCCCGGGGCTACCTTCACCAGAATTGTGTGGATAGCTGTCCAGTAATAACCTAACTTGGGGCAATCCCATAACATGTGAAGCAGTCCTGCATCTTTCCTCTTGCACCTGGGGCAGATATCCTCTGCTTCCAGGAACATGGCATGTATAGCATGGGGGGTAAGGTACGCCCTGTGCACTATCATCAATTGAATAAATTTGAATTTCGGATTGCGGGATACTTTTTTGGGGAACTTAAGTATTCTTTCCCATTCTTTGTCTCCTATTGTATGCCCTATTTCCTCCTCCCATTGTGCTCGAGTGGGTTGCAGTGTGATCGCCCTTCCATCTCTGATTCCAGCTGACAACCACCTTGTCAGGTGGCTGCCTGTACCCATCAGATACTGCATCGTAATAAGTGAGTTCGTTGGCGGTTCCGCCCCATCCCGTGCCCATGTCGAGGTTATGTATCGTGTTACCTGAGCGTGCAACAGGAAGAATTTATCGGGGGTATGATGTAGGTGAGTAAAGTCTGTATGTGACATCATAACATTCTCCGCGAAGAAGTCCCCTACCTGTGTGACCCCCGGCAGCTGCCAGCCCTGTAGCGTTCGTTCTGTTAGGATACTGTTTCCCCTTGGTAGTCCCAGCAGTGGGATAGAGGGAGCATAGAATGTCCCTGCATTAGCGTATTTGACCGCTTTCTTCCAGTACTTAAGAGCAAGTGTCAGTAGGTATGGTGCTGTGACAGGTATCCTGGCGTCTGGCAACAGCAGCCTGTGTATAGTGCCCCTATTCCTGTCTATGTCAGTCATGCCTATTTCGTGTAGGTTACGTCCCGCTAGCCAGTAGGCCAGCCATTGGAGTTGACAGGCGTAACCGTAGGCAATCAGGTCTGGTACTCCCAAACCGCCCCTGTCTGTGGGTAGCTGCAGTTTAGCCAGGCTGATCCGGCGCCTACCCTTTCCCCAAATCAACTCCGTTATGAGTGTGTTCAGAGCTGTGAAACAGGACAATGGAACTATGAGAGGCAGATTAGTGAAGAAGTACAGTAGTCTAGGCAACACCACCATCTTGGTAATTGCCACCTTTCCAGCTACCAATAGGGGTAGTGTGTTCCAGAATTGTATTTGCGTTTTAGGTGCAGTAGTCGCTTTGCCCAGGTTACCATCTAAAAGGTCTCGGGCGGTCCTATACACCTGTACGCCTAAGTATTTAAAAGTCGTAGGCGCCACCTTAAATGAGTGCGGTTCAAACCCAATATGTGTGGTGTCTAATGAGGTGTTAAAGCCGTAACCGTATGACTTCGATTCATTAATCCTTAGTCCTAATATTATCCGAAAGTCTTCAAATATTACTGGGAGTGGATCTAGTCCTCTCGTCATGTCCTTGATGTATTAGATAATATAATCAGCATAGGCCGAAACTATGTGAGGTGTGGAGTGCCTCAATACCCCCTTTGCTTGCGCTAGTGCCCGCACCTTACTCAACAAAGGCTCCAGGGCTATTATGAACAGTAGTGGCGATAACGGGCATCCCTGTCTCGTCCCTTTCCGTATTTCTATTTGTGCTGAGATGCAACGGTTTGTTCGAACACGCGCAATGGGGTGTGTGTACAGTAGTGTTACCCAATCAATGTATTCCTGCGGCATGCCAAATTTGCCCAGTATCCTAAACATGTAATCCCAACTCAGGGAATCAAATGCCTGCTTGAGGTCTAGAGAGATGCACCCTTCATTATTATTTATGGTGCCCTCCAGAGACATTAAATGGCTCAATCTCCACAGGTTCAGGACAGTACTTCTACCTGGCACAAAACCACATTGGTCTGAATGTATCAATTCCGGGATATATTGGGACAATCTCGATGCCAAAATCTTGCTAAGGATCTTGTAGTCCGTGTTTAACAGGGACAAAGGCCTATAGTTTTCCAGTTGCTGGGCATTCCTACCAGGTTTGAGGAGGGAGACTATTAGCGCCTGTAATGTGGTAGAAGGCAATATGTGTGAGTTCATCGATATGGCGTATAGCCTATGTAGACATGGGGCCAATATGTCAATGTATGTCATGTAGAACTCAGCCGGTATACCGTCAGTCCCTGTGGCCTTGTTCCTAGGTAGCGCCTTGATGGTCTGCCTGATTTCGGCCAGGGTTATTTTGCCAGCCAGTGATTCCCGTTGGGCGTCCGGGATTTGTGGGATGGGTACGTCCGTCAGGAAGGACTCCAGGTCCGCGTCTGACATCGATGTGTGTGAGCTATACAACTCCGTGTAGTATTCCCTGAACGTGTCATTGATGTCTATTTGTGACTGAACTATTTCCCCCGACCTGCCTTTCACTTCTACTATTGGGGCTGCCGGCGGGGCATTGCATATCAGTCTGGCTAGTAAGGGGCCAGATCTATCCGCCTGTGTGTGTTGCCTGCATGTGTATTCTCTATAATCTATTACGCGCAACTCCTCTAGCAGCTCCGCATGCCGTATGCGGGCTTCCTGTAATTGCGTCAGACTGCCACCTGCCCCTGCTGCCTCATTTTCAAGCATAGCCAGTGTGCCTTCCACTTCCTTAAGCTTTTCCAGTACCGAGTGTTTTATGCCCACTTTCGTGCTCATCGCCACACCCCGTATGCGGTGTGGCGATGAGCACCCCACAGACATTAGCACCAAAACCTTACCATAGCCAATCAAGGAAAAGACAAGGGCTACATCAGTAAAAAGGAATATGAGTTCCTAAACGGTAAAAGTCCCAGAACCCCAGTGCTGTACACACTCCCAAAAATCCACAAAAGCACCACAATCCCCCCTGGACGTCCTATCCTATCTGATGGTGGCTCAGTATTAGAACCTATGAGGAAATATTTTCACTATTTCATCAAGGAATTTGTACCCATTCAGGAAACCTACATCAGGGACTCGATGCATATGATTAACCTGGTAGAGGGTAGGCCGTACAACATAGAAATTGATTGGCTGGCAACATTAGACATTACCTCACTCTACACCAATATCCCGCAAGAGGAGAGCATCAGGGTTATAGAGGACTTACTAGAGAGCAGAGAAAGACCATTAGAGGTACCCACCTCATTTATCATTAACCTACTACGTATTGCCCTAAAATCAAACTACTTTGTGTCCAATGACGTCTATTACCAACAATGCTCAGGGACCAGCATGCGTGCAATTTTTTCCCCAAATCTGGCTAATATTTATATGGACAACATAGAACAAAAATATGTTCTAAATGACACCAACAGGTATCGTTCCAACATCACATGTTGGAAACGGTACATTGACGACATATTTCTTATATGGTCTGGGACAAAAAATGATTTTAACACATATCTCAATAACATTCAGATACACCTTACTTTCACCTCTACCATCCAAAAATCATCAATCTCTTTTTTAGACCTCAGCATACAACATGAAAATAGTTCCCTTTACACATAACTCCACCGGAAACCCACAGAGAAGAATACCCTTCTTGCCTATAAAAGTCTCCACCCTAGGGCATTAAGGGATGGTTTACCATTTGGTCAGTTCCTGCGCCTCCACAGAAACTGTACATACAACCAAGATTATATGGCGGAAGTCGAGGTCTTGAAAGGAGAACTGCTAGTAAGAGGATACCCCAACAAAATAGTCAGAAGATCATTAAAGAGGGCCTGGTTCTGTCCCAGAGAGGAACTACTAAAGCCGAAAGGGAAAACCAAAATGGACACATTGATTTGTGTGACCACTTTTGGTGTTCATTCTAACAAAATACGAACTATGATCCAAAAGAACTGGCATTTGATAAGGAATATAGACAGCAGCATAGAGACACCCATGTTTGCATCTTAGCGGGGTAAAAACATAAAAGATCACTTGATACGCTCCTCCACAGAGGCTATCCAGCAAAATTAGTCCACCATACTTTCGGCTTGGAACCTACCAGAGGTGAAAGGGCATTTCAGATGTGGAAACCGTGTGACATGCCCCTCCACATTCAACACAAAAGTGTTTGAACATTCAAGTGTAAAACACACTTTGCAATTCTTCTCTAATTTTAACACGTGCAATGTGGTATATTGCATCTGGTGCCCTTGTGGCCTGCCATATATAGGTCAGACCCAACAGCCCATTAAAGCAAGTATCTGGCAGCACAGAAGCCACATTCGGCGGTCAGTGCCAAATGCACCATTAGTAACACAAGCGCAGAACGAAACCACACAGTGGATGACATCAAATGGCAAGTCATTGACAGGGCCATTGTACCTGTCAGAGGAGAAGACATGACCCAAATCCTACAACGGTTGGAGTGTCGCTGGATTGAAAAGACCAACTCTATAACACAAGGCCTGAACTCTGCAGAAGAATGGAGGGGTTTTGTCACCACACTTCTATCATAACACCACTTGGTCATGTTCTATAGGACACCATATACTTGCTGGTAGGCCCACTATTTGCTTATACATGGAACCCGGTGTCCAACTGAACACAATAGACCATGCGTATGTAATACAAGTGAATCCTCCAGCAACCATAATCATGTTAATCTTTCCATTGCATATGTACCAATTCTAACATGAACAATTTCCATTTACAATTGTCTAATATGTTCTCAAGTGGTAAATATGTGGTTTAAGCATCGTCCAGAATACTTATCGCTTGTATTTTAGTACCTGCTGTGTTCACAAATAGTTATGGTCCCCTGCCTGAGCTGAATGGTTCTACTTAATCCTACAGTACCCATGTAAATACTAGTGATTCTATTATTTGTCATTTCTTTGCTAACTGTTCTCTTGTAAATACATCGCTAATCCAGATAAGAGAATACAGATACATATATATCTCCCCTATTAAGAAACAGTGTCTTTTGTAATGAGATACTAGTTATGTTTCAAGGTTAATCACCTGTTGTAATCACTGTGCCTAACCCTGATTGTCTATGTTATTATACTCATCACTCCGAAATAATGAAATTGATTATTTTGATTCGCGACACTATTGTGCACCATGACATAAATGTAATTCCTATTTAACGAAAAATGTACGAAGCGCTCCGACTACACTTGCCATCTTTTTAAAATGAGACACCGGTCTTTCTACTCTTTCTTTTTCCTCTACGGTAACCCTCACGAACGGCAATCAGCAGTGATGCCTGCCATGAGGACCAGTTCAAACAGGCTGAGTAAGTATTTATTCTCGCTCGTTTCAGTTCCTCGCTGTCATCGTACCAAGACAGACGCTTAGGAGGAGACGCGAGATTCATACTGTAATTTTGCCCCCCCCCCCCCATGGAACCGGTTCCTTAGCAAATCCGTTCAACTTCCCCCACCCCCGTTTTATTTTTACGGTCTTATCGGCAATTCCGTATTTTAATGCTCACGGATTGCCTGCCCACACGGGGTGCTTGCCATTGCACACAACCAATACAAAAGACCTAAAGGGAAACCAGCAACATTATGCGTTCACTTTATGCGTTGCATTCCCATTCTAACATGCATTACCTGCTAAGTGTATCTCCCACTGTCTAAGTCACGTGTTACATATTCTTTCAGAAATCACCCGACGGGACACATCTTGTTCCCGCACCTGCGCCATCGGCTCTGTTCCATGGTTAAACCCGCAAGCAACGGAGTCACATTACGGGTACAATTTCTGCCCAAAGCCAAGAGAAGGCCTCTTGTCACCTACCACCATTCTATTTACGTACGATACTGATAGACCACCCCTTCCTTTCAGATAACACTCCCCAAGAAGTTCTGTACCACAGGCATTGGCATCCACCTTGCTGCATCTCATCTCACCAGCCTCTCCCTCTTCCCTCACACTGGGGTAAGCATCCTACGTCTCTTGTACCACATTATCACGACCATTGTTACTACTTCTGGTTATTACTCTTCCTTTTCCTTTTCCCTCACCCTTGTAGTCCCCGGCTGGGTTCATTATGAGTATCCTCTGCTTTTCTTTCACTTGACCGCTGCTCTTCACTTCCCACACGTGGCTGCACATATTGATCGTTATCCTCTTACTTCCAACTCAAAAAATGGGAATAGGACTGAAAAGTATTTCATGGTACATATGATTGTTTCATTTTATTAACCATACCGGAAGAAAGAAAAGTTATTCATTCCGAAAAAGAAAGCTAACTGAATGAAATGTAAAATCAAAAGAGACTGGTTGTTTTATGCACGAATCCACTAAATCAAACACTTACAAAATTGATTCATATTCTGTCTCATTTCCAACAGCATACAGGCACAGCTTAACTTCTGTTTTTTAGAATCAATTCAATTCAATTCAAATAATCTTTATTTCGATCATGAAAGATCATAAAAGATGTACAAATGATTTTCATCATTAAAAACATTATAAAAATATGTTATACATTTTAAGAAATTCCCCCGACTCATGATTACAGTCACATTTTAGAATCACATTTATCTAGATTTTTATGCAGGACAATATTATAGACACTGCCTAAAACAGTAGGAGATGAAAACTCAATTTTCTATGTTCCAGTGTCAGTAATGAGGATATATCATCCTGGTTAAGACCAAGGAAACACATCAAGGAAAACTCAAACCAATACTTTCTAATTGTCTTTATTGCTCATTGACCGGTCTAAGCACTGCTAACGTTTTCTCGCCTAACTTTTGATTTTTCTGTTTGTCCTCTAGTACAGCACGAATTGCAGCTCACCACCACTTCAGAAATTGAAAGTTGCGGAAAAGGTTTACCTGGCTCTTGATCAAATGAGTTTCTTACAGCAAACAATTATCTGTGCCTATAAATATGCAAAGTTATTCACCCGCAAGCAGACTATTGACTCTAAGCTCATTAAAGGTAACCTGGGAGCAGCTTTCTTCCTCAGACTCCGGCCTGCAAATAATCAAGTTCAGCCCTTGGCATAACCAATCGACAATGACAGGTTTGCTATTTAATGTCTATGCACATCCTAATGCAATGGGAAATTCCGTTTTATTTACAAAGTGTATCTGGGTAGTAAGAGAAGTAAGGTTTGCAAACCCAACACGAGAGAGAAATTGTGACAAGGGAATTTCAATACAAATGTAATCTATACCCCTGATGAAGATGAGCACCCAGCCTCAGATGATTCAATTTGGGTGGTGCACCCACAGTTTGGCCCTGTATCAAAGCGCCCAGATTCTAATGGGCAAAGACTAGGCACCAGACACAGCCCGTGTAGGGCGTGCCACCGGCTGGTGACATGGTGTGGGGGAGGGGTATGGTGGGGGATTGTAAAATGCAGGATACAGACGATTTCAGGTAAGCAACGAAAAAAAAAAATAGTTGCGCGCGCTGCATCACATTTGTCGATGCAGTTCGCGCAACGAAATTTGTTTTATTTACTTTTTTTCTGTACTTACCTGAAATCGCCCGTTTCCCGCATTTTAAAAGCCCCCACCCTGCCCCTCCCCCAGCCCACGTCACCGCCCGGTTGCACGCCCTACACGGGCCGTGGCTGCCAGTCACTGCCTTGGAATATTGAGATTTGAGAGTTGTAAATGGCAGATCTCGGGATGAGACTCCCCTGAGTTATACATGCCATGGTGCCAACTCACGCTCTATTATAGACTGCACTATCCTCTCTTTACCACTACCTCTGCATTTGAGGAAATGTGCAGTCAAATACACCACACAAAGTGATCATTCATATCAGCATCTTGAATTGAGTATAATCCCTGTGAGACATATTAGTTCCCCAGCAGATGATGGATTATTAAAAACAGCTAATTTAAAACACAAAGAAACCTTTACCTGGCCTGGCCAGCTTTGCAGATTACATTCTGGAATCTAGTTTCATGCCTGAAAGCAGCCAAATGGATGAATGGATAGAATTGACTTCGAGATTATTACTGCATCCTGCTGCAATAAAAAACAGGTGGCAAGCAGAGAAGTGGTTGCAATGCCCCTCTGATAAATGCAAACCTTAAAAAGGGAATTAAGTAGGGCAGTTAGGAACTTCAAAAAGGCCAACGTCCATACACCTTTTTGAGAGAAAATTAAAAACGGTGAAAACAATACAAACAAGCATTTGCAACGCAATAGGTCTTCCATTTGCGAGAGTTTGAGCTATTGCCATTGTAAATGACAATGCCTTTTATATATCTGTTTTGAAAACCTGCAAGTGGTGCGTAAACATGTACTTTGTGCTGATAGTCGTTGCTTACAAGAAGCAAGGCTGGCAGTAATTGCTTCTCTTTTACTGCCAGCCTTGCTTCTCGCAAGCAAGGACTATAAGTACAAAGTGCCTGTTTACACACCACTTGCAGGTTTTCAAAACACATAAATAAAAGGCATTGTCGTTTACAATCCCAATAGCTAAATCTCTCACAAATGTGAGAGCTATTGCATTTGTACTTGCTTGTCATCTTTGACCAGATGGAGAAACACTTACAAATTCTGGGCCAAGTAGGTGTGGAAAGTCAGACATGGGGACAGGAATACTAAACACTAATACAAGGTACACTAGAGAAGGTAAAGAGAAAAACGTACATACATGGCACCACATGCACCACAACTGGGTGGCACAACCTTTGCACAAGGAAGGCGGCAGAAAATGGGGCAAGGAGATGTATACTTGGTAAGGGAATCCTGAGCAATTATACTTGGACAAAGATATCTGAACGTCGAGAGACATGACCACCAGGAAAGCAGACTTCAACACTGGGACATATAAAACTAGGGATAGGGAACAAATATGCTGGGATACCAGAGACACTCACTGCACTGCTATAGAGGTTAGTGTGTTATACAATTGATTAAAACACTTTTTTATTGTAGCACAAGAGAGGAGAGATGCTATGGAGGAAGGAAGGAAGGTAAAGAAATAAATTGATGGTTAGGGGAAGCGGCTGAGGTAGGAGAGCAGCAGAAACGTAATTGGATATTGGTCTGGTGGTTATCTTTCTGATAAAGAAAGTGAAATCCTAAATGTCTTTTTTATCTTTGAATATCAGGTTAATATTATGGAAACTCTGAGGCTACTACATTAAATTTCTAGTTATACTCTACCTTTTCTCGGGAGACAACGCTTGGCAGGCTATTGCTTACTTTATCACAGGCTTACAAATAGACTGCTACAACAGGCTTGTTACTTAAAAATGGTCAGTCGGCTTCAGAAGATTCCGATCTAAGCAGCCAGTACAAAGTTTGTGATTCCAATCCTCTGGAAAAAAAGCTGCTAGTGGGTATATCTATTGAGCCCGAACAGCAACTGCAATTAAATAATCTTCCCTGAAGCAAATAATCATTGTTAAACATTGCCAGCTGCTCTAAACTACGCAAGCTAAGATTCTCGAGCTATGTTAATCCCAGGCGCGCAACGCCCATTCGGCTCAAAGGGCTTCAGCCCCGGCCCAAGTTGTGTGTGTCAGCCCGGGCTGAGATAGCTTCACGGGCACACACAGCCAAAACAGAGTACTTCACAGGTCTTTAAAAGACCATTTACGAGTTAACAAGGCTTTGTTGCTTTCCCTCCTTCTTAGAGCCCCTGCATCTCCACTCTGCATATTGCTTGAAGCGTCTGCCCCCCTTCCCGAAATTTGTAGGAATGATGTAACTTGTTGTATCATATATCTGGATGCAATGACAGAAACAGCAAAATACAAGGCGGGCCGCACACCATGCTAAGCACAAATTTTAGCTTATGTGTTTTTAAGCCACGCCCTTAATTATATTGGCCACGCCTCTTCTAGGGACCCCCCCAGTTTTTTCATCCTACTTTGTACAATTTCTACCATGACCGGAGGCCTGCACCTCTCTGATACCCATTTTTGCCCCGAATTAGGCGAATGAGCATAATTTTTGGTAATTTAATGTCAGAACAGTAACACGAAATTACACCGATAATTCCGGCGTAATAAAAATTTCGCTCAGACCTAATACACATGCAGAAAGCCTAGAGAAGCAATCACAGTATGTCAAAGTTTGCCTTTTGTGTTTTTTTCCCTTTCAGAAAAAAATTTGTTACGGAAAAAGCAAAAAGGCCAATCTGCAGCAAAGAGCAACACAGTATCTTTTTATGTTTCTTTCACAATCGTTAATCATGGGGTCAGCCTTCAACGCCAGCTGTGTCCTTGTGCTCACAAAACATTGGCTGATAGATCGGCAGCGATCAATCATGCACCCAATGAGGGGAGCATGGCAGAGAATCGAACCGTGACATCAACTCTGACGCCAATTGAAGTCTAACATTAGTGGCCGTGGAATTAATTGCAGTAACGGCCAAGTCTTCCAAAAAGTTATTGATTAACAACTGCACCATTACCATCGACAATCCTTCCAATGTAAGCGTTGGGCTTTATATAGTAACACATTGATCAATGGCTCTTACGAATCTATGTGGGTGCCACATGAGCTCCAGGCTGTCCTACCCAAGTCAGTGCCAGGGAGCCATTATGTATTCAGTCTGCAAAATAACAAGGCTGGCTGTAAAATAACAGGAAAAACATGGCGTCCTGCTGAAAGACAAATGAAATCACTGCTACCTGATAGGAAATGTGCTGAACACGCTAGCCAGACACGTGTAATTCGCCTGTCTGGGGGCGTGCGTGCATGCCTGTCAGGGCACATGCACATCTCCTGTACCCCTTCTCTACCAAAACCTACGTCAATGGATCTCGCCCAGGCGAGCAACGCATGCTCTGCGTTGCTAGGCGAGACCTAAAGACAGCTTTGGAAATATCACAAAATGAAAACAGAAGCATTCTGGACAAAGCTGATATTCATTACTCAGCTGTCCAACTGTAGGGCATTTTTGAAGATTATAAATGGTCTTGGCAGGTCTACTAGCATAATCAACAAATCAAGCAGGCCAGAGGAAGCTTGGGACACCCATCTGACTGAGACGTTCACTGATGGCAACACTCTCACAACCCAGTGCGAGCTGAATGTATGAGACATTCTATTAAGTACAGAGGCTTCACTACACTAATACCTGTGCCTATTTATAAAAATTTGGAAGAGTGGGTGGTTAATGAAAGCAGCACCAACACTGGCAAAACTGCAACACAAGATATTATCAGTGTGAAAAGAATAGGTAAATAGTAACCAATGCATTACTCTGGACTGTCCACTGGGGAATGAGGACCAGTATTATCAACCTAATAAGGTAGCGGAAGTAGCAACAGCAGGAGGAAGAGATGGATCACTGGGGACAAAAGGCCTCCCGCAGAATAATCTTAAACTAAATTCTGCAAATCAGCTACCAGCGGTATAAAAAGAAAGAAGTTTAATTAACAAACCCGTTGAGCTGGAGAGATTGGATAATTAACCCAGTCTTTAACGGTGGCATTCGGCCCAGCCCTGCCAACTATAGGCTCATAGCATTAATTGATTCTGAAGCAAAATATTACATTGTTAATTCTAGAGGCGCTTATAGAGTGGTCAAACATGAACAATCTGGTCCCAGTCAAACAAACAGGGTTTCGAAGTGGGTTTGGAAGAATCATGAATATCCGAGCCATCAACCTCTTAGTAGATACAATGCAAGCGTCTTTGCCTTTGGAAAAAGCTATACCTCTGCTCCATAGACTTCAAAGCAGAATTCAACCACGTAGATCAGGGGATTTTGTGAAGAAAACTAAGGGAGTGGGGACTTCCAAAAAGAATATTGCACGCCATTGGACAACTGTACAGACATACTTGGATTTAAAGTGATTAACGGGACAAGATTGTCAAGGAAAATCTCTACGGGAAAGTGCCTCAAACAAGGCTTTTAAGTTGTTAATGGCAGATTTGTCCCCAAGACTTGACTAGGTTAGTTCTCATCCCCTGTGTCTGGGCCCTTTAGGTTTGTCACACCTTTCATATGCAGATGATTTAGTATTGCTCAGCTTAACAAGAGTGAGACTCCAAAGATCTCTTACCAAATTAATTTGAAACAGAGCCTCAATCCACTTACCCCAAATATCTTTATTCGTCAATGAAGTTAACAAAGACTGCAGAGCTTTGGAATAAGAATATGTCCTTCCCTGTATTTCTGCAAGATGTAAATAAAGCTGCTACAGTGCACTCTTAGTTAGACAATAAAAATAGATGAACTAGCTGTACCAGTGCCTGGATGGTCCTTCAAACTTATGACAAATTAAAACTAGCCTCATACTTAAATGCACTCTGCACACATAAAGAGAAAGCTGATGGAAATCTGATTTGACCCATTACCATTTTTGGCAAACAAACCATCCTGGAAGTACAGTAGTCATACATCCTGTAGATTATGTGGATCCCAGAAGAAGTATTTTATTCATTCAATTTGTATATTCCCCCCTTTTTTTTAAAGCATTTGTATTATTATAGAAACATAGTTTTAATGTGAGGGGCATACAATCATGTAGAACAGCGTTAGTAAAATCTTGATCCAGCAGAACCTCAGTTTAATTGTAAGATGATTAAATATTTGAGTTTACATGAAAAATAATTCATCGAAATGACTTGCCAAGTAATTTTTGCTGGGTGCTTGTGAACGAGATCACTGGATGGTGCAGGAACGAAGGCTCTAATAGACTTACTATTGGTGTTTTGATTTGATTTTAGTCAAATATTTTGGGAAATAATCATATGTACAGCACAGGTTCTGCTGTTTATTGCTAGTGGTCAATGTTGCTTAGGGGCGAAATGGATGATTATTATATATTAATGATCCAGGCAGACTAACAACCCTTTGGCACTTTACTGATGAATATTCACCATCAAGTCAGGGTGATTTTATAGTCAGTTAATCTCTTGTAACTGTGATATATTGGTGTTTTTTTCCTCACTAACGATTTAGGAAGACCTCAGCCTTCGGTGAGATTGTGGCATTTTATGACATCTTGTTAATTAATCATGTATTATCTATATATATAAAAACGAAAGTATGTCTGTTTGTCCTTTATGCATTACTATACCAGTCATCCGATCACCATGAAACTATGGGAAGTTGCTGAGTACACTACCACAAAGGTTTCTGGCCCAAAACAAAATATATATATATATTAAAAAATAATAATTGTTAAAAGTTGTTGAGTACACTCCCGCGAAGGTTTCTGGCAAAAAAAAAAAGAAAAAAAAAAGAAAAATGTGTTAAATATCAGCCCTCTGGCCCCCAAGGGCCCTCATACTCTTTCAAATACTGAACTTTTACAGTTTACAGTGCGATTCGCTTTTGGAATGACCATCAAAGAAGCACAAGGACAATCGCTGCAAGTGTGTGGACTAGATTTGGAGAATACGTGCTTCTCACATGGACAACTGTATGCCAGCTCACTCGAAAAAATAAACTAAATTAAAACAACACTTTAAAATGTTTTCCATATTAAAATGAATAAGGTTAAATAAAAATCACACAATGTAAATTGAATGTTATCATAACAAGTTTCCTTAAATTTCCTTTCTTCTGAGATCGCAGCAACGCGCGACGGGTAAGCTAGTATTTAATATATCTGCAGTGTAGTAACATTGCTATGGTTTTTATTACCTGAACAATAAAGATTTTTGTTTGTTTGTTTGACTCTTAGTTCTAATTCTAGGGAGAGATATAGTGGCTCAGCCATTACCTGAGGCATGTGGTCTTTCAGTCACTGGGTGATGGTGGACATTAAGAGCCTTATATGGTATTTTGAAATGTGACACTGAGATTGATGTAACTGGTATCGAGTGAAGGATGATATGGTAATTTCCCCCCCCCCCCCTCCCGCTTTCTCCGCCCTCACTGTTCCTCCCAGTTGTCTCTTGTGAGTGAATGTATATAGTTTCATTATAATGGATCTGGTTGCTTATATAATAGTCATGACCCTATGGCTTAGCCTAGAGAAGTTGCTGGAAATGTGCTGATAGAATGTCGTGGGGAGCAAACTGTGTCCTTCCATGGTGCCTGGATATTGATCCAATGGCAGGCCGTGAATGTTGATATAAATTGTTGGTAGTACAAAGTATATTGGCATATTGTCTGTATATGACTGAGACAATTTTATTTCCTTTTTCTTCTCTTTTTGTTCATCTGTGTAATGACCCCATGCAATATTCAACATTGTAAATTGTTGTTCCAACTGGTACTTGTTGCTTTTATGCATGTCTGTTTCATGTTTCCTATATCTAAAAAAAGTCAATAAACAGATAAAAAAACCTCAGAAAACAGAGATCTGGTAAATGACACTGGCTGCAGAGGAAAAGTCTTTCGTGTTGATGCTAGGAGGCTCTCCATGATAGATTGTCCGGTAAACAGTCAAAATATCGATTACAGTAATTTCGACCACACTAATATCGAGTTGCAAATATCGAAAGGACAGAATATCGATGGCCAGAATATCGATGGCCAGAATATCGACCCTAAGGTAAGTAATATCGAAATTACTTATATCGATAGCATATATATCGATGTAAGTAATATCGAAATCACTAATATCGATAGCATATATATCGATGTAAGTAATTTCGATTTTCTAATATGTGTTAGAAATTTTAGTTAAGTATTTAAAGTAATTGTTATAATATGTGTTTAATATGTTTTTATAACTTAAAGAAATATAAAAGTAAATTATATGTTTTACTACCAGAGCGGGTTGTGGGTTTTTAGGGGAATAGGGTGGGAAGTAATTTATTTGTAATTAAATAATTATTTTTTAATGATTAATTTATTTTTCAATTAAATATTAATTGCCAATGAATTATTTTAATTGATTAATTGATTAATTAATTGATAATTTATGTATATTTTTAAGTAAATTATATGTTTTACTACTGGAGCGGGTTGTGGGTTTATAGGGGAATAGGGTGGGAAGTAATTTATTTTTAATTAAATAATTTTTTTAAAAAGATTAATTATTTTACAATTAAATATTAATTGTCAATTAATTATTTTAATTGATTAATTGATTAATTAATTGATAATTTATGTATATTTTTAAGTAAATTATATGTTTTACTACTGGAGCGGGTTGTGGGTTTATAGGGGAATAGGGTGGGAAGTAATTTATTTTTAATTAAATAATTATTTTTAAAAGATTAATTAATTTACAATTAAATATTAATTGTCAATTAATTATTTTAATTGATTAATTGATTAATTAATTGATAATTTATGTATATTTTTAAGTAAATTATATGTTTTACTACTGGAGCGGGTTGTGGGTTTATAGGGGAATAGGGTGGGAAGTAATTTAATTGTAATATTAATTAATTTTGGGTAAAGGAGTACTTTTAGTGTTAGGGTCAGTTTTCAGTTTTTGGGTAAAGGGGTATATTTAGGGTTCAGAGTCAGTTTTCAGTTTTTGGGTAATGGTGTATTTTTAGGGTTCAGGGTCAGTTTTCAGTTTTTGGGTAATGGGGTATTTTTAGTGTTCAGGGTCAGTTTTCAGTTTTTGGGTAAAGGGGTATTTTTAGGCTTCAGGGTCAGTTTTGACTACTGTTGCACTCTCTGGAGTAGGAATAGTAATTTTTACCCTTATGTTATCCAATGTTTTATATAATTAATTGTAAAAAAATTTTTTTTTATTTTTTATTACTTACATTTTATTTATGTTATTGTTTTATGTTTGTAAATGTTAATTAGTAAATTAGAATATATTTTATTAATTTATAAATTAGTAAAATAAGTATTAATACTTATTGTTCTGTATTTATATATTATATATTTAGTGTATATATTTAATTAATGTATTAGTAATATATATGTATTAATTATTTAATTTTAAACATTTTTAGATACTTTTAAATATGTATATTTTATTTATTAGTGTTATATACTTAATTTTACATTTATATATATTTAAAAAAATATCGATATTTTTAACATCGATATTTTTTACATCGATATTACATTTTCGATATTTTTGTACTTACCATGTTGTAGATAGGATGTCGATATTTTTGCCTTCGATATTGTTGACTCGATATTCTTGTAGGTCGATATTTGTGATTTCGATATTCTGTCAGTGATCCAGATTGTCCTTCTTACTCTGGAGCATGAAGGAAAATACTAACTTAGAAGGTCTATCAGTTTAAGAAGCAGGGGCATGAAGAACTTGGCAGGTATGGTAAATCAGGTCACTGAACTTTAAAAACAATAAATTATCCATGTTTTTGCAGTATTTCTTACCTCTAGCAAAGATTAAACCTGTATTAAGCCCCACCTGAGAAAATGTCTTTTCCTAAGCACATCAACTTCCCTGATGTCCACTATCCAGGGACCGCATTGTGATTTTGTTTCTTAGTGTCAAGATGGAGCAAAAGACGTATTAATCCTCTAAGCTTGGGATTTGTGGTCTTCGGTGGCATCAGGGTGTAACTACACCACATTTTTCCGGGGCAGCTCTAATATTTTTAGTTCTTCACGACCTCCCCTTAGTGTTGGCAGCAGGCGTGGAAAGGACCATTCATTGGCTAAGTACAAGATGGTGTGGGGAAACTAAAACGCACAATGTGCCACATTACTTCATTAGCTCAGGTCCAGAGGTAGATCATACACCATTGGGCTGATGTGATGGACGGTTAGCAGGACCTGCTAGACCTGCTCAGACTTTAGGTTGTGGCGCCAACAAGTAAGAGCTGATTAATAATCTATAATGTTATATTTTGATTTTGTTACTTTTCAGGATGCATTATAGACGGCACTAACTTTGCACCTATACATTTGCAACAAAGATGGTGGCTGCAGGCATCCTGCCGCAACCGCCACACTATGTTATCTCTCAGCTTTCCGTTCACATCCGTGTATGGATTACAGGAAAAACGGCACACCAGGTAAGTCCAGCACAAGAACCTTTATTGTGCACTCAGCGAACAAGGACGACGCATTTCGGCGTTATGCCTTTATCAAGTGGCTCCCATTTTGTAAAACTGTGTTTATAAGTCCTTTCTTGAATTCTAGACATAGAGGAAATACTATCATTTCTCTATACATCGTGATTTGTACAAACCTACAATTCAAATCATTGCTTCATACAATTGCATATTTCATTCACGAGGACTAATATACAACACAGTATAACCAACCGCGTTGGTAAGCTGGTACGCGCAGATGGAGACATTATCCCCAATTAATTTCAATAATGTATAGGCTTTGTGGGTAATGTAGTTCTGGCAATGTGAGCGAACTACGACTATCTCACAAAGGGGTGTTCGTACAATCTAGCAGAATTCCGCATTGTTGGCCCAAGTACAGTATTGAACTATACGGACACAAGAATCAATCTGTTTTTATATGTCCAAAAACTCAAGCTGATGAAAATGTACGAAATTCGCTCTAAATCAAAACCATCGAATATTAAGACAATGGAAACTGGAGATGTAAACTTTCAGGTTAATGATTTGGAACTATTGAAAGACATGTATGAACTCGAGATTGGAGATGACAATGAGAGGAGTGACCACGTGATTTTGAGGACGTGTGGTGTCATGAATAAACAGGTCAAACACAGTGGACTAAAGCTCAAAACGAAATATAATCCCAATGTGCCGTACGACAACATTGAAGCTTACAATACGGCAGTCATTGCAGACTTAAAGAAAACTAGGAACAAATTTAAAAACTCACAAAGGGAGAACTTAACGAGCGAACGGAGGATAGCGCTCAAAACTCTTTAAGATGATAGTTCAATTGTAATCAAGCCCTCTGTCATAATGAACTATAAGGATTATAAACAAGAAGCGATGAGACAACTAACAGACACAACCTGTTATGATCTAATCGATTGGGAAAGATGCAGGAAAACCATCAAGGACTATCATATACTCTTAGGTGGATGGTACCACAGTGGACTGTTGGACACAGACGGCCATCTACGGCATCAGCGTTGCTAGGCTGAGGATCGCGGAAGCAGCAATCTTGGGAGAAAAAAGAAAAAAAATATATATATATCTATATATCTATACTAATATAATAAAGAGAGAGCCCAAACCTTTGAGGCGGGTAATCTCAGGAATCACAACACCCAATACAGCGTTGGAAAGGGCAGTTGCAGCAGAAGGACATAGGCTATGCAGACGCCCACCATATACATTTAAAAGGTAAAAGAATCGTGCCAGCAAAGTAGTCCCTTGTGGGCGTGTCTGCGTTGTGCTGTGGGCGTATGCTGGGGGCGTGACAAACGCTGGGGGCGTGTGGTACGTTCGGCCCTTCATGCCATGTCTCATATTGTGTGCTAATCCCACCCTGCTCCCTTTACATACCCCTGCACCCCATAATCATAACCCACCCGTACTCCTTAAAATACCCCAACACCCTTAAACACTAACCCATCTTAACCCTATAAATATACCCTGTACCCCAAAACCCAAACCTATCCCTAAACCCTAAAAATACCCCTGTACCCCAAAACCCAAACCTAGCCCTGAACCCTTAAAATACCCCTTTACCCCAAAACCCAAACCTTCCCCTGAACCCTAAAAATACCCCTGTACCCCAAAACCCAAACCAGGCCCTGAACCCTTACAATACCCCTGTACCCCAAACCCCAAACCTACCCCTGAACCCTAAAATACCCCTGTACCCCAAAACCCAAACCTAGCCCTGAACCCTTACAATACCCCTGTACCCCAAACCCCAAACCTACCCCTGAACCCTAAAATACCCCTGTACCCCAAAACCCAAACCTAGCCCTGAACCCTTAAAATACCCCTGTACCCCAAAACCCAAACCTTCCCCGGAACCCTAAAAATACCCCTGTACCCCAAAACTCAAACCTAGCCCTGAACCCTAAAAATAACCCTGTACCCCAAAACCCTAACCTACCCCTGAACCCTAAAATACCTCTGTACCCCAAAACCCAAACCTAGCCCTGAACCCTTACAATACCCCTGTACCCCAAAACCCAAACCTACCCCTGAACCCTGAAAATACCCCTATACCACAAAACCCAAACCTAGCCCTGAACCCTAAAAATACCCCTGTGCCCCAAAACCCAAACCTAGCCCTGAACCCTACAAATACCACTGTATCCCCAAACCTACCCTGAACCCTAAAATACCCCTGTACCCCAAGACCCAAACCTAGCCCTGAACCCTTAAAATACCCCTGTACCCCAAGACCCAAACCTACCCCTGAACCCTAAAAATACCCCTGTACCCCAAAACCCAAACCTAGCTCTGAACCCTAAAAATAACCCTGTACACCAACACCCAAACCTACCTCTGAACCCTAAAATACCCCGGTACCCCAAAACCCAAACCTAGCCCTGAACCCTAAAAATACCTGTGTACCCCAAAACCCAAACCTGGCCCTGAACTCTTAAAATACCCCTGTACCCCAAAATCCAAACCTACCCCTGAACCCTAAAAATACCCCTATACCCCAAAACCCAAACCTATCCCTGAACCCTAAAAATACCCCTGTATCCCAAAACCCATACCTCTCCCTCAACCCTAAAACTACTCCTGAACCCCATAACCCAAAACTATATCTGAACCCTTAAAATACCCAAACACCCCAAAACATATACCTCAGTACCCCAAAACATATACCCCTATACCCATACTTACCTTATCCAAACATTAAAAAAGAAACATGCTTTTACCATTCATGCATTTACAACAAATTTCTTCGTAAATGTATGCGTGGTAAAAGCATATAAAATGTAATGCCATGCGTTATAATGGCATTGCGGAGTCATGGTACTTTCATAATGAAAGTATGCGGAGTGATGGTATGGTGAAAGAAAGTTGCGGAATAATGGGTGTTTACCCTCCCCCGGTAAGTACATTGGTGGCACGGCGGCCCACATCTTCAGCAACATACTCATATTTTTTCACCACCCATTTCAAAAATGCACAGGTCTCTCTCATTGATGGCCAGCACCGACATACCCTTTTAAACACACCTCCTGCCACAAGTTCTAGCTGGGGAGCTACGTTCGAATCCCAACATTCTGCCCTCGGCTGGCTACGCTCCTTTCTCGCCAGTAGAACCCAAAGGATCAGACTCCCACCTTTCCTATCAGAACCCACAGAGATCAATTACGGAGTACCCCAAGGATCATCGCTAAGTACAACGGTCTTCAACATCTATATATCCCACCTTGCCGCCATCGTCAGACTGCTCAGCATAGTATCCTACACCGACAACACCTAGCTCATTCTCTCCCTCTCAAAGGACCCCGAAGCCACCAGACTCAGCTTCCAGGAAAGAATGAAAGACGTCACAGCCTGGATGAGCAGCAGCTGTCTGAAGCTCAAAACGAAGAAAACAGAAGTCCTTGTCATTGGACCCACCCCCTCAGCTTGGGATAACACCTGGTGGCCCACCATCCTCGGCAACCCCCTTACTCCCACGGACCGTGCCCGGAACCTCAGCATCATACTCTACTCCTCCCTTACCATGGCCCGCCAGATCATCGTCATCGCCTCCACCTGCTTCAACACCCTTCGCAAGACCTTCAAGTGGATCCCCCCAAAGCCAAAAAGACGTTCACCCATGTACTCATAACAAGCAGACTGGACTACAGAAATGCTCTCTATGCTGAAATCAACAAATGCCTACTAGGCAAACTCCAGACCATCCAGAACACTGATGCAAGACTCGCCCTTGGCATCCCACGACATGAGCACATCACCCAATACCTGCAAGACCTCCACTGGGTCCCCGTTGAGAAGAGAGTAACCTTCAAGCTACTCACCCATCCCTACAAATCTCTCTACAACAACGGACCCAAATAACTTAATGAAAGAGTCTCCTTCTACGTACCCAAAAGAAATCTCCGTTCCACCGACCTTGCCCTAGCAGGAACCCCTGCACATCCGCAGAACCAGAGCGAGTGGAAGAGCCTTCTCCTATGTCGCGGCTAAGGCCTGGAACAAGCTCCTGGTCAACATCAGACTCTCCCCTACTCTGCATACCTTCAGGAAGAGCCTCAAGACCTGGCTCTTCGGCTAATCTGAAGCTGCAACCCCCCTGGCGCCGTGTGACCCTCACAGGTGAGTAGTGCACTTCACAAATCCCTGACTTGATTGATCGATTGACTTAGATATCAATTGACAGACTGATACATTCACACAACCAGTCACTTATCTATACATTCACTGAGACACCTAATTACTGACTTATACAGTCAGTCATGTACCCACTCAGCCATCCAAACAGTCACTCATACACCCACTGATTCACCAATAAACCTAGATATATATTTAGCACTCATAATTTTTTTTTTAAACTCACAGTATGATGTCATCAGTGATGTCATTTGAGATGTCATCAGTGATGTCTTCAGTGTTGTCACTGACCATGTCATCAGGGATGTAATATGTGAGGTCATAAGCATATAAGTCATATACACAACCCCTGCTTCCAAAGGAAAACAGCATGCACACGAGGACTGCAGAATTAAAACTTTTTTAATGCATTGGGCCTCCATCGACAGAGCAACCAGGAGAGACGCATTTCGGCTGTAGCAACAGACTTTATCAATCTGGTGAGTGCCATTTCCCTCATACTATTTATCGTGTCACATTTATAGACATAGTAAAAATACCTCATATTTCAAACATCATCTAATGCATAAAAATACATTGCATTTTGGGTCCATAAATCAATTAATACCTTAAAATACGAAAATCGCTAGCACCAAAACATGAAGTACAAAATAACTTAGGGGCATATTTCCAACAACTAGCGATAATTATCGCTATGTTGGTTTAGCGGCGATATTTTGATCGCCGAGCTGCGGTGATTTTTATCGCTTAGGAACCTTGCTATTATCAAGGTTTATCTCCTAAGCGATAAAAATCGGCCGAAATGCATGAATATCGCTGAAAAGTCAGCGATATTCATGCATTACCGAGCTAATGCTCTTAGCCATGTTATCCACCTACCATTGGATAACATGGCTAAGAACTTCTCAGGGGCAGGTGTTAGCTTTTGGAGATATTCGCTCTTAGCGTGAATATCTCCAAAAGTTGGTAATAGGAGATAGCGATGTTAGCGACTGTTTCCAGTCGCTAACATCTTGGCATGCCCACTTTGCATGTCATTAGTGATAAATATCACTGACATGCAAAGTGGGGCCCAAGATGGTCGCTATCTCCTACTAGCTGTCGCTAACTGGTGTTAGCGACAGCTAGGTAATAGGGAGATAATTTTATCTCCGCTTTCTTGGCTTTTAAAGCCAAAAAAGCGGAGTAAACCCTCTTGATAATATGCCTCTTAGTTCATCTTTTAAAATACCTTCTTTAAATCTTCTTTAGAGATTAGCTCAAACCACGTCAGGTAGCATTGACATATAACATGAGCTGTTCGTAGTTCCAACATTATGAAGACGGCAATAAGCTTTACATGTTTCCTTACTCTGTTTGTGGTCGCATATGGTGAACATCATAATTATATCACAACTCCGTCTAATGAGTGAGATAATCTCCATATTTGAAACAAATTGAATATATTGAAAAGCCATGCAGAGTTTCCCAAGCGTGACAGTATATATATGGGTTATCATATCTGACATATAAAGTCAATCACATGAATACCACAAACAACAGCATAAATGTACATATACAATTGTTAATGAGTATTAAACAGAATATAATTAATACTTTCCCTCATTCTTAGTTTGCGGTAGATAATAAGTATTAAATGCAGTGATGAGACCAAATAGGGCCTTAATGGGCGGGCTGGAATCGACAAATGCCTTTACTGCAGTGATTCTTCATAAAAAATAAAATCGGCACAAAATCTGAAAGGGAATGTATTCATAATACTCATGATTTTATCACCCGTTCTACTTTAATGGAGCCCAAATAGGCGAACAGCAAATAATCTCGCTCCTTCATTTCTACGAGAACCAAGGCACCCAGCTTGAAAATAGCATAAAATAGCATGCCAGGTTGTAAATGCAGTAAATATGCAAAACTTGGCAATTCTCAGCAGCCCTGGAAGCCCCTCAATCACGAGCCATCTCCTTTGAAAGCACCCATCTTTCATCCTGATATAATATTCAAGGTATTTACTGTCCAGAGCAAAACATTTCAAAATTCACAGCCTCTCTTCAAAAGCTCCACCCCTAACGTTTAACAAATCACACAATAGCACTTATCACGGGTAATTATCCTCATCTATGTAAATGCGGTGGAAATGTACTGGGAAATCAATGCCTGCTGTTTCACCGTTCAGGAACCCACACAGCAATTGAAATCCCTGAGCTAGAAAGGCTTACTGATGGGTGAAAGTTTTTGCATGGATGCTATTGTTTGTGGCATTGAAGTGATTCACTTGATATGTCAGATTTTTCCATGGTTGTTGCAAAACTAATCCCATTGAAACAGAGAGTATATGTACTATTTTCAAAATGGCATTGCTCATTCTATGACTAACCTTTCGCTTGAAACAATCGACGCATTAGAAGCTCAAAAGCAACATTCTTTCGAAATCAATTTGACTGGGAAATTAATCATCCAAAAAACTGTTCGAACTTATCAAAAACCAAACAACCAGAGAAAGCAATGTCCCATCCTCTGACAACAAAACTCTACTGAATTGAGGAACCTTTTCCTCCTTCGAATCAAAAACCAAACAACCAGAGAAAGCAATGCCCCATCCTCTAACAACAAAACTCTACTGAATTGAGGAACCTTTTCCTCCTTCTTTGCTGAGAAAACCATGTTAATCACCATGGGATCCAGAATGCCCTGAAACTCTTACCTTGCCTAGCCCCCCCCCCCCACACCCCTTCCCCCATTGCTGAGGAAGAACGCGTGAAATCCTCTCCACACAAACCTAAAAACAAAGCAGTCAGGTCCTGTTATAAAACCTTTGATGAAAATGACATCTCAAAACTTCTAACCTCTCTGAAATATTCCAGACACTTCATGGATTTCCCTCCCTCCAAATTTCTTAATGAATTTATTCACCTTCTGTCACTGTTAAGGACAGGAATTATCACAGCCTCATTTACCCAAGTCTCAATACTAGACTAGCTAAAAGTGGTCAGGTCACTCCTATCTTAAAATACTCTAACTCTGACCAGTATGCCCCTAACACATTTGGCTATTCTATTAGAAAATGTGTGCACCTACAACTCGGCAATCACATTGAGGAATTCCAACTCCTCGACCAGTGTCAATGGAATTCAGACAGGGCCATAGCACCAAAACTACCCTGCTTCACATTATAGATAATGCGCTCTGCTCTCTGGATCAGAATGAATCTTGCTTACTAATACTACTGGACATGTAAGCAGCGTGTGGCACTGTCAGTCTTGAAACACTTCTGAGTCTATGGGTCTCTCAGGCACTGCGTTAAAATGGTTCTTATTCTTTCACAACAGATATCAGTGTGTTCTAAACAACCGCAAGTTCCACTCTCTCCCAACACTTTTGGAACTATACATGGAGAGATCATCTCTCAGCCCCACACTCTTCAACATCTACATGTCATCGTCAGACAGCATGGGCTCAGCATCGTATCCTACGCCGAAGACACACAGCTCATCCTCTCCCTCACGAAGAATCCCAAAGACACCAGATTCAGCTTCCAGGAAGGAATGAAGAATGTGACAGCCTGGATGAAGGACAGCTGTCTGAAGCTCACCTCAGAGAAGACCGAGGTCCTCATCTTCGGACCCTTCCCCACTGCCTCGGACAACACTTGGTGACCGTCCGACCTCGGGAGCCCACCCACCCCCACCGATCATGCCCCGAACCTCGGCATCATCCTCGACTCCTCCCTCTCCATGTACCAACAGATCAACGCCCTCGTCTCCACCAGTTTCAACTGCCTTCGCATCCTTCGTAAGACTTTCAAATGGATCTGATCCGACTGCAGAAGGACCGTCACCCACGCACTCATAACCAGCAGACTTGACTACGGCAACACCCTCTACGCTGGAATCAACAGAACTCTTCTACACAGAATCCAAACCATCCAGAACGCCGCAGACAGGCTGGTCCTCGGAACTCCCTGGCTGTAGCACATGACCCAACACCTACGCGGCCTCCACTGGCTCCCCGTCGAGAAGAGAGTCACTTTCAAACTCCTCACCCACGCCTACAAAGCCCTCAACAATATCGAACCAAATACCTCAACAAGAGAGTCTCCTTCCACGCTCCCAAGAGAAACTTCAGGTTCCACAGACCTCACCCTGGCAGAGTTCCACCGCATATGCAGAAACAAAACCGAACGAGCCTTATCCTACATCGCAGTCAAGACCTGGAACGAGCTCCCGGTGAACATCAGATGCTCCCCCACCCTGCACATGTTCAGAAAGGACCTCAAGACCTGGCTTTTTGACTGACCCGGAGCCATCTCCCTCCACCCCCTAGCTTCTTGAGACCCTCACGGGTGAGTTGCACGCTATAGAAACCGCTGATTGATTGATTGATGAAGTCCTTAACCGAAATCCTTCAACTCTTTCACATCTCCTAACATATGTATGCAGATGATACTCAGCTCTACATGAGAATCACCTCTATTGATGACATCAGAATCCTCAAAAACACCTTGACTAAAAGACAACACTGGCTGACTCACAACCACCTCAAACTTAACAGCCTTAAAACAGAATTCCTTCTGATGTCTTTGTCCAGTATAACCCGTAGGGTCAATGACTGGCTCCAACACCTTACTGTCTTGAATTGCACACCACACATCATTGACTCAGCTAAATCATTAGGAATAATCCTGGACAACAAGCTCACCATACAAAAGCACATGACTGACGCCACAAGAGGAGCTAATCACCATCTCTGTGATCTAAGAAAATTAAAACCATTCATTCCCACTGCAGATCTCAAAACAGCGGTTTAAGGTCTCGTAATATCTAAACTTAACTATGGTGGATGTTCCAAAACTACACTTGCACCACTGAAAGCGACCTTGAATGCAGCAGCAAGACTCATCACTGACTCCCAAAAAATGAGATCACATCACCTCGACCTTCAATCGCTGAAATGGCTACTCTTTGAGGTGATGATCCATCTCAAAATTGCCTGTATGACCCACAAAGCACCACACCACTACACCCCCTCTTACCTGTCCAAGAAATTGACCCTATCTGGGGGAAACAGACCATCTAGAAGTACAAGCGCCTTTCTACTTAAGTCACATAAAGTCAACGAAAAAAGAAAATTTATAATCAATCCTTTTCTGAAATTGCACCTACTATCTGGAACCCTCCCCCCCCCTCGGTGCAACCCTCCACTTCCATCTTCAGGAAAGAAGTTAAACTGCAACTAGCCAATAGATTTCTCTCACACCGAGGCCACACCTCCCTCCCCTCAATCACGATGCCTACTTGCCTGTCTGACGTTCCATTTTCCCATGCCTCTGTCCATATCATCAAGATCCAAGAGGCTTTTCCTCTCCCATCATCTATACACCGTCCCAACACCTATCGGTCTCCGCCCATGCCAGTATTTATGAACGACTATGGGTCTCTGTCTCTATCACTTTTACTTGCTTATGTATCTATATCAATATGTATATATGAATAATTTTTTTGCCTATCTGGAGGAAACAGTATTATTTTGTTTCATGTATCTCACTTATTGTTTGTGTAATAACTACCTCTTATTATAATTGTAAAGCAGCCTGTCACCTACAAGGGTCTTGTTTGCGCTGTATAAAACACTGTAAATAAAAAAAATATATATATATATGTATATTTACTGAATAAACGAAAATTAAAGTAACGTCATAATTAGGTGTCCAGTGTCCTTTAGTGGACTGGCTCCTTTCACAGCGCAGCACAGCCTGGTAGCTGCTGCTGTCCCCATCTGCTGCTGCTGTCCCGGGTGTCAGGAGCTTGAGGCGCTCCTCCACCCGCAGGCTCCTCCCTGCCCCCTATCCGTGGTAGTCCATTGGTATAGCATCACTGCTCTGCTGTTTCACTGCCCTTCTGTATCTCTTTCTGCTTTTTCTGTCTCTCTTTCTGAGTTACGCCCTCTCTTTTTAATTCTGTCTCTGCCTTTGGGTCATTTTCTTTCCTATACCTTTTTCCTCCTGTTTTTTCTCCCTCTTCTCCCCTGCCACTGTAATCACCAGCAGCCTCACCCCCCTCCAGTGTCTCTTCATGCTCCAGCTTTTTCCTGCCTCCCAGCTGTCCAGCCCCCGCAGCACTACTTAATGGCGGCCGCTGCACAGTGAAAATGCAATCCTGATCCCTTAGTGGACTTGCTCTTTCCACAGAACAGCACTGTCTGATAGCTGCTGCTGTCCCCACCTGCTTCTGCTGGCCCTGAGGTCAGGACTTCGAGGCACTCCTCAACCCACTGACTCCTGCCTACGCCTCATCCCTGGTAGTCCAGTGGTAGAGCGTCACCTCTCTGCTGCTTGACTGCCCTTCTGTCTCTACTTTTTCTGTCTCTCTGTCAGTGTTTGTTTCTCTCTTTTTCTTTCTGCCTCTGAGTTTGGCTTGTTTGCTTCCTTGTTCCTTTTCCCCCCTGTTGTTTCTCACTCATCGCCTCTGCCGCTGTGATCCACAGTGGCCCGCCACTCCAGTGTCCCTTCCTGCTCCCGCATTTATTCACCTCCCAGCTGTCCTGCCCCCGCAGCACTACTTAGTGGCAGCCGCTGCGCAGGCACGCAGTTGGTGTGCCAAACCCACACCTATGGCAAGCACCCGTCTGTGCCTAGACAGCGCCCTGCACCAGGGACCCTGCTTCCCAGACATTCCACCGCTATAACACCAGCACCCTCTTTGGCCTCAACCCTGGACGCCATGCCACCTGCCATCTAGCATCACCAAGAAAACCCATGGACCCTTCGCCTGCCGGAACTGCAATTGCACCTTCACCCATGCCAACACCCCAGCTCCTCTCACCGCCCAGCTGACCAAAAGCGGACCCGCCTGCCTCAACTGCATCTTCCTCAAAGTGTGGTCCCTCCACAAACATGCCACAGACAAATGGGACATCCTTGATACCCCCTCTCCTGAAATCAAGGAAACCTAGACTGACCCCTTACCTGGACCAGACATCACGATCGCTATCCCCAACAGCTACAAAATCACCCACAAGAACCGCCCCAACTGTCCAGGAGGAGGCATTGTTATCATCCACAAGAGCACACTCCGACTGACCATGCACTCTGATGACCATGGAACACCTTCACTTCCAGATCCGTAACACCACCACCCTCCACGTCACCCTCGTGTACAACTCCCCTGGCACCCGACTGCCCTTCACCAAAGCTATTGTAGACCTTATTGCACCCCAGGATCTCCCATCCACCAACTACATCCTACTCGGAGACCTTAACTTCCACATACACAACCCCAGTGACCAGAACACTGCTTCCTTTCTGGAGAACCTCCCCAACATTGGACATAAGTAGCTAGTCACCACACCGAACCAGCCAGCCAGAGAGACGCTCGACCCCATCTTCTCCGCCAGCAGGAACATCAGCTACAGCCACACCACAAACTCTCCTGGATGACCACTACTGCGTGCATCTTGCCTTCGTCACGCCCACCTTATATATCACCACCCTCATTGAACCCCCGTCACAGTTGGATCAATGCCACTGAAGAACTTCTCGTCAACTCCCTCAGCACAACCACTCCACCAAAAGAACTCTTCTTCATGAACAAGGAGTTAGCCAGGCCCAACAGCGAGACCACAGACATTCCTCCCTCCCAAGATCTCTGCAACAAATTTGGCACCTTCCTCCACCACAAGTTCAGTAAGATCTATGAAAGCTTCCACACCCAGATCCGACCAGTACAGCCCCCACCATCTCACACAATCACACTGCACCCCAATAGACTGTGCTCTGCTGGACCCCGCTTGCAAAAGAGACACACTCAAGAGCATGAAAAGCATTCACTCAAGAGCTGCAACAGATCCTTGCTCGTACTACATCTTCCACAGAGTAGCCGCCGCCATTACCCCACAGCTTTGCTGCACTATCAACTGCTCCATCAAAACCGCCACCTTCTCCAACGCCAAGATCAACCCTCTGTTGAAGAACCATACTCAGAACCGACAGACTTCAAGAACTTCAGACACATCTCCCTCCTCCCCTTCCCAGCTAAAGTCATTGAGAAGGCCATTAAAGCCCAACTTTCCAAGTCCAACAAAGTGAACCACATCTTGGACACCTCCCAATCTCGCTTCTGAAGCAACCACAGCACAGAGACTGCACTCCTCACCGCCACCGATGACATCCACTCCCTCCTCAACAAGGGTGAGACTGCAGCCCTCATCCTGCTAGACCTCCTGTCCTCATTCAACCATATCTCCCACTGCACCCTAATCATGAAACTCCACAAAGCTGGCATCCGCAACAAGGCACTGGACTGGATGCACTCCTTTCTCACTGGCCGGACTCTGTGAGTTAGACTACTACAGTCCTCTCAGAACCCATACAGATCAGCTGTGGAGTGCCCCAGGGTTCCTCCTTGAGCCCCACCCTCTTCAACGTCTATGTGGCCCCCCTTGCAGCCATCGTCAGAAGCCACAAATTCAACATCATCTACTACGCCGAAGACACTCAGCTGATCCTCTCCCTCACCAAAGAACCCACAACCGCCAGAACTAACTTCGACAGTGGGATGAAGGCCGTTGCTACCTGGATGAAAGACATCTGCCTCAAGTTCAACTCGGAACAAGACCAAAGCACTCATCCTGGGACCCACCCCTTCAGTCTGGGTCGAGTCTTGGTGGCCAGCCGCTCTGTGATCACGGACACATTCTCGGCATCAAACCAGACTCATCACTCACAATGAATCAGAAAATCAACACAGTTTCCTCTGCCTGCTTCCACATGCTCCACCTGCTTCAAAAGACATTCAGATGGATCATCACAGAATCCAGAAAGACGGCTGACCATGCACTCATCACCAGCAGACTACGGTAACACACTCTATGCCAGTGTCACCCAGAAACAGCTGAAGAAATTACAGAACATTCAAAACACCGCAGCCAGATTGGTCCTTGACATCCCGCCACATCATGCATGACCTCCGAAAAATCCACTGACTCCCAGTCAACAGGAGAATCAGCTTCATGCTCCTCACTCATGCCTACAAAGCTCTACATGACGAAGGGCCAGCATACCTGAACCATCGCCTCGCATTCCACGTACCCACCAGACAACTTCGCTCCACCCAACTCACCCTAGTCTCTGTCCCCAGGATCCACAAGACCAGAACTGGATAAAGTTTGTTCTTCTACCTCGCCACCAATACCTGGAACACCCTTCCTCTCCACCTCAGGCAATCTGCATCGCTGACCCAATTCAAGAAGGTCCTCAATACCTGGCTCTTTGAATGATCCTCCACCCAGTGTGACCAGCAGCCCCCAGCGCCTTGAGACCCTCACTGGTGATTAGCCGTGCCATACAAGCCCCTAATTGATTGATTGAGGTGAATATGTCAGTGACAACATTAATGTTTTGAACTCAAGTTTTATAAGGTGTTCAATACCTCTAAACACATATGGTGCATTTGAAGCACAAAGGTTTTAGTAAACATCTACACCTGTTAGCTGGACACAGGCCGCCCAAAATTAGGTTGGTTAATGTTTGCGGGGTGTACAGCTGATGGGGTTCACATGCAACCAGTCAAGACCCTAATTCACTATACGGTTGTAGGATAACCTGTCAGGTCCCCTCAGGGTCCACTGAAGTTTAGGAATGATTATGAATAAAGAGACAGATCCTGCTTGTTATTACTTGGTTCTTGGAATAAATTCCTCAAATTCCACATATCATGTGCATAAATCCATGATTTTATATCTAACCAAGTGACAGGACCCATATAAACCTTTTAATGACATATGCCTTGAGAAAGCCCTAGGTTGGATAGCCACATGGGCAAAACATGTGATGGCTATTCATTTCTTGCACTATTCTGATCACTTGGCTAAAATTAAATCATGGATTTTTGCACATGATCTTTGGAATCTGGAGAATTTATTCCAAGAACCAAGTTATAACAAGTAGGATCTGTGTCTGTATTCAGAAAATTAGGTTGAAACGTAATATTGCAGTTGGTGAGTGATTTCCATGGTTTCTCAGTTTTAATATCCACCTCCGTTTTCAAATGCAGACCCTACACAGTTCCCCCATGGTACCAACTGGGGCTTGATTACCCCGAGTGTGATCTATTGCGGTATTGGGATGCCCTGGCCTTGGTGTGTACCAGCATATCTCATTCACTGGTATTGCATTTGAAGGCAAACAGAGGGGAGAGCCATTGTTTGTTCCCACTGTTCAGTATCCTCCAATGTTTTCAAACAATGTTTTGTACTCTTTTTGAGATAGGGGTGCATGAGGTAACACACACTATTCTGTCTTTGTTTGTTTTTGTATTCATCTCCAAAAGGGAGTCTCTGTTATTGTTCTTGGCCAAGTACTGGCTCTCCTTACAGTCTTCTTAGGGTAACTGCGTGCAATACATTTTGTTGGTCTTGTCCTTAATCTAATTTTGTACCTTCATTTCTATTCATGTGTTATCAATGGCGGTGACAAGGGCTAGAAAGATTGCATAGTTCCTTTTGATTACACATGTTTAATTCAGGTATACATCTCTGGTGTTTACTCAGTGGCCGAATTCCTTAGCCTGCTCGTCACTGCCCTGCCAGCCATGTTACCAAGGTGTCATCACTATACCAGTGTCAGAGTTTAATGTTGTCTTTATATGGATTATTTAGGACAAAGAAATTGTCCTCAATTATCCATATGCACGTAGAGGCAGGCAGCACTCAAGGCAAAGGAACTTCCCATCAAGGTTCCTTGTATTTGATGATAAAGTACATCCTCAAATTCTAAAAAAATCTTTGTGAGGGCTAGTTCAGCAAATTCTATCATTTAATGGTCATGAAGGATCACTTATTTCACTGTCTGGCCATACACTCCATGTCAAAGTGGGAACTAATAATTATTTACTGCTTCTTCACACCATCCAGCTGTCCCCTCCATTGGACCTGCCCCTGAGTTATGAGATAATCCACCCCACCATCAGTGGGAGATAGCGGTTTTGTTGTCGGGACAAAAAATGGAGGCCTTACCGGTGGCTTACAACTATCTAATTCTACTAGAGGAGGAGGAGTCAAAGGAGGCAGCAGCATCCAATTTCTGCAGTGCTCATGGCACGCTCAAAAGTAGCAGCGGGGGCGAGAGGTTGTTTGTGTGGTGGTTCACCTCTCCAGAGGGGTGGGTTGGGGAGATGGGGGAAGGGGTTCAAAAGAGTATAGCAGTAAAAAGAGCAGGAGCAGGGGCATTAGAGTAAAGCTGTTTATGATAATGGGAGTGTTTAAGTATTTCTCTTTGTGTGCTCTTCTGTTGATTTTTATTCAATTGGAAATATGGCAAAAATGACTAATGCGTGCCGCATCATCTCAATCAATGTTAATGGGATATTAAACAAATCAAAATATGGAGCTTTAATTAGGTGGTTAGTGTCTTTCTCGCCCCAGGTAGTATTCTTTCAGGAAACTCATTTTAAAACTAATCTCCCTAAGTTATATCTTCCTGGATTTTTCTTGCATGTTTTCTTTGCTGCGGCCGGACTGGCCAAAAGAGGAGTTGCTATGTATTTCTGCAGCAGTCTTCCTTGGAAATTTGGGCAAGTTCGGAGAGATCTTTTGGGGCGGTGGTTATGGGTCGAAACCAAATTAAACGGAATGATCTTAAATTTTGTAAACTGCTATGGCCCGACAGAGGATGACACCATAGCCCTATTAAAGATCAGCAAGTTACTTAGGGGGTCCACGGGAAAAATAATTTTGGGTGGAGACTTCAACTTTATTCAAGACCTTAAAAAAAACACCTAAAAAAAAAAAGAACTGAAATCCCAAACAAAGAAAGTGCTGGAGGCCTTAAGACAGGAGCATCCGCTGGTAGACCCTTGGTGTCAATCTAACCCTACTGCTGCTAAATTTACCTACCATTCCAATAAATTTTGCACAGCCTCCTAGATCGATTTCTTCCTAATATCACGATCTTTAAAGTTTATAAGCATTGCAATAGGGGCCAACTCATTTTCAGACCACTCCCTTGTGACAATGCAGTTGGAAATTGAAGGGGGCGGGAGAATTCATTCCAGGTGGCAGATGGATCGCCTCCTCCTGCAAGACCCTCATTGGGCAGCCGAAACCAAAAAGTGGATATTAAAGTTTTTTAGAATAAATGAAGATACAGTACACATTTTTTCAGTCTGGGGTGGGTTTAAGGCAGCCATTCGGGGGCAGATGATCGCACGCTCAGCCGAGAGAAAGGCGAGATAAGATTAACCAGCTCCAACAGACAGTAGACAATGAATGAGCTCCAGAGATACTCAGCCCCAGGGGTGTGGAAACGTTGCGACTCAGCTAGAAAGGTCAAAGCTTGCATTAAAAGAGTTTTTTTTATTGAAGAAATTAATAGCTCCAGAACCTTCCAACAACAAGTCTACGTGGAGAGTCAAATGGTGGGAAAGATGCTTGCAGGGCAAACAAAAACCAAACAGGAGAAAGACTTGATATCAGAAATCATTGATCCAAAGACCCAAGATATTATAAAAGATAAAGATGGTATAGCTCTAGTTTTTATGGAACACTACTCACAGCTTTACTCTACAAAATATGAGGTAGGGTTGGGCTAAATTCACAAATATTTAGATGAAGTAAATCTTCCAGTTTTGCCCGGCCGCAGAAATCTTAGATACGGTGAAATCGATTGAAGGGGGGAAGGTCTGTGGAGCAGATGGGCTCCCAATTCAATTTCATAAAATCTTTTCCAAAGAACTGACTCCCTTTTTGGCGAAACTATTTAATGCAGTAAGACTGGGAAGTACTGTTCCTCCTAGCTTTAAGGAGTCTATCATCATTAGTTTTGTCAAAAAGAGAAGAACCATAAGGATGTTAATTCCTTTAGGCCGATTAGCCTCCTTAATGCCGATTTTAAGATTTTAATGAAAATATGGGCTTAACGCTTTACCCCGATTGCCCAGGCTTTAATCTATCCCGATCAGTCCGGGTTTGTGGCAGAGAGGTCAATGTCCTCTAATACTGGGTTTTTAATCAAGGCGTGTGATTTTTCTACAAATAACTAAACTCCAACTCTAGTTATGATGGTCAACGCCGAAAAGGCGTTCGACCTTGTAAACTGGGATGCACTTTTTTTGGCATGCAATAATTTGGCATTCCTGCCCAGATAATTAATATGTTGAACAACATCTATCAAGGTGCCCAAGCCCGGGTGGTAGTACATGCCAATACCATAGGGGCAATAAATATGAATCGGGGCACCAGACAAGGCTGTCCAATGTCCCCCATCTTGTTCACCTTTTTAATCGAGCCTCTAGCTATAAGAATTCGTGCAAACACTGAAATTAAACCCCCAATAGAAGGAATGGTGAAGCTCAAATTATTCAAAGAGGACATAATCTTATATCTTCGACCCGACAAACAAAATCTCAATCAGGCTCTACACGAATTTAGTCAATTTGAATTGATTGGTGGGTATAAAATAAACCAAAACAAAACCGAGGTTTCAACACTGAATGTGGACTATAATTGTTTACCCTTAGAATTAAAATTTCAAGCCCTGAAGGCAGAACGTATTAGATATTTGGGTATTTATGTCTCCAATCAATTTGAACAAATTTTTTAGTTTGAACTATTTAGCGATGCGCAAACAAAAAAAAAATTCTCGACAGGTGGACCCTTCCACCGTTAACTCTGATTGGCCGTGTAGCACTTATCAAAATGTCTATTCTTCCCTTATTGGTTTTTCTTTTTATAAATGCACCGCTTAAGATTAATTCCCATTACTTCAAATAGATTGAGTCAATGATCAGGGATTTTGTATGGAATAGGAAGCTTCTAGGGTTAAGCTGCCTATATCACATTTGGGAACCGCTCAGGGGGGTTTAGCGATACCAAATATTCGCACTTATTATAGGCAGCGATTATGGATTGGTCAGCGCGTTTATTGGAACCTAATGGTCTGTTAGATATGTTTTTTTATGACATAATGATACAGGAGTCTGGATCACAAGTTCCTAAATTTTTAAAAACAGCTAAATTACCAAAAAAGACCCGATACAAGACTGTCCGGGATTTCTCCGATAGACTACAGTCCTTTTTTAAACAAGCTGGGTTTGCTGGATTTTATTGTTTGAAATTAGAGGAGAGTAACATTTTCGGGCTCCAAATCCATTCAAGCAGGCTCAAAAGATGGAAGAACTGTGGTCTAGGAGAATTGGGTCTCTTCCTTACCTCACAGAAACTTATCTCCTGGCAAGAGGTCTTAGATATATCTGATAATCGACTAAAACCGGGGGTTTTGGAGTATCCCCAGATTGTAAACTTTATAAATAAAATGTAATCTGTTGTCATGTGGGATACCATCAGTTCAGGCAAACGCCTTATATTAAGCCAAATTGAAGGGGGTGGGAGATTGGTATACCATACTGAAAAGGGTGAAGAGTCCCCCCAGGTTGAAGAAGTTCTGGCCAAAATAACCCGTTAAAATAATTGTTCCTTCTCGGGGAAAGAATGGGAGGAGATAGTTCAGCTAGGACGTAAGGCCCTTAGAGCAGCCAATTTCAAAAGGATGGCCTTTTTATCTAGGTGGTTGGCCTATTTAACCCCGAAAGCTCTTAATAAACATTTTCCGGGAGTGCAAAATAAATGTTTTCGTTGTCAGACTCAATGCAGAGGCGATTGGCTCCATGTATTCTTTACATGTCTGAAACTTGAAATATTTTGGCATAAGATCTTCTCATCAATAAGCCAAGCCATTATTAAGACGCTTGACCCCAAGGCCGAGGTGGCTCTATTTGGTATCTCCAAAAAAAGGTCTGACCTGACCAAAACTGAAGAGACATACACGGACGGCGAACTGTTCCCTAGTAGCTTGTTCCCTAATCCTCCAAAATTGGAGGTCCGAGGATGTACCATCTTACTTAAAATTGGTGAACAAAATGCTAAGGACAAGGAGGTTTGAAGAGGCTTATGCCAAAAGAGTCGGTGCAACGAAAAAGTTTACTAATGTTTGTAAATTCTCTGACAGCTGGGAGTCCATGACTGATATTTAGCACTTTAGCACTCAGCACTTTACTGTTATATACTTAAGGATAGTCACAATTGCACTATAATGCTGCAGGGCTCTTTGCCAAGGTAGAATGTTTACTCAATGAATGAATACGATCTGTATTGGGGGAAAGGTAAACAACAACAACATTAATGTTGTTTAACCCTGCAATATTTTAGTATTGAGCACTGCTAGCGCTTTTGAAATTAGAACAGTAGGAATGTTAGCACTTGGCACTTTCTTGTTATACATTTACCGGAAGATGCAATGGTATTTTAAAGTAGCAGGGTTGTTCGATTAGATGGAATGTTTATTCATTTAACCCCTTCACTGCGGCGGCTATTCCGCCGCAGTGCTAAGGGGGTGGTGCGGCCGCGCGGCGGCCGCATGCTGGTGACGGAACCGCTTCGTCACCAGCGTCGGTGGCGCTGTGCTTATGACGGAGCGGTTCCATCATGGCCCGCCCCACTCAATGGAACGCTCAGTGCAGGTGCGGAATTCGCGCCGCGCAGGCGCTCCGAGCAGGCCATGACGGAACCGCTCCGTCATCAGCACAGCGCCACCGCAGCTGATGGCGGAGTGGTTCCGTCATCAGCAGGCAATGGGTTAATGATTACAACCCGTATTTGGGAATAAAGGCCAATGACAACAATAATATGTGCTATTGGTCAACCCTGCCGTATTTTCACATTGATCGTGAGACAAACGGTGACGGCGCAAGTGACGTATGGGTGAGAGAACAGCGAAAGACGCAAATTAAACAAAGAGGAAAAACAATATATACAAAGTAAATGGTTCCTCTTTGGTGAATGGGTATTTACAATAAGTTTTGGAACCAAAGGGTGTGTTGCGCCATGAGTTGCGCTGTTTTGTAGGTCAACGGCATTTCGATATTATTGATTTAGGATCTTCATCAGCACCGGGTTGCCGAATGAAGAAGGTCAGCTTAGTGAAGGCGCAGTAACAGAGCCCTGTTAGGCCATGGATGAACCAGAAGGAGCAGACGATCGAGGAAGGGTACAGTCGCAGGCGTCAGTCTTTGGATGCAAGAATGGGTCCAAAGGCGGAACCCGGATCTGGAACCGGTGAGGGGAGGGGAAATACAATTTACTCTGAGGCACAGTCCAGAGATCCGCTATCTCTGCCCCGTGTTGGGATCTTAATAATATGAGCTAAATGTCCAGGTAGGAATCATTTACAGTCTCAATTTTTCAATCAACAGTGTCATAACTATGATCACTCAATTCAGAAAGGTAACCAAGGGGTTTCAACAACAACCAAAAATGAATAGTATCAAAAATATATTTTTATTTTTTGTAGTTTTAAATATTTGTCACTTTTTGTACAGAGATTCAACAATCAGGCAACAGTAAACCACCGACGTCAAATATCATAAATCATAGGGTGGTGTACAACACCTTTACCACATACTGTGGACACAATGAAAGTACCACATGCACAATCTTGTATGTGCACCCTAATTCACACAGTATTGTTATAAGTGAATATATACAATATGGTTGTATAAAAGGTGTTTAGGCGTCGACGTTTCGGTCCAGGTTGGTCATAAAGATCCGGAGGACCATCTTCAGGACAAAAAACGTTGCACAGGGGTATCTAATATAAACATAATTACAGAACATTATCAGTGAAACCCTAGGGTACACAGAGACTTATTTGCAGCTCAAAAACAGAAAACAAAGTGACAAGGCACTAAGTGTGGCATGCGCCTTCAGACCACCACCAAGTGCACTTCAAACAACACCTAGGTATACATGTGCAAAAGCACCTACCATCCATAGGACCACGTGACTAGTGCCTCCATATCTACATCACTAATGTGCTTGAAAATCACTAATGTGCTTGAACCTTATAGGAGTTATATAGAACTTAAATGTATCAAAAACGCCTCACAGGTCGTTTTGAACCAATCAAATTGAATGCATAAAAATCGCCTTATCAGCTAAAGTTATTTGGCTATGCATGCACGTAAAATCACTTACATGTTTGGGGCCGCCCAAATCTATGAAAAACAAACAAGTCCATAATCAGCATAATGCAGCCGCAGGGGTTAATTAACATACAGTTAAAACGTGCCTCCAAGACTTACTGGAGTAGCCAAGAGACGCCGGCTCAGGGGGAGTCCGTGTTTCTGCACTGGCAATCACTCGCGGTAACCTTACTATTCCGCAAGAAAGTAAAGCGAAACCACAATCAGGGGGCTGAACGGGTCAAAGATTCTCAAAATCAAGTCTTAGCTTCTACTTCAAACTTACTTAGTCAAACAGCAGACGCCGGCTCAAAGGAGTCCGTGTGTCTTCTCCAAATGCACTCGCGGAGCCGATCGGCTTCTGCAAAGCGCGTAAATAGAAGTGAACGACATGGCGTCACTTCGGCTGTTAGTACGGCGGCCATCTTAGAGTGGTCTACTAGGTTGATAAGATGCAGGCTAATAAGACAGACAAACGTATATTAGTCTAGGGGAGGGAACTGAAATACACAAATACAGAACTCTTCTACCTACAAATTACTGATGTATTAAAACATACAGCCGTATGTGAAAATCAGGATTCGAAAAAAGGGGACTTACATCAGGGTGGCCAGAGAATGCCATTTAATAAGGGTATTCAGCCCTTTTTCCACAGTATCGCATAACCAGATCAGTTTGTTTTCCCTTTGAGCAAGCAATTTATCCACATTGGGACGTCTCCTTGTACCCCTTACACACTCAATAACAAACCATTTCAGATCAGTGGGAGTATGTGACATGCTGATGAAGTGCTCAACCAGTGGTGCTGTTTGAATTTTGCATCTAATGCGGGACTGATGTTGCGTTATCCGTTTCCTTATTTCCTGTGTTGTTTTTCCCAGGTAATACAGGCCGCATGGACACTGGATGCAGTATACCACGTTCTTGGACATACAATTAGAATGGTGTTTCAACGTGAATTGTCTCCCATTAATACAGCAGGTTTTAGTTACTTGCGTGGTCGCACATGCTGCGCATCCACCACAGGGGAAATGCCCGACAATAGGAGCCAGGCCCCATAGGTTGGTTAGAGTATTGATTTTGGGTTCCCTGTAGGCTTTGACCAAATGATCACGTAGGTTCTTACCTCTTTTAAAGGCAAATCTAGGGATAGCTAATTGGGGTTCAACCTTTTGGATCAAATGCCAGTTGCGTTTGATAATTTTGGTGATTTCTGTGGATTCAGTACCAAAGGTTAAAACACAAGTTGTGGCTACTGTGTCTGGTAAGATGTTGGTCAAAAGCCTACAGGGAACCCAAAATCAAAACAGCACCACTGGTTGAGCACTTCATCAGCATGTCACATACTCCCACTGATCTGAAATGGTTTGTTATTGAGTGTGTAAGGGGTACAAGGAGACGTCCCAATGTGGATAAATTGCTTGCTCAAAGGGAAAACAAACTGATCTGGTTATGCGATACTGTGGAAAAAGGGCTGAATACCCTTATTGAATGGCATTCTCTGGCCACCCTGATGTAAGTCCCCTTTTTTCGAATCCTGATTTTCACATACGGCTGTATGTTTTAATACATCAGTAATTTGTAGGTAGAAGAGTTCTGTATTTGTGTATTTCAGTTCCCTCCCCTAGACTAATATACGTTTGTCTGTCTTATTAGCCTGCATCTTATCAACCTAGTAGACCACTCTAAGATGGCCGCCGTACTAACAGCCGAAGTGACGTCATGTCGTTCACTTCTATTTACGCGCTTTGCAGAAGCCGATCGGCTCCGCGAGTGCATTTGGAGAAGACACACGGACTCCTTTGAGCCGGCGTCTGCTGTTTGACTAAGTAAGTTTGAAGTAGAAGCTAAGACTTGATTTTGAGAATCTTTGACCCGTTCAGCCCCCTGATTGTGGTTTCGCTTTACTTTCTTGCGGAATAGTAAGGTTACCGCGAGTGATTGCCAGCGCAGAAACACGGACTCCCCCTGAGCCGGCGTCTCTTGGCTACTCCAGTAAGTCTTGGAGGCACGTTTTAACTGTATGTTAATTAACCCCTGCGGCTGCATTATGCTGATTATGGACTTGTTTGTTTTTCATAGATTTGGGCGGCCCCAAACATGTAAGTGATTTTACGTGCATGCATAGCCAAATAACTTTAGCTGATAAGGCGATTTTTATGCATTCAATTTGATTGGTTCAAAACGACCTGTGAGGCGTTTTTGATACATTTAAGTTCTATATAACTCCTATAAGGTTCAAGCACATTAGTGATTTTCAAGCACATTAGTGATGTAGATATGGAGGCACTAGTCACGTGGTCCTATGGATGGTAGGTGCTTTTGCACATGTATACCTAGGTGTTGTTTGAAGTGCACTTGGTGGTGGTCTGAAGGCGCATGCCACACTTAGTGCCTTGTCACTTTGTTTTCTGTTTTTGAGCTGCAAATAAGTCTCTGTGTACCCTAGGGTTTCACTGATAATGTTCTGTAATTATGTTTATATTAGATACCCCTGTGCAACGTTTTTTGTCCTGAAGATGGTCCTCCGGATCTTTATGACCAACCTGGACCGAAACGTCGACGCCTAAACACCTTTTATACAACCATATTGTATATATTCACTTATAACAATACTGTGTGAATTAGGGTGCACATACAAGATTGTGCATGTGGTACTTTCATTGTGTCCACAGTATGTGGTAAAGGTGTTGTACACCACCCTATGATTTATGATATTTGACGTCGGTGGTTTACTGTTGCCTGATTGTTGAATCTCTGTACAAAAAGTGACAAATATTTAAAACTACAAAAAATAAAAATATATTTTTGATACTATTCATTTTTGGTTGTTGTTGAAACCCCTTGGTTACCTTTCTGAATTGAGTGATCATAGTTATGACACTGTTGATTGAAAAATTGAGACTGTAAATGATTCCTACCTGGACATTTAGCTCATATTATTTACATTACCCAGTCCTGGTGGGACTATTGGGTGGCTCTGTTCTAGTACTATTGTGAAGCGCAGACGCTGTCTGCAAGGGCCCTTTAATAAGTGGTTTGTCTTATTTGTTAGAATATATATGTCAGCTCTTTGATGTTGTATCTGTTGTATGTTTTGATTACTGTGTTATAGAGATATATAATTTTTGGTTTAACTGTATATGTGTAAATACCTAAATGTCTGAACTCGAAACCATCACTTATACTGATGATTACATCAAGACAATTGCAGGTGGACCTTCTCTCTTAGGCCCTCAAACGAATGCCAGTAGTTTAAATTCCCCACAAAGTACTCTACGCAATAATCTGGAAAGACTCCATAAAAAATTGATTAGAACGGAATTGCATGCGAAATTCCTAAGAGACTGCCTCTCCAATAACATTATTCCGATAGGCCTACAGGTGCGAAATATCCCTTGTATTTTTATAGAGGACGAAGAATATAAGACTGGATTCAGTTTTGTATCCAACAAGTGTTCCAGAAGTTGGATGGTGCTTAGTATAGAGACAGCGGCACGTCTGATAGATAAAATCAAGGCAGAAATTGCAGATCTTGAAAAACAAATACGGGAAGATCCAGCAATTACTGACGCAAACGATTTTTTGAGTAAACTTGACGTGACCATAGCTGAGTTCCAACGTATTAACATCCTGAAAAAAACTGAAAAATTACAAAAAGACCTGAGGAACTATAATCGTGAACGCACCTACCCATACTTGAAGAAAGATTTTTTCCAACAAACAGGGAATCAAGAGAATCCAGCCCCAAAACACACTACTTTTTCTGACTCAGGTTCTTCAAGCTCTGACGACAACCACAATAGAGCAGCCACCTTCCATAGGTCTAATAGAGGAACTAATTCCACACCTTTTTTAGGAAGAGGCCAAACTCCACACAGAGGACGAGCCCGGAATCCCAGACGCGGTTGGTTCAGGAACCAGTACACCCCGGGATTCAGACAAACACGCAACAACTATTACGAATGGTAACCACACATGCCACTGATAATACAGTTGTGCTCACCACCAACCACCCGAATATGGAAGTTGTACCGATTTTTAACCTATCCTCACACCAGTTGACATCCAGGGAGATAGAAGTTCTGAGTCATGGGTTGTCTTTTGTCCCCACCAACAGGAATGATCTGTTCTCAATTTTAGTTGAGGCTCACCGATTTTTCAGAACTTTAAGATTGAAACATTTCTTTCATAAAACAACTACGAGTACACCTAGCAACATTAGTGGCTTGAAATGCCCATCGACATTCTTCCCAGCTAATAACCTAATACCTAAAGAGATGATCACATTCGAAAATGTGGTACTTACAGAAATTGAACAACTCTTCCAAAACAGAAAGTATGTCAGATTTAATCTGTCGAAGGATGACATGTCCATTATCAAAACCTTGTCTGAGTTGGAAGACCTGGTAGTCAAACCGGCTGACAAGGGGGGAGGAATCATTTTGCAGGACAAAACTGCATATGATCAGGAGGCCCACAGACAATTGAGCAATCAAGACCATTATAAAAAACTCTCTAGTGACCCTACGGCTAGGATCCGCAAACTAATCCTCACCCTAACCACTAAAGGCCAGGAAGGGTTATGGCTCAGTAAAAAGGAATTCGACTACTTGAATAAGGATGACTACAGTATCCCGGCGTTTTACACGCTACCAAAAATTCATAAGAATAGTCAACAACCGCCGGGAAGACCAATTGTGGCAGGCTGCCAGTCCATTCTCCAACCCTTAGCAGAATACGTAGATCATTTCTTAAAACCATTTGTTCCCTCTACCAGGTCATTCACCCAAGACAGTAGAGATGTAATTGTGAAATTGGAGGGTGTCCATTTTAGCCCCACTCATAACATTCTGGCTACAATGGACATCGAAAGTCTCTACACTAATATCCATCAGACAGAGGCACTACAAGTAATTTACAACACTCTAGAGACTCGTATTCGGCCTCACCAAGTTCCCACTTGGTTCATCGCTGAATGTGCTAGACTCGCTCTGGAAGAAAATTATTTTCTCTTTAACAACGACTTCTTTGTCCAACTGAAGGGTGTAGCAATGGGAGCAGTTTTTGCTCCCACAATAGCGAATCTGTTTGTAGCAGATTTTGAGGAAAGAGTCATTTATGACAATAACCCCTATGCAGCAAATTTGGTTCATTATTTAAGATACATCGATGATGTCTGCATCGTCTGGAAGGGAAGCATGGACAGGTTGGAGGAATTTCACGGTTGGCTTAACACACAGGATGCAAATCTTCAATTCACCCTGGAGAGTAACTGTGAGGCCCTGAATTTTCTTGACCTCAATATCATACATGCTGAAGGGACACTTGCCGTGAGCTTATATACTAAGCCAACGGCACGTAATACCCTTTTGAGGTACAATAGTCACCACCCACGCAATTTACGGGATAACCTCCCCTTCGGTCAATTCCTTCGAATTCGAAGGAATTGTACCAGAAGGGAAGACTATTTCAGGGAGGTAAAAACATTACAAGAAAAACTTGTGACCCGGTCATATCCATACCGACTGGTAAAGCATGCCATGAAACGTGCGTGGTACTATGACCGCCAAGCCCTTTTGCAGAAAAAGCTAACTCCAAACCCCAACATCTTACCAGACACAGTAGCCACAACTTGTGTTTTAACCTTTGGTACTGAATCCACAGAAATCACCAAAATTATCAAACGCAACTGGCATTTGATCCAAAAGGTTGAACCCCAATTAGCTATCCCTAGATTTGCCTTTAAAAGAGGTAAGAACCTACGTGATCATTTGGTCAAAGCCTACAGGGAACCCAAAATCAATACTCTAACCAACCTATGGGGCCTGGCTCCTATTGTCGGGCATTTCCCCTGTGGTGGATGCGCAGCATGTGCGACCATGCAAGTAACTAAAACCTGCTGTATTAATGGGAGACAATTCACGTTGAAACACCATTCTAATTGTATGTCCAAGAACGTGGTATACTGCATCCAGTGTCCATGCGGCCTGTATTACCTGGGAAAAACAACACAGGAAATAAGGAAACGGATAACGCAACATCAGTCCCGCATTAGATGCAAAATTCAAACAGCACCACTGGTTGAGCACTTCATCAGCATGTCACATACTCCCACTGATCTGAAATGGTTTGTTATTGAGTGTGTAAGGGGTACAAGGAGACGTCCCAATGTGGATAAATTGCTTGCTCAAAGGAAAAACAAACTGATCTGGTTATGCGATACTGTGGAAAAAGGGCTGAATACCCTTATTGAATGGCATTCTCTGGCCACCCTGATGTAAGTCCCCTTTTTTCGAATCCTGATTTTCACATACGGCTGTATGTTTTAATACATCAGTAATTTGTAGGTAGAAGAGTTCTGTATTTGTGTATTTCAGTTCCCTCCCCTAGACTAATATACGTTTGTCTGTCTTATTAGCCTGCATCTTATCAACCTAGTAGACCACTCTAAGATGGCCGCCGTACTAACAGCCGAAGTGACGTCATGTCGTTCACTTCTATTTACGCGCTTTGCAGAAGCCGATCGGCTCCGCGAGTGCATTTGGAGAAGACACACGGACTCCTTTGAGCCGGCGTCTGCTGTTTGACTAAGTAAGTTTGAAGTAGAAGCTAAGACTTGATTTTGAGAATCTTTGACCCGTTCAGCCCCCTGATTGTGGTTTCGCTTTACTTTCTTGCGGAATAGTAAGGTTACCGCGAGTGATTGCCAGCGCAGAAACACGGACTCCCCCTGAGCCGGCGTCTCTTGTCTACTCCAGTAAGTCTTGGAGGCACGTTTTAACTGTATGTTAATTAACCCCTGCGGCTGCATTATGCTGATTATGGACTTGTTTGTTTTTCATAGATTTGGGCGGCCCCAAACATGTAAGTGATTTTACGTGCATGCATAGCCAAATAACTTTAGCTGATAAGGCGATTTTTATGCATTCAATTTGATTGGTTCAAAACGACCTGTGAGGCGTTTTTGATACATTTAAGTTCTATATAACTCCTATAAGGTTCAAGCACATTAGTGATTTTCAAGCACATTAGTGATGTAGATATGGAGGCACTAGTCACGTGGTCCTATGGATGGTAGGTGCTTTTGCACATGTATACCTAGGTGTTGTTTGAAGTGCACTTGGTGGTGGTCTGAAGGCGCATGCCACACTTAGTGCCTTGTCACTTTGTTTTCTGTTTTTGAGCTGCAAATAAGTCTCTGTGTACCCTAGGGTTTCACTGATAATGTTCTGTAATTATGTTTATATTAGATACCCCTGTGCAACGTTTTTTGTCCTGAAGATGGTCCTCCGGATCTTTATGACCAACCTGGACCGAAACGTCGACGCCTAAACACCTTTTATACAACCATATTGTATATATTCACTTATAACAATACTGTGTGAATTAGGGTGCACATACAAGATTGTGCATGTGGTACTTTCATTGTGTCCACAGTATGTGGTAAAGGTGTTGTACACCACCCTATGATTTATGATATTTGACGTCGGTGGTTTACTGTTGCCTGATTGTTGAATCTCTGTACAAAAAGTGACAAATATTTAAAACTACAAAAAATAAAAATATATTTTTGATACTATTCATTTTTGGTTGTTGTTGAAACCCCTTGGTTACCTTTCTGAATTGAGTGATCATAGTTATGACACTGTTGATTGAAAAATTGAGACTGTAAATGATTCCTACCTGGACATTTAGCTCATATTATTTACATTACCCAGTCCTGGTGGGACTATTGGGTGGCTCTGTTCTAGTACTATTGGGATCTTAATAAAGCGCAGGAATGGAGCCCCGTTCTGGCTATGAATCGATGAAGGCTGGATTGGGCGAGGGATCCAATTTACTCTGAGGCACGGTCCGGTGACCCGCTACCTGTGTCCATGTTGGGATTTAATAAAGCGCTGGAGCGGAGCCCCGTCCAGGCTGTGAATCGATGAAGGCTGGATGGGGCGAGGGATCCACTGGCTTTCTCCCTGTGTGGGAACCGTGGCGGCTGAATGAAGCAGTCTTCCAGGTCAAAGGATCCTGGATCGGAATGTCGGTCTGATCAGTAGACCGCGATCCGCGATAACGCTGGATTCATGAATCGGTAGACCGTGATCCGCGATAATGCTGGTAATTTCTACCATCAAGAGTTCTGAAACTTGCAGCGGATATGATTAAAGTTCCGCCAAGAGGAGTAAAAGACTAACAAAAATTGACAATTTGACCACTCCACTACTCCTACCCAAGGCATGAAAGGGGCATCATAGTTCAGAGAATAAATAACAGCAATGGTCGGCCAAGATGCAGGAAAATTCCCCTTTTGTGTGGTACCCCAATTCTTGGCTCGATTTTGCTGTCCACTGCATGTGCTCTAACCCCCCAAACATGTTGAAATTGGCCACAAATCGGACACAGCTGCTAAGTAAATGTAAATGTAAATGTCAAGGTATTTGTAGAGTGCACTGCCACCAAGCGGTTTCCTGGCACAATTACTCATACCGCTGTGGAACCCTTCCTGGTTTTCCCTGTGAAGTGTCCACATCTGGGCACCCCCAAGGTGAAGTCAGGCATCCTAGCGCTGTTGGGGCTGGTGTGGAGGTTAAGCAAGCTATTGCCCAGAGTTGCAGCGTGGGGCCCATGATTAGAATAGGCGCCGAGGCGAGAATTGTCAGGTCCGAGGAAATTGAGCCCAAGACCCGCAGAGGCGGGAATTGAACCCTGGTCCCGGGCCAGAACTCTGCATCAGGGTCTGCCGCTCTAACCATTGAGCCACACTCCTCCTCAAGGAGTGTTTCAAATAGTTGTCATATAAAATAAGGCTGGGATGAATTTAGTCATAATGATTCCTGTGAGAATTAAAGGTTATATAGTCTCGAGGATAAGGTACTAGGACAACAAGCATTAGCAAAGATAATGGGTCTGGGCTTACAGTATTTGTGCCCTAGAGTGAGACAACAGGAAGCCAACAGGAGCTGTTGGAGAGGACAATAGTTGTGAAGTGTTCACTGACAAAACAACAATGCCAAAATATCAATGTAAAAAATATCTATGAAAAAATATAGACTACAAAAATATTGACTCCCTATACTTAAACAGGTAAGTACAAAAATATCGACAAAAAACAATCGATGTAAAAAATTTAGTTGTACAAAATATCGATTTTTTATATGTATATATATATATATAAAAAAAAATCATAAATATTAAATAATAAAATAATTGTTAACAATATAAGTTACTTTAAATACACATTTTAACAAAATATAAAAAATAAAATTAATGTAAAAAGTTATTCACACAGGCGTTATAATTTATATATGTGAATATTTACTTTAAAACAAATAATAAAGTGTTATTTTAAAATTATATTAAAAAGTACAAATATATATATATATACCAATAACATAAAATATAATTAAAAAAAACATTCTATTATAAATTAAAACACAAAACTATTTAAAAACAAATAAACTTACATTTCCCAATACAGCCAGTGCAACAGTAGGGAAAGTGTTGCATAGCAGAGAGGTCAAAATTATTATTCCCACTCTAGTGAGTGCAACAGTAGAGAAAGTGTCAGATAGCGGAGAGGTAAAAATTACTATTCCTACTCCAGTGAGTGTAACAGTAAGTAAAGTGTTGGATAGCGGAGCGGTAACAATTACTATTCCCACTCCAATTAGTGAAGCAGTAGGGAAAGTATTGGATAGTGGAGGGGTAAAAATTACTATTCTCACTCCAGTGAGTGCAACAGTAGGGAAAGTGTTGGATAGCTGAGGGATAAAATGTACTATTCCAACTACAGTCAGTGCAACAGTAAGGAAAGTGTTGGATAGCGGAGGGGTAAACATTATTATTCCCACTCCAGTGAGTGCAACAGTAAGAAAAATGTGTAATAGCAAATGGGTAAAAATTACCATTCTCATGCCTGTGAATATACCAGTAGGTAAAGTGTTGAATAGCAGAGGGGTAAAAATTACTACTCCCACTCCAGTGAGTAAAACAGTAGGGAACGTGTTGGACAGTGGAGGTATACAATTTACTATTCCCACTGCTGTGAGTGCAGCAGTAGGGAAAGTGTTGGATAGCATAGGGATAAAATTCACTATTTCCACTCCAGTGAGTGCAGCAGTAGGTAAGGTGTTGGATAGCAATGAGGTAAAAATGACTATTCCCACTCCAGTGAATGCAAAGTAGGGAAAGGGATAGCAAAGGGATAACATTTACTATTCACACTCTAGTCAATTCAAAAATAAAAAATAAAAATATATTTTTTAAAGAAAAATAAATAAATATATATATATATATGGTACAAATTTAAATACAAATGAATTTAATATTAAAAATAAAAAACAAACACATATTATAATGTTAATTGCATTTGGCAAATACCTAAAATAGTTATATAAAATAAAAAATAAACTTCAAATAAATAAATATTTTTAACTAGAAAATATTTACAAACAAAAAAATTAATTATTGCATATATTTATTTATTTCCTATCCTAAAACAACACACAAATTACAACCCACATCTAAATTTTAAGAAAAATGTACTTCCATAATTAACATAATTAATTACCAAGTAAAGAAATAGTATTAATTAAAAATAAATAAAAGTAATACAAATTAACTTCCCAACTTTAACCCTGTAATCCCCACAACACACTGCTAAAATTAAACTGTAAAAGAATTAGTTACATAATTAAAACTTATTTTCAAATAAAAATCTATAACTAGTAAGCATCTAATTATAAAGTAAGTAAAATGTATTTAATACCCACTCATTACTCCTTTAAAAGTAAAAACCACAAACACAATAATAAAGAAATTACACTAAATAAGTATCAATCAATTAATTAATTATAATTACCAATCATGTATTAAGTATTTAAACACAAATTACTTCCCAACATTTAGCACTATAAACCCCACAACAAACACCTAAAGTAATTACACAATTTCCATATTTACCTCAAAATAATTCACCTAATATTAATTAACATCTAATTAATAATTAAATTACTTGCCAGCCTTTACCGCTATAAACCCCATTATTAATTACACAATTTCCATAGTTATTTTTAAATACACTATTAACAATTAACAACTAATTATTAATGAATCAAAAATATATTACTGCCCACCCTTTACCACTATAAACCCCAAAACCCACACCTAATATTAATTACACAATTATCATAATTAATGATCATTTAGTTCATTAATAATAATAAAAACAAATTATTTCTTAATCAAAAATAAATGACTTCCCACCCTGTACCCCTATAAACCCACAACCCGCTAAGGAACTAAAACACACACAATTCAATTCAAATAAAATTAATAACTACAAAAAATGTAACACATATATTAAAAAATATAATCAATTCTTATACAAAAACAATACATCACATACACTAAAAATATATACTAAAATACATAACACTAATCAACATTTAAAACTCGATATTTTGTTTGCCCACCGTTGTGAAGGAGTCCCTCATGCAGGTCAGAGCAAGCAGTGAAGTGAAGGAGAAAGATGCACCCATGCAGTGTTAGGTGAGGGATAAAGACTCCATCTCAGTCAAGATGTGATTGCCAAAAGTCTCAAGCGAATGATGAAAGAGCCTGGTCAAAGTTAGACAATGGTGTAACAGGAAGACCCAAAGTCCGCTCTTTATATATTGGTAATGAGAGATCTGTTTGACAACTCTGCTTCCAAAACCCAGACATACAAATAACCCAGTTATTTAATCTCTTATTCAATAAGATGACCTTTTGGAGGTCACCAAACCAGACTGTCAATAGAAGTCACTAATTAAGTATACATGAGTGTCAACTAGACATTTAGGTGGATTTTCAGGCAGCAGGATTGAGTATACAATCTCCAACCCAATGATAAAATTATTAGACTTGTGCTAACCTGTCATGTCTCTCTATAGTGGACCTGCAGATTTGTAGAGGGCACTATCCCAAGGGAGGATATCCTGATGAGGACCAGGTGTGAATCTAGCCACACCTAAGGAGCCTAGTGGGACTACTCGAAAAGCCTGGTCTTCAGTTTCTTGCGTAATTTGAGAAGTGATTAGCAGGCTTTTATGTGTAGCAGCAGGTCATTCCATGCTTTAGGAGCGATGTAGGAGAAGGCTTGAATGACAGACTGGTTTTCCGTGTGTGTGATTTGTGCAAGTAGGAGTCCAGACGAGCTGGGGTGTCTGGAAAGTTTGTAAGAGGAGATGCATTTTTTGAGGCATGCTGGGCCAGTGTTAAGTAGTACCTTGAACGTGTGAGTGAGGAGTTTGAATTGTGCTTGTTTGTGAATGGGGGCCAGGGGAGATCCTTCAGGTGTTGTGTGATGTGATTGTGGCATGCGAGGTTAAGAGTGATTCCGGCTGCCGAGTTCGGAATGATCTGCAGACTTCTGTGGATTTTTTTGTTAATCTTGGCATAGTGGCTGTTGCCTAGTCCAGCTTGCTTGTGTAATTGTAATTGTAAGGCATTTGTAGAGCGCATGGCTGCCCTAAGACTCCCCAGCACTAAAAGTGGTTCTGCTAGTGAAGTGCCGCGCATACACGTATTTAGCGGGGAACCAGCCAGGTCCTTAATTTTTTCCTGAAAGAGGTTTTGATAGATACTGCTTGGATTTCAAGTGGGAGGGCATTCCACAACTTGGGTATCAGATAGGCAAAAGATCTGACACCCCATCTAGCCCTTTTATCGCTGGTTGTCCTATGGAGCTGTTGTTGGGAGGGTCTGAGGTGTCTAGTCAGGGTGTACCTAAATATCAATTTCCTCAGCTTTACAGGCCCTTTATTATTGATGGCTCTGTGCACTATGCAGAGGGTTTTAAACTTAACTCTGGCATCGACAGGCAACCAATGCATCTGTTTAAGAGGTCCTTTGACAGAGACGCAGTTAGGGATTTTCAGCAGCAGTCTAGCTTCCATGTTCTGTACCACTTGGAGTCTCCTTATTACCATTTGAAAATCTTCCTCAGCATCTTCAGAGGATGAAGCATTAGATGGCGACGACACTGACTTATGAGGTCATGTTGAGTTTTCTATCAATGATGATTCCGAGGTTCTTAGCTTAGGCGGTGGGTAGGTTGTCAGCCCTAGCTCTGTTGGCCACCAGGTGAAGTCTTGCTGTGATGTGCTCTTCCCAAAGATGATGATTTTGTTCTTGTGAAGGTTTAGCTTTATACAGCTGGTCTGCATCCAGCGGGTGATTTCAGTCATGCAGGCAGTGAACTTGATCCGGGTGCTGAAGGTCTTGTCCTTGGGAAAGAGAATGAGTTGTGTATAAGCAGCATAGGAGAGGATGGTGATGTTGTAAGAGCTGTTTAGAGGCATCGTATTTGCATTGAAGAGGGTCGGGCTCAGGCAGGATCCTTGCAGAACTCTGAAAATGAGGTCCCTGGTGTTTGAGGTATATGGTGCCTGGCTAACTAACTGGGTCCTTCCAGTCAGCAAGGAGCAGATCCATCAGAGTGCATGTCCTCGGATTCCAATGTAGTGGAGACATTTTATAAGGATGGGGTGGGAGACTGTGTAAAATGCTATGGAGAGAACCAGGAGGATGAGGGCTACTGTGTCTCCTCGGTCCAGAGTCACGCCAATGTCATTCGTAGTAGAAATAATGACTGTTTCTATGATGTTGGGTCTGAAAGTAGACTGAATGGTATTGATGAGATGGTGGCAGTTGAGGTATTCAGTGAGGTGTCTGCCAATGATTTTCTCTAAGACCTTGGCCAGGAACAGAAACATTCTATACTTGGTGAGCATTGGTGGGTCCGCAGAGTGTTTCTTCAGCAATAGGAGGACAGTTGCTTGATTCAAAACATGTGGGAAGGTAACAGAAGAGATGAAAACATTCAGAATGCGGGTAAGCATGGCTCTGATGGGTTTCAGTCCTCTGGAGTAGGCATGATGGGGCCAGGGTCCAATACGGTTCCTGAGTGGATGGACTTCATGGTGTCGACAGTTTCTTATGGGGTGATGACCGACCGTGTGGTTAGCATGCGGTCATAAGGATTTTGGATAGCTCACCCCATCCAAAACCTATCATGGCAGACATTATCTTAGGTGATCCAGCCACACTATGGTAGTTAAGTACCACCCTGGTGAACTTGACTAAAGCTGGTAGTTAGTAGACCAATTTTGGTTGAACCAACCCCTTGACAAAGTAAGTATCTGCATTTTGGTAGAATACAGAGAATTTCGGCTTACCTGTTTTATCGGCACAGGCTCATTACGAATTAGCTCATTTTCCTGAAATTTCTCTAAAATAAATTGTGTGATTCCGCAAACCCCAAATCTGACCTTGCAGTAGCAAATTAGAAAAGTCAGGTAAGAATAGCTTCACTTTGGAGAAATAAAGCTAAAATCTGTAACCAAAGTTTCCACAAACTGTATAAGTCATTGCATATGCAGTATCGCAGTATCTTGCTGTAATGCTGTCCATAAATATCAAAATTACGATATGACTAACAGGAAAGTTTGAAAAGCTAGCCTCATTTTCCAGAGCTCTAGTAGAGGACACTGTTGAGCAAATGTGCTGATACCACAGGTTGAATATCATTACCTATTAAAAATACAGGATGCAATATAAGGGCAGCAGTGCTAGTGGCAGGAAAGGTGCCACAAGTGCCTATTTTCAACCAATAAAAGAAACATGCTGCATTATTTTGCCCTATGAGTCAGAATAGAACTCATTTACTATTCTTTTGAAGCAATGATCAGAGTCCAATCTGATGCTGACAGTGCAAAGTAATGTGGGCAGGAACTGAGATAAGTAAGGGGTGGTGACAGCATGGAGATTTAGGCCATTTCTGTGGTTGGGATCTGAATTGGCTTGGGAGCCCTTCCTAGAAGAGTAGAAGGGCAACACAGGCCTGCATCTGATTGGCTCCCTAACCCCAGCTGCATGCCTTAACCCTCCTTGTTAATTGTAAATTGATACTTGTATAGCGCACTACTCACCCGCAAGGGTCTCAAGGCGCTTGTACGAATACCGCTGTGGAACCCATCCTGGCTTTCCCTGTGAGGCGTCCACTCCTGGGCACACCCAAGGTGGAGGCCAGGCATCCTTAGCATTGTGGGGGCCGTTGTGGAGATTAAGCAAAATATTGCCCAGAGTTGCAGAGTGGGACTCCATGATTGGAATAGGCACAGAGGCAAGAATTATCAGGTCCGTGGAATTTTTAGCCCAAGACCCGCCGATCCGGGGAATTGAACCCTGGTCCCGGGCTAGACCTCTGCATCAATGTCTACCGCTCTAACCATTGAGCCACACTTCTTGTTCAATAGTGACCTTGACCAAACAAGCTGCATAAAAAAAAGAATCTACTGCCAGGCAATTTCCAACCCCTGGTACACAATTAAACAAGCTATTGAAGTGGTGGAAAATCTAAACTCCTTAGTGTTCACTCAGCTAGTCTCAGTTCGCACCCATACTACAGATCATACCTTTGTATCAATGTATGTGTTTGGTATATCGTTAAACCTAACCAGAAGGCAGCAGACAGCTGTACATGGTCAAGAGCTAGCTTAAAGTCAACAAGTACTATGAGAGGAGGCTGAGTTGTGGACAGTTAATGCATTGTGATCTGTTCTATAAAGAGGTAGATAATCAACTCTCTCCTAAATTGGGACAGTGTTGCTGCGCTACTGATGGATACGGGGTTGTTGCTGCAAATCCTGGGTAAATATATGGTAAAGGACTGTTGTCTGGTCTTTATTTCTTTTTTGCAATTCTTAGTCTGTAGTCTGATGATGTCCTAGCTGCAGTTGTGCTGTAAAGCACTGAAAGGTGATGGGTTTGTCTGCAAAATAAGCAGAGATTCTAGTTGTGATGTCACTGTAAATAATGCAGCTAGTTTTGTAAATGGTGGGGGCTGGCAAGGAGAGCCAATGGATGCAATCACCGGACAGGGTTTTTCTTTGTGGCCAATCAGTTATGGCGCCCGCAGTGTGTCACGTAACGTATCTGTTTCTCTATCCGTGACGGTGCTAAGGAGAGCCAATGGAGTTCTGGCCAGATGACCCTGGATGAGAAATGTTGCAGAATTTAGGATCTCCTAAGGGGTGTCACTGTAGAGTCAGGGAGTTTAGGTTGCACAGCATTAACACCATCCGGATGTAAGAGTGCAAGGACATGTACAGCTGTTATGAAGTCGTTTTCTGGAAAAAAACTGTTTAACTTTCTTAAGAGAGATCTGGTACTAGACGATCTTTGTCTTTTTTAACATGTGTATTTCCGGAGGGGGAGGTTGGTGTCCAGAGTGAATCCTAGTAATTTAGCATTCAGTGAGAGTTGGGCTTTGAATCCATCAAGGTTCATGTCACTGTGTTAGGTGTGAATTGTATCTTGTTTGTTCTTGGAAAATACTAGGAAATCTTTCCTGGTTGGGTTGAACTACAAGTAGACGCTGACATTAAGGTCTGGGTGATGTGCAAGCAGTGTTTCAGGCACTGGATATCTGAATCAGAGGAGAATTCCCAGTAGAGCTGAGTGTCATTGTTATATTGATGAATCCTGATGCTGTTATCTGTGAGTAGAGCCCAAAGCATATTCATGTAGAAGTCGAAGATTACTCTTTTGAGTTGACCCACAGGGATCATCACTCAGCCCAACCCTCTTCAACATCTACAAGGCCTCATCAAAGACTCATACGATGACACCCAGCTCGTCCTCTCTCTCACCAAGGACCCCACCACCACCAGACTCGACTTCCAGGAAGGAATGCAGGATGTTGCAGCCTGGATGAGCAACAGCTGCCTAAAACTCAACTCGGAGAAGACAGAAGTCCTCGTCCTCATAACCACCCCATCGACATGAAACAACACCTGGTGGCCCACAGACCTTGGCAGACCTCCCGACCCCCAGGGACCATGCCAAAAAAACCTTGGCATCGTACTCGACTCTTCCCTCTCCATGAACCGACAGGTCAACGCCGACGCCTCCAGCTGATACAGCACCCTTCGCATCCTCCGCAAGAATTTCAAAGGGTTCCCCCTGAGGCAAGGAAGACAGTCATCCACGCAGTCATCACCTGCAAGCTGGACTACGGAACAGCCCTCTACGCCAGCATCAACAATTCTCCACTCTGCAAACAACAGACGATACAGAACACCGCCGCCAGACTTGTCCTTGATATCCCTCATTGCGAACACATCAGCCGACACCTACGCAAGCTCCACTGGCTCCCCGTACAGAAAAGAGTCACCTTCAAGATACTCATCAACACCTACAAATGCCTACACAACACCGGACCCTAATATCTCAACGACAGATTCACCCTCCACGTACCCAAAAGAAACCTCCATTCCGCCAACCTCTTCCTCGCCGAGACCCCATGCATCCACAGAGCCAGAGCAGGAGGAAAATCCTTCTCCTACATCGCCACCAAGACCTGAAATGAGCCTCCCATTGACATCAGCCCCTTCCCTGAACATCTTCAGGAAGGCTCTGAAGACCTGGCTCTTCGACTGAACGGACTTCTGACCCCCCCAGGGCCTTGAGACCCTCATGGGTGAGTAGTGCGCTTATAATTCTCCTGATTGATTGATTGATTGATTGACCTTAATTTGTTAGTAATATGCTGAGCAGGGAGTAGCCAGTCCAGTTGATGGGTATAGGGGGTTTGCATCTTATTGTTGGTGATGTTGAGAAAACAAGATTGAGGATGGGGCTTTTGGAGTACATTGGTTGTGTTCCATGTTGTACCATTTTGAGTGTATTGATGAGGTAAAGAAGGTGTCTCATGTTTTTTTGAGCCTGCATTGTCTGGGAGGTTAAAGTCACCCAAGAGGTTGGGCACGTCAGATTGATGAGGTAGTTGGAAGGTCTGAGAATTCAATATTGAGGTCCTTTTCTACCCGGGACGCCTCTAGATGAGATGGAAGGCGACGATGCCAGATGCAGAGAGAGGGACATGGGATGTCGGAAGCACCATGGTTTCAATTGTTACTTGCTTGTCTAGTGTGCAGGATCAGGAGGGCTTTTGGATGGCAAGGAGGCCTTCTCCCTTCTTATGTGTGTGGTCCATACTTTAGATGCTGCAACCTGTGTGGAGTAGCACATCTAGGATGTCCGAAGATCTGGGAGTGTACCATGACCTGTGATGAAGAGGGCATCACATTTGTGATGGTTATGCGGTCTGCAATGTCTGTTGGGTGGAGTATTGCAGAAAAAGCATGAATAAACATGAGTTGGATTGTGTGTTCTGTTGTTTTAGGATGTATGGGAATTAGTGGGATCGGTGTTTGTCTTGTGTGAAAAGCTGTGTGAAAGTCTGGGCTGTCTACAGCTCGGTGTGATCTTGAGGATTAGCAGTATTGGCTGCTGGGAAAGGCACATAAATATAATCTTACTTAGTGAAATTAAGTAATCTTATCTGAGAAGGTTTCACCGGATCAGACAGGAGTTTTATCTCAAAACGGCAATATCCTTGTTTGTGTCCATCCTTTGCTGGGGATGCCCAGGCAAAGGGACACCCTGAAGAGTTAACTTCGGGATCAGGAGAACTGCAGCAGAGTTTGCTGAGATGGCTGACAATCGAGGACCGCCAACTTCTACTGCACCCCACGGAGGAGTCATAGGCAAATGCTGCACCTATGACCAAGTCAGCCACAAGCCACTACGCTCACTGACTAAGAAGGGTAAGTGAATCTTCTCACCCTAACCACTTGGTGGGTGTTCTGAAGAAAGACCACCTACTCACACCACAGTCTTGATGAAGGCCACCTGACTCACATGAGCAATTCTTTGGCCACAAGGTACTGTGGACAAAGAATGAATCCACTCAAGCACCAGTATTTCCTTTAATCATATCCCTCTTCGGATGAATAAAAGTCTCTTACAGGAAAAGGAGATATTTTTAATCACTAGTCACTTCTCATGACTGTGAGCACCAAGACATTCTCCCTCCTGGTGGAGGTTGGTTAATCACTTGGAAAACCGAACCCTCAAGTGATTACGACCCGATGATGACACTATCCACCTTACCAAAGAAGTGGAGAAACAACATATACCGCCCAGTGTGATTGAGGGTCTCTGATACAATATTCTTGAGACTCTGGATTGTTGACATAAGTGACTATTCAGTTGGAAGCTGAAATCTCTCAGCTTCTCTCTCCCTGATATTTTCGTTTGAAGTAAGGAAAAGGCAGGGTGCGATTTGCAGAAGTATGATGGAATACGCAGTGATGTTACTTTCTGTCCAGGTGAACGATGAGAAATGAGTCCTTTTGCTTGACTTCTCTTTTAAAGACAGTTCCTGTGTAGATGGATGATATGAAATGCAATAGTGTCACTTTCTGTTTATAGGGAGGATGAGAAATTATGTCCTCTTCTTTGACTTATTTTTTAAAGACTGCTTTTGGAGAGAACACAGTCATGTCACTTCCTGTGCAGATGAATGGGGGAACCCCAGTGATATTATTTCCTGGGCAGGTGGATAATGAGAAATTAAGTACTCTTCATTTGCTTCTTTTTTAAGACAGTTTTGGTGGGAAATTGTGATATCACTTCCTGTGCAGATGGACAATGGGAAATGCAGTGATGGTACTTCCTGTGCAGTTGGGTGATGGGAAATCCTTCCATTCATGTTCCATTTTCCTGTAGAATATTGACACTTGATCTAGCAATTAAACCAACTTTCTGGTGAAACTATCACCTCATCAACTTCACAGTGGAAACATACAGTGACTGGATCTACAAAGTCATTAGGACAACCAATTCAACTCCTTGTAGATATCATAGCAGATTTCAAAGTGCCTTCAACAAGGTCTACATATCTCACCCAGTGAGAGTGTAGCCATGCACAATTCACATGTGCACCAAGGTTCTTCTCACCACCTTTTCCAAAAGCGAGGTCTGCATTTGGGCAATGCTCTTCATCTCTGGATCACAGAAGTCCACAGGCTCCCACACAAAGGCTGTTGGTACCCTCGCTTACAGCGGTGGCCATGACATGCATGTCAAAGGAGCATATGATTGGATGAGCGTGCTTTGCACCCTTGTACGTAATTCTAGTGAGCTATGCTCTACCCCTGATAAACTTTAGCACCACATGATGAGTTATGCTGTGCCCCTGTATCATTTTAGGATCTCAGCCCCTTTACACACTTGTCTGAGTTATTCCAACTCTTCTGAGGAGGGTAGATGGACTTTAGCACATTTCTATTCATCTGTTATCCAGACTAAATGCAAATAGATATTACAAATGTGTTTAAAAAGGCATCTCTCGAGTGTCTCTGAACGGGAACACTACTTTTTCCATCTCAAAAAGCAAAGACTCACTGGATGACTTAACATGCATTGCATTGGTAGACAGATACATTTTTTATGTATTTCTTCGAATGATTCCCTCAGCCTTTAAAATCACATTCAGGCCTTTTTCTGTGTATTGTACAAATAATGTCCTTACCCTTTTAAATCACAATTAGGGTCCCCCTAAGTGGCTGAATAGTTGGAGCCTGAAATGAATCAACTTGAATGGTGCTTAACTAAATCGCATTACTGGCAGTGCATTAACATTTGGGTTTAAGAGAAAGTCGGAAATGATTCTCTGGTGTGCCACAGAGAGATACAGCGCTCCTGTGCATTGCTGGGAAACATGACAATTTAATGTGATGAAGATGAAATTATTCAAGAGAGAAAGCAACTGCTGCTGCCACAGCAATGAAAACTCTCCTTGCATCTGTGAACAGTAATATTAAGAGATTGCTCCTGAAAGATGATGGAAGCGATTATTAGCGATATTAAAAGAGAGGGTGTGTAATTGCCCATGTCATGTAGTGTTGATGCAAAGATGCTCCCAGGCCCTGGCTCGATGACCTTGATTTCTACATTTTCTCCGGTGAGGAAGAACACCATCCCACATTATCAGCATCGCCGTTCAATGTATCTACTCCTCCCTAAGCGCACTCTGAAAACAAAGACATTATTCCAACTAACAAACTGAGGGGCATATTATCAAGAAACAGCGTTAACAGTATCGCCACTTTAGCGGCAGGAAACGGACGCTAAAGTGGCGATAATAGTCTTGATAATATGTGAATTCCCATGGAAGCCCATTGTTAGATTTGGGGGTCTCTAGTTGGCACAGGTAGGTACTTGTGACAAATAGGGACCCTCACCTCTAGTCAGGATAAGGGGATTACACTCCTAAAATAACCCCTGCTCACCCCCTTGGTAGCTTGGCATGAGCAGACAGACTTTATCTCAGAGGTGTTGTGTTAAGCATTTGTGACCACATACAGTAACCCAGTGACAACACTACAAATGGACACCACACAAGTTTTATATAAAAAATAAGTAGACTTTATATAGAGTTACCACAAAACCATAAATGACAAAAATACACAATACTGTTACTTTAAGATGGTAGATTTGAGCTTAGTTCAGTTCAGTTCTTAGATGCAACACTTTGCGTCAATGTACCTTAGGTTGCGTTGCGCTTCCACGACAAGCAATGTCACAGCGAGGGAAATGCGGCAAAGTTCAGGTGCAAAGAAATAAAGACATGAAGATCTTCCACATGTGGCGCGCTTCTTGGGGATGCGAGAAGTTCTCGGTTCGATGCGTGGACTGCAGCGGCGACATCCTTGTTCCGCGATGCGATGGCAGCAGCTGCAGTGGCGACACTCTTCTCCCACGATGAGTGAAGCTTCTGCACGATGCGACAACTACAGCAGCGACATCCACGATGCGACAGCAGCAGCTCTGACGGCGGCACGCTTCTTGGGGGTGCGAGGTGCTCTTCTTCGATGCAGTGCAGTGTGACAGTTCCAGCGGCGACACCCTCCTTCGGAGTTGCGACGGCAGGCACAGCGACGGCGACACGCTCCGACCTCATTGCGAGATTCTTCTCTTGATGCGGTGCAATGCGACAGTTCCAGCGACGACACCCTCCTTCAGAGTTGTGACGGCAGGCACAGCGACGGCAACACGCTTCTTCTCTTTGAGTCGCGCTTCTAGCTCCTTGCAATACGCAGTCCCTCAGAAGGACCAAAACAGCAGCAGGCACTTCCAAAGAACTCTGGGGAGCAGGGGGTTGCAGTCTGTTGTCCCTGAGACTTCAGCCTGAGGTAAGCTCTTTTCCAAGCCATTGGAGATCCTTCACAAGTTGAAAGCAAAGTACACAAAGTTCCTTTCTCCTTCCTTTGACAGTAAGGCAACCACTGCAGGCCAATCCCCCAAGCAGCACTTCAACTTGGGAATAGTCTCTCCACAGTTTCTTCAGGTTCCTCTCCTCAGTAAAGGTTTCTTCTTGTATTCCAAAAGTGATCTAATTTCATGGGATCAGGGTCCCAATATTTATACCTCCAAATCCTTTGTTCTCTGAGGGGAGAGGGACCTTTGCCCAGTCCAAACCAGTTCTGAAGCACTCTGTTTACCAGACTTCTCCTTTCCTTTCACAGCGCAGGGCAGGCACATCAGACACCCCACAGGAGGTGCAGCCAGCATCGTGAAAGGCAAGTACAGTCCTGGAGCACTTTGTTTACAGGACTCCTTCTCTTCTTTCAGTGTGCAGGGCAGAGACATCAGCCGCTCCCCAGGAGGTGGAGCCAGCATTGTGGAAGGCAGGCACAGCCCTATTCAAGGTTCAGGTGCAACTCCTCCCTCCCATCTAGATGCAGATCGCTCTATTCACCACTGGGCTGACTCATCTTGTCTCTTGGAATCCCCCAGCTCTGTCACTCACAAAACCAGACAAGGAATAAACAACCTAGCATAGGCAGGCTTTGGATAGTTAGACAAGCAAATACCTACTTTCTAAAAGTGGTATTTGCAAACACAGAATGTTAAAACCAACTTCACTAAAATATGTATTTTATCATTCTGAGATTTCTCTGAGACAGTAAGGATTATAAACATGTAATAATCTAACATCCCATTCTGGCCTATGGAGAACAGGTAGCCTTGCAATAGTGTAAAACAAAATGGCTGTAATTCACTATTAGGACATGCCACACACCCCAGGGCTTGTCCTACCTTATACTTACAATGCACCCTGCCCTTGGGCCTACTATAGGGGTGACTGATATGAAGAAAAGGGAAGGTTTAGGGACTGGCAAGTGGGTGCACTTGCCCAGTCAGCATGACAGTACCAGACTGTACGCAGGTTCTGCAATGGCAGACCTTAGACACATTTCACAAGGCTGCTTCTGTGGGTGGCGCAACCAGTGCTGCAGGCCCACCAGCAGCATTTGAATTTACACGCCCTGGGCACACTCAGTGCACTGGACTAGGGTCTTACAAGTAAACCAAATAGCCAAACATGGAACCACTGATTAATACATCATTTGACAATAGGGAGCACTTGCGCTGTGGCACTGAATAGCAGTGGCACAGTGCCCAAAGCATCTAGCACCAGCAAAAGCACATGAGGCAACAGCAAAAATGGAAGGGAGACCCTCGCCAATGATGCCAGGTCTAACAATCATGTTCTGGTGTGAACATGGGCTTCTATTAGAATTCTCTACAGCATATTATCAAGCCCATTATCGCTAAAGCGGCAATAATTTTAACGCCCTTTTTTGTTAATACGCCTCTGAATTTCTGCAACAGAAATGTGAGAAAGAGCAAGTTCTGCAAACACATGAATTTTGCTAGCAACCCTAACATGAGAGTGATTAGTGAGATACACGTTATGCCTACAGAATTAGGCCTACATAAGAAACAGCACATAAATTCATGAGACACACGCATAAGTGAACATCATTACTGCTCACTTTTAAATCAATAAATTTCATAAACACACTAGCCATGGAAGTTTTCTTTAATCACATGTACCATTCCAGAAATTAAGGTTTCCATCTACTCACATATAATTTCCACATTGTTTTCTTCACGTTTACACTGAAAAATACGTAGCACCCTGCTTTTCGTGTTATTACATTACACGATCTAAAGACACAAAGGTTAACACAATAAAGGATAGTTGGGCATGAACTACTCAGGATTATAATGCACCCTTACAAATGACAGAGCAAACTGTGCTCTTTCAGTTTTAAAAAGGGTTCTACAAGATGTCTCTAGTTCTAAGCTTCCTGTGCCACTTCAATATTGCAAACACACCCATTCTCTCCACAGAAAACTGCTTTGCAGTCAGAAAATCAGTACAGTGCCTACAAAACCCACTTTCAGCACTATCAAGAATATCTCCGAATTGTTGCGGGTATGGGTCAGATTAAATATGACTGTCTGCTGTGAAATAATAAGGAAAACTGTAAAATAGATGTATAAAAGTAAGCAATGTAAAGGCAATATGTTTGGCTTTTGTACAGTGTATCTACACACAGGCACACAACATACTGGCATAGATGCATACATATATCATGTGACATACACACACATTGACACTAGGAGACATTCATTTGCACAGAGTGCAATGGATAAATAGGCACCAGTGCATAAAGAACAATAAACACATAATTAATGCATGAACAGCCTCAACCATTGATACCCTGGCACAGTATTAGAAGAAGGGTAATGTACATCAGCAGTTAACAGGATGTTGTGCAGTACAGGAATGCACTGGGTGATGTGCATCAAGGGAGCATAGAACATCATGCTTTATGAGAGAGCAGCATGATATGTCTCATTTGAACACTGGGTGTTGTGCATCAGGGAAACACTCTGTGCTGTGCTTCATGGGAATACTGGGTGTCGCCCACAAGGTGAACACTGAGAGCCTGATTCCCAAAGGGAAAGCACATTTTTGAGTATGTCTACACTTATGAGTATGTTTAATATTTTTTGGTATTCGCAAACAGCACTTTTATTGTAACTTACACTTTTGTAGTAAACTAGCACTACACACGTCTTACCACTGGTACTAAAGCACTCTCCCATAGAAAATAACGGAGGGAGGGCTTTAAAATAAAACCCCATCCAAAATAATATTAAATGAAATGATTTAAAATAGTTACAAATATAAATACATAAAATTCCATGCTGAAATATAAAGGACTACATACTTATCACTTGATTTAAAAATTAATCGCAAAAATTAAAAGTAACAAACACATCAATTACAACATCACAATCATATAATCCAGTTGGCAGACAGTTCAAATCCATAGCTTCCACTCTTATAACAGTCTGATGGTGTCCGAGTATAACAGACAGAGGAAATGCCACAAAAGATTTCTTGATTTGAAAGCATGCTGCAAATACATAACAACTGCCCAGCAAACTTGAATTGATGGTAACATTTATAAATCTTCATCATCATCGTACTTGAGACGATTAATTCGCCAATTAAAAATTTACCATAAAGTGCATAGTGCACTAAAAATATAATACCTGATATTTCGAAAAAAGAATAATCAGGAATGATAAAATTGCATGCCAGCTCTGCTGCAGACTGCATATTAACCGCATGCGCGCTAGCGTAATTCCGCTCCTGTGCTGAGTTTTTTAAAACCGCACTTTACGTCACGAGCTGGGCTCGTCATCAGCGTGCGAGGAGGCTACGCCATGACGAGCCCAGCTCGTCATGAGCGTGGAAGGGGTTAAAAAGAAAAAAACAGCAAAGCAGTTATGTTGATGAGATAAAGTTTGTAAGAAGAAGAATGCAGGCCTGCATTGCATAAAGTGACACATTTTCTGCACTGGCAAGAGAAACCATCTTGTATATTTGGCATAATAATCACAAAAGAACACAAAATGCAGTAACATTTCAGGGGCTATCTAGTCGCATGGACATTCAGGTGCGTTGGTGACCCCATCCTGGCCTAATGGGAAACAGAGTACATTTCTGATAGTTCCTAGTCAAAATCTCGACAACAACGACCCTCATTCCCACGGATTCGATGTGGCCATGGAGATGTGTCTTCCTTTATCGCAGTCCACGCAATCCAAGAATATGAATAGGTTAAAGATCATCTTTTGATTGTATCAAAAACTATTAGCCAAGGTTTCCACCTGTTAACCTGGTCAAATGCATGGGAGTGGTCCATAAAAGCAAGGTACAGTGAGCTGTCCTTCTCAATCACATATTTTCCTGTTAATCGGTGGAGATTCAAACACTGTTCAACAGTGCCCAGACCCTTCCTGAGTCTATATTGACAGGGGCTGAGAATGTTATTTCATCCAACCCAGGATCTAATACAATTCAAAATCACTCTGCCAAGGTTTTTTTCCAATGAATCAATTAATGAAATGGGCCGATAGCATCGAGGATCAATTCTCCCCCCATTCTTGGAAATTAGCACTATCACCGATGTTACCCAAGAAACAGGCATCATATCCACTGACAGGGAATTAAACAAGTTAGTAAGCAGTGGTGCCCATAGATATGCATTATATTTAAAAAGGTCTGTGTATAGCCATATTCAAAATGCTGTTGCTCCCTAGGCTGCTATATTTCTTTGCAGCTCTCCTATTCCTACTACCGGGCAGACTGTATCTTACATCCCTAATCTGGGGTAAGTCCAGAATTTGAGTAGCCCTCACGAAACTCTATGCCCCTATCACAGAAGGAAGATTAGGCGGCCCTAATTACGAGCATTATTAGGCAGCCACACAGCTCCAATGGCCAATGACATGGCTAGAGGTACCGTAATACCACCGAACTGGTCATCCTACCTACGTCAAACGATGATCCTGGAGTGGATGAATGGTTCCGTCACGGTGATCCAGAAGAACCCAGGAAATATATTAATGTCTATGGCATGCTGCTGCTGGACCCAGTACCTGAAGACTAGGCATTTACCCCCACCTTACGCTCCTGATCTATATCTTGGGGTATTCCCCGGCCTTAAAACAAGGGCGAGCCACCCAGAAGTGGTCGACTAGTCCTCAGCTGGCCTAGCAACATGGGGAGACTTATTTGTTGACTCCACGCTCTGTGAGTTTGCAACTCTTGTGGATGATTACGGAATTCCCCCAGGTTTATTCCTACTATATGCGTCGCTCATACATCAGTTATTCAGGACATGGGCCAACAAACAAGAGGAACCCACATTTTACAATCCACTTCAAACGCTATTAACACATGGAACAGGTAAAAGGGCAATCACCAAGTTATACAACTTCCTGAGACCAGCCACCATATCCCTCATGGTGCCACTCAGACAATACTGGAACACAGCACTATCAACCACACTACTGATAAACAATGGGCACATAGCCTTGGCTACCTGAAGACAATATCTACAAATGCTAGAACCAAATATACTCAATTCAATTATCTTTACCATACATATATAACTCCAGACAGGCTGGCATGAATGTACGAGACACCTGTCCCTGATGTCTCAGTCTCAAAACCACGTTCATCCATATGGTTTGGGAATTAATTTATTTAGGAAATTATTAAGTGCACAGCTACACCCAATGGGGGTGTCCAGGCACTGATGCAGATCAGTGATGAAAGGTACAGAAGGAGGATCTAGGGGTTGGTGAACAACCAAGGCTTTAAGGCACCCCAGAAGATGGGTTCAGACTCAGAGGAACAAGGAGAGAGCGGCAGGGCATTCCAACTTTTGGAGGTGATGACCGCAAATGCTCTGCCACTCATTCTGGACTTGCAAAAACAGGGGGTGGCAAGGAGATATAGATTGTTGGATCTGAGAGTCCGGCTATGTTGATAGTGTTTAAGTCTGGCTCTAAGGTATACAGGGCCTTGCCCCCAAAAAACACTGAAGGCCATCGTGAGAGCCTTGAATTCAACACGTTTAGTAACCAGAAGCCATTGAAGCTTCCTCAAATGGTGGTTGATTGAGTGGATTTTACAGAGCACTCTGGCCGCAGCGTGTTGTATAATCTGTAGGCGCCTAATCAGGTAGGCAAGCGGCCCCAGGCAGAGACTATTGGCGAATCCAGAGCATGGATTACCGTCCTGTGGGACTCCAGAGGAAAGAAGTTCAGGAATTTACGCAAAACGCAAAGCTTCCCAAAGCAGGAGGAGGACACCTATCTAATTTGAGTTTTGCAGGACAGTTCAGTGTCAAACCGGAATCCAAGGTTTCTAGCCAAATCAACAGGCTTGGGGGGAGGGTTCATCTCAGACAGCCACCACAGCTTTGGGGGCCAGGATTTTTTGATTGAAGAAGAGTACCTCGGTTTTATCCGAGTTAAGGTTTAGAGTGTTAAGTGACATCCACGCCGAGATGTTACTCAGGCAGCATCTAAAGTTAAAGAATGCAGCATCTGAGTGATCTTCAAAAGAAAACACCAGTTAGATGTCATCAGCGTCGGAAATCACCCTCACCCAGCATGATTCGACCAGCGCTGCAAGGGGTGATAGATAGACGGTAAAAAGGAGAGGGCTTAAGGCAGAGCCTTGGGTAATTCGCATAGCAGGGGTTTCTCGTCAGAGATGAAAGGATGTAGAAAAACTTGTTGAGTCCGGCTTCCCAGGTAGGACTGGATCCAGGACAAAGGTGTGCCCTGAATACCCATGTTGTTTAATCTATCCAAAAGGATAGAATGGGAAACCGTGTTGAACGCCGCTGACAGATCAAGCAGCACTATCACGGCTGCTTTGCCTGAGTCAACGCTCTCACGGATACTCTCATAGACTTCAAGACTGGCGGTCTCAGTACTGTATCCGGATCTATAGCCAGACTGAGAGTTAGGGAGATGATTACTAGATTCCAGATGGTTGGATAGCTGTTTCTGAACAATTTTTACAAGAATTGTTGACGGCGCGGTAAGGAGGGAAATAGGTCTGTACGAATGCCATCAGATAAAAGTATACTGTAATGAGGTGGCCGCTACACTTTCAGAGTCTACAGACACAATAGTTGTAGCACAAGGGCAAGCTTTCCGCTGGTCATAACTAAGCACAACGCACAATGAAAAACTAGCAATACATTTCTGGACCTGGCACTTGGTCTAGTCAAACGCAGGCTGGCTATGTCATGGGAGTTGAACTCATCCCCACATATGCATGTATGGATTGCAAACCTCAGTAGGGCACTAGTTGCCGAACATGAGTTGACACAAGAAAACACTCAAAAACACTCCACAACTATTAACTCTCCATACTGTAAAAATTATCTAACATTCATGGAATCAAAACTACACCAAGCCAAACTCAGCACCGGATTCTCATTCCCACAAGATCAATCCAGCTCTCAACAACAGCTGTCATCCTCTTCCACAAGGTCTCAAACATAGCGGATCCAACCCCCCACCTCATCCCTTTCTCCACTCTGCCCTCTCACTTCCTTCCCCCTAACCAGGACGAAAAGCCCAGAGTCGTTATATTCATACACCATTGTTAGCACACTGTTGACTAATTCCCTCCGCACATAAATATCATTGGTCTGAAACCAATGCTCACAACTCAGTATTTATTTATTTATTTATGAGTTTTATATAGCGCTAGCCAGACCCGAAGGTATCGGAGCGCTTTACAACTTAGGTTACGGGGAGAACACCGTACAGAAAATAGAGAATAACAGTGGTATACATGTAGTTTCAGTAAACTACAACACACTGAATAGGTTACCATAACTAGCCCCATAGGTCCGTCCAACAATCTTATCCGGCATACGATGGTTGCATAAGAGTTATAACTTATGTTAATAATGTTTTATAGTGTTGCAGTAGACTGAAATAGGATAGCTAACTGCCATATATTTGTGATAAATGTAGAAACTGTTATATTGCATTACGATGTCTTGGAATGTTATGTATACATCCCACTGCCTCACAGGCTGCGAGTCCTAAAGTGAAAAATTAATAAACACTATTCAAAACAAGAAACATTCAAAAAAGCTCTATGGGAAAGCCGTCTGGGCCTGGAGCTTTGTTAGATAGGCATTCCAAACGTGTATTTGTAAAGCACACATTCATCCAGTAGGATATTTTGATGCTGAATAGCAGTTGTCTATTGTTACTCAACATAATGGTACTAAGTTTATCAGCCTCAGAAGGATGAAAGACTGAGTGGACCCACCAGGATTTGAACCTGTGACCACAAGGTCACACACAGGCCCCTACAGTGGACGTATTAGTCCACTTAGCCCCCAAACAAAAGAGCAATAATAACTTTCTACTGTTCAACATTTAGGCACTCCTGTTGAAAACAACGGCCAAGGCAGCTGTTCATGCTGGATATAGAACAAATTTCTGAGAAATGCTGTACCCATTGTTTGGCAGCAGCATGTGAACTCCGGGAAGGGACTTCTGATGCAAGGTATATTAGACCCAAAATAAGTTGCCATTTTTAAATTTATTGGCTTCCATTAGGGTACTTAAACTATTCTCACTAACCTCCTTCACTCTAGCATGGAGAGTGTGTTTATAAAGTGCCCTCTATGAACTAATCCAACCAATCTTTATTCCTGGGTCTAAAGCGCAGCGCACATCACAATTTTCTATTTGCAGCAGATCAAGCGGAGTCAAACCACCTGGGGGCTGCGTTCTCGGAAACAGGAACGGTTTTAGGAGCATTGTTCTCACAGTGCAGCATATTTCAGCAAAAGACTGAATTGCCAACCCTGTAAGCTTTGTCTCTGCTAAACATCACTCAAACACCAACAAATTGTTACTGATTAAATCTGCCAGGAATTCAGCCGGGTCTGCAATTTCCACACCAATCACTTGATGTTATCCTTGATGTGCCTAGGAATGTCTGTGCCAGACCAAACTGCAGTTAAGATCCCTGGACAATAGTTAACCAGAAGGTTTCCAACCAGTAGTTTGTGAGCTACTGTAGCTCTCCATCTACCTCTGAGTAGCTCACCTGTGTGCAGCCCAGCCTATTAAATATGAAAACTTTTGCTTGGTTGAATTATTGTATGAATAAAATAATTCAATTATTCAACACTAATATTATTAATAGCTCTCAATGCGTTTCATTTAACACAAGTAGCTACCAGTACAGAAAAGGTTGGAGACCCCTACTGACTAGTCAAAGTGATGGGCTTGTGATATCCAATGTGCAGATCAACAGTCTCACATTTATTAATCAAGTGAGTCACGGATCTAGATAACAAAATTTAGTCCTTTACTGTGAGACATCCACATTCAAAGAAGGTCAGCATGTTATGATTGTCAAATTGGCTAAGTTCATGGGTACTAATTCATTCCTTTTTCATAATATAGTTATCCAGTAAATGCCCCCTCTTAGTTGCACCAAGTTAAAGGTGGGGTATTACACAGTTTTCTCCCAAGACATTAAAACATTTCTCTTCTTTGTTAAACTTCTACTACAAGAGAGCACATTAGAATAAGAGAAATCACTATTATAGAAATTAAACATGCATACAGAATAGCATTTAGAGCATTCAATATGCACTGCTTGAAACAAAGGACTAGATTCAGGGTAATCTTCCCTGCAAGATAAAGGTTCACGCAGACAGATAACCCCTCTTAGCTCTCCCCATACAGTGGCAAACACAGTAGTAGTTATTATACTGGATTTCATTTGTCTCCTGAAAAGTTTTAATATGAAAAGACTTTATAAAATGTAACCGAACACTAGATTTTAACTTCAAGGCATACCCTACTACAGTCCAGTACACTATACACAAAACACCAGTGATATACACTAAAGCGGTTTTAAATTGGAATCGACATCTCGCTGCCATGATAGCACTATGGCTGGTATTGGCCAACTTCTGTCAATGTATACCATCCAAGCTTTCAAGTAGAGAAAGGTGATTTTACAGGGGAATTGGGGCTTTCATTTGTCATAGCAGGAGCGGCATGTTTATAAGCCAGTGCTGAGGGGCAGCACATACCCGGTTTATAAAAATAACCGAGAGGCTCACCATGAAGTTTACACACCCTACGGATCACTGACACAATATAAAAAAAAACAATATCGAGATACAAAAATATTGCGTCAAAAAAAAAATTACGAAAATATTGTGTCCCTATACTTATGGTAGGTGTAAAAATATCAGGGAAAAAATATAATTGCACAATAATATTGTTAAAAAACATAAAAAAAATATAAATTGCTTTTAAATATATATATAAATGACTCCAAACTTTCATGGAACCCCGAGATTGCGAAATCTAAATCTATTCTTATTCAAAACGCAGCTCCAATTGTAAAAAAACTTTTATCTACTACATTGAAGGCAATTACTCCTGCATTGAAAGTTTCTAAATCTAGAGCTCAAACAGCCGCCCTATATGGCTCAGAGTTATGGGGAGGGGGCGGCCTTTTGCCCGTAACCTTAGGGGAGAACAAAATTATGAGGAGGTTTACTGCCCTTTCCAAAATACTCCAGTGATGACCCTTATGCTTTATTTAGGTATCAAGCGAATTGAGCATAGGGCTACATGGACGTCCCTCTCGTATTGGATCAGAATATGGACAACGGAGGAATTACAAATATATATGCAGGCTGAATTGCTCTTGACACTCTTGTCACATTTCCATGGCTGATCCATATCAGTAGGTTGTTTTTGGGTCTGGGTTTGAGCAGGTACTGGGAGCACCCGGACCTGCTCAACTCTGATTCCAAACAGGAATGCAAAACCATCTTCTGGAACTTTATTGAGCAGAGTGTTGTATCAAACCCCAGTCATGGTCCACTTATTAACCATTTTTAAAGTTTTAAAATAAGTCCCTCCTTTGAACCTTTTTTGGACGAGATCGAGCCCCTTCTAGTTAAAATACTGTACCTAACATTTAGATATGGTACGTTGAAAATCAAGAAATTCACATCTAGGTGGGGAAAAAAGGATGGGGAGGAAAATGATTCTATATGCACTGAGTGTTCCCTGGGAAGAGAAGAGGATATTGCCCACGTGTTATATTTTTGCACACTTTATGGAATTCCTAGGAAAAAATGGATTCGCCCTTTGAGTAGGAACCGTTGCATCAGGCAGTATACTGAAATGACGTGCATTCTCAAAACAGATACTTCCAGACTGGTTGTCTTTGGAACAAGTAGATTTATATTGGCAGCCAATTTCATCAGACTAAAGCGAGGCTTAAAGTTTTAATAAGCAAGGGAATATGTTAAAACTTGATGCTAGTGTTTTATGTAAGATTCGTTATCCCATTTATCTGCATTTGCATACTATGGCATCAAATACCCCGTAGCAGAAAGATAAACATACAATAATGATGAATGAATTACTGTGATGCACCAGCACTTTATGCACCTAGGATCCTGTTAATGACTTGTTAGGCCATATTCATTCTTGTTGATGATTAATATTGCACAGTGGAACTTAGAACTCAAAGGGTTACAATTATTAAGAGATTGCAGAACATTAATTTATATGCTGCTAAAATTAAAAATTGCCCTTTAAGTATCCAAGTGTTGGCACTTCGCATTTAAAAAACTGTTGTATACCGTGTTAAAATATTGTATTTTATATATATTGTGCTTTAATTGGTACAAAGACGTATATTAACTTTCCTATATTTTTAATGGAAATTATATGTTTTAATTGCTTTGATGATTCCGTGAATCGAATAAAGATGCTTACTACTATATATATAAATAGTTTAAAATGGTAAACCTTAAATGTTTTAATATATAACATTAACAAAATGTGGTTTAAATAAATTTAAATATTATTTACCATTATATATAAATATATACTTAAACACATATTTAATGTGTGTGTATGTTTATATACACACATATATAATGTAAAACTATTATTACAAATATATATTTTACATAGAATTTTTTTTAATTTACCACTATAAAAAGTATACATATATACGTATATATCGAACAACCACCGTCTCCTCCTGCAATCGCTCTCACTACGATCATGCTGTGGACACAGACACAGACCAAAGTTTCAGATGCTGGTTAGAATTTATTCAGCTGTCGCCATAACGTTTCGGCACAAAGCCTTGATCACATGACAGCGTAACCATATTTTACATGAGTTTTTAAAGTGCACAGTGCTGTTTCGTGATTTGTCTAATCTTGAACATAAATATAAAGGAAAGACTCTTTGTCACAGGCACATCGTACCTAAAGTTACTGGTTCGAAATAACTAGTACATAAAAACTTTGCCAGTACTCAGTTCTGCCTTTGCAATGTAAACATACACATTTGTAATAAACAATCTTGGGTTAAATCCCTGATCATATTTACACTCATTAACACATTTTCAAAATTGTGGGATAAATCCCTTAGTTGTAAGTATAGCACAAATGTAGAATTGATGGTCTTCCCCTGTGAATTAACCCCATTACCCAATACGTGAAAAGTGCTTTTGTGTGCTAATAAATAATAAATAAACTTAAACTTTGTCAGAGTAGGACTGAGCTTCTTATTTCAAATCCTTTCATTTCTTCAGTTCTGTCAGTGCTTGCATTGTCCCCTTCCTCTCATGTTGTATATTACGTTTCATTATTTAGATTTTCAGCTTCCCTTGCTATTGTTTACTGATAGGCTTAACTTGATCACGATTTTACAATATGGGTGACGGAGTATCCTGAGCCTTTGTATTTCAATTCATTCTACAGGGAGATGGGTATAACCTTCATGTCACGTTCAGTAGTTATTGATTTTTACAGACCCTTGTTAGTGGACTCAGTCTACTTTGGTAATTAGCTCGGGCTATAATACTGCAAAATATGTTCTTAAAACAGTTTTAAGATCTTAAAACATAAATATACTAAAATATACCAAAATACACTTTTCATTATATAACAATAAAAAAAGCATTGTGAATTCATTTATATACAATATGTAAAATCTCATATGTTTTCCTTAGTATTTTGTTACCTGAACACTAACTTGGTTATAAGCCATACTAATGCAGACAAGTTTAAAGGTCTTCTGTGAGGTTCAATCCCCCTGGCTGTTTACTATTGAACTTTAAGATATAGTTTGTCTCCATTTTGCGCAATTTGGTCTCCCTATTGCCTCCTCTCCTGCTAGCTGTAATGGCATCCACTACAAAATAAGTCAATTCTTTGTTATTGCTCTGGTGGTGTGTTTTGAAGTGGCGCGCCACCGGGTAGGTGTTATCCTGTGTTGTTATTGCCCTCAGATGTTGCAATATTCTTCTATGGACGGGGAGCTTAGTGCTCCCCACATATTTTAGTTTGCATGGGCACTCCAAGACATATGGAAAGGGGCGACCATTCGGTCCCCCCGAACGTATGGTGGAGTACCACGATCCCCCCGGGAAGCCATCTTGGGCGGGAGGCGTGTCTCGGCTGGTATGCCCGAAGCGGCGTAGCCGGGGCGCGCCTTTTTCCCGCCCTAGAGTGGGCTGGCCTAGACACCAACGCGGCCGGCCACGCCCTCGGAGGCAGGCGGGGGCGGGTTTACGCCCACCCTGAAGACGGATAAAAGGAGCAGAAGCCAAGAAAGCATCCTCTTGTTCCTGTGCTCTGAAGCTGCACCTCCCCGCTGCACGTGAGCTCGAGACGGAACGAAGAGCCAATTTTGAGCGTTGTAATCCCTCTTTTTGTCTTACAGATATCCCGTCTAAAAATGCCCAAGAAGGTCGGAAAGCGGGTCGGTACCGACGAGATGCTCCGTATGCTCATGAAGGAGATAGCCGATCTGAAGAGAAAGGTTGAGGCCAAGGATGGGGAGGGAGGACCGAAACGGCCTTTACCGGGAACAATTCCCGGTGGAAAGAGCAAGAGGCCTAGAAGGGGAGCACTTGGGGGGGAGACCCCGGTTCCCGAAGCGCCACGAGAGGAGCCAACCCCGGCTCCAAAGGAGGGGAACCCAATCCCTGTAGTGGTCACCCCTGCGAACAGGGAGGATATGCCCCCCGAGTTGGCGGCGCAATTGGCAGCGTGGTTGGGGAACGATAGCGAGGGCGCCACGGCTGACGACGCCCGGGCAGTGATGAGACAACTGCGGGAATCGAGGGAGGCTGCGAAAGCTCCATCTCCTGTTCTCCCGCAGGTCCCAGCGGTTGGAAGTACAGCAGGCCCGAGTTCGGCGACAAGCGTGGGGTCTACTTCAGGTAAGCGGCCATTGCCGATTGCAGGGGGGGACTCCGCACCTTCTCGAAAGGAGAAGATTGCCCAGCACGTCCCACTAGAAGTCAAGGAGTTGATTTGGGCCGACAAATATGTAAACATGTTTTCATTGCTTACCGACCATTACGAGATCGAGCATGTAAAGAGTCAAAAGGAGCTCATGCATCCGAGTGTTTGGCGCGCTAAAATGGCCGCCTTTAAGGTTGATGAGACCATTGGTACTTGGGGCAGAGCGTGGGGAATTTTTACTTCCATCATGGGGGAACGCAGACCTGAGTTGTTGACCGAGTTACCCATCTATCAGTCACGTATTATGGAGTATTCTGTGGCATATGGGGGCAATCAGTGGTTCTGCTATGATAATCTGTTTAGAAAAGCTAAGGAACATAACCCGTTGTTGTCCTGGGACTGTTACGATTCTGTGTCTTGGCAAAAAATGGAGAGTACAGGGATGTTGAAGGTGCCATTAGTAGGGAGTAACGGGGGGGAATCCTCCCGCCAAAACTCTGGGACGCCCTTTCGGACAAGTTCGGGTAACGAGTCCCACACAAAGCCGAGTGGCAACACAGGTAAAAGGGGGATATGTTGGAATTTTAACAGGGGCAAATGTACCAGGCCCCAGGGGTCATGCAAATTCAGACATGAGTGTGGGGGATGCGGGCAGCCATCCCATCCTGAGTCCATGTGCAGAGCCAAAATGGGTGATAACGGTGGTAAGGGAGGCGCCAAACAGGTCTAATATAGTCCGAGGGGCGCCTTTACCGACCCCGATTGATACCATGGCAATGATTCCTTGGCTCAGCGAATACCCAGATTATACTTCCGCTGGGGTGTTGCGGAACGGGTTTTCATATGGTTTCCGCATCCCAGTGGGGGATTTTCAGGGGGTACCGGACTGTAAGAATCAAATGTCGGTCTTACAGCACACGGCGGTGGTTCAGGTAAAGATTAGGAAAGAGGTGACTCGAGGTCGTGTCGCCGGTCCATTCGATTTTCCGCCAGTTGCTAACTTTGTGTGTTCTCCTCTAGGGGTGGTTCCCAAGAAGGACCCGGGGGAGTTTCGGCTGATACACAATTTGTCAGCCCCACATGGTCTTTCCGTAAATGATGCGATAGATCCGGAAGTATGTTCGGTGCGGTACGCATCTTTCGATGAGGCCGTCGCCATGTTGAATCGCCTGGGGCCCGGGACGCTGATGGCCAAATCGGACATCGAGTCAGCGTTCCGGTTGCTCCCGGTACACCCAGACGATCAGCGTCTCCTTGGTTTCCAGTTTCAGGGTCGCTATTACATGGATAAATGTATGCCAATGGGATGCTCGATTTCATGTGCCTATTTCGAGAAATTCAGTTGTTTTCTGCAGTGGGTATTCACGAGGAAGACAGGTTTTCAACATGTTATGCACTATCTCGATGACTTTCTGTTTCTGGGGGCAGCCGGGGACTCCGAGTGTGGACAGGCCTTACATGAATTTTGTGTCCTAATGAATCAATTTGGTGTGCCATTAGCGCCAGGTAAGACTGTCGGTCCCTCGACCTTGATCGAGTTTCTGGGGATCGAGCTCGACTCAGTGGAAGGTTGTTTTCGTTTACCTAAAGAAAAGGTGTTAAAATTCAGGTTATCCCTTGAGACATGTATTCGTTCAACGAAAGTGAACTTGCATCAATTGCAACAGGTGGTGGGTCAGTTGAATTTTGCCCTAAGAGTAATGCCGATGGCGCGCCCCTTTTCCCGCTCGATTGCACAGTCCATGGTCGGCTTGAAGGAAGGACATCATCGTACGAGACTCTCGGCAGAGGTTCGTCAGGACATGCGCATTTGGATCGCATTCCTGGCGGATTTCAATGGTCGAATTGTCTGGAATAAACCAGCAGTGTCTTCCGAGGAGTTGGGACTATGGACAGACTCGGCGGGGAGTGTGGGTTTTGGCGCCATTTTGGGTACACAATGGTCGGCGCAAAAATGGCCGTCATGGTGGCACGAGTGCGGGTTGACGAGTAACATTGCTTTTCTCGAACTGTTCCCTATTCTGGTGGCCTTGAAAACATGGCCAGAAGGGTTTAGGGGTCACTCTGTGGTTTTCTGGTCTGATAACATGACCGTGGTTGAATGTATCAATAGTCAGGCTGCACGTTGCAAATTGATTCTGAGACTACTCAAGGAAATTGTGTTATTGTGCATGCAACTAAATATACTGTTTAGGGCGCGGCACGTGCCGGGGGTGATGAACCAAGCGGCTGATGCGCTCTCTCGTTTCCGTATGCAGGCCTTCTGGGGTTTTCTGCCCACAGCGGACCCGGTGGCGGCACCCTTTCCCGAAGCTCTCTGGTCTCTCGGTGCCCCGAACTACAAGACCTCGTGGGAGAGAGTTTAGCACCCAGGACGAGGAAGGCATATGAAGGGGGGTTCCGTTCCTATTGGGCCTTTTTGGGTACTGCCGGGAGGGGGCTTTGGGGTCTGGAAGAGTCTGTAGTAAGATTCCTGCTCTCTTTACGTCGCGCAGGCAAGTCAGTGGCTACGGCCCAGAGGCATCGGGCCGCCATTTCCTTCATGGCAAGGGCTCATGGGATCCAGGACCCGACAGCGTCTTTCGTTGTGCAGAAAGCGCTACGTGGGTGGCAACGCCTTGAGGGTCGCAAAGTAGACGATAGGCACCCGATAGGTTTGGATAGGTTGGCCCTGTTATTTTCCGTGCTACCGGTAACATGTTCATCCCAGTACGAAGTAGTGTTGTTCCGAGCCGCATTTGCATTAGCATTCCATGGGGCTATGCGGGTAAGCGAATTAGTGGCAAAGAACAAGCAGGATACGATGGGGGGACTGTGCCGGGAACACATTCAGGTCAGAGGGGAGACAATGACGGTCTCTTTTGTAAAGTCCAAATCCGATCAGGATGCAATCGGGGACTGTGTAATCATCCAGAGAATCCCCGGGTCTGCCATGTGCCCTGTTGGGTGCGTAGAAGCATATTTAGCGCAGAGGGTGGCAGCATGGGGGGGGACATTGTTAAGACACGCTGACGCCACCCCACTGACGAGGTTTCAGTTTCAGCGGGTGCTTGCGATGTCGATTTCTGCCGCGGGCTTGAACCCTGGCGATTTTGGGACCCATTCCTTTCGGATAGGGGCTGCTACGGAAGCTACAGCCAGGGGTCTGAATGTTGATCAAATAAAACGTGTGGGGCGTTGGTCCTCGAACTGTTATAAGAGGTATGTACGGTTGCACATGTTGTGAAGCTGTAACGATGTACTCACGCTTCTTGTTTTTGTTTGGTTTTCAGTTGCGCAAGCCTACGAGGCGGGGCGGACTGTTCAATCGACACGACACCGGGGGGCCAGCGGTCAGACATTACCGGCTGTGAAAAAGGAGGTGTGGGTCGTGGGCCACTCATACGTGAGGCGTGCCGCGGACGTATTCAAAGCAGGTGACATGATTCACGTGGCTGGGGAATACGGGTACAGTATGTCCTTCTACGGAAAGGGCGGTCTCTGTATTGACCAGTTTCAAGCATTTTTCGAGGGTTTGTTAGGGCGGACAAGGTCACCGCCGTCTGTAATCATAGTACATCTTGGGGGCAATGATTTGGTGACAACTGGTAGACGACTTCTTCTTGAGGCGATGCTTTCCACAGTAAGTTGGTTGGCAAGAAGAGTTCCAGGGTGCACAATTGCATGGTCCCATATGATCCCACGGAAAGTGTGGCGGGGGGCTATTTCTGTTTCTGCGCTGAATCATTCAGTAAGGAAAATTAATAATAAAATGAGTAGATTGTTTCGTTCAAGTACACTGCATTCTGTTTCGCATGGTTGTATTAAAGGGGACAGTATGTATTTGGGGGACGGTGTTCATTTGTCCCGGGTGGGGAACGAGTTACTCATAGGAGACTTCTTAGCCTGGTTGAAGGGTTTGCAGCATGACCTTTAGGTAGGAGTGTTTTGTGGGGGGTCCGGATAGCCGGTCAACTATCCGGCCTGTGGCGGTAAGGTCATGATCGGTGAGCAGTAATTGGAAGATCCCTATGAGGGGGCGTCACCCATTACGGATGGGAGCGCGTGGGGGAGGTGGCCAATTGGCCCCTCAACGGGGAGGCGGTCCTGTCTAAGGAGAGGCCGCCGGAAGGAAAGGAAAGGTGGTCAAGGCCCCTTCCTGGATAGGAGGGGCTACGGCCCCTCCTGGAGAATTTCCCGGGGCCAGGACATCTGCGACGGCAGATGGGTAAGTTGTGTGGGGTGCGGGAGGGGGTTTACGCTACCTTTTAGACACCTCACACGAGTCCTCGAACGACCGTTAAATGGCGTCGAGTCTATTGGGGCCCCCGTCAAGTACAAAGGGAAATTGGTAGATGCACTTGAGGTACGCCTCGGTGCGGTCGCTCCTCTCACAAGTGAGGGGGGTATGTCTGGGTTAGGGATCTGACACCGGTTACGACCTTGCCGTTGGCCCTTAACGTTAGGATGTACAATTTCAAGTCAAAATGTTTTGTAGGATGTTAGTTCGGCTAGGAGAACCTCTGTATTAGAGATCTGTTAAGGTTAGCCAAACATCGTAATGTGGAAATGAAATTGTACATAATATGAAACTGTTATTTTAATGTTTTAATTTTGTTTCATATTTTAATAAATACGGCCGGGAAGGGTTTACTCCCTTCCCGCCTTCCAAAAATCCAAGAACTGTTTCCGGTTTCCCAATTCTTGGGGATTGTGTTGAGAGGGGGTGGCGGGTATCTCGGCCATATGGAAAGGGGCGACCATTCGGTCCCCCCGAACGTATGGTGGAGTACCACGATCCCCCCGGGAAGCCATCTTGGGCGGGAGGCGTGTCTCGGCTGGTATGCCCGAAGCGGCGTAGCCGGGGCGCGCCTTTTTCCCGCCCTAGAGTGGGCTGGCCTAGACACCAACGCGGCCGGCCACGCCCTCGGAGGCAGGCGGGGGCGGGTTTACGCCCACCCTGAAGACGGATAAAAGGAGCAGAAGCCAAGAAAGCATCCTCTTGTTCCTGTGCTCTGAAGCTGCACCTCCCCGCTGCACGTGAGCTCGAGACGGAACGAAGAGCCAATTTTGACCCACCCACCAGCCCCTGAGGACAGCTAGTTGTGTTGAGTAAAGATTTGTTCTGGTAACTCTGTTTCTTGCAGGTTGTAATGATCGTCGTGAAATTTTGAATATGCAATAAAGATTGGTATTTTCAGTTTGTTTTGCAAATAAAGTAATGTTGCACTAAGGTCGATCAGTATTCATGCTTGTAATAAGTCATGTTCGTTTTATTTGTTTAGTAAATTAGATAGAATTGTCGTATTTATTTTGGTCGGGCGGTAAGGTCATGATCGGTGAGCAGTAATTGGAAGATCCCTATGAGGGGGCGTCACCCATTACGGATGGGAGCGCGTGGGGGAGGTGGCCAATTGGCCCCTCAACGGGGAGGCGGTCCTGTCTAAGGAGAGGCCGCCGGAAGGAAAGGAAAGGTGGTCAAGGCCCCTTCCTGGATAGGAGGGGCTACGGCCCCTCCTGGAGAATTTCCCGGGGCCAGGACATCTGCGACGGCAGATGGGTAAGTTGTGTGGGGTGCGGGAGGGGGTTTACGCTACCTTTTAGACACCTCACACGAGTCCTCGAACGACCGTTAAATGGCGTTGAGTCTATTGGGGCCCCCGTCAAGTACAAAGGGAAATTGGTAGATGCACTTGAGGTACGCCTCGGTGCGGTCGCTCCTCTCACAAGTGAGGGGGGTATGTCTGGGTTAGGGATCTGACACCGGTTACGACCTTGCCGTTGGCCCTTAACGTTAGGATGTACAATTTCAAGTCAAAATGTTTTGTAGGATGTTAGTTCGGCTAGGAGAACCTCTGTATTAGAGATCTGTTAAGGTTAGCCAAACATCGTAATGTGGAAATGAAATTGTACATAATATGAAACTGTTATTTTAATGTTTTAATTTTGTTTCATATTTTAATAAATACGGCCGGGAAGGGTTTACTCCCTTCCCGCCTTCCAAAAATCCAAGAACTGTTTCCGGTTTCCCAATTCTTGGGGATTGTGTTGAGAGGGGGTGGCGGGTATCTCGGCCATATACAGCGTATTCCGTTTTGTACGTAAGTACTTTAGTGATTCGGTGTTCGCGTTCACTAAAGCCATCGCTGTATACCCGCTTATTGACAGCATGTACACAGGCCTTACAGGTCTTACATTTGAAGAACCCTTGGTTGTTTTTGTACCATGATGTGCTGTCTATTATCTCTGGACATGTCACAACTACCCTCTCTCTCATATTTGGAGCTTTGCTGAACGTAATGGATGCCTTCTTGGGGAGATTCTGGCCAATAATAGGGTCTTTACTAACTATGGGCCAGTTTTTGTCTATAATTTTGCGCACCTCTCATGTGTTGATTGCAATATCCCATTATCATCCGAAAAGGTTCAGTTATTGTCAATGTAAATGTAAATGTAGATTCATTTATATAGCGCTGTATCACCGACCGGTTTCTAAGCGCTTGTTTAGGGAACCCGTCCTGGTATTCCCCTGTTAGATAACCCATTACTGGGCATCCTCAAGGTAAAAGCCAGGCATCCCACTGCAAGGGGCCGTCGTGGAGATTAAGCAAGCTATTGCCCAGAGTTGCAGAGTGGGACTTCATGATTGGAATAGGCGCCGAGGCGAGAATTGTCAGGTCCGGGGAAATTTGAGCCCAAGACCCGCTGAGGCGGGAAATTGAACCCTGGTCCGGGCCAGACCTCTGCATCAGGGTCTGCCGCTCCAACCACTTGAGCCACACTTCTCCACAATATATATTACCTACTGGCGGTCGCCAGTAGGTAGTTATAGTTAGGACCTATTATGCATAGGAAAGCCGCAACATTCTGTTCCCAATAACTTTGGCACCGATTGATGAATCTTTGCAAAACTGTCAAAACTTTTGGCCAGCTCTGGTCCGCTCCTATCCTGAAAGTTTCAGGGTGATTGGTCAAGTCGGGGCCAAGAAAAAAAGGGGTCCCAAAACAAGTTTTCCCCATGCAATTTCCCATAGGACCTTTAGCCACAGCTACAGCTTGAAGGGTTGAACGGAATTGTGCTAAATTTGGCAAAGAGGTAGTCCTCAGTTCCGACTTTTGCTTATATGGTGTCAATCTGTTCAGTAGTTACTGAGAAAATTACAGTTAAAGTCCTTTATATATCTATGAGTGTGCGAGGATTGTCATTGTACCATAAGCGCACCGTCCCGATCACACGCTGAATGCTGATTGGCTGTTAAGTGGTTGTCAACATTCAAAACCAGGAACTGTTGGCAGCCATTTTGTGCCTCTGTAGAAGCGGGGCTGAGGAAGTCAGTGGAATATGTGTGCAAAATGGAGAAAGGGGGCAGGGTAGAAATAATTTTACCCTCTAGACCTGCATAGGGGGTCCCTGAAGGACCCCCAGGGGCCACAATTTCTTTTCTTTTTAAACCAGGCAGGTGCGTGTAGGGTGTGTGGACTGAGCCGTAAAAAAGTTTTTTTTAATAATTAGTCCCTGGGGGGGTTAAATACTGGGGGCAAAATTATTACATTTTATGTGTGACCCAGAGGGGCCCCCCAGCCTCAGGGAGTATCACCCCTGGGGCTAAAAATAAAAAAATGGTGGAGGGAGGGGTTGACGGTCCTCAAAGCCCCAGGGACCATCACCCCACCCGGGGCTTTATATATTGTGGGAGGGGGACCGCATGTCCCCCCTCCTGGAGCACTTGAGGGCCCCGTTACCCCCGGGGCTACAAAAAAAACATGGCTGGGGGACTGTAAGGTCTCCAAAGCCCCAGGGACCACCACTCCCCAGGGCTTTATGTATTGTGAGAGGGCCGGCTCCTTCAGTGTCCCGGGGTGTCCATCCCGTCCTCCCATAGCAAGGAAATCTCTTCTCTCTTTCAAAATCTAAATCAGATTGCTTTTCCACATGGGGAGCTGCATGTTAGTACCCCCAAACGACTTTCTGCCTGTTACCATAGTAACAGTTCATGGAACAGTTACGTGAGCACAGAGGTTAGAAGTTCATCACACTATGTTGCTAATGGAAAAAGTTACTGCGCTGGAGTTTTAAACTCCTCCATAGGAACTGTTAGTCGTAGCTATAGACTCCTGTAAAGATCTGGTAAAGAGTTAGCCTCGGAATTATACTTCAAATTATCAATATCATATCTATTGGGGACCACCCCCCCAAAAAAAGAAGAAGTATGTACTTTTTTAAAATTATCTTTTATTGAAAGAACAATAAATAACTGGAAACGTAACTTAAAGATAACAATATAATAAATACCTAGAAACATAACTTTAACAAAACAATATAATAAACAAAATATGATAAGGACTCCAATAGAAGTACGGTAGGTAATCTGCAGAACAAAAATGAAAATAAGTATTTAAAATTAGATCGATGTGACTAAATGAGGTCAAACATTACAAGTCAAGGTAACACTTGGCAATATTTCCTTATTTTTACGTGTGTAGTGTGCCTGATAAATTTCACTTGTCTCATAGGTCCACGTTCAAGAGGTGTCTGTATGGAAGTGCCTACTGACCATGATGTAATATGTGACATCATCACAAGTGGATTTCGGGCACAAGAGTTTCAGTTAGTTAGCTTGCCCACTGTTGTTCATACTGACTGTTTGAGCACCCTAAGGCCGCCCAAACAGTCAGTATACGCAACAGTGGACAAGCCACTCCCCCCTGCCCTCGAGAAACACCGCCCACTCTCCCTGTTCTCTATGTATGCTGCAGTTATTGTTGTGTTCATAAGAAAACCTCACAGTGTATTCTCTTAAGAAAGTCTTTAAGTGAACATTGATTTTGTTTAGTTTAGTGTGCTTAAATGCGTAGTTTCTGTAGTCTGTGTTACACACATCATTGAAACTTCTCTTGATGACGTGATATTCTGTGTTCATTCAAATGTGCTCCTACTGCATCAGCAGTCACAAGAGACTTGTCACAAAATGTTAGCACTGCTGTTTCACCAATGAGAGATGTTAAAGAGTCCTCGAACACATGTTGTTTTCAAATGTAAACAAGAGGTGATCTTTAGTTTCCTGCTTTGATGTTGGTCACATTTGGGTGCTTCTAGCCTGGCATATCTTTAATCAAAGTAATTTACGGCCCTGAGTCTGAGCTCTTGGGAGAGAACAAATGGTGTGAAGGCACACTAGTCAGTCTGCTCCTGTTGTTGTGTGACCAGGGGTTTTAGGTCTCCAGATGTGCTGTGCAGCTTGATCTACAGCACACAATCAGTCATAGAATACCATGTCTGTATAATGTGTGAGCTTTCTATCCAGCCGATTTATATCCTGAAGATTCTGCTTACGTAAAACCTCTCGGAGACTACCCTTTAAGGTTTTTATCTTGCTGTCTCATTGCTTATAGTCTGACAAATCACAGTAGCTCATATCTTCTCAGTAGATTTTATGTCTAAAGAAATTTGTGAGAATCTACTAGAACTGTTATCTCAAGCCCATTATAAAGTTCTCTAGTTAAAGAATGGAACAGCTATGTCATTACCATTAAATGCCTTTATTAAAGTCATAGCGAGACTTTAAGAAGGAAATGTCAGACAGGTACACTGAAGACAGTAGAAAGACAAGACAACCGTGTGTGCAGGTAAAATAATTACAAACCTTGCTTGTTGCACTGTGACATTTGCACACTAAACAATTTTAAATTTGTAAAATGTGGAGTAATTTTTAACTTTTTTTTTTTTGTTTTTTTTGTTTTGTCCTCATATATGCCACCAGTAGATGTTAGCTCTAAATGGGCGTACTTCAGGCCACTGACACAAACCTTCCTTTCCTGCCCTTGTGTTTGTGGATAGCCAGTGAAGATTGCCCAGAGGTAGGGTTGTTTCCAGTCCAACTCCCACTCTCGATGTTACTTGCTACATTGGGAGGACCGGACCACTTAACCTCTGGCATAATCATTGGACTTTAGTCATTATTTCTCGCTCCATGCTTTTAAGGCAGACCAAAGCTTAACAGACTTCGCCCCTCCACATAGTGTATCTAATCTACTCACCGCCATGATGTTTTTGAGACAATCAGCAAATTTTGGAGGGAGTTCTGACTTCCACTCTTCACAAATCTCTCTTCTGGCGATGACTACCACATAAAAAATAAACTGTGATATATAGCTGTTAATGTCATAATCAGATTGAAAACCAAAGAGGACTAATCTGGGGGTACATATGATTGGTAATGACAGTACCTCTTCCAAGAAACCACACACCTGTCTCCAATAGCTACCTATTTCAGGGCATTCGACAAACATATGTGTATCATCTGCTGCTGGAAGCTTACATCTGGGACAAGAATATTGTACCGTTGACATTTTGGAGAGTTTCGCCGGAGTCCAATAAGCCCTATACACTGTAAATAAGGGATTTCTTCTCAGGTTTGAAGGTTTAATAATTTTTTGAGACATTATAAAAGAATCTGTCCAAACTTTCACTATATTATCTGAGATCTGAACTGTGGAGGTATCCCATAATTTAATAATTTCTGCTTCCAGATTGTCTTTACTTCCCACTAAGATTTTATACCACTCAGCAGTCTCACCCTTCCATCCCTTCTTCCTACTTATTAGTTCCAACAAAGGGCTCTCTTCTTCTGTATTCCAATTTTGACTCCCCCACCAGGCAGACAGTTGGTAGAACTTGAATCTTGTAAGGGTACCCCCTGTTAAACTTACTAGGGATTCCCAGCTTAATAATGTCGAAGCATCACAAAGGTCCCCCCATTTTGTAAGACCGGCTTTCCTTAATGGAAGAGCTAATTGATCCATTAAGCATTCCGGAGTGCCGGGGGAGTCCCAAATTGGGGCTTGAGAGTGGTAATAAGGAATGCCTAAAATTTTCCGAATCTGTTGCCAATTGTCTAGGGCTGTCCGTAAAAGCTTCAGGCGAATTTTTTAAAAAAGATTTTGATCACCAAACTTAAACAAAAAAAAATCTGCACTATGTGGGAGGTCTAATAGCATAGCCTGAAAGAGTCTACCGTGTGAAGTAGAGTCCTGCTTATTTGCTAGAAGTCTAAAATTAGCAATGAAGAAGTAAGTCTGGAAGTGCCAAACCGCCGAGTTTTAATCCTCTCCTCAACTTCTTCCAAGCTATTCTGGGAGACTTTGTAGCCCAAATAAAAGAACCTATCCTTCCTTGCAGGTTGAGGATATCTTTTTTATTAAAGATTAAGGGAATGGAATTGAAAAGAAACGTTACCTTTGGCAAGATTATCATTTTAACTAGATTCACCCTACCATAGATGTTTAGGGGTAGGGTGTTCCACCTAGTCAAGAGTTTTTTGACCTCTTTTATTACGATTACCCAGCTGGTCTTAGGGGTATCTTCCAGATTTTGAGTGAGTTGGATCCCGAGATATCTGATTTTAGATTTTGCTTCTGGGATAGGAACAGGGTTATTCCAGCTCATTATATCAGTTTTGTCTCTGTTAATACTATACCCAGATACTATACCAAAATCCTCGGCCAATTTAAGTAATCTTGGTATTGCTTCCTCTGGATTCGATGTATAGAGGAGGAGGTCATCTGCATACAGGGCTGTCTTGAGTGTTAAATCTCCTATTTTAAATGGTTTGATTGCTGGATCTTGTCTTAGGGAACAAACAAAGGGCTCAATATATATATATCGAATAAACGAGGAGATAGGGGCAACCCTGCCTTGTCCCTCTAAAAATGCTCAGCCATTCAGACAGACTACCATTTACCAAAATCTTAGCTCTGGGGCCCCTGTGCAAAGTTTCAATTCTCTTAACGAAGATCTCTGGGAAGCCGAATTTTATCATCGACTTCCATAGAAAGAGACAGTTCACTTGATCAAACGCTTTAGCCGCATCTATTGCTACGATGGTGAGCGGCATCTTCTTCTCAATTGCGATATCTATAGCTCCGATGACTTGAAAAGTAAGTTCATTCAATTGACGGCCTGGTATAAATCCCCTCTGGTCTGGGTGGATAATTGATTTTATAACTTTAGCAAGCCTGGACGCCAAGATACCCGAGTATATTTTTGAGTCTGAATTTAAAAGCGAGATAGGGCGGTACGACTCTATTTTTTCCGGATCTTTGTTTGGTTTGGCTATCAAAGAAATTGTGGCATCTAGCCAGGAAGACGGAATTTGTTCTCCATGGATGAATATTTTGTTAAAGAGTCTCTGTAATGGGGCTAAAGTTTCTTCCACGATATCTTTATAGACCTCTATCAGGAGTCCATCAGGGCCGGAGGCCTTATTTCTGGTCATCTTTTTTAGTTGTGACCTAATCTCTCCCTCCGTTATCTCCGTAACCAAGGAAGCTTTATCTGTATCACTCAACTGTGGCAACTCTCCTAAAGTCCACCAATTATCCAATTCTCCCACCGGCCGATTGATCTTCTCTTGATATAATTCTTCATAAAAAGTTCTGGCTTCCCTTTTGATCTCCAGTTCCGCGCTGTATTAAGGATTTAATGTTGTTCCTGCTCCTCTCCATCCTAGCCTTCCATGCTAGCAATGACCCACATTTCTCACCGTATTCAAAGTTGCGTAGCTTACTTACTTCCCATTTATCTTTGATTATTTTTTCCGCTCTTGTCCTAAAGTTTGTTTGTAGTTCTAGTATTTCCTTCTCAAGTCTTGGAATACTAGCTCTATCATCCAAGGCAGCAGATTGAAGTTGCTGTTCTTTTATTTTAATTAAGTTAAGCTCTGGAATATCTCTTTCTTTTTTAAGCTTCCTGTTTAAAATCATTTGGGAGCCATATATTCCTCTTATGTAGGACTTAAATGTGTCCCATATAATATAGTCTGAGGCAGTGTTTTCATTAAACCTAAAGAATTCCACTGAACTTTCCTTAATTTTATTTCTAAACTCGTCATTTAATAGGATGGTCCTGTCTAGTGTCCACCTATATTCTAAGATATTGTTTTTGAAATTTATTTTTAACTCGACCACAGAGTGGTCTGACAGGCCCACCGGGATATAGGAAACGGAGGAAATATTAGCTAAGAAAGACTGGTCTAACAAAAAGAAATCTATTCTTGAAAACTGGTGATATTTTATGCTAGAAAAAGAGAGTTCTCTTTGTTTACCATGTTTGACTCTCCAAGCATCTCGTAATGTATAATCTTTCATGATATTTTTTAAAACTAAAAGGGATTTTTTTGGAGGGTTATATTTGGCTTTCGAAGTGCGATCTACTTGGGGATCTAGCAATAAATTAAAATCACCCCCTAATATGACTGGAATTGTATGCTGTAACATATATTTTTCTAGCTTTTGTAAGAAGCAAGCATTGTCTTCGTTAGGACCATAGTATACCCCACACAAGAATTTAGCATTACCAATTGAAACAACTGCGGCCAGCCACATTCCTGACTGGTCTGTACTCCAGTCGTGAACCCTAATCCCTTTATTAGCGCTTACTACCATTGCTACCCCTCTGGTAACACCAGTTTGTTTCTAACACAGAATTTCCTGAACCCAATTATGCCTTACAAATATTTTCCTACATTCTTCTGCTCCCAAATGAGTTTCCTGTAAAAGAAATATACATGCTTCAGTGTTTTTCAAAAAGTTGCAGACATTTTGTTGTTTCTTACGGCTTCCCAAACCGTTCAAGTTCCAGGAAAGGATTTTACTACAACTAGACGAGATCATCATATGATATAGCTACCCCTTCACCTACAACCAGTGGTGACCTGTAATTACATTTGAACTTAAAAAAATAAAGATTTATGGCATATGAGGACATTTTTATCTGTTTTTTCCCCTCTCCCCTGTGAACCCTCCCAACCGTCCTCCCAAGGAACCCAACCCTCCTGTTTGGCGTAGATACGCCCTAGGAGGCCCTATACCTTTGACACCCCGCTTACGTGTAGCTAATTATTGGTCTTTTTTTATTTTATTTTTTTATTTTGTTATCAGTGATTACTGCTTTTTCTTATGTAGTTCTCTCGAACCTCTATTTTTTTGATCACCTCACCTTTTTTTTCCTTTTATATATTTTTTTTCCCCCCTTTTTTCTTTCCTCTTTTTTTTTCCCTCTCCATCTCTCCCCCATTTTATTATTTAACCACTCTCTAGGGATTTAGTTTAGTAAAGGAGAAATAATTAACTAATCCTTCATTTTAGCTAATATCTCGTCAACTTCTTCTGGGAAGTGGCAGGTAAACATTTTATTGTTCCACATTATTTTGAGGAGAGCTGGAAATTTCATTTGTACCTGCGCTCCCATTGAACGCAATTCTGGCATCCTAGAGCCAAGCTCCCACTGTCTTTGAGCGGTTTTTCCCCCTATATCTGATCTTATCTGATAGGGGTTGGCCCGAAAATGTAGAGAAGTGCGTGACAGACATCTTGTAAGGATCGGCTCTTTGACACTATATGTTTGAAAATACACCAGAATCTTCCTGGGTGCTTTACAATCAGGGTGTAGCCTAAATGGATCCATGTGTACTCGCTGGATCTCAGCTTCCAGGTTAATGTCCGGTCGGTCCTTTAAGATATCCTCACGGAACAGTCTGCACACAAACCCCTTTATGTCCTCGACTTCTACTCCTTCAGGAATTTTGAGGATCCTCAGATTATTACGTCGACTTTGGGTTTCCAACCTTTCCAGACGCATTGTTAAGGTACGATTCTGTGCTTTTAAGGCTTCTGTATCCTTAGAATTTCCTTTAGAGGTCTCTGAGAGGGCCGTCACTTTACCCTCCAGGACGCTAGTTCTGGCATTGATACCTTCAATTTTAGCCTCCAGGAGGTCGAATCTATCATGTAAACCCCTCTGATTTTTCTCAGAAATCTCAAACTTTCCCAGCAAATCATCCCTCAATGTATGAAATAGAGAACCAAGTCTATCCTCTTCTTTTTCCATTCCAGATAATCCAACTGCCCCGTCAAGACGAGGGATTGGACCTTGCATATCCAAAGCTGAGTGAGGTAGGGGCAGAGGTATTCTAGCGATACTGTTTAGGGGAGTTTCAACAGGATTTAAAGTCACTGATTCTTCCAAAGAAGGAGGGACAGTTTGTACACCATTCAGTGGGATATCTACGTCTGATTCTGGATTCTGTCTTGAAATTTTCTGCGCAACTGCCTCTAGTCCCTCCCCACCAGGGGTTAAATCGAATATAGCATACTTATTGCTTAAAGGTAATGTAGGAAGGAGTGAGGGAGCCGATACTTTAGTAGACTTAGTAATTTCATCCATTATGGGTATCTCAGCTACATTAGAGCCTGTATCAACCTCCACCTTTCCTATGGCACTTTCCTTGGAGTTCAACGCCTGTTCCATTATTTTAAAATAGCTTTTTAACGAGGGAGTCCCTCTGGGTACTTGTGTTTGCTTTGTCACTTTGGATGACCTACCTCTTTTGGCCCCCCTTTCCTATTTTGTTTGTGGGGAGAAATGGGTATCGGACCGCTGCTCTCAGCAGAATCAGTGAAATTCAAAACCCCTTTCTTCCTGAGGTCTTGTTTTGATCGTAACTGATAACGGCTCCTTACTTCTCCCTGTTTTTCTTTAGTAGTGGTGTCCTGTTTTATGGCTTGTCTTGTGAGATGATCAGCAGAGGCGGCCCCCTCTGTAATTTCACCTTTCTTAGTGACTACTATCGCACTGACAATTTCGCTTTGGGGGACTATTGTGCATCTGTCTGCCTCAATACAGTCTCCCCCTCTGAATGCCACCTTGCCGCTTTTAAGCACTGTTGTATAAATATCCCGACATACTGGAGCTTTTACTCGATACAGAAGTGCTATCCTTGAGCGCAGCCATAGATCGTAACAGCTTACCCGGGGTCCGCTGGGTTCAGTTCTCCCCTCCGGAAAGCGGCTGCTACTGCTGACCTGTTTCCGTGACTCAGCGCTTTCGTTGCTCGAGATTCGACACAGCTGCCCAGTCTCTAACTCCGTTGCGTACCGCCGTTTACGCATCCCAGCAGGGTCCTAGCGCTTCCGTGTTTGCCTCCACGATCCCGAACTCCAAAGAAGAAACAGGGAAAAACTCAGCGGCCTACACAGAGAATCAGTAAAGAGGTCATCATCCGCCTCACCGTTTGATTAGATGTAGTTGTCCATATTCTCAGTGTGAAAAGACCGGCCAAAACACTCATCTCGGGGTGCTCAGGTGCAGAGCCTCGCAGCAGCCGTTAGCCCGCCGCCGCCATGTTCCTTTCCTTTGAGTAATTTTTAACTTGTTTAAATATTTCACATCTACAATATCACTATTGCTTTATGAACCATCTTGCTTCATCAAATTTGCATTAAAATGCATGCTTTTCCCACAGTTTATTTCAAATCTTTTTAGGGTAGGACCCCTCCTGTACCCCCTGATGACAGTCTTGTTGACTTGCTTCGCTCGCTCACAACGCAACACACATCAATAACTTTTACGGCCTTCCACTTTCAAATGTCACCAGCCACCACTGCATGTTGCTGTTGAAGTCAGTGTGGATCAATAAAGTGTTGAATGCTGGTTGTTGCCAGTAAAACATGACACTAATGTGGGCTTAAGAATATGTGTGCGCCGAAAAAAGGGGGGCATGGCCATATGTGAGTATGTGTATCTGCAAGTGCAAAGAGTGCAAGTCATTCAAAAAAGATGTATTAAATATGGCTGCTGGTCATCACCCTGGTGGTCGGTTGGTCAAGGCTAAAGTGTGTGCTATGCTGACCATGTGTGTGTGTCAAAGACTGTGGTAATGATGACTGTCCCACCTGTAATGTACATGCACCTGTATACCATGGTGTTAAGGAATTAGGGCTAGTGCAGGGTATGGACCAGCCTGTATCATTGAAGTAAATATTGCCTCATATAATGAAAATCGCATACAAAAACCAATATAGATGTAAGGGCCAAACAAAGCACAAATATACCAGCGTCAAAGTATACAACACAGTATAAAGTCCAGGTATAAAAGTAAAATAATGGCACGTGTCTTACAATGAACCAGCGGGCCACCAAGTCCAAGTATCAAAATCATGACAGACTGCCCAGACAAGTTGCCGACATGGAGTGTGCTCTTGCAGTCCTGAAGGAGAAAAAAGGGTAGGTGGCCCATGCTGGTGAGTACAGGTGAGTGGGCCCCTTCCTTTCCTCCTGTGAAACAAGAACAAAAAGTAATTAAAATCAGAATCCTCTGACCCTGGATCTATACACATGTTACTGTGAATAAATGTACTAATCAATAAGCGTTATCACAGTGAATAGGATGCAAATCACTCCATGGAAGAAAGAGACGGAGTGGGCAAAGCTCAGAAAAGAAATAAAAATGAAGTGTAAGTACACAATAAAAACAAAGAAAGGTTGAGAAAAGAAAATGGTAATGTCGGTTATATAACTAAAATTAGAGAGCTGAGCAGGGAGAAGTGAACCTTCTTTGAACACTCATGGTTAGTCTTTGATATGTATAGACATTTCTTCCTCCTGGTTCAAGCCCCCAGGGACCTTTGTTTGAAAGTCTATGATGTAGCTAGACTCTTTCTGCCATAAGGTAAGGGCCCTGTTGCCACCTCTGGGATGCTTCTCAATGTGTTCCAAAATGAGAAAACTTGTCTCTTTGGTGTTGGAGAAATGTTTGTCCCTAAAGTGTCTTGCCACAGGATACTTGGGATCAAAGTTGGTAATGGCTCTGCTGAGTTCTAGGATGCCTTTTTTTGCCATGCAGGTGGTGCTGCCAATATACCACACGTTGCAAGTGCACACTATGGCAGATATGAGTAGGTGGTGCTATAGGTAAGGAAATGGGTTAAATCCTTGCTGACACCGTTGAATGCAAAATATTTTCTCAATATGCTGTTGTTGCATGCTTTACAATAGTATACACCCATAATTCCGCAACTTTCTTTCCGCATACCATCACTCCGCATACTTTCATTACGAAAGTACCATGACTCCGCAAAGCCATTATAATGCATGGCATTACATTTTATATGCTTTTACCACGCATATATTTACAACGAAATTCGTTGTAAATGTATGAATGGTAAAAGCATGTTTTTTAAAAATGTTTGGATAAGGTAAGTATGGGTATAGGGGTATATGTTTTGGGGTACTGAGGTATATGTTTTGGGGTGTTTGGGTATTTTAAGGGTTCGGATATAGTTTTGGGTTATGGGGTAGAGGGGTATTTTTAGGGTTTAGGGATAGGTATGGGTTTTGGGGTACAGGGGTATTTTTAGAGTTTAGGGCTAGGTTTGGGTTTTGGGGTACAGGGGTATATTAGGGTTCAGGGGTTGGTTTGGGTTTTGGGGTACAGGGTTTTTTTTAGGGTTCAGGGGTAGGGTTGGTTTTTGGGGTACAGGGGTGTTTTAGGGTTCAGGGCTAGGTTTGGGTATTGGGTACAGGGGTATTTTTAGGGTTCAGGGCTAGGTTTGGGTTTTGGGGTACAGGGGTATTTTAATGGTTCTGGGCTAGGTTTGGGTTTTGGGGTACAGTGTTATTTTAGGGTTCAGGGCTAGGTTTGGGTTTTGGGGTACATGGGTATTTAAGGGTTCAGGGGTAGGTTTGGGTTTTGGGGTACATGGGTATTTAAGGGTTATGGGGTAGGTTTGGGTTTTGGGGTACATGGGTATTTAAGGGTTCAGGGATAGGTTTGTGTTTTGGGGTACAGGGGTATTTTTAGGGTTCAGGGCTAGATTTGTGTTTTGGGGTACAGGGGTATTTTAGGGTTCAGGGTTAGGTTTGGGGTTTGGGGAACAGGGGTATTTTTAGGGTTCAGGGCTAGGTTTGAGTTTTGGGGTACAGGGATATTTTTAGGGTTCAGGGGTATGTTTGGGTTTTGGGGTGCAAGGGTATTTTAGGGTTCAGGGCTAGATTTGGGTTTTGGGGTACAGGGGTATTTTTAGGGTTCAGGGGTAGGTTTGGGTTTTGGGGTACATGGGTATTTTTAGGGTTCAGGGCTAGGTTTGAGTTTTGAGGGACAGGAGTATTTTTAGGGTTCAGTGCTAGGTGTGTGTTTTGGGGTACAAGGGTATTTTTAGGGTTCAGGGCTAGGTTTTGGTTTTGGGGTACAGGGGTATTTCTAGGGTCAGGATGGGTTAGTGTTTAAGGGTGCTGGGGTATTTTAAGGAGTAAGGATGGGTTAGGATTTTGGGTTGCTGGGGTATTTTAAGGGAGCAGGGTGGAATTAGTTTTTATGGTGAAAAGAGTAATTTAAAAAATATTATATATATATATGTAATCAAGGGTAGTGCCTACCTGAAACGCGTCATGCCAGAGAGAAACAGAAAGGATTAATAAATTGACCTTGTGTATTGGACAAGCTGTTTGGTGGTCCTTGTGTCCTGTGTGCCGTGCTTGGAGAAGCAGGAAGGAGTGGAATATATATATATATATATCAATCAATCAATCAATCAATCAATGCATTTATATAGCGCACTACTCACCCAGAGGGTCTCAAGGCGCTAGGGGAGGGGGATCCGCTACTGCTCGAACAGCCATATATATATATATATATATTACCTACTGGCGGTCGCCAGTAGGTAGTTATAGTTAGGATTTTTTTCAATGTTAAATCTCAAAATTCTATTTGGAATAACTTTGGCGCCGGTTGACGAATCTGCCTGAAAATTTCCTCAAAATGGCCTCGTCGAGCTCCGGTCCTTCCCTGAAAGTTTGGGGGGTTGCGTCAAGAGGGGGCCGAGATAAAAGGGGGGTCCCAAAACGCGTTTTTCCCATGTTAATTTCCATAGGGCGGTCAACCTCACTTTTAGCACGAACGGCTAAATGGATTTCCACCAAACTTGGCAAAATTGTAGGGACTGGTAGCCCGATGTGCCTTTGCTATGTCTCAAGATATGTGCTTCAGTGGATTTTGAGTAATTTAGGTTCAAAAAAATATATATATCTATAGGCGCGCCCCGGTACGCGCACCGGGGAGCGCACCGGGCGTGCTACGCGACTTGTGCAAGGAAAGGTGATTGGTTCACGGGTGTCTGTAAACATTCGAAACAGTCCGGAGCGGCCGCCATCTTGTGTCTCGGTAGGATCGCAGAAACAAGAGGTGGCATAAAAAAAAGGGGGAAATGACTATAAGGGGGCAGGGTAGACCCCCCCTGACCCCCTAGGTTTGATGTGGGGGCTAAAATAGGGTCCCGCGGGGCATTTAAAAAAAAAAAATCCGTTTTGCGTGGGGGGAGCGCCCGGTACGCGCACCGGGGAGCGGACGGGGGAGTGAAGCATGGGGAAAATCCAGGGTCTTATTTATGAAGGCCTTGCGACAGTTTTGTGCCGCCGGTGCGTCACTTTTTGTGACACACCAGCGGTGTAAAAAATGCGCCTCGTTGCGCCATATTTAAAAAGTGACGCATCTAGGTAGATGTGTCACTTTTTAAACCCCTGCGCCACATTGTACCTGCGTCAGGTATAATGTATGCAGAGGGGGCGTTCCCCCGCAAAAAGCCGCGTAATAGTGACGCAGTGAAATCTATGAGATTTAACTGCGTCACTTTTAGGACGCTGTTGCGTCAAAATCTTGTGCCTACCTCACAGCAGGCGTAAGACTGACGCAAGCCCTTTCACATGGGGCTTTCCCCATGTGAAAGGACGCATTACTGGAGTTGTTTCACTTTTGTGACACACTCCAGCAATGCGTCACTTTTGCGCTTACAGATACGTCAGAAATACTGACGTATCTGTAACTCCTTGCGACATGATTCGTCATACATTAAATATGACGCATCAGGAATGTCATAAGGAGTGCGCACTGAAAAGTGACGCATCGCTGTTTTCACGCAGCGATGCGTCACTTTTAATAAATGAGGCCCCCAGTTTATTCACTGTGTCACCTCTACGACCCTTTCTTGCATCAATATGTCCCTTTTGCATACATTACACCTGACGTAGGAATAATGTGGCGCAGGGGCTTACAAAGTGACGCAACTACCTAGATGCGTCACTTTGTAAATATGACTGAATAAGGTGCATTTTTTACAGCACTGATGCATCACAAAAAGTGATGCTCTGGTGGCGTTAAAGTGACGCATGGCCTCATAAATGAGTCCTTCAGTCTTCTACTCATGCGTCATATTAAATTTATGACGTATTATGTTGTAAGTTCTTATAGATACGTCAGTATTTTAGACGTATCTTTAAGCGCAAAAGTGATGCATTGCTGGAGTGTGTCTCAAAAATGAAGCAACTCCAGCAATGTATCATTTCATATGGGGCCAAGCCCCATGTGAAAGGGCCTGCACGCCTGCTGTGAAACAGGCGTAAGATTTGGACGCAACAGCGTCATAAAAGTGACGCAGTGATATGTCATAGATTTCACTGCGTCACTTCTACGACCCTTTCTTGCGTCAATACGTCCCTTTTGCATACATTACACCTGACGTAGGTATAATGTGGCGCAGGGGCTAACAAAGTGACACATCTACCTAGATGCGTCACTTTGTAAATATGACTGAATAAGGTGCATTATTTACAGCACTGGTGCGTCACAAAAAGTGACGCACCGGTGGCGTTAAAGTGACGCATGGCCTCATAAATGAGGCCTTTAGTCTTCTACTCATGCGTCATATTAAATTTATGACGTATTATGTTGTAAGTTCTTATAGATATGTCCGTATTTTAGACGTATCTGTAAGCGCAAAAGTGATGCATTGCTGGAGTGTGTCTCAAAAATGAAGCAACTCCAGCAATGTATCCTTTCACATGGGGCCAAGCCCCATGTGAAAGGGCCTGCACGCCTGCTGTGAAACAGGCGTAAGATTTGGACGCAACAGCGTCATAAAAGTGACGCAGTGATATCTCATAGATTTCACTGTGTCACCTCTACGACCCTTTCTTGCGTCAATACGTCCCTTTTGCATACATTACACCTGACGTAGGAATAATGTGGCGCAGGGACTTACAAAGTGACGCATCTACCTAGATGCGCCACTTTGTAAATATGACTGAATAAGGTGCATTTTTTACTGGACTGATGCGTCACAAAAAGTGACGCTCTGGTGGCGTTAAAGTGACGCATGGCTTCATAAATGAAGCCTTCAGTCTTCAACTCCAGCAATGCATCTTTTCTTACCCTTCCACACCCCCGTTCCTTTTCAACATTTTCTTTGAATATCCACATTCCCCATATTCACTCTTCTTCTCCTTACTTTCTTTCCCAATACTCACCTTCTTTCAGTCCCCCTACTTCACTTCCTTTCTCCTCTCATACCTTTCTGTTCTTTCTTACTCATTTTCCTTTCCATTATCAATGCACTCCATTTCACTTACTCTTTTTCATTTTTTTAAGAATATAGCTCTTTGATGAGAATTGGAGGTAGTTTCTTCTTTTTTTTAAGAACAGAAACAAAAACAGGGAATGGAAACTGCTCAACAGGAGCAAAAAAAACTAAAAAAATTAGGGCTGGGAACGGCAGTGATGGTTCTCCATGGCTCGAACCATGAGCAGTACACTTTGCTCCCCATAGGTAAGGAGTTGATTGCAGTATCTGCATCTCAGGACAGCATTGTTAAAAGCAGGTTGAATATTTGGCACGAGCTCCTGCGATTGCCCCCTCCCAGAAGTAGTTGCTCCTCCGGTGGATGTAGAGGCCCCATCACTGGGAACCTCTTGTGCCAGAGCCCTGACACTCTCCCGGGCAAAATTCTGGGGGTGCCTCCTCTCCACATGCCGGATCATTGTAAAGTTCCCAAAAGAGTATTTTTTGGGGGGGTCAAAAAACAGGTCTTTCAGTCACAAAAGTGAAAGAAGAAGTGAAGGAAATGGGTGGGGATTTCATTCTTTGTAAAAAAAAACTGTTAGCAACCAATGAAAAGTGTTATTTTAAGGTCACATGACTTGACGCGCTGACGCTGCGCGCACCGGAGCGCTTCCGGGTGCGCACATGCGGCGCGAACGTAGGCGTTTCCGGGGCGCATACGCGGCGAGAAAGTAGGCGCTTCCGGGGCGCATATGCGGCGCGAACGTAGGTGCTTCCGGGGCGCATACGCGGCGCGAACGTAGGCGCTTCCGGGGGCGCTTATGCGGCGCGCCGAAGTGACGTCTTGATAGTTTAACGGAAATGCAAAATCATTTTCATTTCCTTATAAAAAAAACTGCTTTTATTTGTATGGTACGAAATGTTTTGCGTTATTATTAACTTTTCATTCATATTTTTTTCACGAACGAAAGTAGCGCTCTGGGTGCGCTTTCCGGAGAGCTTACCGGAGCGCGCACCCAGAGTGCCCCAGGAAAAAATGATTAAAAAAAAATAACTTTACAATTAATACTTACACAAAACAGCACATTTTTAAAAAAAAACATAGGTTAGAAACTCGATATAGAAAGGAATTAGCATTTAAAAAACCTATGAAATTCACTGAAAAAACCATAGGTTTCACACCAGTTTTAGTTAGGAATTAGCATTTAAAAAACCTATTAAATTCACTGAAAAAACCATAGGTTTCTTACCAGTTATAGTTAGCTGGAAATTTTACTGACATAAAACCATTGAAATTCCCACATTATAGTTAGTTGGACTCACTATAACGTGCGCGCCTGCAATGCACTGCTGATAACGTCACATATTACATCACTCATGACATGGTCAGTGACATCACTCATGACATCACTGATGACACCATTCTTGTGACAGAGTGACAGACCTCCTTTCAGTGTAATGTAAGCCTTGAAACACATATTCAAAAATAGTATTTAACATTTTCAAAAAAATGGAGATACCCATACTAGTTACAACAAACAATTCAGTAATTCCACCATCTATATACACATCCACTCATTCACCAACAGTTTTATATAGTCACTCATACATATACTCACTCATTATTTGTAGTGATACACCTCTACATCCTGTTACACACCGACAGTCATCCAAATGTTACTCTCACACATGCAAAAAAACTATTGAACATCCATTTATTTGCATAAACAGCAATACACACACTACCACTTTACTTCTAAGGAAACTTACACATACTTACTCTCTTAAACAATCACTTATAGAAACACATACTTATTTAAACAGGAACTCTTACAATCTCTCACTCTCACATATACTCACTTATATAAATCAATACTCACATATACTAGATTAAAACATATGTCGTTACTGAAAAAGACAATAGTGAGGCAGTCGTTTACTCACTAACATACACATATAGACACTCATCCATCCATACAGTTTTGTACATATGCTGTCTTCAAAACACATACAAACATGAGTCAGTCACCAACCCATACAGCCACTTATACACAAAGTGAAACACTGATACATACATTTCAATATTTAAAATTTACTTGCTAATATATGTATTCACTAAGATACACTTAATAAGGCAGAGAACCAATCAATTCCTATAAAAACAAACATCCATTTACACACTTATTTAACCATTTATTCTTCCATCATCCTTTACAAATACATATATAAAACATATATGTTTTTCAGAAAGACACACATTCACTGGATGGTGTCATCAGTGATGTCATGAGTGATGTCACTGACCATGTCATGAGTGATGTAATATGTGACGTTATCAGCAGTGCATTGCAGGCGCGCAAGTTATAGTGAGTCCAACTAACTATAACGTGGGAATTTCAATGGTTTTATGTCAGTAAAATTTCCAGCTAACTATAACTGGTGTGAAACCTATGGTTTTTTTCAGTGAATATATATATATGGCGGCATGGGATGCAGGGCAGACAACTGAATAAATGAAATAGCACAAAGAAATTGGGTCCGCGTCTCTATCCGAGTCCGTGTTGCCTCATTGGATTCCTGGTGGATAGAGTACTGCAATATATATATATATATATATATATATATATATACATAAAATATTTGTAAAAAAATAAAAATGTAAAATATATATTTATTTATATACATATGCATTATTAAGTATATATATATATATGTATATATGTATATAGATATATATATGTATATAGATACCATATATATATATATATATATATATATATATTACCTACTGGCGATAGCCAGTAGGTATATATAGTTAGGACCTAGCTACCATAGGAAATCCGTAACATTCTATTGGGAATAACTTTGGCGCTGGTTGAGGAATTTGCGTGTTATTTTCAAAAATTTTGGCCAGCTCCGCTCCGCTCCTTCCCTGAAAGTTTCGGGGGGGATTTGTGAAAAGGGTGCTGAGAAAAAAGGGCGGTCCCAAAACATGTTTTCCTCATGCAATTTTCCATAGGATGTTGTGAGAAGGCTACAGCCCGAACCGCTGAACGGAATTACACCAAACTTTGCAAAATTGTAGGGACTGGTACGCAGATGTGCCTTTGTTATATTTGGTGAAAATTTCTCCAGTGGTTTTTTCGAAAATTAACTTCAAAAACACATATATATCTGGGCGGAGCCTAACCACACATCTCATCGTGAGATCTGATTGGCTGTCAGCACTTCATCCAAGAAGTGTTGGCAGCCATCTTGGGGCCAATTTACATGATAGCACCTCATTAAACAGCATTGTAGTTAATAGTTACATTATAAATCATTTGTTGATGGTACCATACTCATTTTAGGAATTGTGGTGTGTTCTAAGGTGATTTTACCATGTGAAAAAGCCTTCTGCTGGTATATCATGAATCATGTTTGAAAGAAAACTATTATCTCATGCTTTTCCCACAGTGGTTTGGAAGGGGATCTATAAGCTAAACTGAAAGCATATTTTCTGTAAATTCACATTATCTTTCTCAGTCATGTGAGAATGAAGTCTGACATTCTCAGTAAAACATGTACATACAACAAGGACAGAGACTGTCAGTTGATTCCTTTGTGTTCTACTGCAGCCTCCTAGAGTGTTCTAAAGAACAACTAGAGCGCTAACTGTCCTACATATTACAAAGGAATGGCACACCTGAAGCCATCTTGATGGGAATAAAGTGGTAACTCTTAAAACATTTAATTTAAAAAGGAACAAAATGAGGGGGTATATTTTGCCATGGAAAGTATGATTAGTGCTGCAGAAAAAGAAAATTGGGCACATTTTGAGTGACTTCTCAAATCCTCTTCTATTTCATTAAAAATTTCTGACACGCAGTCTCCCAAGATGGCCACCAGAGACAAAAGAGCCCAAGTGTAGCCCAAATATCACCCAGATGTAGCCCAAGTATAGCCCAATGACAGAATGTCCCAGAGTGTTCTAAAGAACAACTAGAGCGCTAACAGTCTTACTTATGACAAAAGTATGGCACACCAGAAGCCATCTTGATTGGAATGAAGTGGTAAGTCTGAAAACACTTGATTTAAAAAGGAACAAAATGAGGGGGCTCATTTTGCCATAGAAAGTATGATTAGTGCTACAGAAAGAAAAATTAGGGCACATTTTGAGTGACTTCTCAAATCCTCTTCTATTTCATTAAAAGAATTCTGACATGCAGACTGAAACATGCACTTTGAACACCAGCAGCAGACTTCCCTGGTGAGCAGTAGCTTTACTACAGTGATCTAATGAGCAACTAGAGTGCTAACATTCAGAATTAATGGCAAATGTGTGACACATCTGAATGCCTTCTTGATGGAACCAAAGTAAACAAGCATTGAAAATGCAATAGATCTCGCCCTCGTTTAAGTTAAAGCCATTCTGTTTGTAATGAGGTGGCTTTTTTAGCTTTGCTTTTATTAGTGTTTTTAAAACTTTCATGTAAATAACATGCATATGTATGCATATATGTATATGTGTGCATGCATTTATATTTGTATTTATATAGATATGCAGATTATATACGTTTATATATGTATGTATATTTATACACATACATATATATAAATGCATATGCATAAATATGCATATATATGTGTATATGTGCGCATGTAGAGAGAGGTAGAGAGGTAGAGGTGTAGAGGTAGAGAGGTAGAGGTAGAGAGGTAGAGAGGTAGAGAGGTAGAGACTAGTAGAGAGAGAAATAGAGAGAGGTAGAGAGTAGAGAGTGAGTAATAGAGAGTAGAGAGTGAGTAGTAGAGAGTAGTAGAGAGCAGTAGAGAGAGTAGCAGAGAGTGAGTAGTAGAGAGTAGTAGAGTGAATAGTAGAGTGAGTAGTAGGGAGTAGTAGAGAGTGAGTAGTAGAGAGTGAGTAGTAGAGAGTAGTAGAGAGTAAGTAGTAGAGTGAGTAGTAGAGAGCAGTAGAGAGTGAATAGTAGAGAGTAGTAAAGAGTGAGTAGTAGAGAGTAGAAGAGAGTGAGTAGTAGAGAGTGAGCAGTAGAGAGTGAGTAGCAGAGAGAGAATAGTAGAGAGTAGTAGAGAGTGAGTAGTAGAGAGTATTAGAGAGAGAGTAGTAGAGAGTGAGTAGTAGAGAGTAGTAGAGAGTGAGTAGTGGAGTGAGTAGTAGAGAGTGAGTAGTAGAGAGTAGAAGAGAGAGAGTAGTAGAGAGTGAGTAGTAGAGAGTGAGAAGTAGAGACTGAGAAGTAGAGAGTGAGTAGTAGAGAGTAGTAGAGAGTGAGTAGTAAAGAGCGAGTAGTAGAGAGAGAGTAGTAGAGAGTGAGTAGTAGAGAGTAGAGAGTAGTAGAGAGTGAGTAGTAGAGAGTAGTAGATAGTGAGTAGTAGGTAGTGAGTAGTAGAGAGAGAGTAGTAGAGTAGTAGAGAATGAGTAGTAGAGAGTGAGTATTAGAGCCAGGGACCCCCAGTATGCAAGGGGAATTAGTCCCCTCTCTGCAAACGCTCCAGTGGCCTGCGTTGCAGAGAGGTGTAAAAAGGGGCATAGCCTCATTACACCACTGTGCAATGCAGCCCCCTGGCGCATACTGGAGGCTCCAGGTGGGCTAGTTGGCCCCCAGGGACCCCCAGTATGCAAGGGGAATTAGTTCCCCCTCTTTAAACATGCGCAGGGCTGCATTGCAGAGAGGTGTAAAAAAGGGTGTGGCCTCATTACACCTCTCTGCAATGCAGCCCCCTGGTGCATACTGGAGGCTCCTGGTGGGCTAGTTGGCCACCAGCGACCCCCAGTATGCAAGGGGAATTAGTTCCCCCTCTGCAAACGTGCCAAGGGGCTGCGTTGCAGAGAGGTGTAAAAAGTTGCGTGGCTTCATTACACCTCTCTGCAATGCAGTCCCCTGGCGCATACCGGAGATTCCTGGTGGGCTTTCAGGTCTTATATAGTTAGGAATTAGCATTAAAAAAAACTTTGAAATTCACTGAAAAAAACATAGGTTTCAGGCCTTATATAGTTAGGAATTAGCATTTAAAAACCTTGCAAATTCACTGAGAAAACCATAGGTTTCAGGCCCAATATAGTTAGGAATTAGCATTTAAAAAACCTTTAAAATTCACTCAAAAAACTATAGGTTTTACGGGGGTTATAGTTAGCTGGACATTTCACTCATACAAAACCATTGAAATTGCTCCTATATAGTTAGTTGTACTAACTATATTTCGCGCACCCGCAGTCCACTGCTGATGATGTCACATATTACATCATTCATGACATGGTCAGTGACATCACTGATGACATCTCAAATGACATCACTGATGACATGTAGACTGGTGGACATTCTCGATTGGGCAAAGGGCACCCGCCTGGTGCCAGTTTTGACAAATTGTTTTAGGCACTGGATCACCAAGGCACCAACATGCTTCATCTTAGAGAGGGCATACAGGACACTGACCGCCAGGCTTTCATCAGGCGTCCCGCTGCAACCCACAATCATCTGAATACTGAAATTCGTTAATAGAGATGTTATTCTCCCTGCTGCTCGCCAAGCCGGAGAAGCTCAATGTGAGGCACACAAAATCATGATCTTTCCTGATTACATAGAGAAAGTGCAACTTTTGTGGAAATTATTTATTGGCGTAAAGTAGAAACTCAAGGCCAAGGAGATTTAATACATGTTGCTTTATCTTGCCAGGTTGAAGGTTGTGCTTTAGGGCAAATCTATTATCTTTAACAATCTGTAATCGGCCAGGGACTGAATAGTAGAGAGACGACCACTGCACGGTTTCCTGATTGCTCCACTGTCACCAACCTGTGATTGAGGTCAGGCAAGATGGCCCAAAGAAAGAGACCGCTGCATGAAATAGATAGAAACAAAGGTTGTGAAAACTGAGGACTGTCCGAGTCTGGGGCTCATCGATGGCAGGTACTAGCAAGAAAGACATGCACCTTCTCCATAAGACCTAAACTGATGCTGAATCCTGGGTAGAGTCCGGACAGCTGGTTAGTGGCTCTTGGTGCTGTGCAGTGCTTTGCAACCCAGGGGCGATAATGTTATTTTTCTTCAGAATGTGCGTGGACATGCAGAGATTGTGAACAACAGGCAAGAACGCAAAGCTGGAAAATTATCCAACATTATTTACATTTGCACTGTTCTTTTCCAGTTTCTATCTTCCTTTTAATTAGTTCACTGAGTTTGTGGGCAACAAATGCTTCATGTTCAGAAGTGTGAGGTTGGGGAGTTGGGCTGGGAAGTTTATGATTATGTATGCAAAAAACAGTACAAGCAGGAAATGGTAGTCACTCGTGAGACACACAGGATCCATCCACCATCACTCACTGTATTACAGACTCTGATTATACACTGATTTCTTGGAATGTTAATGGCTAGATTAACTAATTTAAATGAGACACTCTTATGAGATATATGAAGAAGTATCCATGACGGTGCTCTTACTTGAGAGACCCATTTGCTAGTCACTAACTTCTATTTCCTGGGTCGAATTGGTTATAATAGGGTCTACCATACCAGATCTGCACACAGAATGGCAATCTTTTTACAACGGTCATTCACAATGGTCGACTCGGAGGTTAGGACAGACAGGTTAAGAAGGTATGTGGAAAAGAACGCTGATGTACACAGTACTACCAGTCCCAGGATGCATCACGTTTTGTGGGATAAAGATAATCCTCAACGTTAACCAAATTTAATTCATTAATCCACATACTTCAGTTCATGTTTTCAATGTTTATTGATATGTTGGTTGATTTGTTCAAAACAAGTTGATTCTAATTTTCTAGTGCATGTATAATGCCCAATCGCATTGGACTGGTAGTACTGTGAACATCAACGTTCTTTTCCAATTTATATGACCGACGCAGTAAGGATGAAGCATCTACCAGGATTGCTCCGCAAGAGAATGAATTAGAGAAACTAACAAAAGACGGTGTGCGAGGCAACTAACTCTTTTCAGGTTAAGAAGGTATGTGTACATTTCTGGGACACTGGAAGGACACACTTAGACAATAGTGAGTGTATACATCTTCCCATGCTGGTCGATACCACATTGAGTGATTTGTGCCACCTACCCTTGGCTGTACCTGACGGTAGGATAGTTGTGGGTGGGGTCTTCACCTTTCTGATTGGTCCCATGGGGGAGTCATAGGATACAGGATGCCACTGTCAATTGACGTCTCTTTCAGATTAGGCAAATTCACTTATGTTCTGCAATGTTTGAAGGGTAAGAAGCCCTGATGTCCTTGATTTTACTTTCTACTCTTATGCCCATAAATCACATTCTAGCAGCGACGGCTCGTGGAGGGAGTTACGGTGGGGCAGGAGGGTGGGGAGGGGGAGGGGCAGGGTGGAGGTTGCTAAAAACCGGCATATGGATAATTGCAGGTAAGTAAACAATTTAATTAATAAAACGAATTTCGTAGTGCGCCTTGCATCGCAAAATGCAATGCAGTGCGAGCTACGAAATTCGTTTTATTAATTAAATTGTTTACTTACCTGCAATGATCCATATGCCGGTTTTTAGCAACCTCCACTCTGCCCCTCCCCCTCCCCACCCTCCTGCCCCACCGTAACTCCCTCCACGAGCCGTCGCTGCATTCTAGATTAGAAATAATTTTTTTGTCACTGTAGGAGACCTTGAGGGTGGTTGCAGCTAGAACACTACCAGTGTCCCTTTCAGAGCACTCACCACTGGATCTTACACTAGGGCACCCATTAACACTTAGGGGAAGGAGGAGCAATAACGATTAAACCCTAGGTGGCTAAAATAAATTCTAGATGGATATTAAATGAGAAAGTCCAAGTCTGCATTTTAAAGGGATTTGATGTTTTCCTGGAATTAAATGCAACCAGAGACATCACACATAGTTATGTTAGAAGCCCTAAAAGTGGCCACGAGACCCAAAATGATCTCACATCTGTCAGGCACAAATAAAGGTAGCGAAAGGGGGAAACACCTATTTATAACAAATAAGTAGCTCAATTTGAGCACTTATATGTGCAAATAAACTCCTGGAAAGGAAATTGAGCAAAGGCAAAACACCTCCAGGGCGGCCCTAAAGCTAAGATTATTAGATGCTGCAAAGGCTGCTTGGACTGCCTCACAGCACACACTCTATGAACATGGAGATAAGACAAGGACATTGCTTTACTGGTTAGTTAGAGAGAAATTGGAGTTCAGGTTTACACCTAACATCTGTGACCCTAATGGAAACTTGCTATATAGTTCACAGGAAATAGCTACTATTAGCCACTATAATGATCTAAACCACCAAGGCTATTAGAACATCAGCACCTGACTGTGCGGGACCTGATAGTCTTAGAATGAATGGCGTCTGACAAAGCAAAGGTGGAGCATACAGGAAAGGCCCCGGCCAAGTTGTTTCTTTTTAGAGTTTATTAAAAGCAATGCTTCCTGCCTACTTCCTTGCCTGTTGTCCATGCTTGAGGAAGCCCTGCAGTCTGAGGAGCTGCCAGGAGACCTGTGCGGTGCTACCATCACAGTTATCCCAAAACCTGATAAACCATTCACTGACTGCACCTCTTATAAGCCAATATCCTTAATTACCATAGAGGAATAAATTGTGGCCAACTCTTGTGAAAGTGGTGAATTCCTTAATTAATAAGTCCTAAAATGTGGAACAAGGCATTACATCCATCATATGCAGGTGGTTTTGGTACACTACAGCAAATTGGAAGAGTCGATGGCCCTGGCACGGTTGAACCTTTGATTCTGTTCATTGGCTGCTCCTCCACCAAGTGATGGAAATATCAACATTGGACCCTATTTTCGAGACTGTATAAAGGTGTTGTGCTGCTCCCCCTTGGTGAGAATTTGGGTATATGGGGTGGTGTCTAGGCTGTTTCAGATAGGTCAAGTGACTCAACAAGTTTTGCTTTGTGCCCTCTCCTATTTACTTTGCCTGTGAAGCCGTTGGCACAGTGGATAAGACATTATTCAGACTGAATATCTGTGGTCACACTTTTAGCCTTAGGGTCAATGTGGATAAATCGCTGATCTTTTTGTTAGTTGGTGATGTGGAGACATGGCTCACAAATGTGTCAGAGATTAGGTTTCAGGGAGGATGCTTTCACTACCTGGGACCAACAATATAGAGAGAAACCCGGAGGAGAGTTGGGATCAGAATGTTTCCCCTCTGGCCCAAAAAAGTTATGGAGCAGATGTCCACCTGGCATCACTGTCACTGTACAAAACAGAGCCACTGTACAAAACAATAGTTCTCCCCCAACTATTATACATTTTGCTAATGTATCCATACTTAATCCCCCCTGTGTTGGTTTTTCAGTATTCAATCCATCCTCAACAACACCATATGGGCAGGTGCCCTCCGCCCAATCCCCTGCCCCCTGAGTGGCTCAGGAGAAATGCATAGAATCAACATATGATGGGGGCTGGGCATAGTGGACATAAAGCTGTATTAGTGGGTATCACAGATGATTCCTGTCAACGATTAGATATTGGGGACAGAGACGACCTGGTAATAAGAGTGGAAATTGACTATTCCAACAATCTCCAAATACTGCCCCCTATAATCGTCCTACCCCTTGAATCCTGGCGACCGGCGCTGAGGTGGATGGGCTTGGATGGAAGCTGACAGGGGAAACACCCTTTTGGCAGGGCTCATGGCTCCTGGAGGTCTCACAGTGGCGTGGGTTCCATGCCTGGTACAGAATTGGGGTATCCAAACCAGGAAATGTCTGGTCTTCTGTTCTCAAGTCCCTATTTATCCTCTTTCTGTGATTGAGGTTCACACTGGAAGCATAGAAAGACAGGGAAACCCCCCTCCCGAATTGTTATCCTTTAGAGTCCAATTTCACTATGAAAAAGATAGCAGATAATGGAGTTTCAGAACTCCATGGAGCTTTGGTACTAAAGGTAACGGATGCCTACGTTGCCCCGACGGAGAAGTGGGGGCAAGACCTATGAGCCTTATTGGAGGAGGAATAGGTGGAGGTGACAATGGCATAGTGCTGTTATTGATTCTTGTTCTACTGTGTTTTATCCAGTTTAAGTATTTTCAAAAGGTCTGTTTCATCCTAGACAGATGGTGGAAAATGGGAATGAGCTGGACCCCACTTGCTTGTGGTGTAAAACAGAAAGGGGGTCCCTAATTTGGGAATGCTCAGTTAGTCAGGTGTTAATCCTGAATCTTTTTAAGTTCAAGAAAATGTTATTTGATAATGACAAGAGAAAAGCAAGGTGTCAATACAAAGTACAATGGAAATATAAAACGTTGAAAACTATGGTAAATAAAACAAGCATAAGGTTGTAAATAGTATCAAAAGGAAAATCTGGACATTGGAATGAAAAAAGGAAAAAGCATTTGAAACATTAATCATAAAAAGCATGAAAATACCTGAAAGGAATATAAAGATGATACAATGAAGAAAAGAAAAATGGAATGGAGTGAGCGTTTAAGGAGTTTTAAGGACTTCTTGTTGCGAAGGCAATGGATGAAACAAACGATTAGCACAAGTGTCCAAATAAAGCGTGACAGGGAGCCATAGGTCCATACGCTTTGCAGCAATGTGAGCCGGAAAAACAAAAACAGTGTCAAGTCTATGATTATGGCAAACGTTAAACCACCACGCCTTAAAGGAGATATTGGAGAAGTCCTTCCAATTTACCGTCAAATCAATAATCTGAGGTTTTAGTTCAACATTATCCCAGCAAGGGGAAAGGCTGCCTAAGAAAATGTTGATATGAGAAAAAGGGATACATGTGTGAAAAATCAGATTAATTTGAGCCCAAACCTGTAACCAAAAATCATGAACAGAGGTACATAAGAATAACATATGAAACAAAGTTGCTTGTGGGGATGAGCAAGACCAGCATGTATGAGAAGTGTTTGGAAAGCGTTTATGGAGGTCAAAGGGTGTATAAAGAAGTCTATTATAAATGAAGAACAAAGACTGTGTCAAGGTTGCCGCTCTCGAGGATTTACGGATCTTGATCCAAACTTTGTCCCATAGTGAAATTGGCCAGGACGTGGAAAGGTCATGCTCCCAACATTCCTCCACTTTGGATTTAGGTCTAATAAAGTCAGTAATGTGAAGGTATTTGTAAATGGCGGAAGCCTTTGGGGTGTTGTGTAGAAAGGAGTGAAGCAAGGAGATGGGAGTGGGAGAAACAGGAGAGGAACATAACTGAGAGAGCTGATTATAAGTTGTCAATGCAGCCTCTCTAAGTAAGTGATAGTTACGAGTAAAGGAGGTAGGTAAGTCATAAAGGGAACGAAGAGTGGTGAAAGGTAAGAAAGAGGATTGAGAAAAGAGTTGGGAAACCCATATCAGCCCCTTAAGATGCCATGTTTTCCAAAAGAAGGGTTTATTACGGATAAGGAGGGCGGTGTTATGCCAAATGGTGGAGGAAAGGAAATCAGCAATGGTCGTAGGAAGGGAATGGGAAGAAGATAGGAGCAATTTAGTAGTAAATTTGTGAATGGGAATGGAAATGGAAGAGGGTTTACGGGAGAAGGAAAGATATTCAGCGAAGGAAAAAGGAGAAAGAAGAAGGCGTTCAAATTTAGCCCATAAAGGACAAAGAGTGCTGGGGTCTTGCAACCAGAAGGAGGCTTGTCGTAATTGAAACGCTTTATGGTGAACAGGGAAGTCTGGGAAGTTAACTCCACCCTCCGTCTTAGGATGAATCAGTCGAGCGAGAGACATTCAAGGCCTTTTCCTATTCCAAAGAAAGGACATCAGAGTGGAGTTATTTTTTTTTTTAATTTGGGAAGGAATGGATACTGGAATGTTAGAAATAGTATAGAGGACTATGGGAGACAACATCATTTTAATAGTATCGAGGCGGCTCCACCAGGACAGGTAAAGAGGATGCCACTTGGACGTTAAATCCACTAATTTTTTAATGCATTTGGACAAACAGAGGGAAACAGTATCTGGAATGGTAGGAGTAATATGCAAGCGGAGGTATTTAATATGGGAGGATTTCCATGTAAAATGAGATGCAGCGAAATCAGGTTTAAATGTGAATTTCATTAAGGGTAGGATCTCACATTTATCATTGTTAAGTTTATAACCAGATATTTGGGAGTAATCATTTACTTCAGCAAGGAAGGCCGAATCGAATCAGTAGGGTTAGAGATAAAAAGAAGGATGTCGTCTGCGTATGCGGCTAGCTTAATTTGGGAATCTGATATCTGAAAGCCCTGAATGGTAGGATTCTGACATAGTTTAGACAGAAAGGGTTCTAAGGCCAAATTAAAGAGAAAAGGAGATAGGGGGCACCCTTGACTGACGCCTCTTTTCAAATCAAAAAAGGAGGATACTTGGCCATTAGCACAAACAGCTGCACGTGGATTGGAGTAAAGTAAGGAAATCAGAGAAATAAATTTAGGGCCAAAACCAAACCAATGAAGGGTATGAAAAAGATAGGTCCATTCAACTCTATCAAACGCCTTTTCAGCATCAAGGGCAATGGCCGCAAGGGAATGGGGTAAATGACGGGACTTAGATAAGACATTAAATAACAGTCTAGTGTTGTCGGTGATGAAACGGCCCTTGACAAAGCCCGACTGTTCCTCACCCAGAAGATTAGGGAGAAGAAGATCAAGACGTGCTGCAAGAGACTTCGCAAATATTTTATAATCAATGTTAACCAAGGAGATTGGTCTGTAATTTTTACAATGTTGAGCATCTTTCCCCTCCTTGGGTATGAGACAAATGTGTGCATCAGAGAAAGAACCTGAGGAAGATCCCAAAGTGAGGAAAGTGTCAATGAGGGAGTGTAGTTTTGGGATAAGGAGTTTTGAAAAGTGAAGGAAAAATTCAACAGTAAAGCCATCCGGCCCAGGAGCTTTATCTTTTTGGAGATTCTGAAGTGCTGTGAGTAGCTCTTGTTGAGAGATATTAAGCTCTAAATGAGAAAGGTCAAGCGGGAAGTGAGTTGGCTTTTGGATGTTGGAGAAAAAGTGGTCTACGGATTGAGAGGAGGGTTGGGTTTCGGAGGAGTATAAAGTGTTTTAAAAGGCAGAAAATTCAGCAAGAATGTCTGTATCCGTGTGTTTGAGAACAGAGTGTGTGTCATAGATTGATTCAATATTTAATTTGTTGTGCTTTGCTTTCAGATAATTAGCTAAAACCTTCCCAGCCTTATTTTTGCCCCCATAAAACTTTGCACTTGATTTCAATAAATATAAAGACGCATCATCCGTGGACTTTTTGTTAAATTTCATTTTAGAAATTGATAAGGGCTGTTAAACTGTCCTGCGTTCGGGAAGTAAAATAAGAATGCTCCAATTTCTTAATATCAAGAAGAAGAGCAGCTGTAAAGCTACGAGCAGCTCTCCGTTTTTTTGCCACAAAGCCAATTATAAAATCTCTTGCTGCAGCCTTTAAGGCATCCCAAATGGTGTACTTGGGAATGGAGGGAATGTCATTAAGTAAGAAAAATTCATCTGAAAATTCAGTGAAGGATGCAGTGAGCTTGGGATCCAAGAGAAGGGAATTATTAAAGCGCCATCGCTTGGGCCCAGCTGATTTAGGGAGGATGTCAAGTTGAACCAAAGTGAGGGCATGGTCTGAAAATAAAATCGGACCAATCTCTGCATGAGTAAGGGTTTGGACAATATTGTGAGTAACAAAAATGTAATCAATCCGGGATTGGGAGTGATGACAGGGAGAGTAAAAAGTGAATTCCTGCAGCTCTGGATTGCATAAGCGCCCGGCATCAGTGAGCTTAAGTTGAGAGATAGCTTGAGAGAAGGATTTATGTGACTTATTAGGAACAAAGTGAGCTTTGGAATTTCTATCCAAAAAGGGGTCAACGGGCTGATTACAATCTCCTGCTAAGATAAAGTTGTCATCAATAAATCTGGTAATATGACAGGAAAATGTATGCCAGAAAGTAGGATCGCCAGCAGTAGGGGCATAAACGTTTAGAAGGGAAATTGGAACATTCTTAATAGAGAGCTTAGCATATGTCCAGCGACCACTATCGTCTGATTCCTGAGCAAGCAAAGAGTGAGAAAGAGTTTTGTGACATAAAATGGCTACTCCATTACGATTGCCATCCCCTGGAGAGTAGTAAACTTCACCTACCCAACATCTCTTCAGTTTAACAGATTCTTCAGCAGACAAATGAGTTTCTTCTAGAAAAGCAATGTCAACATTTAAACGTGCAAGGTGCAACAAAATTCTCTGTTGTTTGATGGGAGAATTAACGTCCTTAACATTCCATGTAACTATTTTTAGCGACATAACATGAAAGTGAGAAAGAAAATGTCAATAAGAAAAAAAGGAGTATAATAAGTGTCCAGAAGAAAAAAGTAAGCAAAAAGGATAAGAGAGTCAAGAAGAAGTAAGGTAATGTGAGATCGAAAGAATAAATGAAGAAGAGGAATATGGAATAAAAAAGTGGTGATAAAAACCGGTTGAATGAGGAAACAAAGTAGAGGAATGTAAGTGAGAGAGAAAAAGGTTTGAAAAAAGTAGGAACATGGGAGCTGTTGAAAGCAAGAAAAGGAAGACACCTGTGAACAGAGGAGAACTAGGGAAAAAAATCTGATGAAGGAGAAAAAGGAGGTAGCAAACAACAAGGGAAGGAAGGAGAACATACTTACGGAGGGAGGAACTGGGGAAGGACGATCACTAGGGAGAGGAGACGAGAAGAAAAAACTGAGGGGGGAGCACCAACTGGAGGAGGTAAAACAACCGACGTAAGCGAACCACCAGACCGAGGGGGAAACACACTGTAAGATGTAAAACCTGTGGGAGAGAAGAAAGAACAAAAAACTTGAGAAAAAGAAAACATCAAGAAATTGAATAATAGAAAACGAAATGGCAGACAATGGTAGGAAACATATGACTACATTGTAGAGACATGAGGGAACATAAGAGAAGCAAGAGGGATAATTTAGAAAAAAAAAGAAGAAAGGGGGTGGAACAACATGATAAATATGGACATAGAAACAGTCAGCATTAATTGTACAGACTAATTAAGAGAGCAGAACAACAACTCATGAAAGTCACGGAGGAAAAGCTGATGAGGAACTAGATGAATCCATATCGGACGTTTGAGCAGAATTCAGAAAGCTCCGGAGGCGAACAGGATCTTCATAGGTCGTCGTTTTGTGTTGTGAGTAACTCTGAAAAGGCAAGGATGGAAAAGGCCATATCTGGCGCCAATGGAACGAAGCTCTGGTCGCATATCCAAGAAGGCTTTACTGCGGCTGGCTGTAGCTCTAGCGTAATCCTGCGCAAAGAAGAGAGTAGATCCTGACCATGTGAGGCGAGGAGAGGCACGGGCTGCTGAGAGGACTTTGAGAAGATCAGTGTATTCTAAGAAATACATGATGACACCTCTTGGTCTTGAAGAAGCAGAGGAAGTAGAGGAAATGCGACCCAGCCTATGTGCTCGTTGGATGTTAAACGTGGTACCTTCGGGCAAATGAAGGAGCTTAGGTAGGAAGGATTTGAAGAAAGCTATGGGGTCATTCCCCTCACAGTTCTCGCCAGGCCGTAAAGTCGGAGGTTGTTGCGTCGATTGCGGTTCTCAAGCTCCTCAACCTGCTTCTGGAGAGAGGAAATCTGCGACTGCATGTGTGTCACCTTGGAGGATGCTTCTTGAAGAGAAGATATGAAGCGTTCCACTGTCGTCACTCTCGCATCCATTTATGACCAGTTGTCAGTTAAGACCTGCAGCTTGGAATTGGTTTCCTCCATGAAAGGTCGGAGAGCGCGTATCTCTTCCAACAGCAACTCCATAGATACAGCTGAGGTAGAGCCTGCCGGTGAGGGAGGATCCTTTTTGAGGCGCTTCGCGTGGCTTTCCCTGAGGGCTGAACTGGACGTTCAATCGTTGGACTATGACATTTGGACAGCAAGTGCCTGAGAAGCTTCCAGATGTGCCAATGCAGAAAAGACTCTTGAGTTTTTGATGAAGACACGTTGTAGAGTTTTGGAAATACGAGTGGTTGCACCTCTCTCCATACAATGAGAGTCGCCTCAAAAGAGAAAACGAGGGAAAAACTAGCACTAGGAGTCTGCTATGCGTGCCTGCGAGAGTCAATAAACTTGTAGAGGAACGCCTCAATCAGCAAAGGCACACAAGAGCCAAAAAAGACCAAAGAGGGTTCCCCCTCAACCACTTAGGGACGTCAGAAGTTCACATAGAGGCACAAAGCAGTATCCATATACGTAGGTCAGGAAGCCCTCATGCTGTAGAGCGAAGCAGAGAATAGCCGTGACAATCAGGTCCGGACTGGTCATTCCGGGCACCGGGCAATCCCCCGGTAGGCTGGAAGGGGTGGGGGCCGGTTTCGTGACAGGGGGCCGGTTCTGTTGTTGGGGCCGATTTGGACCGGCTCCAACAACATAACACAGATCGTGTTTACAGCTGTACGTCGTTAAGTACATCACAATCAGGCTGCAGTGGCTGCTGCCTGAGAGGCCTGGTGTGAGCTGCGGTGCCGCGCCGATTTAAAATGAATTATTTCATTTTGATCACCACCTGACCTCACCTCCTCCTGTCACCTGACCATAATGTGTTGTTGAAGACTTGCACAGTGTGCTTGTGTCACCGCCTCCGCGGCGCCGCTGTTTTTTTTAGGGTGAAGACTTCAGTGATGCTCATGCGCATTGGGAAATGCGCGTGAATGAGGCGAGGTCGAGGCAGGCATTCAGAGCAGTACAGCCAGGAAAGAGATTCGCACCCCGTAATTTAATCTTCCCTGTCTGCCGCCCGCAACGCATGTGAGTGTAGTATTTATTTGTTTGCAGTGGTCAGGGGCCAGATCTGATTTATGGGTGTGGGCGGCACAGCACTACTGTGCAGTGTGCTAAAAAGACATTTTTAGCAGGTGGGTGTGAAAGACGGAACTGGGAAAAACACAGCAATCGGCGAAAATTGAAGTGAAATCATCAGGATGGATTTTGTGACATGTTTATCGACATGGTTTCTCTGTTCAAAGTTTAAGCATGTATTCCTCTTCTTTTACTCTACGTGTAACAGGATATACACCCATTGTGTCCCTATTAGACTTCGAGGCGCGCTCATCTGTTTATCCCCATGGAAATAATTAAATGTAGATGTATAAAGCACACAGAGACGGGCGTCCTCGAGCTAGGGAGCATAGGACAGAAGGAGAAAGTACAACCCAATTAGCAGCTGAAAGACCTGTTCTGAGGACTTTGTGAAATGAAGTGTGGGTTGTCAGAGTTCTCAATAATAAAGGAAGCATGTTCAGTGGCAGCGTGCACCTTTAATTACTTTCCTGAATATAAACGTGCCAGTGTGCAAACGCCTATTTGCCTCTGTAATAAGTGACAGTTTGCTCTCAGTTCGCCCCCTATAAATAGAAAAAATGCGCACTGTCCTTTGTCACTTGATGGGCTGCGTGAGAGATTTAAATAAAATCCTGGGGTTCTCTCTTTAGTATAAGAAAGCTCGCACTGCCTCGTTTTTCCCTGTAGCACATGACAGGTGGCAAACTCAAGTTTTTCCCTATAACACTTCATAGCCTGTACTTTACTACTGTTGTCTTAGTCTTAGTAGCAAGCTTTCATTGCTCTGCTGTTAAATACAACAGGTGCTGCTGGTCTCTACTCACTGTGCTGTTTTGCGCCACCTCCTTGTTGTAATGCATGTCAGCTCGCACTCTCACTGTTGCTTCCTACACGAGGTACATGCTCGCAGTCTTGTTTTGTTTTCTATAGTATTCGATGTTGCTGCTATGAGTGCCGGCTTGCACTCTCCTTGCTGCTGGAACAATTTTCCGAGTACGGCTGCTGCTGACCATTAACTGCACCAAACAAAGGTTCACAGAGGTCGGAAAAAGACAAGTACTACTGAAAATTCAAGTGTGAACCATATGTCAAACCTGTTCAGAGAGGGAGAGAGGGAAAGCACAAAATATCCTCGATGTGCCATAGATGATCCAGATGTAATGTACGCGTTTGCAGGGGCATAACACAGGCCCCGCAGCCCCTGCAGTGCGGGGGGGGGGGGTCTCAGCACAGTACTGAGGCCTGAGAGCTCCGGATGAAATCTGGAGTGGCAGGCAGTGGTGCACGCTGGTACTGGCAGACTTTGGGGTTTGGCAGTTTCTCACTCGGAATGACCGCTCCTGCAGTGGTTGTCCTCAGGTAGTCCTCACAAGCGTGTCCCAGTGACTCGAAGCACGGTGCAGCATTAGCGTCTCAATTAAACTCTGAACCACAGTTCTCTGACATTATAGAATGGGGAGAGAGGGCAAGTTGTCATTAGTGCTGCCAACTGAACTGATCCGGTAATTTATAGAAGAGGTTCTCACAAGTAACTATTCAAATCTTTTAAAATACCACTGGGATCATTTAACTAACATCTTTTTTTTAAAGCCTTTATTTATCATTTTTATAAATTTAACTAAACTAATTTGGTGAGCCAAGACAACAAATGGAATCCCTGTATTTCCTTCTGCAGCTTTGTAAATCTAATCTTCAATTCCTTGATGAATATCAGTCTTTACCGGGTGTAGTATTATCACACCAAAATCTACGCGACTCGCAGTAAGCCCCTAAATATTCTGAACAGAGGGACAGAATATTTTGGTGCACAGGATCCCCAAAACCATTAGGATGGGCATATCATATGATGTGGCTGTGTAGTCATGGTCACCTCTTTAGAATGTCAGAGATGTAATGAGATGGAATGTTGGAAGGCCATAGGGCAGTTGATGAAGGCTGAGGTGTCTGAATAAATAATACCTTACTTGAACCGTTTCACTGCCTTTCTTTAATGTGTAATTGAGGTCGACATCCCAATTTGGTAACAAGGATGGTAGGCAGAAGCTAAGTCATACACCTCAAAACGGATGAGGTGTTATTTGTCAATGGTAAAGAGACTGACCGCAGACTGCTCTGTGTCACTTAGGAGTATTGCCATAGTGACAACTCGAGTGGAAACAGGACCCGGACATACTCCCAGTGACTGCAGCAAGGTGTGTAAAGAGGCATTGAACTAAGTAAGAGGAGGATTTTGGATGGTTATGTCAATCGGAGTGGCATGAGCATGATCACCTTGTTGAAGCTCGTGCATCATATTGACTCAGCAGTGAGGTTGGCAAAGTGTGTGTGTCGCCTCAACGAGTGTATGATGTCATTGTGTGATGACGTCATGGCCATTTTGGATTGGGATTCAGTTACAGAGGAGTGATAACTGCGAGCAGCCATTTTTGAGTGGGTCACTGTGATATTTTGGAGGCATTTGCTGAAGTGAAAGGTCCCGACGAAGTTGTCCATATAAAAGTGTCCACTTTGGAAAGTGAATTTTATTTCTTGTACTATGTGTGAGCATAAGGCACTTTACAGTAGTTAAATTATGTAATTTTGAGCAAACAGACAACAATACCCTGACACTTGCTTTTTGCTCTTCTCTATAATATATTCAGGTGTCTAGTCAATTTAAAGGCATTCTTGTAGTAATTTCTGCCGAAAATTTCAGCTCCAATGATTTTTCTTGACATCACAGGGCGAACCAAATCTTAAATGGAAGAAGGTTTTCGGGGATTATTTTTGAGTTTGTGGCACTAACTTAAGCTCAGCGACGAAACATGCACTGTTAATACATCATTTAGGCACAGAAGGCAGGAGGTGTTAAAAAATGTACCTGAATTGTCTATAGAAGACACAAGGAATTTGATTGAGTACGAAATTGTCTTCCAAAAACTAGAGCAGTCTGTGGAAGATTTTGTGACTATTTTGCGCAAACTGGCAAAAAGCTTCAATTTTGGCAAACCTACAGAGCAAAGAATTAAAGACTAATTTGTTTTAAAAAGCAGTAGTGACGAAATACTAGAAGAATTTTGGTCGAAGGATGACCCACCTCTAGAAGAAGGGATTCTGGTGGCTAAACGTTTAGAACTAATGCTGAAGTATCTGAAGAGTTGAGTGTAGAGAAGGATGTGAAAACTATTGTGAAAAAGAGGGCACAAGTGATGTGTGTGTTGTCAAAACTAATAGTGAGTTTAAAAAAAGGAGATTTAGAACTTATAGGGACATTTTACAGATGTGGAATGGTGGGACACAGAGCCAATGACAAGATGGGCCCTGGTTGGTCTCTAATTTGCAATACATGTGGCAGGAGAACTCATTTTAGTAAACAGCCATGAATAAACAACGTTGTAGTGTTTTAAAAAAGTAATACAGCCAACCTGATGCCGCCTGGCTGTGACCTACGTGACTGACCTATGCCTCAGTCGGTGTTAGCCTCGTCTACACTGATTCACTGACTTCTCAGAGACTTACTGTCCCATGTCGTCGGCTCGAGTGAGTCCACTGACACAATCTAACAGCGTCTCTCTATAATCACTAGGCAGCTGCTAAAGTTTGGGGCCTCTAACATCCTGATGGAGGCTCGAGTGTAGGCCGGGCCCCGCCCTAATCCCTGGCCTGGAGTCCAAAGTGCTGTAATGCACATGCCATTATTATGATTATAAATTCCAGGGTAGGAGCCAGGGGGCCTAGTCGGCATAGGCTGGCTAATTGTTGTCCGCTGGCCTGGCAACACACATGTCCAACTAGTGATGGTCCGATGTTCGATTTCCTGCCTCAGCCGGTGTGGTACAGTGAGCACCAGCATTGATGCCACATTAAAAGCACAGCAGTCGAGTGTACTGTATACCGGAACACTCTATAGCACTAAGCCCCAGGAACGATAACTTCTGCCTCAGCCTACCTACTACCATGCCAGCACCAGCAGCATTCAGGTAATTTATCAGAGAAAACAGCTCTAGAAGCGCGACTCCGGTACAGTCAGTATTTTAATATTCTGGCAGATACAAAAGGTATTTTTACCCCTATCTGTACATACTTTAAACAGTGCATATAAGAAGAAAACAGTATAAATGTGTATTCAAACTGCCCTAATGACCCCTGATTGATAAAGTAAAAAAAGAGAGAAAGTGCTTTTGAAAAATGAATACAGACAATTTCATGCAAAGTTCCCTTAAAACTCAAGTCCAGGCCTTTGCAAACTGTTAAAACCTGAAATGGTAGACTTTATTTTTTCTCCAAAAGGTGGCAATCCTAAATGAACAACAGTATTGAGGCTGCAGTAAGAGGACAATAGTTGAGTGTAATGTATGTCAGCACTCTCTGCAGCTCTGAGCCCCTGACAGATGGCAGTACAATCCTCTTAGAAACGGGCAGTAGGTTAGTGAACTTATTTTTCAGGTATTTTGTAGTAGTTTCAATATCTTTTTAGAACTTCTCATTATTTGAAGGTGTATAATTTTGGATATTTTGTTCTGTCAATGCACTTCTTTGATTGATTTTTCTTGTGAAAGTGTGACTCTAAGTGTTACACATGTTGTCACATGTTGCTGTTGAATGTCACTCATAAGTACAGTTAAATCATGAAAATGTGACACATGAGAAGTCAGAATACTTGGCAGCTATGAGTAAGTGCTTGAGACTGAGTAACAGTATAATCTCCAAGTTCCACTTGCTATGCTATAAAATTTGCTTTTTAGGCTACAATGTGGTCATAAAGGATCAGATTAATGAGATCAAGTTCTGAGCAGCTGCAGTGCCTACCCTCTGTTTCTGAGAACTTAAGTCACAAAGTCTCTCTCCAGTTAACGCCCTTCCATTTCCCATACTTTGCAGAAGTTTTAAGATCTTCTTTGAGTTTCTTGTTGCTCAAATGGGAGTAATTTCTGATATTTATATGTTTCCCATGTCTTAATTGCTTGATTTCGCTCACAAGAAAGTGTCACTCATAGTTGTTGAAATGTCACCCATAATTACACTGAAATTATGAAAATGTCACACATAGCAATCTGAAACCTTTAAGGTCATCATCTACTATTTACTGTGCTTTGAAAGTTGATACAATTTGAATATGTGATGAATATGTAATGAAAATGTGCTGTAAAATTCCCCATTTTGGTCTGTCGTTTTTCCCAAATTTTCCTAGGGGACTACCCCGCCAAACCCCCTTATTAGCCGTGAGGCTCGCTCGCTGCGCTCGCTCGTTACGCGCAATGGGGGCTGGTCTGGCAATATTTGCCAGGGCTGCTTTCAGTTCCCAGTCCGGCCCTGGTGACAATGAGCAGCAGCACAGTGGTATGTTGTTGAGAAAGGAGAGTCCATTAGAAAAAGCACAGCATCGTAGTGGAGAGGGGTAGCTTGAGTTGAGTGCGCAAACAAGAGAATGCGCAGATGGCGTGAAGAGCTGCAAACATGAAGAAAATACAAATATGGGAGAGTGCAAAGAAATTATATTGAGCCTGGTAGAGAGCAGACGCAGATAAGGTGCACAAGTGATCTGTGTGAGAGTATTGCCCAAGAAAACAAAATGGCTGCCGAAATCGCAATAATCACGAGTGAAACTCGCACAGGTCAGCACAGGCAGGTTAAGGGCAGCAGCAGCCTGAAAATGTTAAAATTAGCTCACCATGAGCGATTGCCGAAGTCTGGAGCGCTGTGCGGGCAAAGCATTGTCCGTAGCAGGGTGTGCGCTGAACGCGCAACGTGGAAACAAAATGGCGGTCGCGGCCGTCAGGGAGCCGCGGCCGCTCGAAAAGTCACCGGAAAAACCATACAAATGCCCAAAAGAAGCCTCAAACTAGGAGCACATCAGTCCCCTTATGTTCCGGTGGCAGGAACTGCTGCTAGCAGGTAATGGTGAGAGGCAGAAGAGGGTGAATCCCCCGGTCGGCACAGAGCGCTCACATCGGAGCCGCCGTCCACGCCGGGCGCCAAGCCACGCCTCCCTAATCCTGAATCTTTGACACGCTAGAAACAGTGACTGAAATCCCGAATGACAGAGATCCAAAAATTGCATTCGTGGGTGCTCCCGGGATAGGACAGCCGTGCAAGACACATGTTGCTGATTGGCATTGGATGTACTGTACCAAAAGACATCCGTTCCTAAGAGCCCTCCCCCTTTCTAAATGCTTATTGGTATGTGATACTGTGTCCTTGCAGAAGAGCCAGTGTATTAGGCAAGGGGCTGGCCCAAGAAGCATGTGAGGGTCAGGGGGCATGGTGGGAGTATTTTAACACACTTACGCCAGGTTCAGGCTAAACTCTAGCTGGACCCGGCTCTGCTTCCAGGGTGGGTAAATGTAACGGTCCTCAGACTAACGCAAGCGATAAAGGGACTAACTGAAAATGTACAATTCTGTGGTGAGATCACTGCAATCTGTAACTGTGCCCAGTTGATCATTTTGGGGTTTTGTTGTGGCAGATAAGCACTTACTTGTATGTGTATGTAATCAATATATGTACCAATAAGCAAGTCTTTAAAAAAGCTCCAAAGAAAGACTCGAGATGTTCTTTCATACCACGAAGCTACATAAATCGACTAGACCAGTGCCTACATGTATCTGTGAACTTTCTGCCAATAATTGCTTTTGTCTCCCTCATAGTTTAATATAGCGCAAACTTGACCCAAAATCAGGTATCAGAGCGCTTTACATGAGCACCAGTTGCATTACATGAGGACACATTCTTTTCTTTTTTGTTAGGCACGGGGAGATTAAGTGATTTGCCCAGAATCACCGGATGTTGAGCGTTGTTGCCAAGACTGGAACCCGGTTCCCCAGATTTGAATTACACCGCCCTAACCGTTAGGCTACATCCTGCTTTGAAATGTAGAAATGGCAATGTTTCTCTCAAAGTTCCATGGAGAAGAACTCCTTTCACCCTCATGCAGTATACTTAAATACTTACAGGTTTTGCTAATTTAATTGGCTAAGGGCCTTATAAGTTTCAGCAGTCCTGGAGTGGGAGGCAGGCCACTGCTCCTTTCCAGGACTGCCGAAACTCACTGCCGACTGCCTGCCTGGCTACAAGTAATTTTCCCAACTGTGACCTTACAAAACAGACGTCTCTAGTGTACTATTTCCTACTTTCATTTCTATATCCAGGAAGGGTATGCTCTGGTTTTAAATGTTACCTGTTTATTTCAGGTTTATCTCATTGTTGCCAATTGAGTTACTGAATTCTGTGCCTCTTGTTTGCTTCCTGACCAGATGAGAAATAGGTTATCTATGTCAGTGGCATGTTAGTATAGATTTAATATAATTTTCATACTTCTCTGTCAATTTGACTTTTCCACCCAACTCCCCATTAGGGGGTTGGCATAGCTGGGGTTTAGTGTAGTGCCTGTTGTAGTATCGTATCTCTATCTGTGCAGTTAGTTCTGAAACAAAACAATATTGTACTCACGGCAGAAACACAAAAAATGTCCAAGAGCATCCTGTGGTGCTGCAAACATTGTATTGGTCCATGGCAGAGGAACTACTGCCATGCCGCGATTCCATTGTATTATTGCAGGCTAGTACACAAGGCAGTTATATCTACTGCTATCATAAAGTTGTTTGCTTGCCTGCGAATATTATCGAATTCAACCATAAAATCTGAGGTGTCTCATAATTATGATATCACAGCATGGATATGTGGTTTTCTTGAATTCTGAACTGGTTTCTAAGAAAAGAGGACATCTGTTGGATGACCTGATTCTCTTCTCTCAGGAATTAAGTAGATGGTTGGTAATGGGGCGCGAGTGCACCAAAAAAAGGCACAAATCTTTCTTTTGTAGAGGGGTCCCCGTCTCAATGGTAACGACATTCCCCTACCTGGGTGTCTTATTTGATCAAAAGGGAACATGGGGGCCACAGATAAGAGCCAAAAAGTTGGCGGTAATTAGATCCTCCTCAGCGATCCTGGGTTTCGCAGGCAAGCTGGGAGCCCGGCCCATGGAAGCTCTTCTAAAGATCTATAAGAGCAAGCCAGTGGCTATTGCACTTTACGGTTCTCCTTTGTGGGGCTACGTTAATCTTGACCCTATCCAGAGAGCGGAAAACAGATTTATTAGATCCCTCTTATCCGTACCTCAGTCTACCCCAACCTACTCAATCCACCGTGAGGTGGGCCTACCGTATTTGTCAGATCTACTGAGCTTAGTACCCCTGATTCTATGGTTGAAATTGTGGTTAAACGAAGACCTCCCACTAAACCATAAAATTTTGAAGGATGTTTTATCTTTAGATAAACATAGTAGTATCCCATGTGTGGCCTATCTAATTAAATCTTTTACTGACCTGGGCCGTCCTGAGCTCTTTTTATGCCCAGACAAAATCAGGGCCCAAGATATAGGTCACATAAAAAAGGCATTCATGGATAGGAAGGAAGCGTATCGTGAGGATGCAGAATTATTGAAGCCATCAGTTAGGTCTCATAACCTTTTGGTCAGCGCGCCCTCCATTGCACCTTATCTTATTTTTGTAACCGTCCCTTACCATAGGTTCCTGCTAACCAAGTTCAGGTTCAACCTGATACACTATCACCTTGGTTCATTTAAGGGCTGGCAGAAGCCAGATGAAGCCCCACCCTGTAGATGTGACGACTTCTCGGTGCAGGACACAATGCACTTTGTCATGTTTTGCCGCTTCTTTCATGAGCAGAGGAAAAAATATCTACTCCCCGTCCTGAAAGAAGCGGGTTTCACTCAGGTTCGTCCAGCCTTGCTTTATTTACAGCTTTTGTCAAATCCCCGCACTACCTTTTGCATCGCGAATTTCTTAGTAGCCGCAGCTAGGGTGAAAGCTGTCGGTCAAAACTCGCCTTAGCAATTTTTAAGGGTTATCACAAGAATTATTTCTGTCTCTTATGAATGAATTTGTATAGTTTTAACATTGTATAGTATTTAACTTATATTTGTAGTTTTAACGCTCTTATGGATATGCTGGGCTATGTATGTATGGGCATATGTATCCTATGTTACGTTTTATTGTTTATGTTTCTTTGTATGACTTGTAATAAGTCGAATAAAGATATCCTGACTGACAAAGTAGATGGTTGGGATTGTTGCCTGCTCTCTTCTCCCATATTGATAATTACCAACTGCTATTAACCCTTGTTCTCGCCAATCAAGTAGTTTTTGATGATATTGTCTTATTGATTATTTATACATGTCTATTGTGCACAGTTGGTAACATTCAAAATCTCCCAGCAAGGAGAGGACTTCCTCTTTGTACTCTGGGTTGTAATTAGTACAATGATACCTCCCTTCACCGATGGCTTTATGATGAGGTTTCTTTCATTTTAGAGGGAGTTTATTTGTTTATATCTTTGCTTTTGTATGTGTCCAGTGTATGTTGTTCCTTATTATAAAATCCACAATATTGGCATCTTGAAAGACTTTCTTTGCATTTGTTGTTTTTCGCCATCTATCTGGATTTCATCTACAGGCAACTATTCTCTGAAGCATGTAATATTTGGGTAAAAGGTGAGGATTGCATGCTATTTTCTGAGTCAGATATTGTATCAATATTGGCCAGTATTCGCACTGTTTATATATCACTCACTTTCAACTTATCTTGAGACTCCTTTTTATGATACACTCCACCAGCTGCTGATGTATGCTATAAACTACTACACTAGTTTTAGTTTACTCTAGTCTGGCTTGAGTACAATTGAAATGCTGTCCTGGGTAGCACATGCAGCCTAATTGTAATACTTACCATTCTTCCTTATTAGAATATGGTTGTGACCTATTCTTCAATGATTTAGTGGTGCTGATTCTTGTAAGATGGGATGTTAAAGATTTGTAACTCCCTGGGGATCCATTTGATTTCAATATGTTTTTGCCTCTCACCATTTTTAAATTTCCTGGTGGTTAGTTTTCCAAGTTTAAATCATTTGTGCTTCATTGTTAATTTAGTATTTCTGCAATTTCTCATACTCATATCTCTTGAGTATGTAAGCATGTTAGCCTCATCAAATAAGGACACTGCACTTCTGACCCTTCCTCCTCTGTAGTGGCAGCCATCTTGTATGCTATTTATATTAATACCCTTCCATCAACTGTTTATCTGTGCTGCCCCGCCTGATTGTCCAAAATGCTTTGAAGCTACTCTGCCAATCACTCCCCATGTTTCTTTAAGAATTAAGTAGTATACATAGAGTTACAAACTGCAGAGTGTGTTTCCAGCCTATTTGTGCATCCCCCTGCTTAGCTTCATAGCTTCTGTGTTCAAGCATCCAATTTTGATGTGCTCTACCTCCTTTTGCACACCATGATCATTATGTGTGAGGGGGGGGGGGGGGGGGGGGGGGTCACGGTGAGGCAGTGCCATGAAAATGTTAGTAGCAAATGCCCTGTTGCGTTGCCTCGCGTCTCCTGCACGCACAGACACACATACGCACAATATTTTTGATGTCAATATAATTCATAGAAATTCTAAAATACTAAATACAGCCATGTAACATGTCCATAATTTCAAAGTTAGACAGGATTTTTTCTGCTTTTTCTCTGTTTTTTTCTTCTTTCTTATTTTCCATATCATTCTTGTAACTGTATGTGTTAAAATGATATGATTTGAATTTGTATGTGCTCGACAAAAGGTCTTCTCCTTTTTCGGTTTTTGTACCAACTGACTCATGTGTTTCTGTATAAATAAATTTTAAAAAACGAAATTCTAAAATACAAAATACAGCCATGTAGCATGTCCATAATTTCAAAGTTAGACAGGCTGTAGGAGACTTGTCGGAGGCTCCTGTGGCTATTGGTCTTTAGGCTAATCCAATATAAGGTTCTAAGTTTTCGTCATAAAGCCATCTTTGGCTCAGCGCCTTTTTTCCTGCAGAGCCTGTTGCCCAGATATTCTACAGAGTGATCTCTTCCATCGGGCAGAGACGTTTGAAGGCATGGGCATTGGGCAATGTGGGCCCTAGCCCAGAGCCCCTGCCTTTCGGGGGACCTCCTGATAGATATGACTCTATTCTCCCACAGTCCGGTCCTGAAGACCTTGAATGATTTTTGAAGTATAGATTATTTAAATACCATTTTCCTTTATTTTAAAGACAGGTAAAGAGTGAAGTCCATTACAGACATTTTGCAGAGAAATGTTGTGTTTATGGTTTTAAACACCATACAACATCCATAAAAGAAAGTTCCTTTTAGAGCAAAATAGGACTTCATATGAGAAATGGCAGTGGGTCTGCAGCTATGTTGCAATATTGTAAACACAAATCACTATCCCTAAATAATAAATGGAAGCACATTTAGAATTTGGACCAGTGTGCCTGTGCAGTGTCAGTGACCTGGCCAAAGTGGGCATGATAAAGCTGGAATTTCCCCACAAAACCAAAGCTGTTCCGAACAGGGCCCCCCCAGACTATATCTGGCCCAGGGCCCCCAAAATCCTTAAGATGTCCCTGTGATCAGGCTCTCTATCTATACTTGTAGTGCCCCAGTTCTTAAGATCTAGGTTGATGTGCCTCACCTTACTGCAAATGTGCCTTCTCTTTATAATGCCCTTCTGCGTTATCTGTGGAAAATGGTATAATTTAGGCAAGTTTCGAAAAAGCTATTACGTCCTATTTAGCTTAGTTGCTCCCTGAGACTGGTAGCACTCAGTTTTAGATGCTAGTCACACACTTTACAAGTTCACGAATTATTTCACTCAATAGATGACATCCATATAACTATGAGAATACACCATTCAGATCCTGACCACGTGCATAACTGACATAAAGAATTGGATTCACTATTCCATTAAGTGATTTAATCAAAATCTGAAGAAATGGGCATTACTCCTAAACTTGTATCAACAAAGCCTCTTGGTGTCATCCGAGACTTGAAGCTCGGTCTGGCCGCCCACGTCAAGGCTAAAGCAAAGATTTAAAAACAGACTCCCCCCCCCCCCCCCCTCCCGATCCACCGTGAATCATCAAGCAGCTGAAGCCATGGTTTACCTTGAGTGTATCACAGGAATGCTTTACCCACAGACCTTCCCAAATGACTTGCACCACTTAAGACCACCCTATCTTAAGACTGCTGCAGGTTTAATCTCCAGAACAGTGAAATGTGATCACTGCATCCTGTCTTCATTGATGAGTCTGCTTCTACTGACAGGGAGCATTTAAAGACCTCTGCACATGCAAGGCTTTGCAACTGAATACGCAAAATACTAGACCAATAAACTGACCTCAGAGGAAGTCAGTACTGAAGAGGGAGATCACTAAGGCTGATCTTCACAAGAGCAAGAAACACTCCGCAGTGAAACATGCCTTTTCAGTCACTGCCTCGAACACCTGGAGCTGCACCCAGCAACAACAAATGCATGTTCACGACATCCACAGTGTTCAAGAACAGCCATAAGGATGACTTACTCGGCTTCCTATTGAGTCAAAGTCATTGCAAATGTATATCAGGGATGTGGCTATCAATGGTGCGGCTGGTGCTGTGACACCGGGGCCCACAGGTGAGGGGGTGCCGAACCTGCCGAGCATCATCCTCTGTCCTGCATCAGCTAAAGTTTACATAACAGATAACAATTCAATGATTTCTTTCCCTTCTTTTGCCTGTGGCCTGGCTCTTGTCCTGTGTTTGAGGGGTGGCCGGGAGAAAGGGTTGCTTACACGTGGAAAGAACTAAAGAATGAAGAGATACAGTGCGGAGAACAAAGAAAGATGAAAGAATAAAGAGCTTTCAGGGAGAATGAATAGCTTGGCTTTGTGTTTGAGGGGTGGGGGTGCAGGGAAGAGGAGCTGTGCACCATTGCATCTGAAAAGAAAGACTCTAGAGCGTCGAGATACAGGGGAGAGTGGGGGAGTAAATGAAATATGTAAAGAAGTGAGATACATACAGATGGATACCATGATCGACCGGGCAGCAAAAGGTGCAAAGCAGCTAGACATATGAATAGCTAGATACAGGGGGAGTGGCGTGGGGCAAAAGTTGGAAAGCAGTTGTGTACAGGTAGCTAGCAAGGTACAGGGAACAGCGAAATGCCAATCAAAATATATACAAATGGATACCGAGTTACAGGGGAGAGTGACAAGTGTAAAGCAGGAAAATAGTAATGGATGCTGAGATACAGGGGTGAGCATGTCAGAGGAGCAAAGAGGTGTAAATTGGCTCGATAAAGATGGAAGGCAAGATATATGGGGGAGTGAAAGGTGCAATGCAAATTGATACAGATGGATAGCAAGATATATGGGAGAGTAAAAAGGTGTAAACCCATGAGGTATTGATGGCTGCCAAGATGCAGGGGAGAGTGTGAGAGGCTGAAAGGTGCAAAGTTGCTAGATACAGATGAAAAGGGAGATACTGGATGGAAAATGAGATACAGGGAAGGTGTGGGAGATCAAACGTTATAAAGCAGCAAGATAAGCAGTGAGTGAGATGAAGGGGGAGCGTTGGGGTAGTGAAGGTGAAAAGCAGCTAAACACATACGAATAGTAAGACACAAGGTTGAGTGGAGGAGAGCAAAAGGACTACACCAGTTAGGTACAGTTGGATAGTGTGATACAGGGTGAGTAAAAGGTGCAAAGCAACTACTTACAGATGAACACCAATATGCAGGGGAGAATAGGAGACAGCAGGGAAGGGAAGAGAAGGAAGGGGAGTAAAATTGCACTACAGTGAAGAATGAGGAAAGAGAGGAAAATGGAGAGGTACGGATGGGATTGGAGTGAGCAGAATGTGGAAGGGGAGAAGTGGGAGAGCAGCAAAATCTGTAAAAAAAAAAAGGCTAGATACAGATAGCTAGAGGGATACAGGGGTGAGGAAAGGATAGCAAAAGAAATAAAACAGCAAGGTTCATTCAGATAGCAGGATGCAGGGTGACTAAAAGGTGCAAAGCCGCTACGTACAGATGAATACTGTAACAAATAGGTTCCGACCAGTTAGTACCCCAGTATTTTTCACATTTCACTACTTTGTGTGTTTTTTTACTTTTACTGTGAGTGAGTCTCAAAACTTGCGTCTAACCCTTGGCAAATTCATAGGAATTGAACCATGAGTGTTAACCACCGATGTCTGCCTTTTGCAATAACACTATCACTGCGCAGCTAGGATGAGAGGTTCAGAGCAGGATACATATGAATACATGGACTGCATACCACCTCAGGTTAGACCCAGCCATATGCACATCAGTTATGAGCTGCTCCAATGGAAACTTTCCAGCCTCAACCGCAGGCCAGGTCCTCCTAAAACTGAAATACAAGCAACCTCCACCGGATTTGCTTTAGTTAGGGCTCATCATAATGGAGTGCAAACAAAATTGACTAGGATGCAACCCAAGTAATTACCAGTGGCTGAGATTAATTCAAGCATTCCACCCATCACTCTATTTGTATGCTTTAGTGTGTCACCCTAAGTGGGAAGGGTAAGCCCAAATGTGGGTTCTATGCACACTGCATCACTGAAACCAAGATATACCTGGCTTATTACAATGAAATTGGTTCTCGGTTGCTTGTGTTCCAGTTCAAGGTGTACCTCACCTGGCAGTTCAAGCTGGACTCTGACCTTACTCCAATTCCCATTGGAGTAGGGTGTAGGGTCAACAATTATTTTTATATGATTGAGTCCAAACTGAGGCGGCATGCTGTGTAAAATAAAGATGAACTGGGATGTGGCCCTGTGTAAATACCAGTGGCTGAGATTAATTAAAGCATTCTATCCATCATATTTTTGTATACTTCTGGGTGAGCAGTAGCGGTTGGTGGTGGGTGTAGCTGCCGGGTGGTGACATGGGGAGGGGGAGGGTGGGGGGTAGTAATCTATGGATTACAGAGGATTACAGGTAAGTAAAATTATAAATAAATAAAATGTTGTTGCCAGCACGGCATCACATTTGGGGATGCAGTGCGCGCAACAAAATTTGTTTTATTCATTTATATGTTTACTTACCTGTAATCGTCTGTAATCCATAGATGACTACCCCCACCCTGCCCCTCCCCATCCCCACATCACCACCCGGCAGCTACTCCCACCACCGACCGCTACTGTGGGTGAGCCCTGGGCACACAAAAACATGGTGTGTGGCTGCAAGAAAAGGCTCTAATAAAATATTCATAGATTTATGCATGAAGTCTACAGAATGACCCATGAGGGGACTCTTGCAGTTCTGGCTGCTTTTGTGGTGCCCCAAGTTGGTAGGGACACCGCCACCGTTTTCCAAATGCATTGTGGGGGCTGCAGGAGGTGCATCAGCCTTCCAGGAATGTTTTTAGGAAACACACCCTACCTCTGCTTTGTAATTGTATCACTGACACCTGGAGTGGTTTTCATTGATTCCAAGTACTCCCAGAACTAAAGCTTCAGGAGTTCAGGCCCCCTGTAATTGGTCGTATGTCTTCAATAGCTGTCTAAAACAGTAAAAGAAAAACCCAGACCTCTTTTTAATTGACATGTTTTGTTTAAACACTTGAGATTGACAATGCAATGTTTACTATTATTATGAGGACTTTTTAACATTGCTATTAATCCACGTGATGCTTATGGTGGTGCAATGTTGCATCATGACATGTGGATGTCTTTATTAATGTGGTGACACCCTGATGAAGGCAGTAGATCTGCCTTACTGATAATGACACCCCCTTATATTGTGATGTTGTATCTAGTATAGGTGGGAGTTATTGGGATTATAAAGTACAGGACCCACTGGGGATGTAATGTGATATGAGGTGTCACCAAAGGTATTTCCATCTAACTGACGTATATATTGTTTATAATACTGTGTGTGCAGTAAAAGTACTTTTTATGTTATAACTAAAGGGTAGTAACCAGATAAGGATTTTTTGAGTGTTGTTGTTGCCAAGCATTGGACTAGGTTTACTAGCACACACTTCCTCCGCTGAGTAGGCGTCGGAGTGCTCTGCTTCACTAACCTGAGAGATTCAAGTGTTACAACTGGGTAACTTGGTATCCAGCGAAAAAGACTGTTGGCGAGTTATGTCTTGTTGAAACCACATTATTTGCAATTCATAACCACATTTCTTACATTGGTGGCAGTGGTGGGATCGATTACATCTATCCCTGGGATGGCTTGATAACATTTTATAAGTCCAGTGTTGGCACACATTACCTATGTATTAATGTGCAAATATCAGAGCTCAATTCTCTAAGTGAGATGTCAAGGTTTGGTTGTATGAATGCAAGAATTTCACAAAAAAAGCCCTGCACATATATTCCATGAGTAGACATTGATGGATAATGTATTAACTATGTTTGATATACTGATTTGAATTTGGAAATTATGTGATGGTGGGGTGGACTTACACAGGTGCTTCCAATAGAGTATTCCCAAGCCATAGTGCCCTTGTACCCTAACACTACTCATACTAGGTCTGTAGGAGGAGAGTGCTTCTCTGTAGATTCAGGAACAGCAACAAGTACCCACAACATAGAATGCGAAGAATGGGTGGGCCCTTTTCTCGGGTTGGAGGTGTTTGGAAAGCTCCGGTATATTCTTGTGCTTGTCATGAGCAACAGAGATTTCACGAGGGAGCCCACATTGAGTCATTATTTTGGCAGAACTTTTACCCACCATTGGAGCTGGCCAAAAAATCACTAGAAGGCTGGGGCAGGTGAGTACACTGACTTTAGTGGCACCCCAAGGGTTTTCCATCAGCAGTGTGAGGTGCTCCCAGGGCAGGATCCCCACAGTAGAAGCACAAGAAGAAGTTGTGGTCTGCAAGGTATGGGGTTGGGTGGTAGCCTTTGAGAAGATAGAGGATGGGTAGTGAAATTCCCCACATGGTTCAAGTTACTGTCCCTGAGGAGATATGGGAGGGGATAGTAGATTTTCTAGGTTCCTGGAATGGGTTGTAGGGATACCCTGAGATGTGAGGGTATGGTAGGCGCCTGCCCGAGTACACTGAAGAAGGTCAACCTAGAGACTGTTTTGCCAGATCATGTGGCGGCGGATGGGGCAATGTCCAGCTATGTATTCAATCAGGTAGGTCCTGTGGGGTCAGACCTAATGGACAAGGGGCTGAGGCCCTCTAGAGGAATGATGTGTGGGAAGTGACAAAGGGATTTTCGTTCTGAGTTGTCAGAAAGACCGGGAGAGACCAAACAGGTTGGCCACAGCTCACCTTGATGCAGTAAGTGTTCGTGGGGGGTCTGGATAACAAAAACCGGGATGGTCTGCGGTGGGTACGTACACCGCACTCATGGGATTGTGCCTCTTTAGTAAATTCCACTGGTCCACCGTTTGTCTCAGCATTTCTATAGGAGGGACGTCTCCTCTCATTGGGATGCACACTTGCATATCACGCTATTTAGTAACTCGTGCATTATGTCTCACTCTGTTAGCTCTTACCTTTATGTTCCTCAGAGTGTGACTATAGGGAGCTGTCCTCGCTCCCCCACCAGTTCAAGTCTAGATTTTAAATGAACTTGGTAAGCAATATATCTCTCATGCTGGTACTGATGTGTGTCTCCCAACATGGATGCCTGTATTGTCTTTAAATGTTGATCAGGGAATAACCTGCATTTGTCATGTGACATAGCTATGCGCATGCCTAGGATATGATTCTAACACGATAGTCACACCGCCGGGCACAATGCCTACTTGCCTGAGCTGGTGTTTGATTGTCCTGTTTTTATGACTCTGTGAGTGTGGGGTTGTATACCACTGTTATGTGTTGCACTGAGGGCACCTTATTTGACCCTTCACATGCTTGTATTTTCATTCTGTTGCATGTTCCTTGTGGAGAGCAAGGAGCTCTTCCACATTAAACCTGAGCCACTACCCAGAAGGGTGCCTTACAACCACCCCTGGAACATAAGGAGGTAGGGTTAGCACTCAGGGGATCAGATTGGTGTGAGTCCTGATGAAAGCTGGAGTAGTACATTTAGCCGGCTGAAACAACAGTTTTGAAGAGTGGAGGGGCTGGTACCTCATTATAAGTTGCCCAGTCCATCATCCACTGGTCTCGTAGTGACCATATTTTACTCTGAACAGGGTACCCAGTATTAAAATTATAATATGGACTCCCTGGGACCAGTTTTAAACACAAGTTCTTCTGCACTTATTTCACCTGTGATCCCACATCATTGTCTATTTTTGTTGTCTTGTCTTCCCCCTCCCTATTGGTCTGCGCGGGGTGTGTTAGCAGCCCTATGATGAAGCATGACACAGCTTGCTGTGTGTGAGGGCAGTTTTAACACAGGTATGCATCTCCTCCACACGCACTAACAGCCCACAGGTTTTTAAGTTTCACTCCTAGGTTGTGTTTCAAACATTTGTGTAGGAGGTCGGAGTGGGACTATTTCCTCCTACCCCTTAACTCATATGTGTGTTCAGTCTTGTCAGAAAAACAGGCTGCAGAGGACTTTGCCTTGGTAGACTTCTGCCTGATGCACTTCAGGTGTATCAGCCTTGCGCTGCGACGCTCAGATTCCTTGGGAAGGCCTACAGTGCCAGGCATTGGTTTGGCAGGCAGAGGATGCCCAACTTGGTGGCAAAGAAGGCAGGTGGGCATGTAGCGGCATAAACAGGTAGTCGGTGATGCCTGCGTTTGAGCGGAACAAGGGGGAAGTGAAAAGATACCAGGAATTGAAAGGGACATGAAAAACACTGTTAAGAAGGGGGAAGAGGGGACTTTGGGGAATTATTACTGTTCATGGCGAATAAGAGAGAGGGAGAAGAAAGTGGAGAAATATAAGAGGAGTTGTGAAAAGTTGCTCCGTCACCACTGGGCTGGAGTCAATTTTCTTCGCTTGCTTTAGGGTCCATGGCAGGCTTGCTACACCACTGATGCATTTATGTGCTAATCACTTTTTGACAAGCCTGAGTTACTCATGACCATGACCTCTTAAGAGTTTCTTACCAACTGCTTGTATCTCTATCTCCTGATTATGTTTACATTACAGATCGTATATACATGTTTTCATTTCAATGAGGTGTTCTGGCATTCTTGACTATTGGGGGAACACCAGTGACTTACTTGCTGTATCGCCATCGGGCGGAGCCGTGAGGGGAACGGCGGTTGCACAAAGACGCCGGGAGGCTGACCGGGAACGACGAACAACACTTCCCAGCAACCTCTGGGGCGAGAGCGCGCTCGTGACGCGCCAAGAGCGCCCGGAGGCGCCAGTAAAAGGCTGACCCCCCGGGAGCCCAGGGGGGAACACCAGTGACTTACTTGCTGTATCGCCATCGGGCGGAGCCGTGAGGGGAACGGCGGTTGCACAAAGATGCCGGGAGGCTGACCGGCGGTTGCACAAAGATGCCGGAGGCTGACCGGGAACGACGAACAACACTTCCCAGCAACCTCTGGGGCGGCAGCGCGCTCGTGACGCGCCAAGAGCGCCCGGAGGCACCAGTAAAAGGCTGACCCCCCCGGGAGCCCAGGGGGGAACACCAGTGACTTACTTGCTGTATCGCCATCGGGCGGAGCCGTGAGGGGAACGGCGGTTGCACAAAGACGCCGGGAGGCTGACCTGGAACGACAAACAACACTTCCCAGCAACCTCTGGGGCGGCAGCGCGCTCGTGACGCGCCAAGAGCGCCCGGAGCCGCCAGTAAAAGGCTGACCCCCCGGGAGCCCAGGGGGGAACACCAGTGACTTACTTGCTGTATCGCCATTGGGCGGAGCCGTGAGGGGAACGGCGGTTGCACAAAGACGCCGGGAGGCTGACCGGGAACGACGAACAACACTTCCCAGCAACCGCTGGGGTGGCAGCGCGCTCGTGACGCGCCAAGAGCGCCCGTAGGCGCCAGTAAAAGGCTGACCCCCCGGGAGCCCAGGGGGGAACACCAGTGACTTACTTGCTGTATCGCCATCGGGCGGAGCCGTGAGGGGAACGGCGGTTGCACAAAGACACCGGGAGGCTGACCGGGAACGACGAACAACACTTCCCAGCAGCCTCTGGGGCGGCAGCGCGCTCGTGATGCGCCAAGAGCGCCCGGAGGCGCCAGTAAAAGGTTGACACCCACTCTCGCCCCGCGAGTCACGCGCGGGAGCACCCGGGGCTAAGCCCGGGCAAAGGGCGGGCCCTCTGTGGCCCTCAGTGGACTGCAGTGGTCGGTCGGGCCACCCCCCTTGTTTCTGCTTCACTTTATTTCGTGAGTACTGTTTACATTTAATTAGTTTTTAACTTGTTTTCTCGCTCATACAAAACCCACTATCATTGGTATAATGCCTCCAAAGGAAAGTAAAGGGAAGAGTGACACTGTTGCTTTCATGGGAGCTATGGACCAATTCATCAAAAGAATGAACTGCGTTGTGGATGAAAGTATAAATATTATGGAAAGAAGGGTTTCACAGGAATTGGATATTGCAAGAAGATCTTCTATCGGGCCAATGGCACATGTTCAAACACCTATTTCCAAAGACAGAATTGAAAAAGTAGGAGAGACTATTGGTTCCCAAAGTAATGCAATCAATGTGGATACAAATACTGATAACGATATATTGAATGCCTCAGAGGGTAGTTCTCTAATTGTCTCAGAATCTATCTTACAATCACCTAACAACTTACCTAATGTTCGTGCTGCACCGGTACCTGTTGTGCAAGCTAAAGCATATAATACCAGACAGCAGAAAGGGGTGAACGCAGGGGCTATTCTAAAGAACAAACAAGGGCCTACAACCAATATTGGTGGTAAGAGAAAGAAGGGTCCCAAACATCCTGTGTCACCTAATATCAGTCTGGAAGGGGCTGCTAATACAAACAAGGATATAGCAGGGATTGGTGCAGAAGGGGGGGATTTTGCTTCCACTGATATACTTGAAGCACTACGACACATGCTCCGCCCATTAGAGGAGAGACTGAGTAAAATAGAGGTATCTTTAAAATGTATAGAAAGGGACATTAAGGAGAGAATAGACAATCAACAGAGTAAGTCTAGTATTAATCCGCAACTAACATTGTCAACAGCTATTTCTGTAAAAACCCCAGATGTTATATTAGCGCCAAAGGACAAAGTAGCTCCTAAAACAAATGTGGGGACCCTATGACACCTAGAGATGTATCCAACAACCAACCACAAAAGCAAAGTACACCAAGCACAATAATAGGCAGCAAGGGGGTGATAAAAGGAAATAGACCAAGTGAAGACCAGGTAAAGGATGTACTTAATAATCCCCCGGAGGTTTGTCCATTTGTGGTAATCCTGACTGGAGTTCCAGAGCTAGGCGAACAGGAGTTGGAAAGCTCATCTTATCTCTGGAAAAGGGTGACACAATGGCTAAATACTAATAGGCCGTTACCCCCTGGCCTGAGGGGCAATATTCTAAGCATCAGGCGAGTACCCTGGGTGGGCTACTTGACGAAAGACATAGAAGGGGATAGCATAGTTATTAATTTTGACAATCCAAGAATAGTTAACTATATGTGTAATTGGAAGTACCCTAATCCAGACCCAGCCACCACCATACATCCATTTAAACTAACACATTTTTATCCACCCGGCCATTTCCATTCTAGGACTGATGGGTGGACTATGGTAAGACATCGTGGTAGGAGGCACCAAGGAGGAGGTTGGCCAGGACAAATCCATCATCCCCATAATTTCTTTTCCTATAATCAATTTGATTGCCTTGAGTCAGTTGATTGACTACAAGTATTACCACTGACCACTAGACCCGAGGAATCTTCATTAAATTATGCAATCCCCAAACCTAATGTTATACCTTCTAAGGAGAGTGGGGAGGTGAATACACCATTTAATCACCAGGAGACTGGTTGTGAAAATGTTTGCAATTGTAACAAGATGACAGGGAATGCCCATGAAGTAATCACGAGACTTCGTGACTCAAAGGAAGGAGATAGTGATAACAGTGAGTCATTTGTGGATAGGCACGTGAACATCTGTACTACTGTTGATGAAAATCTACTTCCCACTGTTAAATCTAGTACCCATTGTTCAAAAGAGAGACCCTCATTGATAACATTAGTTTCGTGGAATATTGCTGGAGTTGGTATAAAAATGTGTGATCCTGACTGGAACAGTTACATTAACTCATTTGATATTTGTGTGCTACAGGAAACCTGGGCCACGGATCAGGTCCACAGAATAGGATACAGAACCTACCAAGTGGCGGCCGTCCCATCAGTAAGAGGGCGAGCCTCAGGAGGGTTGGTAATATGGATCAGCACAACTATTGATGTGGGGATAAAAATGTTAAATACCGATTCCTTAGACATACTTGGACTGAAACTAACCACAAGTGATAAGAGGGTGATAAACCTTATAAATGTGTACAATAGACCATGTCCCGCTAACAGGGAATCTCCATGTATTGAGAAATTGGAAATGTTTATGGACACCCTAGACCAAGATGAAAGTACTATTTTATGTGGTGATCTGAATTGCAATTTTGAGCCGATTGTGGGGATGGTTAAATTGTATGAGGATGAGGATGCTGTTAATGGGATACCAGCACTGAATAATGGAATTGTTCTGGGACCATATTAGCCCTCCAGATCACAGGGCTGCACACAGGCCATGGTTTAAGGGCTTGTAATGGGCGCATGCCATCAGACTCCCCGAGAGCATTTACCTTTAGTAGGGGGAATTGTAGGAGCAAGATAGATTATGTTTCTGTTTCTTTTAATTTGTGGCCATATTCAAATGATTTAAAGGTTAGAGAACGTTTTGAGAGCGATCACTTCCCGTTGGAAATGAGTTTTCCGTCTAGTATGCTGAACGAACCTGGTGCTACTGAGGGTATTCATAGCCTAGAAGTCCCATTCACTTGCGACAATGTCGTACTAAGTAACAATCGAAGGGCCGTTAAATGGGCATACATTCTTGAAAGAAAAGATCTGTTGGCTATCATTTATTCCACATTTGTGAACACATTTGAATTCTATAATATGGATGAATGTAAACCTGGTGAATTCATTGGACTACATAAATCCTTTTGCAAAAAACTGATAGATCTCATTACCAAAAAACCTAGGAAAGGGAACGGGTTGGTGAACGTAAAACCAGTAGGCAAACCCTGGTTTAACAAGGAATGCAGAGTCACCAAGACCGACCTGATTAATGCGGTAAAAAGCAAAGACTCTGCAGAACTTAAAGTAAAAAGGAAAATTTACAACAAAACAATAGCTGCTGCCAAATCATCCTGGGATGAGGATTTATGGTTTAGTATGTTGTTAGCTGCAAAAACTAAAGATCACAGGCAGTTCTGGGAGTTAGTAGCTAAAGGGAATAAGCCAGATAAAGGCTCGAGGGAGGTTTTCCTAAACGAAGCTATATGGGTTGATCATTTCACATCATTATACGCAGCCCAAATTACAGAGGAAAAGCTCCCGGAAAACACAACCAAATATTAACCCAGATAGAGAATGATGAAAACCCATTGGTAATCTTTGACATACAAGAGACTGAAACCGCAATTGCTTCTGTGAAGCAAGGGAAGGCCCCTGGTCTGGATAAGATCCCTGGTGATCTTTATAAGCACAATATAGAGATCTGGGCACCTTACCTAAACCATTTGTTCAATGTCATCGCAGCTGGTGACCAAATCCCTGATACATGGGATGGGGCAGAAATTATCACTATTTTTAAAAAGGGGGATAGAGGCGACCCAGCGAACTATCGCCCCATTAGTCTTTTAGATATAACACAGAAAATTTATGCCAGACACATTCTCAACCACGTAAATACGTGGTTGGAGGAAAACTTGGTTTTATCCAAGTATCAGGCAGGGTTCAGGGAAAAGACAGGGACCATCGACCAGGTATTAAGGCTATGCTGCTTGTACTGGAAATATGTCATTATCCGCAGAGGTAACCTATATGTTACCTTTGTAGATCTACGAGCAGCATTTGACCTTATCCCTCGTGCCTTATTGTGGAAATCACTGAAAAAGCAGGGGTTCCCAGGAGAACTATTGAAATTAGTGACTGGGTTACACCAGAATAACTACGCTAGGGTAAGATGGGGCCCAGATGGTGAACTCACAGATGCAATCCCTATCAAGAGAGGAGTACGCCAAGGGTGCGTGCTGGCACCTACACTTTTCTCCCTTTATGTCAACGATATTGCAGTTTATATGGAGAATTGTGACAACGACTCTCCTCGCCTGGGGGGGGAACGAGTTCCGTCCCTCCTCTTCGCGGACGACACGATTCTCATTTCTCAAACCCCTCGGGGCCTACAGATTTTATTACATAGGTTCCAGCAGTATTGTATCACAAAAGGGTTAGAAATTAATGTAAAAATGACTAAGTACATGGCTCTCAATCCCCATAAAAGTTTCAAGAAAAATCTAACACTGAATGGAGAAAAACTCGAATATGAACTAAGTTTTACTTATTTGGGGGTATTATTAGACTCATCTCTAAATTGGAGATCCCAATTAGAAAAATCTAAAATTGTGTTCAAACAAAATTGTCTTCCGATACTGAAAAGACATAACAAATGTGCAAACAAGGCAGTTACCTCAGCATTAGAGCTTTTTAAATGCAAGGTCCAGTCAGCAGTTTTGTATGGGGCAGAACTCTGGGGACCTGTGTGTAGAAAGACCTTTGAAATCTTGGAGAATAGGTTTATAAGGGGATTACTAAAGGTTCCTAATAATACTCCATTATTACCCCGACTCCTCAATATGAACATACGACGCACCGATCTACATGCAATATTAAGACCGTTATTGTCATGGGTCAGGTTGTGGATTACCCCTGAGTTAACTGAATACAAAAATGGATTGGTTGAAGTTTTGAAATTAGACACTAGCAGCAAGATTTCTTGGTTTAAACATGTTAAAATCTGGTTAACAAAATTGGATTTATCCCATTTTTGGAGCCAGCCAGAATCCTTGACTGTGTCCTCAAAGAAAATAGTCAAACTTTCCTTTTGGGCCCTTGTGAGCCATGATGCAGTATACGTTGGAGCACATGGCCCCATAACTGAAAAATTCTTAATGGTAAAAAATGTAGCCCAGTTTGAAATGTTTCTTGATGAGATTCAGCCACCATTGGCGAAAACCCTGTATTTAAAGTATAGGTATGGTATACTAAGAACCCGGGAAACCGAGTCAAAATGGGGGAAAATTAGTAATGATAAATGTACCTTATGCACAAACAATGTAAGAGAAGACATTTTTCACATTCTGTTTTTCTGTGCAAGCTATGTAGAAACAAGAAGGAAATGGATAGTGCCATTGTGCCGTAATATTGGAACAACTTCGCATAAGGAAGCTGGAAGAATATTAATTACGGACACTAGCCAAGTAATAGTGTTTGGCATCAGTAGATTTCTCTTGGCAGTATAATTCATTAGACAAAAACTGTCTCTGCCATTTTAAGCGTCTGGCTGTTATAACCCAATTTAATGTTTTTTTTTAAAGCGTGTAAATATTTTAACAAATTTTTTAACTATATTTATTGATGTGTGTTTTAAGCCCCTCCTCATGATTTAGCTGTGAAAGGTTATGGTTAGTATTTGGTCATGCACTAGCACTTTCTTTGATTGTATATTTTCGTATATTTGTCGATGATAATGAGGGCAATGTATATTATGTATATTGTATGTATATTATGTATTCTGTATATCTTTTATGGTGCAATTGCAACGAAATAAAGATTATTGAATTTAATTGAGTTGAATTGAAAGGGACATGAAAAACACTGTTAAAAAGGGGGAAGAGGGGACTTTGGGGAATTATTACTGTTCATGGCGAATAAGAGAGAGGGAGAAGAAAGTGGAGAAATATAAGAGGAGTTGTGAAAAGTTGCTCCGTCACCACTGGGCTGGAGTCAATTTTCTTCGCTTGCTTTAGGGTCCATGGCAGGCTTGCTACACCACTGATGCATTTATGTGCTAATCACTTTTTGACAAGCCTGAGTTACTCATGACCATGACCTCTTAAGAGTTTCTTACCAACTGCTTGTATCTCTATCTCCTGATTATGTTTACATTACAGATCGTATATACATGTTTTCATTTCAATGAGGTGTTCTGGCATTCTTGACTATGGTAAAGCCAAAGCTGCACAAAAACTAAAGAAATAAAAACATTGGTTGCAAGGCAATAGTAGGTAGTGTGAAATTAAATTGTGATTAAGCTTGATACAGAAATCAAGATATCTATGCTCCAAAGGCAGACCCTCCAGATTATTACAATTAGAAATAAAGAGGTTAAATGTGGACTTTGCATATGTAATGTAAAATGACAGAATTGATGCTGAAATGGTCATTTTTATCCAGCACCAATTACAATCATTATGAAGGACACACTATGTCTGTGTCACATATGTGATGACCACAGCTCCTTCACACACTCATTATTTAGACAGGTCAATTCACAGTGTAAGAATTTACATCCATTTTACAGCACAAACTAATTACCCCATTATTGGCCTTTTGCAATTATATTAGCTAATTATACCTATATTCATGAAGCATATTTTCGAGATCATCACATTTTCTATTTATTGCCACAAAATATTGAAATCAGAGCCACCAGGCGCAGGTATTTTGACTACAGAATTAGTTATTTTGTTGGCACAGTAGTACATGGTAATACCGGTAGCATATTCAAAAATGTAAACTCGCTAGTCAAGCTGCCCGTTTACATATGTATGTTACCAATGGCAGAGAACTTTGTACCAATGGTGATGCTATATTTTAAAACCATTTACTCCCATTGATATACACATTTTATTTGCACTGAGTTAACATTCTGGAAATTATACTGAAAATGTAGTTTTTGCATCAGCCGGTTAACAAAATGATGTTGCAAAATGGCATTCGGGCAACTGTGCCTGACACCAGTGGTGTCTAGAGGCCCTTTTCAGACACTGCATTTTGTAGTATACATCAAGGTATGTTTCTGCATTAAATATGGGAGTGACTGGGGAATGGCTGAAAAATGTGGAATTCTGGGTGCTAGAAGGTAGATTATGTAAATTTAAGGGAAGGATTAGAGGGGGACATGCTAATACAAACAGCCACCACAAAAGAATAAGGTCATTGCTAATCACAATCTACACTTCTAAAGTTACTGCAGCCCTAAAGGTCGCAAAACAGTAGTAAATGTACTCCAGATCAGCCTAAGATCAAGGCTCAGAGTGACTGCCCGACACTCCCATAGAAATAATGCTGGCAGGGACTCAATATAACTCTCCATAAGATATAATAATGTCAAAATAATGGAAGTGCCCCCAATGGGTAGAAGCAGATAGGGAAGTGCTGTCATGCTGTCCAACCCGGTAGCGAGGCCGCCTTCGTTCCACTCGATGCTCGTAAATACGGACACCGTTGATCCGCCTCTTCGGCAGCGGGACATCTCTGCGGCTGGACTGGCTGCTAAACATCATGAACACTAGGTTGCCCCACTGGAGATGTCACTCATGATGGGGTTTCAGCACAAACACCACCGGCAGCAGCAATATCCAGCCTGCCCCCCTGCCTCCTCATTCACTGGCAAACTACCAAATTGTTGTTGACGCCCACATGGGCGGGACTATACGATCAAATATATTTGAAGTTCCACTCAAGTCTGCTGTTCCCGCATTTAGGGGTAGCCAGTGATCAAGAGCAATTAAGTGCTCGAAACGCGTTTGGCAGTGAATGAGGAGGCAGGAGGGCAGGCTGGATATTACTGCTGCCGGTGGTGTTTGTGCTGAAACACTGTCATGAGTGCCATCTCCAGTGGGGTAACCTAGTATTCTCGATATATATATATACACACACTCATCATATATGTATATTTAATTCTAAACAATATTACATTTAAAAAATATAATAAATACATTTACCTTACGTAAACCAACCAGCTTTGAATTCAATATAATTGATGCAAATTAAAAATAAATAAGCTAATGAGGGTGGCTTTATTTATTGTGTTTAAAATAATATTTCTAAAATATTTTTTATATTTTATTTTTTGAATTATTAAATAAAGCTTTACTGGAAATAGTTAACATGCTTTAATACATTTTACTTTAAAATATATTAAAGTTTCAATTGTAAAATTATTAAACTTTATTCATTTTCCCATAGTGTACTATAGGGAGAGCACCACCATGTTGGTGGGATCACTACCTATGTGTCAAAAATTATTAGTAGCACCTTTAACCCCTTGCCTGCGGTCGGAATTCCGCTCTTGTGCGGCACATTCCGATCGCGGGCGTGGTCGTGACGGCTCCTGGCCGTCATCAGCACACGAGCACTGTGTGCCATGACGGACGGGAGCCGTCACCAGCAAGCAAGGGGTTAAAGTTAGTAAGGTAGATAGATTTCTCCATCCCCTTTGTAATGGTGAATAGCAACATATTTTATATTTACACCATAGTGCAGGCATAGATTCAAATGTGATTAAAAATAAATGTGTAAATTTCCACTGGATAATAGGAGATGGTCTACTCGCCCTCATTCTAAAAATAGTAATGGATCAGAGACCGATATATTCAAATTCACAAAACTTTCCCCATGAGGAACTCCATGAGGAACTGCTATTGCCTTCTGGGAATCCATGAGTACGTCTTGTGTAATTTCATAGTAATGATACTAGATAACTCCATGTCACCAAGGATGTAGTGCTCCTGTTTGGGTATTCATTTAAAAAACAAAAGCATAATGGGAGTTGTAGTTCTGGTTTGCACCAGAAAACGATGTTTTGTAAAAGAAAAGGGAGAGCTAGACCATAACCTCCTTGGTTACCCTATTTAACAGTCAGTTTAATTAACCCTCTGGCTTACCGAATGTGTATATAGATTGAAAACAGATCCACTTTGGCAAAATGTGCTTGGTTACTGTCAGAGTTTTAAGTGGGCTGGGTCCCGCCTGTGCTGAGCACCGGCAGTCTTAAAAAGCAGTTGTCGAGACAGGTCCCTATCCGGCTCTCCATTTTTGCCATCACCATCTGGGTGGAAAAAAAACTTAACTCTGGAGCAGTACCACCCTTCAGTGCCTTTGGGGTAACTTCAAAGAGACTCATTAAAATTCTTTCACAGACTCATCATTTCAGAACTGAAGGATTGTCATATTATATTCAAAAAGTCATAGTTGTTGCTTATGCGACTAAAAACCATTGACAAAGCTAATAGTTTTGGCTTGCTGTAGGTGTAATGTCACTTGTTGTATTATATATCTGGATGCAATGACAGAAGCAGCAAAATATCAGTTGCCTATGCAACTAAAAACCATTGGCAAAGCCAATAGTTTTGGCTTGCTGTAGGTGTAATGTCACTTGTTGTATTATATATCTGGATGCAATGACAGAAGCAGCAAAATATCAGTTGCTTATGCAACTAAAAACCATTGGCAAAGCCAATAGTTCTGGCTTGCTGTAAGTGTAATGTCAGTTGTTGTATTATATATCTGGATTCAATGACAGAAGCAGCAAATTTATCAGTCGGGCATCACACAATGCTAAGGACAGATCTTTCACTCACGTGTTTTAAGCCACGCCCTTTATTACACTGGCCACGCCCCTTTGATAGACACCCCACCCCCCCAGTATTTTCGTCCCACCTAAAGCCCTGGTTACTGTCCTACTATTTTGTTAGTTCTGTTTGCTAGCAGAATACCTGCAGAACAGTTGTATTTTAATTTCTGATGACTAGCAAAGAGTGGTTAAAGTCTTCAAGTAATATTGATTGCCCATTTTAAATAGGCCATCCTATGCGATTTAAGAAACATCTGTTATTTTTCCTTGAAATAACCATTAATATGGCTAGGGTGCTCCAGATCATGTTTATATTTCAATAATTCAGAACATTTCCTATTCCTTGAGACACAAAACAGCTAATTATTTGCACTTGTAGCTGGTGTTTTACAACTAATGATTACATTAACCGGCAAGTTTCTTCGTATTTAATTATTGTTAACAGTTTACACAAGGTGTTATAATCCATGGAGCGCCTGCTTGTACGCACCTTTTCTAATTAAGGAAAACGACGTTGAATTGGTTTAGTTAATTGCCAGCAGGTGTTAAAATAATGAAGGTTTCGCCTGTACTGCAAGAGCACATTTGGAAACAGCCAGCACAGAAGACTATTTCTGACATGCAGTCTGCATTCAGGCCACTATACAGCTATATTCGAGCAGTAGCAGCAGCCCCCCCCCGCGCCTTAAGACCCTCATGGGTAAAGAGTGCACTTTACAAATGTTCTGATTGATTGATTGATATATTATTTAGACTGGTAATATTTTTAATCAAAACTAAAAGGAAGGAGGGTCGCAAAGGACCGACTACAAGGTCCCTTCCTGGCAGTGCAACCATTAGATAAGAAGAGGCAAACGGCATCAGGATCCTTAAAAAAATGTCATTTAGATTCTCAAAACAGTGGAGTAGACCTTGGTTCAAGAAAAGCACGAGAACACGTTTTGTGGCATAGAATATAACTCAGTTCTTCCTCAGGGCTAGAAATTGCTATATTAGAATGTAGACTCAGGATTCAATTTGAGGCCCCAACCCGTCTGTTTGACTGGCGGCATGTTGCTGTTCTTGGATCTTTTTGAGTAAGATCTGCAATACCACTTGGTGTTGTGGATGAAGGTTTTGTCACTAGCAGGTTCTTGGAGAGTCAGAGGAAACAAAAGCAAAGTATTAGTGCATTTTTCCATTCACTTTTTTGGTTTATACATCACTATACCCGGCTTTACACCTGCCTAAAGAAAAAGCCTATGAAATATATTTTTGGGGAATATGAAGAGTGCTATATTGCCGAAAGTTCATTTTGCCTGACATGCTAAACATCTTTGAACCATTCCTCAGAGATAAGCTAGATTATTGGAGAGGGGTTATAGGTTCATCAAAGGAAGGAAACTGAACAAACGGAGATTTAAAACAAAGTTTTTAAGTAATTTCTTCGATAATAATAGAAATAAACTTTCACTCCAGGTGATAAAGTTTTATGTTGGAGTGTCTTTGAAGACAAAGATTGCGTGTTTAGACAACATACACTGTAGCATTGAGTCAGACTTTTTCTAGACATCCCCACTGGGTTAGTTGGACTATGTACCAGCTAGCTCACAGTGCCACTAGAAACTCCTTTTAACAAGTTTTAACAAGAAGAGAATAGTTCAAGTTCAAGTTCAGTAATTTGTATAGCGCACTACTCACCCAGAGGGTCTCAAGGCGCTTGAGTGAGGGTGGGTGTATTATTTATCGAATAGCCATGTTTTTATTTGCTTTTTAAAGGAGAGGTGTGTTGAAATTAATCAGGAAGCATTTGTAGAAATAAGTAGGTTTAATGTCCAGCACAGCATCAGCAAGTACACAGATCAGATCCAAGGTACAACTGACTCCTTACACTAAACCTTCTAGAATTCCAGGTCATGTTGGAATCAAAACATAATATGCAGGGCAGACATCAGAAGAACAGAGTGATGTCATACAAGCACAATTAATTAATTAATAGGAAGAGGAAACATAGAATGTAACACATCCCCCTTTTCCATAACAAAGATAACACTAAACATAGTCTCTAAATTTCAATGGTCTGTTTGTGACACGAACATTACGTTTGATCCTTGAGGCAATGGTGTCTTGATTACCCTGCCCGGAAATATCAGAACAAGGTAAATTCTTAGCACAGGCACCATGAGCAGCATAGTTACATTTTGCAATTCTTTTAGTGTTCCATAACTTACCATCCTGAGTAATAACAGAATTAGAGAACACTTTTTTAATCTGTATAGGTCTACCAAATTTAGATGAACCTTTAGTCATTAAACCAGGTTTTTTAATTCGCACCCAATCCCCTACAACAAAATCATGCATTTTGACATTCCATTTTTTGTTGTACCAACACATGGTCTTGTTCTGTTTTTCTTCGACTCTTTTAGCCGTATCATGTACACATTCCCTAGTAGATAATTTATCTTGACATTTATCCATAAGCCACCATGGACAAATTTTAGAGGCTGGATCTCTACCCTTCAATAATTTGAAAGGACTAATTCCAGTTGTAGAATGAGGCGTAATTCGATAAACCCACAACCTCTCTCTCAACTCACTCAACCATTCTCCACGTGTATTAATGACATCAGCAATGTAAGATTTCAACACCCTATTGAACCTTTCTACTTGACCGTTTTCATGCGGTTCATACAAAGATGTACATTTGTGCACAATGCCATGTCCCTTCAAAAAGTTTTCCATCTCCGATGACTTCAATTGGACACCATTGTCCGTTACCAGAATAGAAGGGCAGCCCTCTCGAGCAAAAATCTCCTTGAAAAACAAAATAACAGCATTAGTGGTGGCAGAGGGAACAAACTTCACCTCTGGCCATTTTGAATGGAAATCAATTAACACCAATGCAAAACGTGAATTCTCTGGTAAGTTCCTGAAAGGTCCCGCAATGTCGAAAGCTAATTTTTTCCAAGGCACCTCTGGCCATTTTGCCACCTTTAAAGGTGGAACATTAGTTCTGAGCATCTTTTCACTAGATACACACTCGGTACATTCCCTTACTGTTCTGTCAATGTACGCATCCATTCCTGGCCACCAAAAAAAGGTCCTAATCAATCTCTTCATGGACGATATACCTGGGTGTGTCTTGTGAGCCAATTTAAGAATCATGTCTTGTATACCCTGCGGTGGAACACATTTGCCAGATTTAAACAAAAAATCATTCTCCATTTCTAACTCATCTGCAACCTTAGCAAAAGGCAATAACTCTTCCATAATCACATTTTTCTTGGGCCAACAATCCATCACAAACTTTTTGAGGGTGCTCCACTTATCGTCTTCACTAATGCAATTGTTCCACTTCTCCTCAGTAATCTCTTGAAACTGATCACCCAGTACATCAGCAATAGATAAAGAAAAATCAACTTCTCTAATGACATCAACATCATCTTGTTTACATGGAAGCCGAGAAAGAAAGTCCGCTGTAACATTTTTTTTACCTGGGACATATTCCGTACTGAAATTATACTCCTGTAACTTGGATGACAATCTTGCAATTCTGGCAGTCGAATTCCATCCACCACCAGTAGATAGGATATTAACTAACGGCTTATGATCCATTCGCAGAACAAATCTACAGCCCCAGACATACAAACGAAAATGTTCGACAGCCCACACACATGCAAGTAGCTCCCTCTCAATCACTGCATACTTCCTTTCACAGTCATTTAGTGTGCGAGAAGCAAAAGCTACATTCCACTCCTCTTTTCCTTCTCTCTGTGACAGAACACCCCCTAGGCCATATAGACTCGCATCTACAGTTATAACACATTCTTTCTTCATCCTGAAAGGTTTCAACGTGGGGGCATTGACAATGTCCTTTTTTATTAACTCAAAAGCCTCCTGTTGTTCCTTAGACCAGACATACGTCACATTCTGTCTTAACAAACTTCGCAGAGGTACCATTTTGGTAGCAAAACCTTGCACAAATTTGCTATAGTACTCACACATTCCTGTGAAAGACAGTAATTGATCTCTATTGACAGGTGATGGTGCTTTGACTATGGCATCAACATTATTTTTCTTAGGAATGATTCCATCTCCAGATAGAGTATATCCTAGATATTCAACCGAATGTTGGAACAGTTTACATTTATGGGCTTTTAAGGTAAGGCCATGATCTTCTAACCTCTTGCAAACTTCATAGAGATGTCCTACATGGTCATTTTCATTTCTTGAAAAAATCAGAATGTCGTCCTGAAAACACTTAACATACTCATCTAAGTCTCTAAAAATCAAAAACATGACTCTTTGAAAAACTGACGCGGCCGACGCCAGGCCAAAAGGCATTCTAGTATATTGATATAAACCAAAAGGTGTAATAAACGCTGTCAGTTTCTTAGATTCCTCTTTAAGTTCAATCTGATGGTACGCTGAACGTAAATCTAGCGTTGAAAATATTTTTGCACCTTCAAACATTGATACTACCTCGTTGATATTGGGTAAAGGGTGACAGTCTATGACAATATTAGCATTCAGCGCCCTGAGGTCTACACACACTCTTAATTTTTGATCAGGCTTGCGGACTAAAACTATGGGAGAAACCCACTCTGCTGACTCAATAGTTTCAATTATGCCCTCATCTGACAATTCTTTTAACATGTCTTTCAGTTCTTGTCTTACACTAATGGGTACACCCCTTATTTTTTGCTTCAGTGGTATAGCATTGTCTTTCAATACAATCTTGTGTGAGAAACTCTTTAACTTTCCCAATTTGTCACAAAAAACATTTTTAAAAGAGTTGACAAGTTTTTGTTCTTCACCATCAATCTTGAAATTATCTTCCACTGTGGCCACTTGGTTATAAAGTGTATCATCACATAACATAACAGGTTCCTTAGCTCTGGGATTTAGTATAATACCCAACTTGTATTGGTCACGCCAACCCAGGACATTGACACCTTTTTTTTCAATGTAAAGTTTTATGTCAGCAGATCTGTGTTTAAAATGTATAGACACCTCAAAAAAACCTTCAACTTCAATCTGATGTCCCTCAAAACTAACGGCCTTAATATCTGGTTGTTCCAACTTACTAAGACAAAGATGATCACTTAACTTTTCAAACAAATAATGTTCTGTCATAATTGTCCATGGCGATCCTGAGTCTACCATTAAGGATAATTTAACTTGACATATTACAAAATCAGCATTGGGTGATTTTTTTATGTGCGCCGGAACAATATCAATAATAGAGACAACAAAACCTTTGTCTATCATGTCTGTTTCCTGTAATGAATCTTGTGAATTGCTATTGTGAGTGGTTTCATTACAAGTGAGAAAAGAAACTGCTCCCTTAGAGGGTGTGGTATTCCGTTTGATATCTTTACAAACACTGGTGAAATGTCCCATTCTACCACAATTTCTACATTCCTTGTTAAGAGCAGGACATCCAGGGAAAGAAGCTAAATGTGATCTATTTCCACATCTATAACAAACAGACGTACCACCAAACATTCCCTGAAAATTCCTATTGAAACCTCCTCTGTAATTTTGTTGGAAACGTGAAGGTTGAGAACGTTGATAGGTTTGTTGCATATGATTATCGTTCCTGAGTTTAACATTACATATTTCCTCTTCTGTGACTTTCTTATTAGCATTATCTTTAACAACCTCCATCCATTTTTCGGATTGTTCTAAAGCTTTAGCTTCCGAAATGACCTCAGCTAACGTGGGATTACCCAACACCCACAATCTCTCCTGTATTTTTTTATTTTTAACATGTACTATGATTTGATCTCTGATCATTTCATCTGTTAACATCCCAAAATTGCAATGTATAGATAATGATCTCAAACCTGTAAGAAAATCATCAAAATTTTCATCAGACTTCTGTTCCCTTGTATAAAATTTAAATCGATTTAAAGGAATACTGGTGACAGGTTTAAATCTTTTCTCTATACGTAATAAGGCTTCGTTATAAACATTTAGATTGTCACCACTACCATCGTTCTGTACTGTAACTTGAGGTTAGGATCTAAAAATAACCTGACCTTCTGATCCTAAACAATGAAGGAAAATACTTTTCTTTCTTTCTGCTCCCATGCGTTCCCCATCAATTGCCTTCATATATGTAATGAACTCCTCCTTCCATCTTACCCATGGCATAGGAGGGTCACCCTTAGTTTGTAGGAATTTTGCTGGGGGGTCGAACTGCATAATGAATTGAAATTGATAGATAATAAAACAATGTATAAAGGCTAAAGATGTAGTAATTGTACTTCAATTAATCAATACCAAAGAAAAAATGAAAAAAGTAGAAATAGACTGTAGAAAACGATACATGAAAAATCCTGTTTCTATATAAATAAGTTAAAACGTGAATGAAATAAGAGTTAATAGTCTTGCCGTGTGAAAATTTGTGTCCAAAACGATCGAAATTGATGTAAAATATGCTTCGTTGTCGGAGCTCCGTGTATTGTTGGTTTCTGTTGTCTTGGCAACTAAAAATGGCCGCCGACGTTATGACGCGCTGTACAGATACGTGATGATGCGCTGCGTGAAGACGCCGGAAGAAGATGTGACAACTCGCGTAGGCAGGCGTGCGAGGTAATGTCTTGGCAACCGGTCAGAATCCTGGAAACAACTTGCGCATAAACAATGACGTATCGTATCCTTAGCAACAGTACACAACAACGCTCGAGAAGAGCAACTGCTCGCGTGAGATGGCAGCGGCTGCTCGTATACGGATTGAAAAATGCAGATGACGGTGACTGTTTGAAAATGGAAGAAAGGTACAAAAATAAGTAATTCAATGTGGGAAAGTCACAGGAAAACGAAGTTTGAAAGGGTACCAGAGGTATAGTCTAAAACAGGCAAAATATGGCATAAAACGTTGTTTTTCTTCACGAAGAGAAACGAAAACAGGAACAGTGAGAATAGGTGTAATCCGGGGTAATCCAAAATCACAATGAAAGAATACAGCCGCAGGTGCTATCAAAACACATATAACGAATTTTATAAATCAGAAAACTGCTGCTGGTGCAATCAGAGCACATTTAGAACAAAATTTTTAAAAGTTTTTAGACACTCCGTACCTGTGCTGGTGAGATGACAGGAGTGTAAGATGGTTTTTTCCCTCGTCGCCAAAATATGTTGAAATTAATCAGGAAGCATTTGTAGAAATAAGTAGGTTTAATGTCCAGCACAGCATCAGCAAGTACACAGATCAGATCCAAGGTACAACTGACTCCTTACACTAAACCTTCTAGAATTCCAGGTCATGTTGGAATCAAAACATAATATGCAGGGCAGACATCAGAAGAACAGAGTGATGTCATACAAGCACAATTAATTAATTAATAGGAAGAGGAAACATAGAATGTAACAAGGTGGTTCTGTGTGAGGCGGAGGTGAGTGGGGAGAGAATTCCAGGTCCTGGCCTCCAAATAGGAGAAAGATCTTCCTCCCATGGTGGATCTATTGATGTGCGGGATTGTGGCGAGGGCTTGATTGGATGAACGTAGTTGACGGGTGGGTGCGCTGCAGTTTTTTCTGTAGTTTGGCTGTGGTTCCGGCGTAGAGGGTGTTTCCATAATCCAGTCGGCTGGTAACTAGTGCGTGGGGGACTGTCTTTCTTGTTTCGGTGGGGATCCAGCGGAAGATTTTTTTTAGCATACGTAGGATGTTGAAGCATGATGATGAGACGGCGTTGACTTGTCTGGTCATCGATAGGGAGGAGTCTAGGATGACGCCCAGGTTATGTGCGTGATCTGTAGGTATGGGTGCTGTGCCCAGAGCCGGTGGCCACCATGAGTCGTCCCAAGCCAAGGGGATTATCCTAAGATGAGGACTTCCGTTTTGTCCGAGTTTAGTTTTAAGCGGCTGTTCTTCATCCATTCGGCTACTTCTTTCATTCCTTCGTGTAGATTGGTTTTAGCGGTGTTAGGGTCTTTGGTGAGGGAGAGGATCAGCTGGGTGTCGTCAGCGTAGGAGATGATGTTGAGGTTGTGTTGTCGCGCGATGGATGCGAGGGGACTCATGTACACGTTAAAGAGGGTGGGACTGAGTGATGACCCTTGTGGTACGCCGCAGATGACTTCGGTTGCCTCTGATTTGAATGGGGGGAGGCGGACTCTCTGGGTTCTTCCGGCGAGGAACGAGATGATCCATTTCAACGCTTTTCCTTGTATTCCGATGTTGCTGAGGCGTTGTATGAGGGTGTTAATATTATTATTATTATTATTTAAGAAGCTTATAAAGCGCGCAGCTACCCCCGACGGGGGTGTCCCGGCGCTGAAAGTACAAGTTAATCACAGGAGGGGGATGCCAGGAACAAACCATCCAAACCTGAAGCTGCAGGGGCTCGCCTGATCAGAGTTTGGTAAACAGCCAGGTTTTTAATTTGCGTCGGAAAATTTGCTCTGACTCAGTGAACCTAAGGTCCAGAGGAAGGCCATTCCAGTACTTGGCCGCCGTCACGCCGAACGTTCTGCCGCCACTCCGGGATAGCCTAAATCTGGGAACAGTCAGTAGACGGAGGCTGTTGGATCTCAGGTGTCTTTCTTACATGGATAATTTAAGTCTTTTGCTCAGGTAAGCCGGGCCAATTCCGTGAATAGCCCGAAAAGGCAAGGATCAGGATTTTAAACTGAATGCGTCGGGCGATGGGGAGCCAATGTAGGTCGTTCAGATATGCTTTAACCGAATTGCGGGTAGGGATGTTTCCAATAAGCCTAGCTGCCGCATTCTGAACGATTTGCAATCGGTCAATGAGATAGAGGGGGGCACCAGCATATAAGCTGTTGGCGTAGTCCAGATGTGCCGTGATGAGAGCGTGGACAATCGTTTTACGGGACGCCTGAGGGAGGTAGGGAAAGATCTTCCTAATCATGCGCAGCTTGCCGAAGCAGGCCGCGGTAACTTTGTTGACCTGAGCTTTGCAGGACATGTTGTTGTCAAAAAGAAAGCCGAGATTGCGGGCTGACTGTACTGGATTGGGAGGGGGGTTCAAGACAGTAGGCCACCCCAAGGTGGCAGGGGGAGCTGATTTCTGGCTAAAAAAGAGCACCTCTGTTTTATCTGTATTTAGGGCCAGGTGATTAGAAGCCATCCATGTGCAGATGTTGCCAAGGCAATTGCGAAAGTTGGAGAAATGGGGGTCAGAGTGGTCTCTAAAAGAAAAGACAAGCTGAGTATCATCAGCGTATGAGACCACCCTGACTCCCCATGACTCAACTACCCTGGCAAGTGGGCCCAAATATGCATTATACAAAAGAGGGCTTAAGGCGGAGCCCTGAGGCACACTGCACACAAGGGGTTTGTCCTCCGATTCGAAGGGACGCAAAAGTACCCTTTGGGATCTCCCTGAGAGGAAAGATTTAATCCATGCCAGGGCTGTGCCGCCATCCCCAACTGCTGTAGCCGAGTCACAAGTATGTCATGAGACACAGTATCAAATGCAGCGGACAGGTCGAGGAGGACCAGCATGGCCTCCTCGCCCCTGTCCACCGATTCCCGAATTGTCTCAGATACCTCTAGCAATGCAGTCTCGGTGCTGTATCCGGTTCTAAAACCGGACTGTGAATCGTGCAGCAGCTGGTTGGTTTCTAGGTACAGGGCCATTTGTTTCTGGACCACTTTCTCTAAAATTTTAGCAGGTTTAGGCAGAAGAGAAATAGGACGATAATTGCTGAATTGGGAAGGATCCGCATCTGGTTTCTTTAAAATGGGGAGCAACCTAGCTTGTTTCCAGACTGAAGGGAATTGACCAAGGGTCAAGGAAGAGTTCCAAATGGAGAGGAGAGGGTTGGCTAAAACAGGGGCAAGATTACCCATCACTTTGGCAGGAACTGGGTCTAATGGTGATCCTGACTTGACCTGGTTTAAAAGTGACAGTGCTAAATCTGGCGTCAGCTCCTCGAAAGAATTAAATGAGCATTGCTGGGGGGATGATGCTCCTGGCTGGGGACTGGGAGATGCGGAATCAAAGGAGGAAGATAGTTTAATAATTTTTTCCTGGAAAAAATCAGAAAGTCCATTACAGAGAGCTTGAGTGGGGGCGCACTGGGCTTTCAAGGCAGGTAGATTCACAAAATCCTTCACAATTGTGAAGAGAGTTTTTGAAGAATTCTCAGCCTGTTGAATCAGTTTTGAGAAGTAGGCTCTCATTGTGGAACGTTTAAGTTTTTGAAATTTGTTCAGGGCCATTTTATAGGCTAATTTGGTAATAGGGTCATAGGACTGGCGCCATTTACATTCCAGCTGTTTACACCTACTCTTTTCCTCTCTCAGCAAGGGGGAAAACCAAGGAGCAGAGGGACGAGATCTAGAGGAAGACATGGGAGCTAGAGGGGAAATGGAATCTAGAGCAGTGGTAAGGGCAGAGTTATATCAGACTGTGTCGAAGGCGGCGGAGAGGTCAAGTAGGATGAAGGCAACTGTTTCTCTGTTGTCCAGTAGCTTTCGGATGTCGTCTGTAGCAGCGATGAGTGCGGTTTTGGTGCTGTGTTTGGCTCGGAGGCCGGACTGTGAGGGGTCAAGTGAGTTGTTGGATTCTAGGAAGGCGGCGAGCTGACTATTGGCGGCTTTCTCGATGACTTTGGCCGGGAAGGGGAGGAGTGAAATGGGGCGGTAGTTCTTAAGTTCAGAGGGGTCCGCTGTGGGTTTCTTCAGAAGGGTGCTGAGTTCGGCATGTTTCCTGCTTTCCGGGAAGGTTGCGGAGTTGAAGGAGCAGTGGATGACATCGCGGAGATGGGGTGCGATGATGGAGTCTGCTTTGTTGAAGATGTGGGGGGGACATGGGTCGGTTGGCGATCCTGAGTGGATGGAGTTCATCCGGCGGATGGTGTCTTCAGTCGTGATTAGGTTCCAGGCGCAGAGGTTGTGAGAGTGCTGTTTTGGTTCGGGGGTGGGTGGAGTGGATTGTTCTTTGGATAGGTTTCCAAAGCTGTTATGAATGTCGGCGATTTTGTTGTGGAAGAAAGAGGATAAGGAGTCGCAGAGGTCTTGGAAGGGAGTGATGTCGTTGGAGCCGGCGGTGGGGTTGGTAAATTCTCTGACGATGTTGAATAATTCTTTGCTGTTGTGGGTGTTGTTGTCGAGTCGATCTTTGAATGCTGATTTCTTGGTGGATCGGATCAGTTGGTGGTGTTTGCGGGTGGTGTCCTTGAAGGTGGTCAGGTTGTCAGCGTTGGGTTTTTTCTCCAGGTTTTCTCGAGACATAACTTCTTGGATTTCTTAAGGTCATCGTTGAACCAAGGGGCCTTTTTGCTACCTTGTTTGATCTGGTGGTTTTTCAAGGGTGCTAATTTGTCAGCGCTGTGGGTGATCAATTGTGTGAGTTTGATGGCAGCTTGGTTTGGGTCCGATGAAATGGCGGGGGGGTTTTGGTTAAGCGATGTGAGGAGTTGGTCGGTTGTGATTTTGTTCCAATTTCTTCGAGGAATAGGTTGTGGTGGGATGTGGGTCGTGGTCTTTTTGTACCTGAAGTGAACGCAGCTGTGGTCCGTCCAATGGAGAGCCGTGGTGTGGTCGAAGGAGATGTGTTTGCTGGAGGTGAAGATAGGGTCAAGCGTGTGTCCGGCAAGGTGGGTGGGGGTGTCAACAAGTTGTTTGAGTCCGAGATTGGCCAGGTTGTCCAGAAGGGTGGTGGTGTTGTTGTCATTATTCTTTTCCAGGTGGAAGTTGAAGTCTCCCAGTAAAATGTAGTTCTCGGAGGTGAGGGCATGTGGGCTGACGAAGTCAGTGATGTCTTCGTTGAATTGTGGGCGGGTTCCTGGTGGTCTGTAGATGAGGGTGCCTCTGAGTGTGGTCCTGGGGTCGGTGTGGATCTGGAAGTGAAGGTGTTCGGCGGTCGCGAGGTTATCGTCGGAGCTGGTTGTGATTCGGATGGTGTTCTTATGGGCGATGGCGATGCCTCCTCCTGTTTGGTTGGTGCGGTCTTTTCGGATGATCTTGTAAGTGTCCGGGATGGCTATGGCGATGTCGGGCGCTGATGAGGCGTTCATCCAGGTTTCTGTAAGGAAGGCGATGTCTGGTGATGTGGTGTCGAGTAGGTCCCAGAGTTCAGTGGCGTGTTTGTGGACCTAGCGGGTGTTCAGCAGGATGCACTTCAGGTGGTTAGAGTTGGAGCTGTGTTTGGAGGAGGACGATTTGGTGTGGGTCCTGATGCAGCCGAACTTGCATGAGTGACATGTGAAAGGTCCGTGGGTGTGTCCTGGGGTAGCTACGCAGCATTGTGGGGTGCGTCCGGGGTTAAGGGCGAGGACAGTGGCGGCGTCATACGTTATGAGAGTGGGGTGGGTATGGCGAGGGCCAAGGGGTCTGGCGCTGGGCGCGGTCCAGGCGCGGACGGGCGTAGACGGGCTTACCTTTGGCGCACCTTTGGTGCGCATGGGGCGCGACCGCTGCGCGTGAATGCTGCGCGAAACACCATCTGTCATAAGTGGATAGTGGAGGGGGCGGGGGCGAGGGAGGAGCAGCTGGGAGGCGGGTGCGTGCTGGGGAGCCTCGCTACGAGGCACAACAAACAAAATGGCAGCGCTAAACAAACAACCAACCAACCAGGCAAGCAGTCAGAGCTACGATGCAATCAGGCAGTAATGTATTAAAAAATTTTTTTTTTTTGTAAGACCTTTATTTGGACCACAAAAAGAAATGGATACACAGCCGGTAGCCTACAACCCTGGGGCCGGCTGCGTTACTGTAGAGGTGCGTTGTGTTGTGGATAGTACACAGCCATTTAGCCGACAACTACTGTCCGGCGGCGTAAAGCAAAGAAATTAGGTCTTGTCTTCTTTTCTCTTTTTCGTCAGTGCATCAAAACATACACGGTAAATATAAACCATAAACCCCAACATTGAGACTTTCACCATTCATTAGTATACATCGATAAGTACAGTGCAAATCTATCATGTCAGCTTGTCCTGGACACCTCCTCCCCCCACCCCCCATCTGCACCATTTCAATCGACCCATCTCATCGGTAACTCCCAGTGTCACTCCGTGTCACTATCCACTGTGGTTAAATATTCAGTGAGATACACCCAAAAGTCTTTAGGCCTAGATCGTATTGGTAAGCTCTCCTCGTATGTTACAAGTCTATCCCTACAGCTGGACATATCTTGTATCCATTTTAGTGTGGTGGGTATCTGAGTAGAGTTCCAACACTGCGATACCTGCCGCTTGGCCAATAACAAGGCTATCGCGCAGAACTTGCGTTTAGATGCCTTGATCTGCGGTACAATGCCTAGTAAGCAGCATCGGATTGTGCAGTCCACCCCAACCCCTATCATTGTGGACAGTTTAGTAATTACCTCTTCCCAGTATTCCTGAACTTTGGGGCAATGCCAGGCTAAATGGACAAAATCTGCACCCTCCGTGCCACACCTTTTGCATTTGGCGTCTTCTTGCATGCCGTATCTACACATTCGTGCTGGGGTGTAGTATGCTTGGTGCAAATATTTGAAGTGTATGATTTTGAGATTCCCGTTCGGGGTTAGAATCTGAGTTAGTGCACACGTCTGTTCCCATTCTATCTCCGTTAGTGGGCTGTCTAATACTAAGTCCCATCTATTCTTTGCCCTGTCCATGGACTGTGGAATTTCTGCCTGTGCTGAGGAATATAGACGTGATGTTAGGTGCGATAGATCCTGTGTTGTAATGAGTAGTTGTAAGGTGTCCAGGATTGCCGGTTCTTCAGGGAAGGTGGGGTACAGTTCCCGCATGGCTCTCTTCAACCTATAATGTGTGAAACAAAACATCTGTGATTTGTTGTGTACGTATTGGAGGTCTGTGATGTCAATGAATCTGCCCTCGTGAAACAGGTCACCCATCTGTGCAATGCCCACTTGCTGCAGTAGCGACATTCCCACCTTTTCGCGCGTGACCGATAGCGCTGAGTGATCGTGTAGTGGCATGTTCCGTGCATAAAGTGGGGTTTTGTGCGCCAGTTTCCCAATTTCGTGCCACGCCTTGATGGTTGTGTCAACTGTATTTATATCGCTAGCGTGTAAGGGCGGGCGTTTATGCGAGAGAAAGGCAGTAAGAGGGATCGGGTGAGTATCGCCTTCTTCAATCGCCGTGTGTGTTAAATATGTCACCGTGTGAAACCAGTAAGCCGCATATTGTGCCTGCGCGCATAGATAATACAGTTTAAAATCTGGCACTCCAAAGCCTCCCTGGCATAGGGCAGCGTCAACGTCTGCAGATCCACCCGTGCCTGCTTACCCGCCCAGATGAGCTGCAGTACTAGTGACTTAATGCGACGGAATACCTCTCCCGGTGGAGTAATGGGGATGTTAGTAAATAAGTACAGTAGTTTTGGCAATATATTCATTTTAACTATTGCGATATGATCTGCCAGAGACAACGGCAGCTGTATCCAGCGTTTTACTTTATCTTCCAACTTGGTGATTGTTACGCCATAGTTCGCGCGGAGCACTATGTCTGGGTCTCTATGGAATAGTACACCCAAATAACGCACCGGGTCGGTCTGCCACTCTAGGGGGTACTCAATATCAAAGGGGGTAGTAGTATCTGTGAGGGGAATGATGGAGGACTTTGACCAGTTTATTGTTAGCCCCGAGTGCCTGCCGAATTTGATGTACTCTCGCAGCAACTGGTGTAGATGTTCACTTGGGTCGCGAACATAGAGCACCATATCGTCCGCGTATAATGATATGTGTAGTGGTCTAGCGGGAAATTGCAGGGCCGAAGATTTATAGTTCTGTCGAATAATGCAGGCTAGTGGTTCCAATGCTAGTGCGAATATCAGGGGGGAGAGCGGGCAGCCCTGCCTGGTTCCGCGTTCTATTGCAAAACTGTCAGATAAGTACCCGTTAATTCGGACCTTGGCTCTCGGATTAGTGTATATTAGTTTCACCCACTGGACAAATCATTTGGGGAAGCCCATGCGGTTCAGCACCGCAATTAGATAACGCCATTCGATGGAGTCGAATGCTTTTGCAGCGTCTAGTAGAACTGCTATCACCTTTGTGTTAGGTTGGAGATAATGGGCTAGGGCGAACAATGTACGGGTATTATGGGACGTGGACCTCGTCGGAACAAAGCCAGCCTGGTCAGGTAACACCAATTTGGTCATTAGTGGTGTTAGCCTCGTAGCCATGATCTTTGCCAGGATTTTAGAATCAACATTTATCAGCGACAGCGGCCTGTAGGAGTCGCATTGGGCCGGATCCTTGGACGGTTTCAAGAGAGCTATGATGACCGCCTCTCGGAGCGTTGGGGGAAGTTCGCCGCGTTCGAACGCGTCCCCGTACATCCCCGTCAACCGGGGAGCCAGAATATCCACAAAATGTTTATAAAATTCATTTGTGTATCCATCCGGGCCCGGCGCTTTACCATTTGGTAGTGTCTTTATCACCTCTGTGACTTCCTCAACCGTGATGGGTGCCGCTAGGTATTCCCTCTGATGGTCAGACAGCCAGGCTATGGCCACATCCCTAAAGTACTCTTCGATGGCATTTGTGGAGGCTATTGGCTGCGACGTGTATAGTGTGCTGAAGGAAGTGACAAAGCTTTTTAATATATCCGCCAATTGTGTCAGTATTACCTCATCGTCATTTTTAATTCCAAGTACCTCAGTGCGTTTCTTGCCCTCACAAAGTTTCGCCGCCAGCATCCCACCCGGTCTGCCTCCCTCCCCAAACGCTCTAGCAATGTGTTTCTTATCCATATATTTTATTTCCTCTTCTACTAGAGACTGATGTTCCGTGTGTAATGTGCGTAATTTCCCCAGAATTGTAACATCATGGGTAGTTTCATATGCCCTTTCTAACTCCCTCATTTGCGTGTCGCATTTCTTAATCTGTTGTCTTAGGTCGCGTAGTATGCCGATAGTTGTGCTCATACAAACACCACGAACCGTCGCCTTAAGGGCTTCCCATAGTAGACATGGGTCATTGACCGTCGGTTCGTTTAGCAGGAAATAGTCTTTGATTGCTGTGTGGATCGTGTCTGTGTACAGTACGTCTGTTAGCGCACGCGAGTTAAACCTCCATTGGTAGGGAGGTGGGACGTGGTCTGGTATGGAGAGTGTCAATAAAACCGGATTGTGGTCTGATAGTGTCCTTGGAAGCACTTCAATGTCACTAGTCCAATGTATAATGTCATTAGTACCTAGCCAATAGTCCAAACGGGACCAGCTGCTATGGCATGCAGAAATGTGTGTGGCCCCCGGTTCCGTGTGAAACTTGTGTCTCCATATGTCCGTTAGCTTCACGTCCGCTAGTATATGTTGAAGTTTGGCTCTAGCATGTTTATGTGGTTCGATGGACTGTGCGGATCGGTCTACACCATCATTGAGGGTAACATTCCAATCACCCCCACAGATTATCTTAGTGTGTGTGAATTTTTGCAGGTGACCCCATAAGGTCTGAAAGAAATCTGGAGCGTCTATATTTGGGCCATAAACATTAAGCAAAGTTATCGTCTTACCCCGTAGTGTTCCTGACACAATAACATACCTTCCCTCTGGATCTTGTATCACCCTCGAAACTGTGAAATTCAACCCTTTCCGCAACAGCAGCATCACCCCTCTAGAGTAAGAGGAGTACGTTGCGACATGTACCGATTCAGCCCACTTAAGACCTATGGATTGATGCGTGTTTGGAGCAATGTGCGTCTCTTGTAAAAACGCAATATCTATGTAATGCCTGGACAGGTATGCAAACACGCGCCTAATTTTCTTGGGTTGCGTTAATCCCCGTACATTCCATGTCAGTAGTTTCATGTGTGTGTTAGTGGCTTGAGCCGACCTCTGAGTCATTGGTAAGGCAGTGGTGTCTGTATCTGTTGCGCATAGTAATAGTGCCAGGGGTCCGCAGAGATGCGTCCAAGTGCTAACATGTGTATACAATTGTGCAATAGTTCTACAAAGACTAGTCGATAGACAAAGTCTGAGTGTGAAAGTCTCAAAACATCAACAGTAACCTCTTCCCGCCCACCCCCTCCCACTCCAGCAACCCAAACATGCCGAAGCCAGTCTTCCCCCCCAATTACCCTCGACAACATTTCGGGGCTAAACATCAAACCCATTCCTAATGAACTTGTGTGGGGAACTCCCTTGTGGAGGTCCGCCAGGGGTGCAACCCTTCCTCCAACTAAATGGAAGTGGACGGCATTTCTAACGTTAGGGATCGTATGCGCTTTGTGTCTACACACCCTTGGCCGCTCCCGGCCCTGCGTCTGAAAATATTTTCGTTGGCCAGCATCGGGGAACACGCATCTCATTGCGTCCCACCCATCCACGCCCAGTGGGAAACATGCAACATAAGACATTACCAAGCCCCCACTAATGTGAGGACCCTAGATGTCCCTCCATATGCCAACCCACGAGTGTCTCTAAATATCCCCGTAATCAAAGTGCTCAGTGCCTTTAACCACATAGTCATCAAAAATACTTCCATTGGAAGCCACTGAGGTAACAATGCATTCAGTGTCGGTAGCGCGGCCCTTAACGCTTCTAGCACTCTGTCAGAGACATGTTATCAGTAACACACCTCGGCGCCAGCCAGTCATCTCTCCTCAAGAGGTGTACAATTCGTGGTTTCTGAACAATACATAATGCATACAACGCCATGGCCGCTTATAGTTCTGGCGTCATTCGTCTCGACAAACTGTTATTATCAAGGAGCCCAATGTATCAAGTCTGCTGTGGGCCAACATTGTCATTCTGTGTAACTTTCGCCAACATTTGTAAAGAGGAGGGTCTGTTGGGCAATGGAGAGTAACATACTCACATACTGTCACAAGTAGACCCAATGCGTTCAATCAGTGTCTGCCTGTTGTTCCTCTCTTGCACCAGTTTTCTTTTGTGCAATTATTTTCCTCACAAAGTCCTGCGCAGCCCTCGGATTCGCTAATATTACAGGCTTGCCTTCCCATAATACCCGCAATCTGGCCGGGTAGAGCATCGAGTAACCCACCTGTAGCTCCCGGAGTTTGGATTTCACCGCTGTAAATTCCCTGCGAGCCTGCTGCACGGCCACAGTATGATCCGGGTAGAATTCAAGCTTGTTACCTTGGTGGGTTATGGGGCCCTTCTCCCGCGCCAGTCTCAAGATGGCGTCCCTGTCTCTATAATTCAGTACCCTCGCCACGATCGGGCGCGGCGAAGCCCCCGGAGGTGGACAGGGCGCAAGGGACCTGTGTGCTCTCTCTATGATGAAAATCTGCGACAGTGCATCCTCTCCAAATATTTCCTTGCATAGTTTCTCAACATATTGCTCCATGCGCCCGGTGTTGGTCGACTCCGGCAATCCCGTTATGCGTACATTGTTGCGTCTAGAGCGCGATTCCAATTCCTCCTCCTTCGCCTTAATCACTTCCAGAACCCGCTCCATGGATGTACATTTGGTAGTGGTGGCATGTGCTTCATCCTCTACCGCCGAGATTCGTGTTTCTGCCGTTTCCAGCCTCTCCCCGTGTTTTTCCAACTTGGCAATGAGAGACAGGGGCGTCCCCACGAGAGAACAGTCTAAGACTGTGTTTCACACCTAGTTCTTGGACTCTAGGGTGAATGTACCCTTTAAAAAGAGACACATTTGTGAAGCATGACACAAAAATGGCGGGAAAGGTAAAGTTACAATGATTTGTACTAAACTACTATCCGTGTATGGTAAGAGCAGCTGTGTTTGCCCACTCTTCTACTTGCTTATATCCTCAGAGATGCCAAATTTTTATAGAGAAATGACTGTCATACACCCTTGTTCAGAACTACAGTTATTTAGTAATACCCATAATGAATACAAAATTTAGTTTATAAACAAAAGTATAAACAAGAAACAATGCTAAAAATATACAAAGGAAAGTAAAATTTACCACACCATGAGTTACTCTGTAAAACATTTATTACAAATATACATTTTAAAATTTCATCATTACACAGTATACAATTCTTTCAGGAATCAACGTCAATACATTTGAATAAACACAGTTAAAAACAAAGAATCACAGGTCGACGCGGCGTTTCGGTTTCTTGGATTTCTACCTTCTTCAGGACAGATTCTACATCAAATTTAAAAAAGATTTAAAAAAACACAGAGTTACTCTAAGTTGCATTGGTGCAGTCCATTATGTATTCACAGATTTATGAATAGTCACAATTGTGGTAACTAAAACCACTCTTTGGGCAGCTCTAGTGCAAAGCAAGCATCATTTTTTAGCAAAGGATTTTCAGTTGTATGTTACTAATCATAGTTTGACATGTTTAGGGTTTCTTTTAAAAAAAAAATTCTCACGTTGAAAACATTGAATTATACGACATATTAACCATATTCTTACTACTCATACACTTCGAACAAAACTAATAGTGTTTACCTCTCCCATGGACTTATATCGTCCAATGCTTATGGAGCTTAGATGAAAAACCTCCTGTTAATACACTCGGGATATTTCCAAATTTATTGCATACCTTAGGACAAGTGGATTGAATTTCTCCACAGGACAGTGCTTTCTGTTCAGAACCTTGTTGCCATCTTACTTATGGGCTTATAAACAATTTCTGTTTGGTATTTCACCTTAGATAAAATAGATATGGGAAAAGGATATTAGCACTTCTATATCTACAAGAGATATCCATGTATACAGGTGTCTCAATGGACGCGTTTATAGATAGAGTGGGAGGTGTTACTCCCTAACTCCAGATGCTGTGTTTAAATATTGATATATACCTTCTATTCACACGTGGTGTGCTTGGTCTTTGACTACCAGGAGGAGCCACCGTATTTTTCGTATTGGGTTTCTTCAATGACCCTAGGAGACATTTGATTGTTTAATTGTAGGTTTATACCAATTATTCAAATACAAAAACTAGCCTCAGGGCATTATTTATTAGTTGCTGCATTATCACTCACCATTAAAAAAAAATTCTGCTTGTTACAGTCCCTTGGATGTTCTGATTTTCAGTCACTTTATGGATATCAGACTTCGTGGCTGTATTAAAGAGTAAAATTGTTCTTGTATCATACTACATTTTAGCAAGTTTTACCTTAGTTACTACAGTCTTGGAATATATCCTTATAAAAGCTGTCAGAGTGTTGGTTTTAAATCCAAGTGCTTATTAGGAATTGCTAATAAAGTCTTATTTTAATTTTAATTACTATTTCCATTTTTAAGGGTTTGAAAGTAGCCCTCTCTATCGGTAGTCATTACCTTTTAATTATCAATCGGCCTCCCTGCTCCTGCGTCCTGGTAGTCTATCCCAGCGTCCCTTCGTCGGTCTGCTCAGATCCGTCACGATAAGCTGAATGTTAGTTTTTGCGCGGCGCTCTTATACTAGACGCGCGCTGATTGGGTTAGTCTATCCCCAATGCTGATTGGTTCTTTATGGGCCAACCAGAGTGAGATTACCTAGGCAACCGAATGCTTTCCGCCGTGATGCGGAACCGGCATTCTATTTGCCTTTCTCTTTGTTTTTTAACTCCTCTGATAGGCTTGGTGGGTTGCTAGGTAACCTAGCGCGTTTCTCGGTCCCTAACCGCCTTGGCTTTTTAGATTTACGTGGAGGATTGTGTTATTTGCTATAAATCTTTCCGTGTGGGATGATTACAAATATTCCACGAGCGGAGCTTAAAAGATGTGCCTTCCGGTTGCTTGGAACATCCGGATCATTCTTTAGGTAAATAGTTAATTTCTTACAGGAAACCCTATGTTTCCTCCTGCTCCATCTATCTACCGGTGCTCATATCTCGTCTACTACAGTCTTTTGACCCTTCCTTGCGTGTATATTTCTCCTATATTGAGATAAGTGTGTCCCTCTTGGTAGATGCAAGAACTAACAGAGCCATAAAAGGATGTGCCTTTCGTTTACTTAAAGCACTCAGGATAATTATTCAAAAAGATGTATGATTTTTTACACAATGAACCATTTATTTACTACTCTAATACATATTTAAAGGTGCTCTTATTTCGTCTCATATAATGTTTTTTTGCCCCTTCCTTACATGTATATTTATCCTTTAAAGAGATGGGCGTGGTATTACTCGTATCACCGTAGTGGATGGTGATGTCATGGGTACACAAGTTTTGTTCAGATCTTGTGTATATATTGCTTATTCTCTTTGGATAATTCTCTCCCAATCCTCCTTGGAGTTTAAGCCACACCTAACACTGTTAAGGGTTGACATAAAGAATTGTTCTCTTCTTTTTCTTTTATTGTTCTGATTCCCACCTCTGATGTTCTCACTTACTCTTTCTAGACCACACCATTTTAAATCCTCAATCTTATGGCCAGCTTCCCTCCAGTGTTCCGTCAGGGGGGCTCCAATTTTATTAGTCCTAATGGCTGAGCGGTGCTCATTAAGGCGAAGCCTGAGTTCCCTAGACGTTTCACCTACATATGATTTATTGCAGGGGCATAGGATGAGGTAGATTGCGTTTGTGGTTCTACAATTGATAAAACTCCTAATGTTGATTGTTTTATCATTCACTGTGATCGTGCTGCCTTTGAAAATATTAACACAATTGACACAACCCGCACATGGGTGGGTTCCTGTCGGTAAAGGCTTACCATCTATGGTGGTTTGCAAATTCCTGTGGGGCTCCTTGTATGTATGTACAAGGGAGTTCCTGATAGTTCTGTTTCTCCTATACGAGATCATGGGCTTAGGGATGGGCTCCTGTGCTTTATCAGATATAAGATGCCAATTTCTATTTATGATATTTTTTACTTTAAAACTCACTTGGGAGAAGTTAGTCACGAACATGATTGGCTGCTCTTTCTGTTGGCTATTTTGTTCTTTGTTAAACAGATTTTCCCTATTGAAGTATTTGGCTCTTTTAAAAGCATGTCGAATCATTCTCTTTGGGTAACCCCTTTCCAAGAATTTTTCTTTCAATCTGTTGGCATGGATTTCATAATCTGCCATCGAGGTACAGTTCCTTCTAAGACGAAGGAACTGACCAAAGGGAATATTATTTTTCTGTGATGGTGGGTGGTTGCTTTTGAAATGGAGCATACTATTCCTATCAGATGGTTTGGTATATAGTTCCACTATTAATCTCCCTTCTCGATGTTTGATCAGGATGTCCAAAAATTCTACCTGAGTCCTGCTAATGTGGGATGTGAACTTTAAATTCGCATCTCCCAGGTTCAACCATATCAGAAATTCATTCAGGGTGTCCATTTCACCTGTCCATATAAAGAAAATGTCATCAATGTAACGGCCCCACTCCGAGATGTTTTCATAGAATGGGGCAGCTACATTGTAGACATGTTTCTCCTCAAATTTGGAAACATAAAGACATGCCAGGCTGGGGGCACAAGTAGCCCCCATACTGGTCCCCTTGATCTGTCTAAAGAGATTGTCTCTGTACAGGAAAATATTATTCTTGAGAATGATCGTGATGCACTCAATTATAAAGGTTTGGTGATCTGTTAGATCCTGTTCACCCTCTCCTAATATCTCCTCCATAATGTTAATCGTACTGTCCTGAGGGATATTGGTATATAAGGCTTCAATATCCAGAGTCACCAATACCTGTGACTCTGGATTGAAGCTTAAGTTCTCTACTCTCTTAATCATTGAGGTGGTGTCCTTTATATATGCTTTCTGTTGTTGCACAAGGGGTTGCAGGAATATCTCGACGTACTTACTCAAAGGCTCAGTCAGAGACCCTATGCATGATACTATGGGTCTCATCGGAGGGTCACCAATATTTTTATGCACCTTGGGGAGGCCATACAGTGCTGGAATTAAAGGGTCCTTATTCAACATGAATGAGAATTCTTCTTCACATATGATATCCTCTTCTCTCGCTAACCTCAACATCCTCTCAATTTCTACCTTTAGGGTTTGCCATTCTCCTCTGTTAGATTTCTTATAGTGATCACTATTGTTTAATAGTTTCAGCATCCTGTTGTCATAATCACTGCTGTTCATCAGAACAACACTTCCTCCCTTGTCTGCTGGTTTGACTGTCAGGGCGCTGTTTTTCTCAAACTGTTCTAATGCCTTCTTCTCCTCTCTGCTAAGATTATATGATGTCCAATTTTTTTGTTTTAGAAGATTGTCTATGCTTTTGTCCACTGACCTTTCAAAAGCCTCTACATCCTTGTGTACAGCGTTGATAGGGGGAACCCATGTGGATTTGTTTTTTAGACCGGATTTGTTTTGTCGCACTATCTTGTCTTTACCATCAAAGAAAATTTGGAGTCTTATTTTTCGGAAAAAACTCTGCAGATCTCTTTCCAGGGTGTACCTATCTACATGAGAACATATGGCATAACCTAATCCCTTTTCAAAAAGTTTTATCTCTACTGGGGTCAATTGGTGGTCCGATAGGTTGATGACTGCTAGTTTCTTATTCTTAGTGCTTAATCCCATTGCTTCTGGCTCCGAGTGCGAGGACGTTGAGGGTTCTGGGCTTGGGTGTATTGTGTCTGATTGTAATTGTTTCTGCCCCTTCCCCTCCCCCTTTGTTGTCCGAACATTTGATTGCGCCTATCTAAAAAACTAGGCCCTCTTTAGTTGTCTGTTGTTGTTTATTCATTTCACCATCCTGCTGTTGTCTATCGTTTCCAAGTTCACCCTCTGAATCAGTGCTACTGTAAGAGGAATCAAAGAATCTTACACGTTTCCTAGATTGGTTTCTAGTTTGGTTCTGCCACTGTCTACGGGGTTGGAAGTTTTCTTTGGGACGATCATAAAAATCTTTTTGAAGATATGGATAAACAATTTCTGGGTTATAATTATCAATATCTTTTTTTAGTTTATTACTCTTCTTTTTAATTAGGTACTCACTATAACTATCAACGTCATTTTGGATTTCTTTTAGTTTGGCCTTTGCATCTTCCAAGGCAGTGCTGTCCCTTAGTTGACTCTCTAATACTTCAATTTCCTTTTTTTCAATGAATATAAATTCCTCTGCTGTCTCTATAATGAGTAAGATCCAGTCTCTACTGCACCTATTTGCCACCAAAGTCCATTTATCTATGAATTTTTTATCTGTGATAAAGATCCCTGGTTCATTCGTCACTTGTAGACCCTTTGGGATAATACCACTCTTGCAGTATTCCACTAGGAACTCTGCGTGTAATTCTGCTCTTATCACTTTCTTTTTGAGGTTCCAGAGTTTTTCCCACTGTTCCTCGTCTGTTTTATCCAGTCTAATTGTGGTGGTATTACGCGATCTCTTGTTTATTTGTCTATCAAACTGATCTTCCGAAAAACTGTATGTTTTTATGCCCTCCATATTGGGGGTAATTGATGTATTAGTTATGTTCAATCTGGGGGTATCTTTTCAATTTTGTACCACTATGCTGATTTGCATATGAAAGACAAGACCTCCTCAGCTCACAAGCCGAGTATTTTAGTTAAAAAGTAAAGGAGGACCCCGCACAGGCTAATAGGGGACTGGGGGGATAGTAAATCTTAAAAATGAGAGACAGGGGCGTCCCCACGAGAGAACAGTCTAAGACTGTGTTTCACACCTAGTTCTTGGACTCTAGGGTGAATGTACCCTTTAAAAAGAGACACATTTGTGAAGCATGCCACAAAAATGGCGGGAAAGGTAAAGTTACAATGATTTGTACTAAACTACTATCCGTGTATGGTAAGAGCAGCTGTGTTTGCCCACTCTTCTACTTGCTTATATCCTCAGAGATGCCGAATTTTTATAGAGAAATGACTGTCATACACCCTTGTTCAGAACTACAGTTATTTAGTAATACCCATAATGAACACAAAATTTAGTTTATAAACAAAAGTATAAACAAGAAACAATGCTAAAAATATACAAAGGAAAGTAAAATTTACCACACCATGAGTTACTCTGTAAAACATTTATTACAAATATACATTTTAAAATTTCATCATTACACAGTATACAATTCTTTCAGGAATCAACGTTAATACATTTGAATAAACACAGTTAAAAACAAAGAATCACAGGTCGACGCGGCGTTTCGGTTTCTTGGATTTCTACCTTCTTCAGGACAGATTCTACATCAAATTTAAAAAAGATTTAAAAAAACACAGAGTTACTCTAAGTTGCATTGGTGCACACTCACACGAGGAGACAGGCCCAAGGAGAGAGGCTTTCATCTGCACAAGCGCACTTTTCAGCAGCACACGAGGCTCCCAGCTGACGACTCGCCGCACCCGCTTCGCGGGTGCCGCATCGCTGGTGAGCCCCAGTCCCTGCATCTTTGTGGGCGGAACCCAGAGGTCGTAGCGGAAAGGCGGTAAGGGGCGCGAGGCACCAGCGGGGCTGCGAGCGTGCAGGGACTTCATTTCCCAGAAGTCCCTGCGAGACCAAGGAAGAGCTTCCGGTCCGCTCTCCCTGCTGGCCCGCCCCCCGCCCATCTCAGGACTTCAAAAAAGAGCACCAGCAACCCTTGCATTGTGGACACTCACACGAGGAGACAGGCCCAAGGAGAGAGGCTTTCATCTGCACAAGCGCACTTTTCAGCAGCACACGAGGCTCCCAGCTGACGACTCGCCGCACCCGCTTCGCGGGTGCCGCATCGCTGGTGAGCCCCAGTCCCTGCATCTTTGTGGGCGGAACCCAGAGGTCGTAGCGGAAAGGCGGTAAGGGGCGCGAGGCACCAGCGGGGCTGCGAGCGTGCAGGGACTTCATTTCCCAGAAGTCCCTGCGAGACCAAGGAAGAGCTTCCGGTCCGCTCTCCCTGCTGGCCCGCCCCCCGCCCATCTCAGGACTTCAAAAAAGAGCACCAGCAACCCTTGCATTGTGGACACTCACACAAGGAGACAGGCCCAAGGAGAGAGGCTTTCATCTGCACAAGCGCACTTTTCAGCAGCACACGAGGCTCCCAGCTGACGACTCGCCGCACCCGCTTCGCGGGTGCCGCATCGCTGGTGAGCCCCAGTCCCTGCATCTTTGTGGGCGGAACCCAGAGGTCGTAGCGGAAAGGCGGTAAGGGGCGCGAGGCACCAGCGGGGCTGCGAGCGTGCAGGGACTTCATTTCCCAGAAGTCCCTGCGAGACCAAGGAAGAGCTTCCGGTCCGCTCTCCCTGCTGGCCCGCCCCCCGCCCATCTCAGGACTTCAAAAAAGAGCACCAGCAACCCTTGCATTGTGGACACTCACACGAGGAGACAGGCCCAAGGAGAGAGGCTTTCATCTGCACAAGCGCACTTTTCAGCAGCACACGAGGCTCCCAGCTGACGACTCGCCGCACCCGCTTCGCGGGTGCCGCATCGCTGGTGAGCCCCAGTCCCTGCATCTTTGTGGGCGGAACCCAGAGGTCGTAGCGGAAAGGCGGTAAGGGGCGCGAGGCACCAGCGGGGCTGCGAGCGTGCAGGGACTTCATTTCCCAGAAGTCCCTGCGAGACCAAGGAAGAGCTTCCGGTCCGCTCTCCCTGCTGGCCCGCGCCCCCGCCTAAACCGCCACCTACAAAACACCACCTCACTCCCGCAGCGCGGGACGCAGCCCGGGCTAAGACTGGGCAAAGACAGGGCCGTTTTAGGCCGTTAGAGGAAGTTAGAGACTGGGCTGGGCCACCCCACTTCGATGTTCAAATCGACCTCTAAACTAGTACCCAGCATGGCAACCCGCGAGTTCAGAGACAGAGCAGCCAAATCAAAACTAAAAAATGGCACCCTGGATGATTTTATCACCAGGACTCACACTGCCATAGACAATGAAATAACCAAGATGCAACATAGGGTGTCACTAGAACTTGAAGCTGCCAGAAGACTATCAGTCGAGTTAACCGCCGCTAAAAAATCCTCTCTTGGCCATATTGCCTGGGCGAAAACTCCTGAACGGCCGTTAGGTCCTACACCCACCCTGATCGTTACTAATGCCGACATTCATGCTACAAAAGTAGTAAGTTCACCCTCCCCACAGGGGAGACCCCTAGACAAATCCATCTCCCCCCCAAATTTCCATCCGGGCGAGAATGTAGACCCAAAGAAGGGTTGTGACGAGGGCTTATCCTCAACAGTTGAACCCACCCCTGCCCCACAAGAAAAAGATGGTAGCCTATTCACAGTACAAAAGCACCCACACAATAAAAGGAAACGCAACCCTACCTCGGCATACTCAAGAAAAAAGGCCAAAGTGGCGAAGGCGCAGCTACCTACCAAGGCACCTCCCCTTGATAACTTGCCAACACTGCAATCATCAACCCTAGTAACATGCACGGAAAACACCTCCCCCCACACAGTAGTCATCCAGGAAAACAACGATCTCACCATAGAAAGTGACACTGCAGGAACCCCTCTATGTTCTATCAAAGGGAGGGATGTTGAATTTCTTACTATTGTTTGGGAAACTTTAAAAAAACTACTCTCCCCAATAGAAAAGAGATTCACACACATAGAGACGCAGCTACTAGAAATAGAAAAAAGTATATTAAACTTGGCAACCATCACTATGCAGAACTCTACATCTACACGCACAAATGGACCTTTGCTCCCAGCCGTACACTTGGACTCTACCACCCAAGTTACAGCGAATCCGCGGCCTCCCCCTAAAGCTAAGAGACCAGGATCTACTAACACACTTGTACCTGCCGCATGTTCTTCCATTAACTCTTCCAATACTATATCTAAGGTCAAACCAACACCCAAACCCCGAACCAAGGTAAATGTCAATAATCATCCTAGTGGGGCAATCCCACCTCCCCTAGCCGCACCCGCCCAAAGTACACCTGTCCCGACTGAGCAACCTAATGTGAGACACAATGGCCAGAGCGCTAATCCTTCAACATCGCAGAGAGCCAGCACCAGTTTTATAAGATCAAGGGGATTTGTAGATCTTCCCCCTGAGGTAAGCCCCTACGTCGTGGTGCTGACCGGGGTAACCGAACTGGTATATAATCAGCATGAAAACTTTGCCTCCCTCAAGAACAAGGTGATCCACTGGTTGGAAACCAATAAATCAATCCCCAACCACTTAAGGAGTAAAATCCTTATGGTAAGGAGGGTACCTTGGGTAGGGACCACACAAAAGACCACCCCTGGAGACTGTGTGATAATCACCTTTGAGGACTCCAACACTGCTCATGCCATCTACTCATGGATCAACCATAGCTCACCTACAACAATAATAGCAAGACCACTCACCTTTTTCTACCCTCCACGTCCCCCTCCAGCTCAGGGGGGGAACTGGAGTAGGATGCAGGCGAGGAAACACACTTGGGGAGCACAAAGTAACTGGTGGGCAGATACACCCGGAGGATGGAACGGGATCCCGACTTCCAATAGATACGGTTGTCTCGAGGAGGTGGACTGACTTCCACATCCAGTAGACACTGCACCCCCCTCACCCATTGTAACCAGCAATCACACTCAGTCTTCAGGCAATGCACCGATAACCAGTACCCCAGACACACTTACGGTTGGCTCTTCTCTTCCACCAACACCAGCACACACAGTGTCAATTGATCTTAGACCAGGGGCAGATAGACATATTACATGCTCTCCCATGGGTGAAACCGCTGATCCCAATCAGGGGCTGAATCATAAACTCCCCATTCCACAGAGCCATACACCAAACAGTGCTCTATGGCACACCGCCCCACCTAATCAGTGTGGGAAATCTGTAGCTCTAGGGCGCCCCGGAACATCAAATATTAGAAGCACAACAGAGGCTCACGGCACACTCTCCATTCTATCCTGGAATGTGGCTGGGTTAGCTAACAAATTAGATTCCCCCGATTGGATAGATTTAGTAGAGGGCTATGACATCTGTCTCTTACAAGAGACTTGGGCTAGAGAACAACTTAGCCGCCAGGGATTCGCGACCTTTAGCATTGAAGCGAAATGGGGTGGAAAAGGCCGCCCTTCAGGAGGCCTTTCAACCTGGGTGGGGTCCCACCTGGCCTGCAGGGCCACACCTATGGAAACCAATTCTTGTGACTTCCAATGTGTCTCCCTAGAATGGCCATGTGGAGGGAAACTTGTAGTGATCAACTTTTATTCGAGGCCAGTTGGGGTTGCTGCAACATCGGGCCCAGTGGAAGATCTAGCACATTTCCTCGACACACACAATTTTTCCTCCCCTTTAATCATAGGTGGTGACTTTAATAATCAATTTGAACCACTCCCCGCCTATGTGGAAGGTATATCGGCCGAGGAGGATGACCTATGGGATATTCCCTCCCTGGCAGATGTAGCCACCAAGATATGTTCCCCCCTCGCCATTCAGATAATGTCCCTTACACTCAGTCACTCTCTCAGGGCATGCAATGGCCGGATGGAGGGTGATATTCCGCCTAAAAACACCTTCAACAGGCTGGGACACGAGTCAAGGATCGACTACATAATGGTATCAACCAGAGATTGGAAGAGGGCGAAAGACTTCAGAGTCATCTCCAGATATGACAGTGACCACAATCTGCTCTCACTAAAGTTTGAGATCCCTTATCGCCATCTTGAGAAGGTAGATCCCAATGCACCATCCCAGTCCGACCTAACGTTAACCAGCAATAGGCGCAGGATAAAATGGACCAAATTGCTGGAAAACCAAACCAATATTGAAAGACTTTATGCATTAATCACACCTACCCTGGAAAAAGTAGAGTGCTGCGTGAACTATCTGGGGAGCAATTTAGAGACTAACACCATGGGTAGCCTGGACTCTCAGGTACATCTGGCTGCAATCGGGAACATCCACTCGGAGCTATGTACAAACCTTGCAGATATTTTGAACCCAGTTGCCAGGCTTCGCAAGCCCAAAAAGAGAAGAGCGACCTGGTTCAACGCCTCTTGCAGGGAAGCAAAAACCCTCCTGCTCCAATCATTGAAAGCCCGAGAAACTCCAACCGTAATTAGGGAGAAACGTCTTTCATACAAATCTGCCCTCCACACCGCAAAAATAGAATGGGACGAGGAGAACTGGTTAAAGATTACAGCCGCCCTCGCTTGCCAAGACTCACGGACTTTTTGGCAAATTGTTAGGCACGGCTCCTCTGAACCACTTGCTGCTGTTGAGGCTTGTATTGCACCATCTGTTTGGGAGGAACATTTTAAAAACTTATATCTCCCACATAACAGTGACAATGAAAGCAGCGAACATGGTGGAGAGTCCCCCTACATCACAAATAGGCCAACTGAGATCGAGGGCTTCACTCTAGAAGAAATTACCCTGGCAATTTCCTCCCTGTCTGCTGGCAAGGCGCCGGGCCGAGATAGGCTCCCAGGCGATCTCTACAAGCATGAACCAAATGTCTGGGCTCCCTATCTAGGGGTACTATTTAATGCTATCTTGAAGGGCTTGCCAATCCCTTCCACTTGGCCAGGGGCAGAAATTGTGCCAATTTTTAAAAAGGGCTCTCCCCTCCTTCCCGCAAACTATAGGCCTATAAGCCTAATCGACGTTTCCCAGAAACTCTTTTCCAAACTCTTGTTAAACCGCCTACATGAGTGGATCAGGGATTATAACATCTTGAGCCCCTTTCAAGCAGGCTTTAGGGAGAAGGTCTCCACAGTGGACCAGGTCTTTCGCCTGGCCATGATACACTGGAAAACAGTACTACTGGAGGGTGGCAGCCTCTACACGGTATTTGTGGACCTAAGGGCAGCGTTCGACCTGGTACCGAGGAACAAGTTATGGGAGGTCCTCGATAATCTGGGGGTCCCTGATGGCCTCTTGAAAATGATAATACGTCTCCACACTAGAAACTATGCCCAGGTCAGATGCGGCAGGATGGGAGAACTGTCTGAGAAGTTCCCTGTTGGCAGGGGGGTAAGGCAGGGTTGTGTGCTTGCACCAACCCTGTTTTGCCTCTATGTCAACGGGGTAATTGCCCACTTAGCAGGTGTAACCAACTCTGATGCACCGAAACTGGCCTCCGAGAGGGTTTCAGCCATCATGTTCGCCGACGATACACTGCTCTTATCCAAGTCGGCAAAAGGTATCCAGTGCACTCTCAACGGCTTTGTGGACTTCTGTGAAACCCACGGATTAGAAATTAATGCCACAAAGACTAAATTCATGGTCTTCAACCCTCCACAGAAATTTCACTTCTGTCCTAGTATTTTACACACCAAACTGGAAAGGGTAAATACCTTTGAATACCTAGGAATTGTTTTGAACGATAAATTTACCTGGAACTCCCACCTGGAAAAAGCGGCACTGAAACTGACCCAGCAGACGGGAGGCGTAATGAAGCTCGTGGCAAACAACAAATCCTCGGTTAGGCCGATTGGCCCCCCACTACAGATCTACAAATCCCAGGCCAAGGGGGCAGCCCTCTATGGATCTGAACTCTGGGGCCACGAAAATACATCTAAATTGTTGTTGGTGGAGAACAGATTTATCCGTAACCTTGTAGGGTTACAACCGAGCACCCCCCTTGTTCCGCTGAGGATGGACCTTGGTTTACGACCACTTAATGAGGAGCTGGCTCTACGCCCACTGGCCTTCTGGCGTAGATTATGGTCAACCCCTGAATTGGCCAGTTATAGGGAAGGACTACGGGAGATCCTAGCCACTCCTGGTGCCGGAAAAATCAAATGGCTCTTCCACATCAAGCTCGAACTGGTGGCTGCAGGTTTTTCAAGTATGTGGTCTGACCCCCAAAACGAGTGCCAAACCCACTCTAAAAAAGATCTAGCCAGGTCTTATCGAGAATTTAAACTTTCACGGATTCTTAATCATCTAGATCCTGGGTCCCTGACAGCGTCCTTTTTCTCCCATAAGGTGAACTATAATATGGAACTGACTCTAGACAAAATGTATCCTAATGTACTGAGGAAACTATATCTTCAGTGGAGGCACGGCTCTCTTCCAATTAAATCTTTTACAAGCAAATGGAACCGTGATTCCAGCAGTACATGTCCTGCTTGTAGAAACACGGATGAGAGCGAGCTCCACATTCTCTTTTTTTGTCCAGCTTATCATGGGATCCGTAGGCACTGGATTCTTCCTTTATGCAGAAACTTGGGATTCAAGAAGTGCCTGCAGGCTTACAGAGTCCTAAAAACTGATTTGTCAGACCAAATTGTATTTATAATGGCCAAGTACCTGGGCGCCCTCTGGTCTACCAGAAGGAAATACCTTAAAATATAGACTGAATATGGATCCGTTTTTATCACATGCAGGTTTCTTTCCAGTAACGTTTTCATGCATTTTACATTTTATTGCACAAATCATATAAATGTATTGTTCTACATGACTGTCTTTTATGGTAAAATTTTACCGAAATAAAGGTTTTTCAAGTCAAGCATTGGTGCAGTCCATTATGTATTCACAGATTTATGAATAGTCACAATTGTGGTAACTAAAACCACTCTTTGGGCATCTCTAGTGCAAAGCAAGCATCATTTTTTAGCACAGGATTTTCAGTTGTATGTTACTAATCATAGTTTGACATGTTTAGGGTTTCTTTTAAAAAAAAAATTCTCACGTTGAAAACATTGAATTATACGACATATTAACCATATTCTTACTACTCATACACTTCGAACAAAACTAATAGTGTTTACCTCTCCCATGGACTTATATCGTCCAATGCTTATGGAGCTTAGATGAAAAACCTCCTGTTAATACACTCGGGATATTTCCAAATTTATTGCATACCTTAGGACAAGTGGATTGAATTTCTCCACAGGACAGTGCTTTCTGTTCAGAACCTTGTTGCCATCTTACTTATGGGCTTATAAACAATTTCTGTTTGGTATTTCACCTTAGATAAAATAGATATGGGAAAAGGATATTAGCACTTCTATATCTACAAGAGATATCCATGTATACAGGTGTCTCAATGGACGCGTTTATAGATAGAGTGGGAGGTGTTACTCCCTAACTCCAGATGCTGTGTTTAAATATTGATATATACCTTCTATTCACACGTGGTGTGCTTGGTCTTTGACTACCAGGAGGAGCCACCGTATTTTTCGTATTGGGTTTCTTCAATGACCCTAGGAGACATTTGATTGTTTAATTGTAGGTTTATACCAATTATTCAAATACAAAAACTAGCCTCAGGGCATTATTTATTAGTTGCTGCATTATCACTCACCATTAAAAAAAAATTCTGCTTGTTACAGTCCCTTGGATGTTCTGATTTTCAGTCACTTTATGGATATCAGACTTCGTGGCTGTATTAAAGAGTAAAATTGTTCTTGTATCATACTACATTTTAGCAAGTTTTACCTTAGTTACTACAGTCTTGGAATATATCCTTATAAAAGCTGTCAGAGTGTTGGTTTTAAATCCAAGTGCTTATTAGGAATTGCTAATAAAGTCTTATTTTAATTTTAATTACTATTTCCATTTTTAAGGGTTTGAAAGTAGCCCTCTCTATCGGTAGTCATTACCTTTTAATTATCAATCGGCCTCCCTGCTCCTGCGTCCTGGTAGTCTATCCCAGCGTCCCTTCGTCGGTCTGCTCAGATCCGTCACGATAAGCTGAATGTTAGTTTTTGCGCGGCGCTCTTATACTAGACGCGCGCTGATTGGGTTAGTCTATCCCCAATGCTGATTGGTTCTTTATGGGCCAACCAGAGTGAGATTACCTAGGCAACCGAATGCTTTCCGCCGTGATGCGGAACCGGCATTCTATTTGCCTTTCTCTTTGTTTTTTAACTCCTCTGATAGGCTTGGTGGGTTGCTAGGTAACCTAGCGCGTTTCTCGGTCCCTAACCGCCTTGGCTTTTTAGATTTACGTGGAGGATTGTGTTATTTGCTATAAATCTTTCCGTGTGGGATGATTACAAATATTCCACGAGCAGAGCTTAAAAGATGTGCCTTCCGGTTGTTTGGAACATCCGGATCATTCTTTAGGTGAATAGTTGATTTCTTACAGGAAACCCTATGTTTCCTCCTGCTCCATCTATCTACCGGTGCTCATATCTCGTCTACTACAGTCTTTTGACCCTTCCTTGCGTGTATATTTCTCCTATATTGAGATAAGTGTGTCCCTCTTGGTAGATGCAAGAACTAACAGAGCCATAAAAGGATGTGCCTTTCGTTTACTTAAAGCACTCAGGATAATTATTCAAAAAGATGTATGATTTTTTACACAAGGAACCATTTATTTACTACTCTAATACATATTTAAAGGTGCTCTTATTTCGTCTCATATAATGTTTTTTTGCCCCTTCCTTACATGTATATTTATCCTTTAAAGAGATGGGCGTGGTATTACTCGTATCACCGTAGTGGATGGTGATGTCATGGGTACACAAGTTTTGTTCAGATCTTGTGTATATATTGCTTATTCTCTTTGGATAATTCTCTCCCAATCCTCCTTGGAGTTTAAGCCACACCTAACACTGTTAAGGGTTGACATAAAGAATTGTTCTCTTCTTTTTCTTTTATTGTTCTGATTCCCACCTCTGATGTTCTCACTTACTCTTTCTAGACCACACCATTTTAAATCCTCAATCTTATGGCCAGCTTCCCTCCAGTGTTCCGTCAGGGGGGCTCCAATTTTATTAGTCCTAATGGCTGAGCGGTGCTCATTAAGGCGAAGCCTGAGTTCCCTAGACGTTTCACCTACATATGATTTATTGCAGGGGCATAGGATGAGGTAGATTGCGTTTGTGGTTCTACAATTGATAAAACTCCTAATGTTGATTGTTTTATCATTCACTGTGATCGTGCTGCCTTTGATAATATTAACACAATTGACACAACCCGCACATGGGTGGGTTCCTGTCGGTAAAGGCTTACCATCTATGGTGGTTTGCAAATTCCTGTGGGGCTCCTTGTATGTATGTACAAGGGAGTTCCTGATAGTTCTGTTTCTCCTATACGAGATCATGGGCTTAGGGATGGGCTCCTGTGCTTTATCAGATATAAGATGCCAATTTCTATTTATGATATTTTTTACTTTAAAACTCACTTGGGAGAAGTTAGTCACGAACATGATTGGCTGCTCTTTCTGTTGGCTATTTTGTTCTTTGTTAAACAGATTTTCCCTATTGAAGTATTTGGCTCTTTTAAAAGCATGTCGAATCATTCTCTTTGGGTAACCCCTTTCCAAGAATTTTTCTTTCAATCTGTTGGCATGGATTTCATAATCTGCCATCGAGGTACAGTTCCTTCTAAGACGAAGGAACTGACCAAAGGGAATATTATTTTTCTGTGATGGTGGGTGGTTGCTTTTGAAATGGAGCATACTATTCCTATCAGATGGTTTGGTATATAGTTCCACTATTAATCTCCCTTCTCGATGTTTGATCAGGATGTCCAAAAATTCTACCTGAGTCCTGCTAATGTGGGATGTGAACTTTAAATTCGCATCTCCCAGGTTCAACCATATCAGAAATTCATTCAGGGTGTCCATTTCACCTGTCCATATAAAGAAAATGTCATCAATGTAACGGCCCCACTCCGAGATGTTTTCATAGAATGGGGCAGCTACATTGTAGACATGTTTCTCCTCAAATTTGGAAACATAAAGACATGCCAGGCTGGGGGCACAAGTAGCCCCCATACTGGTCCCCTTGATCTGTCTAAAGAGATTGTCTCTGTACAGGAAAATATTATTCTTGAGAATGATCGTGATGCACTCAATTATAAAGGTTTGGTGATCTGTTAGATCCTGTTCACCCTCTCCTAATATCTCCTCCATAATGTTAATCGTACTGTCCTGAGGGATATTGGTATATAAGGCTTCAATATCCAGAGTCACCAATACCTGTGACTCTGGATTGAAGCTTAAGTTCTCTACTCTCTTAATCATTGAGGTGGTGTCCTTTATATATGCTTTCTGTTGTTGCACAAGGGGTTGCAGGAATATCTCGACGTACTTACTCAAAGGCTCAGGCAGATTATGAAATCCATGCCAACAGATTGAAAGAAAAATTCTTGGAAAGGGGTTACCCAAAGAGAATGATTCGACATGCTTTTAAAAGAGCCAAATACTTCAATAGGGAAAATCTGTTTAACAAAGAACAAAATAGCCAACAGAAAGAGCAGCCAATCATGTTCGTGACTAACTTCTCCCAAGTGAGTTTTAAAGTAAAAAATATCATAAATAGAAATTGGCATCTTATATCTGATAAAGCACAGGAGCCCATCCCTAAGCCCATGATCTCGTATAGGAGAAACAGAACTATCAGGAACTCCCTTGTACATACATACAAGGAGCCCCACAGGAATTTGCAAACCACCATAGATGGTAAGCCTTTACCGACAGGAACCCACCCATGTGCGGGTTGTGTCAATTGTGTTAATATTATCAAAGGCAGCACGATCACAGTGAATGATAAAACAATCAACATTAGGAGTTTTATCAATTGTAGAACCACAAACGCAATCTACCTCATCCTATGCCCCTGCAATAAATCATATGTAGGTGAAACGTCTAGGGAACTCAGGCTTCGCCTTAATGAGCACCGCTCAGCCATTAGGACTAATAAAATTGGAGCCCCCCTGACGGAACACTGGAGGGAAGCTGGCCATAAGATTGAGGATTTAAAATGGTGTGGTCTAGAAAGAGTAAGTGAGAACATCAGAGGTGGGAATCAGAACAATAAAAGAAAAAGAAGAGAACAATTCTTTATGTCAACCCTTAACAGTGTTAGGTGTGGCTTAAACTCCAAGGAGGATTGGGAGAGAATTAACCAAAGAGAATAAGCAATATATACACAAGATCTGAACAAAACTTGTGTACCCATGACATCACCATCCACTACGGTGATACGAGTAATACCACGCCCATCTCTTTAAAGGATAAATATACATGTAAGGAAGGGGCAAAAAAACATTATATGAGACGAAATAAGAGCACCTTTAAATATGTATTAGAGTAGTAAATAAATGGTTCATTGTGTAAAAAATCATACATCTTTTTGAATAATTATCCTGAGTGCTTTAAGTAAACGAAAGGCACATCCTTTTATGGCTCTGTTAGTTCTTGCATCTACCAAGAGGGACACACTTATCTCAATATAGGAGAAATATACACGCAAGGAAGGGTCAAAAGACTGTAGTAGACGAGATATGAGCACCGGTAGATAGATGGAGCAGGAGGAAACATAGGGTTTCCTGTAAGAAATTAACTATTCACCTAAAGAATGATCCGGATGTTCCAAGCAACCGGAAGGCACATCTTTTAAGCTCCGCTTGTGGAATATTTGTAATCATCCCACACGGAAAGATTTATAGCAAATAACACAATCCTCCACGTAAATCTAAAAAGCCAAGGCGGTTAGGGACCGAGAAACGCGCTAGGTTACCTAGCAACCCACCAAGCCTATCAGAGGAGTTAAAAAACAAAGAGAAAGGCAAATAGAATGCCGGTTCCGCATCACGGCGGAAAGCATTCGGTTGCCTAGGTAATCTCACTCTGGTTGGCCCATAAAGAACCAATCAGCATTGGGGATAGACTAACCCAATCAGCGCGCGTCTAGTATAAGAGCGCCGCGCAAAAACTAACATTCAGCTTATCGTGACGGATCTGAGCAGACCGACGAAGGGACGCTGGGATAGACTACCAGGACGCAGGAGCAGGGAGGCCGATTGCTAATTAAAAGGTAATGACTACCGATAGAGAGGGCTACTTTCAAACCCTTAAAAATGGAAATAGTAATTAAAATTAAAATAAGACTTTATTAGCAATTCCTAATAAGCACTTGGATTTAAAACCAACACTCTGACAGCTTTTATAAGGATATATTCCAAGACTGTAGTAACTAAGGTAAAACTTGCTAAAATGTAGTATGATACAAGAACAATTTTACTCTTTAATACAGCCACGAAGTCTGATATCCATAAAGTGACTGAAAATCAGAACATCCAAGGGACTGTAACAAGCAGAATTTTTTTTTAATGGTGAGTGATAATGCAGCAACTAATAAATAATGCCCTGAGGCTAGTTTTTGTATTTGAATAATTGGTATAAACCTACAATTAAACAATCAAATGTCTCCTAGGGTCATTGAAGAAACCCAATACGAAAAATACGGTGGCTCCTCCTGGTAGTCAAAGACCAAGCACACCACGTGTGAATAGAAGGTATATATCAATATTTAAACACAGCATCTGGAGTTAGGGAGTAACACCTCCCACTCTATCTATAAACGCGTCCATTGAGACACCTGTATACATGGATATCTCTTGTAGATATAGAAGTGCTAATATCCTTTTCCCATATCTATTTTATCTAAGGTGAAATACCAAACAGAAATTGTTTATAAGCCCATAAGTAAGATGGCAACAAGGTTCTGAACAGAAAGCACTGTCCTGTGGAGAAATTCAATCCACTTGTCCTAAGGTATGCAATAAATTTGGAAATATCCCGAGTGTATTAACAGGAGGTTTTTCATCTAAGCTCCATAAGCATTGGACGATATAAGTCCATGGGAGAGGTAAACACTATTAGTTTTGTTCGAAGTGTATGAGTAGTAAGAATATGGTTAATATGTCGTATAATTCAATGTTTTCAACGTGAGAATTTTTTTTTTAAAAGAAACCCTAAACATGTCAAACTATGATTAGTAACATACAACTGAAAATCCTGTGCTAAAAAATGATGCTTGCTTTGCACTAGAGATGCCCAAAGAGTGGTTTTAGTTACCACAATTGTGACTATTCATAAATCTGTGAATACATAATGGACTGCACCAATGCAACTTAGAGTAACTCTGTGTTTTTTTAAATCTTTTTTAAATTTGATGTAGAATCTGTCCTGAAGAAGGTAGAAATCCAAGAAACCGAAACGCCGCGTCGACCTGTCATTCTTTGTTTTTAACTGTGTTTATTCAAATGTATTAACGTTGATTCCTGAAAGAATTGTATACTGTGTAATGATGAAATTTTAAAATGTATATTTGTAATAAATGTTTTACAGAGTAACTCATGGTGTGGTAAATTTTACTTTCCTTTGTATATTTTTAGCATTGTTTCTTGTTTATACTTTTGTTTATAAACTAAATTTTGTGTTCATTATGGGTATTACTAAATAACTGTAGTTCTGAACAAGGGTGTATGACAGTCATTTCTCTATAAAAATTCGGCATCTCTGAGGATATAAGCAAGTAGAAGAGTGGGCAAACACAGCTGCTCTTACCATACACGGATAGTAGTTTAGTACAAATCATTGTAACTTTACCTTTCCCGCCATTTTTGTGGCATGCTTCACAAATGTGTCTCTTTTTAAAGGGTACATTCACCCTAGAGTCCAAGAACTAGGTGTGAAACACAGTCTTAGACTGTTCTCTCGTGGGGACGCCCCTGTCTCTCATTTTTAAGATTTACTATCCCCCCAGTCTCCTATTAGCCTGTGCGGGGTCCTCCTTTACTTTTTAACTTTCCAACTTGGCAGCCATGCCATCCATTCTGCATGTTAGATTATCCAATTTACCATTGATGTCTTGTAAATTGGATTGGATTGCAAGCAGTATCTTTTCCATATTGCTACCGGTAGCTGGCTCGCTCGGTGATCCACTCATGGTTACAGGCGCCGTTTCTGTAGCTTTGGGCGTCTTTTTGGCTTCAAAGGAAATCTTCTGTTGTTGTTTATCAGGCCTTACCATTGTCGATGAAGTGGGAGTGAGCGGCGTTACTTCCCGTGGGGTGGATCTCGTCCTTCTGTTGATTGCCGCCGTTGTGGCGTTCTGCACAGCGCGCCGATTCGGGCACGGGGGGTCCTCACGCGATGGGGGCCGCGGGGTGCTAGTCAGCCGTGTCGTCTGTGACCAGCGACCCCACTGACCACAGGAGTACAAGCTCCGATTTCAGCACAGCAGCCACGCCACCCTCAACACTCTCCGCAGCACGCTGATCCGGGGGCAGTGGTGTCTGGGCAGGGTTCCGTTTTATTGGTAGCTCATTTCGCCATTATGGGATGCAGTGCACTCTCAGGCGGCACATGTCGCAATCCGACTCTCAAACAATGATAATCGTGAATGCTGCGTCACCCAAAGTTCCCCTCACCGCCAGTGCATGCTTCCATTGATCGGAACTCCACTCAAACAGCAGCATATTGCGCGGGTAACCATCCTAGCGTGGTTGGTGTCAGTTCGAGCCCTCCCGCGCTGCAAGGTCACAGCGCCGCCAGATTAGCGGCACATGTACAGGCGCCAATCGCCGCAGCTGCTGGCGTCCAGGCAGTGCTGCGTGTATGCTGTGCGTCCCCAGTAGCACTCCTCCTCGCAGGTGCACGCAGCCAGCGGCCGGGTCCCCCCGCGAGTCCCAGTCGATAACGCTGTAGGCTCACTCACCGCGCCAGGCTGAGGTCGTCTCCCCGGGCGCCGCCATGTTGCTTCGCGCTGCCCTCCGGCACCCAGACACGAAGCGGTGATTCCGTGGTCTGCTCAGCTGGTCGCTCAAGGAGTGCCCCTCTCATCCAGCGGTCATAGGCAGCCGGGCCCCTCTCCAGCCTCGACCAAGACTCCAGGTGTGGACCCTCAGCCGCCAGCTACCCCGACCTGAAGGGGAGCGCGATGGCCGCCATTTTGATCGCTCCCGGTCGCGGAGCTATTTTCATCGTTTTCCGGCGGTATTTCTGGCTGCCGACGTTCAATGTCCAGCCCGCTGCGTGCTCGAGGCTCTTACATATCCGGGACCGTGCTCTAACAGTATTTTCTGGGCATCAGAGCGACCGTAGGGCGTCCGTTTTCAGCCGTCCGGCGGAGCTGCGGTCTTACCCAGCCATCCAGTGTGCGCCCCCTAGCGCCTCCATGCACACAGTCAGTAATGTATTTAATTTACAGTCCAGAAATGCGAGCGCAAAATAATTATTCTGCAAAATTAATATTGCCAAGCAGTCACACTACGATACCCAGGCAGTTCGCAGCTATAGCACATGACAACCCTGATCCCTCAGGACCGTGGAAACAGTGTACTACTTTTCGCTCAGTCACTCATGCTCACTTTGTCTCATAAAGGTACAAAGAATAAATGGTATGAACGTTTTTCAATAAGCATTTATTGAACAGTCGTTATTCTAGTGTAAAATAGGTGTGCTGAAACAACCATTAGACAGTAACATATATAAAAGATTAGAAGCACTGAGAAAGTAAAAGGATGGTAGATTTCTACCATTTAGCCATAACCATAAATACAGGCAAGTATATAAAATACATGACAATAAAATGTGTACTCCTACGATGATACCATAACTAGATATACCTAAGTGTACCTAGCATGTATGTAGGTGTTAAGCCAAGATTCCCTCTAGGATAAAGTCAACCCCATTACCTGAAGTGAGACACTGTGGGACCCCATCTTGGTCTTGAGTCGGACACCCCCAAGGGATGTTAGACCATTGCAAGCTAGACTATCTGCATGCAGGAACCTCAGCATCTCACGTCAGTGTGTCAGCAGGGAAATCCCGATCTCCTCTCTTTGTTTTAGCAAGATGTGATGCTTATATACCAAAAGGTCTCCCCTGGGGATCTACCTTGCTGTGTTACTTGTCGGACTCAGGATTATGTCAGGAATGAACTTTATACATAGTTTTTATACAGGAGATGGTAGTCCTGCTGAGTTTCCAAGAATCCTCATGCATAATGTATGAGGCTATTACCAGGGAAAATCTGCGTTCTGGGTGCATTGTCGTATCTAGGTAAAAGGTCAGTCCTGAGGAACCGTTATGTGTGTAATGTAGGAGAGAGTATGGGTGAAAGGTTACAGTGTTACCTGAGCCTATATTGAGGAAACTATATGGAATATAACAGAGGGACCAACTACAAGGCCCATTCCTGGCATTGCAACCATTAGATAAGAAGAGGCAAACTGCATCAGGATCCTTAAAGAAATGTTTTCATTTAGGTTTTCAAAACAGTAGAGTAGACCTTAGTTCAAGAAAAGCAAGAGAGCGTGTTTTGTGGCATAGAAGGCAATTCAGTCCTTCATCAGGGCTAGAAATTGCTATATTAGAATGTAGACTGATTTGAGGCCTCAACCCATCTGTTTGACTGGTGGCATGTTGCTGTTCTTAGTTCTTTGTCAGTAAGATGTTCAATACCACTTGGCGTTGTGGATGAAGGTTTTGTCACTAGCAGGTTCCCGGAAACTCAGAGGAAACAAAAGCAAAGTATTAGTGAATTTGTTCATTTATATTTTTGATTTATACAGCACTATACCTGCTGCACAGCTGCCTAAAGAAAAACCTATAAAATATATTTTGGGGAATACGAAAAGTGCTATATTGCCAAAAGTTTATTTTGCTTGACATGCTAAACATCTTTGAACCATTCCTCAGAGATAAGCTAGATCATTGGATAGTAGAAGAGAAGGGTTATAGGTTCATCAAAGAAGGAAACTGATTAAAGAGATATTTGAAATGAAGTTTATAAGTAATTTCTTCGATAATAATAGAAATAAACTTCCGTTCTGGGTGATAACGTTTTATACTGGAGTGTCTTTGAAGACAAAGATTGGCTTCACTTTCATGTCTTCTTGGTAGGTGGGGTGGCAACTTGAAAAAGACAGCAGCACAATTATCTGATTTGTTAGTATTAGTTCATTTGAATTTGTGATATGTGGGCCTGCATATTAAGAACCCAATGCCGGAAACCCCCATTCTGGGAAGATAAATGCATGCACAATTTTATGTTGTGTGGTTCCTGCATCACATTTCTTGGAAGTTTACAAGAGGGCACTGTTTCTTTCTGCCACTAGAGTATATTTTCCATCAGCGACCACCCGCGTCGAGAAATCTCACAGGGGGATGGTCTGGAGTAAGATAGTCCTCGCTCATGCTCGCCACGATAACGTTGGTGAGACCGAGCGAGGAAAAAACTCCACTCAGCTAAGTTTTTCGGAGCTCTGCGTTCTACGAGGAGTGAAGATTGGAAAAACTCTGCAAACTCCACAAGCAGAGCAAAATTTCACACCCAGGCTTTCTATTGAGGAAGTACCCCCACCTGCTAATGCATGCTAGAGAGCAAGAACTGGAGAGCATCACCAGCACAGTGGGGCTGCCTATAATCTATAGCTAGGAGCACTTCCACCCAACAATTATTCCCACCCTACCAGTGTTTTATTAAGGTGGTTGAGGGTCATGCACAGGAGAGACTGTTTTTACCTGTGGAGTGAGGCTGGTTTTATTCAGGTGCCTCCCCAAGGGCTACGGGTCCCCACCTGGTAGAGAGGAAATGGGCTGTAACTGGCGTGACTCAGGCCCTGCGTAGAGGCTACAAACTGTGCTCAGGAATCGCTATGTGCAGCCCTGGTAGGCATATATTTATATGTCATGGGGATCCTGGCCCCTAGAGTGCAAATAATATAGACCAGTTACACGATTTTCTTTTTTTCTGTAAAATCCTAATTTTATTAAAGGCACAGAAGTGAAGATTCCACCGCATACCTCAGATTAGGACATCGTGATAATTTTGAATCTTTTTTTTAACTTTATTTAGCATTTTATCATAAAGCATTGTGGTACATATGCATGAACGCAGTCATTTTCAAGGGACAGTAGAGAGAATCATATATGCTTCATTCGTCCCGGTCAGGGAAACACATCTATAAATACTGTTGGGCCCTAAGCCTTTTACAATATGCAGTGGTTAAACCCCTGGTTGTATACAGTAGTCCAGATTACATAGCAAGAGCCCATTCTATTATTTTCTATAAAGATGATGCATGACATAAGATTAAACAGATGACAAAATTGTTGCAGGACTAGACCCTAGCACATTTTGCAGAGTCCCTCTACCCTACCCCGGTGGGAACAATACCACGTTCCTGCTGCGTGGGAGGGTTGTGCTGCTGTGATTCAAGGTAGGTTCGGAAAGGGCCCCATATGTCCCTGGGTCTAGAGGTGCAAGGAATTGTGGTTGCATATATTTTGCTTCTCATGGAGCAGGATGCCCGGCTACTCATCCAACCCTTAACCGTGGGCGCGGACCTGCCGCCCCAATGTATGGCCACTTCACTTTTGTCATGAGCCCATGAGGCATAGATGTATTATAAGGACATACTGGGCACTTGTTATTCTAACCAGTTTCCCACTGCCTCGCATATCGATTTTGTTTTGATTTCACGATCTACGGCACTATCGGTTTCCATCCCCTGCCCGAGATCACCCTCCTAGTGTACGTGGTTCAGTTCCCCCAAAACCTTCGTAAATTTGTGGCCATTTGTCTACTGCAGGAGGTCCAAGTGGCAGATGGACCACCTCCTTCTTCAGGATCCTCACTGGTTGGAGAGTTGTAAGGTTTGGATCGTGGATTACTTCAATCGTAATGAAGGCACAACTTAAATTTTCTCGGTTTTGGGGTGGCTTTAAAGCAGCAGCTAGGGCCCAAATGATTGCAGTATCTGTAGGCAAGAGCAAAACAATTTTAGGAAAAAATTGTGGAACTCCATTTCTCTTTCCTAAATGCTTCTAGACTTCGCAATTTGCCAGCACAGGGTCAGTGGGAGGAAGCCAGGAAGAATTTGAGAGATTTTTTTATTCTCGAGGAAATCAATAGTTCTCAGTCTTACATGCAAAATGTTTATGAAGAAAGCCACATGATAGGGAAAATTCTAGCCTGGACATCAAAAGCTCGCCAGGAGTCTGCTTGTGTTCCTCGGATAATAGATCCTATGACAAATTCAGTAGTTTCACATAGACTAGAGATTGCCCGGGTGTTTTTACAACATTACCAACAACTACATACTACAAAATACACTATAAGGCCTAAAGTGATTCAGAAACATTTTGCAGGAGTATAATTTCCCAGACTATCTTTAAACTCGCTAAAACAACCTCAAAGCGAAATAGCCATATCTGAGATTCTGGAAGTTATTAATTCAATGGCAGGGGCAAAAGCTTCAGGGGATGACGGACTATCAATCAAATTTTATAAAACTTTTGCAAAAGAGTTGACGCCATTCCTTAAGAAACTTTTCAATTTTGTTAAGGCTGCTGGTGTTGTTCCGGCTGAGTTTAAGAGAGCTATCGTAGTAAGCTTCGTTAAAAAGGGTAAGGAACACAATAATGTTAACTCATATAGACCCATTAGTCTCTTAAACGCTGACTATAAGATTATGATGAAGATCTGGGCATTGCGCTTTACTCCACTGGCTCAACAGGTAATCCATGAGGATCGAACAGGCTTCGTTGCAGGGCGGACCATGACATCTAATAGTGCATTTTTGATTCAAGCATTGGATTATTTTAATGTTAATAAGACACCAGCTTGCATTATGATGGTCAATGCAGAAAAGACTTGGGCTTGAAAGTTTTAATTTACCACCTCAAATAATCTCTATGTTACAGGCCCAGATAGTAATAAATGGTAATCAAATATGTTCAGTGCATATTAATAGGCCCCTTATCACCCTTATTGTTCACTTTTTTATAGAACATTTAGCAATTAGAATAGGGGGCAGTTAGAATATTCAAGCTGCAATACCAGGCATGGCTAAACTGAAGCTATTTGCTGACGATGCCATTTTATACTTATGTCCTGCAAGGTTAAATGTTGATCAGATTATGAACAAGTTTATTCAATTTGAATCAATAGGGGGATAAGGATCAGTCCAATAAAAACGGATATATCATAATATTAAATACCGAATCTGAATTTCTAACGGATAATCTTGAGCAGCAGCCTCGCAAAACAGACCCTATGGAAAGGGGCGACCACTCGGTCCCCCCGAACGTATGGTTGGGTGCTCCGATCCCTCCGGGAAACCATTGTGGGCGGGGCGTGTCTCGGCTGGTATGCCCGAAGCGGCGTAGCCGGGGCGCGCCTTTTCCCGCCCAAGAGGGGTTGTCCTAGACACCTACACCGATGACCACGCCCAGTAGGCGTAGCGGAGGAGGGTACACGCCCTCCCGCAGAAGAATAAATAGAGCGGGAATCCGAAGAAGCGTCCTCTTGTTCCTGTGCTCTGAAGGCTGCACCCACCCGTTGCTCGTGAGCCCTCGACGGAACAAGCAGCAATTTTGAGAACTTGTAATCTTGTTTTTTCTCTTTCAGTTATTTGGAGTTCGGAGAATCCAGGACCTCTTGATCGACAGAGAGCAGAGTTTCGAAACCATGGCTGGCAAGAAAGCAGGAAAGAGCTCCGAGATGGAGAAGGTATTACGCCTGTTGTCGAACCGAATGGCTGGCATGGACCGAAAGCTCGGAAAAGTGGATTCGATCGGTCGAGGTTTGTCGGAGGTCAAGAAACAATTGGCGGCCCTGAGCAATTCAGGTCGCCCTAAGAAGGTAATAGGCCCGGCCTTGCCGGGAGTCGTTCCCGAGGGTAGGGGGAAGCGGGTCAAGAGGAGGGCCGTTTCTGGGGAGGGTCCGGTTCCCGAGGTACCCCCAGTCGCCCCCGTCACACCGGCAGACAACCCGGTACCAATCCCAGATGCGGGTCAGCCGATCCCGGTTGTGATTACTCCCGCTAACGATCAGGAAATGCCTCCCGAATTGTCCATCCAGTTGGCAGCATGGCTCAGTAAGAAGGCAGGGGGTGCAGTGGCCCCTGGAGACCCGGCCGAAGAGGCCAGGCTACTAATCGAGCAATTGCGGCAGTCGAGAGATGCCGCAAAGGCGAATCTTCCTCTTGTTTCCCCACAGGTGGCACCGGTGGGACCTGCAGTTGGTCACGGGAAGACGGCGGGAGCTACGGCCGAACCGGGTAAGCTCGCTTTGCCAATGGCAGGACAGGGTTCATTACCCTCAAGGCGGGAGAAGGTGGCACAGCACATCCCTATGGCCACGAAAGAGTTAATATGGGGAGACAAATATGTTAACATGTTTTCATTATTAACTGATCATCGCAAGATGGAATATGCTAAAACCCAGAAGGATTTGTGGCACCCGAGCGTATGGCACGCCAAGATGGCGGAATTCAGGGTGGATGAGACAGTAACGAACTGGGTTAAGGCCTTTTCTATATTTACTGCGGTTATGGGGGAACGTAAACCCGAGGTGTTAACTGAATTGTCCTGCTATCAAAATCGTATTATGGATTTTTATTCAATGTATGGGGGGGAGGAATGGAAAGGTTATGACATGAAATTCCGGAAAGCGAAAGAATATGATGCTACTCTGACATGGGATTGCCTGGACTCGGTGTCATGGCACAAGCAGCTCCTGCCAGGGGCGGCAGGTACATCCTCGTCAGGCCGGAGTGGGTCAGGGGTCGTCCGCCAAAAGCCCGCGGTGCCCTTTCGAGCGGGCGCCGGTGGGGATTACCAGCCTAAAACCGGCGGGAATGGCGGCAAGCGGGGGGGTCTGTTGGGGCTTCAATCGAGGCAACTGTAACAGACCGCAGGGGACATGTAGGTTCAAGCATGTGTGTGCGGGCTGTGGGAATTCCTCACACCCGGAGAGTTCATGCAGATCTAAAAATAGCGGGACTGGAGGAAAAGGAGGGTCCAAGCAGGAGTGAGATAAAACGTTGTGACCGATTGCTTACACCCGTTGATCTCATGGCTATGATTCCTTGGTTGAACAAATACCCTGATCATGTATCCGCTGGGGTGTTGAGGAAGGGATTCTTACACGGCTTCCGCATCCCGGCGGGAGATTTTCGGGGAGACTCCTTTTGCGGAAACCAGTTATCGGTACAGCATAACCCAAGCGTGGCAGAGAGAAAAATTGCAAAAGAAGTCAGCTTAGGGCGAGTGGCAGGGCCTTTTCATCGCCTGCCGGTGGCGGAGTTCATCTGTTCCCCGTTAGGGGTTGTCCCGAAGAAAGACCCAGGGGAGTTTAGACTTATTCATAACCTGTCTGCTCCAAGGGGTTTCTCGGTGAACGAGCCCATTGACCCGGAAGTTTATTCAGTGCGGTACGCATCGTTCGATGATGCCGTGGCCATGTTAAATCGCCTGGGCCCCGGGGCGCTGATGGCGAAATCTGATATCGAATCGGCGTTCCGGTTGCTCCCAGTACACCCACAGGATCAGCGCTTGCTAGGTTTTGCATTCCAAGGGAGTTATTACATGGATAAATGCATGCCTATGGGTTGCTCCATTTCTTGTGCCTATTTTGAAATGTTCAGCTGTTTTTTAGAGTGGGCATTTACCGAGGCCACAGGGCATAGGCATGTTATGCACTATTTTGATGACTTCCTGTTCTTGGGAGCAGCCGGCGATACGAAATGTGCGCAGGCGCTGCATGACTTCTGCATCCTCATGAGGGAGTTTGGAGTCCCATTGGCACCAGGTAAGACGGTTGGACCATCTACTTCACTGGAGTTTCTGGGAATTGAGCTCGATTCGGTGGAGGGATGTTTCCGTTTACCGATGGAAAAAGTGGCCAAGTTTAGGGCTTCCTTGACGCAATGCCTGGACAAGGAGAAAGTGACCCTGCACCAGTTACAACAAACAGTGGGTCAGCTTAACTTTGCCTTGAGGGTGATACCAATGGCCCGCCCCTTCTCACGCTCTATTGCACAAGCTATGGTTGGTCTCAAAGAGGGACACCACCGTACGAGACTGTCGGCAGAGGTTCGCCAGGATATGCGCATTTGGTTTGCATTTCTGGCGGACTTCAACGGTCGAGTCGTGTGGAACAGGCCGCCAGCGTCTTCAGATGAACTAGGTCTGTGGACTGACTCAGCGGGGAGCGTGGGATTTGGCGCCATCTTTGGTAATCGATGGTTGGCGCAAACATGGCCGACGTGGTGGCACTCCAGCGGTCTCACAGGTAACATTGGGTTCTTGGAGTTATTCCCCATTTGGGTTGCTCTGATGGCATGGCCGGACGACTTCAGGGACCGCTCAGTGGTGTTTTGGTCTGATAATATGACAGTTGTTGAATGCATTAACCAACAGGCAGCACGCTGCAAATGGATCTTGAGATTGTTGAAAGAAGTTGTGTTGCTTTGCATGAGGCTGAATGTACAGTTCAGGGCGAAACATGTGCCGGGCGTACTGAATCATGCAGCTGATGCACTCTCTCGTTCACATATGCAGGCGTTCAGGGGTTATCTACCCACAGCGGACCTAGTAGCAGCACCATTCCCCAAAGCACTATGGCTAATCGGTGCCCCGGATTACAAGACCTCGTGGCAGCAAGCTTAGCCCCCAGGACAAGGAAGGCATACGAAGGAGCGTTTCGTTCCTATTGCACATTTTTGGGTCCGACAGGGAGTCAGAACTGGGGTCAGGAGGAATCCTTCCTGGGGTTCCTGGTAGCGCTGCACAGAGAATGCCGATCAGCGGCAACGGCCAGTAGGCATAGGGCGGCCATTTCATTCATGGCGCAGGTGCATGGCATAAGAGACCCAACGGGTTCCTTTTTGGTTAAGAAGGCCCTTCGCGGCTGGCAGCGCCTCGAGGGTCGCAAACAAGATACGAGGCGCCAGATTGGCCTAGACAGGTTGTCTCTACTGGTAGCGAAACTAGACGAGACGTGCTCCTCCCACTGGTCCTCGATGGTCCTCGAATTGCTTCAGAAGGTATGTGCGATTGCACATGTTGTAAAGATCAAGTGACATGCATTCACGCTTCTTGTCTTTTGTTTCAATTACAGTTTAGCGAGCCTGTCACGCGGGGCGGAATTTGCAGTCGACCCAGCACCAGGAGACCAGCGGTCAAGGACCACCGTCTGGAGAGAGAGTGGTATGGGTCGTGGGCCACTCATATGTGAGGCGCGCCGGGGAAGTATTCAAAGCAGGTGACGTGACTCACGCAGCTGGGGAATTCGGGTACAGAGTGGCCTTCCATGGGAAGGGCGGGCTCTGTTTTGACCAATTCGAATAATTTTTTGAGGGTCTCTTAGGGCGGCAAAGGTCACCGCCATCTGTAGTCATAGTACACCTGGGGGGCAATGATTTGGTGACACTGGGGAGACGAGTGTTGTTTGAACAAATTTTGTCTGCTGTTAGCTGGTTGGCTAGAAGAGTCCCGGGGTGCACGATTGCCTGGTCCCACATGATCCCCAGGAAGGTATGGCGGGGGGGCCTTTCGGTGTCGGCTCTGAACCATTCGGTACAAAGGGTTAACAATAAAATTGGTAAATTGTTCCGCTCCTCGCAGTTGCATAGCATTCCTCACGGGTGTATTCGGGGTGATCTCATGTATCTGAATGATGGGGTCCATCTGTCCAGGGAGGGAAATGATTTACTCATAGGAGACTTCATAGCCTGGCTAAGGGGTTTGAGGAAGCAAGACCTTTAGGAGGAGTAGGGGGGGCCGGATAGTCGGTCAACTATCTGGCCTGTGGCGGTAAGGTCATGATCGGTGAGCAGTAATTTCAAGGTCCCTAGAGGGGGGCGCCACCCAGAATGGATGGGAGCGCCCGGGGGGAGGCGGCCATTGGCCCCTCCCACGGGGAGGCGGCACCCACTAAGGATGAGTCGCCTAAGGGGAGACGGCCATAGGCCCCTCCCAGGGGGGAGGTGGCTATATGCCCCTCCTACTAATTTCCCGGGGGCCGGATATCCGCGACGGCGGATAGAGAGTGTGGGGATGGGGGGGAGTCCATGCTGTCCTTCCTACAGATACCTCACACGGGAACTCGGACGACCTTTAAGATGGCGTCGAGTGGAAAGGGGGCTCCCACCACGACAAGGGAAGTTACAGTTGGCAACGAGGGTAGAGTCCTCTGCGCATGCGCCACTCACACAGTGAGGGCGAGAGTTTTGGTAGTAGGGATCTGACACCGGTTAAGACCTTGCCGTTGGCCCTTAATGCTAGGATGTACAATTTTAATTTAGAATGGTCGCATTTGCAGGATGTTAGACTCGGCTAGGAAACCTTTGTATTAGAGATCTGTTAAGGTTAGCCAAAGAACATGTCTTCATCGAAATGTAATAAATATAAAATTGTACATGATTATGAAACTTTTATTTTAATGTTTTAAATTTTGTTTCATATTTTAATAAATACGGCCGGGAGTGTGACTCCCTCCCGCCTTCCAAAAGTTCAAGCCTGTGTCCGACTTCCCATCCTTGGGAATTGTGTTGGGAGGGGGTGACGGGCATCCCGGCCATATAAGCTATCTCAGCATTTTCGTAACTGGTCAATTTTTGTCAGTTAGCCAAATAAAATTATGAAGCCACTAGTCATAAAATACAGAAACTATTGGCAAGATGGGCAAGTCTTCCATTAACCCTGATAGGTCGAGTGGTGCTTATTAAAATGTCGAAATTCACCCTATTAATTTTTATTTTCTCCAATATTGTCATCAAGGTTAATGCTAGTTATTTTAAAGGACTAGATTCAATGATTAGATCTTTTATTTGGAATAAAAAGGCGTCCAGAGTCCAGACTTAAACTCTTGGTTCTTCAACTAGATGTAGAATCAGGTGATTTAGCCTTACCACATATACGTTCCTATTACGATTCTGTTTTTCTCGATTTCAGCGCCTGTCTATTATGCAATACAAAATCTAGAGATCATTTTTTTAATAATAAAATGATTGCAGAAGCAGGAGCTCCTACTTTTCTAAAAACCTCGAGACTCCCCAAAAAAACCTGATACAAAACGCTTTTCGATTTTATGTTCAGACTGAAGATATTCCATAAACAGAGCGGGTTCCCTGGATTCTACTCATTAAAGTTAAATGAATGTAGAGATTTGGGTCTCTTCCTACATTCTTCCCATCTTAGAACCTGGCAGCTTTCTGGGTTGGGCATGGTTAATCAGTTTTATATCCAGGACAGGAATATTACATGGGAAAAAGTTCAGTTTAGATGTCATGATCGCATAACAAACCCTCTTTTTTTGGAATATCTTCAAATTGTTCACTTTTTAAATAAAATGATATTGGGTGGTTGCTACTTCTCTTTTCTCCACTAATATGAGAGGGGTAGGACATTGGTATAGATTATTGACATCCCAAAATCAGTCTTCTTTGGTTAAACATTTTTGGGAGAAATTTGCTTTGGAAACTTCATGTTCTTTTTCTAGATTAGAATGGTGAACTATTTCTGTTTCTGGTTATAAAACCCTTAGAGCTGCCAACTTTAAGAGAATGGCATTTCTTTCGCATTGGATGGCTTATTACACTCCTAAGGCCCTAAATAAATGTTACCCTCAGGTCGGAAATAGGTGTTTTCGCTGCCTCTCCCCAACTGAAGGAGGATGGAGGCATATATTTTTACTTGCCCTAAACTTGAGACGTTTTGGCACAGAATTTGGGGATACTTTATTAGGGCTATAAAGAAACCTTACCTCAATAGCGGAAGTAGCTCTTTTCGGTATATTTAGTAGCGAGGTCATGCTAGATATATCAGAGGTTCATTTTCTAGAAATTTCTATGTTAGTGGCTCGCTCTTTAATATTGCAAAACTATAATTGCTCGAAGCAATTCTATATGAGAAATGGCTTAATAAGATGAAGCATACTAACACATTTGAAGAAGCTTATGCTAATCGAAGGGGAGCAATTAAAAGATTCTCTTATTTTTCCGATTGTATATTCAAAACAGTTTTTTCCCTTTTTTTTCCTTTTTTTCTCTACAATTCTGCAATTATGATTCTTCGAAATGGATTTAGAGGTTTATTGGATGTTTATGATTGAAGTAGTGTGGCTCACTGGTTAGAGGCGGCAGACCCGAGAGCAGAGGACGGCCCGGGACCAGGGTTCGATTCCCGGCGCGGCAGGTTTCTGGACCAGGGTCAGCGGACTCGATAATTCTCTCGCCTCGGTGCCCACTCTGATCAGCGATCACACTCGGCAACTCTGGGCATTAGCTTGCCTCATCTTCACTAACGGCCCCACCAGACCGCCGGGGATGCCTGGTCTCACCCTGGAGATACCCATTAAGGGACCATCTCTCAGGGAAGCCAGGAAGGGTTTTGCAGCGGTCGAAGCGCCTTGGGACCCTACGGGTATGTAGTGCGCTATATAAATGCCAATACATTTACACATTTACATTTACATTTACATTGTTTAATTAACTGGTCCCTGTTTTTTATGGTACGCTAAATGTTGTTGTTTCTTTTCTGATCTCTTGCTCAACTAATAAAAGAAAAAGGACATACTAGGCACATCTCTTTATCATGTCTATGTGCATCAATAGGGTGGCTAATGGGTTATGTTTTGGGTCAAACATTGAATAGGATTTATCTCCAAGAAGCATAGATCGAATACTCATTTTGTTCTAAGGATTAGTTCATTCCGTTTATTGATCGAGTGACACCTTTAAAAGTTGCGTTAGCAATTGGGCACAGTGTACACAAACGCATACTATTTTACAAATGCGCAATTTAGGTCTGTGCATAGGCACTTACAGCCTGATTCATCATACTCCCGTTTTGCGAGGCCCTAATAGCGATTCATAGCGAATCGCTATTAAGGACTTGCAAAACGGGATTCATGTAGAAATTGCATGAAGAAATGCGATTCCTACATATTCCTTATTTGCGATTAGCAAATTGCTAATCGCAAATAAGGAATAACTCGCCATTCATTCCTATGGGCCAAAAGGCCCATAGGAATGAATGGGGAGTATTCCTTATTTGCGATTAGCAATTTGCTAATCGCAAATAAGATAGCGATTTGAAGGGTGCCAGGGGTGTCCAAAGGACACCCTGTAGCACCCCTCAAATGAAATTTTACACAGGTGTTGCACACACACATGTCCAAAGGACATGTTGTGGAATTTTAGTTTACGAATTGAACATCATCTGCGCCAGCTTGTCACCCATGTACAACGTGCACGACGACCATTTTAGGTATCATGGTCTCCCTGTCCACGATCGGTTGCCAGCGCGCCCCTCTGACCCAGCAAGCATCCTCCGCGCACCCTGGCTCCCCCTCCCTCCCTCTCACGAGCCTAACCCTTCTGCATGACCCTGTCCTTGGGAGTCACGCCTGCGCCTGATCAGCATCTCCTCTCCTCCCATGAATGCCCCTCTGTTGGTAAACCTTCCCTCCGCGCTCGATTGTCCATGCGGCATGAATACCACTCCTTTGATGACCCCTTCCCCCGTGTCCAGCTGTCCACACAGGTCCGAGGCCATCGCCTAAGCCGGGAGATACCATTTACTGCCCCTTATCGTATGAAGTCACTCTTCTTCAAAGGACCCCCCCTATTGATCAAGACCTCCCCACCCCACGGGATATGATCAGGCGCACACATCCTAAGAATCGGCAGAACACTCAGCTGCGCAATGACCCCCCTCCTCTTATCAGCCGGTTGAGGACCTCTATTGTGAAGGTATATGGGGGTGGGATTGACACGAGGATCACGGGGATGTGTCTTTCCTTGTTGTTCACAATGTTCTGATTGTAATAAAGAAAGGTCACATGCCATAAACCAGTGTATAAGAGGCCAGGCCTCGGAGAGGCTGTTAGAGCACCTCGAGACGATACCTTGTTGTCTGATCTGATGTGTTCTGCTCCGTCGGAATAAAGCTTCTGTTTCCTGCCTTCTGGTCTCCGGCGCCTGCCTCATTGCTTGGTAAATTTGAATGGTACAAGGGCGTTTAGCGCCGGGCAAATCTTGAGAAAGGTCCTAGCCCTACCTTTTTCTACAATTGGCGTCCCAAAGCGTGGGGCCCATCAGCGACACGTGGATCCAGTGGGAGAGGTCCCGACGACAGAGTGAACGACTGCAACGATCGGGAAGAGCTCGTGTCCGATAGACCCTCGTCTGACAGCCGATCATCCGACCTTCACTAGTTCTGAACAGACCTCTCTCGAGTGATCTACGGTCCTGACTGGGAACCATCAGGAGTGCCACGGGCATCACGAAGGAGAGAGGACGATCGGGCGCTGGATCCAGAGGACAGGAAACCGTCCATGCGGTCCGGGTAAGGTCGTGTAAACACGACAAATTGAAAAAATATTGTTTTGTTTGGATAATACTAGTATTACGCTTTGTTGAAACCCTCTGGAGATTCACCGTCTGCAAACGGAGAAAATAACAGGCTCTCTCTTTGCAAGCAGTGAAGGATAGGTAACGCAGACTTTTGTCCCCGTTGTAATCCGTCGTGCCTATCTTCCTCCCCCACTGTTTCCCGAACTGTCGTTCGTGGATTATTGTCTGAAGATTCTTTGTCTGCAAACAGGGAAGAACAAGGTCTCTCTTTGCAGGTAGAGAAAGAGTGGGTAACGATAACTTTTCGTGCCCACTTATTCTCCCCACTGAATTGTTTTGATTGACCGATTATTCGGTATTGGTTCGTTTGAGGTATTCACCGCCGGCAAACAACGGAGAATAGAAATATTCTTTCTAGTCTTTGCCCGCCGTGATAAGATAGGTAGTGCAGACTTTTGTCCCCGTTGTAATCCGTCATGCCTATCTTCTCCCCACTGGTTGGTAGCCTGTTTAGCCCGGACCGCTTATTAGAGATGAACCATCCAGCTCCACTGGAGGGCACCCCTAATAAGGACATGTTCACTAAGCATGGACTAGTCGCTATAGCTTATACTAAGTTATGGCATAAATATACAAAGAAGAACCCTGAAAGTCAGTGGCTACTGATAGGTTCCTTTAATGAAAATAAAATAAAAACATTAGAAATAGCGCTCCAGAAGAATAAGACCACGCCCACTATGCTCGACAGTATCGGCATGTGGCGCAAAGAAACGGAACAACGAAAGAAAAGAGAAGAAGCAAAAATAGGGAAAGAATTACGAAAGGCAGCCCACCTGGCCGCAAAGCAACTAGAAGAGGAAATAAAAGAAAGAAAGGAAGCTACACAAAACCAAGAATCAGGGTCGACAGGCCAATGTCCTGTTAGGACCCCCTCTGCGCTCTACCCTGAATTGCCCTCCAAACAGCGGGCGAACGATGAGTTACTACTAGGTCCCCCAATCATCTACATGCCCCCTCCGTATGCCCCCAGCCAACAACACTCGCAGGCCCTAAATGCAAACGAGAACGACCTCAGCGCTAGTGCACCGGCCCTCACGGCCTCCGCACCAGCCACATTAACAACCTCGTCAGACGACCCTGAGGCTAGCAAACAACCACCAGCCAGGCCAAATAGGTTGAGCAAAGATGAGCGGGATGGGATCGACAAAATAGCAAAAACATTAGTAGAACGACGGGAGAGCGAAGAATATACAATGAGCATATATAATTCACATGCCGACAGCCACAGACGGCATTTCATTTTGCGATTCAGCTACCACACCCTGAACGCATATGAAGATAGGTATCGAAGTAAGGGCCCCGCTAAACTAACAACACTGTATAGGAAGATTGATGTTGGAGATGGGACTGAATGTGAGGCGACGGAGCTCTTCATGCAGATGCTTGAGGTCTTCCGCCACCTCACAGAACAAAAACCAGAAACCAAGGTTACAGTCCCTGAAACGACCTCAGTAGCAGTAGCCAATACTATGATGCCCATCAGAGAGGCGGCCCCTTACTGGATCCTGCCACGGGGCCAGGGAACAAGCGATGATATCAATAATGAAAATGCAAAAGGGAGGGTTGTGTACAATTGGGTTTACCAACCATGGGACCGACAGGATATCCTAACCTTCAAACAAACACTGCCCGATTTAAGAAAGAACCCGACAGCATTCTATACCGAATTAGGCACAGCCTTGGGTTCGACGATAATGACTTTAGCAGACATTGACTTGTTCTTCGGGTTATGCCTGCCAGCTGACGTGTGGAAGCAAATCCGGAAGGCTGACCACACGGATCTGTTTGGACATACCTGGGACCAACTCGGTAAACTAGATAGACAACGAGAACCTGGAAGGAAACCAGTAAAAGACATACTAGAACTCCCAGACAAAATAGTTCAGAAATTAAAGACACTGATTCCAGAAAGAAAGGTAGACTGGTCGATAGTCACGGCCTGTCGACAGAAACCCCAGGAAGATGTGTCAGAATACTTCTCCCGATTCGAGACAGTGTTCTCCGACTACAGTGGCCAAGACATGACCACCGCAACCGGACAGCACCTGTTTGTACAAAATTACGTAAAAGGCCTAACACAAGAGGTCTCCCAAAAGCTGCAGACGAGTGAGAGTAGTTGGGGGGCCTCCAAACCCGCAGCTATCCTTCAGATGGCTCAGTATTACGAGCACCAAAAGAATGAGAATGATAGGGCGTCCGAGAAAAAGAAGAAAGATTTAAAGGAAAGGGTAATGATAGCCCAGATACAGGGTATAGCGGTAGGACGGGAACACCAAAGGGGGAACTACCAATCAACCACCCCCAGAGATCTACCTCCTAAAGATCACACCCCAACACCCCACACTGGACGTAGAGACATTAGCAATGACCAATGCGCCTTCTGCAAAGGGTTCGGCCATTGGAAATACCAGTGTCCGGTTATGCTAGAGATGAATAGAAATAGGGACTCCAGGGATGTGGCAGGTGGTCCGAGAAATAGAGTACAAGGACGAGGGCACACAAACGACACCAACAATGACAGATCAGGGAGATTGAACACATTTGACCGACCCCGACAGAACCAGTATCAAGTATCTAACGATGAGAATGCCCCTGATTTTGCATAGGACTGCCAGGGGCAAGGGAGGGATCCAGTCGAGCTCTGTGTTGACCAGCAAGGTCCTTATGTCACCGCTAAGGTCCTGGGTACCGAGTCTCCATTCTTGGTAGACACTGGGGCGACACGTAGTGTGTTATCAAAACGACTGATTCCAAGGGCACCCTTGTCTGGCTCACACATAACGTCGATAGGTTTCGATGGAACGCCCTCCACTAACCCCCTGTCCGTACCTATTACCTTTGACCTAGAAAACAACACCACTGACGCGACATTCCTGCTTTCCTCCAACTCCCCTGACGCCATTATGGGCATTGACTTACTGAAACATTTTCGAGCTACCATTAGGTGTTCCCCAGATGGAATACGAGTCATCCTGTACGACAACCCAGACATGCCCAGATCCCGTCCCCCACGACACATGTGCTCCATAACTGACGCTGACATGTCCTTGCTTGACACCCTGCCTCCGTACCTGTGGGCCAGAAATGACTCTGATGTGGGGCGAATGATGATTGATCCTATTCACATAACTGTACGACAGGACGCTATGCTCCCGAAACTCCCGCAATATCGGATATCCCCAGAGGGTGAGAAGGCACTGGTAGCGATCATTCAGTCTCTGGTAGATGCAGGAGTGGTTGAAGAGGTGGTTAGCAACGTCTGCAACAGCCCAATCCTACCTATTGTTAAGAAGCAAGGTGAAGGAGATGAGAAAGCGTACCGCTTCATCATCGACTTGCGAGAGATTAACAAAGTAGTTGTACCCCAATATCCTGTAGTCTCTGATATCACCACCATTCTGACCCTCATCCCGTCCACTACCACCACCTTCACTGTTATCGACCTTAAGAACGCGTTTTTCTCTATCCCCATTCATCCAGACAGCCGTTATCTCTTCGGCTTCACTTTAAAATCCCGCTCGTACCGATTTTGTAGAGCTCCCCAGGCGTACACTGAAAGTCCCAGCATTTACAGCCAGGCCCTCAAAAGACAGCTGGATGCCTTGCAGCTACCAGAGGGAGTGGTGTTGATCCAATATGTCGATGATATCCTTTTGGCGGCCGACACCACCCCGCTTGCAACGACAGCCACCGTCCAACTCCTACACTTTCTTGCAGAAAATGGCCATAAAGTCTCCAAAAAGAAGTTACAGTTCTGCCAGCCACAAGTGACTTACCTAGGCCATCTTCTGTCCAAAGAAGGGAGGAAACTTACACCCGACCGAATCCAAACCATCCTAGACACCCCCATCCCAAAAACACAAAAGCAGGTCCGCTCTTTGGTTGGCCTAACCTCTTTTTGCAGACAGTGGTTGCCTAATTACAGCCTCATTGTGAAACCATTACTTGCCCTGCTGACCAAAGATGTCCCCTGCCCGCTTCCTTGGACCACTGAGTGTCAAGCCTCCTTTAAGGAATTACGGGATGCACTCTGCTCAGCACCCGTCCTCGGAACGCCGGATTACTCCAAACCCTTCTCCCTCTTCACCCACGAAAGGGAGGGATGCGCATTGTCTGTCCTAACTCAATCGATTGGTCCTAAGCAGCGCCCTTGTGCCTACTTCTCCGCCACTCTTGATCCTGTAGCCAGAGCTTTACCTGCCTGCCTTCAAGCAGTAGCTGCCGCTGCTGTCTCTATCCGTCAGAGCGAGGGAATTGTGCTTTCCAACTCCCTCACTGTACTAGTACCCCATGCTGTCGACACCCTCCTGAACCAAACCAAGACTCAACACCTGACTAGCACACGACTGACAGGGTACGAACTGACGCTACTTGCACCCCACATCACACTAAAGAGATGCACAACTTTGAATCCTGCCACATTGTTGCCCCTGCCTGAAAATGACCCCGACGTTCCTCCCATCCACGACTGTGTGACCCTCACGGACGAACAAACTAGGAGTAGGGTTGACCTCCGAGACACTGCTTTTACTGACCCCGATGGAGAGCTATGGGTAGACGGCTCATGCATCAAACTCCCAGATGGCACCACTTCAGCTTCCTATGCAGTAACGACAGCCCGAACAGTAGTTGAGACAGCCCGCATCACACAACGATCTGCCCAGGCAGCAGAGCTGATAGCCCTCACACGAGCATGCATCATAGCCACGGGGACCACCGCGAACATATACACAGACAGCCAGTATGCCTTCGGGGTGGTCCACCATTTTGGACTCCTGTGGAGGGAGAGGGGATTCCTGACGTCCCACGGCACCCCAATCCTCCACGGAGATCTAGTTTCCGCTCTGATTGAAGCAGTTCTCCTCCCCAAACGATTAGCGGTGATCAAATGTCAGGCACAGAAAAGGGTAACAGACTTAGTCGGACAAGGGAATGCATTGGCCGACATCACTGCACGAACCACAGCTGAGAATAGGACGGCAACACGCATGTATGTGACCAGGTCACAAGCAGAGAGATGGACTGACGCAAGGGAAATGATCAGAGACATCCAGTCGGCCAGCACCCCTCACGAACTGACTAAGTGGGCAGTGGTGGGTTTGAAGGACGAAGAGGGCTGCTGGCGAACAAAAGATGCAAACAGATGGTTGCTACCCGACTCATACCTGATTCCCATACTGACAATGGCACACTCCCCCGCACACATAGGATCTGCACCCATGATCGAACTCATTTCCAAAGTCTGGCACAACGACAAAATCCCTGACTCAGCCAGACGCCTAGTTCAGCAGTGCCTCATCTGTCTGCAACACAACCCCGGGAAAGGAACTGTGGTACCCCGGGGAGGGTTTGGGACCCCCAATCACCCCTTTGAGGTCCTTCAGATGGACTACATCCAACTAGAGAGATGCCAAAACCTGAAGTATGTACTAGTCATCGTATGTGCCTTCAGCAAATGGGTAGAGGCCTATCCAACCCGTGACAACACTGCCATGACTACTGCCAAAGTACTACTGAAAGAATTCTTCCCTCGCTATGGCCTTTGTCGAATTTTATGGAGCGACAATGGCCCCCACTTCATAGCTGAGGTTATCCAACTAATCCTAAAGGGGTTGGGGGTGAAGCAAACGTTTCATGCGGTCTTCCACCCCCAATCCGCCGGTCTAGTGGAACGCCATAATGCCACACTGAAGCTGAAATTGTCGAAAATAGTGGCCACCACTGGACTTAACTGGCCGGATGCCCTCCCACTGGCCTTGTTATCGATGCGCTCCACTCCCACCAAGCACCATTTGACCCCCTATGAGGTCATATTCGGGCGACCGATGAACCTCTGGACTGCTCCCAAACCGACCTCCATTCATGACGTCCCAGACGTCCTACTATCTGATTATTTGTGCAAGTTAACTAAAACGTTGTCTGTCATTCATCAACAGGTGCAGCAGGCCATCCCCGATGCTTCCAGGGGCCCCGGCCACGACATCCAACCGGGAGATTTCGTCCTAATACGAAATTTCCAGCGGACCAAGAGTCTGGAACCTCGGTGGACGGGCCCCTGGCAAGTGCTGATTACCACCCGAACGGCGCTTCGAGTGGAGGGGAAGAGGCACTGGCTGCACGCGCATCATTGCCGGAAGGTCTCTGCGAACCTGGCCACGACAGAAAACGTCAGCACCCAAGAAGAGCTCCTGAGCAAAGACCGACCGATATTGGACTGTTATCCCGATACTGAGGCACTCGAACTTGCAAAATTCTCTGATCCCACTGTGCCAACCAGAGAAGGGTATTTCCTGCGTCGAAAGGAGGGAGTTTCGGCTAAGTAGACCACGGACTAAGTTGAATCTCAGAACGGTGACCTAAGCATCCAAGGGTTACCGGGAGAGAAGCTAAACGAAGTCTGTGGTTCTGCCCACTACCGAGCCCCTTGAAGGTGATGGAAGCGCCAGATAAGAAGATGATGGAAGCGCCAGATAAGAAGATGATGGAAGCAACAGGAAATACCCAGTATAGAAATCCAAAGACTGACAACTTGCACAAATCAAAGACAATCGCACTCTTCATTGTCTTCCTCTTCTGCCTCCTCCTCATGACCTCCTTCTGGATTCTGGAGGAAAGCACGCCGGCTCATGAGGCATTGCTACCTACTGCACAGCCAACACCCCTGAAAGAGCATCACCTAATCTCTCTGTCACCTCAGCTCCGAGAGAGGCGCAGGGAATTCTGGAACAATTCTTTCGTGCAACTGTTGCACCAACACAACCTTGCCGCAAATGCCACGAACTGCTGGATCTGCGGGTTGCTCCCGCATGCCACTGGACACTCCATCCCCTTCATCCCTTCTCCTTTCTCAGTTCACGGCTCCTGCCTCGCCTGGTTGATCCTCATGCAAGAGAGCCACAAGGACAACGCCACCTCCAGCCAGACGGTGTCGCACTTCTACTCTGGTTTCTGGCTGAACAAAACCGGAAAGACTTCTGCTGCCCTGTGTCCTGCGCTAACGGGCGCCACCTTCCTTAAAGACATTCCAGCCAAAGAACGAGTCGAAGTACAGGTGCTCCACAATCCAGCCAGGACCACCTTCTCTCATCTGCAAAAACAAACTACCGCCACTCTGACTGTGGCCCTGTCCGTTATCAATGTCACAGGTCTTGTGTGTCTTGAAGGCCACGGAACACAGCTGGTGGGTCACAGTGCCTGCCGAATCACCAGAACATTGGACTCAGTTGACCCCCCTTCCTTCGTTGCTTCTCCAAATATGTACTTTGTGTGTGGCACCAAAGCTTACACCTGGCTCCCGAAAGGTTGGAAGGGTATCTGTTACATTGCCTTCGTTCTTCCACCCACATATGTAGCCCCTGCCAACCATCACCGGCAGAGGCGTGCAGATGACATTGGACAAACCGACTCCACCGGAGCACAGTTCCTAGATGCAGCAAAAGGACTTGTCCCCCTGTGGGGCCCAATGGCAAACAGCCGCGCTATCCGACACCTGACCCAGGCAGTAGAAACAACGATCAACATCACGGCTGGCATCCTCGCCAACAACACGGCGGAGCTTCAGGCGGTCCGCCTTGTGACCCTCCAAAATCGCCTTGTCCTAGACGTGGTCCTAGCCGACCGAGGAGGAGCATGCCGCATCATCGGATCCAGCTGCTGCACATACGTGCCAGATAACTCGCCTTCAGTCTACAAAGCCATTGAACACCTCCACAGACTCTCCTCAGAGGTTCACCAAGAACAAGAAGGATGGTCGCTTGGAAATTGGTTTTGGGACACTTTGAAGGGATGGGGTTGGAAGTTGTTTTCCTTCATACTGATACCTGTTGTGATATTATGTGGGTGTTGCTTGGGTGTTCAATGTCTACCCTCCTTGTGCAGTTTCGTTTCTAACTGTGTGTGCCCAAAGACTTTGGACTTCCGAAATGAGCACATGAGTCCCCTCTATGAAGTAGAAATACGTGGCCTTATGGGGATAAATCCAAACTGACAAGTTGGCGAGACATGTTAAAAGGGAGGACTGTGGAATTTTAGTTTACGAATTGAACATCATCTGCGCCAGCTTGTCACCCATGTACAACGTGCACGACGACCATTTTAGGTATCATGGTCTCCCTGTCCACGATCGGTTGCCAGCGCGCCCCTCTGACCCAGCAAGCATCCTCCGCGCACCCTGGCTCCCCCTCCCTCCCTCTCACGAGCCTAACCCTTCTGCATGACCCTGTCCTTGGGAGTCACGCCTGCGCCTGACCAGCATCTCCTCTCCTCCCATGAATGCCCCTCTGTTGGTAAACCTTCCCTCCGCGCTCGATTGTCCATGCGGCATGAATACCACTCCTTTGATGACCCCTTCCCCCGTGTCCAGCTGTCCACACAGGTCCGAGGCCATCGCCTAAGCCGGGAGATACCATTTACTGCCCCTTATCGTATGAAGTCACTCTTCTTCAAAGGACCCCCCCTATTGATCAAGACCTCCCCACCCCACGGGATATGATCAGGCGCACACATCCTAAGAATCGGCAGAACACTCAGCTGCGCAATGACCCCCCTCCTCTTATCAGCCGGTTGAGGACCTCTATTGTGAAGGTATATGGGGGTGGGATTGACACGAGGATCACGGGGATGTGTCTTTCCTTGTTGTTCACAATGTTCTGATTGTAATAAAGAAAGGTCACATGCCATAAACCAGTGTATAAGAGGCCAGGCCTCGGAGAGGCTGTTAGAGCACCTCGAGACGATACCTTGTTGTCTGATCTGATGTGTTCTGCTCCGTCGGAATAAAGCTTCTGTTTCCTGCCTTCTGGTCTCCGGCGCCTGCCTCATTGCTTGGTAAATTTGAATGGTACAAGGGCGTTTAGCGCCGGGCAAATCTTGAGAAAGGTCCTAGCCCTACCTTTTTCTACAATGTGTGTGTGTAACATGCAACTCAGAAAAATGCATTTAAATGCATTTTTCTGAGTTTTCGCAATTTACCACGAGGTCTGACCTCGCGGTAAATTGTGGCAAGAAATTGCGAATTCGCAAAATTAAATTGGATGTTGAATAGCATTTAAGGAATCTCAAATAGAGATTCCTTAAATGTCATTCCTCGCAAAATTGCGAGATCGCAATTAGTGATTTTTACATTTGGGATGCTGAATCCCAAATGCAAAAATCGCTCTCGCAAATGGCCAGATTCTCAGAATCTGGCCCTTTGCGAGCGCTATTTTCTATGATGAATCGGGCGGAAAGTGCACTTTTACCCAGATCTGTGTAAAATAAACTGCGAATTGGACCCCTGATTTAGGCCAAGAGTGCAAAAAGGAATGGTTGCCCAGTGCTTCTGGCTGGTAAGGACTACAAGTGCGGTGTCCTTGAAGTAGCTTCACATCTTTGTTTAAAAGAACGCCTGAACTCGAGCACCAGCCAGTAGTTGGTTGGTTTGTAAATGAGTGCTACTGTCTAGAGACCGCATATTCTCAAAATAGACCCCAAGAGAGAAACAAACTCGCATTAATCTCAATTGAAAATACTGCACCGACAACACTTTCTGCACAGAAGCAACACAGGGTTTTGTTTTTCGCCTTCATTATCAGAGCAGCAGAGTCTGATAATGCAACGCACCATTTTTCACATCTCTTATAAACAGATTAAGCTTGTGAGAGAGCGCAATTTGAATGCAAAGTACATCGTAGCCATATTTAGACGTATATGTTATAAACGAAGGAATGAAACATATATCGTAATGTAAAGTTGACAATTATGACATAAAAGCCAACGAATGTGATAACCTGTTATAGGAAACGTAAATGTATTCACATGTTAAAATGCATTAGATTTAGAAGGCCTGTATACATGATGGGTAATGTAGAGATGCTTATGAAAGGTAGAACGTGCACAGTAGAATTCGTGTACGTGTGTAACTTTAAAATGGAGAAGCGGCGAGAAATGTAATGTGGAAAAGCATAAACATAGTGAAATGTAACGTGGAGAAATGTAGGGAACGTACATGATAATGTAACCAAGGAGAATGCATAAATTATATTCTATGTAGTCGTATTCTATGTATTATATATTTGATGTAGAATGTATTTAAGTATAACTAGGGCTTTTCCTAAAAGTACGAATATATAAATGTATGCCAAAGGTTATACTGTATAGAGGGTTTCTGTAAGAATGTTGGAAGGGTTTAGGTCATTTGTGTTTATAACCTGACTGACCAAGAGTTCGAAGGAGCATAGTCACAAGAATGTAATTTAGAGGGTTTGTAAAAGTCGTAAATAGCTTGATGTGGACGTGAGAGCCGAGAAGTCTAGCACTTGTTAGATTTAAGGTGACAATGCCGGACGGAACTTATTGCTCGAACGTGAGGAGAGGCACTTGTTGAGGTGGACTATGTTTTGACAAGACCATTCACATGATCTAGAAGGTTAAGAAGTGTACAGATAAGTTAAGACCTTGTCTAAGTTTCTATGACACTTGAGCTGAAAGAGTCAATAAAAGTCGACGATGAGATGATGAAGATGACATCGAAAGGAGAAGGGTCAACTTAAACGAACGACGCAAGGAATGGACCAATGGAAGAAGCAGGAAGTTGACATCATCGGGGGAAGTCCGTGGTGGGCGTCAAGGGGCGTTCCACCCACACGGTGATTGTGTATTTTAGGGACAGCACCCCGGGGAGGAGAGAGCGATCAGGGAAGAGCAATGTGAGGAGGTAGCAATTGGGAGATTAAGAACAGCGAGACGAATTGCTCAGAGCAAGGGCGAAGGGTAGATGCCTTGAGCAGATGCGCTAAGACATCAGAGCGCAAGGGAGCAGTAGGCCGAGGACCCTTAGAGAGAACGGATGGGTAGGCAGAGAGGGTACTGCTTCTGAAACTTAAGATTTCCTTTAGAGGCTAAAGAGAGTTTGAACTTCTTTGGAAGTCAAACTGCTGACACTTTTTTTGGGAAGAAACTTGCGAAGTAGGGTTGACACATAGTATAGAGTAGGGACAGATTAACTTGATGATTGTTTTTATTTTACTGCAGATGACGCAGAAGGAACCACTTCACACCGAAGCTTAAGAGGTTGATATTGTAGCTGATTTTGTATTTTGTATACTTTGAGATTTTATCCTGAGTGGATAGTATCGTATCCAAATTAATCTTTATATAAACTCTTAAAACTTTATCAGTTGTAAGTGGTTCTTCAGAGTGGCGTCAGTTAATGGGGTTTGTCTAGCCAAGGCGGGGGTGGTCCTTTCCTCAATGACAGATACGAGCGGTCCAAAACAGATGAATGGGATTCTTTATCAAATTTATCATAATTATAAATTGATATCAAAATCTCATTCCCCGCAGTTGGTAGCAGAGTATGATGGTTATCTTCTTGAGGAAGACGACCTAGGCCAGGTTAGTTTACCCCAAGGTCCCTAGTCATCGTCGACCAGAAGAAGAATCGCAGCCGAAGACGGTGCTGATGGTGCGTCGAGAGAAAAGCAGCAGAATCGGTCGAGAGTGAGTATAAGGGTCATGCGTTGTAAGATTGCGGTGTTTTATGTTGTTCCTGTGTTGTAATGTCAAGCGGAGTTGAATGCCTGTAGTGTGATTGGGGGAAGGTTGTGAGCGCGCGCAACCGGATGAAATCTTATGTCCAGAGGACTTAAGTGGTTCGGGTGTATCGAACACCCAGAGTAATTTGTCTACCATTGAAAGGGGGTCATGAGGTACCATTGATTTCCCGACAGACCGATGATAGGGGGAGCGTATGTGTGAGTGAATGAGTAACGGACGCTGGTCGTACGTTTACTGTGTGTAAGTAACCTATCAGTTGAGGCAAGTGTCCGACCGTAAGAGGAAAGACGCTGTGCCAGTTGAGGTAGCAATTACAGTTAGACTGTGGCCGTACAGTCAGAGAAAAGTGATCGCTTGGACGGAAGTAGTCATTTTTCGATGTATGAATGAAAACGCATGTGAGATCGTGAAACAAGCTGAGAAACGAGGGAAGCTGCTAAAGGGACAAGTGACGTCAGCGTAAAGCTGCGCTGAGATTGGTCGGTTAACATAGAACTGTGCTGGGATAGGCGGATTAGCGAGAGTCGTACAGGGATTGGTGGTTGTTATCAAGACGCAAATAAGTAAGAAATATCATACGTGATCAAAATGAAGTGTTTTAAGGGTTTAGGAAAAATCTTTAAAAGAAAAAGGAGAAATTTATATATTGGAGAAGAAGCTCCACCAGAAGGCACACCAGCATATCATATGGCAGTTAATGTAGGCTTACACTCGATATTATGGATTTCCGAGTGGCACAGGCTAACTGAAGGGCAAAAAGAACTGGCGTTCCCAAGATTCGGAACGTTTAAATTAGAAGTGTTGAATCAACTGAAGGCAACAATGCTTTCAATGAGACCTCTACCGAGGCCAACACAATTTGAAGCTCTTGGTGTGTGGTTTAGAACAGCACACGAAAGGGGCGTAAAGAGGCGCCAAGAAAGAGTGAGAAGATCGGTAAAGGCGGTGCAGGAAGCTAAATGGGACGATGAAGCTAAGAAATGGAGGGTGCAGAAGATAGAAGCAGATAAACTGTACCCGATGTTGGAAGTGACGGGAGAAAGGAAACCTCGAGAACAGGAAGATGAGGATAGCGAGTCGGAGGAGGATCTGATAGATAGGCTATTAACAGACAGACCACCTCCATACAGTGGTGAACTTGCGAGTCCCATATTACCGCAAACAGACGGAACTAGGTGGGGGGAATATAAGTCGATCCCAGTAACAGAGTGGGACGCTACCAAGGCTGAGGAGATACCCCAAATTAGTTCGGAACAGAGAGTAGTGGGAAGATTTGTGGTCCAGAAGGCTCCAGAGACGCAATGCGCTAGGTCGTACCAAATGCCGGACGCTTTGCAGGTCCCGGTCACCATAGGCCCTATTGTGTCAATCTACAACCCGGAAGGGGTCCAGCAGGAGGAACAGGCACAATGGGACAATAAAAGAGCAGAAGAAGGGAATAGGAATGCCACAATGAATACCCACCGGCAAATACGAGCACCAATAAGTCGGAGTACCCCATTAGATTCTGCAACGGGTCCCAGAGTAGAACAGCGAGGTCGAAGAGGGTCAATGGATTTGAGGGGTCCTAAACCGAAAACCCATAAGGAATTAAGGGAATACCTGAGAGAATGGGACATGGCCGAAGAAGCACGGAATAGAAGTTTAGAAACGGGATCCGAGTGGAGAGAGCAGGACAACAGGATTCTCTCTCATTATGGAGCTGGTGAAAGCAGCCCCGAGTGGGAGAGAGGAAGTCAAGAAAGCAGAAGAGATATTTGTCCTACTGATAACAGCAATAGGCCAAGGGGCGAAGACAGAAGTACAGGGGGTGGCGAAGTGCCTCGCGTCACCTTCAGTGAAGGGGGACGTAGGACACAGGAGTACCGGAATACCTTTAGGTGCACACACCATGCCCCGGGTGAGGAAGTGAGACATTGGAGTCACGGAAACATGGAGAGTCGCGAAGCGTCTCGACATGCATCTGGTGATAGCGGTCGGAGTCATGAAAACATAGGGAGTCGCGAAACGGCTCGCCATCCATCCGGTGATCACGGAAGAGATCACGGGAACACGGAAGACCGGCGAGGGCCTTTCATATTATTAAGCGACACCAGACAACAAGCAAGTTATAATGGGTTAGAACAGAACGGTGGATCCTATCTCATAGCTGGAGAAACCGAGCCTAGAAGACGGAATGTAGGGTTGGAGGATGGAGCATTATTCCACCATACCCCACGTGAAGACGGAAAGGCTTGGGATCTCGAGGGGTGGGAACGAAGAGAAGGAAGCAGAGCTCTTCATAACTCACCTGTGCTCAGGCGTAGGGCGCATAGTGGAGGTGAGAGAGATATGAGAGAAGAACACAGAACTGAGATGCTGAAAGCGGAAATAAAAGCAAAACGACTTGACGTAATGAGTTTGAAGGCAGATCTGGATGAATTGATTGATGGTACAGTGTCATTAGAGAGATTAGCCTCGTATACACCAGATGAGATACTGTTCCTATCCAAGGATATTACTCGAAGAGCGAGGTCGGCTCATGAGAACTTATCTAATTTGGCAAACAGGTACATGGTAGACCTGTCACGAACTAAGGCTTTACAGAGCAACCATAGGTTAACATGCACAGATCAGGATTTGGATGACCGTAGAACGATCGCGCTGAAGGTTCACATAAGGGAATTGATCATAAGTATCAGGATATGGAGAGATCTGGATAGATGGGAGGAAAGATGGTCCAAGAAGGGCTCCGTTAGACGGAGTGTGCTTGAGAAGTCCCAGGACGCAGACTTGATGCGAATGGAAGCCTTCCCTTTGCGAGAAATCGCGAATGGAAGCTACGTTCATGTGCCCTGGAGTAGGGGGGATTTGGCGGCATTTACCAATTCCTTCCCAAAGCTTAGGGATAATCCTGTTGAGTGGTATAAGCAGGTAGAAAGATTCGTGAAGATCTCGAAGGTACTGTGGATCGATTTGAACACACTGTTCGATATCGTAGTACCCGGAGACTTGTGGACGGCGTGCAAGCTCAGTGTTGAATGGCCTACCTGTGAGCCACCGAGAGATACTCGGACAAATGGTCCATCACTTAGAGTCATGGAGAAATACGAAAGGGTAATAACATGGCTAAAAGAGAAGGTGCCGGTGCAAGACATAGACTGGGTAAAGATAGACCGAACTACTCAGGAGCCGAAAGAGACAGTTCATGAGTTTTATGAGAGATTACTGAAAGCATTCAAGCAGTACAGCGGGTTAGACGTAATGGATCCCAAGGACATTGGACAGTTTGTTTCAAAGTTTGTCCTCGGATTGAGACCAGAAATATGCCTAATGATCCAGCAGCATCTGATCTGTTGGCAAAACAAACCTTTAGACGAGATTTTGAGATACGCAAGGTATTGTAGTGACGAGATAGACTCTAAGGCAAAGAAGCTTAAAGAAAAGTTAATGCTAGTGCAAATGCAAGCTGCTGGGAAGGATAAACAGCGGCAGCAGGGAACAGGAACGCCGGCAAAGAAACAGAATAATCAGAGCAGAGATGAGGAAGAAAGACCAAGACCGAGAATGGATATCGCGACACTGAAAAAGACGACGAGATGTCATCAGTGTAACGAAGTGGGACATTGGAGACGCGAGTGTCCTTACAATGTTGAGTCAGGAGAATTAGAGCGGGAGGAGGAGGAGGTTCAGCACAACGTGGTTAAGGGAGCCACAGTCCCGAAGGGCAAGTTTGTCAAAGGGGGGACTCAGACTCCTCGAGCCCCGTTTCCTCAACCACCTCGCATCTCAGACGGAGGGAAAACCTACAGACAGATGCCATTGTTTGTAGGAGGAGAGGAATGCTACTACGTTGATCCTCTTACAGGGCAGCGGGCGAGTAGGGAAGAAGACTGCACTCTAGGAGCCGCCTTGGAAGTAGATCAGAGAGGACCGTACGTAGAGGCGGAAATAGCGGGATGTCCTACAACCTTTTTGGTGGATACAGGGGCCACTCGATCCACGTTAAGATCTGCGGTAGTCCCGGGTCTGCCAATATCAGGAGAAACGGTACAGGTGGTAGGAGTCGCGAACAAAAGGATGACAAATCCCTTGACCGAACCAGTGTCAGTAAGAATAGGGAATTACAGTGACGAACATCAGTTCGTGATCTGCGATTCTAGTCCTGTGTGCTTACTAGGGAGAGATTTGCTGTGCAAACTAAATTGCACGATACATTGCACACCAGAAGGAGTAGAAGTGCAGACCAATGATGAGGACGCTGATTTTAAAGTCGTAAACTCAAAAGAGTGTGTGGAACTTTATCCTACCTTGACAGTGGAGGAGCTTCCACAAGACTTGAGAGAGAAGGTCTCAGCTGAGGTATGGGATTTTACTGGGGAAGAAATAGGATTGATTAAAGGAGTAGAACCGGTAAAAATCTTGGTAAGACCCCATGCTGAGTATCCAAGAACACCACAGTATAAGCTAACGCCAGAGACGATTGCAGGGATCAAGCCTGTGATCGAATCCATGATTAAGCAGGGAATACTGAAGGAGATCGTGGGTAGTCCATGTAACTCCCCGATCATGGGTTTGCAGAAACCTAGTGGAAAATACAGGATAGTGCAGGATCTCCGAAAGATTAATAACATTGTTGTTTCATGTTGTCCAGTGGTACCGAATCCTTCAGTGATATTATTTCAGATACCGTTCCAAGCTGAATGGTTTAGAGTGATAGATTTGTGCCAGGCTTTCTTTTCGATACCGTTGGATGAAGAGAGCCAATATCTTTTCGCTTTCAAACTGGAAGATCGCGTCTTAACATGGTGTCGTATCCCTCAGGGGTATACAGAAAGCCCGTCGATCTTTAACCAGTTATTGAAACGAAATCTTGAGAGTCTAGTACTGCCCAAGAATTCAGTTCTGGTTCAGTACATAGACGACCTCCTGGTTGCGTCAGAAACTGAGGAAGCTTGCAGAGAAGACACCATCACCTTGTTAAATCACTTGGCCGAGAACGGACACAAGGTGTCCCCAGGTAAATTGCAATATTGTAAGACTGAGGTGCAATACTTGGGCCATAGGATTGAAAAGGGAAAGCGGAAGGTGTCTCCAGACAGAATAGAGGCGATTATGAAAATGAACGCGCCTAAGACACAAAGAGAAGTCAGGATGTTTCTAGGTATGGTCGGTTATTGTCGACAGTGGATAGCAAACTTTTCACTGAAGGCCAAACCGTTATTGCAACTGACGCACAAAGGAGTAAGTGATCCGGTACCATGGGACAAAGATTGTTTGATGGCGTTTCTGCAGCTGAGGGAGGATTTATGTCGCGCCCCGGCTTTAGGAATGCCAGATTATAAGAAACCTTTTTTGCTTTACTGCTGCGAGAGAGAGGGATGCGCTTTAGCGGTATTAGCACAGGTCCACGGAGATGCGCGTAGGCCAGTGGCGTACTTTTCGGCTACATTAGATCCAGTAGCCGCAGCGTTGCCCGGATGTCTCAAATCCGTAGCTGCAACGGGTGTCAGCATTGAACGATCTGAGAGCGTAGTTATGGGTCATCAGTTAGAGGTGTATGTACCACATTCTGTAGAACTGTTAATGACCAGGACTAAGACTCAGCATCTGACGAATAGCAGGCTCACACGCTACGAGCAGGTCATACTGGCTGCCGAGAATGTGACCCTAAAGAGATGCTCTGTCTTGAATCCTGCAACTTTGATGCCACTTCCGAACGAAGTGGACGATGAAAATTGTACAGAGCATGACTGCCTCGATGTGACTGAACTATGTACCAAACCACGACCTGATATCGTAGATGAGCCATTGACAGACCCAGACGAAATTTTCTTCGTTGATGGTTCATGCGTAAGAAACGATGTCGGTCAGCTGAGAGCAGCTTATGCAGTATGCACGATTACCAGAGTTATAGAAGCCGCTTGCCTGGAAGGAGTCCACTCCGCACAGGTAGCTGAAATTGTGGCTTTGACTCGTGCTTGCCTAGCAGGCGACAGACTTCGAGTCACTATATACACCGATAGCCAGTATGGTTTCGGCGTAGTTCATGATTACGGGCAGTTATGGTCTCAGAGAGGTTACATGACCTCCTCGGGTTCTCCGATTAGGAATGGAGAATTCGTGGAACTTCTGTTAGAGGCTTTGCAAAAACCTATGGCCATAGCCGTGGTCAAATGTGTAGCACATACCAAAAATGTTGATTTTGTATCGCTAGGAAACAGATACGCAGATGAAGTAGCGCGTTACTGTGCAGAGCAGGGATATTCTCACACTGATGTGAAAGTGGGGGGAATCCAGGAAAGAACTGAATTGACTATGTTACTAGATACTGTAGATACATGGGATGAATTGAGAGCAGTACAGGAAAATGCACCAGATGAGGAGAAAAAGAGCTGGGAAACAGCAGGTTGCGGGAAAAGTGAGATGAACTTTTGGGTTTCTGCTGACGGAAGGGCAGTTTTACCAAATGAACTCATTAGTCCAATGGCAAGGAAATTGCATGGATCAGCACACATAGGAAGAGATGCTATGGTGAGAGTATTCAGACAAACGTGGTTCAATCCTAAGTTTAGAATAGCGGCAGAAGCAGTGTGTCAGCGATGTACGATCTGTCAGCAACTAAATGTGGGAAAGAGAACACCAGTTACCTTGAGTCATATAGGAAGGTCTGGGGGGCCTTTCAATAGGATGCAGATTGACTTCATAGAAATGCCTCCATGCAACAGACTCAGATACGTTTTAGTGATTGTCTGCATATTTTCTAGATGGGTTGAGGCTTACCCTACACGTAGGTGCGATACACTTACAGTAGCAAAATTGTTGCTTAGAGAGTTGATACCGAGGTTTGGGGTGCCATCCTCTTTGGAATCGGACAGAGGAACTCATTTCAATAGCGAAGTGGTGAAGATGCTGTGTTCAGCTTTGAATATTGATCAGAAGTTACACTGCAGCTATCGACCAGAAGCTTCAGGGATCGTAGAGCAAATTAACAGTACTATCAAGTCCAGACTGGCTAAAGTTTGTTCGTCGACATCCCTGAGTTGGCCAGACGCACTTCCAGTAGTTCTTATGAGCATACGTAGCACACCTGATAGAAGAACAGGCCTCTCTCCACATGAAGTGCTAATGGGGAGAGCCATGAGATTGCCATCGGTTCCGACTGCAGCGCTAGTGAACATCACAGACGATTTGATCTTGGACTACTGCAAGGGACTATCTGATGCCGTTAATTCTGTGTCCCTCCAGGTCCAGGCTGCAGAGGTTCCGTCAGTACAAGACTTGTGCCATGACCTGAGTCCAGGAGATTGGGTCCTGGTGAAGAGGCATGTCAGGAAGAACTGCTTAGACGTGCGTTGGCGAGGACCGTTTCAAGTCATACTTGTAACGAATACCGCAGTGAAGTGTGGAGGCCTGCCGAACTGGATACATGCCTCACACACCCGAAGAGTGCCAACACCTCCAGAAGACACAGCTCCTCTCTCGGATGGGAATCCGGCGGGAAGCGGAGAAGCCATAGAGGGGAAAAGCCAAGCTGTGGAGGTGATCGAAGAAGCTGAAACTGTGTTGGAACAGGACGACGAAGGTCAGGACACGAGTGGGACCGAAGTCGCCTCAGGAGAAGAAAGTAATTGGGAGTCCGACACAGATATTGAGCAAACTGAGAGTGACCAAGAGACGGGTCCTGGAACAAGGAGCGGAAAGACGGAAGGCAACGAAGCCATTTGGCCAGAGAGAAGGAAAAGGCCAAGTTCGGAAGGAAAGAACGAAAGAACTCTTGCTCCTATCGCTGAAGAATCGGATCAGGAGGAAGAGACGACAGATTCAGGAACTGAGAGTCCACGAAGATCAAGAAGGGTACGTGTGCCCTGCAGAAGGTACGCCACCCCAGAGTGGACTTATCTAGCAGATGTATTGGGGACAGAAATCTGGGAGAGTGAAGAGCGTGAAAGTAATCGATCTCGATCCATTTGTGGCAGTGGAGATATGGATGTTGGCACCTGGACTCGAGACTGAGGGGTTACTGACTTTCACACTTCCCATACCCCCACGTTTGAGTAAAACTCAAGATCTAGTGCTAAAAAGATTACAGTTTCCAACAGCTGGTCAACAAATGACAGAAGAAGAAGAAAAAGTTATTCGCTTTGAACTATTAATAATTGTTGTGAAAGCTGCAGGTCCGAAAATAATTGTTGATGCATAAAAGACTTTTGTACGTATGTTATAAAGGGAAGAAGATAACCTAGCACCGAGTGGAAAGAAGAATAAAATTAGGGATTACATTTAGAGGACGGAGAAGGGCTAGGGTTGTCTGCTGCTAAGAAGAGAAAAAGACATTGTGATGAAAAAAGATACCTGTTGATAAAAAGCACTTTTAAGACTGTGAAAGTACATAAGCAACCAAAGACTGCAACAGGAAACCTTTTGCTAAAGTAACGAGGTACGCTGTTGGATGACATGGAGAACGGCAACCCAAACAGAAAAGCTAGATGGATAGTAGGTACACTTATAGCAATAGTGATATTCCTTATAATTTTAGTAGTAACGATATCTTACCTGACAGGACATGAGAATGATAAAAGAATAGCGAATGTAAAAATTGTAACGACCTTGAAACCTGCTCTTGTGGGAAAGAAGGAGGAGAGCACTGTTATACGTGAAAAGGCGTTACTTGCAGATGAAGCTCGTAGATTACACGTAGACGAGTCACAGGGAAACTTTAGGTCAAATGCGTATGCAAAATTATTGTACGAATATATCGATGCCATGGAGGCCAAAGATTGCTATGTTTGTATGCAATTGCCGGCTTCTGTAGACGAAGGCATTAGATATCACCATCTCCCATTGACTTATGGGATAACATGTAGTTTACTGCTCAGTATATTTTATGGTAGAGAAGGATTTGAGTACTACTTTTCAAATTATGATTCGGTACTGCCTGAAGTTCCGAATTATAAACAAATGAATAAGTGGGACTACTACAAAAAGGAGGATAGATTAGCAAAATTCTTTCTTCCTTGGGACACATTAGATACATCATATGCACGTAGAAATAATCTGACTTGCAAAGTATCAGAAGTGGAGAAAAGATTTATAGCACAAGTAGATGATCGATGCAGACGGCAGAAGATTCTAAAAATGTCAGGACAATGGAAAATAGACTGGACAGAAGAAGAGAAGGCACATAAAAAGAAAGGTAGCAATGGTCCAATAGCATTGGATAGAACGCAGAAAGGAAAGTTATGTTTAGCTCGAAGCAAAACGTATTACGAGAGTGAATTTGTAGGTGAGGTTAGTTGCGAGCACTCTTTTAAATTAGAGTACTATACGAAAGATTTTATGAAGGGAATGCAAGCTATTCCGAATGTGTATTTTGTATGTGGGAGAAATGCCTATGTAAAACTGCCTGACAATTGGTATGGTTCGTGTTACTTGGCAATTGTCTTCCCCAAAATATATCATGCAAAGGATTTAGCGATTATAGAAGGAAAGGCTTCGAGGAGGACGAAAAGGGAAGTAGGAGATGCAGAAGTAGTAGGAGATGTATTTGGAGCGATGTTTCCATTGTTAGGTTTGATTCTTAACGATGTTAAGATTAGAAGGATAGCGACAGTCGTGGATAGATTGTCTGCTAGTACTGCAAGATCATTAATGTTAGTAGAAGGTGAGATGCAGTCGATTAGAGCAATGGTTTTACAGAACAGACTTGCTTTAGATGTGATATTAGCAAAGGAAGGCGGAGTTTGTAAAGCTTTGAAAGTTCAGGAATGTTGTACTTATATTCCTGATAATTCAAAACCACTTGAGAAAGTCATACAGAACATTACACAGATTCATCAAGAAATTGAAGATTTATCAAAAGTAAATGTTTGGGAAAAAGTAGGAAATGGAGTGGGAAAGGTTGGAAGTTGGTTTGCTAATCTAGGCAAAAGTATAGTTTGGTATATTTTAAAGCCTGTATTAATAGTATTAATTTGCATAATTACATTATTAGGATTAGTAAAAATGTGTAAGTGGTATAGGTCGAACCAGTTACAAAGATCGATGAGAGACCAAGAAAGGAGACTAGCTGTTCTACAAGATCAACAGTATAAAAGTCTGAGAACACTTGAATCGATAAAAAGAGGAACTGATGTAACTAGTTCGGTATAAATGATGTATTCAAATTGTTTTTAGTGATGACTCCTAAAAGTCATCAAAGGGGGGAACTGAGAGAGCGCAATTTGAATGCAAAGTACATCGTAGCCATATTTAGACGTATATGTTATAAACGAAGGAATGAAACATATATCGTAATGTAAAGTTGACAATTATGACATAAAAGCCAACGAATGTGATAACCTGTTATAGGAAACGTAAATGTATTCACATGTTAAAATGCATTAGATTTAGAAGGCCTGTATACATGATGGGTAATGTAGAGATGCTTATGAAAGGTAGAACGTGCACAGTAGAATTCGTGTACGTGTGTAACTTTAAAATGGAGAAGCGGCGAGAAATGTAATGTGGAAAAGCATAAACATAGTGAAATGTAACGTGGAGAAATGTAGGGAACGTACATGATAATGTAACCAAGGAGAATGCATAAATTATATTCTATGTAGTCGTATTCTATGTATTATATATTTGATGTAGAATGTATTTAAGTATAACTAGGGCTTTTCCTAAAAGTACGAATATATAAATGTATGCCAAAGGTTATACTGTATAGAGGGTTTCTGTAAGAATGTTGGAAGGGTTTAGGTCATTTGTGTTTATAACCTGACTGACCAAGAGTTCGAAGGAGCATAGTCACAAGAATGTAATTTAGAGGGTTTGTAAAAGTCGTAAATAGCTTGATGTGGACGTGAGAGCCGAGAAGTCTAGCACTTGTTAGATTTAAGGTGACAATGCCGGACGGAACTTATTGCTCGAACGTGAGGAGAGGCACTTGTTGAGGTGGACTATGTTTTGACAAGACCATTCACATGATCTAGAAGGTTAAGAAGTGTACAGATAAGTTAAGACCTTGTCTAAGTTTCTATGACACTTGAGCTGAAAGAGTCAATAAAAGTCGACGATGAGATGATGAAGATGACATCGAAAGGAGAAGGGTCAACTTAAACGAACGACGCAAGGAATGGACCAATGGAAGAAGCAGGAAGTTGACATCATCGGGGGAAGTCCGTGGTGGGCGTCAAGGGGCGTTCCACCCACACGGTGATTGTGTATTTTAGGGACAGCACCCCGGGGAGGAGAGAGCGATCAGGGAAGAGCAATGTGAGGAGGTAGCAATTGGGAGATTAAGAACAGCGAGACGAATTGCTCAGAGCAAGGGCGAAGGGTAGATGCCTTGAGCAGATGCGCTAAGACATCAGAGCGCAAGGGAGCAGTAGGCCGAGGACCCTTAGAGAGAACGGATGGGTAGGCAGAGAGGGTACTGCTTCTGAAACTTAAGATTTCCTTTAGAGGCTAAAGAGAGTTTGAACTTCTTTGGAAGTCAAACTGCTGACACTTTTTTTGGGAAGAAACTTGCGAAGTAGGGTTGACACATAGTATAGAGTAGGGACAGATTAACTTGATGATTGTTTTTATTTTACTGCAGATGACGCAGAAGGAACCACTTCACACCGAAGCTTAAGAGGCTGATATTGTAGCTGATTTTGTATTTTGTATACTTTGAGATTTTATCCTGAGTGGATAGTATCGTATCCAAATTAATCTTTATATAAACTCTTAAAACTTTATCAGTTGTAAGTGGTTCTTCAGAGTGGCGTCAGTTAATGGGGTTTGTCTAGCCAAGGCGGGGGTGGTCCTTTCCTCAATGACAGATACGAGCGGTCCAAAACAGATGAATGGGATTCTTTATCAAATTTATCATAATTATAAATTGATATCAAAATCTCATTCCCCGCACTTGCATTTCCAGATGGTCCCCGAAGATCCGAGCCTGGCAGAAGAGCTATAAATGCAACCTGAAATATTCCTAGAAGACACTTCGTTTTTTTAAAATTTGTGCAGCTGTTTTCATTCAGACATTTTGAATAATGTCCACTGCCTGTCTGTTTTACTGGTCAGCACTAGAAAGGATGCCTTTTAGCCATAACTACATTTAAAATAAACTGCACTGACACCTATTCCTCATGGATGGAGACAGCATCTTCCAGACATAGAGGTGGGCGGTAATGAAACATCCCATCCAATCCGGTGTGTCCACCTCACAGTCCCCGCCTACTCATTTGGAGGTCAGGAGAGCTCAGCTCCTCTGGAGGAAAAAACGTTGTGGGCGCCAAAAGTCAGTGTGAATAATGCTAATGTAGGGTGACACAACCGATTCCAGTGGTTTGGATCCACAAACTCTACTATGACGATAACAAACAGAACAAGCATTGGAAATGCAATAGGTCTCGCATCATTAGTTAGTGCTTTTAGAATTGTTTATGGGTTTTTTTTGTAAATGTTTAGCATTTTTGTTTCCTGTAGCCAATGCTAAAGAATTACAAATAAAAAAAGCCATAAACATTTCTAAAAGCTCTAACTGAAATGGTCTGAGACCTATTGCACTGTGTGAGGGTGAGGGGTTGAGGGTGAGTGAGGGTGAGGGTGAGGGTGGGTGAGGGTGAGTGAGGGTGAGGAGTTGAGGGTGAGTGAGGGTGAGTGAGGGTGAGGGGTTGAGGGTGAGTGAGAGTGAGGGTGAGTGAGGGTGAGGGTGAGTGAGGGTGAGTGAGGGTGAGGGTGAGTGAGGGTGAGGGTTTGAGGTTGAGGGTGAGGTGTTGAGGGTGAGTGAGGGGTTGAGGGTGAGTGAGGGGTTGAGGGTGAGTGAGGGTGAGGGTGAGTTAGGGTGAGGGGTTGAGGGTGAGTGAGGGTGAGGGGTTGAGGGTGAGTGAGGATGAGTGAGAGTGAGGGTGAGTGAGGGGTTGAGGGTGAGGGGTTGAGGGTGAGTGAGGGTGAGGGTGAGTGAGGGGTTGAGGTTGAGTGAGGGTGAGGGTGAGTGAGGGTTGAGGGTGAGGGGTTAAGGAACATGAGGAACTGCCCACATGACCGGGAGGAAATGGAGCAAAAACAAACGGCTTATCCAGCGAAAAACAGTTCGTGTTTTCTACTTTGCAATCCCCATGCAGTAAATAGAAGTCGTTCCATCTTTGAAACTGCAGTAAATTGCCAAAATGCGACAGCTTAGATTGATAACACCAATTGCAATACACATGTCTTTATAGTTAAATAAAAAAAGCAGAGCCCTACCAAGAAAATATTTAACTATAGTAAAAGACAAGACGGAGGGAAGAGAGAGAAGGGGAGGGGGGAGGAGAAATGCGACACGGCGGGCAGGGGAGGGGGCGGAGCGGGGGCCTGGAGTGCGGCTGAGGGAACTGATGTGCACACTGCCCACGCACACCTGAAAAATAACATTGACACTGTAGGGACAAGATCACTCACACAACCCCTGGTAACAATGAAAGCACCCTCATGCCAAATTACCCTCTGAAGCCCTGGAGCGGCCCAACCAAAAAGTGAACGATGACGTGTAACTATTCCTGAAATTAGTTAAGAAATGAACAGATTACTGCTCAGGCGCACTGTTCAGCACTGTGTTCCTCTCATTATGTTTACGCCACCATTTCACAGAACCGTAATTCTGGGGACGAAACTTTGTTTTACTCCAATGTAACTGGCGTAATTTCAGGAATTTTATGTTACACTTGTTACATACAATTCCCAAATTATGCAATTTCCCGCCATTTTCAGTAAAAATGTACCAAGCGCTGTGGGTAGCCTCACGGAAACGCTGCCCTGAACTGACTTGGGGCTCATGTATGAAATCAGAACAATGTTTGCCGACTTGCTCAGTGCGATGGCCGAGCTCTGGAAACATGGGCTAAATATAAATATTCCAGCTTAGGGAGTGCAGCGCCTTCCGTGTCTCTGTGTAAAGAACGAGGAGCTTTGAGTGCAGTTCCCAAGTTCTCGAAGTACGGACTGGCCTGTAAATGGCTCCGCTTAAGATCGCACTGTTTGCATTGAACATGGCGCTCTGAGTGCGCCGCTGTGGGAAGATGGGCAAGTCTGCAGGGAACAGGGTCAACTGCTGTGTATTGTTTACAAATCAGAGTTCGTGATGAGAGGATTGTCCTCAAAGGCTCACAGCCTTGTAGGATAGTCAAAACACAGCTTTTAAACAAACGCTGCGAGCTGTGATTTTCAGCAAATTGCGAGGCAGGGACACCGGTCTCTGCCAGCAACTCTTCAGCCTTATAGCGAGGGCATGAGAGACTACCTGCACAGCCCTCTGTTCCTGTCCACGTGGCTCCGCTGTGTTGCTGGAGCCCGTGATTGATTGAAATGGAGGGGGGAGAGAGAGCGGTGGGGTGGAGGAGCAGGGTAAATACATACAAAAATTAAAGCAGAACCAGCGCGACGCACATGAAAGAGAAAACCTCAGACAATAAAAAAAACGCTTACAATAATAAACTGCCCCGAAGCCATAATGACCATTGAAGATGTCAGAGCGATCTACATCGACGCGACATGGCAGGCAGGGGAGGGGGCGGAGCGGGGGTGTGGGAGGAGTGCGGGAACAGACGGCGAGGGGAGGAGAGTAGGAGGAGGAGAGTAGGGGAGGCACGGCCTAGCGGGCGTGCAATCAAGAAGTGAGGGGGGAGGGGGGAGAGAGAGCGGTGGGGTGGAGGAGCAGGGTAAATACATACAAAAAATAAAGCAGAACCAGCGCGACGCACATGAAAGAGAAAACCTCAGACAATAAAAAAAACGCTTACAATAATAAACTGCCCCGAAGCCATAATGACCATTGAAGATGTCAGAGCGATCTACATCGACGCGACATGGCAGGCAGGGGAGGGGGCGGAGCGGGGGTGTGGGAGGAGTGCGGGAACAGACGGCGAGGGGAGGAGAGTAGGAGAGTAGGGGAGGCACGGCCTAGCGGCCATGCAATCAAGAAGTGAGGGGGTGGGAGAGTAGTCAAGGCAGGCGGCTGGGGGCATGTGCACGCGCTTTTAAGCTCAATGCGCATGCGCATTGAGCTTAAAAGTCACGGGCACTGCAAGGAATCGCCACGATTCCTTGCAAGTTGGATAAAGAGTGGATAAGCCCCCATAGTCTCGCTTGCTCGATGCGCATGCGCATCGACAGGCGAGAACTAAAAATTGCACAAATGTCTCCCCCGTGCTTTGACAAAGCTCACAGTGAGTGGGGAAGATGTGATTTTGCCATGGAAAGCTCCCTCTTTGGAGGGGAGCTCTGTATTCCAAAGAGACAAAAGTGCCTACCAGTGTGCGGTGCTCCGATGGCTCGATAGAACTGCCTTCACTTTTCTTCGTAGAAGAGGCTTCAGGCCAGCTCAGCGGCGCACTGTGCATAAGGGCCATATTGTGAATATGGCACACTTTCACTGCTTGTGCCAAAGCGCCAGGGCTTTAAGTGGACCAGGTCTCACTGGGTCTGGGCACCAGCAGTTTTTTTAAGGGGGCCTCGGAACGGGTCTGTATCAGGCTCTGTTTTGTGCCCTGGCACAGGCGGTCCAGTTTTTTTTTCCGGACTGCAGTGACCGCAGGCACATGGGCACATCAATGTGCGTGTGGTGAGTGCTGTAGAGGAAGGGAAATCCTTTAAAGAGAGTCATTTTCTCTCTGGATTTCCCTTCTGTTTTTTAAACTCAGGAGCAGCAACATTGTGGTGGTGTCACCATGGCTTTAAGTGGAAGTTTTTTCAATATTATATACAAGCTATAATTGCTGCTTATTTATCTTATGCAACTAGCAACCATTGACAAAGCCAATAGTCCTGACTTGCAGGTCAGAGCGACCTCTGACCCTGCTCGCAGGCAGGTCGCTCCCCACGCCGCTGTACTGCCTCGGTCTGTACTGGTGTTATCTCTGCTGCACTGCATTGTCTGCCTGATTGTTTTTGTTTGGTTGTAACCTGCCATTTTTTTCTACCACCTTGTTGTAACTTGCCTCTTTGCTCCTCCCCTGTCTTTCTGTAACGTACCTTTATCTCCCTCCTTGTTCCCCCCTGCCAGTTCCATGCCCGATTTGCCTTCTGTTCCCGCCACTTGGCACCCGTTCTTTTCCCGCTCTTCCCGCCGTTGCGTCTCTGTGGCCCGCCCCCCTGCTCACTCATTCGCCATCCCGCTCCCGCCTCCCAGCTGCTCCTCCCTCCCAACTCCCCTCATATGGAGGCCGCACAGAGGGTGTGCCGCTGGCAAGCCCGCCTGAGCCCGTCCGCGCCTGGACCGCACCCAGCGCCTGAACCCGTGGAGCCTGCATACGCCACGACACCCGACTCTGCTACGATGCCAGCACCCTCCACACACTCAACATCAGACGATCCCGCAATTGCTGCCTGGCCACCTTGAAGTGCACCCAAGGACCCTTTCGCTGCCGGAACTGCAGCTTCACAAGCACCCGGCCCGCCAACCCACCTATCAAAGAACTCAACCACCTCAGATGCATCCTTCTCAACACCCGCTCCGCACGCAAACACGTCCTCGAACTCTGGAACCTACTCGACTCCAACACCGCAGACGTTGCCTTTCTGATGGAGACCTGGCTGAACCTCTCCTTGGCCCCCAACATCGCCATAGCCATCCTGGAAGGCTATAAGATCACCCGCAAAGACCGCACCAATGGAGTAGGAGGAGGAATCTCCATTGTCCACAGGAACACTCCCAAAGTCTCGACCAACACTGACGACACCCTCAGCACCGCTGAAAACCTGCACTTCCAGATCCACACCAACCCCAACACCACCCTCAGAGGAACCCTCGTCTACAGGCCCCCGGACCCCGAACACAGTTCAGCAACTCCATCGCCGACTTAGTCAGCACACACGCCCTGGCCTCCATGGACTACATCCTCCTCGGGGACCTGAACTTCCACCTCGAGAACAACAATGACATTAACTCCACCACCCTGATCGACAACCTCGCCAACCTCAGACTCAAAAAACTCGTCCCAACACCCACCCACTCCGACAGCCACATGCTTGACCCCATCTTCTCCGCAAGCTCCCACGTCTACTTCAACCACACCACTGAGCTCCACTGGACCGAGCACCATTGCACCCACTTCACCTTCCGGAAACCCACCACCGCACCACTACACCCAACAGATACTGCGCTGCTGCTGGAGCAAAATCACCAAAGAGGACCTATCCACCACCCTCGCCCGGAGCCCACCCACAGACCCGACCGACCCCGCCGCCGCCGCTCACAACCTCAGACAGTGGATCAACGACTGCTCCAACACCCTCACGGAGCTCAAGAAGCCCTTCAACAGCCACTCCAGCATGAAAGCCAGCTGGTTCACCGAAGGCCTCCAGGCCTCCAAGGAAACCCGTTGAAAGCTGGAGAAGAACTGGATTCATGAACGAACACCGGAAAGCTATGCAGCCCAGAAGAACGGCACCCGCAGACACCACCACCTCATCAGATCCGCCAAAAGGGCCTCCTTTAAAGTCCGCCTAGACAACAATGCACACAACAGCAAAAAGCTCTTCAACATCGTGAAGGAACACTCCAAACCCAGCTCCAACACCAACGACATCCCACCTTTGCAAGACCTATGCGACTCCCTGGCCACCTTCTTCCACTGCAAGATCACAGACATCCATGACAGCTTCAACGCCGTGAACAACTCGGATATCACTGAGACACCCGCCCCCACGACCACCACCCACACCAACCACCTGCTCTCCTGGACCAACATCAATAACGACGACACATCAAGATTATGAGCACCGTCCACTCCGGATCCCTGTCAGACCCTTGCCCACACCACATCTTCAACAAAGCCAGCACCACCATCGCACCCCACCTCCGGAAAGCCATCAACATCTCCTTTGAGACATCTCCATCGACCTTCCTGGAGATCTGGAAGCACGCAGAGATCAACGCCTTACTCCAGAAACCCAAGGCAGACACCAAGGACCTCAAAAACTTCCAACCCATCTCCCTGCTCCCGTTCCCGGTGAAGGTAATCGAGAAGGCAACACACGACTGATCAGCTTCCTCGAGGAGAACAGCATCCTAGACCTTTCCCAGTCCGGGTTCCACAGCAACTACAGCACTGAAACTGCCCACATCGCCACCACCAATGACATCAGGACCCTGCTAGACAATGGAGAAACTGCAGCCCTCATCCTCCTGGACCTGTCGCAGCCTTCGAAGCGGTCTGCCACCGCACACTACGAAAACGCCTCCACGATGCCGGAATATAAGAGAGGGCCCTGTACTGGACCACCTCCTTCCTCTCCGGCAGAACACAGAGCGTGCGCCTCCCCCTTCTGCTCCAAAGCCACCGAGATCATCTGCAGCAAACCCCAGGGCTCATCCCTCAGCCAAACGCTGTTCAACATCTACATGGCACCACTCACCCACGTCGCCCAACTGCATGACCTCAACAACATCTCCTACGCCGATGACACCCAGCTGATCCTCTCCCTCACCAAGGGCCCCCACACCGCCAAACCAACCTCCATGAAGGAATGAAGGACGTCACCGATTGGATGAGGAACAGTTGACTGAAGCTGAACTCAGACAAGATGGAGGTCCTCATCCTCGGACCCACCCCTTCGGCCTGGGACGACTACTGGTGGCCGACTGCACTAGGAACAGCCCCAACGCCCACCAACCACGCACGCAACCTAGGGGTCATCCTCAACTCCAACCTCCCATGACGAAGCAGGTTAACGTCGTCTCTTCCTCCTGCTTCAACACCCTCTGCATGCTCCGCAGGATCTACAAGTGGATCACCACAGAAACAAGAAGGACGGTAACCCAGGCCCTCGTCAGCAGAAGACTGGACTACAGAAACGCCCTCTACACAGGATCCTCGGCCAAACTCCTGAAACAGCTCCAACGCATCCAGAATGCCTCCGCATGCCTGATCCTTGACATCCCTCGCTGCAGCCACATCACACCCCACCCGAGAGACCTGCACTGGCTCCCCGTCAACAAGAGGATAACCTTCAAGCTCCTCACTCACGCACACAAGGCACTCCACAACACCGGACCACGTACCTCAACAGTCGACTCAGCTTCTACACCGCCACCCACCAGCTCCATTCCACAGACCGCGCCCTCGACTCTGTCCCCCGCATCCAGAGAGTGACCACTGGCGGCAGATCATTCTCCCACCTCGCCGCCAAGACATGGAACACCCTCCCCATCTGCCTACGGCAGAACCAAGACCTAATCACCTTCAGAAGACTCCTTAAGACCTGGTTCTAGGAACAGTAGCAGCACTCCCCCCTTTAGCATCTTGAGACCCTCAGAGGTCGGTAGTGCGCTATACAAATGCTATGATTAATTGATTGATTGATATGATGTGACTTGTTGTATCATATATCTGGATGCAATGACAGGAACAGCAAAATACAAGTCGGGCGGCACACTGTGCAAAAGATTTTTAGCTTACATGTTTTTAAGACACGCCCTTAATTACATTGACCATGCCCCTTTGAGAGACCTCCCAGTTTTTTCATCCCACTTAAAGCCCTGCATAGCGCACCTTTCAAAAGGTGTGCCAGGAGCAAACAGGGACAGTACACCGTATTTCAAAGTATGAGCAGCCCCTAGGGCAGCAGTGAACCCGTACTGTCCCCAGGGTAGCGCATTCAAGGGAAATACAGAGCAGGGGTCATATTGCAGAAAGTACCCCAGGAGAGCAACAGGCATGTGAGCCCACTTTGTGCTCCCAGGGGGTACTTTGGTATTACAGAAGGGGCTTTAGATGCTTGTGTGGTCCCTTCTGTAATTCTGATAGCACTGATGCACATGTAGCACCAGTGCTATCACAAGAGGGCATTCCCTCATTTGCACCGGGACGGGCCCTGTGTTAATCAGTGAATCTCTTTGCCTCTGCACTCACTCTGTATCATGTATGCGGGCGCAAAGGCAAAGAAGCTGTGAGGACGTGCACTGAAAGAGGGTCACATGTAATAAAATAACATAAAAGGTGGTGCACTGTCAGCGTGGCCCCTGATTGCAGCTCTGAGGAGTGGGAAAGAGGGTCCCATGAACTCTCAGACATCCCCCTGCAGTAAGGTGCTGTCACCCACTCCAACCACCTGCAAGGGGATCCCTGTCTCCTCTCTAAAGTGCAGGTGGGTGTTGCCTGTGCAATGAAGCATAAAGCGGCTGGTCGGAGCAGCTGCTCCATACCTCACTGAATTAATTGCCCCCAGGGTTGCCATGAATTTGTGGATACCCTGAGGGCAGCACATTCATTGTAATCTGGTGCACTGTTCAAGTTTGCACCATGGTTTAAACTGGTATACTGGTGCAGACATGAACAGTGCGCCTGATTCAAAATATGGGTCCAGCTATTTAAAAGTTGCTCCGTGCTTCACATTGCAGGCAGCAACCTGAGCAGCAACCTGAGGAGAGAGGGATCCCCTTGCAGGCGTGTGCAGTGAGTGACTGCACTCACCTACAGATGAATGTCTGGGGGGGGTGTTTGGGACCGCCTTTTTTCCTTCTGGAGGGGTGCCTTTAGGAGGCTCACTGAAAGTGAGCTACCTTTTGTTGTATTTATAATACAGTGCTGCATGGCACAAGGATTGACTGACGCATCTGTTGGCACAAAAGTGATGCCTTGCTGGAGTTGCTCATAAAAGGGACTCAACTCCAGCAATGTGCCACAACACATAGGTGAGTCCCATACAAAAAGCCCTGTTGTGTAGCATTTTGGGTTTCAAGGTTAATTTACTGATTCATGCCCTTATATAGGTATAATTCACATTGCCCTTATATAGACATAGAAATCTTACCCATATTTAGACATAACCCATCCAGTCCAAATACAGGCATGGCTACTTCCACTAGTTCCAAAAAGCCACAACGATTTCTTGAAAAACTCGGCTTCAGCAGTCAGGGACATCCCCTTACTTTAATATTGATTTTCCTAGAAATCATGGAGTTTTGAAAGAACTACCATTCCCTTGGGGTTCTTTGATGACGTTATTATATCCAACTTTACATCAAACTAGGCACCTTCAAGGTATAAATATGCCTACACTTGCCCTAGCAAACACACGGTGGTTCGGAGCAGCTCGACTATTTACTTGCCCGACGCAGCTCGCTACAGCAAGTGCCGAAGGAAGCTGACGCACTGACAGAGAAGCTGTCCTTTCTCTCGCTGAGAATCCAGCTCCAAAGTTTACAAGCTCCCCTCGTGTTGTGTTGGGAAATCGAGTCGGAGACAGAGATACCAGACCTCCTTCATTCTAAAACCAAGGTACGGAGCTGATTAGACCCTAAGAGAAATCTTGGTTAGATTCTTGGCAAAGAAAAACTAAACCTTTGCTACACCTCACTTACTTCTTCCCTCGTACTAGACTTAGGTTAGGTACATTGGGGTAGGCGTATTTTAGAAGCACCAGATGAGTACTTTTTAGCCTGAATGTATTTATTTATTTATGACTTAGATACCAAACCATGCTTTTACAGTATTATTTTATAATACTCTTCTTACTGTATGCATTATACTTTGCAATCAGTATTACGTTTGTAGCAGTTCATTTTACCTGTCTGAGAAAGAAGACTGTTCAATAAACCCTTTTATTGAAAATGCCCGTCTCTATATTTCTCTGCCCCCTGATGGATTGAAGCATGCATGACTAACTGAGTAAAATATCTATCTATTGTTTCCACGACTCTGAAGATTAGTTTTATTATTGGGGAAACAAAGTTGTCATGTTTATGCGGTTGTCAGAAACTAATCCCTTCTTCTTTATTCGAGAAAGTTTCTAGTGACCTTGAGCTAGCTGGCACTCACAATTAAGTCAAAAATATTCGATAGAGACCTAGTAGACGTCCTACGTCAAATCTATAGGATATATTATTCCAATGATTCAGAAAAGGGGGTGGTGATGAACAGAGTGTCTGAATTAAGCAGACCACTCTTACCCAGTCCAAAGATCAGGGCTTGATCCATCACCGTTTTTTAGCCCACTGCACCATCCCAGCTCAGAACTTAGCTATATGCAAATTAGTCTGACCCTGGCCCAGTGCATCATGGGAACAGGGCAGACCAAACTACCAAGCCAATTCTTATACTGGGAAGGAAACAAGCTACCGGGGACCGGTTTCTGGCATTTCAGCCGTCTTCGGCCCGGCTTGCTTGAATCCTGATGGTGCAATGAGCAAGGGACTCACATCTGAGTATACCCTTCCACGCTTGTGGTGGACAAAAATGATTCAGAAAAGGGGGTGGTGATGAACAGAGTGTCTGAATTAAGCAGACCACTCTTACCCAGTCCAAAGATCAGGGCTTGATCCATCACCGTTTTTTTAGCTCACTGCACCATCCCAGCTCAGAACTTGGCTATATGCAAATTAGTCTGACCCTGGCCCAGTGCATCATGGGAACAGGGCAGACCAAACTACCAAGCCAATTCTTATACTGGGAAGGAAACAAGCTACCGGGGACCGGTTTCTGGCATTTCAGCCGTCTTCGGCCCGGCTTGCTTGAATCCTGATGGTGCAATGAGCAAGGGACTCACATCTGAGTATACCCTCCCACGCTTGTGGTGGACAAAAATGATTCAGAAAAGGGGGTGGTGATGAACAGAGTGTCTGAATTAAGCAGACCACTCTTACCCAGTCCAAAGATCAGGGCTTGATCCATCACCGTTTTTTTAGCTCACTGCACCATCCCAGCTCAGAACTTGGCTATATGCAAATTAGTCTGACCCTGGCCCAGTGCATCATGGGAACAGGGCAGACCAAACTACCAAGCCAATTCTTATACTGGGAAGGAAACAAGCTACCGGGGACCGGTTTCTGGCATTTCAGCCGTCTTCGGCCCGGCTTGCTTGAATCCTGATGGTGCAATGAGCAAGGGACTCACATCTGAGTATACCCTTCCACGCTTGTGGTGGACAAAAATGATTCAGAAAAGGGGGTGGTGATGAACAGAGTGTCTGAATTAAGCAGACCACTCTTACCCAGTCCAAAGATCAGGGCTTGATCCATCGCCGTTTTTTTAGCTCACTGCACCATCCCAGCTCAGAACTTGGCTATATGCAAATTAGTCTGACCCTGGCCCAGTGCATCATGGGAACAGGGCAGACCAAACTACCAAGCCAATTCTTATACTGGGAAGGAAACAAGCTACCGGGGACCGGTTTCTGGCATTTCAGCCGTCTTCGGCCCGGCTTGCTTGAATCCTGATGGTGCAATGAGCAAGGGACTCACATCTGAGTATACCCTTCCACGCTTGTGGTGGACAAAAATGATTCAGAAAAGGGGGTGGTGATGAACAGAGTGTCTGAATTAAGCAGACCACTCTTACCCAGTCCAAAGATCAGGGCTTGATCCATCACCGTTTTTTTAGCTCACTGCACCATCCCAGCTCAGAACTTGGCTATATGCAAATTAGTCTGACCCTGGCCCAGTGCATCATGGGAACAGGGCAGACCAAACTACCAAGCCAATTCTTATACTGGGAAGGAAACAAGCTACCGGGGACCGGTTTCTGGCATTTCAGCCGTCTTCGGCCCGGCTTGCTTGAATCCTGATGGTGCAATGAGCAAGGGACTCACATCTGAGTATACCTTCCACGCTTGTGGTGGACAAAAATGATTCAGAAAAGGGGGTGGTGATGAACAGAGTGTCTGAATTAAGCAGACCACTCTTACCCAGTCCAAAGATCAGGGCTTGATCCATCACCGTTTTTTTAGCTCACTGCACCATCCCAGCTCAGAACTTGGCTATATGCAAATTAGTCTGACCCTGGCCCAGTGCATCATGGGAACAGGGCAGACCAAACTACCAAGCCAATTCTTATACTGGGAAGGAAACAAGCTACCGGGGACCGGTTTCTGGCATTTCAGCCGTCTTCGGCCCGGCTTGCTTGAATCCTGATGGTGCAATGAGCAAGGGACTCACATCTGAGTATACCCTTCCACGCTTTTGGTGGACAAAAATGATTCAGAAAAGGGGGTGGTGATGAACAGAGTGTCTGAATTAAGCAGACCACTCTTACCCAGTCTAAAGATCATGGCTTGATCCATCACCGTTTTTTTAGCTCACTGCACCATCCCAGCTCAGAACTTGGCTAAATGCAAATTAGTTTGACCCTGGCCCAGTGCATCATGGGGACAGGGCAGACCAAACTACCAAGCCAATTCTTATACTGGGAAGGAAACAAGCTACCGGGGACCGGTTTCTGGCATTTCAGCCGTCTTCGGCCCGGCTTGCTTGAATCCTGATGGTGCAATGAGCAAGGGACTCACATCTGAGTATACCCTTCCACGCTTGTGGTGGACAAAAATGATTCAGAAAAGGGGGTGGTGATGAACAGAGTGTCTGAATTAAGCAGACCCCTCTTACCCAGTCCAAAGATCAGGGCTTGATCCATCACCGTTTTTTTAGCTCACTGCACCATCCCAGCTCAGAACTTGGCTATATGCAAATTAGTCTGACCCTGGCCCAGTGCATCATGGGAACAGGGCAGACCAAACTACCAAGCCAATTCTTATACTGGGAAGGAACAAAGCTACCGGGGACCGGTTTCTGGCATTTCAGCCGTCTTCGGCCCGGCTTGCTTGAATCCTGATGGTGCAATGAGCAAGGGACTCACATCTGAGTATACCCTTCCACGCTTGTGGTGGACAAAAATGATTCAGAAAAGGGGGTGGTGATGAACAGAGTGTCTGAATTAAGCAGACCACTCTTACCCAGTCCAAAGATCAGGGCTTGATCCATCACCGTTTTTTTAGCTCACTGCACCATCCCAGCTCAGAACTTGGCTATATGCAAATTAGTCTGACCCTGGCCCAGTGCATCATGGGAACAGGGCAGACCAAACTACCAAGCCAATTCTTATACTGGGAAGGAAACAAGCTACCGGGGACCGGTTTCTGGCATTTCAGCCGTCTTCGGCCCGGCTTGCTTGAATCCTGATGGTGCAATGAGCAAGGGACTCACATCTGAGTATACCCTTCCACGCTTTTGGTGGACAAAAATGATTCAGAAAAGGGGGTGGTGATGAACAGAGTGTCTGAATTAAGCAGACCACTCTTACCCAGTCTAAAGATCATGGCTTGATCCATCACCGTTTTTTTAGCTCACTGCACCATCCCAGCTCAGAACTTGGCTAAATGCAAATTAGTTTGACCCTGGCCCAGTGCATCATGGGGACAGGGCAGACCAAACTACCAAGCCAATTCTTATACTGGGAAGGAAACAAGCTACCGGGGACCGGTTTCTGGCATTTCAGCCGTCTTCGGCCCGGCTTGCTTGAATCCTGATGGTGCAATGAGCAAGGGACTCACATCTGAGTATACCCTTCCACGCTTGTGGTGGACAAAAATGATTCAGAAAAGGGGGTGGTGATGAACAGAGTGTCTGAATTAAGCAGACCACTCTTACCCAGTCCAAAGATCAGGGCTTGATCCATCACCGTTTTTTTAGCTCACTGCACCATCCCAGCTCAGAACTTGGCTATATGCAAATTAGTCTGACCCTGGCCCAGTGCATCATGGGAACAGGGCAGACCAAACTACCAAGCCAATTCTTATACTGGGAAGGAAACAAGCTACCGGGGACCGGTTTCTGGCATTTCAGCCGTCTTCGGCCCGGCTTGCTTGAATCCTGATGGTGCAATGAGCAAGGGACTCACATCTGAGTATACCCTTCCACGCTTGTGGTGGACAAAAATGATTCAGAAAAGGGGGTGGTGATGAACAGAGTGTCTGAATTAAGCAGACCACTCTTACCCAGTCCAAAGATCAGGGCTTGATCCATCACCGTTTTTTTAGCTCACTGCACCATCCCAGCTCAGAACTTGGCTATATGCAAATTAGTCTGACCCTGGCCCAGTGCATCATGGGAACAGGGCAGACCAAACTACCAAGCCAATTCTTATACTGGGAAGGAAACAAGCTACCGGGGACCGGTTTCTGGCATTTCAGCCGTCTTCGGCCCGGCTTGCTTGAATCCTGATGCTGCAATGAGCAAGGGACTCACATCTGAGTATACCTTCCACGCTTGTGGTGGACAAAAATGATTCAGAAAAGGGGGTGGTGATGAACAGAGTGTCTGAATTAAGCAGACCACTCTTACCCAGTCCAAAGATCAGGGCTTGATCCATCACCGTTTTTTTAGCTCACTGCACCATCCCAGCTCAGAACTTGGCTATATGCAAATTAGTCTGACCCTGGCCCAGTGCATCATGGGAACAGGGCAGACCAAACTACCAAGCCAATTCTTATACTGGGAAGAAAACAAGCTACCGGGGACCGGTTTCTGGCATTTCAGCCGTCTTCGGCCCGGCTTGCTTGAATCCTGATGGTGCAATGAGCAAGGGACTCACATCTGAGTATACCCTTCCACGCTTGTGGTGGACAAAAATGATTCAGAAAAGGGGGTGGTGATGAACAGAGTGTCTGAATTAAGCAGACCACTCTTACCCAGTCCAAAGATCAGGGCTTGATCCATCACCGTTTTTTTAGCTCACTGCACCATCCCAGCTCAGAACTTGGCTATATGCAAATTAGTCTGACCCTGGCCCAGTGCATCATGGGAACAGGGCAGACCAAACTACCAAGCCAATTCTTATACTGGGAAGGAAACAAGCTACCGGGGACCGGTTTCTGGCATTTCAGCCGTCTTCGGCCTGGCTTGCTTGAATCCTGATGGTGCAATGAGCAAGGGACTCACATCTGAGTATACCCTTCCACGCTTGTGGTGGACAAAAATGATTCAGAAAAGGGGGTGGTGATGAACAGAGTGTCTGAATTAAGCAGACCACTCTTACCCAGTCCAAAGATCAGGGCTTGATCCATCACCGTTTTTTTAGCTCACTGCACCATCCCAGCTCAGAACTTGGCTATATGCAAATTAGTCTGACCCTGGCCCAGTGCATCATGGGAACAGGGCAGACCAAACTACCAAGCCAATTCTTATACTGGGAAGGAAACAAGCTACCGGGGACCGGTTTCTGGCATTTCAGCCGTCTTCGGCCCGGCTTGCTTGAATCCTGATGGTGCAATGAGCAAGGGACTCACATCTGAGTATACCCTTCCACGCTTGTGGTGGACAAAAATGATTCAGAAAAGGGGGTGGTGATGAACAGAGTGTCTGAATTAAGCAGACCACTCTTACCCAGTCCAAAGATCAGGGCTTGATCCATCACCGTTTTTTTAGCTCACTGCACCATCCCAGCTCAGAACTTGGCTATATGCAAATTAGTCTGACCCTGGCCCAGAGCATCATGGGAACAGGGCAGACCAAACTACCAAGCCAATTCTTATACTGGGAAGGAAACAAGCTACCGGGGACCGGTTTCTGGCATTTCAGCCGTCTTCGGCCCGGCTTGCTTGAATCCTGATGGTGCAATGAGCAAGGGACTCACATCTGAGTATACCCTTCTACGCTTGTGGTGGACAAAATTGATTCAGAAAAGGGGGTGGTGATGAACAGAGTGTCTGAATTTAGCAGACCACTCTTACCCAGTCCAAGGATCAGGGCTTGATCCATCACCGTTTTTTTAGCTCACTGCACCATCTCAGCTCAGAACTTGGCTATATGCAAATTAGTCTGACCCTGGCCCAGTGCATCATGGGAACAGGGCAGACCAAACTACCAAGCCAATTCTTATACTGGGAAGAAAACAAGCTACCGGGGACCGGTTTCTGGCATTTCAGCCGTCTTCGACCCGGCTTGCTTGAATCCTGATGGTGCAATGAGCAAGGGACTCACATCTGAGTATACCCTTCCAAGCTTGTGGTGGACAAAAATGATTCAGAAAAGGGGGTGGTGATGAACAGAGTGTCTGAATTAAGCAGACCACTCTTACCCAGTCCAAAGATCAGGGCTTGATCCATCACCGTTTTTTTAGCTCACTGCACCATCCCAGCTCAGAACTTGGCTATATGCAAATTAGTCTGACCCTGGCCCAGTGCATCATGGGAACAGGGCAGTCCAAACTACCAAGCCAATTCTTATACTGGGAAGGAAACAAGCTACCGGGGACCGGTTTCTGGCATTTCAGCCGTCTTCGGCCCGGCTTGCTTGAATCCTGATGGTGCAATGAGCAAGGGACTCACATCTGAGTATACCCTTCCACGCTTGTGGTGGACAAAATTGATTCAGAAAAGGGGGTGGTGATGAACAGAGTGTCTGAATTAAGCAGACCACTCTTACCCAGTCCAAGGAGCAGGGCTTGATCCATCACCATTTTTTTAGCTCACTGCACCATCTCAGCTCAGAACTAGGCTATATGCAAATTAGTCTGACCCTGGCCCAGTGCATCATGGGAACAGGGCAGACCAAACTACCAAGCCAATTCTTATACTGGGAAGAAAACAAGCTACCGGGGACCGGTTTCTGTCATTTCAGCCGTCTTCGGCCCGGCTTGCTTGAATCCTGATGGTGCAATGAGCAAGGGACTCACATCTGAGTATACCCTTCCACGCTTGTGGTGGACAAAAATGATTCAGAAAAGGGGGTGGTGATGAACAGAGTGTCTGAATTAAGCAGACCACTCTTACCCAGTCCAAAGATCAGGGCTTGATCCATCACCGTTTTTTTAGCTCACTGCACCATCCCAGCTCAGAACTTGGCTATATGCAAATTAGTCTGACCATGGCCCAGAGCATCATGGGAACAGGGCAGACCAAACTACCAAGCCAATTCTTATACTGGGAAGGAAACAAGCTACCGGGGACCGGTTTCTGGCATTTCAGCCGTCTTCGGCCCGGCTTGCTTGAATCCTGATGGTGCAATGAGCAAGGGACTCACATCTGAGTATACCCTTCCACGCTTGTGGTGGACAAAATTGATTCAGAAAAGGGGGTGGTGATGAACAGAGTGTCTGAATTAAGCAGACCACTCTTACCCAGTCCAAGGATCAGGGCTTGATCCAGCACCGTTTTTTTAGCTCACTGCACCATCTCAGCTCAGAACTTGGCTATATTCAAATTAGTCTGACCCTGGCCCAGTGCATCATGGGAACAGGGCAGACCAAACTACCAAGCCAATTCTTATACTGGGAAGAAAACAAGCTACCGGGGACCGGTTTCTGGCATTTCAGCCGTCTTCGGCCCGGCTTGCTTGAATCCTGATGGTGCAATGAGCAAGGGACTCACATCTGAGTATACCCTTCCACGCTTGTGGTGGACAAAAATGATTCAGAAAAGGGGGTGGTGATGAACAGAGTGTCTGAATTAAGCAGACCACTCTTACCCAGTCCAAAGATCAGGGCTTGATCCATCACCGTTTTTTTAGCTCACTGCACCATCCCAGCTCAGAACTTGGCTATATGCAAATTAGTCTGACCCTGGCCCAGTGCATCATGGGAACAGGGCAGACCAAACTACCAAGCCAATTCTTATACTAGGAAGGAAACAAGCTACCGGGGACCGGTTTCTGGCATTTCAGCCGTCTTCGGCCCGGCTTGCTTGAATCCTGATGGTGCAATGAGCAAGGGACTCACATCTGAGTATACCCTTCCACGCTTGTGGTGGACAAAAATGATTCAGAAAAGGGGGTGGTGATGAACAGAGTGTCTGAATTAAGCAGACCACTCTTACCCAGTCCAAAGATCAGGGCTTGATCCATCACCGTTTTTTTAGCTCACTGCACCATCACAGCTCAGAACTTGGCTATATGCAAATTAGTCTGACCCTGGCCCAGTGCATCATGGGAACAGGGCAGACCAAACTACCAAGCCAATTCTTATACTGGGAAGGAAACAAGCTACCGGGGACCGGTTTCTGGCATTTCAGCCGTCTTCGGCCCGGCTTGCTTGAATCCTGATGGTGCAATGAGCAAGGGACTCACATCTGAGTATACCCTTCCACGCTTGTGGTGGACAAAAATGATTCAGAAAAGGGGGTGGTGATGAACAGAGTGTCTGAATTAAGCAGACCACTCTTACCCAGTCCAATGATCAGGGCTTGATCCATCACCGTTTTTTTAGCTCACTGCACCATCCCAGCTCAGAACTTGGCTATATGCAAATTAGTCTGACCCTGGCCCAGTGCATCATGGGAACAGGGCAGACCAAACTACCAAGCCAATTCTTATACTGGGAAGAAAACAAGCTGCCGGGGACCGGTTTCTGGCATTTCAGCCGTCTTCGGCCCGGCTTGCTTGAATCCTGATGGTGCAATGAGCAAGGGACTCACATCTGGGTATACCCTTCCACGCTTGTGGTGGACAGAAAGGATTCAGAAAAGGGGGTGGTGATGAACAGAGTGTCTGAATTAAGCAGACCACTCTTACCCAGTCCAAAGATCAGGGCTTGATCCATCACCGTTTTTTTAGCTCACTGCATCATCCCAGCTCAGAACTTGGCTATATGCAAATTAGTCTGACCCTGGCCCAGTGCATCATGGGAACAGGGCAGACCAAACTACCAAGCCAATTCTTATACTGGGAAGGAAACAAGCTACCGGGGACCGGTTTCTGGCATTTCAGCCGTCTTCGGCCCGGCTTGCTTGAATCCTGATGGTGCAATGAGCAAGGGACTCACATCTGAGTATACCCTTCCACGCTTGTGGTGGACAAAAATGATTCAGAAAAGGGGGTGGTGATGAACAGAGTGTCTGAATTAAGCAGACCACTCTTACCCAGTCCAAAGATCAGGGCTTGATCCATCACCGTTTTTTTAGCTCACTGCACCATCCCAGCTCAGAACTTGGCTATATGCAAATTAGTCTGACCCTGGCCCAGTGCATCATGGGAACAGGGCAGACCAAACTACCAAGCCAATTTTTATACTGGGAAGGAAACAAGCTACCGGGGACCGGTTTCTGGCATTTCAGCCGTCTTCGGCCCGGCTTGCTTGAATCCTGATGGTGCAATGAGCAAGGGACTCACATCTGAGTATACCCTTCCACGCTTGTGGTGGACAAAAATGATTCAGAAAAGGGGGTGGTGATGAACAGAGTGTCTGAATTAAGCAGACCACTCTTACCCAGTCCAAAGATCAGGGCTTGATCCATCACCGTTTTTTTAGCTCTCTGCACCATCCCAGCTCAGAACTTGGCTATATGCAAATTAGTCTGACCCTGGCCCAGAGCATCATGGGAACAGGGCAGACCAAACTACCAAGCCAATTCTTATACTGGGAAGGAAACAAGCTACCGGGGACCGGTTTCTGGCATTTCAGCCGTCTTCGGCCCGGCTTGCTTGAATCCTGATGGTGCAATGAGCAAGGGACTCACATCTGAGTATACCCTTCCACGCTTGTGGTGGACAAAAATGATTCAGAAAAGGGGGTGGTGATGAACAGAGTGTCTGAATTAAGCAGACCACTCTTACCCAGTCCAAAGATCAGGGCTTGATCCATCACCGTTTTTTTTTAGCTCACTGCACCATCCCAGCTCAGAACTTGGCTATATGCAAATTAGTCTGACCCTGGCCCAGTGCATCATGGGAACAGGGCAGACCAAACTACCAAGCCAATTCTTATACTGGGAAGGAAACAAGCTACCGGGGACCGGTTTCTGGCATTTCAGCCGTCTTCGGCCCGGCTTGCTTGAATCCTGATGGTGCAATGAGCAAGGGACTCACATCTGAGTATACCCTTCCACGCTTGTGGTGGACAAAAATGATTCAGAAAAGGGGGTGGTGATGAACAGAGTGTCTGAATTAAGCAGACCACTCTTACCCAGTCCAAAGATTAGGGCTTGATCCATCACCGTTTTTTTAGCTCACTGCACCATCCCAGCTCAGAACTTGGCTATATGCAAATTAGTCTGACCCTGGCCCAGTGCATCATGGGAACAGGGCAGACCAAACTACCAAGCCAATTCTTATACTGGGAAGAAAACAAGCTACCGGGGACCGGTTTCTGGCATTTCAGCCGTCTTCGGCCCGGCTTGCTTGAATCCTGATGGTGCAATGAGCAAGGGACTCACATCTGAGTATACCCTTCCACGCTTGTGGTGGACAAAAATGATTCAGAAAAGGGGGTGGTGATGAACAGAGTGTCTGAATTAAGCAGACCACTCTTACCCAGTCCAAAGATCAGGGCTTGATCCATCACCGTTTTATTTTAGCTCACTGCACCATCCCAGCTCAGAACTTGGCTATATGCAAATTAGTCTGACCCTGGCCCAGTGCATCATGGGAACAGGGCAGACCAAACTACCAAGCCAATTCTTATACTGGGAAGGAAACAAGCTACCGGGGACCGGTTTCTAGCATTTCAGCCGTCTTCGGCCCGGCTTGCTTGAATCCTGATGGTGCAATGAGCAAGGGACTCACATCTGAGTATACCCTTCCACGCTTGTGGTGGACAAAAATGATTCAGAAAAGAGGGTGGTGATGAACAGAGTGTCTGAATTAAGCAGACCACTCTGCTTAATTCAGATAAATAACGGTGATGGATCAAGCCCTGATCTTTGGACTGGGTAAGAGTGGTCTGCTTAATTCAGACACTCTGTTCATCACCACCCCCTTTTCTGAATCGTTTTTGGCCACTATAGGTGTGGCAGGGTATACTCAGACATGAGTCCCTTTCTCACTGCACCATCAGGATTCAAGCAAGCCGGGCCGAAGACGGCTGAAATGCCAGAAACCGGTCCCCGGTAGCTTGTCTCCTTTCTGGTGAAGAATTGGCTTGGTAGTTTAGTCTGCCCTGTTCCCATGATGCACTGGGCCAGGGACAGACTGATTTGCATATAGCCAGGTTCTGAGCTGGGATGGTGCAGTGAGATAAATAACGGTGATGGATCAAGCCCTGATCTTTGGACTGGGTAAGAGTGGTCTGCTTAATTCAGACACTCTGTTCATCACCACCCCCTTTTCTGAATCGTTTTTGGCCACTATAGGTGTGGCAGGGTATACTCAGACATGAGTCCCTTTCTCACTGCACCATCAGGATTCAAGCAAGCCGGGCCGAAGACGGCTGAAATGTCAGAAACCGGTCCCCGGTAGCTTGTCTCCTTTCTGGTGAAGAATTGGCTTGGTAGTTTAGTCTGCCCTGTTCCCATGATGCACTGGGCCAGGGACAGACTGATTTGCATATAGCCAGGTTCTGAGCTGGGATGGTGCAGTGAGATAAATAACGGTGATGGATCAAGCCCTGATCTTTGGACTGGGTAAGAGTGGTCTGCTTAATTCAGACACTCTGTTCATCACCACCCCCTTTTCTGAATCGTTTTTGGCCACCATAGGTGTGGCAGGGTATACCCAGACATGAGTCCCTTTCTCACTGCACCATCAGGATTCAAGCAAGCCGGGCCGAAGACGGCTGAAATGCCAGAAACCGGTCCCCGATAGCTTGTCTCCTTTCTGGTGAAGAATTGGCTTGCTAGTTTAGTCTGCCCTGTTCCCATGATGCACTGGGCCAGGGACAGACTGATTTGCATATAGCCAGGTTCTGAGCTGGGATGGTGCAGTGAGATAAATAACGGTGATGGATCAAGCCCTGATCTTTGGACTGGGTAAGAGTGGTCTGCTTAATTCAGACACTCTGTTCATCACCACCCCCTTTTCTGAATCGTTTTTGGCCACTATAGGTGTGGCAGGGTATACTCAGACATGAGTCCCTTTCTCACTGCACCATCAGGATTCAAGCAAGCCGGGCCTAAGACGGCTGAAATGCCAGAAACCGGTCCCCGGTAGCTTGTCTCCTTTCTGGTGAAGAATTGGCTTGGTAGTTTAGTCTGCCCTGTTCCCATGATGCACTGGGCCAGGGACAGACTGATTTGCATATAGCCAGGTTCTGAGCTGGGATGGTGCAGTGAGATAAATAACGGTGATGGATCAAGCCCTGATCTTTGGACTGGGTAAGAGTGGTCTGCTTAATTCAGACACTCTGTTCATCACCACCCCCTTTTCTGAATCGTTTTTGGCCACTATAGGTGTGGCAGGGTATACTCAGACATGAGTCCCTTTCTCACTGCACCATCAGGATTCAAGCAAGCCGGGCCGAAGACGGCTGAAATGCCAGAAACCGGTCCCCGGTAGCTTGTCTCCTTTCTGGTGAAGAATTGGCTTGGTAGTTTAGTCTGCCCTGTTCCCATGATGCACTGGGCCAGGGACAGACTGATTTGCATATAGCCAGGTTCTGAGCTGGGATGGTGCAGTGAGATAAATAACGGTGATGGATCAAGCCCTGATCTTTGGACTGGGTAAGAGTGGTTTGCTTAATTCAGACACTCTGTTCATCACCACCCCCTTTTCTGAATCATTTTTGGCCACTATAGGTGTGGCAGGGTATACTCAGACATGAGTCCCTTTCTCACTGCACCATCAGGATTCAAGCAAGCCGGGCCGAAGACGGCTGAAATGCCAGAAACCGGTCCCCGGTAGCCTGTCTCCTTTCTGGTGAAGAATTGGCTTGGTAGTTTAGTCTGCCCTGTTCCCGTGATGCACTGGGCCAGGGACAGACTGATTTGCATATAGCCAGGTTCTGAGCTGGGATGGTGCAGTGAGATAAATAACGGTGATGGATCAAGCACTGATCTTTGGACTGGGTAAGAGTGGTCTGCTTAATTCAGACACTCTGTTCATCACCACCCCCTTTTCTGAATCGTTTTTGGCCACTATAGGTGTGGCAGGGTTTACTCAGACATGAGTCCCTTTCTCACTGCACCATCAGGATTCAAGCAAGCCGGGCCGAAGACGGCTGAAATGCCAGAAACCGGTCCCCGGTAGCTTGTCTCCTTTCTGGTGAAGAATTGGCTTGGTAGTTTAGTCTGCCCTGTTCCCATGATGCACTGGGCCAGGGACAGACTGATTTGCATATAGCCAGGTTCTGAGCTGGGATGGTGCAGTGAGATAAATAACGGTGATGGATCAAGCCCTGATCTTTGGACTGGGTAAGAGTGGTCTGCTTAATTCAGACACTCTGTTCATCACCACCCCCTTTTCTGAATCGTTTTTGGCCACTATAGGTGTGGCAGGGTATACTCAGACATGAGTCCCTTTCTCACTGCATCATCAGGATTCAAGCAAGCCGGGCCGAAGACGGCTGAAATGCCAGAAACCGGTCCCCGGTAGCTTGTCTCCTTTCTGGTGAAGAATTGGCTTGGTAGTTTAGTCTGCCCTGTTCCCATGATGCACTGGGCCAGGGACAGACTGATTTGCATATAGCCAGGTTCTGAGCTGGGATGGTGCAGTGAGATAAATAACGGTGATGGATCAAGCCCTGATCTTTGGACTGGGTAAGAGTGGTCTGCTTAATTCAGACACTCTGTTCATCACCACCCCCTTTTCTGAATCGTTTTTGGCCACTATAGGTGTGGCAGGGTATACTCAGACATGAGTCCCTTTCTCACTGCACCATCAGGATTCAAGCAAGCCGGGCCGAAGACGGCTGAAATGCCAGAAACCGGTCCCCGGTAGCTTGTCTCCTTTCTGGTGAAGAATTGGCTTGGTAGTTTAGTCTGCCCTGTTCCCATGATGCACTGGGCCAGGGACAGACTGATTTGCATATAGCCAGGTTCTGAGCTGGGATGGTGCAGTGAGATAAATAACGGTGATGGATCAAGCCCTGATCTTTGGACTGGGTAAGAGTGGTCTGCTTAATTCAGACACTCTGTTCATCACCACCCCCTTTTCTGAATCGTTTTTGGGCACTATAGGTGTGGCAGGGTATACTCAGACATGAGTCCCTTTCTCACTGCACCATCAGGATTCAAGCAAGCCGGGCTGAAGACGGCTGAAATGCCAGAAACCGGTCCCCGGTAGCTTGTCTCCTTTCTGGTGAAGAATTGGCTTGGTAGTTTAGTCTGCCCTGTTCCCATGATGCACTGGGCCAGGGACAGACTGATTTGCATATAGCCAGGTTCTGAGCTGGGATGGTGCAGTGAGATAAATAACGGTGATGGATCAAGCCCTGATCTTTGGACTGGGTAAGAGTGGTCTGCTTAAATCAGACACTCTGTTCATCACCACCCCCTTTTCTGAATCGTTTTTGGCCACTATAGGTGTGGCAGGGTATACTCAGACATGAGTCCCTTTCTCACTGCACCATCAGGATTCAAGCAAGCCGGGCCGAAGACGGCTGAAATTCCAGAAACCGGTCCCCGGTAGCTTGTCTCCTTTCTGGTGAAGAATTGGCTTGGTAGTTTAGTCTGCCCTGTTCCCATGATGCACTGGGCCAGGGACAGACTGATTTGCATATAGCCAGGTTCTGAGCTGGGATGGTGCAGTGAGATAAATAACGGTGATGGATCAAGCCCTGATCTTTGGACTGGGTAAGAGTGGTCTGCTTAATTCAGACACTCTGTTCATCACCACCCCCTTTTCTGAATCGTTTTTGGCCACTATAGGTGTGGCAGGGTATACTCAGACATGAGTCCCTTTCTCACTGCACCATCAGGATTCAAGCAAGCCGGGCCGAAGACGGCTGAAATGCCAGAAACCGGTCCCCGGTAGCTTGTCTCCTTTCTGGTGAAGAATTGGCTTGGTAGTTTAGTCTGCCCTGTTCCCATGATGCACTGGGCCAGGGACAGACTGATTTGCATATAGCCAGGTTCTGAGCTGGGATGGTGCAGTGAGATAAATAACGGTGATGGATCAAGCCCTGATCTTTGGACTGGGTAAGAGTGGTCTGCTTAAATCAGACACTCTGTTCATCACCACCCCCTTTTCTGAATCGTTTTTGGCCACTATAGGTGTGGCAGGGTATACTCAGACATGAGTCCCTTTCTCACTGCACCATCAGGATTCAAGCAAGCCGGGCCGAAGACGGCTGAAATGCCAGAAACCGGTCCCCGGTAGCTTGTCTCCTTTCTGGTGAAGAATTGGCTTGGTAGTTTAGTCTGCCCTGTTCCCATGATGCACTGGGCCAGGGACAGACTGATTTGCATATAGCCAGGTTCTGAGCTGGGATGGTGCAGTGAGATAAATAACGGTGATGGATCAAGCCCTGATCTTTGGACTGGGTAAGAGTGGTCTGCTTAATTCAGACACTCTGTTCATCACCACCCCTTTTCTGAATCGTTTTTGGCCACTATAGGTGTGGCAGGGTATACTCAGACATGAGTCCCTTTCTCACTGCACCATCAGGATTTAAGCAAGCCGGGCCGAAGACGGCTGAAATGCCAGAAACCGGTCCCCGGTAGCTTGTCTCCTTTCTGGTGAAGAATTGGCTTGGTAGTTTAGTCTGCCCTGTTCCCATGATGCACTGGGCCAGGGACAGACTGATTTGCATATAGCCAGGTTCTGAGCTGGGATGGTGCAGTGAGATAAATAACGGTGATGGATCAAGCCCTGATCTTTGGACTGGGTAAGAGTGGTCTGCTTAATTCAGACACTCTGTTCATCACCACCCCCTTTTCGGAATCGTTTTTGGCCACTATAGGTGTGGCAGGGTATACTCACACATGAGTCCCTTTCTCACTGCACCATCAGGATTCAAGCAAGCCGGGCCGAAGACGGCTGAAATGCCAGAAACCGGTCCCCGGTAGCTTGTCTCCTTTCTGGTGAAGAATTGGCTTGGTAGTTTAGTCTGCCCTGTTCCCATGATGCACTGGGCAGGGACAGACTGATTTGCATATAGCCAGGTTCTGAGCTGCGATGGTGCAGTGAGATAAATAACGGTGATGGATCAAGCCCTGATCTTTGGACTGGGTAAGAGTGGTCTGCTTAATTCAGACACTCTGTTCATCACCACCCCCTTTTCTGAATCGTTTTTGGCCACTATAGGTGTGGCAGGGTATACTCAGACATGAGTCCCTTTCTCACTGCACCATCAGGATTCAAGCAAGCCGGGCCGAAGACGGCTGAAATTCCAGAAACCGGTCCCCGGTAGCTTGTCTCCTTTCTGGTGAAGAATTGGCTTGGTAGTTTAGTCTGCCCTGTTCCCATGATGCACTGGGCCAGGGACAGACTGATTTGCATATAGCCAGGTTCTGAGCTGGGATGGTGCAGTGAGATAAATAACGGTGATGGATCAAGCCCTGATCTTTGGACTGGGTAAGAGTGGTCTGCTTAATTCAGACACTCTGTTCATCACCACCCCCTTTTCTGAATCATATTATTCCAATGCGCATAACCTATTGGGAATCTAGGAACTACACTACAGCCCTGTGTCATTCCTTATGCCTGTTCTGAGCCGGCGTAGAGATGTTGACGCAGTGAAGGCGTACCGCGACACAGTGAAATGTTGTAAATTTCACTGCCTCAGTTCTACATGGCTTTTTGCGTGGGAACACCCACCCTGAATACATTATACCTGGCGTAGGTGTAATGTAACGCAGTGTTTACAATGTGACGCATCTCCCTAGATGCATTACGTTGTAAATTGGCCGCATTGTTTGTACTGCCTTTGCATTAAAAAAAGTGACACTTGGTGCGCGCAAAAAGGCGCAAGGGGCTTGTAAATCTGACCCTTATAGTATTGGTGCAACATTTGCACCAGCGCAATCAGTATTACAGAAGTAGACGCACAAGTGTCTCTGGCCCCCTCTGTAATACAATTGTGCTCAAAGGTACTCAAAGCAGGCACACTACTGGGGCACAATGTCTAATATGGCCCCTGGTAGGCCAGCTGGTACGGCACCTCTGCTGTCTTATGACAGAGTACCCACTGCTCTGTAACTGAACCCTAGACTCTACTTTTCAGATATTTTTGCATATATTAAGTTAAATGTAGTTGCATATTCAAACATGTGAAAAGAATAAACATTATGCAAGGAAAATATGGGAAATTAATAATTTAGCATATTTATAATTCTCTAATTATGAACATTAACATCCGATTAGTTCAGTGCAAAATATTACATTACATTTCGGGTTTTTCCCAACCAAACTAAACCAAACTAAGATCATGGACTACACCTCTCCAAAAAAACACGTGGTTGGATAGGAGCCCAATATTTCTGCTCAAACTCAAGTATAGCCCTCTAGTTGAGAATGTTGGAGAAGCATGTACAGGAAAACTTAGAATGTATCTAGAACATCATGAAAGGATGGGAAACTAGTAGCCATGCTTCAGAATAAATAGAGAGACAGAAGTAGCATCCCTGATTATCCAGACAATATTGCTTAATATTAGGGACAAGGGACAGCTTGCCGTTCTTATGGTATTGGATCTGGCTGCAGCTTGCAACACTCTAGACTATAGCCAATTAGTTCAAAATTTGCATGCAGTTGTGGGGTAGTTTAATCACTTAACTGCTGCGGCAATTCCGCTTCGGTGTGGCAGTTTAGCGAAGTGGGAGGAGCCGCGTCAGCCAACGGACGTGCGCAGCACTACAAAGGTAGTGCGCGCGGCAGCCGTTGGCCGACAGAAGCACTAATGGGGGTTAAGAAGCCTGGAAATAGTTAGCATAACTTTTTGGTTGCGCGGCAGCTTCAACCAAAAGCAGGCACAGTGGTATCTCCATAGCGCCAGTCACTTGTGGAGTTTCATAGACATTATGGTTATTGCCATTGTTATTCAGGATCACTGAAATAATATCGACGGACAAAATATCGACTTGCCAAAATATCGTGGACAAAATATCGACAGTCAAAATATCGAGTTTGTATCTACAAACAGGTAAGTACAAAAATATCGAGTACAAAATATCGTTAACAATAATATAGATGTAAAAAATATCGACTTTATTAAAAACAGTGTTAAATTAAATTAATATTAAATTTAAATTACTAAAATATACTTAAAACTACTTAAATTAAATTATAATAATTAAATAATAAATGAAAATAATAAAAATAATTTTTTACAATCTTATTAGTTGACCCTGAACCCTAAAAATACCCCTTTACCCAAAAACCCCAAACTGACCCTGAACCCTAAAAATACCCCTTTACCCAAAAACCCCAAACTGACCCTGAACCCTAAAAATACCCCTTTACCCAAAAACTGAAAACTGACCCTGAACCCTAAAAATGCCCCTTTACCCAAAAACTGAAAACTGACCCTGAACCCTAAAAATACCCCTATACCCAAGAACTGAAAACTGACCCTGAACCCTAAAAATACCCCTTTACCCATGAACTGAAAACTGACCCTGAACCCTAAAAATACCCCTTTACCCATGAACTGAAAACTGACCCTGAACCCTAAAAATGCCCCTTCACCCAAAAACTGAAAACTGACCCTGAACCCCAAAAATACCCCTTTACCCTAAAACTGAAAACTGACCCTGAACCCTAAAAATGCTCCTTTACCCAAAATGTATCAATATTATTTAATTACCAATTAATTATTAATTAACAATAACAATAAAGTAAATGTATTAGAACATTAGCTGTAATTATTTTAATAATTAATATTATTTTTTCCAAATTAATTACTTAAAAATAACACAAAATTAAATATATTAAAAATGTACTCTAATTAATGTAATTAACTAATTACAAATAATTAATTAACAATTAATTACTAATACAAAATATGTTCAAAATTATATTAATTAATTAACTAATTAATATTAATTAATTATCAATTAATTATTAATTAAAAATATTAACAAACATATATTAATTAATTAATTATTATTAAATTACTTCCCACCCTATTCCCCTATAAACCCACAACCCGCTACAGAATTACATTACGCAATTATTATAAAAACAAAATTCATTTAATAAAATATTTTATAACATTAATACACACTATTCACACATATTATTACATAAAAATACACTATAAAATATTATATATTATTAAAAATTCGATATTTTTGCTATCTATATTTTATACAGTCGATATTACTTCACTTACCTGAAAAACGATATTTTTGTAGTCGATATTATGTCCAGTCGATATTTTGTCCAGTCTATATTTAAAACTCGATATTATGTCCAGTCGATATTTTGGAGTCGATATTTTGTCTGTACACCTGTTATTCAGTGTGTATCTACAACCTTTACGTGAGCTACACTGAGAAACTTGTGACTCCTTTCACAGCTACTCAGATGATTTGCAAATGTTTGTGTCCCTCTCAGGACGGTTGCATGTGGACCAAGTCAGGGTTAATGCAATCTTCAATTCAATTTAGTCAGGGGTGGCTCCTCCGCTAAGGCGGAGGAGCGTAACCCCACTGCTTTAAAACAGTGCAAAGGTAAGGTTATTATCATTTTCTTTTAGTATTGCAGTTGCATTGAAGCCAGGATAGGGCGAGGGCAGGCTCACCTGACTTTGAGGGGGAAGGAGTGGTGGCTGCACCTTAAGTGCGCATGACAGTTTTGCCGGCCTTCTCGGCCTGGCCAAACTGTCATGCGCACTGTGCTTGTTTTCCACAGGCTGCAATACACAGCCTGGTAGGAGAACATGCCCAGCCTCCCAATCTCTCCCTGGGTGTGCTCAGACCAGTCGCAACACAGCTGTAAAGCAGGGTTGTGATTGGTACGTTTTCTTTTCCTTTTTCTCCTCCACCTTCCCCAACCCGTCCGCCACTTTTCCCTACCAGCCGCCACTGAATTTAGTGCTGGAGGATAGAAAACAAGCTACGTCTCAAAAAGGGAAAAACTGAATTATTTTTTACAGACTCAGACCATACTCTAAGAGATCTATGACACATTCATGCTGAGCAGCACAGCCATTCCAATTAAAGAGAGCGCAGAGTCTCGAAGGGTGTTCATTTTTGCCACTATCTTGACAGACTGCCATATAAACATGGCAATAGTTTGTTTCGAACTCAGTGTCCTTGACCTTACTTGGGAACACATCAGAGAGAGCAAAGGTAGCTTATATTACTGTGGTTACCAAACGGATTGCTGTAACTCCCTTTTGATCAGAAATGCAAAAATAACTGTGCAAGCACCAGCTATTAAAACATGTTTCAAATGGGCAGTTCTTTTTGTAGTACTAGGGGACCTTCTGTCTGATGGGAGACCTAGTTACGATGGCCATTGATAAAGTAGAGGATGACCTTAACACTGTATATAAAGGATATCTAGGGTAGTGCTGCACACTGTTTTATAGTACATCATTCATGTAATACCTTTATTAGTCCCCACTAGGGTCGACAGAAGTAGTGCAGAGGTGGTGCCTTTTCGTTGGCTCCTCAGCTTTGGTCCAAACTACCAGATGATGACATTGAGATGACGCATGCTCTCCTTCTGGAAAAAGCTTTAAAAACTAGACAGATCTGTTGAAAAAAGTATCTTCCCTTTCATATACTGATATTTAATTATTTGTTTGCTCAGAGGTTTTGACCGCTGTATACCCAATTTCTAAATGATTGACTGTAAGCTCCAACTATTGAAGGCAGGCTGAACAGAAATGTCTCATGCATTATGACCTGCAGTTCTGAAATTCACCACCGTTAACCCCAAGCTGAGATTCCATAAGTTAGAGCTGGTAACTCCCACCCAGCCCCTGTACGCCACATCCACATTACCAATACCGGGAACATCAGTAACACCAGAACCCCGTTAACCCCAAGCTGAGATTCCATAAGTTAGAGCTGGTAACTCCCACCCAACCCCTGTACGCCACATCCACATTACCAATACCGGGAATATCAGTAACACCAGAGAGGGGGGAACTACACACTCTCCTAAGAAATGAGGAATGATCATGGAATCAAAGCAAATACAAGAATATGATGGACGGAGCGCTGAAACTTTTCAGACACTCATCCCCAGTCACAGATCTGGTTGGATCCATCATCGTTCTGTAGGTCAATTCACCACCCCAGTTCAGACCAAGCCATGTGCAAATCAGTCTGATCCTGTGCCTCATGGGAACAGTCCAGCCCAAACTGCAAAACCATGTCTTCCCTGGACCAGAAACAAGCATCCTGGGACCGGTTTCTGGCTAATCAGCCGTCATCAGCCAGGCTAGCTTGAATCCAGTGGCAAACTGAGCAAGGGACCCACGTCTGGGCATACCCTGCCAACTTAGGGCAAACAAAGCAAACACAAGTGGAATCGTGGAATCAGATATTGTGGCCCAATTCCCCTAATTGTATTCTATATTACCTTCCCAGAATTTCACTCTGTGACTCCACCTGCATCACTCGTTTATCCTTAGTGCATGTTCAGGATTGCCCCATCACGCAGCAATCTTAGATGCATTTTCAGAATTTTCCAATTACTCATTGCTCTGAAATGCAAGTTTGAATTTGCACTATCGCACTGTAATACTCAGACCATGTTCCAATTTCCCTGCTCACTCTGCTCACTGTATTCAGCCAGCAGTGCACCATACTTCAGCAATAATTCCATTCACTGGTAAACTACATCTAAGGAAACTTGAAGGCAGAAAAGAGACCACACAAGATTCCAGGCACAATTTCACTTTACTTTCACGGCATTAAACAGGCACATTTATACAGGCCAAATGGACAGTAGATGCCAAGGGTTTCTGGTAGAATGGTGTCTTAGTGCACTGACAAGAAATGCTGTCCAAGATAATGAACATGCCTGCTTGAAAAAGGCTGCAAAGTATTTGAGGAGTTAGGTCTCACTAAGATAGCTTATGGATAAAATTGCCAGTATAGTCTGAAGTTTTGTCCAGTAAAATTGTCCAGTAACATTTTGTGGCTCAAACATTTTGATGTCATATTATTAAACTAAAAATATGATCTTTATATTCATGTAATGTAAAGCACCAAAATATTGACTGCAAAAATATAGTCTACAAAAATATAAAAATTTGAATATGAATTTGTTTTTATATTAGTAAATAAAGTAAGATGCTCAAGAAGTGAAGGCACTCCAGAGGAGTACGTTTGTAGACAGATTAAAAACCACATTGAAATTCCTCATAAGGTAATTCCTGAAGTGCAACTGATGCTCATAGACTAAGGGCCTGATCACGAGTTTGGCAGATGGGATATTACGTCACAAATGAGAGGAATATCCCATATGCTTTATTACTAGTTCCATAGGATGTAATAGAATTGTAGTTTGGCGAACAAATTATATCCACCACGTTTGTGACAGAGTAACCCTGTTCCCAAACTAGCAATCATACTCTAAGTGAGCAAATCCAAGGCAATGCTATCAAATAATTATAGGAAAACCTAAGGCATTTGTAAGAGAACCGATGGCAGTGCTTTCAAGAAGCATTTGCAGAAAAACCCAAGGAAGTGCTATCAAGAAGCATTTGTAAGAAAACCTAAGGCAGTGCTATCAAGAAGCCTTTGTAAGAGAACCCAAGGCAGTGCTATCAAGAAGCCTTTGCAGGAGAACCCAAGGAAGTGCTATCAAGAAGCATTTGTAAGAAAACCTAAGGCAGTGCTATCAAGAAGCATGTGCAAGAGAACCCAAGGAAGTGATATCAAGAAGCCTTTGCAAGAGAACCCAAGGCAGTGCTATCAAGAAGTATTTGTAAGAGAACTCAAGGCAGTGCTATCAAGAAGTATTTGTAAGAGAACTCAAGGCAGTTCTATCAAGAAGCCTTTGCAAGAGAACCCAAGGCAGTGCTATCAAGAAGTATTTGTAAGAGAACTCAAGGCAGTGCTATCAAGAAGCCTTTGCAAGAGAACCCAAGGCAGTGCTATCAAGAATTATTTGTAAGAGAACTCAAGGCAGTGCTATCAAGAAGCATTTGCAGGAGAACCCAAGGCAGTGCTATCAAGAAGTATTTGTAAGAGAACTCAAGGCAGTGCTATCAAGAAGTATTTGTAAGAGAACTCAAGGCAGTGCTATCAAAAAGCCTTTGCAAGAGAACCCAAGGCAGTGCTATCAAGAAGCCTTTGCAAGAGAACCCAAGGAAGTGCTATCAAGAAGCATTTGTAAGAAAACCTAAGGCAGTGCTATCAAGAAGCCTTTGCAAGAGAAGCCAAGGTAGTGCTATCAAGAGCCATTTGTAAGAAGACCTAAGGCAGTGCTATCAAGAAGCCTTTGTAAGAGAACGAAAGGCAGTGCTATCAAGAAGCCTTTGCAAGAGAACCCAAGGCAGTGCTATCAAGAAGCATTTTCAAGAGAACCCAAGGAAGTGCTATCAAGAAGCATTTGTAAGAAAACCTAAGGCAGTGCTATCAAGAAGCCTTTGCAAGAGTACCCAAGGCAGTGCTATCAAGAAGCATTTGTAAGAGAACGAAAGGCAGTGCTATCAAGAAGCATTTGTAAGAGAACTCAAGGCAGTGCTATCAAGAAGCATGTGTAAGAGAACCCAAGGCAGTGCTATCAAGAAGTATTTGCAGGAGAACCCAAGGAAGTGCTATCAAGAAGCATTTGTAAGAAAACCTAAGGCAGTGCTATCAAGAAGCATGTGTAAGAGAACCCAAGGAAGTGATATCAAGAAGTATTTGTAAGAGAACCCAAGGCAGTGCTATCAAGAAGCATTTGTAAGAGAACGAAAGGCAGTGCTATCAAGAAGTATTTGCAAGAGAACCCAAGGCAGTGCTATCAAGAAGCATTTGTAAGAGAACGAAAGGCAGTGCTATCAAGAAGTATTTGCAAGAGAACCCAAGGCAGTGCTATCAAGAAGAATGTGTAAGAGAACCCAAGGCTGTGCTATCGAGAAGCATTTGTAAGAGAACCCAAGGCAGTGCTATCAAGAAGCCTTTGTAAGAGAACCCAAGGCTGTGCTATCGAGAAGCATTTATAAGAGAACCCAATGCAGTGCTATCAAGAAGCATTTGTAAGAGAACCCAAGGCAGTGCTATCAAGAAGCATTTAAAAGAGAACCCAAGGCAGTGCTATCAAGAAGCATTTGCAAGAGGACTCAAGGAACAGCTATAAAGAAGCTTTTGTAAAAGAACGAAAGGCAGTGCAATCAAGAAGCATTTGCAAGAGAAGCCAAGGCAGAGCTATAAACACGCATTTATAAGAGAACCCAAGGCAGTGCTACTAAGTAGCATTTATAAGAGAACCCAAGGCAGTGCTATCAAGAAGCATTTGTAAGAAAACCTAAGGCAGTGCTATCAAGAAGCATTTGTAAGAGAACCCAAGGCAGTGCTATCAAGAAGTATTTGTAAGAACACTCAAGGCAGTGCTATCAAGAAGCATTTGTAAGAGAACTCAAGGCAGTGCTATCAAGAAGCATTTCTAAGAGAACCCAAGGCAGTGCTATCAAGAAGCATTTGTAAGAGAACCAAGGCAGTGCTATCAAGAATCATTTGCAAGAGAACCCAAGGCAGTGATATCAAGAAGCATCTGTAAGAGAACCCAAGGTAGTGCTATAAACAAGCATTTCATGTCTGCTGTAAATCGACACAGAAGCCAGTAATGCATTCCAAGCAATATTGCAGCGGAAGCAACTAACAACTTTTTTCAAGAAATCAAGGTGCACAGTAACCTCTCATAGAATGTCACCAGATTTCTGAAAGTCAGGTTTCAGACTGATGCAAAGTTTCAAAGCGAGGGAACGAAGGAAATGGGCAACATACAAAATAAATTTAACAAGGCCTTATTTCACGGCTTATAATAGCAGTCCACGACCCAGGAAGGTAAAATGTGCTGAGTGGATATAGTTATCCCAACTTTATAATGTATACCTGTTACCTTATTAGTCTGTAATCTGAAGAAATTCCTTCCCAGTACTGATGTCATTGAATTAATCTCCCTTGATTGCCTTTTCCATGGGTTACTAATCATTTTATTAAAGCTCACGTTTCTTTAGAGTCTTACAATGATGGTCCATCTGGAACTCTTTGCTCCTTGGTACAATCACAAGCTGGACATGATTGTGCCTGATTCATCATATGGACCAAGGCTGGTTTAGCTATGACCATCGCACTGTGCAATGTCTTGTTTGCACAGAAAGTGTAAGAACATGTCACGCTATCAAAGGGACTTATTTAGAGGTGGAGGAACTCTTTTGTTTTAGTTATAGCTGAGCCCTAGCCAGCTCTACTGTTGAAATTCCTTCCCAGTGGAACAGTCACCACTGAGCCAGTGACTCTATGGCATTGGAAGGCTCATCATTATCAGGACAGGACTTTCAATACTGATCCTCTCCCAAGGCTTGCCATGTATGGTTTCATGGTCCTGGGAAAAGAAAAAAGGATAATGTCCTCCATGTGTAGGGGCACAGCTCCTAGTGATTCATGAACAGTGATTTTTTATTATTCAAAAATAACCCTGTCAATGGAGTTTATCTTTGAGATACCAAGAAAAATAATACTGACTCGCCCCCCTTAACACCACAACACAGAGGTCGGATCAGCACTGTGAGTTTTTACTGAATGTGTTCCCATTGTGTTGGGGGAACTTTAGTTAGGTTAGTCATTATTGTTCCAGGAGTTTGGTGGTCCACCCACAAGCCTCAAATCAGGGCCTAAGAATTTGCATTTCCAAGCACATATTTCATCTGCATTAAGTCAACCAAGAGACTTCTTATTACTTACCAAGCATTATGTGATCCCACTTCCTCAATGAAACCCAGCTTGCTTTCCTTACCACATTGGTTATGCATTTTTGTTAAACAAAGAGATCAAGCAGTGTCCATAATTTAAATAACTGGTGGGTTCCCTGCACTTTGTGTACCTCCTTGTTGTATATCAGTTTTCTTTCAGGAAGTTTCATTGCATTTATCTCATTTTCATTTTTTTATTTTTGGGTGCTCTCTGTCCATCCAGATAAAATTTTCCTGGACAGGCCATTTCACACAATATCAAAGGAAATTCAGGGTTGATTAAGGGGCCTAGAACTATACTACGTGCCTCATCTTCGACTTAAAGAATTCCAATCAATTTACCCAGTCAATGCAATCCCAACAATAGCTGTTGACCAGGCAACAGATCAAATCTAAGACCCTGTGCTCCTGCGCTATTAGCCAACTACATGCTGATGGTCTGCATCCAACAATTTGCTTCAATACCTCAGTCCATATTTTGCAATCAATCCCTCAACTTCTAAGAGCCAGATTACGATGATGGTGAGACCACCACCGACAGAGTGTTAGTGGCGGTCTCACACAATCGTTTGCAAGTTTTCCGCCCACCATATTATACGGGTGGTCGGAAGGATGGCGGTCAGAAAGCCCGACCACCACACATCCAATGGGCTCCCTCAGCCCGCCGGTGTGGTGGAGGGCCACACATTCCCTACAATGGTGAGGGTACCTACCAGGCACCGCTGTAGGAATTACGATATCCCTTTCCGCCCGCTTGTTCATGGTGGGTCACCCGCCAAGAGGCCGGCAGAAAGGGAGATTAGGGGCCTGTAGGGAGCCCCCTCCCCTTCCCCCTTTGCTTCCCCCTCCCCCTCTGGCCCTTGATTTTGCGTGTTGGGGGGCACCTAGGATGCCCCTCTATGTATTACTGCACAATGTAGCAGGCACCACATGGTGCCTGCCACCTAGTGCTGGGATATGTACAGGGTGCATTTTCTGCATTGCGGTGGGTGCTGCAGCCAGCAGCACTCGCCATAATGCAAAGAATACATGGTGCGACCGCCTTGGTGGTTGTCGCATTGTAATTCCTCCGATGGGACTGCCGATGGCTATTCGGTCGGGCCTTTTTATGATAGGGTGGCCCTCCTAATCGGGCCCTAAGTCTCAGCCATCTGTAAATCTCTCCCACAGCAACTCCTCTTGAACTTTAAAAGAGCACTGTAAATCCATTGAATACCTACATCTGATCCACTGTGTAAATCAATGACAAAACCCCACACGTCTAGAGCTCTCCTGGCTTACCGAAAAAAACAGGATCCCCAAAGGGTTTCAACTTGTCGAATGGTCATATATTCATCAAGTCGCAAGAGTGAACCCAACAACCAGAATGTTATTTGTCATTAATCGAAGACAATCAACATAATGTATATTAATAAATAAGAGCAGCTCTTCAATACACTACAGTTCATCCTGGCAAGCAATAATCAGAAACACTCATAAATAATTTAACACTGATTGTATCATTATATGTATACCTGGGAGAATTGAACTGAGTGAACCGTAAAATCAATTTTGAAAAGAGGTAGAAAAATAATGCATGCTTGGTGCATTATAGTGTCTGATTTCTGTCTTGGACACAGCAGTGAAAATTATGTATGACTACTGCTAGTCCATCTTGAAGCATACTGTGCTGATCTCTCCTGGACAGGTGGGCGTTCAGCCAAATATAGGTACCTTGCACCCTATACACATACTCTAGTATCTTGTGTAATATCCTAGTTGGACAGATATCCACCTTCACAGCAGAGGCTAACTTAGTAGGATGCATCCAATTCCCAATGGACTGCACCTATGAAACCCTGTGAATCCCTTTGTACCTATTTGACCTTTAAAAATACTGGGTTAAACCAAGAAGTTGCCAGCCCTACCTTCTATCATTGTAAATTAATATTCTTTTTGTGCACTTGACTTGTTTGCCTTAAACCAAACTAAAATTGAACTTCAGTGGCAGCCAGAGTGCCTTGGAGGCAGTTCTCTGTCTCGTTTCTGCACCAAATGTGTTTTTAGAAATGGCTAACTGTAAAGCAATACAAATATCTGTTAGAGCAATTTACCCTTAAACTGTCACAGCCAGCCCACTAGAGAATGGATTGCAGTAAAGCCCTTGTCACTATGGAGACCCAAACTTACTTAACACAGCTCTGGGAGAAATGTATTTTTTTCTTTCACTTTAAGCTCATTGAAATAAAGTCCCCCTCGTTTACGATCGCGCACATTGTGTGCTGACCTCATCACATTGAAAGTGAAACAAGCTGCTTCAGTGCCCGTTGGGCTATCTCAGCATCCTGTGCACCGAACCACATGGGAGAGATATCATTGGATAAGGGAGAATTTTCCAATAGTACCTTTCCCTATTGCCTCCCTGCTTGGGGATCATCGCAGAAGGGCGATCCCAAAGCAGGAATCCACCACTAGAAACCAGGGAGGGGGGAGCGGCCACTTGGGAAAGGTCTCTAGCTCCCTCACGGGCAATATTTTAGATTTCAGTTTTTTTCTGCCCTCCCTAGGGGCCATATGGGGCAATACCCCCATATCTGGCCCAATGGGGGCAGAAATCCCACTAGGCACCAGCAGCAATTTTTTGGGGTTGTTTAGGGCGGGGGCTGCGCAGAATGGGCATGCCAATGCCCCCACCACATCAAAAACATTAAAGAAATAGACACAGTCTTTCTGCCCACAAGGGACAGATATGGGCAGCAGCCCCAAATCTGCCCTTTGTGGGAGACAGAAAGCCTACTAGGCACCAGGAACAATTTTTGTCTTTGTGTAAGGCTGGGGGTTGTCCAGAAGAGGCATATTGATGCCCCCAGCCCCCCACCCCCACAAAAAAATGGGCACAGTCTTTCTGGGGGACAGATATGGGAAACAGCCCCTAATCTGCCCTCCTTCCCCCGCTGGGGCACAAAGGCCACTAGGCACCAGGGATATGTCTAGTTTTCAGAAATGTCTTGGTTTGGTAGGTTTCCCTAGATGGCGCCGAGCCTGGGACCAAAAACGCAGGTGCCCCTCATCTATCACAAAACAACATGGTTTTGCAAGGGGTCACCTGTGTTTTTGGTTCCGGGCTCAGAAGCCATCTACAGAAACCTACCTAACCCAGACTTTTCTGAAAACTAGACACCCAGGGGAATCTAGAGAGGTGTGAATCCACTAATGTTTTCTTACCCAGAATTCAATGCAAACGTTACCTTTAGCTAAAAAAATCCTGTCCCAGGGACCAGGTGTTATGTGATCAAGAGCAGGGTTCTTATAAAAGACGTTTTATATGCCCTGGGGATCAAGAAATTGGTCATTTCACTTCCCCCAATGTAGTAAAGTGCCTCTCAAAATCGACTTTGGTACTCTGTGCCTGTGGAGTGAGGATCTACACTATTGTCGCATTTTCAGGACCGCCAAGGTCCTCCTAGCTGTCCCCGGGGTGGGGGGTCATGTAACTATAAGCAAAGTCCTTATAAAAGTTGTTTTATAGGCATATAATGATGGAGAATGAAAAGTTTGTGATCCTTTCAGCTTCCTTATTTTCAATATCAAAAAATCAAGGTGGGAAGGGATCACTTGTCCTGAGTAACCAGGGTTCTATTCTCTTATTCGGTTACGGTGCCGATATAAAACCCTCATTCACGTACCAAGGCTCGATAGGTGGTATATCTTGATTCTCCGCCTTGTTGCTAGCGACGTGACAGCATCATCATAGGGTTTGATTGTATGCTTCCTCCACCCGGAGGTAAACCACTGGTTAGTACAGTAGTGATTAGTGATCAAAAAGAAAAAATTTAATGGGGGTGTATATATCTAAAAAAGTCTTCTATTAACCAGTGCTAATAAATTTTCATTGGTGCTGGAAAGAATGCCTTATTAAAAAAAGGATTGGGCATGTGTAGGAAGCTTGATTATGGGACATCCGCACTGTGTTATGTCTATAAAAAGGTCGACATATTTCAGCCATAAATTGCCCACAAGGGTTCAAGTTGGCTTTCTTCAGGACCTAGTAAAAAAAAGGTGGCGGGGTGAGGTAACCTTGCGTTTGAGGTTAAATCCATGGAATATATTCTTCTAGGAATGGAAAAGGCCTTATAGTACTTTAGCGGTGATCAAAGTATGTTCATCGGGGCATTCTGAGAGTTGCTGGGCCTGCTCATTGGCAGTCTCTGCATGACTTGTGCTGCCTCTGCCGCTCAGTCCCCTGGAAACCTTTTACAGGAGACTGAGCGGCAGAGGTCTGACTTCCAGAGTTTTACCCGGATCTCCCTGAAAGTCAAGCCGGTGAACCCTCTCCAAATCTGAACCCGTGAAGAGCAGCGAGGGCCCTCTGAAGAAAAAGCTACAGAAAAATGTTAGAGTGTGAAGTAAAAAGTTTGACCGGGGACTCACGATTAATGTATATGAGCATGGCTCCATCATCGTGTGCCTGAAACTTTGACTTTGTCCTAGTGAAGCAGGACCAGGTGTCCCTAGGTGGCAATATTGGTTTCTAAGTGCTAGAAAGTATTTAATCTTTAAACATTCATATCTCTAGTTCCCTACATTGGATTTGTATCAGTTTAGTCTCATTTTAAAGATAAAAATATTTCACATTCTTATACATTTGTATGGGATATTTATTGTGTGCTATGTCTTATTTATTTACTGAATTGGTATTTGTATTTGCTTTACATGCAGTGTTCTCATTGGTTGGGTATTTGAGTGTGATTGGTTTCTGGGTCTGTGATTCAATCAATGTAGGGTTGGGACTAGGGCTAGGGTTTGGATTTTTATTGGAAGTAGGGACTAGTATTTCCTGTGTTGTTGCTTGTTGGGACTAGGGTGGAACTAGGGCTAGGGTTAGACCTTTATTTAAAAGTAGCGATTAGGGCTTCTGGTGTGATTGGTTGCTGGACTAGTTGTGGGACTAAGATTAGGGTTAGGCTTTCTATTGGAAGTAGGGACTAGGGCTTCCTGTGCCATTGGTTGCTTGAACTTGGGTTGGGACCACTGGTAGGGCTAGGGCCTCTATTGGATGTAGAGATCAGAGCTTTTGAATTGATTGGGTGCTTGGACTAGGGCTAAGACTGGCTGTAAGGTCCTGGTCTCCTATTGGTTCTAGATTGTTAGGCTAGTGTTGTAATTGGATAGTGTTAGGGCTAGGGTTCCCATTGGCTGACGGGGTCACCTGATTACTAGAGCTATAAAAGGCCAGGGTTAGGGCGTCTCAGCCCGGGCGTCGAGGCTAAGGGCGGAGAGCACAAGGGCAGTTGCCTGTTTGAGCTTGTAAAGGCCAGAGAGGACAAGGACAGTTGCCTGTTTGAGCCTGTTCGAGACCGACCAGGGACATGGCCAGAAATACTGCCCAATATACATACCTCCTTTATGTATCTATATACTTTCAATGTACTTATGGATCAATATATTTATCACTTTCTTCTAATTTAGCATTTCCAATGCACTTCCCTATTTTTCAGCCTATACTTCGCTCAATATATTTTCTAGCCCAACCATCTGACTCATCTCAAACTTCTTTCTACTACTCTTTCCAGTGCACTACCCTATCTCTCATCCTTTACCTCTATCAATATATCGTCTACATCTACTCTAATTTATCCCAAACCCCATACCACTACTATGATCCCCAAAATAACCCTTTGTAGACTCTCTCCTATTCTACCCCTCCTTCCATCATTTGACACCTCTTCAACTATACTGATCCCCCAAAACAAACCTTTTTAAGCTCTTCCCTCTTTTCTACCCCTCCCCAACCCTTCTCAATCCATATAACTGACTAACATATCCGCCACTAAAATTACTTTCATGTTTCACCATACTAATTCAGCACTAATCCTGATGGGTTCCAGAGTAGCGTGCTACTTGCGACTTGCGCTTCAAAACCCCATCAGGGGTAGCAAGCGCTATATAAATACTGACCTCTTTCCCTTCACTATTCCACCATCTACCCTTCTATACCCAAATAACTAAATAAAATATCCACTACTCAAATTACTTCACATTTTACTATACAAATTTTCAACACTAATCCTTTATGGGTTCCGGAGTGGTGTGCTACTCGCCAGAAAAGTGCTTCAACATCCATCAGGGGTAAGAAGTGATATATGAATGCAAACCTTTCTTCCCCTTTTATCCCTCCGCTATCCTTCTCACTCCAAAACACTGACTAATATCCACCACTGAAATTACTTTCATATTTCACCATATTAATTCACCACTAATCTTTTATGAGCTTCCTCAATAGCGTGCTTCAACACCCCATCAGGGTTAACAAGCACTATATAAATACTAACCTTTTGTCCTCCTCTATCCTTCTGCTATCATTCTTAAAACAATTAACTGACTAACCTATACACCACTTAAAATGTATTTGCATGTTTCACTATATAAATTCAACACTAATCCTCTATGGATCCCGGAGTAGCGTGCTACTCGCCGAAAAAGCGCTTTGACTCCTCGTCAGGGGTAGTAAGCGCTATTTAAATGCAATTACAATACAATACAATTCCTTTCTCTTAAGATAAGCCTGCCTTCTCACAGCAAAACTTCCATGAGTTGAGCATGGGAATAATTTATTGAGACTTATACTGGACTCAAGACTGTGTTGGCAGCCTTATTGCCAGTGGTAGATGCATATTAACCACTACTAATAAACCACTTTTCAACATTTGTTGTTCAGTGGTGTGGATGACGACTTGTATTCAAAAGTACACCTTACAGTAAAGTAAATTATGATCTTAAAAATCCTTTAAATTATGTTAGAATAAACCTTTTGAATTTTTGGAATGTGGACTAAACTGATTTGTAATCCATTGTTTTGATTTTTCCAAAAGTGTTCTGAGTCTGATTGATATTTGTTTTGACCCAAAACTAGGGATACCATGGAGCTGGACCTCGCTAAACTGTCTAAACTCAAGATGGCTGAGCTTAGGATATTATGGAGGGCTATGGGGCTACCTGCATCCAACAAGATTAGGAAAGCAGGGATGATTTAGTCCCTGGAGGCCTGTGCTGTGGCAGCTGCAGAGTTTCAAGGGGAGGAGGAATACATTTTGACTCATTGTGCTGAAGAGAAGTTATGCCAGTATCTAATGGACTATAAGCTGACAGACCCAAAAAATCTGGGGGAAGCAGCTGATGAGTGGGTGAGAACCCAGATTTCCAGTCAGCTCTAGGGGGGGGGGGTGACCAGAAGAAGGGAGGACAGGTCCCCTCCAACTGAAAGTCCAGAGGAAAGAGGTTCAAAAACAGGAGGAGTCCTCAAAAGACCCACAAAAATCTGAACAAGGAGGAGGTCCCCGGGCAAACCCAAATTCAAAGGGATGGGGTATCAGGGAACGAATGGTAGGTTCTTTGGTCCCTCCAAAGTGGGGAATTGCTTTGCCTGTAATCAGCCAGGCCACAAGAAGTGAGATGATGTCTGCCCAAAAAGCCCCCAATAGTGGGAAATCCCCTGGGATTGCTGGTATAAGTGTGGAGGTTGAGAGTGCCCCAGAGAGGAATAGGGAAGTGGTAGAGGTAACTTTAGTGTCCCTTGGCGGGGTGTATATTTCAACCCTGGCCGCCCTACCTCCAAAAATGGATAAGTACAGAAAGAGACCTAAAGTCAATGGGACTGAGGTTGAGGCTCTGAGACACACAGGGGCTAGTGTGACTATGGTCCTAGATACCCTGGGGCCTCAAGAGAGAATCCTACCCGATGAGGTTCACCAGGTGACTTATGCAGACAGCAGTACCAAACTCCAACCCACGGCTAAGGTGGATTATGAATGGGGATGTGTGACAGGCCCTATGGAGGTAGTTGTGTCTCCTATACTCCCAGTCCAATATTTACTGGACAATGATCTCGAAAACTCTGAGTGGTCAGAGGTGTAGAGAGCTCCAAATGAGAATATTGGAGCTCCCTGAGTGGGTATTTGCTATGACCAGGTCACAGACTATCCAGAAGGGAAATGAGGGAAGCCTGGACTCTGGAATAAGGGGCCAAGCATCCCAGGACAAGGGCACTGGGTCTGGTGGGCCAGGCCAAGGGAACTTCAGAGGTGCAGGAGGAATCTGACCCTGATGGGGAGTAAGTGGCCTCGGAGGAAGGGAATCAATCCCTGCCAGATCTGTCAGACATGGCAGAACTGACAGGAGCCAGTGGACCCTCCAGAGAGGCGAATTGCCTCCAAGCAAGAGGAGGGGATGACAGTGGATTTCACAAAATGTACTGGGAAGATGGACTGCTTTATAATGATGCCAGAAACCTCAAGGTATGGACCAGCAGGAGGTTGGTGGTGCCCCAAAAGTTCAGAGACTTCATCCTAACCTTGGGTCATGATATCCCCTTAGCAGGACATTTGGGACCAAGACTTGGAATAGGTTGGTAACCCGTTTATACTGGCCCCATATGACTGAAAAGGTAAAGGAGTTTTGCAGCTCCTGTGTCACCTATCAGGTTAGTGGCAAGGCAGGGGCAAGACAAAGACTAAAGCAAAAAGAACAATTGATGGACAGAATGCAGAACAATGTCATACATTCATCCCAGTGCAGAAATCTGGGCCTAAATCAATCGTTTTTTTGCTCTCCAGTCCAGTTTGAACCCGAACATATGCAAATCAGTCTTGACCCTGTGCCCAATGAGAACAGTCTAGCCCCAACTACCAGGCCAGGTCCTCCCTGGACTAGAAAAAAGCACCCTAGCACCGGTTTTGGGGTTTCACCCCTCATCAGCCAGGACAGCTTGACTCCAGTGGCATGGAGAGCACGGGACCCACATCTGGGCATACCTGTACCACTCGGGGTGACAAATGCAAAAAGAACAATTGATGGACAGAATGCGGAACAATGTCACACATTCACCCCAGTACAGAGATCTGGGCCTAAATCCATTGGTTTTTTTTGCTCACCGTGCCATTCCAGTTTGAACCCAGCCATATGCAAATCAATCTTGACCCCAGGGCTTTAAGTGAGCTGGGTCTCAAGGGGTGTGAGCACCGGCAGTTTTTTTAAGGGGGGCTCGAAACGGGTCACTATTGGGCTCTGTTTTGAGACCTGGCACAGGCGGTCTGATTTTTTTCCCGACTGCAGTGACAGCAGTTTGATGTCACTGCAGTCCAGAAAAAAAGTGCCAGAGCGCAAAACAGCCGATAGATGCCCATTTCGAGACAGCAGGCACGTCGATGTGTGCTGCCCACACTGCTCACTGGAGAAGTTACGGCATGACGTCATGCCAGGTGAGCGTTGTGGGGGAAGGGAAATCCTTTAAAGAGTCATTTTCTTTCTGGATTTCCCTTCTCTTTCTAAAACGCAAGAGCAGCAACATACTGGTACGGTCACCGGGGCTTTAATTGGAAGCTTTTTCAATATTATATGTAACAAACCATAGATGCAGCTTATTTACCTTATGCAACTAATAACCATTGACAAAGTCAATAGTCTTGACGGGTTGTAGGTATGATGTTACTTTTTGTATCACATATCTAGAAACAATTACAGAAACAGCAAAATACAAGTCGGGCGGAACACTATGCTAAACACAGATTTTTAGCGTAAGTGTTTTAAAGCCACGCCCCTTATTGCACTGGCCATGCCCCTTTGAGAGACCCGACAGTTGTTTCATCCCACTTAAAGCCCTGCTTGACCCTGTGCCCAATGGGAACAGTCCAGCCCGAACTGCAAGGCCAGTCACTCCCTGGACTGGAAACAAACATCCTAGGACCATTTTTGGGGTTTCACCCCTCATCAGCCAGGATAGGCTCACTCCAGTGGCATGGAGAGCACGCACCCACGTCTGGGCATACTCATCCCACTCGGGGTGACAAATGTAAAAAGAACAATTGAGGAGCAGAATCCAGAACAATGTCATACATTCATCCCAGTTCAGAGATCTGGGCCTAAATCCATTGTTTTTCCGCTCAACATGCCATTCCAGTTTGAACCCAACCATATGCAAATTAGTCTTGACCCTGTGCTCAATGGGAACAGTCCAGCCGAACTTCCAAACCAAGTCCTCCCTGGACTGAAAACAAGCATCCTAGGACCAGATTTGGGGTTTCACCCCTCATCAGCCAGGATAGCTTGATTTCAGTGGTATTGAGAGTACGGGACCCACGGCTGGGCGTTATCGTCCCACTCAGGGTGACAAATGCAAAAAGGAACAACTGATGGACAGAATGCAGAACAATGTCATACATTTCACCCCAGTACAGAGATACGGGCCTAAATCCGTCGTCATGATAGCTTGGCAAGACAAAGACTCCCTTGTTACCACTGGCAGTGGTTGGGACTCCCTTTGAAAGGGTGGGTGTGGAAATGGTTGAACCCCTAGACCCACCTACTGCAGCAGGGGGCAAGTATATCTAGGTGGCAGTAGATCATGCCACAAGGTACCCGGAGGCAGTACCCCTCAGAACCATCAATGCACCTGCAATAGTTAGGAAATTACTTGGTGTGTTCACTAGAGTGGGTTTCCTAATAGAGGATGTTTCAGATAGAGGCACAAATGTTTTGTCCAACTGTCTGTAAGTGATGTGGGATGAATGTGGTGTTAACTGCAAGTTCACCACCCTATATCACCCCAAGACTAATGGTCTAGTAGACAGATACAACAAGACTCTGAAGAGCATGATCAATGGGTTTGTCTGAGAAACTCAGGAGAGGAGGAGATGGGATTTTCTTTTCCCATTCCTGCTGTTTGCCTACAGGGAGGTTCTCCAAAAAGGGGTTGGGAGACTTAGAGGAGCACAGACTAGTAGAGCAAGTGTTATTACTAATTGTCTTTCCCTTCATTAGCACCTTTCAAATGTAGGACATTGAGTAAGAAAGAAGTCATTTTGAGAAACGCCCTCTAATTCACATGCTAGTATGGGTAACCACAAATTCACAGATGTGCAAATAACCAATGTATCGAAACGCCATATCATGGGCCCTTTTTGGAAACACATAGGCTTCTTTGACACCCATTTTTCACTCTTTTATATTTTACCAAATGAATTGCTGTATACCCGGTACACAATGAAAAACCATTGAAAGGTGCAGCTCAGTTATTGGCTCTAGGTACCTCAGGTTCTTGGTGAACCTACAAGCTCTATATATCACTAAAACCAGAAGGTGGGTTTTGTAGGGGAAAAAACAGACACTTTCTTCTGCAGCACTGTTTTTCCCACAAAAAATAAAATTTTGTTGTATGTTGGCTTATTTCTGAATCCCCTACAGGTGTATCTACAAACCCTGGGTACCTTTAGAATCCGCAGGATGATCGAAAAATAGATACACATTTAGGGGCCGATTATGATCGCGGACGGACTTGCGTCCATCCGCGATCACTGAGGAGGAGGGAACCTCCGCATGGGCTGCGGGGTTCCCTCCTGTGCGATTAGGATCTGACCGCCACCCTGGCAGTCACATCCTCTATTTTTAACATTGCGGCGGGTGCGGCTTCAAGCTGCACCCACAGCAATGTTAAAAATGCAGGCATTGCATTTGTATGCAGAAAGAGGCAGGCACTGCGCGGTGCCTGCCGCTTTCTGCATACAAATGCAGGGGGGTACCATAGGTACCCCCCATGTGACCCCCCAGCCCCCTTCACCTAGGGGGCCCGCAACGGGCCCCCGCAGTGAAGATCCGTATGCTTTTCCACGGCGGAAAACCCGCCGTGGAAAATCATTTCTTTTGGGGCATCCTAATATGGCTGGCGGTGTCTGAAAGACACCGCCACCATATTAGGGGTTTTCCGCTGCGGTTGTAAGCCAACCATGGCGGAAAAGCTGCGGACGGAATTCAGGACCCACCAGCCATCCTAATGTGGCGGTGGGTCTTTGGTGGGTCCGCTACGGTTTTTCCGCATCCTCCAGGACGGCGGTGGCTTCCGCTGGCCCGGAGGATGCGGAAAAACCGCAATCGTAATAGGCCCCTTGGTGAGGATAAGTTATGGGGGCCTAAGTGCGAACAACCCCAAATAGCACCAAAAAAAGGCTTAGCACAGGGGTGGGGGGGACTACCAGCAAAGGTGTTAAATCTCTCTTTGGGGTTTGCCCCTATTTCGTGTTTACAAGGCTCACATTGAGTCTATATAATGTCACGTGGTGGGTGAGGGGGGGCAGCTACAAATAATAGCAGATGCACATGTATTTTTTAACTATGAAGGTTCCCTAGCACCTAGGAAACATCTTTTATGTCCAGTTTTTAGTTTTAAAACATTCAACCCCTTAACTCTGCAACTGAATCTAAAATATCCTGAAATTATTTTGGGACGTATTGGTTTTTAAAATCAGTTCAAAACCAATTTCATGTGAACTTTTTGTAATATACGGTATGTTTGTATTTTGTAATACTGCCTGTTTGACTTTTCTTTTTGGATTTCAGCTGACGATCGCCATTGACCTCAAATATACGTCTGCATGTCACAGTTCTCTCTGCTGGATGGCAACAAACCCGCTGCAGTCACCTGGAAGATGGAGGAAGTTGTACTGAAAAGAAAGGAGAAGCACATTCCCCTTACCTGGAAGAACCTGAAGGAAGCCAAAACAAACAGAATCTGAATGGAGGTTATAACAGATATGTGCTGCCTAATGGCCAAGAGGACATTTAAAACTGTCTGAGGATTGGTTCCAACAGAGAGCATTCCAAAATTCAGGCGGAGAGAGCTTGTCTCTTGTCAGGGACCCAAGCCATGACATTTCTGTTTTTTTGGGAGCCCATATTTGACCACATTCAGCATAAAATTGAATCAGAGGAGGTTCCCTTTCAACGCATTGTAATGGTTAAGGCTTATGTCTATGATTCTGGAACCGGTTCACAGTCCATAACAGCCCAGACTGTTCATAAGTTATTGAATGTTGCAGTTAGGGTTGTATCCTAGACCAAATCCATTTTGTATCTCCGCTTGCCTCCCAGCCCCATCTCTGCCCATGCCAAACAAAGAGCTGGACCATGACAGGTTAGTTTTGAGTCAGAAGGCCTTGAAGTAGCTTGTTAATGCCAGGGAACATGCCTTGGGTGCTAGCCTAATGTGAGCAGTCGCTGGCCACCAGCTTTCATTTTGGAATCCCCTTTGAAATGGATCCTTTCTCCTGGAAGCCATCTACCAAGTCCCTACAGCCATATTAACTGGACACCAAATTTAGTGTCAGTGAGTTGTCCCTTTGTCACCCTAACAGCGCACCTATATGTGGGTCGGACCCCTTGTTTAAGTTACGTGGTGAATTTTGGGGTTTATTGAACTACACATTATTTTCTTAGATTATCAGACACTGGTGGTCAAAAGAGATTTTACATTTCAGCCACATTCACTGAGAAATTAGAGAAAAAAACTAAGATATCAACTTAAGTGCATTATAAGATTCTGTCAAACAACCATCTAGCAACCTAGTAAACAAGAGAATCATCAAAAACTGCAGAAGACTCACAAATATTGAACCCTTGAGCAACATGCAGTTAGAAGTATAAAATTATGATTGTCTGGGATGATAGTAGGCTACAGAAAGAGGTAAGGAAGGTCGCGTTTTGCGGTTATTTAACTAAATTCTTTTACCGGCAGAATTAACACATTCAATTACAAAAGTATAGCTCAAACTTGGCATTGACTGTATGCCTTTCAATAGAAGCTATGAACCCCAACATTACCCAGGCTTGAAGACAAAATAAAACCTGATTTTCAAAAAGAAACAAAAAATTGTGCCTCTTAATAACTGCCTTCAAAACTACCCTCCCTAATCCACGAGGGACAGGACCCATGACACTGAAAACAAGCATTTACAATGCAATGGTCTCGGCAGCATTAAAGGTAGAGCTATTGGCATTGCTCATGATTTTTTTATTTTAAATAGTAAATAAATGGCATTGTCATTTACATTGCCAATAGCTTCATCGCTAAAACATATCGCTAATGTTTTTAAAAAAATATGAAAGTTAACTTAGGCTCTGCCCAGTATTTCTCTCTCACCTCATACTATTGAATATTTGCAGTTTTATTCCACCTGAAATAAATTGCATGCATTGGAATATTTAAGTGACTATTTTCCATCTCAAAAGTACACTGAATCTTCACACATTAAAATATTTTTTTGTCAAAAATGCACTGTACATATTATCCTTTTTTTTTAGCATTCAGTCACAATCAAAAGGCAAACCTGACCTACCAGCTGTGCCAATGCTTGCTTCCTTTTGTGCATGGCTTGTTTTGGTCCCAAAATTGATTTTGACAATGTATATTCCGCATATGATGTACGTTTAATTATCTCTAGATGCTGATGAAAGGTGTAATTTTCACCCATTGCAATAGAACTCAGCCATTTTGCCAAAAGGGGATCAGTAGCAAAAGAGATAATGTTTTTAAAAAAATATGAAAGTTAACTTAGGCTCTGCCCAGTATTTCTCTCTCACCTCATACTATTGAATATTTGGAGTTTCATCCCACCTGAAATAAATTGCATGCAACGACCCCTCTCCGGAGCGCGACAGAGGAGAGCTGCGGGTGGAGGGAGGGGGGGGAGACGGACACAGGAGAGCTGCGGGTGGAGGGAGGGGGGAGACGGACACAGGAGAGCTGCGGGTGGAGGGAGGGGGGAGACGGACACAGGAGAGCTGCGGGTGGAGGGAGGGGGGAGACGGACACAGGAGAGCTGCGGGTGGAGGGAGGGGGAGAGACGGACACAGGAGAGCTGCGGGTGGAGGGAGGGGGGAGACGGACACAGGAGAGCTGCGGGCAGAGGGAGGGGGGGGAGACGGACACAGGAGAGCTGCGGACGGAGGGAGGGGGGGGAGCCGGCCAGAGAAGAGCTGCGGGCGGAGGGAGGGGCGGAGCCGGCCTGTTCAGGATCACACAGTTGCGCAAATAAGGACAAACTCACCGTAGAGGACGTTCAGCATGTCGGCGACGGCCAGGGACATCAGGAAGTGGAAAAGACTGCAGCTGGGCTCCGAGGCACTGGGCGGAAGCCCCATCCGCACTGGAGCATGTGCGCTGCATCACCGTACTCGGCGCCGGCTGGGCAACAATGGCGGCAACAAAGCTTAGGACATTTTCGGATTTGGGGGCGTGTTTTGCTGTGCTGAGTGACGGACGACGTCACTGTCTAAAGAACAGCACAAATTACGCCCCCAAATCCGAAAAGGACGGGGCTTGTTTGGAGTGACGCATCTCTCCTCCAATGTCTGGCCTTCGTTTAGGAAGCCAGCCAATGAAGGAGAGATGGGGCTGGGAGGCGGGACCTTCTGCGCTACTGAGAGTCATTAAATCTCCGGCCTAAGACTGCGCAAGCGCAGCCTTTTAGGCCTTCGACCTAAAAACTGGGGCACTAGTCATAGAAAAGTGGCTGTTAGCCACATGTGACCACTATAAACACACAATTATATAAAAATATTATATAGTTTTTGTGAGAAATTGGGTCATTGGTTGAGTGGGTTGACACCCTATCCAGGCAACAGCCACTAGGCTGTTAGGCTCATAGAAGAGCCTAACATGCAGACTGCCGCTCTCAGAGTGCGATTGTACCTTCCTGCATGTTGTGGCATACATGCCACATCTTGCAGGACTTGGCGGTGCAAATGCCACCCGCATGCACCCCCAGAGGCGGCAGGGGGCGCTGCTAGTGGTGCCCTTAGTTGGCTATCCACCCTTTTCATGGCGGGCTAATCGCCATGAAAAGGGTAGTGGAAAGGCAACTCAAAATGTGCTTGGTGGTGCCGCTGCAGCACTGTCAGTATATTTCAGCCTCTGACTGCTGAGTGACTGCTGTGGGATCCTGGATCCACGGCTGTCACAGCGGTCCAGTGTGGTTCGACCTCCACACATGTAATGATGTTGGCGGGCCCGCAGTGTGGCGGAGGTCAGACGGCCACGGCGGGTTTGGCGGTCCTATGGACCGTCAAACTCATATTAAGGCCCTAAGACTGACAGGTCTAACAGTACTATATAGTATTCTTACACTTAATGTATAGTATTTGTTTTCCAAAGCCCCTGGCATCTTTCTACGTATTACTTGAGTACTCAACCTTGCAATCCTGGAAGAATCAAATTTAGAAATGGTGTCATTTAGCTGCCCATCTGGAGTGTAGTAACATCTGAGGCCTTGGGATAGGATCAGTAAATAACAAGAGGAAGGGCCTCATTAGATCTACTGGCAGCAATAGAGAACACCAATGGACAAAGGTAGGAAGACAACTGTTGAGACACATATAACAAAATGCTGCCTGCATTAAAGCTGTAGCTTAATGACCCTTTGCAGATAGTGGAGGAGCAGTACTAATAATAGGGCGTGTGGTACGAGATAATAAAGTGCTGCTCATAAAATATACATTTGGAAAAGACCCAAGAATGGAAATATATGCATTGTAAGCATTGCCCATAAAGCATAGTGTCTGAGCAAATTGGGAACTGAAGACACCATAGAGTGGTTATCGCAGCGGTGTACTCCCCACTCTTGTGAACCATACTCCACACAGGTCACCACAAAAAGACAACAAAGTTACATTATTGGCAACATACTCAGGAACAGGATGAGTCAATTGTGAAAGCCCAAGAAGATGAAATGAAGAAGCATTTTGAAGTGCTATTGGGTCCAAGATGGAGACAACGCGTCAAATGATTTATGCTGGTGGCATCCTTCCATGGTCCATCTTCTCTCTTATGTATCAATTTTTATGCAGCATAACATTTAAACCACAATTGTTCTACAATGGAACAGTAGCGGCACAGAGTCTCTTATTCCGGTGAGTGGTAACCAGGAAGTCGTTGGACTTTTTTTGCAGGACCACAGTGTGCCTAGGCTATTTCACCATCTGATTTCACTGGCTTCAAGCGGGGAAAGTCTCAAGGCATGATACTGGGGGAACACATGCAGATGAGACTGATTCCTACATGTTATTCTTTCCAACTACTGTAAGCCTGGTCATTCCAGGAAGGGAATACAAGGTATAAGACCCAACCTCTTGCAATGAGTACCTTAGTATGTGAGGGTTCCATACACATGACAAGCAAGACTGACCAGCCAAATGCTGTCTACTTGCCATGTGTGTCCCTCTGGTTTAGCAAGGGACTGACAGCCAAGCTTCTGATCGGGCTGAGGACCACAATAGCACCCTAAAACAGTGATGGATTTACACGATGGGTTCACTATGTAGAATGAAGTGACACTGCATCATAGGGCTTGGCGTGCTTGACACCAGAGCACTTTTGTAGAAATGTTAACTTCTCCTCCACATAGCACTTTTGCACAAATGTTAACTTCTGCACCACATTTGCTTTAGTGGAGCCATAAGAACTATTGAACAAATGACATTCTTTAAATGATCTATGGGAGTTGTTTGAAAACACAGTAAGAATTAAAGAACGTGTAACGTAAAGTATGAGCGTCGCTACCTTCCTCATTAAGAATGTTTTCTTTGTGATTCTGGAAAAGCTCTGTGGCAAAAGAGCGCTCTTACCAGGCTCAAGGAAGAGCACATGTGAACTCATGTCTGCCTGTGACATGATCATCTTTGAAGTCACATCAGCAGGACTGGAGTGAGGGGAAACCACCCTTATTGAACATACAGAAAACAACCTAGTTGTTAATATTAAAAAGACTGAACTCTTGAGATTGAGGGGATTCTCCATAGCTGGTGGCAGCTTGAGACTCGAAAACAATGTTTTTCGCCACAAAAGTGACTTCTGTTTCCACAATATGTTCAGTAAAGCCTTTGAAACTGCATGCTGATATTAGGAGTGTTCCTGAATGTATAACACAATCGATAGCCCATGTTATTGTTATTTTGCTTGAAAATTCAATAGAGCAATAGTAAAAGGAATAATTCATGGCCAAATCAACCTATCAGAGCCCTTATAAACTAGCAGCATCTGACGTAAATCAGCGCTGACCACATTTAGCCAAAAATCGATGAACGCCAAAAGCACTATCAGTTCAGAGGCAGTCACCAAATACAATCACTTTGCAAAACCTGGCTATTCAGAAAGACGTTATCACGTAAAAAGGTCACACTGAATATTAATGCAGCGAGCACATTGCATAATTGATGAGCCCACGTGTTCCCAAATATGGGAGGCTAATCTCCCTAGGACAACATGTGCACGCGATCACCAGCTTCACGTCTGCCTGAGCACCCCACTGTTATCTCTCTTATACAGGTTGTTTATATTTGAATGCAAGTTAGGTTTTTATATTCAATTCGTAGTCATTTACATAATTGGAAACTCCTGTGTTTGTTTCTTTTCTAAAACACTTGCACGACTCGTGCCATGTTGCCTTGTGACCAGTGCTTAATTTGCAAAAACTAAGTGCCAGGGCCCTCATCTGCAGCCTGCACTGCCTCTTTCCCTTGCCATACTGGCAATAATAGTAAAAACACTACTACCAATCATCACGCTCTTACAAGTGTGACAATTGGGAATTTAGGACTGTTTCAGACCTCCAAAGCTACGAGAATGGCTTGGCCGGCAGGTAATAGTCATTTGTAATGTATACACATAGCACCACCTTGGGCAGACTGTCACACGCACCGTTTTTGACATTCAAGTGCCTGGGAAACCACCGGCTCAAATTAAGCACTGCTTCTGCGGGCTCTACACTATTATGTATGTGGATCGACACTCCAGTTCTCGATCTAGCAGCTGTTAACTGTACATTTTGAAGTGGGTGCTCACAGGCTTGTCCTGCTGGTTTTGTATCTTTTAAATAAATAAATAAAATATACTTCGTCACAGCAAGAGAAAGGCGTGGCTTGTCGTTACCTAAAAGAGAACACAACATTCACCCGCCACACCCATTTTGGAAAATAAAATGTTGATGCTCCTAGAGATTATAAGGCCTTCCAAGAAATCTGTGGTGGGTCTCAGGGTCCCCCGTGTGCGGTGTGTGTAGCCACCAGGGCGGGTAGTTGAGGCAGCAGAACAGAGACAAAGCAGATGCCCAGGGGCTGTTCTTGTCTCTGTCATGACACCGCTATGCTAATCATTACAACATGATGTGAGGCGTCTCATTTTATTTTATGACCTCCACACGCGGAACTCTGTATCCTTATACAAACCTGGGCATTCTATCCCCTATATGCTGTTTTGGATTAGTTGGCTGCTATCAGATGCCACGTTCATGTGGGTTAAAGTCACAACAGTATATTTCCTATGTGGAATAGTTACTTAATAAGTCTAGTCTCACTTGTAATATTATCACTTTAGTCTCCACTTTTATGGGATTAAATTGTTTTTGAAGACCTCTGGCACGTATAAGAAAGAAGATAGGCGGCCATCGTGAGTGTCAATGCATAATTATGGCATGGCAGAGTGTTACACTAATTGTATTTTGCACTTTCCTACCTGTCCCTGATCCCCGGTCCGCCTCCAATCATTTGGTTTGAGTGGAGGGACGCAGGACGAGATTTGGGCTCCGGAAGTGATTCACAACTTCCTGGGACCAACTGCCAATCAGACACTAGCAGCTGGCAGCCCTCACACTACAAATCAGATGCCTTTCGAGTCGTGCAGCAGACGCGCCTAGCGGGCGCGCCAAAGGCAAGCCCGTCTGCGCCCGTCCGCGCCAGACCGGGCCCAGGGGCCACAACCCCTAGCAGTTCGCTGAGAAGTGTCCTTATCTACAGTGCCCTGACACTGCGGAGCCTGGCAAGGCCCACAAACCCAAAATGCTTGCACTCAATAGACACTGCAACCAGCCTCCCTGGCTGCTCCTACTGCATCTTCAAGTCCCAGCCAGAAAAGTAATCAGCCCCCTCCCCTTGCCCTCCCCTAAAATGTTATCTACTGAACTGTCGCTCTATGTCTAAACACTCAACTGGACTCTTTCTGTTAATAGAAGACCTCAGCCCTGACGCATTATTCCTCACCGAGACTTGGATTCAGGCTGAATCAGACCCAGCTGTCACTCAAACCCTACACCCAGGCTACCTGATCCAAAGAGCGGATCACAAAACTGGTGGAGGGGGAGGGTTAGCGATAATCTTCAAGGATCAGTTTCAGTGCTAGTCCTCTGTAGAGTACCTCCCAGATTGCGAAAATATGAACTTCTCATTAAAATTCTCGCCCACCACCACTTTCTCTGGGCTGCTGCTCTACCGCCCCCAGGACCCCCGGGCCAATTTCTTAGTACACTCCCAACCTTGGTAGCCAACCGAGCTATCTCCCCATCCAATTACACAATTCTAGGGGATATCAACATCCACCTAGATGACCCCGCTGATAACATGGCTAATGAACTTGTATCCAGTCTATCAGCCTTACAAATCACCCAGAAAGGCTTCGCGCCAACACACATAAAAGGGCATCTTCTGGACGCCGTGTTTAGTAACTCACAGCATCTCCAGACTGACACTCCCACCCCCCTCCCTTGGACCGACCACGCATTAATCCCTTTCATCTGGACAATCCCAGCCAGTATCCCCCCCAACAGCACCACTAAGATACAAGACAGGAAGTGGCCGAACCTCTCCGTTAGCCAGTGGTCAAATCTCTTAGAGAACACCTTACCACCCCCTAGCCCAGACCCAGAGAGGGCGAACAACAACTTCAATCTTTGGATCCAAAGCTCATTAGACACGCTAGCGCCGAAAAGATCTATCCAAAAAAGATCTAACCTTAATCCTGCACCATGGTTCTCCACAAAACTAAAAGACCTCAAACAAACATGTAGGAAGTCAGAAAGGAGCTGGAGACTGAACGCTACAGAAGGGAAATCAATCTACAGAGTGGCAATAAGGAAATATAAGGCAAAAATAAAAACTGCACAATCCTCCTTATATGAGGAGAAGATCTGTGTGGCCGCAAACTCCCGTAAGGAGATTTTTCGCATCGCCAAATCCCTGGTCACGATACCTAAAAAATAAAACAATCCAGAAGATGCACTCCCCGATGCAACAATCTTGCAGAATGTTTTCACCAAAAAATCGATCTCATTGCCCGCCCCTTCCCTCTATCCCATAATGACTCCTTCGAGTCCGACACAAGGAGCCCTCCCCCCACTCCCCGCTGCTCCCTTGCAGAGTTCCCCCTATTAGATGAAGATTCCCTAAAGGCAATAATGCCTAGAGTGACCTCGGGTTCTCCACTAGACCCTGCCCCTCCCCGATACCTTCCCCTAGTTGCCAATATTATACGCCCAGTCATCCTGGCCATTATAAATGCCTCCATCTCAGCAAGCACGGTCCCCCGTGTCTGGAAGTGCGCCCAGGTAAAGGCTCTGCTGAAAAAACCCAGCCTGGACCCTCCAATCTGACCAACTACCGTCCTATATCCCTCCTCCCCTGGTTAAGTAAGCTAACAGAGAGACACATAAACTCCGTTCTAGTACAACACCTAGAACTCAACAACCTGCTTCACATGTCACAAACAGGTTTCCGACCCCGACTAGGGACGGAGACGGCCCTTTTGGCCGTAAATGAAGAGGCCTGAAGACTCATGGAGCAGGGTGGCTCAGCAGCTATCATCCTGTTAGACCTCAGTGCCGCCTTCGACACTGTAGACCTCAAGATTCTGCTGAGCCGGCTAAAAAGTCTAGGAGTGACCCACTCAGCTCTCTCCTGGCTACAATCATTCCTCAAAAGACCAGGTCTTTCAGGTAATGCCTCCTCCGACTGTTGGCCGCTCAGTTGTGGGGTCCCTCAGGGCTCCTCCCTGAGCCCCACACTTTTTAATACTTATATGGCACCCTTACCGGAAGTAGTTCTACCCTTCGGCATACAAATCATAACATATGCTGATGACACCCAGTTGGTGGTATCCCTGAACCACCCAGAGGGCTCATCCTGCTCCCTGGCAGCTGCCTAGAGGCTGTAGCTGACTGGATGAAACTCTCCCACCTAAAACTAAATGGCGACAAGACTGAGCTCATGTTCTTGGGAAAACTGCCATCACCCCTGTCTTCACATCTATGGCCGACCTGTCTCAACCCAATTCCCCCTCCTAAACAGCAGATTAAGAGCCTAGGCATATGGCTTGACAGCTCTCTGTGCTTTGGCCATCAGGCCACTAAGCTAGCGGCTGCCTGCTTCGGCCTACTTAGGATGCTTAGGAAAGTTCTCCCCCTGCTTCCCTTCAAGGCCAGACTGATCATGGTACAGGCCCTTATCTTATCACGCCTCGACTACGGGAACGCACTGTACCTGGGCGCCCCACAGGCAACCCTACAAAGACTCCCGGTGTTACAGAACAGCGCAGACCGCCTTTTGCTCCAAATCCCCTGGAGACAATCGGCTAAAACTGCCCTAAGGACGCTGCACTGGCTTCCCATCCGAGCCAGATCCAGTTTAAATCCATGTGTCTTGCTCATAGAGCCATGTGGAAAACTAGTCCAGCCATTTCACACTCCCTTTTCACACCATATCAACCCTCAAGAAACCTCCGGTCCAGCTCAGCCTTTCTTGCCACCACCAGGATAGTCCGCCGTGCCCGGTGGGGTGGCCTCTCTTTCTCGTTGAATGCCTCGAATCTATGGAACTCCCTACCCCCCCCTCTGCGCAGCGAACCAAATATACTGGCCTTCCGCAAGCTCCTCAAAACCCATCTTTTCCGCACTGTGCCCTAATTTGTTCTGTCGTCCCCAAGCAGTCCACAAGCGCTACGAGGTCTTAGGGTAGAATGCGCTATACAAATATAATTTCATTTCATTTCAAATTCACACTTCAAGATTCTTAAGTTAAAGGATGCTCAGCGCTGTGAAGCGATTGGAGATGAGAAGAATCATAGCGAGAGCATCTGGTTACAGTAGCTCAACTAGTAGCACTTGTAAACTAGCACAATGGTAGGTCTACGGAAGGGTGAGCTGTACTTTTCTTCTTTAGTACATTCGTGAGCCCCAACATCTGGCCACAAGTAGAATGCATCTTGCAAACTAATGTTGAGTCCCTCATATCTTGGATACTTTGGGACAGCGATTTACAGATGAACATGTAACATGATGTGTAATAGCTCTAAATAACTTGCCTAAACTATTCTAGTGGAGATTTGCAGGAATCAGGACACTATTGCTGGGTCCAAACAGAAACTATTCCAAGAAATAGAATTTTCAAAGGACTTACTGATCGTTTAGACATATCATGTATTCTGTAATTATCTATAAAATTGACTTTCAGTGTTAGACTCTGGGTAACAGAAACACTTTCACTGCACATTTTCACACAGTAGCAGACGCATATACATAACACTTTATGACCTACATGGTACCATGTTATCGGTGTGTTATCGGTCTGGCCATTTTCCCAGCAATTACATGGGAGGTTCCACCACCGGCAAGCAACGCAGTCTCTGAAAAGTCGCAGAAAGATTTTCCTCTGCTGTGAGGTCCTTTGAATAAGATATTTTCCTGGAAGACCTCTCACGATGGTGGATCTTCTCATGATGGGTTTCATCAACATGGAAAAAGTATCTTGGTGAGATCACTACACATTGGAGTAGATTCAGAGCACAGCACATACACGAAGAAGACACACTAAATTCACCATTCCATGCCAATGAATCTATGTAGAAGCTACAACATGGCCATTTAATTAGACTCTAGATTATGATTATATGTGACTCACAGACATCCATGGCACAACTGCATTAGTTTAATAAGCGCACTTATGTCATGTTTTTGGTTGCCGTCACACCAAAGACCCACTTGGACAGTTATACAAATCAAATTTCCAATGACACTTTTGTAACTCATTACGGCCATTTGTCTAATTTCAATAGTTTGTGCCATCATAATAGTGATGCATTTCACTCTCACATTAGGCACATATTTTCATGCCCTCTAGGACAGTAACATCCATGCGCCATTGAAAACAAGTACATCAGACCAGCTAGTCCACCCACTGTAAAATGGAATGACGCAAATAGACAACAGTTTTCTAACGTGACAATCACGCCTGCACTTGGAGACATAGGGGGTCATTAGAATGGCTGGCGGGGCCACCCGCTGAGGGTGCGGCGGTCCCGCACTCCCAATTAGAATGCACCCGCCACACTGGCGGGCGCATGGGACATTTGCAACATTGCGGCACAAAGGCAGTTTGTGCCTTTCAATGCACAACGTGACAGGCACCGCGCGGTGCCTGCCACGTTGTTCATTGAAATGCATGGGGGTACCCCCCAGAGTCCCTGGGGGCCCGCAACGGGCCCCCGCAAGCTGACTCCGCATGTCTTTCTGTGGCGGCAATGACGCCACAGAAAGGCATGTTCCCTCCCACATTGTAATATGGCTGGCGGTGTCTAACAGACACAGCCACCATATTGAACCCTTTTCCGCCTGTTCGACTTGACGACCGGGCGGAAAAGCGGTGGACGGTCTTTCCGTCTGCCGCGGATCCCCCAGCCATTGTAATATGGCAAGGGGTCTTTTCTGCAAGGATGGCGGGCGGATCGCCCCCGCCGGACCGGCCCGACGGGGGCGGTCCGCCCGCCATCCTAATGGGTCCCTTAGGTCCTGTGGCACACCCCTCTTTCAATATGGTAGAACAAACTCACATGTGGACCGCATCATCACAGATGCTACTGAATTACCCGGTTCTCAGGAACTTGATGGTACACTGTACACAGGTAACCACACCACATATATTACGCAGGTTTACACCACCCCATTGCTTATCCTCCTAGTATGTATGTTTATCGACCCCAGAGCTATCTTGTTGTCTACCAACACCTATTCCTCACCATGCACCTTGTTTAATCTTGAGCCCTTGACTTTAATGACCCACTGATGGACGGATACTGTTTACATACTGTGTATTGAGGTCATCATACTGTCATCTTTCAGTTCCATCAACCACAAAATAGATTTTTAAATGTTTATGGTTTAGGAACTCAACTCAGCTTTTGTCTGAGTTTTAGCAAGTAGCAGCCATAGAAGCCTCACAAAACAGAATGCAAAAACTACCACGGATTAATTATATTGTTCATGTGAGACAAAAAGCATGCTCTCTCTCAGACACCATGAAAAGGTGTCTTCGGTGCATTGGACATTTTTATTAATATCAGGATCTCACGAGAATGTTGGGAAGAAATTACAGTATTTATATAATTATTCACTGTAAATTCAAACATGAAGGATTCACATTGATGCCCTAGGGCAGAGGGTGTAACTTGACAGTGATAGAGTGCGCAGGTCGCCCGACCCTTAGAATTACCAGATTTCACGCACTTGGGCCCATGACGTGATTATGACAATATTTTTGGGAGTCGGGCGAGTTTACTCACCACTATCAGTAATTTGTATGTGTCTTCATTAACACTATTACCATGATACCTGACTTACCACAGGCACTTATTTTCCTGACGGATCAGGAGCTATCAGAGGACAAGAGATAAGATAATCCTAAAAATACTTTATACATTCAACAATACTTTGAGAACTTTATAATGACCACAGACACCTGAAGGGTTTTTAAGGATTTTATGTAGTAATTAAAATTCAAAGTGACAAGACTATAAGACTGATGCAAATCAGAACGTCAATTATCAAGATTACAACTATAATGTACCTATGGATGAGGGCAAGCACCATTCAGTGCGGGTGGAAAAACTACGGGATAAGGGTAACAAGGAACATGCTATTCAGATTCAGGCTTATACTAGGGTAGGTGAGTCAAAACAACATTAGTCAGTGGAATGCTAAAGTCCTACAAGTGATTCAAACCCTAATCCTAGTCTATCTGTTAAACTAAACTTAGATCCAAAACATCAATCAATTTAATCACACTATTTAAGTAATACGGTTTCAATATGCCCTACAGGAAGGGGAAAAATGGAACACAACTAATAAACAGTTTGCATGTAGATGACAGAATATCATGGGCATAGAGGCTTTATTTAAAAGAGTAGGAGGAAGGTGGATAGAAAGACGAACACCCACAGGTTATATTTACCTAGGACAGGAATGAGGACTAACCCTGGCCACGGGTCAGTTTGGGAAAGACGAGGACAAGGACCCTCAAGGACTTAGGATGCCAGTAGGTGAGCAGGTACAGCTCACGGACAATCAGGACAGGATACCCCTCAGGATTTGGGTCAGGACTGGGCTCATCAAAGGGCACGACCAACACCTGCAGCTTCGGATGCAACACCTGCGCTACCCCCTCTCTGCACGGAATCCACCAGTAACCCCGATTGGGTTCTCAAGTCTCCCAGCAAAGTGCTTCGCCAGCACTTAAGACTATTTCCACCCCTTGGAGTTTGTGGAAATTTCAGACAGAGAGCTCCGCAGCTCTCTGTATCAATCACCTATAGAGTTTGTAGGGTCGGTGACAGGTCTGCTACTCGGACAAGTCGAACGATTTCTCTAGCTAAAACTAGGCTATTTATACCCTTTTCGGGTCCCTAGACCACCCACAAATGTTGCAAGTGACAGGGTCCCCAACTTATGATTGGTCAGGAGAGGTGGTTAGGTCATTGTCACCACCTAAAATTCTGGGTTCCCATGTTTAATATTCATATTTCGCACCCACCCCTTACATTCCAGTTCCCAGGGTATGAGAAAGGTGTAAAACAATAGGGCACACATGAGAAAATACATTTGTAGCAATTTTAGGTACAGCCGAAATCTTCTCTCGGTGCACGAAAGTTGTTCCCAGGCGCATCTCAACTTCAGAAGCCAGCTGGCTTGGTGTTGCTTCTGCGCGGATGTACCATGTTACAACGCATACCATTACAACTACCTACTGTTACAACGCGACCATAACAACGCATACCATTACAACGCATAGCGCTTAGAGGTGCTGGATAGTGGTAAGTATAATTTACTATTCCAACTCCAGTCCCCGTGGACACTAGGGAAGGTGTTGGATAGTAAATTATACTTATTCCCTATCCTAGAGCGCCCCCCAGCGCAATGCGTTGTAATGGTATGCGTTGTAAAAGTTGCGTTGTAACAGTAGGTAGTTGTAAAAGTTGCGTTGTAACAGGTGTATACCCTTCTGCGCAGTTTGAATTCTCCCTCATCACATGACGGGGTTGTAATGGGTTTCAAAGATGAAGCGGCTCCCCACTCCCAGGCCCACAGATACACGATACATGAAAAGTAAGCGAAAACAAATTAGAAACACAGAAGAAATGAATACACTGTACACCATGATAAGCTACACTTCACCCCTTACTTTATAATAACTATAGCGGTTAGGAGTTATGCAGAAATAGATAGAAGTGCAAAGCGGCATTGGCAAGCAGAGAGCGTGTTTAGAGACAAGCGGCCATTTTTTGCAATAATGCGCATGAGCGAGAATATCCCTCCAAAACTGCGTGTGCGTCACATCACATGGGTATGACCGACGCATGCGCAGACTGGATTTCTGCGAAGCAGCCATTCTGTAGTATGCAAGCTTTGTTAGGATTAATAGACACATAGGCAAGCGTCTCTGGGATACCCGCGTGTACTGTAAAAATGCGATATTAATGACAAACGGGATTGGTTAATACTATTACAAGTTAACGAGGTTCATGAATGTGAGCAAGTCGCTTTACGTGCGAATCCTTGCTCCATCAACAGCATGCCAAAACTTTCCAGAAAGTAGAAAATTAATTATTAAGTGCAGCACAGGAACTTAGTATAAATTCATGTTAATGCTTTTTTTTGCCATAAACGGCAATAGAGAATCAGTAAGGGCTGATGATCACACAGGAGGTAATAGAAAAGGCATGAACAGGTTGCAGAAAACCTCTTCGAGATCCTTTGTAAACTCATCCACTCAGCTTCCTCTATCATCTCCTCTATTTTATTATTATAGAAATATCGGTGTCTAAACAGGTCAGATAACTATAAAGTAACCACAGAGTATCTGTTAGAAAAGGTATTTATTGCGAAGCATTTCCTGCCCTGCAGTCCTTGGGCAATGCATGTTGTGGGCCAGTCCTCGTCCAGCTGTTTCTTGCAGGGAAATGTGCAGGGTGGGGACTGCTGCAAGAAGGTCTGACCCTCTAAGAATGTCCCAGAGCAACCTAAGTTTAACTCTAAATTTGTGCTCGGAAATTGACTTTGTTGTTAGAAGGTTTTGGCAGAGAAGGAATGTGAAGGAATCCTTTGCCAGTGACCATGGCACTTTATTTTTGGTGATTTGACTACAAAGCAGATAGTGCTCTCTAAAGAAGAAGAATCAGACAATCCTCTCTTGATATGTTTCATAAAGAGAAGCAGATCTTCCAGATGTGCGGGTTTTGCACCGCTACCTGCAAATTAAGGAACGTTTGGCTTGTAGAGGAGTGGCACCCTCTTTCTTCTCCATCAACAGCTCACCATCAAATCTGCCAGAACTCCCTCAGGGCTGGACAATGGCCCCCAGAATCAAAAGCTGGCAGGATTGTCAAGCAAAAAGGTAGGGCTAGGACCTTTCTCAAGTTTGCCCGGCGCTAACCGCCCTTGTACCATTCAAGTTTACCAAGCAATGAGGCAGGCGCCGGAGACCAGAAGACAGGAAACAGAAGTTTATTCCGACGGAGCAGAACACATCAGATCAGACAACAAGGTATCGTCTCGAGGTGCTCTAACAGCCACTCAGAGGCCTGGCCTCTTATACACTGGTTTATGGCATGTGACCTTCCTTCAATACAATCACAACTTTGTAGGGCATGGGAAACGACATCCCCGTAATCCTCGTGTTAATCCCACCCCCATATACATTCACAATGGAGGTCCTCAATCTGCTGATAAGAGAGAGGGTCATCACGCAGCTGAGTGTTTCGTCGAGTCTTAGGATGTGTGCGCCTGATCATGTCACAGGGGGTGGGGAGGTCTGGATCAATAGAGGGTCCTTTGAAGGAGAGCGACCTCATACAATAAGGGCAGTAAATGATATCTCTCGGCTTAGGCAATGGCCTCGGACCTGTGTGGACAGTCGGACACGGGGTGAGGGGCCATCAATGGAGTGGTATTCATACTGTGTGGACAATCCAGCGCAGAGGGGAGGTTTATCAACAGAGGGGCATTCATGGGAGGAGAGGAGGTGTTGGTCAGGCGCTGGCGTGACTCCCAAGGACAGGGTCACGCAGAAGGGTCGTGCTCATAAGGAGGAGGGAGGGGGAGCCAGGGTGCGCGGAGGATGCTTGCTAGGTCAGAGGGGCATGCTGGCGATCGATCGTGGACAGGGAGTCCATGATATCTAAAATGGCTGCCGTGCGCGTAGTACATAGGTGACCTAGAATGGCTGCCGTGCACGTAGTGCATAGGTGACAAGCTGGCGCAGATGATGTTCAGATCGCAAACTAAAATTCCACAGTCCTCCCTTTTAACATGTCTCGCCAACTTGTCAGTTCGGATTTATCCCCATAAGACCACGTATCTCTACTTCATAGAGGGGGCTCATGTGCTCATTTCGGAAGTCCAAAGTCTTTGGGCACATACAGTGAGAAACGAGGCCGAACAAGGGTGGCAGACATTGGATACCTAGGCAACACCCACATAATATCACAATAGGTATCAGTACAAAGGAAAACAACTTCCAACCCCAATTTTTCAAAGTGTCCCAAAACCAACTCCCAAGCGACCATCCTTCCTGTTCTTGGTGAACCTCTGAGGACAGTCTGTGGAGGTGTTCGATGGCTTTGTAGACCGAAGGCGAGTTGTCTGGCACGTAGGTGCAGCAGCTGGATCCGATGATGCGGCATGCTCCTCCTCGGTCGGCTAGGACCACGTCTAGGACAAGTCTATTTTGAAGGGTCACGAGGCGGACCGCCTGAAGCTCCGCAGTGTTGTTGGCGAGGATACCAGCCGTGATGTTGATCGTTGTTTCTACTGCCTGGGTCAGGTGTCGGATAGCACGGCTGTTTGCCATTGGGCCCCACAGAGGAACAAGTCCCTTTGCTGCATCCAGGAACTGTGCTCCAGTGGAGTCGGCTTGTCCAAGGTCGTCTGCACGCCTCTGCCGGTGGTGGTTGGCAGGGGCTACATATGTGGGTGGAAGAACGAAGGCAATATAACAGGTGCCCTTCCAGCCTTTCGGGAGCCAGGTGTAAGCCTTGGTGCCACACACAAAGTACATGTTTGGAGAAGCAACAAAGGAAGGGGGGTCAGCTGAGTCCAATGTTCTGGTGATTCGGCAGGCGCTGTGACCCACCAGTTGTGTTCCCTGGCCTTCGAGACACACGAGACCTGTGACATTGATGACAGACAGGGCCACAGTTAGAGTGGCGGTAGTTTGTTTTTGCAGATGAGTGAAGGTGGTTCTGGCCGGATTGTGGAGCACCTGTACTTCGACGCGTTCTTTGGCTGGAATGTCTTTGATGAAGGTGGCGCCTGCGAGCGCAGGACACAGGGCAGCTGGAGTTTTTCCTGTTTTGTTTAGCCAGAACCCAGAGTAGAAGAGTGACACTGTCCGGCTGGAGGTGGCATTGTCCCTGTGGCTTTCTTGCATAAGGATCAACCAGGCGAGGCAAGAGCCGTGAATCGAGAAGGGTGAAGGGATGAAGGGGATGGAGTGTCCAGTGGCATGCGGGAGCAACCCGCAGATCCAACAGTTCGTAGCATTTGCAGCAAGGTTGTGTTGGTGCAACAGTTGCACGAAGGAATTGTTCCAGAATTCCCTGCGCCTTTCTCGGAGCTGAGGCGACAGAGAGATCAGGTGATGCTCTTTCAGGGGTGTTGGCTGTGCAGTAGGTAGCAATGTCTCATGAGCCGGTGTGCTCTCCTCCAGGATCCAGAAGGAGGTCATGAGGAGGAGGCAGAAGAGGAAGACAATGAAGAGTGCAATTGTCTTCGATTTGTGCAGGTTGTCAGTCTTTGGATTTCTATACTGGGTATTTCCCGTTGCTTCCATCATCTTCTTATCTGGCGCTTCCATCATCTTCTTATTTGGCGCTTCCATCACCTTCAAGGGGCTCGGTAGTGGGCAGAACCACAGACTTCGTTTAGCTTCTCTCCCGGCAACCCTTGATTGTGTTTAGGTCACCGTTCTGAGATTTAACTTAGTCCGTGGCCTACTTAGCCGAGACTCCCTCCTTTCGACGCAGGAAATACCCTTCTCTGGATGGCACAGTAGGATCAGAGAATTTCGCAAGTTCGAGTGCCCCAGTATCTGGATAACAGTCCAATATCGGTCGGTCTTTGTTCAGGAGCTCTTCTTGGGCGCTGACGTTTTCTGTCGTGACCAGGTTTGCAGAGACTTTTCGGCAATGATGCGCGTGCAGCCAGTGCCTCTTCCCCTCCACTCGGAGCGCCGTTCGGGTGGTGATCAGCACTTGCCAGGGGCCCGTCCACCGAGGTTCCAGACTCTTGGTTCGTTGGAAATTTCGTATCAATACGAAATCTCCCGGTTGGATGTCGTGACCGGGGCCCCTGGAAGCATCGGGGATGGCCTGCTGCACCTGTTGATGAATGACAGACAACGTTTTAGTCAACTTGCACAAATAATCAGATAGTAGGACGTCTGGGACGTCATGAATGGAGGTCGGTTTGGGAGCAGTCCAGAGGTTCATAGGCCGCCCAAACACGACCTCGTAGGGGGTCAAATGGTGCTTAGTGGGAGTGGAGCGCATTGATAACAAAGCCAGTGGGAGGGCATCCGGCCAGTTAAGTCCAGTGGTGGCCACTATTTTTGCCAGTTTCAGCTTGAGTGTGGCATTGTGGCGTTCCACTAGACCAGCGGATTGGGGGTGGAAGACCGCATGGAATCGTTGCTTCACCCCCAACCCTTTCAGGATTAGCTGGATAACCTCAGCTATGAAGTGGGGACCATTGTCGCTCCATAAAATTCGGCAAAGGCCATAGCGAGGGAAGAATTCCTTCAGTAGTACTTTGGCAGTAGTCATGGCAGTGTTGTCACGGGTTGGATAGGCTTCTACCCATTTGCTGAAGGCACATACGATGACTAGTACATACTTCAGGTTTTGGCATCTCTCTAGTTGGATATAATCCATTTGAAGGACCTCAAAGGGGTGATTGGGGGTCCCAAACCCTCCCCGGGGTACTACAGTCCCTTTCCTGGGGTTGTGTTGCAGACAGATAAGGCACTGCTGAACTAGGCGTCTGGCTGAGTCAGGGATTTTGTCGTTATGCCAGACTTTGGAAATGAGTTCGATCATGGGTGCAGATCCTATGTGTGCGGGGGAGTGAGCCATTGTCAGTATGGGAATCAGGTATGAGTCGGGCAGCATCCATTTGCTTGCATCCTTCGTTCGCCAACAGCCTTCCTCATCCTTCAAACCCACCCCTGCCCATTTAGTCAGCTCGTGAGGGGTGCTGGCCGATTGTATGTCTCTGATCATTGTCCTTGTGTCACTCCATGTTTCTGCTTGTGACCTGGTCACGTACATGCGTGTCACCGTCCTATTCTCAGCTGTGGTTCGTGCAGTACTGTCAGCCAATGCATTCCCTTGTCCAACTAAGTCTGTCACCTTTTTGTGTGCCTGACATTTTATCACCGCTAATCGTTTGGGGAGGAGAACTGCTTCAATCAGGGCGGAGACTAAATCTCCGTGGAGGATTGGGGTGCCGTGGGACGTCAGGAATCCCCTCTCCCTCCACAGGAGCCCAAAATGGTGGACCACTCCGAAGGCATACTGGCTGTCCGTATATACGTTCGTGGTGGTCCCTTCGGCTATGATGCATGCTCGAGTGAGGGCTATCAGCTCTGCTGCTTGGGCAGATCGTTGTGTGATGCAGGCTGTCTCAACTACTGTTCGGGCTGTTGTTACTGCATAGGCAGCTGAGGTGGTGCCATCTGGGAGTTTGATGCATGAGCCGTCTACCCATAGCTCTCCATCGGGGTCAGTAAAAGCAGTGTCTCGGAGGTCAACCCTACTCCTAGTTTGTTCGTCCGTGAGGGTCACACAGTCATGGATGGGGGGGATGTCAGGGTCATTTTCAGGCAGGGGCAACAATGTGGCAGGATTCAAAGTCGTGCACCTTTTTAGGGTGATGTGGGGTGCAAGTAGCGTCAGTTCATACCCTGTCAGTCGTGCACTAGTCAGGTGCTGGGTCTTTGTCTGATTCAAGAGGGTGTCGACTGCATGGGGTACTAGCACTGTGAGGGAGTTGGAAAGTACAATTCCCTCGCTCTGACGGATAGAGACAGCAGCGGCGGCTACTGCTCGAAGGCAGGCAGGCAAAGCTCTGGCTACAGGGTCAAGAGTGGCGGAGAAGTAGGCACAAGGGCGCTGCTTAGGACCAATCGATTGAGTTAGGACGGACAATGCACATCCCTCCCTTTCGTGGGTGAAGAGGGAGAAGGGTTTGGAGTAATCCGGCGTTCCGAGGACGGGCGCTGAGCAGAGTGCATCCCGTAATTCCTTAAAGGAGGCTTGACACTCAGCGGTCCAAGGGAACGGGGAGGGGGCATCCTTGGTCAGTAGGGCAAGTAATGGTTTCACAATGAGGCTGTAATTAGGCAACCACTGTCTGCAAAAAGAGGTTAGGCCAACCAAAGAGCGGACCTGCTTTTGTGTTTTCGGGATGGGGGTATCTAGGATGGTTTGGATTCGGTCGGGTGTAAGTTTTCTCCCTTCTTTGGACAGGAGATGGCCCAGGTAAGTCACCTGTGGCTGGCAGAACTGCAACTTCTTTTTGGAGACTTTATGGCCATTTTCTGCAAGGAAGTGTAGGAGTTGAACGGTGGCTGTCGTTGCAAGCGGGGTGGTGTCAGCCGCCAAAAGGATATCATCGACATATTGGATCAACACCACTCCCTCTGGTAGCTGGAAGGCATCCAGCTGTCTTTTGAGGGCCTGGCTATAAATGCTGGGACTTTCAGTGTACCCCTGGGGAGCTCTACAAAATCGGTACGAACGGGATTTTAAAGTGAAGCCGAAGAGATATCGGCTGTCTGGATGGATGGGGATAGAGAAAAACGCGTTCTTAAGGTCGATAACAGTGAAGGTGGTGGCAGTGGATGGGATGAGGGTTAGAATGGTGGTGATATCAGATACCACAGGGTATTGGGGTACAACTACTTTGTTAATCTCTCGCAAGTCGATGATGAAGCGGTACGCTTTCTCATCTCCTTCACCTTGCTTCTTAATAATAGGTAGGATTGGGCTGTTGCAGACGTTGCTAACCACTTCTTCAACCACTCCTGCGTCTACCAGAGACTGAATGATCGCTACCAGTGCCTTCTCACCCTCTGGCGATATCCGATACTGCGGGAGTTTCGGGAGCATAGCGTCCTGTCGTACAGTTATGTGAATAGGATCAATCATCATTCGCCCCACATCAGAGTCATTTTTGGCCCATAGGTACGGAGGCAGGGTGTCAAGCAAGGATATGTCAGCGTCAGTTATGGTGCACATGTGTCGTGGGGGACGGGATCTGGACAGGCCTGGGTTGTCGTACAGGATGACTCGTATTCCATCTGGGGAACACCTAATGGTAGCTCGAAAATGTTTCAGTAAGTCAATGCCCATAATGGCGTCAGGGGAGTTGGAGGAGAGGAGAAATGTCGCGTCAGTAGTGTTGTTTTCTAGGTCAAAGGTAATAGGTACGGACAGGGGGTTAGTGGAGGGCGTCCCATCGAAACCTATCGACGTTATGTGTGAGCCAGACAAGGGTGCCCTTGGAATCAGTCGTTTTGATAACACACTACGTGTCGCCCCAGTGTCTACCAAGAATGGAGACTCTGTACCCAAGACCTTAGCGGTGACATAAGGACCTTGCTGGTCAACACAGAGCTCGACTGGATCCCTCCCTTGCCCCTGGCAGTCCTATGCAAAGTCGGGGGCATGTTCACCTTCGGATAGCTGATATTGGTTCTGTCGGGGACGGTCAAATGTGTTCAGTTTTCCTGATCTGTCATTATTGGTGTCGTTGGGGCTCCCTCGTCCCTGTATTCTATTCCTCGGACCACCCGCCACATCCCTGGACTCCCTATTTCTGTTCATTTCTATCAGAACCGGACACTGGTGTTTCCAATGTCCAAACCCTTTGCAGAAGGCACATTGGTCATTGCTAACGTCTCTACGTCCAGTGTGGGGTGTGGGAGAGTGATCTTTAGGAGGTAGATCTCTGGGGGTGGCTGATTGGTAGTTCCCCCTTTGATGTTCCCGTCCTAGGGCTATACCCTGTATCTGTGCTATCATTACCCTTTCCTTCAAATCTTTCTTCTTTTTCTCAGACACCCTATCATTCTCATTCTTTTGGTGCTCGTAATACTGAGCCATCTGAAGGATAGCTGCAGGTTTGGAGGCTCCCCAACTACTCTCGCTCGTCTGCAGTTTTTGAGAGACCTCTTGTGTTAGGCCTTTTACGTAATTTTGTACGAACAGGTGCTGTCCGGTTGCAGTGGTCATGTCCTGGCCACTGTAGTCGGAGAACACGGTCTCGAATCGGGAGAAGTATTCTGACACATCTTCCTGGGGTTTCTGTCGACAGGCCGTGACTATCGACCAGTCTACTTTTCTCTCCGGGACCAGTGTTTTTAATTTCTGGACTATTTTATCTGGGAGTTCCAGTATGTCCTTCACTGGTTTACTCCCCGGCTCTCGCTGTCTATCTAGTTTACCGAGTTGGTCCCAGGTATGTCCAAACAGATCCGTGTGGTCGACTTTCCGGATTTGCTTCCACACATCAGCTGGCAGGCACAACCCAAAGAACAAGTCAATATCTGCTAAAGTCATTATTGTCGAGCCCAAGGCTGTGCCTAATTCAGTATAAAATGCCGTCGGGTTCTTTCTTAAGTCGGGCAAGGTTTGCTTGAAGGTTAGGATGTCTTGTCGGTCCCATGGTTGGTAAACCCAATTGTACACAACCCTTCCCTTTGCATGTTCATTATTAATATCATCGCTCGTTCCCTGGCCCCGTGGCGGGATCCAGTAAGGAGCCGCTTCTCTGATAGGCATCATAGTATTGGCTACTTCTGCCGAGGTTGTTTCAGGGGCCGTAACCTTGGTTTCTGGTTTCTGTTCTGCGAGGTGGCGGAAGACCTCAAGCATTTGTATGAAGAGCTCCGTCGCCTCACGTTCAGTCCCATCTCCGACATCAATCTTCCTATACAGTGTTGTTAGTTTAGCGGGACCCTTACTCTGGTATCTATCTTCATACGCGTTCAGGGTGTGGAAGCTGAATCGCAAAATGAAATGCCGTCTGTGGCTGTCGGCATATGAATTATACACGCTCATTGTGTATTCTTCGCTCTCCCTTCGTTCTACCAATGTCTTCGCTATTTTGTCGATCCCATCCCGCTCATCTTTGCTTAACCTATTTAACCTGGCTGATGATTGTTTGCTAGCCTCGGGGTCGTCTAACGAAGTTGTTAATGCGGCTGGTGCGGAGGCCATGAGGGCCGGTGCACTAGCACTAGGGTCACTTTCACTCACACTCGGGGCTTGCAGGTTTTGTTGGCTGGGAGCATATGGAGGGGGCATGTAGATGATTGGGGGACCTAGCAATAACTCATCGTTTGCCCGTTGTTTGGAGGGTAGTTCAGGGTAGAGCGCAGAGGGGGTCCTAACAGGACATTGGCCTGTTGACCCTGATTCTTGGTTTTGTGTAGCTTCGTTTCTTTCTTTTATTTCCTCTTCTAGTTGCTTTGCGGCTAGGTGGGCTGCCTTTCGTAATTCTTTCCCTACTTTCGCTTCTTCTCTTTTCTTTCGTTGTTCCGTTTCTTTGCGCCACATGCCGATACTATCGAGCATGGTGGGCGTGGTCTTATTTTTCTGGAGCGCTATTTCTAATGTTTTTATTTTATTTTCACTAAAGGAACCTATCAGTGGCCACTGACTTTCAGGGTTCTTTTTCGTGTATTTATGCCATAGTCTAGTGTAGGCTATAGCGACTAGTCCATACTTAGTGAACATGTCCTTATTAGGGGTGCCCTCCAGTGGAGCTGGATGGTTCATCTCTAACAAGCGGTCCGGGCTAAACAGGCTACCAACCAGTGGGGAGAAGATAGGCATGACGGTTTACACCGGGGACAAAAATCTGCACTACCTATCTTATCACAGCGGGCAAAGACTAGGCAGAGTATTTCTATTCTCCGTTGTTTGGCGGCTGTGAATACCTCAAACGAACCAATACCGAACAATCGGCCAATCAAACAATTCAGTGGGGAGAATAAGTGGGCACGAAAAGTTATCGCTACCCACTCTTTCTCTACCTGCAAAGAGAGACCTTGTTCTTCTCTGTTTACAGACAAAGAATCTCCAGACAATAATCCACGAACGACAGTTCGGGAAACAGTGGGGGAGAAAGATAGGCACGACGGATTACAATGGGGACAAAAGTCTGCGTTACCTATCCTTCACTGTTTGCAAAGAGAGAGCCTGTTTGTTTTTCCCCGTTTGCAGACAGTGAATCTCCAGAGGGTTTCAACAAAGCGTAATACTAGTATTATCTAAACAAAAACAATTTTCCTCAATTCGTCGTGTTTACACGACCTTACCCGGACCGCATGGACGGTTTCCTGTCCTCTGGATCCAGCGCCCGATCGTCCTCTCTCCTTCGTGATGTCCGTGGCACTCCTGATGGTTCCCAGTCAGGACCGTAGATCACTCGAGAGAGGTCTGTTCAGAACTAGTGAAGGTCGGATGATCGGCTGTCAGACGAGGGTCTATCGGACATGAGCTCTTCCCGATCGTTGCAGTCGTTCACTCTGTCATCGGGACCTCTCCCACTGGATCCACGTGTCGCTGATGGGCCCCACGCTTTGGGACGCCAATTTGTCAAGCAAAAAGGTAGGGCTAGGACCTTTCTCAAGTTTGCCCGGCGCTAACCGCCCTTGTACCATTCAAGTTTACCAAGCAATGAGGCAGGCGCCGGAGACCAGAAGACAGGAAACAGAAGTTTATTCCGACGGAGCAGAACACATCAGATCAGACAACAAGGTATCGTCTCGAGGTGCTCTAACAGCCACTCAGAGGCCTGGCCTCTTATACACTGGTTTATGGCATGTGACCTTCCTTCAATACAATCACAACTTTGTAGGGCATGGGAAACGACATCCCCGTAATCCTCGTGTTAATCCCACCCCCATATACATTCACAATGGAGGTCCTCAATCTGCTGATAAGAGAGAGGGTCATCACGCAGCTGAGTGTTTCGTCGAGTCTTAGGATGTGTGCGCCTGATCATGTCACAGGGGGTGGGGAGGTCTGGATCAATAGAGGGTCCTTTGAAGGAGAGCGACCTCATACAATAAGGGCAGTAAATGATATCTCTCGGCTTAGGCAATGGCCTCGGACCTGTGTGGACAGTCGGACACGGGGTGAGGGGCCATCAATGGAGTGGTATTCATACTGTGTGGACAATCCAGCGCAGAGGGGAGGTTTATCAACAGAGGGGCATTCATGGGAGGAGAGGAGGTGTTGGTCAGGCGCTGGCGTGACTCCCAAGGACAGGGTCACGCAGAAGGGTCGTGCTCATAAGGAGGAGGGAGGGGGAGCCAGGGTGCGCGGAGGATGCTTGCTAGGTCAGAGGGGCATGCTGGCGATCGATCGTGGACAGGGAGTCCATGATATCTAAAATGGCTGCCGTGCGCGTAGTACATAGGTGACCTAGAATGGCTGCCGTGCACGTAGTGCATAGGTGACAAGCTGGCGCAGATGATGTTCAGATCGCAAACTAAAATTCCACAGGATGGTCATAAGCAAAAGGTTCCCTGGGCATAGTAATGTAAGTAGGATAATCCTTCTATGGGGTCTGTTTTTTTCAGAAGATCATGATGGGAGGGTGAAGCAAAGGGTGCCAGCTGTTTGTTCGCACCTCCACTGGAGTCCAATGGTTTCATTCTGCATCTGACTATATGGACACCACTAAGGCACCAAGCGGCTGGTATCACACATTCACCATTGTTCTAGCATTACAAAAGATGCATGGGATATTCAATATATGACCTTCAAGTTTTCATGCATAGCAAGAGTTGAAAGTAAGGCTTGGAGGGTGGTTGAGGACATTTTCAATCTTGATGATGAGTTATCGATCTAAGTCATTCGCTTTATTTCCAAGGGCCCAGGCTCTTTCCCCTGAGGCTATAGAGGCGTGAGCCTTATTTATGGGTCACCAGGGATTGCTGTTGCGATCCCTGGTATGCCCATTACGACCCCTGGCACTTCCATTGCGACCCCTAGTGTCAGCAGTGGCTAGATCAGTGGCAGGAACAGAAGCACCTTGTCCTTATTATGGACATCGGTGGGGGCCTCACTCTCCTTATTTTTGTTAAAGAATGTATTATTCAAATAGTGAACAATATTACATTATGCGCTATTACTTAGCTGGAATATGACTTTCCCTAGCAGCTGATGTAAGTTAAAAAATGCTTTTAAATGTATTTATGTGTGCATGCTTGCAGTTTTGAGTGTGTTTATGAAAGAGAGTGTGTATGTGTAAGCTTGTATATGTGTATGTGTAAGCTTGTATATGTGTATGTGTGAGTGAAAGTGAAGGTCAAAGGGCATGTGAAGTCATTTCCACTCCCCCAGGCATTTTGGTGAATTGGCGTCAATGTATATAAGGATGTCTTTGATCTATTAATGAGCTCTGGAATAAAGGCTATCCCTTTGTGCTGGAAAAATGGTTCCTTCCAGATGAGGGAATGGGTTCTGGTTGCAAGAAGAGGTAAAGACCCTTCACTCATACAAGGTCCATTCCCAGGCAAGAAATATCGATGTTGTTTGAAAAGGCTCCCTTCAGCTAATGGGGTGATGGGCTCTGGCTGATGCACCTGCGCCCAGTAGTGGTACAGAGAACTGAGAAGACTTTGGGCAACATTCCCAGCACCCCCAAATAATGTGTTGCTCTCTACTTAAGAAGAACAGCTATCCTGAAACACGCGTTTAGGAATACAGAGCATTGGCTGCACCAACAAGGGTGAAACACTAAAGACTGTCACTGAAGTAAGTGTTAACATGCACAGCATTTACCATGATACACTGGGCTGAACTGAGTGCTGGGATGTGAGGCTGTATTCTCTCACCCTCTTTTTGTTTGAAAAGGATCAAAGATGTGTTGGGAAGCTCCAGATGATTTTATGAAATATCATAGCTCGCTCCGAGGTCAAGATCCCATTGACTCTGATTAACCACTTGTGGATTATTGTAGTGTTAATATAATTAGCTGGTGCCTGACATCACTATTCAGTCTCACCCTTCTTCCCCTAGTTTCCTCCATTTTATTTTCTAATGAGATAATTCCATTTAGCTTTTCCAATTTGAGAAATGTCAATTTCTACACTTCAGAGGAGGTCTGCTATATTAAATGTTTGCTGCATAACTCTATTTTTATTTTCAGCTTGTTAGCCCATCAACTGCACAGACCTTATGTGTGTTTTCCATGTGATCATTCTTTCTTACAACTTATGTTTTTTTCATATTGAATCCTAATAAAACTTTGAGAACTAGAAACACGTGCTCTGGTGATAAATGGATGACATTGAAAGCAGTGTGCATCGCTCATTGATCAATTCACAAAACAAGAACGCTCTTCCTTCAACAAGACCTCCACACCAATCAGCAACACCAAACACCTCTGTGCTCCTGGCGTCCCCTCTATTGACCATGCCACCCATCAAAAAGGTACAAACTGGTGGAAGCTTCTTCAGGTAGCTATATTTTGGTCCTTTCGCGAATAAGAAGAATTCACAGTAACCTTGAGTTCTGGATAGCACTAAAAGCATGGCCCTTCTAGCCAATGCAATCACTGAAAGCAGATGATTATCTAGATATCTGAGGAAATGCATCTGTTCTTGCATTGCTTGCAACAATTCATGATTTGAATAGATCATACGCAGATCATACCCTGCACCGTTCTGAAGCATATCTTGGTATCTCATACCTCACACCACATTTCCCAGATAGCACATTCTATATCCACCACCTTTCCAAACTCATATTCCAAAAATGTGCTAAAAAAATGCAGCAATGCAATACAGTGTCTGTCTCAGAAGGGAGATACATTTAAACCCTTTAAAACTTCAAGTCAGCATACAGTTGCATTGTGAGAGCTCCCCTCGTTAGAGGAGGGGGCAGTAAAGCAGATGATGACTGCTTCTTTTGTGAGGCAAATGTATGTGCCTTCTTTACAGCCAGGGTTTTGAATAAGCTTCACAAATTTCCAGTTAGTAAATTCATAATTTGCCGCTGTCAAGAAAATTTCATTCACCTGAGTACAGTGCCAGATTTCCAAGTATTGGAACAGTTCACTGTGAGACTGTCCACCTTTATGCCCTGTTCTACACATTATTTTTCCCTCTGGATATTTGAACTCTTTTATCTCTGCTGTGGCTGAGACATATTCATCAGACCTCAAACACGTCCTCTGCTCAAAAGGGCCGCTATATTTATGTTAAAGTTGCCATAGCCGTCACTGTAGTCAATCACTGTAGTAGGCAAAGGTTTTGCACAGTTACACAAAGTGTAGGTATGTGATGTCTAAGCAAAGGAAAAACAATTCCTACTGGACCCTAAAATGTGATGTGTGTTCCACACATGTCTATTTGCTGCAGCAAGGATGTATGTTATGTTACGTTATGTTAAACGTTTTTGTAAAGCGCACGCACACCAGGCTGGTTTCATGGCGCTACTCTGAGAGATGCCTGACCATAGGGAGTTCCTCTCAAGCTTGTCTAAATAGTCAGGTCTTAACCTTTACCATGCTCATGACGAGCTGTCATGAGGCACGGTGCTCCGGTGCTCATGACAAGCTCAGCTCGTCATGGGCCGTGGAATGCTCAGGTGCGGGGAGAATTCCCCTGCTGTGCTGAGCGTTCCACGGGAGCCGGTGCACCTGTGACGATCTCAGCTCGTCATGAGCACAGGAGCGCCGTGCCTCATGATGAGCTCAGCTCGTCATGAGCATGCGGGCGCTATGCGCGCCCCTCTCCCCCCCAACACAGCGGGGGAATTACCCCCGCAGCGAAGGGGTTAAGGAGCCTCCTAAAGCTTAGGAGGTTGTTGCATGATCGGATTTCGGGGGGAAGAGTGTTCCACAGTCTGGGAAATAGAACAGCAAACCTGACACCACCCAGGCGCTTTAGTTTGAAGTTGGGGATCGACAAGAGATGCTTATGGGCCCAGCGCAAGTTGCGCGTGGGTATGTGCATATGGATAAGTCAGTCCAGGAATTTCGGGCTCCTCCTATTCAGGGATTTGAAGATGAGGCAGCATACCTTAAAGGCACAGCGCTGTGAGATAGGGAGCCAGTGCCATTTCCTCATCGGGGGGGTGACATGATGATGTCTAGGCTGTTGGAAGATCAGTCTTGCTGCTTGGTTCTGAACAAGTTGCAAGCATTTGATTAGATAGAGTGGGATGTCAGAGTATAGCGAGTTAGCATAGTCAACATGGGACATAACCACGGCGAGCACCACCTGGATCAAGGCAAGCTTTTTTTATTTTCCTCAACTGGAAGAAACATGTGGATATTACTGACCCAATTTGGGACTTCATGGTCAGCTCCTGATTTATTGTCACCCCGAGGCTTTAAGTCAAGGCAGATAGGGTGGGGGTATGGCCCTGCTCCTTTGGCCAACAGTGTAAGCCCCGTGGGCTGTAGGTGCCCCTGGTTAGGACTAGCTCGGTTATATCCGGATTGAGTTTCAGGTGATTACTATTCATCCACCCGCTGATGAATAGCATAGTAGATTGAAAGTGGCTGACCGAGTCGTAGGTGTTGCTGATAGAGAAGATTAGCTGGAAGTCATCAGCATAATTGACGGTGCAGACTTCCTTCTCTCTCAGAGCCCAGATCAGTGGCAGGAGGTATAAGTTAAAGTGAAGGGGGGAAAGTGAGGAGCACTGTGGAACACCACATGTAGTCCTCATTTTGGGCACTGTATACTGGGCAATGCGACCTGACTGGGAGCGATGTTCCAAGAAGGAGCAGATCCAGCCCAGGACAGGCCCCTGTGTCTCCTACACATTTGACCAGTATACCGTGGTCAACCGTGTCAAAGGCCACAGAGAGATCAAGGAGTAAAAGGGCCTGTGGGGAGCCCTTTTGGCATCCCTGTGGAGGGTGTCCAATACTGTTAGTATTACGGCCTCAATGGAGTGTGCAGGGTGAAACCCTGCTTGGTGAGGATCAAGCTATCCAGACTCTTCTAAGAATCTAGAGAGGCATCTAGTGGCGTATGCTTCCAAGACTTTGGCCATGTATGGGAGAAGAGAAATTGGATGATAGTTCGTCAAAGTTTGAGGGTCTGCCCCTAGTTTCTTCAGGAGGCGGACAACAATTGTCTCCTTGAAGGTTTCAGGGACAAGGTCCTGGGAAAATGACTCATTTAGGAGAGATAGAACAGGGCTGGGTAGAGCAGTGAATATCTCTCTTAAGATGCCGGGAGGGCAGCAGTCACTTGGTGAGCCTGATCTGACTTTAGAGAGGATATCCACGATGTTCTGGTTGCTAATAGTTGGAAAATGAGTAAAGGTGCTGGGATGTTTAGCTGTGATAGGGCCAGCCTCTGACATAGGGCATGCCGGAATGCTGGCCTTGATTTTTGCAATTTTGTCAATAAAAAATGAGTTCAGGGAGTTACAAAGCATTTGGGAAGGAGTGGGTTTGATTATGACTCTGTCAGGATTAGACAGCTCATTGACTATTGAAAAAATCTCCTTAGACCTGTTAATAGCGGTCAGGATTTTAGAGGAGAAATAGGCCGCTTTGGTAGTCAAAATAGCTTTTTTGTAGGTTTTCATGGCGTCTAGGTAGGACTGTTTGTCCTCTGATAGGTAATTGTGTCTTGGGGGGTGGAGCTAGCCACGGCCGATGGCGGACGCGTGATAAAGACGCTCCGCACTAACACCCTGAAAATTCATTAAATTATCCTGCTGGCAAAGGCCAAATTGGGTCCCTGAGGTAGCCGCATAGCACCCGGAACCTCCGCCACCAAATCTCGGAAGAGCGGAGCCGCTGCGAGCGGCGGTGACCCGCACGGCAGACGAGAGACAGCCTGCGGACTAGGCCGCGAATCCTCGGGCTCGAGTGGACGCAGCGGCCGCTGTGCGTGAGGGGGCGTGCGGCCAGCCGCGGCGAAGTAGTACCGGTGGGGAACGAAGGGCCGCGGAAAGTTCCGGAAAGTCGCCGCGGTCCCCCGCGAAACGGCAGAGGGCAGCTACTCGACCTGCAGACCCGCACATCGGCTGGAACAGCCCATACTCGGCCCACCCAACAGGATAAATTTCAAAAGCAATATGATAAAATTCTGCAAGTCATACAAGAGAAGTCAGAAGACTTGGAGGCCCGCTCTCGAAGATCGAACATACGGATCACAGGAGTTCCGGAGACCACACAAACAGGCAAAATGGAGCTCTTCGTCGAAAAGCTGCTGGCGACGCTGCTGGGAGCGGAGGTGTTCTCGCCGATGTTCGTGGTGGAGCGAGCACACCGGACACTGGGCCCGCGCCCGAAGCCGGGAGCGCCCCCGAGGCCGATCATAGCAAAACTCCTAAAGTACAGAGATAGAGACGCTGCCTTGCGCATGGCCCGTGAGAAAGGGGCGCTGCGATACGAGGGCTCCGACATCTCTCTATACCCGGACTTCACCGCGAAGGTACAAGAAGAATGCAGACACTTTGCCCCGTATAAGAGACAGCTCCGCGACCTAGGCTTGGATTATGCTATGCTCTATCCTGCGAAATTAAGAATAAATAGACAAGGCCACTCTCACATTTTCACGGATCCTAAAGACCTGCACAAGGCACTGAAAGTTTGGACAAAAGAACGCAGAGGCAGCCCTACGAATCAGAATAGCGAGGAGGACTCAGGTGGTCCGCTGGACAAACAGGATTAAAAAGACTGCACCAATTGGAGATAAGCTACTAATGAGACAACATACTGCTGACGGAATGCTTCGCCGCGGCATAATGCCCAAACATGGCAATATGGACCACATCAAATAGTGGGCTGTTCCTGTCTACATTTCAAAGTGCAGATATAAAGAATCCGGAGATACAGAGACACTGGTGAGACTGTTTACGTTTAGCACTCCCTTGCCGAACACTGAGCCGGCATGTCTAACTGACTGTTGTATGGGAGCGGGAATTTGGGACGGCGCGGGCCTTTACCCTGTCTGGCTGCACTTTCGATGGGAGGCATGCGAGTTTGCTGACACACTTTTGCTCCATCTCTGGGCCTAGGTGGCCGGCACTGGCATCACCCCTTAAGGGCGTTAGCAGCGGGAGTGTCACCCGGGAAGCCACTGCCCGGAGTAACGGCCGACACAACTGGCTACCTTGGCCCCAGCGCTAGGTGCACTGTTGATCCCATTTCTGGACTGTTTGATAATAATGGGTACTGTTTGGGAGGGGGACGTTCACATGCTGGGCCAAGTTGGGGTTGGTCGGCTGTGAGAGGGGGGCGGGGGGGCTATCGGGCACTCTTTCACATTGTTCAGAAGTTTGCATTGTAACGTTGGGGAAATTGCAAGATCTGACATGGCGCAAAACATCAATCGGTCACACAGCCACACACATGCTCGCTAACGATACACCCTCAAGGCGTAATGGCTAACACCAACTTAGACGATACACCTACACACACTCCTAAATTTATCATTCTCACCTGGAATGTCCGCGGTCTGAACGACCACCGCAAAGTCAGGAAAGTACTTAGCTATCTGCAGCGCCAGCACGTCGACATAGCTTTGCTCCAGGAAACACACCTCCATACGAATAATCAAATGCTCCGTTGCAGGGGGTTGGAGGGCAACATCTTGGTTGCAGGGTTCACCACTAGCTCTAGGGGGGTCTTGACGTGGGTTAACCCAAAATCCAAGCTGCAGCTACACACACTAGAAGGGGACCCTGATGGGAGATTCATTATATCTAGATGCACCCGCCCACTTACAGACATGACAGTAGTCAATACATATGGCCCTAACTTTGACTCACCGGACTTCTACAAATCACTCATGGCCAAGATCAAACGTCTGAACAATGGGGGTCAAATGCTATGGGGGGGGGAGACTTTAATCTAGTGATGGACCCGACTTTAGACAGATCCGCCGCCCCCTCACCCCGCAGACCTGCAGCTGCTGCCCTAGAGCTGCAAAGCGCAATCACCTGCCTCGACCTAGGGGATGTCTGGTGGTCCAGGAATACACAACAGGGAGGGTACACGCACTTCTCAGCTTTCCACAATATCCACACTAGGATAGATTACTTGCTGACTTCCTCCTCCTTACTAAACCGAGTGAAAGACTGCAGGGTCTTGCCTAGAACCTTGTCTGATCACTCACCAGTCCTCATGGACATTCACTTATCAGGCAAGCTCATTCCACCGTTTACCTGGAGATTCCCACCAAAATCATTGCTAGACCCAGTGTTTAAGGGAGAACTGGCGGAAGCCATAGACTTATTTTTGATAAGAACACAGGATCGGTTGAGAGCTTTCAGACAGTGTGGGAAGCCTTTAAGTATATATCCGAGGAGTGGCGATATCAAAACACTCGGGCATTCTTAAAGGAATCAGGTGAAACCTGGCAGACATAGAGGGGAAGCTAGCAGAATTGGAGCGCAGACAATGCCTCCACGTGGATGACGCAGTGAGTGCTGAAATTAAGACGTTGCTAGCAGAGTACCATGAGGAGGCGGACAGAGAGATTTGCCACATGAGCAAATACTCCACAGCACGAGTGTATGGAGAAGAAGAGCGCCCGAGCGCGGTGCTAGCTTACCTTATGAAAGGGATGCGACCACGCCACTACATACCTATGATTCACACAGCATCAGGAACTCCTGTCACAGACGAGAGAGAAATTGCAGAAACTTTCAAATCGTATTACACAGAACTGTACTCCTCGAAAGAGGAAGACATGGAAGAGGAAATGACTTTTTAAGCCATATAGACATTCCTACACTGGCTGACCATGACAGGGAATTTCTGATGCAACCGATTGAGAAAGACGAAATACTAGAAGCACTAGCTAGTATGAAGTCGGGCAGCGCACCAGGAGCGGATGGCTTATCGGCGGGATTCTACAAAACTTTCAAAGATCAACTGCTCCCACATCTGTCGACCCTATTTGACGATATATGCGAGGAGGGCAAAATGCTGCACTCCATGAGAGAGGCACTACTGGTGGCTATACTGAAGCCGGGCAAACCTCAAGAGGAATGCAGTTCGTACAGGCCACTGTCGCTACTCAATGTCGATGCCAAACTATTCGCCAAAGTCCTGGCCACTCGGTTAGCCTTGCTGGTAGATGGACTGGCCGCCCCAGAGCAAGCGGGGTTTGTCCCGGGCAGGAACCTAGTCTATAACATACGTACTGTCTTGGGGGTAATCCAACATGTCAGACCGGATGTAAAGGCACTGGCTGTCTTCCTCGACATGGAGAAAGCCTTTGACTCCGTGGAATGGCCATTCATGCGTAGGGTGCTGCAGCGTATGGGCCTGGGACGGCCATTCCAACAAATGATAGGGGCACTATATCATGGTCCAAGGGCGAGGCTCCGCATAGGGGACCTGGTTACAGACCCATTCCCAATCAGCACAGGCACAAGGCAGGGGTGTCCACTCTTGCCCCTCCTATACGCTCTGGTGGCGGAGCCGCTGGCCTGCGCTTTGCGCGAATACCACGGACACGAAGGAATAGGTTTTCCGGGTTACAGAATAACAGTTTCAATGTACGCCGATGACACCTTGCTATACATACGTGACCCAGATAATAACTTGTCATCAGTACGTCGAGAAGTGGTACGATTTGGGGCGCTCTCAGGGCTTCGGGTCAACTGGACTAAGTCAATTGCTTTCCCGCTCACACCACTCATGCAACAGACACAAATGGAATACCCCCTCCAGTGGACCACAGATACGGTTCGGTATTTGGGGATACACCTGCACACAGATTCGGAAATCCTCTTCAGAGCCAACTATGGTACAGCGGTGAGCAGATTGGAGGAGGATGTAGTGCGATGGAGCAAACTCCCACTATCCCTGATGGGACGTATATCTATAATGAAGATGGTAGTGCTCCCGAGGTTCTTGTTCCTATTCCTTACTCTACCAATAGTCCTCCCCAAATCCTTCTTTACACAACTACAGCAGCAGATGAGAAAACTAGCTTGGGCGGGCGGCCAGCCACGTGTTAAATGGACGACACTCATTATGCCTTACGAGATGGGCGGGTTGGGAGCACCTGATATGGAGGCGTACTACAGAACGGCGCAGGCGACACATTTACACACATGGGTCCACGGAGACAGAAACATACCCCATGTACGTCTGGAAACCACCTTCGCACATCCAGATAGTCTCCCTCACACCGTTTTTAGAGACTCGGACCGTAGAACAGGCATACTTGACTCCCTGACAGCCACCAATCACGCATGGCACAGTCTCTTGCGAATGCAGGGAGGGGCACTGTTGTACTCACCGATAATGCCGATTGACTGGGCTAGATGGCTTCCGCCACTCATGGAAAAGGAAGTAATTGCAGCCATGCACACCCTGAACATACATACAGCAGGAGACCTATTTACAGACGGAATGGTCAAGACATGGGAACAGGCCTTGGGCTCTGCTGAGCCGCCACCGCTACTGACACGGTTCCAGTACCACAAAGTGCGCAGCGCCTTGGGTGAACTATTGGGAGATGACATGGCGGAACCCCCAGAGGTCCCCGAACTCACACATGTACTCAAAACCACAGCACCCAGAGGGCTACTGTCCAGCCTATATAAACTCACACAAACACCTACCCGGTACCCATATTCCAAGGCGCGGCTGGCATGGCAGACTGACCTGGACCTGCAACTGGACAATAGCACATGGCGCTACTACTGCACAATAACTAAGAAGGTCTCTCTAAATGGCAGACATAGATTGATTCACTTCAAATTCTTAAATAGAGTATACTTCACTCCTGCACGACTCTTCAAATATGGCCTGCGGAATACGGCAGGTTGCGAAAGGTGCAGCGCCCCTGAGGCGGACTTCCTGCACCTTGCTTGGCAGTGCCTGGGAATCTGGGAGTTCCGGGAGAAAATTTTCGCTGAAATAAGTGCACTTGCCCAAGTTGTGATCGTCCCGGACCCCCTGACTGCAATATTGGGTTTCACCAAAAGACTACCCAGAGCAGTTAGACGGCTGGCTGTTATGGGCCTTCTTATGGCCCGAAGAGTGCTGGCTTGCTGCTGGATGAGAGGCCCACTACCAAGTCTGAAACGCTGGGAGCGCGACATACTCTACTGCTGCACCCAATCCGAAAATTATAGCGAGCTGCAACCTCCTACCAGCAGGCCCAAAAATTTCTGCAGTCACTATCACACATATGTGACGGGAAAAAGAGTTGATAACGCTCCTATATCCCCACAGGGAGAGGGATAAAACTTTGTCTAGAGGGGGCGGGACTGACCTAGCACGCTTTTGAATGCTATAATAATTACAGTGCCCGATACCAGCCATAAGACACAAGAATGAGGTGAAACGCCGCCTGCCCTAAGTAAGGGCTGTTGGCTAAATGGCTGTGTATTTTACTGACAATACTGATGTTGTAATGCTAAACAACTGATGGATGTCCGCGATAGTCGGATCGGGGGGAGGGGGATATTTGTTGGGGAGTAAGAATGTAACTAGATGTGCTTTCATCTGAAATGCAACAATAAAAAAGATTAATAAAAAAAAGGTAATTGTGTCTCCACTTTCTCTCAAGTTGCCCACACGCTAATTTGTGAGCTTTTAACTCAGCAGAGAACCATCATTGGGCTTCGTGGCGAAGGGCAAGGTGAGCTTTCCTAAGGGGAGCATGCTTGTTGCTGGCATCTAAAAGCCATGTAGTAAGATTTCCAGCGCTGAGATTGATAGAGGGGAGATTAGGTGGCACTGAGTTGGCTAGAGTGTTGACCTTTAATACCAATATAAAACATGGTGTTTTACAGCATTGTTGTAAAGAAATACAATACATCTTTCAGCAGAAATACACATATATCAAACCGTTAATTTTACATTGTAAAGTAGTTTCAGTGCTTGGACTTAAGAAGATAGGTCCTCATCCTCTATTGGCACCAAAGGCGCCTCACAGATATCCCCTCTGTATGTATTCCAGGCACCCTAAATTGAGGACCACTTTACAATACTTGATCATTTGTGGGAATTAGGTCAGGGTTTAATAAAGGGCTAAGACATTCCTCATGGACCTTCTGTCAATCATACTGCTTTTCAAACCTATGTTAGTAGAGCTAGCAGCTGCTACCTCAAAAGGAAGCCCTATAGAAGCCCTGGATATATGGAATATGGTGCTCATACGCTTCAGGTCACAACTGCCGTCGAACAGCCCCCCCACCAACACTCTTTCATTTGAGGAATGAGAAAAAGAGTGTTCAAGGTATGGGAAATGGAGGCGTGGAGATGGATAGATCATTAGTCGCTTATTAGGTTTATTTGAGCCTACCAAAAGGTGGAATTTGGAGATTTGAAGAGTGTATCACAAGGAAGGAGGAAAAGAAGTAGAAGATCCAAGATTTTGAGTTTCTTGGAGTCTGAGGTAAAAGGGACCACACTATAGATATTAGCTGAAAGCTGATCCCTAAAACTGGAAGATGCAAAACAATGTATCCTGGCATTCGTGAATATTAGTCTTAGTCAGTCAGTCAGTTAGTGAAATAACTTTATTCGGTGTGCTTGTACAAAACCATCAACGTATACAAAAGGTAAAAACATTGACAAATCACAAGTTAAAAAATATAAAAACAAATACATTTTCGAATAGCTTATTTGAAAGGGGCGATAGAGGTGGACAGTCAAACATACTTCAATATACATTAAGAGACAGATGTAGGTACATAAGGTGCATAATCTACAAAACAATTCATAACACAGTACAATCTATGATAAAAGCTTCTGTTGGATTATCCAGAAAGCAAATAAAAAGCGACTTACTAAAAAAAACTACCAGTTCAGATAAATCTGTTTTTAAAATTCTCTACACTATCTGATACTACCGAGCTCCTAAATTGAGGCAGATTGGTCTTATCCACTTCCTGCATATTTGCTGGAATCTAGGACAGAAAAACAAAACATGTTCTTCAGTTTCTCTAACTGTAATGCAGACAGGACATACATCCAATACTAGGCCAACCGGCTCCTTGCCAGGAAATTTTAGGAGCAGATTGCGGTATCAGAATCTCAAGTATAAGCTGTTTGCAAGAGGGGGAAATATTCAGTCCAGAAAGGGTTCAAATTGTACGCATGACTTTACAGCTAGGAATTTGGATGTTAACTGGCCGCTGGTCAGATTATTGGTAGAGTTATTGCCCACCACCTCCCAATATATGGCTTTTAATCTTAATAAGTCATCTCTTGTGGCCCTGTCCGGATTTTCCCACAGGTCCCTCATACTTAATGTCTTACCCCAGTCTGCAATATGTTTAAACCATGGTAAGCTTTTTGCACCATTAATCATCATACCCCCCCATAAAGAATTTCGATAATCAATAAGTTGGGGGGTTGTCCATAGGCGCAGCCAGTAGGTTAAGGGGTTCAGAGCAACCAAGTCCCCAATTCTCTTCAACCCTAGATCACAGAAAAGGGGAATGAGAGGAGTTATAATCTGTACCGAAGTGAGAGATCTAACAAAAATGTTTTTGAAAGTTGTTAACTTATTAACAGGGGTGTAGCCCAAAATCTCAGCTCTGTGCAGGGCTCCACTTAGGGCTTTTGCACAGAAGATTTCCAGTGCTGTGGATAGGGGTTGAGTGTAAGATTGTTTAGAGATTCTTAGTGCAGATTTCGACCTTTGGCATAGGATTAAGTAACTCTTGTTTAGTTGATATTCCGAGTTGAGTGACTCACTCAAACCTATGCCAAGATAATCAAAGTTTTTAACCCGCTCCAGGGGCTCATGTGTGATCCTGATCTCCCGAAGGCCACCCCGCACTTTCCCAAAACACCATATATTTTGTCTTGGAGGTGTTGAGTTCCAATCTCCGAACTTTGAAAAATTCTAAGAATCTATCCAATAATACTTGCAGGCCCATTGGTGTCTTAGGAATTTTTCCCCGCCGAGGGAAGGAGCATTGTTCTTGCTAACCATTAAATGACTTGCCACATCATTGATGAACAGGGAAAACAGCGTGGGGGCGAGAACCCAATCTTGTCGCACCCCATGCCGTATCGGTATCTTCTCAGTTAGTTCATTGTTTTTCCCCCATCTGACTTGGGCATAATTATCCGTATGCAGTTTTGCTATCAATGTTACCAGATCTGCAGGGACACCTAGATCTAGCATAATCTTCCACAACAAGTCACGCGGTACTAAATAAAACGCAGCTCGCAGTTCCACAAAAGCTACATAAAGCTTCTTCTTCCTGAGTAGCACATATTACCAAGTTAATAGAGTGAATTCGAAAGCTTGATCACACGTGGCTATTTTGGAGCGAAGGCCCGCCTGGTATGTTGACAGTACTGTATGATTGTCCATCCAGCATTGTAATAAATCCAGGACTTGCCTGGAGAAAATCTTTTGTAAATTGTCTATCAGGCTGATGGGTCTATAATTGGAGTGGACGGCAGTATCGCCCTTTTAATAGATGGCAATTATCTTGGCTCCCCTCCATGTTTTTGGAATATCCCCACCTGGCAATATACAATTAGACAAAAGATTTATATACGGGGCCAATATCATTGGTACCGATTTATACAGGTCACCCGGGATCAGATCAGGGCCAGGGTTTTTTCCTACCTTTAATCTACTAATTGCTGACAGAGTGTCTTGTAGGCTGAAGGCCAATGCTGGGTTATTAGCATTCACCGATAAAGTAGTGGTATCTGGGAGGTGGTCGGCCCTATAAGAGTTAGAACTACCCTGCATCTCTGTTCCCGAATACAATTTTGTATAGTGGTCCACCCAGGTCTCCGGTTGAATGTGATAGCTAGGGGTGAAAGCATTCTCCATACTCCCCTATGCTACAATGTGCCAAAAAAAGTGAATGTCCCTACATTGGGCGGTCAGGACCAGATCTTGACAATTTTTGTCCGCGGCATCTAGCTTTGCTTTAATTAGCGTTACTGTGTAGCTGTTGCGAGCCCGGATTACTTTGGTTCTGGAGTGCACTCTAACTGCCAGTTGCAGGGCCTTCTTGGCTTTCTTACAGTTATTGTTGAACTAATGGTTTACCCCGCTACTAGGAGGCCTTCTACTAGTGCTATTTTTAGTAAAGACGGTCTGTAAAGCTTCAAAAAATGTATAATGCACCAATACAATATGATTTAATTCCAGGGGTTGAGTACTTCCCACAATGCTGCACAGATTGGTTAAAAACAGTAAAAAAAGGCTTATAAATTCTAGTATATAAGCCCTGATCAACTTGGACTTTAGGCCACACAACTCTTCTTTGGTTATTGGTTATTTATTTATTTATCTATTTATAGCATTTATTGAGCGCACTGTTACCTGTAGGTGTCCTGGCACTGTGTTACCCTTCCTGAGGAACGAAAGCAGAGTCAATCTAGTCTGCAAACAGCCAAGTCTTTAAGGCCTTCTGAAAGCCAAAAGATTCGACATACCTCTGAGGGAGCTGATTCCAGGCTTTAGCTGCATTGACTACAAAGCTTTTACAGCCGAATGTAGCTTTTGGTGCAAACGGCACATGAGCCAGTTTGGCATCTGATGAGCATAGTGGTTTGTTTGGAGTGTACCAGCACTGTCGCTCTTTTAGATATGCCGGTTCTACACCGTAAAGTGCCTTATGCACATGATAGATGGTTATGCACAACGCCTTGTTTGTAGAGATATGACTTAAAGAGTTACTAATCAAATCAGTACCCCTCAATTTTAATAATAATGAATTGTGATCACTATCGTCCCATTGCTCAATGCTCATATCTTCAACCAGCGACCACACTCTTACATCAATAAATATATAGTCGATGATACTAGAATAGGAACCCCTTTTAAAAGTAGCCTTTCTTACTAGATGAGACACAATTATCCCATTGCAGGCTCTCAAGCTCCTACCTGTGATTATAGAGGCAATCTGCAAGGAAAGATTTGATAGGCGTGGGCCTTGTTCACCAGCAAGCAAATTAGGGATACCCCATAATTCGTCCTCTTCCTGGAGCAAAGTGCTCAACAAAATAGACGGTTCAAATGCTGCATTAAAATCCTCCTCAACAATAACTTTAGAGTTAGATTGATGTATTCCGACCAAATCATCCAGCAATGAAAGTACAGGGGTTCTGACCTAGCGTAAACGTTAAACAAGGTCAAAATTAAGGCAGTTGGGAACACAAGCTGTATCCCCATGATGACTTGTGAATCAATTGATATATATACTTATATTTGCAGGATAATGAGTTTTTTACAAATATTATTTGCCTACCATTGGCCCTGCCTGTCGTTTTGGGTGGATTAGCTTCCACACTGTAAGTGGTGTAGCCATTTATGTATACCCTGTCTGCAGCCCAAGTCTCTTGAAAGACACAAATATAATTTTTCTCTATGTAAGAAAACCAATCTTGGTCTTGTAGTTTAGAGTGGATACCTGATAGGTTCCATGATATGATTGTTAAACAGTTATTTGCCTCATTGTTAATTATGGGTGTACACCCATGGGTGTCTGTGCCAGTTGGAAAGTCACTATCACTGGGTGTACCGGACTGACAAGAAATTAATTGATATTGCGTCAAGGACATCATCTTAGTAGTGATATTAGTGTTGTTTGTTAACATATCTGTACTTGTACCTAAGTGCAGATTAGTTGTAACTTGTTCAACATTATTGCTACTGCCCGGGGGGCCGGGGATTCAATCATTTTCAGTATACCGAAGGTCTACCATAGAAGCATTAAAGTCTGTATTGCGAGTTTGCCTTGGCCCTAGATGAGGTCCAACAGTGGTACATTTCTCGTGGGGTTCCTTTGGAATTAGCCTATGAGACGTCTTAAGATCACAGGTGTCCTCGACTTCCAGGCAATCATTAGATGCTACTATCATGATGTTCCTTATGGTACCTGTGCCCACTGCTAGGCCTCCATCCAATAAGGACAGTCAGTCATTACCGCCCAAGGGGTTAAAAGCGTCATATCGGTTATTCATTGGGATGGCATATCTATGCTGACTCCACCCTCCCCCCGAGGTCTCCCTTAGCAAAGGCTGTATAAAGCTGGGTGGTTTATAGAAGTAGCCAAGGGGTAGGATACAAATCGCCATTTTCTCTATGAACCTATTGCCTGCCCTTTCTAGAATTGCTTGTACCAGATCCTGTGACCCAAACGATAGAACTATGCAGACGCCTTCTAAGGATGTTTTGGTTCTCCCTATCCAACTGACCCGCCCTGCCATTTTAAACTCTGTGAAAAGGGGATTAGATAGACCTGTCCCTGCACTTATCTCATATAGGGATTTATTTCTTAGATCAGTCCAAAGTTCTGTGACTCCAGGTTTAGAGATAGTAACATTAGCAAGCACTGTGGTGTATGGGGTTGCTTCTGCGGGTAAGTGTAGTGTATTAGCACCTGACATTACCCCCGCTGGCTTTCTAGGTTGTGCTTGACTGCTGTTTAACTGTGTTCCCACCCTGTGAGTATTAACATACCTATCTGAGGGTGGTGTTTTTTGGATATTCAGTAACCGTTCTTGGATGGTAATCTGTGTATATAACCCATCATTTGGCCTCCCCATTGTTACCCCATTGCTGTTATTGGGATGGGGACCCAATGGGGCAGTAAGGGATGTCAACATTAAGCCAGAATTGGTGATACTAAGGGAATCATTTGAACAGCTGCTACTAGGTCCACTGGGCTGGGTGTTACAGTGACTCATAATAGCCTGGGGCTGCCGGACAGGCTGGGTACTCATACGGCAAGGCTGACTCCTCTGACCCTCATAGGGATGAATGAACACTGCTTTGGAGCTTTTCAAATTTTGTTACACTCGCTTCCAGCCTAGATAGTTTTTGCATCAGAGTACTCAGTAGACTTGATATGACTTCATTAATTTTTAACCAAAAATATTTGCTTTCATCAATCTGCACGGGAGGTTGAGGTACCCGAGCAGACTCTTTGCCAATAGATATGGTGTCAAGTACTAAATTATTCCCTTCATCCTCAGCCTCCCTCTCTAAACCTCTACACCCTCTTTTTGATGTAGGATATAGCTGTTTGTTAGAGCTCTGACCTTTCCTTTTTTTGGACTGGGGCAAAGTACTGCCCCCCTGAATAATTCTACTTTTTTGGCCTCTGGTAAGTACTTTGGGTCTAGTACCTGTGTCCAGTCTCTGCTAGGCTGTGTCCGATAGAGGGAAGGCATTATCCTATAAAGGGGACTGGATAGACAATGCGTTAATAGAGGAAGTACTGGAGCCAGAAATAGAGTGGTCTGTGGGGTCATGCAATATGGATTGTCTTACAGGGGGCTGTGGTCCTAATAGCAATCTATGCTCAGTAAGAGCATTGCGTGGATAAGGGCTGACTCTGCCCTTAGAAGGAAAGCATCCAAAGTCGCCACCACACACCTTGGCCTGTTAGTGACTTCCTTTTTGCTGTCAGTCTCTGTGCCATTTACCCTCTTAACGATATTACACAGCACAGCAATGTAATATCTTGACCACGCATTTCAGTTCCTAGATCTTGATCTCCGCGGCCTAAAAACCAAATAAAAATCCAAGCATGTTCAGTGTACCAGACGGAAATGAAAATGACCTGGCCCAGCCCAGCCTCTTCCTGGCACTTCTTCGGTGACTGTGCACCACGCAAGCTGGTTCGAGTTGGGCAGATGTCCACAGCCCCACCCCCCGCCCCCCTGGCAGGAAATGGCAGGAGAAGGCAGTAGCAGCAGGAGGTAGGAATAGCGATGGGCAAAGAACAAATGTGGCTGGCAAAAGGCCGGACCCAACTCACAGTGGGCCCGGCCGTGGGATCTGAGGTGAAGGAATGCAGTCTATAAATAAATTAATATATAAGTCTGGGCTTACACTATGCCGGCGTGCTTAGTCTTAGTCAGTCTTCAATCCTTGGCTGATTTTATCCCTAAGTACGGCCTGCTTGGTCCAGCCTTAATTTTGGGAATTACCATGGATATATGACATTTCCAAATTGTTTTTGATTATCAAGTTAGAATTTTTTCTTGCCTAAAGCATTTTTGCATACAATCTATTTTGTCTATAGGTCTAAGTACCGTGGTACTCCCTGATTTGAAATTAATTTTTCTTGCTCTGTGTTTTTTGTCCCACATGTTTATGTATGCTGTTCAAAAATATTGTTTTTAACTTATTTTATACTGTACAATGAAATTTTAATGATTCCTTTGTTATTACCATAACATTGTTAATAAACTGTAACATTATTGTTTTTTTAAATATTGTCTTTTGCACTGATTTGGTTTTCCTGGCTCACAGTATGAATATGTGTTATTGGATCATATATGTAACGTTCTAGTTGTTGGTAGCTCCGGCCTCGGCCGGAACTACGTACACCAAATGTATCACCTTCTGGCCAGGCGTGGCCAGAAGGCTATAAATAAAAGGTCGGAAGTCGCACGGGCCTTCCGGTCTGACACAGCATCCAGAGTGTCGACTCGTTTCTTGTCCAGTGGTCCACTTGCATCTACACCCATATATATATATGTGCACTCACCCCCCTTTACACTGGCGACGAGTGGGGGACTCAATCAGCAACTGTGCAAGCAGAATCGCCGTCCGAAGAGGCGCCTAGAGGGACGGAGCGCCGTACGAGCAGGCAGGACGGTCCAGCGCCGAGCGGTTTGCCCTCCGTAGGCATCGAGAAGTGCCCAGCAGCCTGACGACATCCGTGACCACAACGGTGAGCAGCATTAGCCCTGGGCTGCGTGGGGACACCGGTGGCGCGGAGAAACAACCAGAAAAAGACCCAAAGCAGCGTCAGCACGAGTGCGTGCGCACAGGCCCAAGCGCACTCAGCGCGCATGCACAAAAGAGAAAGGCCTGGCAGAAGACGCCTGACTGAGGCGCGACGAGCGCGGAGGCCGCACTGACCCACGAGGTGCCCCGGAGTGGCGCACGCTCACTCGGCACAGCGCAACACAAGCGCTGATATTTCTTCGGCATCCCTGAAAGAAATAAATAAATAAATAAAACGGACAAGGAAACACTAATAAACAAGCATTGACACATCCAAGAAAGAAAAAAAACGGTATAAAGAGAGAACAGCACATAACAAAAGGAATACATACTCCTAGGGGCAGGAAAACCTTAAAGAGGCAATGTCGAACCCACCAGGCAACCAGAACCAGCAAGCAGCGCCACAACAACAGGCAGCGCCACAACAGCAGGCAGCGCCGCAACAAGCAGTGCAACAGCAAGCAGTGCCTCCGGCCCAGCAAATCCATCCATCAGCTCACTCGCAGATTCAGGCACTCCCGCCGTTCAGCGAGCTAATTGAACCTTCCACAGCAGCACCGAGATGGGCGGTATGGATAGGGCAACTGAACAACTACTTTGTAGCCACTCGTGAAACCGATAACACAGTCAAACGCTCCCTATTGCTGCACTTTGGGGGCACTGAAATTTACAAACTGTTCTCCCACCTTCCAAATACCGGCAACCCTAATGACTACGACGCAGCCGTGCGAGCACTCAACGCGCATTTTGACCCCCAGCTCGACCCGCACTATCAACGGTTTAAATTCAGACAGTCTAAGCAAAGAGAAGGTGAGACGATGGACGCTTTCCATGCCCGGCTAAAAGAACTGGTGAGCACATGCGCCGAAGATGATCATAATAAGGAAGTGACAGCACAGATCATTCAAGGGTGCCGGAACAAGACTCTAAGAACACTAATACTGCGCCAACCCAACATCATGAACTCAGACAAGACGGAGGTCCTCATCCTGGGCTCCTCGCCCTCCGCCTGGGACGACTCCTGGTGGCCGCCCGCCCTGGGCACCGCACCCAAACCGACGAACCACGCACGCAACCTGGGCTTCATCCTGGACTCCTCCCTCTCCATGACCAGGCAAGTCAACGCCGTCTCCTCGTCGTGCTTCAACATCCTGCGCATGCTTCGGAAGATCTTCTGGTGGATCCCCACGGAGACCAGGAAGACCGTCACCCAGGCCCTCGTCACCAGCCGACTGGACTACGGCAACGCACTCTACGCCGGAACCACCGCCAAGCTCCAGAAGAGACTCCAGCGGATCCAGAACGCCTCAGCCAGACTCATCCTCGACATCCCACGGAACAGCCACATCTCCGGACACCTGAAAGACCTGCACTGGCTCCCCGTCAACAAAAGAATCACCTTCCGGCTCCTCACCCACGCACACAAAGCCCTACACGATCAAGGCCCGAGCTACCTCAACAACCGAATCAACTTCTACGCGCCCAAACGCCACCTCCGATCTGCCAGCCACACCCTCGCCGCCGTTCCACGCATCCGTAGAGCCACAACAGGAGGAAGGTCCTTCTCCTACCTGGCCGCCAAGACCTGGAACTCCCTCCCGGCCGACCTGCGCCTGACCCAAGACCACCTCTCCTTCAGGAAGAAGCTCAAGACCTGGCTGTTCGAGCAGTAACGGCACCCCCCTCCCCTTAAGCGCCTTGAGACCCTACGGGTAGGTAGTGCGCTCTATAAATGTCTTTGATTGATTGATTGATCGAGATTCTCATGCTCACATGGACCCATGAGCTATCTGATGTCCGGTCGACAGCAATGGAAGCCGCCATGACCACTCAAGCGGAAGCAAGTGCAGTTGTGAAGACTGAAAGAGTCTACGCCATCCGCACTTCAGGCAGAGGCGGAATGGGAAGATGGCCGACCAGAACCCAGAGACGAACATCCTGTGGATACTGTGGGCGTGATGAACATAGTCAAGATGGGTGCCCTGCAAGAGGGAAGACATGTTCGAAATGCGGAACACCAAACCACTTTGCCAGCGTGTGCAGAGGAGGCTTCCGCGGAAGAAACACAGCGGGGAGACGGACCGTAACAGGTGCAGACAGGCAGTTAAGTCTGGAAGAAACTCAAGAATCGAGATCCGTGACAGCAAGACAACATCGCCATGCACGATTAGATGACTCCTCCACTGACGATGAAGGAGAATGCTACTTCGTATCGTTTACGAAAGACCTGAAAAGAAAGCGAAGACCTCAACCAAAGTGCCAAATTCAAATTGACGGGTCCAAAGTCACAGGGGTCATAGACACCGGGGCTACAGTGAATGTGATGGGTATATAGCACTACAAAAGCCTTAACCCGAGACCGCAGCTGACGCCTTCTAAGAACAAGATAATGACGGCAGCCAGACTTCACTTCCTCTGCGTGGTAAGATGCAAGTGCAGGTTAAAGCGGAAGACCGTGAAGTAACAACCACATTTCACGTAATCGACAAGGAAGCAGATCTGCTAGTGGGGAGCCACACTGCAGAGGACCTCAACTTAGTAGCGTTCGCTAACGCAGTCAAGACACTCCAAACGGAAGACATACTACAGCTGTTCCCGTCACTGTTCAAAGGTTTGGGCACAATTAAATGTCAGCCAATCAAACTACAGATTGATAAAGCCGTCCAGCCAGTTGCCCTGAAACACCGGAGAATTCCGTTTCACCTTCAAGCAGCCGTCGAGCAAGAACTGACACAACTCGAAAAACAAGGAGTCATAGAAAAAGTCACTGGACCAACGCCGTGGGTGTCACCCATGGTGATAGCCGAGAAACCCCGTCAGCCAGGAAAGATCCGCATTTGCATAGACATGCGAATGCCCAACAAGGCCATAAAGAGAGAAAGACATATAACACCCACCGTAGATGACATACTCACAGATCTGAACGGAGCCCAATGGTTCTCTAAGTTGGACCTCAACGCTGGTTACCACCAACTCTGACTAGCCGAAGAGAGCAGGTACATAATGACGTTCTCGACTCACCTCGGTCTTAGAAGATATAAGAGACTAAACTTCGGGATATCCTCAGCGGCAGAAATTTTTCAAAATACAATTCGAGAAATTTTATCTGGCCTACAAGGAGTGCTAAATGAAAGCGACGATATCCTGATACATTCTAAGACCAGTGAGGAACATCACCAGCGTCTGAGGTCCACACTCAAGAGACTAGCTGAACATGGAGTAACATTACATAAGGAGAAATGCAAATTCTTTCAGAAATCGATAGAATTCTTCGGCTACATATTCAATTCTGACGGAGTTCAGGTTGATCCCAGGAAGTCACAAGCCATAAAACATGCCTCAGCGCCGACCACTGGCTCAGAAGTGAGAAGCTTCCTGGGCATGGCCCAATACTGTACCAGGTTCATACCGAACTTAGCAACCATTGCCGAACCACTCCGCCATCTAACGAAGAAAGAGAGCCCGTGGAAGTGGACAGAAATTAAAGAAGAAGCATTCAATAAAATCAAGAACGCCCTCTTAGATGGAACGACCATGGCCTACTTCAATACGATCAGACCCACCGAAATACTGGTCGATGCCAGCCCCGTTGGACTGGGAGCACACCTCACCCAGGAAACGGAACCAGGAGTATGGGTGCCGCTGGCATTCGCGAGCAAGGCCCTCACCGCCACCGAGGCAAGGTATTCTCAAATCGAGAGGGAAGCATTAGCAGTAAAATGGGCATGCAACCACTTCCATCTCTACATAACCGGACACCCCTTCAGAATGGTTACCGATCATCAACCACTAATTCCTCTATTCAAAGGTACCGCCCCTCATCCGCCTCCACGGATCGAAAGATGGGCGATCCAAATCCAACAGTACCAAATGGATCTCGTGTACAGGCCAGGAGCTAAGAACACGGCAGACTTCTTATCTCGATATCCCACTAAGGAAGAAGCACAAGAAGAAGAACCCGAAAGACAGACCGAGTAGTTTGTGAATATGATATCACAAGGAGCATGTCCTCAAGCAATGTCAGCAGACAAAATTATGGAACAATATGCCAACGACACTCTCCTGAAGAGAGTAGAGAATGCGGTACACACCGGATCCTGGGAAGGTTTCCTGCGAGACGTACATGGCTGGAACGAGACTGACCGCGCACGACTCAATCAGTTCTGGAAGATACACAACGAGATCAGCATCGCGGAAAATGGCCTTATTTTAAGAGGCTCAAGAGTGATAATTCCGGCGACCCTACAGGAACAAGCGACAGTGTTAGCACACGAAGGCCTCCAAGGCACCAGGAGAATGAATGCCAGTATGCGAGAGAAAGTCTAGTTCCCGAACTTGGAAGACGCCGTTGACACTATAGTGAAGAACTGTCGGGCGTGTCAGTTAACTGGAAGAACTGAAGCCCCTGCTCCAATCATCACAGAGGAACACGCACCAGCGCCGTGGTCCTGGGTCAGCCTAGACTTTGGCAGTTTTCCAGACTGGAGGGTCACTGTGGTTCTAGTGGACAGCTATACAAAATACCCAATTGTGGAAGTAGCCCAGTCGACAAGTTTCACGAACATTCAACCAATACTGAGCAAAACATTTGCACTGTTTGGGATTCCTCAACAATTGAAGACGGACAATGGACCCCCCTTCCAGGGGAGTGAGTTCAAAGAATTTATGCAAAAACTAGGAATTCATCATCGACGCATAACCCCACAGTGGCCTCAAGCAAATGGCGAAGTAGAAAGATTCATGAGGACAATCAATAAAGTGTTAAGAATAGCTGTAGTAGAAGGAACCAATCCTGAGGAGGCTCTTCAGAGCTTTCTACGAGAGTACAGGAGCACTCCACACAGCACTGCACAAATATCGCCATGGACTCTCATGTTCTCGGGCCCCAGGCGTGATTTGCTACCCATGGCAGAAGAATGGCAGCCTGAACCATACCATCCGGAGTCCACCCAAACCCAGAGGAGAAGAACTAACGACAAGGCAAGCAAGAAAAGAGGGGCTCAAGACAGGGTGCTGATCCCCGGAGACCGTGTGTTCATTCGAGCTCGGAGGCCTGGAGGGAAATTCAGAACACCATATGAAGTCGAGCCATGGACTGTCAGGACAAGCAGAGGCACGGCAGTGACAGCTCAACGCGAAGGCGAAGAAGTAACAAGAAACGTGTCGTGGTTTAAGCGAATACCAACGACACCTGCCAACACAGAGCGTCAGGCAGGTACACCGGAAAGGCAAGACACCAGTAGTGAACCAACAGGTGTTACTTTGAGCAATTCACCGTCCACCCCGTCCGCTGGGATCACTGAACCGCTGGCGTCATCCGAGAGGTCTCACCCCGAGGACACTCCGGTAAGAGGGAGAAGGCAATACAGTCTCCGACCAAATCCCAGGCCCAGTCAAAGACTTGCTGACTTTATGTGCTAAACCAATTTGTCTTGAAGGACTAATTTGGGAAGGGATGTAACGTTCTAGTTGTTGGTAGCTCCGGCCTCGGCCGGAACTACGTACACCAAATGTATCACCTTCTGGCCAGGCGTGGCCAGAAGGCTATAAATAAAAGGTCGGAAGTCGCATGGGACTTCCGATCCGACACAGCATCCAGAGTGTCGACCCGTTTCTTGTCCAGTGGTCCACTTGCATCTACACCCATATATATATATGTGCACTCACCCCCTTTTACATTATACATCTGGTAGACTGCTGAGTGTGGCTGTGAGATTGAGCGGTTATTTTAGGTTCCCAGGGGAGCTTTTTTTTTTACATCTGCTTGGTCCAGCACAAGCAGAAAACTGACTGGAATAGACTGACATTTCTCTGAGTTGTTCATGGCTCTGTATTGAATCTCAGAAATCAGAAGGCTGTTCCAGTGATTAGCTGTGCTAGTCCTTTAGTCCCTCTTGGGATACAAGGGTCAGGTCCAGCCAGTAAAGTTTACATGCCCCTGTAGAACATTATACTCCCTTTGCCTCCAAACACCGAATATTCGAGAGAACACAGAAGTTGTGGCCACCTGGAAACAGACAATACTCTGGTTTCAAATGGTCACTTTTCCTCCTTGATTCTGTGAAACATCTCCACTGTAGGCTGTGGTTGCCAGAGCAATCATTCTCAGTTCAACAACAATAGCTGTGGTAAACACTGCATCAAGGGGGCATGTGTTATCCACACAGAGAACATGTATATGATACAGTACATGAAAGGATGAAAATCAAAGTTCTTAACACCTTAGCTGCTTTGGAACGTCCAGCTCCAGTGCTGAACGTTCCATTGCGCAGGTTCAGTTGGAACGTCCAAAGGCCGACGGCAGCACTCCCGAGGTAGTGGTGCCGTCGGCCGCTGGACGGGCGCAGCGCTTAAGGGGTTAAACTCAAACAGAAGGCTTCGTTTGGTGATACATCTGAATATCTGAAGGATTATGTTACACCACATTTCCCAAACTCGGATGTGCAGGTTTGTGGGAAACAACTTCAACAACCTACTTTTAGATATGTAGATTAGTAGTGGAGGTAAGGGCTTTCCCATACAACCTCCTAAACTCTAAAAACGGCCTACCGGAATATGTGCATAACTGAGCAGATCCTTCCTGTAAGAATTTGGGTTATTGTGTGATGAGGCGGAAGTCCCACTAAGGCAACAACCACAGTCCTTGTCTGGTTGGGGACAACAAAAGTCAAGAATTTAACCACCTGTTCTTAACCCTCTGGTAGCTTGGCCCAAAAGCAGTCAGTCCTACCATAGAAGCGACGTATAAAGCATTTATGCATGATGGCACAAACAAAAATTAAGTAAAAACACAACAGAGGAAAAATAAATAAAATGACCTGATCAGTAAAAATAACATATTCGGTGTTAACATTTTAAGTGGAAATGCATCTAAAAGAAAAAACACCACTCACAGTCATCTGGTCAGGCTTCACTGGGAAAAAATCACAAGTTGAGGTTGACGCAAAGGAATGGGGGTCGGATACAGGTACAGGTTAGTCCCACTGAAAAATTACCTTCTAAATCCGGCATGAAGAGCTTTGTTCTTGTCCGTGGCTGGTAGGAAGGGACTGAGCATTGCAGTTGGTCATCACTGTAGTGCAAAAAGGAGGCTGGGCTTTGCGTTGATGGTTGATGTATCACAAAGAGCCACTCAAGTCCCGCGAACTGTCATTGCTGTAGCTTTGCAATGGTGGTCATTCCGGGCAGTTGTTGCTGTAATGTGAAGTGCAGGTCTCACTTTTCCGGTCACTGGTGGTCGCTAGCGTGAAGAGCAGGTCTCGTTGAAACTTTGAGTTGGCGGTTGTTGCAGGTGGCAGAGTTTTGGCACGTATGGGTCCATTCAGGAAGAGCCCAAATTTTGGATTTCCACTTTTACTTCAGAAGGAGTGCACTCTGATGTTAGCCAAGGGTCAAGGACCTTAGGTGGCACCTCCTGGGGACCAGGGACTCACTCCAGCAGAGGCCAGCAGGGCTTAGGCAGGTCCAGTTGCAGCAGGTCAACCGGCAAGTTGTAGAGAGGCCTCTGAAGCTTGTTGTATCCCTGTAGCTCACAGAGCAAGTCAGCCAATGTGGTAATATGATTGTGGTCTGCTACTGGTTAGCATTGTCTGTGTTTATCTACTTTGGCATTTAAATCTTAGTTTTGTTTAGTTCTTAACTATGTTGCTGTTCTTGGATAGCTGTGGCACATTAGCCACATGCATTTCGCAGAGGAAAACATTGCAGCTTGAGCCAAGCTTTCAAGGAGGAGCCCTGGGTCCCACACAGTATCAGCTTTATCTTTCAGGAGTCATATTATTTGGGCCTTGTGGGAGCTCAGTCATTGCAGTGCCTTCACAAGTTTCAGTTGTAAGTTGCCAGTAACACTGTTTTCCTTTTGACTAATGTATTCAGCCTCAATTTTACTGAAAAGTTCTTGGGGGTGGAGGGGACACTACCAATGCCCTTAGAGTGAAATCGAATAGGTTGCTATGTTCTGTTCATTGTGGAGCTGGAATGAAAATATTTGTCAGGGCTGCTTAGTGCTCCTAGTCTAGCCTTGACAATGTTTGGGGTGCAATTTAAGAGTGGGAGAGGCCTTGAAAAATGTTTGTGAATACATATATATACACATTTAGTTGAAACATTGTGAGGGGGGGTGGAGCTAGCCGGCAAGCGAGATGGCTGCCTCATCCCGCGGCTCCGCAATGCACTGACTCAAATATCCTTCAAACTCAGCAAAAAGCAACATTAGAGGGCAGATACCGGACTCCTCACACGGCCCAGCGCTAGGAGATCAGACGGGCGCCACAGCGGCAGCAAGGGAGAGGAGGCAAGACTGCGTGGAGCTGTGGATGCGTCCCCGGGGAGATAGGCCGGGAAGCCGCGGGCTAAAGTATGTCCTGTGCCCGAGCGGCGTAACGAGGTGTGCGGCCGAAGACTGAGCACTGTGCCGGCCCGACGGACACTACTCGCCCGGGAGTTCAGGGCTTACCGGAGGTGCAGCGACCAGCTGTGGCACCCCGGGCGACAACGCCCATCGGCGCGGGACCCCCTGAGACTGCTCCCGCTCCTCCACCATTGAACAGTCGGAAGGAGGGGGGCCCGGCCCCTCCCGGAACGCTGGACGAGCAAGGGCCTGACCTTGGCTGGCTCGGGGGACTTCCAGTGAGACAACATCGAGTGCCGGTCCGGAGGCTCCTACCCTGGCCTGCTCGAGTGAGGGGACAGACTCTCCTGCGGAGGGGCTTTGCGCCATTTTCACGTTTACGCTTGGCGAGCCGGGGGGGCATCGTGCTCTCGAGGCTGAGGACGGAATTGTGCCTGGTGTGCGGGGAGTGCCCTGGTCGGACCAAGATTGGATCATTTGCTGACAGGGCTGTCCTTTGGGTCCCCCCATCCCAGGCTGGCCTTACATTTGGGGTTGCAGTCCATTCTGCGCTGCTATTGCGGCACACACCCTACTTGCCCTGGACCAAAGTAGTGCTTGGCCCCTGCAATTGCAAGGGGGTGGGCATTCCCCATCTCTGAGACACTTTAGAAGGCGGCTTGGAGTGCGGCGTCGACCGCGGGTTGCAGAAACCGGTGGCTGAGCGTACTGCGGCCCATCTCATGTGCTCCACGTTTCCTCGCAGACTTAAGGTGAACATCGTGGTGAGATTGGCAAAGGCGATCGAAGCCAGAGTAAGCTGCACTTTTCACAGAAGCGGTTGCTACAGCAGAGCCCGATAACGGAGGATGGACCTATGTCACGGACAGAGGAGGCTCGGGGCACTGACTCAGATATTAAGGCCATGCTGCTCTCCATGGAGCAGGGCATACAGACCAGCATCTCAGGACTGGGGTCAAAGATAGACGCTATGTCATACGGAATGGACAGGATGGCAGAACGGCTAGATAAACATGCTGAGAGACACGATATGGCCGAAAGGAGGATGACTGAAGTTGAGGAGGCGCAAACAGACCTGGACACGGCGCAAAAAAAATGGAGAGGCTGATGCAGACCCTGCAGGATAAAACAGAGGATTTGGAGGCGCGTTCACGGCGCTGCAACCTACGCATCACGGGCCTTCCGGAGAGCACATCTACGGGCCCTATGGAGCGCTTTGTGGAACAGCTACTCACAAAACTTCTGGGAGATGGGGTGTTGTCAGCCATGTTTATGGTGGAGAGGGCACATAGATCGCTAGCCCCTCGCCCGCAGCCTGGAGCGCCTCCTCGCCCCATAATAGCGAAACTACTTAACTATAGAGACAGAGACACTGCGCTCCGTCCGGCGAGGGCAAAACAACAACTGCAATTTGAAGGGTCCGCCATTTCGCTATACCCAGATTTCACAGCGAAGGTGCAGGAGGAGCGAAAACAGTTCACCCCACACAAAAAGCGCCTCAGGGAGATGGGCCTGGATTATGCCTTGCTGTACCCGGCCAAGCTGCACGTCAACAGAGGAGGCCATTCCCACATCTTCACGGATCCCAAGGCTCTCCAGTAAGCGATGAAGCGTTGGACGAAGGAGCAAAAAACGAGCACTGAAAGGAACCCTGAGGACGATGAGAACGATAGCCAGCTGGACGATCAGGACTGATCTCATTCACTGCCCGATTGATAACCTAGCGTCTGAGCTGCGATGTCCCGGGAAGACCATGAGTGGCTCCCCCCGGGGGAGTGATGGGACTAACGACTTAGTTTGCGAAGTCTACCAGTTATTCAGATAAGTGGTTCGGGGAGGGGGGTGTTACTATTATGTGACATGGCTGCTCTAGTCACATAATAGTACACAGTTGATCCCTGCGCACACTGAGCTCGCCTAGAATTGGGGACATTCACTGAGCATTGCCTTGAGCGTGCATCTCAAAGGCGTGGCACGCAACAGACGAACTTAACAGTTATGGTAATGTTGCACTAATTGAAGTCACTGTGCATGGCGGTAGCGGGTGGAGGGACACACAAGCGTTCTGAGACGTAGGTAGAGACTATGACACCAGGCTACCTAGGCCCCCGCGCGTTAAGCACACTGTTGTGGTGGTTGATCAAAGTTGGGGTGGGATTGCTGGGGAGAGGGGTGGGTGAACTACTGTCGGACTGGGTTGGGGTGGGTCTGCTGTGGGCGGGAGGTGGAGAATGGAAGTGTGGGAGTTAACGTTTTTGTTGTGGGCAGGTTGGGTGGGGGAAAGGGAGGGAAGGGTGCAGTTCGCAGAATGTTCGCTGGCTCATTCAGGTAACATAGGGAATGCTCGTGGCTTTGTGGTTCCGAGCTATTGTTCCCATTTACATCGCCTCCGCTGTCTAGTGCCCCAGTGACGGATTCGGAAAATCCTGTAGATACCCTGTGAGTGTTGACCTGGAATGTCAGAGGACTGAATGATCACAGGAAGTTGAGAAAAGTGCTCCATTACTTACAGAGACACCACATAGATCTGGCTCTCATACAGGAAACCCATTTACCACTCACGAGCAAGATGTTACAACACAGAGGCCTGGCGGGGAGCTCTACAGTGGCGGGTTTCACTACACACTCCAGGGGAGTTCTGACATGGGTTAATCCACGCTCCAATCTAGATCTACGGCTGGTTCGGGCTGATACTGAGGGTCGCTATTTAATATCAAGATGCGTGGGGAAGGGACACGACTTAATTGTAGTTAATGTATACGGCCCAAATTATGACTCCCCGGACTTTTATGCCCAGCTGGCCTTGAGCTGTAGAACATATGCCACAGCACACATGCTCTGGGGGGGCGATTTCAATTTAGTGCTGGACCCGGAGTTAGATAGGTCCTCCGGGCCCCTCCGTAGACCGGCTGCGGCGACTCTCCAAGCTGAGCTTTTGACACTGGACCTGGTTGATGTTTGGAGAAGTAGTAATGCGGGCAGGGGTGGGTACACTCACTACTCATCCTTCCATAACATACACACTAGAATTGACTACTGGCTGGCCTCTCACTCCATCACTGACCGAATTTTGGCATGTACTGTGCTTGCGCGCACACTATCTGATCTTTCACCGGTACTACTGGTCCTTGCGACACCGACACGCAGGATCCCCCAGTTCACATGGCGCTTCCCCCCGTATGCATTGTTAGATGACGCCATTAGAGGGGAACTGGCAGAGGAAATTGACCTCTTTTTTGAGAAGAACATAGGGTCTGTGGATACTTTCCACACGGTTTGGGAGGCGTTCCAGGTCTTCATTCGCGGGATCGCTATGGACAAACATTCCAGTGTCTTCAAGGCCATCCGGCAGCGGCCCGCACCCTGGAATCTCAATTAGCCGGCCTGGAGAATCAACTCTTGATTGACCCAGACCCCTCTACAGCAGATAGAATACGATCCTTTATCTCGGAATTCAACGAGGAGGCGTATAGAGAGGTTTGCTATATGGGGAAGTATGCCTCGGCGAGAACTTATGGCGAGAGCGAACGACCCAGCTCGCTGTTAGCCAGAATATTGCGCAACACCAGGAGGGCCCCCAAATTGACAGAACTTCTTACCTCGGGGGGGAGCATGGTCACGACAGACGAGGAGATCATCACGGAATTCCGTGACTACTACTCCAACTTGTACACTACAAAAACAGAAGATCTAGAGTCGGACATAGATGACTATCTGGTGCATATACGGCTGCCGTTTTTGGCTCAGTCGGACAGGGAGTTCCTAATGTCCCCTATACAGGCAGATGAGATTTCTGACACGTTGGCTAGCATGCGAGTACATAGCGCTCCCGGGATAGACGGTTTGACAGTGGGGTTCTACAAGGCATTTAAGGACAAACTCATTCCCCACCTAACTTCCTTATTCGACGAGATATGCGAGGAAGGCAGCATGCCACAAACGATGCGGGAGGCCCTATTGGTTACCATCGTGGAGAAGTGTGGCTCAGGGGTTAGAGGCGGCAGACCCGGAAGCTGAGATCGGCCCTGGACCAGGGTTCAATTCCCCGCCTCGGCGGGTCTTGGGCTAAAAATTCCACGGACTCGATAATTCTCTCTCCGGTGCCTTCTCGACTCACGGGTTCACACTCTGCGACTCTGGGCAATAGCTTGCTTAATCTCTACAACGGCCCCTCACGGCGGGATGCCTGGCTTTCACCTTGTGGATACCTTGCCGGGGTTATCTCACAGGGGAATCCCAGGACGGGTTCCCTAAGCAAGCGCCGGGAAACCCACTGCGGGTAGCTGTGCGCTATATAAGCTCAAATACATCCTGAAACCTGGTAAACCCTCTAATGTCTGCAGCTCGTATAGACCGCTATCCATCTTGAACGTAGACGCCAAACTTTATGTCAAGGTTCTGGCCACTCGGCTATCTCTTATCGCGCCGGAAATTGTAGCCCCGGAACAGTCCGGCTTTGTGCCTGGCAGGAACTTGACCTATAACATACGTACAGTATTAGGCACTTTGCAGCATGTGAGACAGGATGCGAAAGCGGTCGCAATTTTTTTGAATATGGAGAAGGCGTTCGACTCTGTAGAGTGGCCGTTTATGCTGAGGGTCCTGCGCAGAATGGGATTGGGGGAGCAGTTCTTACAGATGGTTGGAGCGCTGTACTGGAGACGTACGGCCAGGGTGCGACTGGGGGATCGAGTTTCGGATCCTTTCAACATCAGCAGAGGAACGAGACAGGGCTGCCCCCTATCCCCGTTGCTCTACGCTCTAGATGCTCAGCCATTGGCGTGCGCGCTACGAGAATATCACTGGCACCGGGGGGTTAGCTTTCCGACATATAAAATAGTAATCTCGACATTCGCGGACGACACACTACTCTATGTGCGGAACCCGGAAGCGAACCTATCCCCAGTTTTGCGAGAGGTGCTCTCTCGGGCCTAGAGATCAATTGGGAGAAATCAGTGGTGTTTCCACTGACCCCGGTGACTGATCGCTTTGACATGGAATTTCCTTTACACTGGTCGACGGACCCGGTACGATACCTTGGCATAATGATCCATACGGACTCAGAGGTGCTATTCCGTGAGAACTATGGGACGGCATATAGTAAATGTGAGGATGACGTGGAAAAGTGGTGTCAACTCCCGCTTTCCTTGATGGGCCGTATAGCCATCATGAAGATGGTGATTTTGCCGTGCTTTCTTTTTCTGTTTACCACTCTGCCCATTATACTCTTGAAAGCCTTCTTTGTGAACCTAACGAAACTTATGGTCCGTTGGGCCTGGGGTGGTAGGCAGCCGCGGGTTAAGTGGAGCACGTTCACGCTTCCGTACGAGCTAGGCGGCCTCGGCGCGCCGGATCTAGAGAGATACTTTAGGGTAGCCCAGGCCACCCACCTGCACACGTGGATTCATGGCGAGAGGAACATCCCCCATGTGCGGATGGAACAGCTATTTGCGGACCCTCTTCCGCTCCCTGCCACGATCTGCACCCCCGTAGACCGTAGAGTAGGAGTACTAGACTCGATTACGGCTACAAAGCATGCCTGGAGCTCGTTGCTGAAAGCCAGGAGAGGAGAATTGCTCTACTCCCCCTCGATGGCGGTGGAATGGCTGCAGTGGCTGGCTCCCATCGAGGACAAGAACGTAGTCCGTGCCTTACACGAGCTGGCGCTAAAGACTGCGGGAGCACTGTTTGCGGATGGTAAAGTTAAAACGTGGGACCTGATTGCCCAGGGAGTGGGTAGCCCGACGCTGCTGCAGCGGTTCCAGTTTCACAGAGTCTGAAGCACCCTGAAGGACGCTCTGGGCCCAGACCTGGAAGAGCCGCCTGACCTCCCGAAACTCTCACATGTCATAGACACAGCATCTTCGCGACATATGACGGCGCACCTGTATAGGAGCATTGCCTCATATAGGGCGCAGGAACCCTCTAATGCCCGTCTGTCTAGCCTGGCAAAGTGACCTGGAGATCGTGATAGACGACTCTATGTGGTCATATTGCTGCGTCAACACCAGGAAGCTATCCCTGAATGGGCGTCACAGGTTGATTCATTTTAAATTCTTGCAGAGAGTGTACTACACTCCAGAGCACCTACATGGTTACGGTCTTCGGCAGTCCCCTGAATGCGAGCGTTGCCATGCGCCTGTTGCTGATTTCCTTCACATGGCGTGGGGATGCCGTAAGATACATGAGTTCTGGGTGGCAGTCATAGCGGAGCTAAGCGAGATGCTGAACCACGAACTTCCTGTCGATCCGGCCTTAGCACTGCTACGCTATTCAAAGGCATTGCCGGTGGCATACAGGCGACTGACAGATATGGGACTGCTATTGGCACGACGTACAGTGGCGCAGAGCTGGATGAGGGGGCCGACGCCAACCAAGAAGCGGTGGGTTAGGGATATGGAATACTGCTGCACACAAACGGAACGCTACAGTGAGCTCCTCCCTCCCACCAGCCGACCGAAAAGCTTCTGGGGCCGATATAACACTTTTAGACACACTAGAGAAGATATGGCTGACACACAGCAGGAAAGGATGGAGGGGGCGCAATGATTCACACATAGACGACAGTCCTCTGTGAAGTCAAGGTGTAAGGAGTTCGTTGGTGACCTGCGGGGAACAGCGGTGGCCGGGCGGAGTATTGATGCTTGGCCACCCTGTAGTACGAGGTCAGCAGTGACACACACAGGAAAGTTACCTGGGAGAAGTACGGGGCACACACAAGTCAGCCCGAGGCGATTACACTCGGGGCGGGAGACACGGACACTGGCACACAATGCACTGTGGCATATTTCTGCACCATGAAAGTCAGCAAACTGGTTGTATAATTTAGGGGGGGGGGTTTCTCGGGGGTTGTTGAATAGAGAGGGGAGAGGGATGTTCTGTTCACCTCAGGACGGGAGGGGGGTATCTAATAAAATAAAATGCACCTACATTTCTGAACTCTGGGAAAGCGGACTACACGGATTACTGCTCTATTAATGTGGTCTTTCGCATATGCACAGGCATGGCACCTTCTGTTCCTAACGGTTTATATACCTTCCTCAAGGCTCACTTACGCCGCCGTACCCCAGGGTTGACGGCACAAGGCTGTGTGCTGATAGCTGCATGATTACTGGATAAGTCTGTTTTTATCGCATTGCCAGCCCGGAGGGGTTGTAGGCAGTAAGCCGTGTATATACCTGTCTGTAATAATAAAGGTGTTTAAAAAAAAAAAAAAAAGAAAAGAAACATTGTGAGGGATTTCAAAGTCTCACTGTGAACCGCCTAACACTACACTGAGAACTTCCAGTTTCCCACACCACTGAAGGTGTACGGGCTCTCTACTTATTGTCAGGTTGCCACATTTTCAGTCCTGGATTTACAGTTGACACCCTAGTGCATTTTGGTAGTTATAGTCCTGTTTTGTTTCCATTGAACCCACTAGATTAACAAACCAGATAACAATGATTTGTACCAGCATAGAAAAGACTAGAAAGAGTCTGCTCTGACAACATGGAACACAGTAGAGTGTGCAAAAGATCCTACCTCCTCATACATTTCCCTCATTTGTAAGAGCACAGCAGGGGGACTTCGAATCAGTTTATCAATGTAAATGATGGTGTAAAATTGCAATCAGCAACAGTACAACACTGCTCTATACTAGTGTCATCTATGAAACCTGGACTCGGAAGCACCAGTGGATTAAAAACAGTTTAAATAACCATTTAGTGACAGGTTGACCCGTGTGTGGTACTGGAGGCACAATACGTATGTGATTGTCTTGTTTTTGTGTGGGATTGAAGAGACTGAGGCAGTCATGACTCTATATGGATAGATCTAACTTGGCTTCAGTGGCTATAAGAGGACCAGGGTCCATCAATGTTTGAATGCCATGTTTTCAGAAGTTTCAGTCTGCGTGTAGTGGAGTTCCTTCTGATGTTTGCACAGCTTCCAAAGGGCATGGTTCTTGGTCCAGATTGCTGTGCTTTCTTTGGTCTGGCACTTGGTCACGTTGGTTTGGACAGCTAGTGTGACTGGCTCTGTGAGTGCAGGGCTGCACCTTTGTGTGTGTGTATGTGTGAGAGAGTGTGACTCAGAGTATTGCCCTTGTGAGCATGTGTGTGTTCCTTGTAGAAGATGGAGAAAATCTTGTCTCTGAGTTATTGTCGCATAGGTTTGGCATGTGTCCTGTGTGTAAGGAAAAGGCAAGGTGTAGTGACATGATGTGTCTGTCTGATGATGCATGGAATGTTGGTTTCTGTGGTTGGAGAAAGCCTGGGAAGTTACTTCCAATTGGAGGGAGAATGGAACCCTAACAGGACCTGCTGTGGCTGTAGCTAAGACCTAACGAGAAATACATAACTCACCACCATGGTTGAATAGCTCCAGACGTTTGTGTGAAGACTGCTCTCCAACTACAACATTTCCTTTAAAGGGTTACGTTTCTAGAACCTTTTTAAAGCAATTAACACAAAATAAATGGATTTAGCAGCCCGAACCAAATCCCCTGCATTGTAATTATTTCTTGAGAAATATTCGTGGGAGTGATTAGAACCTGTCTATTCTTCACTCTTCCTCCTCTGTACTTACTGCCTTTTCATACTCCCCAAGTCATTGCTGGATTCCTCGTTCATAAATGAAGTGATGCTGAGTAATTGTTTTCAGATCAAGCCTGTGTTTTATCAGCTTGGGTTAGGTGTCTTAATTAGTGGCTTGTGTTTGTGTTCACATTTTTAATGAAGTAAAAGACATTTGAATTAATTAGCTAATTCGGTGTAGGTGTTGGTGTTGATGCAGTAGGTGTGAAGTGGCAGCGCTTTCCCTTGTTAGCTATGCTTGCTTTAGAAAAAAAGCAAAAAACCCTCCATATCATCAAGACCTTATTACTGCCAGCTCCTTTTGGCTTTCTTAATTATATTTCGGATGTTGTGCCGGCCACGCAGAGGGCCCGAGTCACAAACTTTGCTTGCTCCAAAGGGGTGGGGAGTAAATTCCTGGAAGGCCTACCTCCGTGGGGCAACATATTTTCTCTTTGGAGAAACAAAGTTGCACATTTGCATGGACACAAGGACATTGCACATATTTTCTCTTTGGAGAAACATAAACAGCCACATAGGACCTCGATCCCTGTTACTTGCTGGTGCCCTAAAAATGACAGGCTTCCTAATTGATGTTATTTAATTGATAATCAACCTTAATCACCTACTTCTGCTTGAGGCAGCCATGTAATCAAACTATTTCATGCCATGCGTGCCAATTGGGCGTCACATGGGTAAGGGCATCCTTTGCAGTAAATAAGAAACTGACTAGGAGAGAGACAATGCAAGCAGTGGTGGCTGGTAGGGAACCGGGGTGGCGGGGCAGAGGGGTTGAAAACAAACAAATATTTAAAAAAAAAACACTTACATCTTCCGCTGTCTTTTCTCCGTCGTCTCTTTGCTTTTCTTCCAGACTACGAGTCCGGAATCAGGAAGCACACAGGCTTCCCTAAGTCAATCACAATACTGCTGTCACCGGTAGTGAGTCAAAATATGGAGTTGGAAATTTCGACTTACACTAATATCGAGTTTTTAATATTGTGACACAGAAATATCGACAGAAAGAATTTTGTGGTCAAGAATATCGACTTTAAGGTAAGAAATATAAATTTAAAAAATATAGAAGTCATTAATATCGTTTGCAAAAATATAGTTTAAAATCTCGATGATTTAATTAGCATTAAGTATTATGGTATATATTTTAAATGTATGTGACGTATCTTTTGTTTATGTTTTGTAATATATGTATTAACTTTTTAGTAGTTATTCAATTTATTTTAATATTATTTTTAGTTTTTTAGTTCCCTAGTGGATTGTGGATTTATATGGGAATAGGGTGGGAAGTAATTTAATTATAAAAAAATTAATGAATGTATTTATTTATTAATTAATATTTTTTAATTTAGATGTTATAATGTTAATTGTGTTTTTAATTATGTTTGGTAATATTTAGGTGCAGGCTGTGGTTTTTATAAGGGTAAAATGTGGGAAGTAATTTAATTTTAACTAATTAATATGTTGTCGTTAATTAATATCAATTAATTAATTAATTAGCCATTAATTATGGCAATTGTGTAATTAATTTAGGTGTGGGTTGTAGGGTATATGTAAAAGGTGGGAAGTAATTTATTTTTCATTAATTAATAATTAGTTGTTAATTATTAATAATTGATTAATTGAGAATTAAATATGGAAATTGTGAAATTCATTTTAGTTGCAGGTTGTGAGTTATTTAGGACTAAAGGGTAGGAAGTAATTACTTTGTAATTAACTAATAATTAGTAGAGAATTAATAATGAATTTATTGATACTTATTTAGTGTAATTGTTTAATTATTTCTTTGTGAGTGGGTTTTGGGGTTTTATTTGCGATGTGGGTTGTGAGTTGTGTAATGTTATTGGAGTAGGAAGTAAATAGGCTAAATGTATGTACTAATAGATGTTTTTATAATAAATAATTTATAAATGATATATTTATTTGTTTGAAAAATATTTGTTTATTTTATTTCTTATAATATTTGTAGGTATTTGAGATATGTATTTAATATTATAATATGTTTTTATTTCTTTTTTTATATTGAATATATATATATATATATATATTCACTGAAAAAACCATAGGCTATAGACTATATATAGTTAGGAATCAGCCTTTAAAAAACCTTGGAAATTCACTGAAAAAACCATAGGTTTTAGGCCTTATATAGTTAGGAATTAACATATAAAAAACCATTGAAATTCCTCCTATATAGTTAGCTGGACATTTTATTGATATAAAACCAATGAAATTCCACATATAGTTAGTTGCACTAACTATATATTTCGCGCATCCGCAATCCAATGCTGATGATGTCACATATTACATCATTCATGACATGGTCAGTGACATCACTGATGACATCACTGATGACATCATCCAGTGTCTGTGGGTTTTTGTAAAGTTTAAATGTGTTTTACATATTGAAGAATGAGAGGATGTATAAGAGTATGGATGAAGGATTTGATTGTATAAGTGAGTAAGTATGTGTTAGTATATCTGTGAAAATGTAAGCTGTTCTGTGTTTAACTGTATAGATGAAGAAATCAAAGTGTGATTGATTCTTTACAGGACTGAGTAGGTGTGTGAGTAACTCCATGGATGAGTGGCAGTGTGTGAGTGTCTGCATAGGTGTATGAGTGCATATGATAGTGTTGCAATGATGAGTGACTGTATGTACGAGTGACCTTATGAGTGAATGAATGAATGTGCATGTAGACGTAGGAATCAGTGAGTGGGTATGTAGTAAATGGTATTGGTGTGTCAATAGTTTCAAAAATGATACTCTGTATTTTACACTAGGTGTAACAGAGGTTATATTAAAGTGTAAGGAGGTGCATTGTATTATCACATGAAGTATATCATCAGTGGTGTGATTATTGATGTGAAATGAGCCGTCATCAGTGATGTCATCAGTGATGTCACTGACCATGTCATGAATGATGTAATATGTGACATCATCAGCATTGGATTGCGGATGCGCAAAATATATAGTTAGTGCAACTAACTATATGTGGAATTTCATTGGTTTTATATCAATAAAATGTCCAGCTAACTATATAGGAGGAATTTCAATGGTTTTTTATATGTTAATTCCTAACTATATAAGGCCTAAAACCTATGGTTTTTTCAGTGAATTTCCAAGGTTTTTTAAAGGCTAATTCCTAACTATATATAGTCTATAACCTATGGTTTTTCAGTGAATTTCATTGGTTTTTTAAAAGCTAATATATATATATATATATATATATATATATATATATATATATATATATATATATATATATATATATCTATATATCAAATGACCAATAATTTCTTGTTAACATCGAATTATCAGGTCCGAGAACGGAGGTACCCATTTGAAAGGCAGCAGGCACAGACCAAATACTACCGGCGAGCTCACTCTTGCCAGAATTAAAACATTTAGAACATGAAACTGGTGCACATTTCCAATTTCGCGCCATGTGCAGCACCGCATCCTCCTAGCTCTTATTAATTGGAGTCTCGTGTCTCGGCCGGCATTGCTGGGCGAAATAAACAATGGAGTCAGCCAGAGCATAATTTACAAAATGTCAGACCTACCTTATTAGCGGTGGTCGCACTTGATTTACATTGCCCACGGCTGCGGCAGTGAACTTTGCGGTGTTGTTGCTCTGTCCTGCCTGTCCATCCTGTTCCAGGAGCCTCGTGGGGTCACATCTGATCATCCCCCCACCCCCCAAGCGCCAAAAGGCAATGACTGCTGAGGGCAGGCCCCGCCCGGGTCTCAGTAATTGGGCGGTCAGAGTCAGTGACAGCCTGAGCCCGCCGTGCAGGCACTGGCTGCAGGGCAGATGGTAACATTAATTTGTAGAACTGCACTGAACTGGGAGCACAGATTTAACTGATTACTTACTCTGCTGCTGCTGGCCGCAAGTTAAGTCTGGTGCCTGAAGCCTGTAGCACACACAGGTGTGTCTGAGCGCCGGCGCACGCTAGCACCTGGCAGCCAGTCAGTTTCAGCGCTGTCAGCGGAGAGTGTAATAATCAAAGCCGTGCTGCAGTGTGCACTCATTCTGAACTGCTTTCGGTAACTGCAGGCTGGACAGTGCACACAACGCGGGACTTCGTTTTTGGCAATGGCAATTTAATTGAAAGCACTGTTGTGGCAGGCAGCGGCGCCGCGCTGGTGCTTTCAATTAAATTGCCAAAAAGTAAGTCTTGCGTTTGTGTGCACTGTCATGTGCAGCCTGCAGTTAACGAAAGCAGAAGGTCGGAGTGCAGGCTGGAGCGCGGCCGGCTTTATAATTTATTTAGGGAGTGGGGACACTGTGTTCTTTCGTTCCCAATCCCAAATAAATTATAAAGGCTGCCGCTGCCGCCTCAAAAGTGGTGCCGCCTGGGGCGGACCGCCCCCCCCCCCCCCACCCCCCCTAGCTACGCTCGGCAGCCGCGCCTCGGCTGCCTCACGGAGTAGTAACTGAGGCATTACCTCCGTCTTCCTAATTTAGATAGTTACTGGCCGGCAACATCACCCGGTCTCCCCTCGGCACGGGAGACCGGACGGGCAGAGCAAAGGCTTCCCCCAGGCAGGGGGAAGCAGAATATATAACAAAAAATACTCCAAATGCACCCTACTGAGGATTAAAGAAGTTCATAGTAGGTTGTGCTCATAGGAAGAGAGAGGGAATCTACGTATAAGGAGGGATTATACACTATACAAATAGGGATGTGTCTGATATGTTAATCATATCAATGTAGATGGAGGGGGAGCAACACTAGTTGTTTTTAGTTACCCTCACACACCCTAGTGGTGTCATGCTTCATCATCGGGTCACCCCGACTCCTACAGGTCAGGGTGGGCTCAACCACAGTGTTGGGAAGCTCTTGAAATAATGTAGGAAAAAGGGGGGTATATATAAAATACCTCAAACAGACCCCGGTATCCCTTTATTCATGGGTCTGGTTGGGTTGTTAAAAATAAAATAAAAGTAGGGTTTTATAAGGATTTTTATGGTCCTATGACCCTAGTGAGGTGCCGACATGTTTCAGTCCTTATGAGGCCATAAAGGTCCCGGACTTTCTTCAGGGCAAGATTCAAAAACCCCCCTTATGTGTGGGGATGCTAGGTGAGGGGAATTCCCTACTCTGTCAATGTGGCGAGGGAAGAGTAGCTTCTCCTCGTGTTCGTATGATTATGTTAGTTCGAAATGCCAGGCTCCATCTGTAGAGAAATTAAGCATATAAATTCTTTATCAAAACACAGACTTTTTCTGTATATTCATATAATCCCTGTGCATGGCATGCTGAGTGAACATGCTCAGTTTGTGGAGAACACGATTGATTACATTCCTTGTCACTTCTATGTTGTATATAGTGACCATCGCATTGTGTGACACTCAAAAATCAGTGTCAGAAACATCACACTTCATTACATTATAACAGTGTGAGGCTGTGAAGTGAAGTATAAAAACACAAGTGATCGAAGTCTCAATTGCAGTCAGTGAATCACACAGTACACACACATACATGCATATTTACATTCATATATCACACGCTGAAGACCTCTGTTGAAGTATTCCATGCACTGGTTGGTATTCAGTTAGTTCACTTACCCAAATTATGTTGGGCGTAGGTATCACAGTGGGCGGGACATTAGGGCGTTCTCCCCTAATTAAAGTGCAGCCGAGAGTTAGATATTGCCTATTGGTATGAGGGGGTAAGGCGCTTAAAGAAATGCTCCAGCGGGATTAGGTATCGCCCTTTAGAACCGCCCCGCTATCTAAGCAGAGAAAGCACTTACTTATTCAGAGGACGTACCCTGCCCGAACGTTATCGGACCCGCTCGCCGGCTTGTAGCTGCTGTTCGCGCCGGTGGCGGGTAACACAACTGTTTATTTCCGCATATGGCGTGATGCACATGACGTCACAGCCGGAAATGATGCGTGCCCCGTGACCGCGGATCATGGGAATTGTAGTTTTTTAACCCAAATTAATGTTTCATTGTTCCGTAAGTGCCGCGAAACGGCATTAAAGTCTCCACATCTATAGAACTTCAATATTCTAATATGAGGGCATTTTTACAAAAACAAGACCATGTTTATTGGATCTCATAATTTCTAATATGCCGAGTCCACTGGCTTGGTAGCGCACAAACTATGCATTGATAAACCAGTGTGTATTGTTATTATGGTCCTGTCATTTCCCAGAGTGAATAGTAATACATCTTTACAGGAGGGAAGGTTCATGTTATAAAACAATTAGTATCTCAGCTGTAAGCATATGTCTTGAAATTTACTACACAGGTACCACGTCCTCCCTGCCCCGCCCACAACCAGGCGGCGGCCATTTTAAGGCAGCTCGGGCGGCGGCGGTGATCTCGGGGGGGGAAACGAGGGGTGGGCACCCTCGAAATTAAATTACATACATTTAAATAAAAGAGAGAAGCCCCCCAAGCCCCCCAATCCCCCCCCCAAAAAATCGTGAAAAATCGTGGGGTGCGCGCACCGTGCGCGCTTATAGATATATAATTGATTTCTCTTCTAATTTTCTCAGGAACTACTGGAGGGATTTACACTATTTAACAAAAAGCGTGATCTGCGTACCAGACACTACCATTTTGACAAGTTTGGTGTAATTCCCTTTAGTGGTTCAAGCTGTAGCCGAGTCTAAAGGTCCTATGGAAATTAACATGGGGAAAACACGTTTTGGGACCCCCCTTTTTTCTCAGCCCCCACTTGACTAATCCCCCCAAACTTTCAGGGAAGGAGAGGAGCGGAGCGAGCCATCTTCTTTGAGAAATTTGCAAAGATTAATCAACCAGCGCCAAAGTTATTCCCAATAGAATGTTGGGGATTTCCTATGGAAACTAGGTCCTAACTATATATACCTACTGGCTACGGCCAGTAGGTAATGTGTATATATATATATATATATATATATATATATATATATATATATATATATATATATATATATATATATATATATATATATATATATATATATATATATATATATATATATATATATATATATATATATATATATATTACTTCACAAAGCAGTCAAGATTGTTTGCTCAAAAATTAAGAGGCACACGCAGAGTGAAGATATAAAGCTGGAAAATGCTTTATTCGGTGCTTTTGGTCCCTCTCCCCTCCTTTTCGACAGACGCGTTCCGCCTCGCGGCTTTCTCAATGTCGACTACCCTTGTGTGTAACAACCATTTAAAACCCACCCGCCTTCTCCATAGCCATGGAGACAGACAAAGGACATATTTCATACCTTCCAGACTTCAGTTTGGTGGCGGCCATCTTACAGTGGGTTAAAAAATGCAATAATTTCATTTAATATTTAGAAAAGTGCAAGTGCTCTAAAACGAAAATCAATAGCAAATGTAACTAAATAATTCATTCACATGATGCAAATAAATTCATGTAAGAACAGGTATAACAATTGTTTAACGGCAACCAATTTTCGGCCATAAACGTAACCTATTTTATCATTTACTGTTTCAGCAGACAACATAGTTGACACCATTTTAAAGTTCAAAAAATTATAATAGAACAATGTACCACAGTGTCAGTATGTATTTCAGCCTGCTGAAGTGACAGAATTGACCCCTGAATGGGCAATTAATCCTCAAATATACACAAGTATATATCCAGCAAGAAATATCACTTCCATTACATTACTAATTCAACATAAGAATTAATTTACAGTGATAACAATGTCAAAGGCTGTTACGAGAAATAAGGAAATCAGTCAGTTAATGTGCGAACACATTTTTTCTTTTTCTTTTCTCTTATATTGACTGAATTATCTCTCTCTGTATCACATTATCATGCTTAATAGATGTATGAACAACACAGCCATGCTAATGTGAGTTAGTCCAAATGTGTCCAAAGCTCTTCATCATTATTGAGTCCAGCCGGGCTCATGCTCTGGAGTTCTATTATATAATGGGACTCTTTGGCTCTAGGTTTTTTCAATCTGTCTCCCCCTCTCTCATGTTTTTCTACCCCATCGATACAGTAAAATTGCAACAGATCCCTATTGCTTTGATGGTACAGTTCAAAATGTCTGGCGACAGGGTAGGTGGGGTCCTTATTCGAGATAGCGCGCATATGTTCTAATATGCGATTTTTGGTAGGGTTTTTAGTACTACCAATATATCTCTTTTTACAGTGACAGACGAGGCAATACACAGTATATTCAGAATTGCAATTATAAAACTTATTAATGGTCCTAGTTGGTCTAGAGTCCCCAGGACTGCTCTCGAAGCTTGTGACTTTTTTGCTAAATTTACAGGCCTTACACTTCTTACAAGGGAAGAAGCCATTAATACCTAGTTTCTTTTTGGTTGTTGCAGATTTAACAAAGTGGCTGTGTATAAGACGGTCGCCTATTGATAAACATCTCTTATATGTTATGGCGGGACATTCAGGTATGTGCTTTTTCAGGATACTGTCCGTTTTGAGAATATGCCAGTTCTTTTTAAAGATTTGGACAATTTGTGCCGATTTCTCATTGTATGTAGGGATCATACGTACAGTATTATCTTCAGTTTTAGTTGAAACAATTTTATTTTTTGTTTTTAGAAGATAATAAGGTTTTTCTATCTATTTGCTGTACTTTGAGTTCGGCAGTTGTTTAATGCCCTTTCTTATAGCCTCTGTCTTTGAAACGTTTTAGTGCTTGTTTTTTGGCACTATCATAGCTCTTATCAGTCGAGCAATTGCGTTTGAGGCGCAAGAGTTCGCCATATGGTTTGCTTTTGATAAGACTAATCGGATGATGGCTATTTGCGTGCAGAATTGCATTGCCCGCCGTGGGTTTCCTAAAGAGATGGGTGGCCAAGACATTATTCTCAATATAGACCTGTAGGTCCAAATAGTTGACAGTATTGTCGCTAATGGTACCTGTAAATTCAAGATTTAATTCATTATCATTTAGAGCTACGATGTATTCCTCAGCAGAGGACCGATCGCCTCTCCAGATGATAAACAGGTCGTCAATATATAGTGTCCAAAGCACAATCCTATCCAGCCAACGGTCATTGGTGTCCCCCACGGCCACGTGCTTCTCCCACCAGCCTACGAAGAGGTTCGCATAGCTGGGGGCGAAGCACGTGCCCATCGCTCTACCCCTTTTTTGGAGGTATAGCTGACCATCAAAAATGAAGATGCTGTTGTTTAAACAGTAGGATACCATCTGTAAAAGCATGTCATTATGTAATGTGAATTTGGGATGTTTTTGGCCTAAGAACCATTTTATAGCATTTAAACCATCGGAATGACAGATACAGGTATATTAACTCGTAATGTCTAGAGTTATCAGTAACAGGTTTTCTTCCCAACATATCCCCTCCACATGTTTCAAGAAATCCTGTGTGTCCTGTATATAGGATGTTAAATTCTTGACAAAAGGCGATAAGAAAGAGTCTACATATATTGCTGTATTTTCTAGCAGACTGTTATTTGAAGCAACTATAGGTCTTCCAGGTGGGTCACTATAGTGTTTATGTATTTTGGGCAAGTGGTAGAATGTGAGTAAGGTTGGTTCTTCACAGAGCAAAACAAGATGTTCATCATGATTTAACATGCCCTCGTCTTTCCATTGTTCCAGTAGTTGGTGATACTGTCGAATGCTTGCCACATATGTGTTACGTTGGATTTTAGGGTAACATTCAGTGTCTTCCAATTGCCTCATATAGCTTCTTTCTGATAGTGTTCTTTGTTAAAAATTACCATATTACCACCTTTGTCTGAAGGTTTTATCTCTATGGATTTGTCATTTTCTAAGGTTTGCAGTGCTTCCCAGTATTTTCTTGGGATATTGTAATGATCAATACCTTTCTGGCTTTTCTTGGCCAAGTTTTTCAAGTCATTGATGATAGCCTCATTGAAGACATCTATAGCATCAAAAGGCGTCTGAGGAATTTTTCTTGATTTTCTTTTGAAATTGCTTTTCCCTCCCACTTGGGTTATCCCTGCTTGCTCCAAGTACTCTTGAGTATTGGGGGCCATCAATTCTCCGGCACCCAAACTCTCCAGTGCTTGTAAAGTTGACATTGCATGGAAGGTGTTTACCGTGGGGGGAGCCCAAAAAAAAAAATATATATATATATGTTTATATATATATGTGTATATATATATATATATTAGTTATACTAGCTGAATAAACAGTTCTACCTAGTGGTAAATATGGATTTAGCCATACACAGGTATTTTGTTGTATACCTGGACCGAGTTGTTGTAGTTGCAGACATATGCACTGTTCACCTTGTATAGATGTGCCTTTATACACTTTCAACCAGAATGCTACTAATGGATTTACCCAGATATTGTACATTTTACTTGTATATATAGGCTCGACAGGGGTTTTCAGGGATTTATCCCAATCCTGGCAATATGACACAAATCTGATGTGTATGTTTAATGTCAGAATGAAATTGACGTGTAATATTTTCACGATGTCTATTACACCGCTGCAGAATGCGCTACGTTGGTTGGTTACTGCTAAATGCACTTGCACTTTAATTTCTGCCGTTTCCCTGTGAAACACCATGTGACCAAGGCCTCTGGGAGGCCGAAACGTTATGCTGTCTGGTTGTTGCAGAATAAAATAACTCACGGAAAATCTTTGGGTCTGCTGTTTTCTTAAGCGGCGTTGCTGCAGGATACTTCGCCGTGCCTTGCTGAGAACCCGTGTGGATATATATATATATATATATATATATATATATATATATATATATATATATATATATATATTTCCACACAGACAGAGAGCCCACAGCTTGCGTGTACACCTCAAACCGACATTTTATTAAGTCAGCATCACGTGGCAGTGTATCCACCTCTTATAAACCTAACATGTTTCAGCGCCCTAGCGCCTTGATCACAGGTGAGTATAATTCAAGACCAAGTGGTCATGTGGTGAAAGATGAGAACCTTTTGGAACCATATATATATATATATATATATATATATATGTTAAAAGAAATTTCTTAAGCGCACTAACACCGATCGGTTTCTTGGCGCTGTATATATATATACAGCGGTTTCTTGGCGCTGTATGTGTATATATATATATATATATATATATATATATATATATACACAAACATTTTCTTCTCCTGGAGGGGAAAAGAGGGGGAGTCGCACATTCAACACCTTGCTTGTGGCACATTTGCAGTACAGGTGGGCAGCTGATATATCCTATAGCGTTTCGTTCGCCTGCTGCGAACTTTTTCAAAGTTTGGCCCAGGTAGTTTGGAGTGTTTCAGAGGAAAGTTTATATGTCGCGTAGCCGGCCCTCTGGTGGACACCATTGGTGGTGATAGCCTGGCATGCTGGTAATTGAAGTCCTGCTGAGTCCCGATTTGAAGGTGCCGATTGAACTCTGTTACTGGGAAACCTAGGGATTTCCAGCGGTGTTGTTCCGGTAACAGCCGTGTTTGAGGACTGTTTGGACCCTTTCCAAGCTCTGGTGCTTGGTGGCTGCCCTTCACCCTTGAGTTTGTTTCCGAGGCACAGACTGTGATCCAACGTCGGGTGAGTGTAGGCGCTCTTTATAGGTAATGCGTGACTCTGCGGATGGACCCTCCACATGAAATACTAACATTTTCTTCTCCTGGAGGGGAAAAGAGGGGGAGTCGCACATCCAACACCTTGCTTGTGGCACATTTGCAGTACAGATGGGCAAAACGATTCAGAAAAGGGGGTGGTGATGGACAGAGTATCTGAATTAAACAGAACGCTCGTAACCAGTCAACAGATCAGGGCCTGATCCATCACCGTTTTTTTAGCTCACTGCACCATCCCAGCTCAGAACCTGGCTACATGCAAATTAGTCTGTCCCTGGCCCAGTGCATCATGGGAATAGGGCAGACCAAACTACCAAGCCAATTCTTATACTGGAAAGGAAACAAGCTTCCGGGGACCGGTTTCTGGCATTACAGCCATCTTCAGCCCGGCTTGCTTGAATCCTGATGGTGCAGTGAGCAAGGGACTCACATCTGAGTATACCCTTCCACGCTTATGGTGGACAAAATGATTCAGAAAAGGGGGTGGTGATGGACAGAGTATCTGAATTAAACAGAACACTCGTACCCAGTCAACAGATCAGGGCTTGATCCATCACCGTTTTTAGCTCACTGCACCATCCCAGCTCAGAACCTGGCTACATGCAAATTAGTCTGTCCCTGGCCCAGTGCATCATGGGAACAGGGCAGACCAAACTACCAAGCCAATTCTTATACTGGAAAGGAAACAAGCTTCCGGAGACCGGTTTCTGGCATTACAGCCGTCTTCGGCCCGGCTTGCTTGAATCCTGATGGTGCAGTGAGCAAGGGACTCACATCTGAGTATACCCTTCCACGCTTATGGTGGACAAAACGATTCAGAAAAGGGGGTGGTGATGGACAGAGTATCTGAATTAAACAGAACACTCGTACCCAGTCAACAGATCAGGGATTGATCCATCACCGTCAAATTAGACTCCCCCTGGCCCAGTGCATCATGGGAACAGGGCAGACCAAACTACCAAGACATGAGTCCCTTGCTTTCCAGTAAAAGAATTGGCTTGGTAGTTTGGTCTGCCCTGTTCCCATGATGCACTGGGCCAGGGACAGACTAATTTGCATGTAGCCAGGTTCTGAGCTGGGATGGTGCAGTGAGCTAAAAAACGTGATGGATCAAGCCCTGATCTGTTGACTGGGTATGAGTGTTCTGCTTAATTCAGATACTCTGTCCATCACCACCCCCTTTTCTGAATCGTACTGATGGGCAGCTGATATATCCTGACGCGTTTTGTTCGCCTGCTGCGAACTTTTTCATATATATATATCTTAACAGTGTTCAGTGCTTAGACAGGGAGTTGGAGCCTGCGCCTGTTCTCCACCCAGGCTGTGTAATACAGGCAGTGGAAACCATGCAAAGTGTGCATGACTGTTTTGGAAGCCCAAGACAGCCGGCCAAACTGTCATGCACACATATTGTGCAGAAAATCACTCCTCCTCCCTGTGACACCAGCCCTGCCCCTCCCTAACCTAGCCCTGTAGCTATGAAAAATAAAATGATAATAACGCTGTTATTATCATTTTTTTTTCCACTGCTCTGGGAGCAGTGGCGCGGCGCTCCTCTGCCTTAGAGGAGTAGCCACCTCTGAATGCAAGCAGTACTTCATTTGTCTATATCTTGACCCTCTATACCTGCTTAGAGGGTTCCACATTGACTCCCAGGGCTCCCCCAAATTTTCTTGTTTATAAAGAAGGCAAAGTGCGCTTAGGGTGCGGGGATCATGCTGTAAACAAACAAATAATAGAAAGTGCGTGCTTTAATAATTAGCTACCGGGAGACCAAATATCGGGGGCAAAAGTTTTAAATTTTATAGGGTCCCACAGGGGCTTCCTAGCACCGGGGATCGCCACTCTACGGGGCTAATAGATTAATGGGTGGCGGGGGTGACTCAACCGCCACCCCACCAGTAAAATAGATGGTGGGAGGGCTTTAATTCCCACTACTCACTGGAGCTTTTTCAAAAATGGTTGAGGGGGGCTCAAAGGCCCTCCAGTCCCATGGACCGCCATTTCTGTTTGCTATGGCTCCCTAGTGTGCAGAAATTGGGTGCACGACTCTAACGCGTCGGGTGCGCGATTCCAAGAGAGAAAAAAATAATATTTTTTCAGATATACATGAAGCTTATGTGTTTAGATTATGGGTGGCTCTAAAAAGAGCCCCTGTGTTTATTGAGAGAATGTTGGTACTTACAAGTAAGTACCTATGCAGAGTCTAAAGTTCAAGAGGAAGACATGCGTGAAAAAGGTTGAAAAAGAAAAAGTGAGCTGAAGGATATTTACTTGTAGAAAACTCAACAAGTATTGGATGAGCAACATATTGTGGCCAAAAAGAGAAAATCTTCTGGTAAGAGTACTAAGAAGTTTATTAAAAATGTTTCTAGACCAAAAAATAAGGTTAAAAATGTGGAAAGCAGTGATGACGCTTCAACAAGAAAAAAAAATCAAAATAATAGGAAAGGAAAAAAAGCAAATGTAGAATAAAAAAATCGACTTTTGGTAAAAGAAGAGAAAATCAGTATGAAGAGATTTGAAATAAAATATTTTATAATAGAGTAGTACATAATTTGCTGAAAGATTTGAAGAAATATAAAAAGGGATCACTATTTTATAAAAAGAAGAAGCATATTAAATCCATTGTTGAAAAGGCTTTTGAAGTAAAAAGAAAACTATTTATGTTAGTGTTAAACAAAATTCGATCACTAGATAAACCAATCCATTCAATGAAGGCCAAAAGTATGAGGAAAAGAGTAATTAACAGAACTAATTTTTGTAATTTTCTTTGGATGAATGGAAACACAGTTCAAGTTCAGAGCCTTTTTTTAATGAAGAGAGTTATTTTCAGGCCAATGATTTGTAGCATGCAGTTGACACCAGTGGTCGAGCTTATGAGGTTAGAAATGGTTAGAAGAAGTGATAGCTGATGAAGTTCTAGGCAGATGTGCTAAAGCCCCAGTGATTGCAGTAGTAGTAGTAGTATTTGTAGTGTACGACAAGAATCTATTGATCTTTTATTGATCTTTTACGTAATTTCGAACGAGAATATAGTAAAAAAAGTGTTAAACAAAAGATTAAGATGTTGCAAGGACTAGACCAGTGCAGAGTGACAAAAAATACTCGTTTGCAAGGTCATTCTCTGGCTTGTCTTTCTAGAAAAGTATGTCAAAGTGTTTCAGGATGTTGGCAGTACATCATACACATATGTGGAAGTTAGTCAGAAGATTGTGTTAAGCAAAAAGTCAGCATTAAAGTTAAATGAGTTGAGCATTGCTCTTTTGCGTGGGTCAGTTTCAGATGTGAAGAAGATTTGTGCTGATATTGAGGTCCTGAACAAGAGAGTGAAGAAACTCAGACATTAACAGAAGAAAATGTTGAAGAGAATGTTGAAAATAGTTGTACAAAATATTTTGAAGGTGAAATTACAAAGTTGAAGGTGATTTCAGGTGAAAGTGCAAATTAATCGTGTATTTGTTGTCGGCGAATTCACTATAAAAATCAGACTAGGAGTGTTGATCTGTATTTAAAAAAGTGAAAGAAAATAATGATATGTGGAAGGAATTTGTTGGTAGAAAAATGTTTTGATTTTGGTTCTGATCAGTGTATTTGTAAATATTGTTATAACAAATTAGATGAGAATAAAATGCCCACTAGAGCTGTCCATAATAATCTAGAATCGGTTGCTATTTCTCCAGAATTCTCATTTAATGTGTGCACCCGTTTCCGGCTATTGTTCGTATGGAGCCTAAAACAGGTCAATTGCCTCCTTCAGATTTACAGAGAGGATTAAAAGGAAGAGTTGTATATTTACCATTAGATTTAAAGAAAAATGTTAAAATTATTGGTGTAGAGTGTGTAGAAAATGTACCACTAGTGATTCTAGTTAATGGCCTTTCTACTAAGAGTAAGGAAATCAGGCAGGAGTTAGTGGATGTTAGGAAAGTGCAGAAGGCGACTTTTCATTTAATAAAAAACAATGAGTACTACTAAAAATGTGTATATAAATTGAAAAAGTGGATATGTAAAGAAGTGAAGAAATCTATGAATATTACAGTGTACATCCACTTCACTCAAAAGAAGTGATGGGGAATACTATTGAGTTGTTCCAAATGGAAAAAGCAGAGGAAAGTCCCATGAGTGTATGGGAAGAGAGCTTGGAAGCTCGTTGTTTTCCGCAGTTGTTTCCAACAGGTAAAGGAGGACGATATGATGAACGACCTGTGCAAATTCCTGCATCTGAATATCGGACAACAAGATTATATGCAGAAGAGCAAAGATTTAGAGAATGTATCCCTTATATATTTCATCTTTTGTTTGAAAGTAACTTGTCTGGACTTTCATATGCAGTCAATCACATATTGAAAACAGGGGTACATCTGCAAAATGTTTCTGCAGAGGATTTTATGGATAAAGTGCACCAGAGGGATGATCATTTAGAATCTCAGCTAATCTAATGGCATGTCAGCGTGACACTAATGAATATTGGTACCGTCATCATGGAGAACTGAAATGTATGCTACGGAACCTAGGAACTCCTACATGGTTCTTTACCCTAAGCTGTGCTGAGTATGCTTGGGATGATTTACTTGAATTTTTTCGAGAGGAAAATTCCAATATAAAAAATATTGAATACAAGACAGCTGGAGAAGTGTGTTCTGTGGATCCTGTTAATGTATGCAGGTATTTTATCTATAGATTTGAAGCTGTGATGTCTTTGATCTGCAATAAAAAAAATCCTCCTCTTGGAGAAGTTGTGGATTTCTTTTGGACAAAGGAGTATCAAGCAAGAGGTGCTCCTCAAAAACATATGCTATTATGGCTCAAGGATGCCCCAAAATCTGGAACAGATTCAGATGATACTGTTTTGTCTTTTATTGTAGAATATGCTACATGTGCTACACCCAAAAGTACAGAAGAAAACAACTTAAGACAACAAGTCTTATGATTCCAAAGCCATCGATGTGGAAAATACTGCCGACAAAAGTACAAGTCTTAGGATAAGATCTATACCAAATGTTGTTTTGCATTTCCACGTCCTATAACATCCAAAGGAAGAGTGAACAGTTTTATGTCAGCTATGCGACATGTCATCACAAGAAAGTCTCCAAAAAATACCTACAATTTAAGAGGAAGCGAAGAGTCAAAATGCATAAATGACTACAATCCGGTTAGCCTGTCCATATGGAATGCTAACGTGGATATTCAGTATGTTGCGGACAATTCCCTTGCTTTTGCTCGATATGTAACATCCTACATTACAAAATCAGAAAAGAAGTAATTGAAAGAAATGTGGGAAGAAATTTCCCACGAAAAGAGTCTAAGTAAGAAATTATACAGTTTTGGTTTGAAGATGTTATCTCATCGAGAAATTGGACCATATGAAAGCTCCGATCGGTTATCATCGGCAAGTCTATACTACAAATCTAGAAGAATTATTTGGGTGAGTCTAGGCCCTGATGAAATGCGAAATCGGGTACTGAAATCTGTTCAAGAAATTGAATATTTTGCAGAAAAAGATCCAGAAAGTACAGATATTTTGAAAATGAATATGTTGGACACATATTACTCAAACAGAAGTCATCATATTGAGAACATGGGTCTAAACGAAGTGCTGCAAAACTACACTTTTAAACGGAACACTACTGAGAACATCAATGATGGAAAATATGCAGTAATTTGTTCCGAAGGACGTTTGGTAAAACAAACTAAAAGGGATTTGATTAATCACAGGAAGCTGAGTTATGACACTGCTGATAAAAGGGAATTTTACTATTTAACCCTTTTGCAACTGTTCAAATCATGGCGTTTAGAATTGGAATTACTTGGAGAATTTCAGAGCTATGAAGAGTCCATCAATGCTTGTAAAGATACCATACAATGCACATTTTTTGCAAATTATGTAAACATGTTGAACGATTAAAATTGATCAAGAAGCTACTATTGCAGCTGAGATTGCAAGAGACAGTTCTCAAGAGAGTGAAAGTTCTGCTGCGTTGAGTCAAGATCCACTAGGACAACCAATTGTTAAAAATGAAGCAGCAATCGCCTTGAATGAGGTGGAAACAGTAATGCATCAAGCTCAAGAAGATGTAATGGACTTAGCAAACTTGGAAGAACAACTAAATGTTGAACAGAAAGAAATATATCAGCAAGTGAGACAACACATTGATCATGGATTTCTTCATGAAGAGAAAGAATGTACGTGCATATCTTTTCAACCTATCCGAATGTATGTGAGTGGACAAGCTGGAACAGGAAAAAGTTTCTTAATTATCACCAGTTATCTACCGGAAACAACTGAGTCATATTTGGCTTGTGTTGTAACTGCTCCAACTGGGTAAGCAGCACCCAACGTAAAGGAATTACATTATATTGTTTACTGATGCTACCTGTGGAGCATGAAGACAAATTGGAATATCACAAGCTATCTGGAGAAACTTGTTGTTAAATTTCAAGAGTGCTGAATAAAATAAAACTTCTGATTATTGATGATGTAAGCATGGTCTCAAACTTAATGCTTGCTTTTGTGCATTTAAGAATGCGGCAAATTCTTACAACATAGTATGACGTGTTATTTGGAGGAAAACATGTAATAGTTTTTGGAGATCTACTGCAACTTACTCCCGTAAAAGGACAACCAGTATTTAAAATACTTGCGCATGAAGACACCAGAAAATCTCTGGGTAGTGTTGGAAATGTAAACATTTGGTCACATTTTGAATACAAAAAACTTATTACAAATATGCGCAGGCAAATTATGTTGATTATGGAACTATTCTTGAAGATATAAGAATTGGTGTGCTGACAGAACATGGCAGAGAACCTTCGCAGAGTCGATTAGTTTCCAATTTGTTTCCAAATGAAAATGTAGTTCCTGAGAAAATATATATGAAAATTGCCGAAAACAAATCTGTAAACTGCTCAATGCCAATTCTGCATGAGTGTTCTATATTCAACGAACAACTTTTGAAGCTCGAAAATGAAGAAATAATAAAAATGGAAGCCATTGATAAAATTGAGCATGAAGGAATCACTATTATTTCGACAGAAAAGTTGAAAACAAAATTTGATTCTTCAGAGACATCGATATCTAAAACTGCTGGTTTAGAGAAGAATTTATATATATGTAGAGACTGTCGGGTAATTTAAAGGCGTAATTTGGATGTAGAAAAAGGTTTAGTTAATGGAGCAATGGGCAAAGTTGTGGATTTTGTTAATTATCCGAATAAAGATGGTATTGAAATTTTAAAAATTTAATTTGATCAGATTGAAGAAGTAAAACAAAGTGGTCGTTGTTCAGTTCATTTTTTGCTTGTTAAAGATTTATATGTCCGTAGAAAACAGTTTCTAGTTTCTCTGGCATATGCAGTGACTATTCATAAATCTCAAGGTTTAAGTGTAGAAGGTACTTTGGTGAGCATTGAAAATACTGTGTTTAAAGAGGGTATGGCATCGGCTGCATTGTTACAAGTCAAAACTTTATCTGGTTTGTTTTTGATTGATTTTGATGACACAAAGTTACTGCAGATGCAAACTGTGTAAAAGAGTATAATCGGTTAAGAAGAGTTTATGCTCCTAATTTAGGTAAATATCCTGTATTTGAAAATCGTGTAGTGGGAACAAAAAGAAGATATGAGAATATATATAGTGAAGGTAAAGAGAAGGGAAAAAAAGAAGATAATGTTGTGATTGCAAGCAAAAAGAAAAAGGATACAGTTGAAGAGATTGTTGGTTATCAGATTGAAAATAGTTCAGGTGTCAACTGCTTTGCTAATGTAGTGGTCAATATTCGTTTTTTTCTTGAAGGTTTGCAAGAGCAAATTATAGAGAATCGGGAAGAAAGATTTTGTTCATTGTTGCATTGCGTTTATGGAGAATTGAGAAGTGATAAAAGTAAAACACAAAGGGGCCCATTAGCATGTCGGGCAGATTGCCACCGCCCACATGGCGGTGGCAATCCAACCGACATTTGTGTCAGCCCGCATGCCTATTCCCCCTGCCATATTACTATGGCGGGGGGACCCCGGCGAACGGAAAGACCGTCCACTAGTTTACTGCTGGTAGGCAATCTGCCCGATTGCCTACCGGGCGGGAAAGCAGTTAATATGGTGGCAGTGTCTGACAGACACTGCCACCCATATCATGATGCATGTGTGGTCATGCAACGCTGCCACAGAAAGGTCGACGGTCTTCGCGATTGGGGACCCATAGTGGGCCCCCAGGGATTCGGGGGGAACTCTGGGGGGTGCACAGGGGGAGTATCTATAGTACCCTCTGCATTTGCCAGTACAACGTGGCAGGCACCGTGCGGTGCCTGTCACGTTGTGCTGGCAAATGCACAGCTTGCATTTCTGGCATTGCGGCGGGCGGTGCTTTGAGCACCGCTCACCGCAATGTCAGGAATGCGGGATGCGCCCGCCACTGTAAGGGGCGCATCCTAATGGAATGTGCGGGACCGCCGCACCCTTTGCGGGCGGTCCCATTTCCCGGGAGCATGGCGGGCAGACAAAGTCCACCCGCCATTCTGATGAGCCCCAAAGTGTTTGTGATATTCGCAACAAGATGCTCAGGAATTTCTAATGTATATGCTTACCGTATTGGAAAATGAAGGTATACAAATTGAAAACCTTTTTGGCCTTTGTTATAAATGGGAACATCGTTGTGAAAATTGTATGTATACATGTAGCACTGACATAGACACTGAAAGATTTATATATTTGACATTGCTAGACTGTAAATCAGTGTCTTTCAATAAACTTGTTAAAGTAGCAAATCAGAACATGAAGTGCAGCCAATGCAAATCAGAAATGTTATCAACATTATTTATACAAAGATATGGACAATATATAATTTTAATGATGCAACGTTGTACAGCTGATGGAAGAAAATTGGAAACTTTAATAAAACATTTTATAGCAAGTCATCTATCAATATCAGGAAGGACTTTTGTAGCAGTAGCAACAATTTTCCATGATGGTCCTTCCACAACATCTGGACATTACACTGCCTATCTAATATGTGAAAAAGGCTGAACAATTTGTAATGATGCTCAGTTAGTTTTTAAACAAGGTTTGCCAAGCGAATTACTTAAATCCTACCTAATATTTTAAAGCCAAAGGTTTAGGAACAAAATTCGGACTCTGAGGAATTTATTAATATGTATTAATACGATTACTGTTGCAAAATGTCAATATAACCGATTTCAAGACTACCATTTGGCCTTGTGGAAAGATGTTTATTTGAATTATGGACTTTTTCTTGCACATTGTCTTGGCGTGTAGTTTTAAGCAACAGTATTTACAGTGTTTATAAATTTAAGTTATAAAATGTTCTTACCAGTAAGCATTTTATATATGTGTCATTTGTATTTTGTGGAATTTTCTTAAGAATGGATTTTTGTTTTTTTTAAACAATCTCATTGATTATTTTTTTGTCCGCTGTTATGTGATAAGTACAATTGAAATCACTATTCAATAAATTCTGAGAACAGCAAAAAAGGCAAAGAAAATAATTTGTGAAATGTAAAAATTATTCGGTTTTCTAAAAAGTATAGTACTATGTATTATAATTGTATTTGTCCTCTTTTACAGATTGGAAAAAATGTCTAGCATTTTTTATTTATATTATTGTGCAGGTAAGTTTAACTAAGTATTAAAATGCACAATAGCCTGTGTTTGCACACAGGTGAAGAAAATGGAGAAGGACGGAGTAGATATATGTGGAAAGATGCTCTGCGGTGTTTTAAGTTACAGAATAAAATTAACATGAATACTGAGGGGCAGATTTAGAAGAAAGTGCCACAGCGTGGCAGTGCAAGCCCTTTTGCTGCTCCACGCTGCGGCACTTTCAGAGCACAGGAATGCAACATATCAACAATGATATGTCGCATTCCTATGCTCTACCCTGCGCTGGTGCAGAAACAGCTGCCAAGCACCGGCGCAGGCACCCTTACACCATGGTGCAAGGATGCCTGTGCCATGGGTAGACTGTTTTTGTGCGGGAAGGGGCACCTTCCTGCACAAAAAACAATCACTAAAAGCTTTTTCCTCTTTCAATGTGTGCTATAGAATACAACACGCATTGAAAGAGGAAAAACCGAGGAGAAATTAAAACATTTCTCCTCGTTGCGCCTCCCTACACCAGCCCTAGGGTGGCGTAGCATTCAGACACATTTCTAGATTGACTATTTCTCGTAAATCTGGAGATGTGTCTTGTTTCATGGGTGTTGTGTGGGAACACCCACAGCATCACTGATGGAACGCCCAATCACCGCAAAGTGCTGCGTGTGAAGGGGCCGCATTTACAAGGAAAGGAAAAGTCACATAAGGTGACGTTTCCTCTCCTTGTAAATATGGAGGAGCCCCCTGTGCCACCAGTTTCTCATGAAAAGTGACGTACTGGTGGCACAGAGAGCTTGTAAATCTGCCCCAGAGTGTCACTGGGGACCCATTAACCCAATTGATATGTATATAAAGCATCATATGCCAACAATATGTCACTTTTATGTAACATAGTGATAGCGTAAATAAATCTTTCATACTTACAAGGAGAGGAAAAGGCATTCTGTGTACCTTTTCTTTTCCATGTAAATACGACTTCATCATACACACTACTTTACGTTGAAAGGGCGTTCTATAGATGTTGCTGTGCATGTTTGCAGAGAACACTCACAGAACAAGACACATCACCAGATTTATCAGAAATTATAAGGCTGGACATGTAAGTAAATACTGCACCATCCTCCAATTGATGCAGCGATGCACAACAAGGAGAATTATTTTCGTTTCTCCTTATTTTTTCAATTTCAATATATGCTAAAATGCAAACTATACATTGAAGGAGAAAAATTTGTTCATTGATTGTTTTTGTGCAGGAAGGTGAGCCTTTTGGACAAAAATAAACTACACATGACACAGATATTCTTGCACCATGGTGCAAGGGTGCCTATGTCACCACATGGATGTAGTTTAAGCAGCAGTGCAGAGAGAAGTACAGATTTGTAATATATTTATGTATATATGTTGCATTCCTGTGGTTCGGAAGTACCTTAGCATGCTGTAGGTAAAGAGCCTAAAGTATCATGCTACACCACTTCCTTATAGTTCTGCAGTTATACATTCACCATACACCACAAATTCATTCTTTCACACAATTATGTAGTTCGTATACATTCATATAAACTTTCACACACTAGCATACAAATTTAGCTTCAACCAGAGTAGTTAATTTGAAAATAACTAATTTTTTTGTTTTTGTACTTTTATATATATTTTTTTCTAACGTTTTCTTCTTTTTTTCGTTTTTTTAAAAAGAAAAAAAAGTCAACAGGATGAAGAAAACCATGAACTTTGAAGGAATAAAAAAAACTAGCATCGATGGTTATAAATTGCTCTGCAAACTAGGTATACTGACTGCTCCCCATAACAAATTACATGATTGCACTTCACGCAGTGCATTCTAACTTTCACAAATTGGGGACGTATGTCTTGTGATGATGTTGAAGGTGATGCCCCAGAGGTATTTGGTATTGCCGGTGGTGGAGGTGCATTTTGGTGCAGTCTTCTAAATTCTTCGTGAGCATAGTTCACAGGATGCAGGGATTGGAGGTGCTTGCGCATACTAGCAGTGCCACAGGAGTATTTTTTATTAGGATCTCCTCTGGACAGCACTGCCTGGCAAATCTTGCATGTCACCTTCGCATTACATTTCTTTTGCCCCTCTGGAAAAGTAAAACATTTCCATACGATGGATGTGTACCTTTCGGGAGAGGGAGGTTCTGGTAGAAATTGTTCAGCAACAAAATCATCAGAATCAGATGATTGCTCCAGCGGTGTAGCCATTTTTTTCTCCAAAAAAGAAATTCAGATTTCCAACGAAGAAAAAGTGAGGTTCTTCTCAAACAGGTCTTCTCCTATGGATGGTCTAAGAAGAGTAATTGAAATGGGTGGGGTTCTTCAATAGTTTTACTTTTAAAAGTAATATAAGTTTATTACAACTAAAAGAATATTTTTTTTTTGCCTTAATATTTATATTAAATACATAAATATCTTTTTATGTATCAAAAAATTTCATGAAAGTCGTGCGCCCACCGCGTTGTAAACGTAGATGACGTCATGCGGAAACGCGCAAGCGTGGTGTGGCGTGATACGTATATGTTACGTATGCGCTTGAAGTCGCGTACGGGTCGCATAGCGATCTCGCATGAAAATACGCACCCATCGGACACCTTACGCGGATCCTACAGAACAATTTTAAAATGGTGGCTACGTTCCACGCAGTAATCAAGAGATGTGCGCGTTGGGTGCGGGACTCCTCAAAAAATTGTAAAATAAAATAAATAATTTAAAAAAATTGTAAAAAATATAAAAAATAAATTGATTAAATAAATATTTTAATTGAAAACAAATATTAAAAATGTGTTATGTAATCTAAAAAATAAGATATCCAAAAATAAAAAGGATTAAAAAAAATTGTAAATCAGTACCAAAGAAATACATATAACAGTTAATACATTTAAAAATTGTCATTGAAAAAATCTTTGAAATTCTTTGAAAAAAACATAGGTTTCACATATGTTACAGTTAGGAATTATAATTTAAAAAACCTTTGAAATTCACTGAAAAATACCATAGGTTTCAGACAAGTTATAGTTAGGAATTAGCATTTAAAAAACTTTAGTAATTCATTGAAAAAAACATAGGTTTCAGTGGTGTTATAGTTAGCTGGACATTTCACTCATCCAAACCATTGAAATTCTTCCGTTATAGTTAGTTGTACTAACTGTAACTCGTGCGCCCGCACTCCTCTGCTGATGATGTCACATATTACATAATTCATGACATGGTTAGTGACATCACTGATGACATCACTGATGACATCTCAAATGATTTCACTGGTGACATCACTGATGACATCATCCACGTGACAATCAGATACACCTCATCATACACTAGTATAACCTTTCATCACTCACTGTAACATACAGAGTACCATATTTTAATCCATTGACACAGCAATACAAGATTCTAAAAACCCACTCAGTGATTCATAGATCTACACACCCATCTAATCACTTACCTATAGATTCACTAATACATGCTGTGAATGATCAATAGAACTCTATCAAATATACTGACATTACACACCAGCACACATCCTATTCACTTATGCAGTCATCCTACTCACTTTTGCTAACAATGTATCCTATTTATATTTACTCAGCTACACATTTATACAAATAGCACTTCATTTCTTCATATAGATTGTAACTCATACTTAGTGTGTTATGAAATCACTATTACAAATATACAGTTATCTATGCAGTCACTCATGCAATCAATGAGATTTATGTACACCTATTTATATACAACAACTGTCACATACACTGTCTTTTATTCGTTCTACTTTGTTGGACATGTACCATTGAGAAATGTTTTCGTTTATCACCACACCCATAAAGATATTCAGCCACCTACACAAGTATTATAACACATAGTCTTAACCTAATATACGCACTGAATTAACTATTCACATATCTTTGGGCAGTCACAGATCCCCCACCAAAGCACACAAGCATTTACTCTCCATTACAAATAATCAGTTAACTAATCAATAACTAATATAGTCTTTCAAATAGCTAGTAACCAACTGGAACAGCACTTTACCAACAACTGAAAAAGTAATACAGATATTCTTACAGTTTAGTCACGATCTAATATATTTAGTGAGACACTATAAACTAGTCAAGTAAACAGTCAATCACACTGCTACTAAATCCTCCATCCAGATATTTATATATGCAGTCATTCTTCAATGCAGATTGCTATATATATGATACATATTTAAATAACGAACCAAACCACATTCACTGGATGATGTCATCAGTTATGTAATTTGAGATGCCATCAGTGATGTCACTGACCATGTCATGAACAGGGCCGGACTGGGAACCACAACCGGCCCTGGCAAAAGTAATCGGCCGCCCCCCCCCCCCACACTCGGGGGGGTTGGAGGTGCCGCCGAGCTCTTTGCCAGGGCCGGTTTTTGGTAACAAAAACGGCCCGCAGGGGCTCAAAACCAGCCCCCACCCGTGCGGCGCACAAGGGGATTGCCCGGTGCCCGCTATGGCTAGTCTGGCCCTGGTCATGAATGATGTAATATGTGACATCATCAGCAGTGGCGCGCGAGTTACAATTAGTACAACTAACTATAATGGAGGAATTTCAATGGTTTTGTATGAGTGAAATGTCCAGCTAACTATAACACCCCTGAAACCTATGGTTTCTTCAATAAATATACATGCTGTTTTTTATGAAAAAAGCAAGCTTGAGCCCAAATCCGTAGTGCGTGGTATATTTATTCACACAAAATTGTCAAGAACCATCTGACGCAATTCAGTGCAGCCGCTCCTTGGTCACGGGGCGGCTGCACCGAAACGCGTCGGGTGGTCCTTGACAATATATATATTGGGTGGCCTGGGCGGAAACCAACCACAACTGGACTAAAAATATTGTTACCTGGCATCGTTACATACACGATCTCTTTGTGATCTGGAGGGGGTCTATGGAAACAGCCATGGAATATGTAGACATACTAAATGATAACACTGTACATTTACATTTCACTGCTGAAATGAGTACCTCCTCAGTACATTTTCTAGATCTGGAGGTATGTGTAACTGATGGTGATATCCATACCAAATTGTATCGTAAGCCCACAGCGGGCAATTCTATATTGCACGCGCAAAGTAGTCATCCGCCCAAACTGATAAGGAGTATTCCTTTTGGAGAACTCCTAAGGATAAAAAGGAATAACACGAGAGAGGCAGACTACTAAAAAGACGCACAGGAATGCATCAGCAGGTTTAGAGCAAGAGGCTCTGAGGAACATGCTTTGCAAGAAGCCTTGAATAGGGTCAATAAAACACCCAGAGAACAATTGTTTGAAGGAAAGAGTAGGAGTTCTGAAAATGGGAAATTCAGAATGAATTCAACTTTCTCAGAAGATGCAGGAAGTTTTAAGCAAATCTTAAAGAAAAACTGGAACCTACTAAAGTTGGATCCAGTGATAGGTTTGGACATTCCTTCACAACCCTTGCTGACTTTCAGGAAGGCACAATCATTGAGGGATACGCTTACAAGTAGCTATCAAGGGAAAAAGCCCTCGGTCCAACTATCTACGAACCTTCATGGTTTCTTTCCCTGGGGTAAATGCAAGGCATGCTCCAGTAGTAAAAAAGTCTCTTCATACAGAGTTCCAGGTATGGAAAAACCCCAAAAGATCAAGAAATATCTGACTTGCAGTACTCCGTATACGGTATACTGCTTGGTATGCCCCTGTGAACTCCAGTATATTGGAAGTACCATCCGTGAGACCAAAAAACGAGTCCTTGAACACTGTAGGGCTATAAAGAACTGTGATATGACCTATCCAGTAGCCTGTCACTTCCAGTTGAAGCACAAGAGTGACAAGGAACTGCTGAGGTTCTACATATTGGACCATGTCCCAATACATCCAAGGGGGGGGCGATAGGTTAATGACGTTGCGAAGACTAGAGTCTCGCTACATCATTGACCTACAAACAACGCACCCGGATGGCCTCAATACCCATGAAGAACTGGCGGTACATTTGGGAAAACAGTAGGTCCAAAAAGTGTATCATGGCTCTTGGTAAAGTGATGGTCAATGTTGGAATAAGATAATTAAAACTGAACTTTTTTAGGAAATGTGACTATATGTTGTATGTATTTTATATGTGGGGACATCTCTAGCTGAGATACAAATGAATTATGTATAGACAGGGCCCATTCAGGGCTTGATAGAAGGGCAGTAACTGCGGAAAGAGGAATTGGTCACAAGCCCATCCAGGGCATTATTATAACGTAACGTAATTTTGTGATAATCACATGCGACGTTTACGATTTAGCGGGATGAAGTGCAATATTGTGTTCGTCTGTAATGATGCCATGCGGGATCGCTGTGTATTAATGTGTTATTTGCCCATGCCAAGATGGCGCTTATACTTTCCACGGGATGTCCTCTCTCTATGTCAAACACCACGTGTGGATGTAAAATAAAAATGGCTGCCTCAGACGCTTACTTTACCATCGATAAAGACAAAACGCCGAAACGCGTCTGGTCGCTGTGGGTTTTGTAATAAAAACTGTGAACCCGCTCCTGAGAGTGCTTCCTCTTTTCTTTGAAAAACGAGGCGAGTGAGAGCTTTAATATATATATATATATATATATATATATATATATATATATATATATATATATATATATATACATATATATATATATTCCTACCACTTCCGACTTCACCATCGAAATCAGACACCGACACAGGAGTTGCTTTACCATTCAGTCTTTTGGTTTATTTAAACTTCGCTCTATATATAGACACATATGTATTTACACCATTGTTTCATGTGTATGTTGAACTTCAATGTATAGACATATCTCCTCTTAACTTTCTCCTTTGTTTAATCTATTGTTTTCCATTTTCCATCTGTTGGTGGGCTCTGATACAGCCTTGGTGCTGAACTTTCTAGCTGTGGGTGAGAGGAGATTTGTGGATGTTGTGAGTGTGAAGTGTTTGGAGCCAACATCTTTTGCTGAATAAACTGATTCTACAGCATTGAACTGCCATCCTTTCTACCATGTGCCCCCTTCTCAACTTTACATAGGCAGAAGGGTCATCCTCAATAACGAGAGAGGCCTCCCCTGATTCCCCAGCATACTGGGACAGGAAAAAGGCCAAGAGACTAAAATGAAATGTACCTCCATTAGCGAATCAGATACCTATAAATGTGGCCCACAATTGTAAATCAAACTTGCTAGAGACATTGTATACAACAAGGGACTTGCAGCCCACCCATTTCTTACCATTTTTTGGTTTCATTGTCACTCTTAGTGGCTGCCTTCTAATTGACCAGCGCATGCTCACATTACTTCCCATTCTTTCGGCTGGAGCATGGAACAAGTAATAATTGCTTTAGCTTGATTGCTATCCTTCTGCTGATCGCTGAGAGAATGAGGTACGACTTTTATTTTTTGTTCTTACCTGTTGTCCTTATTAAACCACCTGCCATGTAGAGCTATGCTTTACAATTCCACACACTACAAAGAAGCTCTTTACAGGAAGACAGTAGTGCATGCGAACCAAGATGCCCACTGTGCTGTAAACTTTGTCACTCATCTGCTAATACAATACTCCAATGACGTGGTGAACCTTCGTCTTTCTTTCGGGAGAAATGGTGCAGATATTACCTAGAACATTTTGGTAGTTTTGAGAGCCTTATTTGATGATTAGGAGATGAGTGTAGAGGCTTTGTTGGTGCACTCCTTGCTCCCTCACAAAACAGCGCCTTTCATCAGAAAGGAGGCGGTAATGTAGAAATGTACTCTTTGACTCTGTTAGCTGATTACTTCCTGCCTAAAGGAATTTTGATGGTATGTGCACTGCCCTACCATAACTTGTAGACTTTTAACAATTTTAGAGCCTTTTTGAGGATTGGGAGATGTGTGTGGAGACTCAGCTAGACACACTCCTAACCTTCCAGAACACAGCCCATATTGTCTAAATTGTGATAACTCTTTCTCCTCTCTGAATATTATAACTATTTCTTTCCCTATTTAAAAAATTGTGATCATCAATATGCTGCTGCTTTGTTTGATTTTCTGCTAGCAGATAAAAAATGGTGCTGGTGAAACGGGCCTACATGATCATTTTCTTTCACAGCAATATTATCTAGCACCTCTGACTATCAACTCAGTCAAATTGTGGCAAGTAAATACTTTTGTTTCTATTTTTCACATTAATCTTCAGTACATATTATGGCTATGATGGTGGAACTCTTCTCCCTTTTTCTCTCTACTTGGTTCATGATGTAGTACTGGGTAACACTCAATAGATACAGATACTAATTACACCTCTTTTCTTTCTAATATACATAACCAACTGGTGTATCATTAATAAGGCTTTATTAATAAATAGCAATATGGAGGTGAAACCAACCGTTCACATCCCTAAACATTGAAACACACTGCCTCCACTCCACATTCTAACTCCAAAATGGTGGAATTGCAAGTCATTATTAACAACAATCCTTTGAAAAACACAGGGTACACACATCAATACTGGCTCTATCTGCTCAGATATGAGCACATGCAAAAATACATTGCCTCTCTTTCAATTGCCTCTAGCTCAATTACATTATTGGATCATGAGATACATATAAATGATAATACAAAAGATATTGCAACTATTAGTCCTCTAGTTCAAATACCACCCTTGCAAAAACCATAAGACTTAGAAAACAGAAACTGGCAATACAAACTACATATCTTTAATGTTCCAGAAAATGCTGAAGGATCAAATGGTTGTCTTTACTTGGGAATCTATGATGTTTTAACTTCTCAATTTAAAATGCCCAGATAAAATTTAAATTGATAAGGCTCACCAGAAATCTCATCAGTCAAGGCCCAGTCAGATATTATCAAAGTCATACGACATCATAATTTTATTATGGTATTCATCCGCCAAGACTTTTTCAAATAAACTGTGAAGATTTTTTTTGTCTCTTTTCAGATTTGAGATCAGTGCTGAAAACTTCAGGATATAAATATGGTCTATTTGATCATACCACAATGCATATTTGGAAAAATTATATATCTTTATATTTTTCCTCTTCTTCAGATTTATTAGCATATCTCAACCAACATGATCCTATTAAAATGGATGTACAAACTCCAATTCTGTCAGATGAATTTATTGATCTAAACACATTTTGAATTTTTACTTATAATAGCAGGTCTGTCTAGTGTGTGCTATTTTGCTGCATACTTCAGTCTCTATTTCCTAGTCACTCTGTGTTCCTGGGATCTATTCTGTATTTCTTGCATGTCATGTTAATCTAGTGTTTATGGGCTGCTTTTTTATGATTGCTCTATGCATCTTTTTCTCTAACAGTCATTCTCATACTGGTATGGCTACTCACCATACATTAAATATTGTTTCTTTGATTGTCAAAAGTTTATTTCATCCTGTTAAATGATGTAAAATATTGGAATATGTATTAAAAATAAAAGCTGATAACTATGGGGGTCATTACGATGGCGGTGAAACTGCCACAGCAGTCTGCCGGTGGCGATTTCACCGCCATCGTAAGGCTCATCTCTGCCTACCAAATTATAATGGTGGACGGTGTGCTGGTGGACGCAAAGTCTGTCCGCCACAGGTCTACCACAGGCAATAATTACGATTGCCTGGCGGACCACCCCGTGTCAACAATATGGTGGTGGTGCCCAGCAAGCACCGTCCGCCATATTAGGATGCTGCCTCCCCACCAGCCAGTGTATGGCGGTGAAACCGCCATTCACTGGCTGGCAGGGATTGCATTTGGGGGTCCGTAACCGCCCCCCCCTTGTGTTGGGGGAGGTAGGTATGCACTGGGTGGCTACCTATGGTACCCCCTACATTTCCTTCTTCCCTGGTGGCAGGGAAATGCATAGGCTGTATTTCTGACATTGCCGCGGGTGCTGCAGTAAGCAGCACCCTCCTCAGTGTCAGAGATACACGATGCAACCGCCAAGGTGGTGGTTGGATCATAATCTCAATGGCGGGACCACCACATTACAGGCCGACGGTCCCAAGCCCTGGCACGATGGCGGAAGTCCGTCCGCCATCATAATCTTATGTTATGTTATTCTACATTTGTATACCGCATGGCTACTCCCCGGAGTGTCTTCGTGCTAGAACAGAACTAAAAACCACATAACATCAAACCCTACGCAGCCGCAACACCGAACTTCACTGCTGGAAAAGCCACGTTTTCATATTTTTCCTGAAAATAAGGACACATGGGCTCTGTCTGATAGCAAATGGTAGGCTATTCCACAACCTAGAGGCCACAACACAAAAAGATCTGCCCCCTAGGCGGGAGAATTGAGCCTTAGGGACAGTAATCAGCAGTTGGGAAGGATATATCAGAATGCATTGGGGAAGATAAGGTTGAAATCTGTCCCCAGGATAGGGAGCTTTGAATTTGTAAAAAACCTTAAAAAACAGAACCAGGGCCTTGAAGTGTAGTGCCAGTGCAGTGAGGATAAAAGCTGCGAGGTATGGGTTCAAGGGCCCAATCAAGAAAATGGCCCTTGTGGCAGCATTCTGATTCACTTGTAGTTGGTTCAGGAGATAATCCGGAAGGCCGAGAAAACGTTTGAAAGCCAGGAGTTGAGGAGAGTACCATTGAAGTCTCGCAAATGAACAGCAGCTGGGTGTCATCAGCGTAGGACACTATTTTAGCCCCAGATTACTCAGCAAGAGGGGCAAGTGGGGCCATATACAAATTAAATAGTGTGGGGCTCAATATAGAGCCCTGAGGGACACCCACATTCAGGGAGGGGATCCCAGCCACAAAGGAGGAGCCCAGATAGTTTGGGAGCGATTAGCCAAAAAAGAAGTAAACCATCTCAATACTGTGCCACCAATACTGCTCTCCCTAAGTCTTTGCAGTATTGTATGGCACAGTATCAAAAGCTGCAGAAAGATCTAATAAAACCAAGTCTGCATTACCACCTCTGTCCAGGGTAGCTGTAATTGTTTCAGCCACCTCAAGCAGTGCTGTTTCAGTACTAAAATTAGCTCTAAAACCTGACTGGCTGGGGTGCAACAGATGATTAGCTTCCCAAAAATTAGTTAAGACTCCATTAACATATTTCTCGACTGTCTTAGAAAAGAATGGCAGGAGTGAGATAGGCCGGAAATAACTAGCTACCTCAGGGTCAGCTGTAGGTTTCTTTAACAGCGGTAGTATATTAGTGTGTTTCTACGCTTGTGGCATGGAACCCTCCCACAAGGCCGTATTGAAAATGGGATTCATCACTTCTGCTAAAGTAGAGAGGACTTCAGCTGGGCAAGGGTCAGTGGGGAGCCAGATTTCAAGGATTTCAAAAGCATCAAGAATGACCCCCTAAGTTCTTCAGGAAACTCATATTAATGATCATATTCTAAATTCCATGCCAAAGGCTTAGGTAGGTAATATTGTTTCCTCTCCAGATTCTGGTTGCACAGATGGTGTTGCCATCCTTTTTTCACGACATGCGCAGATACAATTTCTGAATCATCATAATAATTCAAATGCTAGATCTGGATATGCACAAATCAAAATAGATACGGGTACCCTCAATCTAGTCAACATTTGCGCTCCCATAATGGATAACCCAATTTTTTGGAAGGATATTATTAGAGAAATCATAAAACTAGGTAATGTCCACCTTATATTGGGTGGTGAAATCAGTCTTTTCATGTTCTCCTTTTAACTGGCTCTCTACTTTTAAATTTTGGCTCACTAAATCTTTTTATTAATTAAATTCCTTTTTCACCACAACAAAATTGGTTGGCTTTTGGTTAACTCAACAGCCCAAAATGTCATTTTACTTGCCTCAGGACATTTATGTCATATGATTATAAATCCTGCAACTGAACAAATTTCAATTGCAGGTGATGCTCTAATCTTACTCTTTCTCATCTTACATGACACAGGTTGGCCTAATCTAGATGGAAAATGAACACTGACATAGTACTAAATCATGTTAAATCTACCAAACAGTCTGCTTCTGTTACTGATTACAAATAATCACCCCGAGCAGACCTCTAAACTCATCAATTGGAGTGCATTTAAAGTGTATATCTGAGATGTTACAATATCTATTATGGTTTATGAAAATATAACCTTCTACACTCATTTAACCTAACTAGAGAAACTGATATCCAAATTTGAGAGATGCTTCATCTCTTCCTGAAATCCTAAATATAAGTCTCAACTACAAAAAATAACTATTACTATAACAGCTTACTAGGTACCGGGCAGGCTTTCTTGTTTCTTAGGAATATTCAAACTATTACTTTAATTTCAGTAAGTCTGGACAATTATTAGTGAACTATCTATGTATTAAAAAAGATAAAAATCAAATCAAAGTTATTATAAAATTGATGGTATATTACTTCCCAAAATGGAAGAGATTGCAAAATACATGTTATCCTTTTTGCTCTGCACTTTATGGCAAACCTCACTCCTTCAAACCGATAAATTTGATACGTTTTCAACCAATTGCCAGTAGCCCCAAAATACTACAAAAGATTGAAGCAACCTGGAAAATCCTATTAGTATCCAAGAAATTCCATTGGCAATAAAGTTGCTAAACTCCAAAAAGTCACAAGGTCCTGATGGTGTCCCTGCAGAATTTTACCGATTTTTCCAACTCCAACTATTCCCCACTCTACTTTCATTATTTCATTATTTTCAGCTCACCACTTCAAAGAAGTCTGTATTATTGTCATTCCAAAATAGGATAAAGGTCCAACTTTATCAACTATCATGCAATCACCCTCATCAATAAATACTAACATGTATGCCAAAATATCAATTCAAAATTCTATTATCCAATCCAAACAAACAAGTTTTATGAAAGGTAAACTTTGATATCTAACGTTTATGTATCATTTTATCCTCCATTGATAAACATGAGTACCCAGCTGGCCTGTTAGTGTGAGATGCAGAAGATTCTTTCAATTAAGTAAATTGGCAGCTATTTCAAACACTCAAAGCTTTTGTTTTTAGTCCTAATATTGTAAATATGATTAAAGCATTGTATACTTCTCAGTCAGCCACAATTCATATCAGTGACATTCCTTCACCTTTCTTTAATCTGAATAACAGTACTATGCAAGGGTGCCTTTTATAGCCTCTTATTTGTAATTGCTATTGAACCACTAGTATGCTCATGGGTGAGACCTGTTGGCTTTACCAATGTTTAAGGAACATGTAAAGACAACTTGTAGTGTTGTTTTGTAAGGTGTGGGTGACTGCATGCATTTGTGTTCATAAGACCTTAAAAGAGGTCCAAAAACATCCATATAACTGTCTCATAAACTGACCCACTGACCTGTCAGGCCAGCCCTTCTGCCACTGCCAGACTAACCGATGGGAAAGTCTGACCCTGCTAGCATGGTTTATACAGATATTTTATTCCCTGCTGCTGCCTGCTCCATGTGTGCCAAGATTAGGCCTCTTCAGCTTCCTTTTATTGTTCTGCAACAATGGATACTCAACCCTCAAGCCAGTACTTTCGGATTTCTGTTGCTTAACCCCCTACAATACAAGGGCTACAAGTGCTAGAATGTAAAAAGAAAATTGTGACTGGACTAGCTAGTCACCATGGACCAGGAAAACTTTGCTGCTGTGCTTGAGATAAGAATGCCATTAGCGAAGAAGTACAGTAGAGTGCACATTTAAGTCCAATTAAGGCAGGTGAGCTCTGGAAACTCACTGCGCAAAGCTACTTTGTAACGTCACAAAATGATTCCATGTCACCAGGGGCATATTGCACGAGGGGGCCTGGCTTGGGCGTCGATGGGGATGGCGGCGTGAGCCTGTAGCTCTGCGTCCGATCCCGTAATTTCTCCTGATAATCTTGCCTAAGCACTGTTCACGGTGCAGGCGTTCTGTATGGAGAGCCGGGGGCTGTTGAGGAGCCCACTATTGGCGACAAGGAGTGCCAGACGGCGTGAGAAGAGCTGCTTTCAAAGTTGGAGGTGCCGCGATCCGAGGACAAGATGGCGGCAGCCCCGAATCGGGGAATATAAATGGAAAGGAGTGGAGCGACGCATGAGCGAGAACAGATGAGGAAAGAAGCTGGAAGGGCAAGCGGAGTGGGGACCATACCACGGAGAAGCTGACAGAGGGAGCTAGAGACGGTTGGAACCCCCGCGACATCAGAGGACCGAGAAGGTGGATGCGACGTCTGCTACCTAAGATGGCGACCGCGAGAGGAAGGTCCTGATTCCCGAGTGCAGTCCAAGACAACTGTTGCTGAGGAGAACCGGCCGCGGATTGTCAAAGAGCGAATGTGAGGAGAAGCATCGGCCTCGTGAGTACGCGGGTGTGTGATCACCTAGAGCCGCCGCTCCGGGTGCATAGGTGGTCGGCGGCTCCACGCTCGGACCCCGACAAAACTTTGCGATCCTGAGGAGAACAGCAGACCGCAGGAGCGACTGAGAGGCTGATTGCAGAGGGGATGCTGAGAGTCCCACCCCGGCCGACGCCCGATCACAAGACTAGCGATGTGAGGCAGCTCCTTTGCGTGGCATGACCGTACCAAGAGAGGACGCAGAGGGAAGGGACAGTAAGAACGGAAAGGCGGCATCCTAGGACCACACCTGCCTGGTACTACCGTCCGTGAAGTGCTACTGTACGGGGTCCCAGCCGACTATCGAATTCTGGAAGGTGCAGATGGCACGTAGAAAGAGAACACGAGAGTAAGGAGCATCCGTAGGCCACTGACTCCCTCTTTGTGACAGGCGAAGAACTTTTGGGAGTGATAGACAAGCCACCAGGACAGGCAACAGCCAACCGTGAACAGCCATTTTAGACGCGGATGCGGAGTCCCCGAGTGGGCGCACCTGGAGTGCCGTGAAGACCTACAACTGGGTCCCAGTAGCAGGTATAGCGCTGTTGTAAAGTGACCAGGGCTAATGCTGTGAAATCAGCGATAGGAGGAGAAAACGGTCGGGCCCACGTGTATCCTGAGTGCCCGAAAGGAGGTCACCCTCCTGACGGTAGAGTGGCGGGAGCAGCCAAGGTCCGTGGACGATTCAGAACCCTGAAGTGGTACACACAAACAGAAGGGAGAAACGTCTCTGGAGAGGAACCGACCTGGCATTCAATAAAGAACAGGCGAACTGTACACACTTGTGAAAGAAATGGTGGTTTTGGTGACCAAGATGGCCACGAACAGCCTAGAGATGAAACTGAAACAGGGGCAAGATCAGGCGAAAGGTCTGGAAGCAGACCGCAATGCTCAAACTGACCCAGAGGGGACGGCGCAGGAGCAGAGACTGAACAAACGTCTGGATGGGATACTAGAAGCCATAACGGCGACAAAGGAGTCCCTACATCAGGATATCGCGCAGGTCGCAACAGGTTTGGGTCTCTTGAGGGCGGATCATTCAAAGCTGGCAGATAGAGTAAAAGAAAATGAACTACTGCTTCAGGAACTCAAGCCTGCAGTGGCGACAGCAGAACATAAGCTGAATGATGTACTGGATCGACTGGCGACACTGGAAAAGAGGGCAGGAACAACGTGCGGGTAGTAGGCCTGCCCGAAAAATCTGATGGGGATGACGCAGTCGCTTACATGGAGAACTGGCTCAAGACGGTAGTGGCCCCAGAAGGCCTATCCCCCCTTTTCTCCTTGGAACGGGCGCATAGGGTTCCAGCCCGGCCGCCTCTACCGGACTGCCCACCTCGGCCAGTGGTGGTCAAGGTATTGCATTTTAAAGACAGAGATCTGTTGATACAAAGAGCGCGATCGGCAGGTCCTTTCCAGGTGGACAACAGTGTGGTCACGATCTTTCCGGACTACACTCAGGAAGTTCAAAAACGCAGGGCCTCTTACTTGGCTGTGAACTGAGGGGTGAAGGTATACAATATTCTTTGCTCTTCCCAGCTAAGTTACGAGTGATTATGGACGGGTCGACACACTTCTTCCAGACTCTTAAAAAAACATGGACTTGGCTTGAATCATACAGGGCTGGCACGGACCGCAGAGGTAGGGGGACCGAGAAAGGCAAAAACCTGTCCAGGTGCGTAAATCACAAAGCATCCGCAAGCGCAACAAAATCAAGAAGACGATGCAGGATAGTCAAATGGCGGCGGACAGAAAAGGGGCTCTGGTGGCGACAGCAGTGATAACGGGCTCGCAACAAGAGGGGCAGTTGGTGGGCTCCGAATCTGAGGATGGAGAAGGAAAATCTGGAGCGGACCTCTTGGATGCAGATAGCGCTGTGGGACCACTGTTCACCCTCCAAACGGCAGATGGGATTTTTAATGAATGACAACGCCGAGGGTGGACTACTGATAATTGGCTCTGATGGGACTGTTGACCCCGGTAAACTACAGCTCAGCAGGTACTGTCAGGCGCTGACCGGAACCTGCAGCGTCCAAAGCACCTACATTGTGTCCTTTGTGTGCCCCGAACTATCTCCCAGAATGCCTGATGGGGGAGGAGCAACTTCTATATTGCCCAGTCAGGTCTGGGAAGAGGTGCGCGTAATCTGACGTTTTCACAGTTGTTTTCCGTGCTTCGAGTCTCACGCTGGCTGCGTGGAGACTCTTTCCCTGGTCTACAGTTCTTGATCCTGCTGTGAGGTGTGCTTCGTCGGATCTCCACATTGCGCTGAAGAAGCGTTCAGCTCTTTGCCGCCTCCTGTGTTCTTTTCCTACGGACGCTGAAGTAAGCGCCTGGTATGTTCGGAAGCTCCCGGTCAGAAAGTAAGGTGGAGCTGGAGTATTCTGAAGTGAGGTATCGTTTCGCGCTGAAGGAAGCGCTGCTCCTCTCTAAAGCTCTGTCATCTGTCGGGATTGTTAAAGGAGGCCTCCTGTTTGGTGAGAACACCGGATGAGAGTTTGTTATTTTTGTAGCGCTGTGGAAGCGCTTTTCCCCCAGGGAGCCAAATCGATGCCTACAGCGAGCCTAGCAATTGTCCTTTGAATTAATCGGAACAAGTAGGTGGTTAACTGTGTCCGTGGCTCGGTTGTCTTCCTTCCTTACTGCTGCGCTGAAGGAAGCATGGTTGGATTGTACAGTCCTGTGGAATTCTTTTCTTTCACTTAATGGACCCTGAGTTTATTATTTTAGGATCTCATACCTTTGCTCCGAACGGGCGGAGCGCTTATGTTATGGGCTCGTCCACATCTCTTGCTGATTGAGAAGAAAGCCCTAATTCTGGGAACAGTGTTTATGTTGAACTTTGATAATTGGAAGTTGGTATGTATGTTTGACTACTGCAGTTTGTGCGTATGTGGTAGTAATGGAATCTATGTTTTACCATTGTGATTTCTTGTTGTAGAGATCTAAGTTGAAACTGAAGTCCCTGCCTGTTAGACGTTCACTACAGGAAATCACTGCCAGTGGAAAGGTATTAGCAAGTCCTAGCGAGAATAAATGAGAGTAGTAAGTTTTGCTTCTCTATGTATTAAAACTGTATTTTCTATTGCAGGTTCTCCCGCCTTCCACTGGTCCCGGCCTTCTTCATTATTTCCCTCGCCTGACTACCTCACTACTCTGAGTTGCTTCTTTCCAGAGTTGGGGAAGTCTGGAGGTGGACCCCTTTTTGGCATCACACAGAAACCCGAGGAGTGGCTAGACACAGACAGGTACTGTGACGGACCATTATATGGGATCTTGGGCTCTGGGTGAGAGCGAGACCCGCCCCCTGCTGGCCCTGAACCAGCCTCCTATTGCCCTTAAGGCCATCTGTAGTGGCGACTGCAGAATAGAAGTGTGTGTGCTGTGTTGGAAGTTTGGATGGGGGCTGATAATGTGTTATTGGGCCCTGTTCTGGGGGGGGGGGATGCGGGAGTTTTCTGGGGAGTTTTGAGTGTGGGGTTGTGCTGCAATGATGTGGGCAGTCAAGAGACACTGTTGGGGTGGAGGAGGGAGACTACAATGGGGACGTTACCTAATTTGAAATGTCTCACATGGAACGTCCGTGGACTTCGAACCATATCAAGGCGTTATTAGGTGCATGCATATTTGGTGAGGTGTGGTATTCAGATAGTGCTGTTGCAAGAAACTCATCTCACCAAACATGAATGTACTGCTCTGCAGAGGCAGTGGCATGGCCAGGTGTTTGGCTATACGGCCGTTATGTGGTTTTATGTAGTGTGTATGCTCTCAATATGGACCAGGCCCGCTTTTTTGATGGATTAACTGGTTCATTGGCTCACTTTCTGGCAGGAACTATAATACTAGGGGGGGACTTCAACTCCATAACAGATGTATTATGGGACAGATCACACCCACCACTGACCGACTCCCCAGTTGTCTCAATAAAGGAATAAGACGAGTAACCAAAGACATAAAATGTTACAGTAGGGCACAGTCCTTTGCCGTACGTGAAGAGGAAGTAAAGAAGACAGTGAGTGCAAACACTCTCCTTTTAGAGTGTCCCATACTTAGGAATCTATTGTATTAGTGTATGGATGATTCACTCCAGGACACACTGTTAATTTGAATTCTTGTCAGTGGCCTGTTAGCTCACTCTGTTTGCCTGATATTGTTTGCACTCACTGTCTTCTTTACTTCCTCTTCACGTACGGCGCAGGACAGTGCCCTACTGTAACCTTTTATGTCTTTGGTTACTCATCTTATTCCTTTATTGAGACAACCTATCACATGAATAAATATTCCCTGCCCGGCTGGACAAGGGATTTCTGTACTATATAGCAGCCCATTGTGGTCTATATATTATCTTTGCTCAATTTTATTCGTTTATGCTAAGGACCACTTGTTTCCTTCAAAATACTTGATACCCATGGTCCCAGGCCATTTATTGGGTTCTCCTTGTTTTCCCTAAAAGACTCAATAGTAACATCATCAATAGATTTTGAACAGGAACACTTCATTTTGAACCAGAACACACACGAACATGAGACAATCAATGAAATATTACCTTCAGATGTTATCTACAGCATGTCAGGAATAAAAGAGTGATGGACAGGAGTTTTACGTCTATTGTCCCTGGAGATAAGGGTAGAAAATACATCGAAAAGCTACGAGAAGTGCAGAGCATGCGAAGCAAAAATAGCAGCAGAAGGACAGAGTGACACATAATAGAGCAAACATTGATCATCCCAAGATTTACAGTGACATGTGACTCGAAAGATCATGAGACACAAATAAACAAAAATGGTACAGTAAAACTTTTCAGTTCTCATATGATCTATCTATCTATCTATCTATCTATCTATCTATCTATCTATCTATCTATCTATCTATCTATCTATCTATCTATCTATCTATCTATCTATCTATCTATCTATCTATCTATCTATCTGTCTATCTAACCATCCATCTGTTAGACCTGTCAATCTTAGGGTGGTCTACCCGAAACATTTTGCCTACTCCCTCCTATTTTCCGAAATTCATTTTTGTTGGCCATAGGATTTTGTGCACTTTACCACTACTAAAGTGCTTGTGCTCTCTCCCCTAGATATGTAAAAATTGTCTTACACCCAATTAACACATTTAATTTAATTATAAGTCCCTAGGATAGTTGTTCTACATGTGCTCAGGGTATGTAGATGAAATGCTACTAGTGTGCTGCAGCACCTAGGGCCCGATTACGATCTCGCTCGGAAGGCCTACGAATCTGATTTGGCTTTAACGGATCAGATTTGTAGCGCTTTTTACTGACCGAATCGTACACTGATTCGAACGGCCAAGTACGATGCGAAGTTCGCGGACGCGCAGAGCGAATCGTCTCCCGACCCGATCCAGTCCGTATGACTTGTACGTAGATGTATCGTACGGCTCTATGGACTCTGTTTCCGAGCGAGCAAGTACGATGCATGATTCGGACAGCTTTCACGATTCAGTATGTCCGGATCGTAAAAGCTGCCAGAATCGCTCTTTTGGGGCCCGTAGCAGGCCTCCATTACCTAGAGCCTCCGAATCGTACATGTGGGGGTACCCATGTGTCCCCCTTTCCTATGCATGTATAGTGTGGTGGGAACCATGGGGTGGCCGCCACAGGGTGTACGCTTTTCCTCACTTCCCTCTTTTTGCAATGGGAGCCTGTCTACGTGTCCAGTATACAGGCTCCCATAGAGTTCAATGGGAGTTCGAGCGAATCGAGTCCCTAAGCATGTGAATGCATCGTACTCGCTCGCTCTAGACTCTAGGTGGCCGATTCACTCATAAAGCCCTATGGATCCGAGTCAGCGGGCTTTACAAGCAATGACGTAATCGGCTCCTTAGTGTGCCACCCACTTAAGTAAACCATCAAAGCTTGCATCAGGCCTGCCATTGCAGCCTCTTTATAGCTTTAAACTCCCATTTCGTCTTGGTAAAATAAATCCTTTGCCATGCCTAAACCTTCCTTTTTAATTCACATGTCAATCCTAAACTAGACCCTACACATCCCACAGGGCAGGATGTTGTGTATTTAAAAAACAAAAGGACATGCACTTTAAAGTTGTTTATCTCCTGATGTGAAAAGCTTCTAGCTTCATTTTTCACTACTATGAGGCCAACCTCTCCCATAGGATAACATTGGGTTACCTTATTACATTTAATGATAACTTTTACTTGGGAACAGGTAAAAATGTCATGTTTGATCTCAAAAGAATTGTAATTTAAAATATTCTTTAGTGCTAAAGTCGCATTTTGTTCACAATTCTAAAAATACCACTTTTAAAAAGTTATTCAGAATATGCACGCTTGTTCACAAGGAACTCATTTCAAAAAAAGATTTGTCACTTTTACAAATATGTTACTTTTTGCAATGACTTGTCATGAACCTGAAAAGAAAAGTAATGCGATCAATATATTTAATTTAATGTGAATATTTGTGTTGTTTACTTCCTCTTTTAAACAGAGAGAAGTAGCCTGAAAGATGAATTAGTTCACACTCACTTCAGACGATATTTATTTGCAATTACAGATTTCCAAATAAAAACACAAACTCACATAACACAACCTATATTACACACTAAGTAGAAAAAAGTGATTTTTATCACCCCAGTGAAGTGATCATACTCAACATGAAATAAAACACAAAGTGACTGTATTCAAAAGCTGGTTATTGGTTTACCAAGGATGTCCTTTAGGGATTCTGATTCAATCTTTTAGATCCAGAACCAGGGTATGTTATACTGCTCTCTTGACTATCCATTATTAGTTGCTGACGATGTTTAGACCACACTATGGGTATCAGAGTCTCTTCAGGACAAGAAATTCTGGGGGTCTGTAAGTATGATGTAGTGTTAGTGAGGTTCACAAGATTTTTTGTGAGGGCTAATAACAATAGTATGTTTAACACAAGGGTTACTTAGTGGTCTTAGGCTCCTGTCATAAGCGCCAATTCACTGGTCTTAATTTACCAATGGCCATACCCTTATTTCATTAGGTTCGGGTGAATAAAAAGATTATGGTTCAATACCTATAATGACGTGGACAGTGGTGGTTATAGGGCATACAGAGGTGCAATGGAGCGGTGAACAAGGTGACAAGGGAGGAATAAACACTCACGATCCAGAGGGATTGATAGCCTTCAAGATCAATCAGTGAATTGTCTAAATGCACATGAGGTATTAATCAAGAGGATTTTCCGCAAGGAACAGTGTACAAAAATTGATGGCAACTAAGGTTACAACTTACTAGGAACCAATGGTAAGGATCCCATCAGGTAGGAACCTGTAACAGCATGAATGTAACTTCCATTTAGTGCAAGATCCAAAGTGTCCAACATCAACGGAGGTTTGCTGCGAATCCATGACACACTGCTCTCCAATTGCAAATCTGAAAAGCAGAAGTAACCAGTAAGGAGATACCTGATGGAGAGTATATATGTAGTATGGGGCGGGGAAGATAACCGTACTGCTTACTAATTTCCCGGAGCTTTCCTGGATGAGCTATCGCCCGTATCTGAGTAGAGTCAATCCTATAACCCATACCAAATGCTGATTTCCATATGTAATGGTAATAAAGGGGGGAAGCTATGCACCACACGTGTGTACGTGGGAGTGTATGGTGTGTCAATTTGTCAAGGAGTGCACGTGAATTATTGTTTTTGGTATGCACTTTTCATGATAGAACAGCTAAAGTTTATCCGTTAATAATGTTTCAGAGGAGGGGGTTGGGATAGGGCATCACATGGGGATGCACGTTTTGTTAGTGTCTATCCGGTCAGAGGGTTGTTTTAAGTGTTCAGGTTACAGGACCCCCTGGCAGTGATGGTGGCAATGAATGGGTTGCATATACAATGGATTGAGTTGTCAACTACTGGTGGAAATGGGACAGTATAAAGTTATAGCATGTAATGTTAGAGGGTTAAACTTGTTTGTGAAGCACTATAGAGTCCAAACATACTTGCAGCGACAGGGCACTCAGGTGGCTTTGTTACAGGAGACACACCTCCTAGACACTGAGTAACATAAACTTCACAACAAATAGAGGGAGCAGCTGTTCGCATCCACCTTCTCTACTTATGCCAGGGGAGTGGCCATATGGATAGCCCCACAGGTTCCGTTCAAGCTACATAGTTGCGAGGCAGACATGGAAGGCAGATATGTGATAGTACATGGGGACTTTGATGGTGTAGAGGTGTGCTTGGTGAATGTTTATGCTCCAAATACAGGCAATAGCGATTTGTTTAATACTATGGAGAATCTACTTCCAGGAGCGGCCTTAGGCATGTGCAAGCTGTGCACCAGCACAGAACACCAAACCCCAGGGGCCACCACGCCAATATATATCCTTAATATAATAATCCTCTGAGGATGGATACATATTTGCGTGGTGGCCCCTGGAAGGGATTTGGCGGCCTCCGGCTCTGTTCTACTTCCAAACACCCTGACCCCCCCTCTTTAATGGCCTCCATGTTCCGCCCCACCCGGACCCTCTCTTCCGGGGCCCCCTACCTACGCTCCCTACCCAGGGCCACCATGAGCCTAGAGTTGCTCCTGCTACTTCTCCCATACATTGGGATGCAATTTATCTGGGCTGGTGATTTTAATTGTGTACTGGATGGGGCACTGGATAGGCGCCCACCGCAATATCACACCAAACCGAACATGTCAACTACCCTGAGGGAAGTGATGGGTAGGCTTCAAGGAGTAGACATCTGGTGAGAAACACATCTAGAGGAACGGACTTACACCTGCTACACGCCAGCCAGCGAGGTGTATAGCAGACTTGATCGCTTCCTGCTTTCTTGTGAGATGTGTGGTGCAGTGGGGAGAACAGAGGTGTTGAGCCATTTTTTTTTTTTTTTCGCACCATGCGCTGGTATTACTGGAATGGAGGCCCAAGAAGCGCAGGCCGAGAGTCCCGCTGCAAAGATTGCAGCCGGCCATACTTTGCAATGCTGTATTTAGAGAGGAACTCAGAGAGCTTGTAGTAGGCTATTTCACAACAAACCGGCCGACCACTGAGACCAAGAGTACAGAATGGGATGCATGCAAAGTAGTTACTAGGGGGGACTGTCTGTCTAGAGTGGGAGGCACCAGAGAACACCTGGATCTGGAACTATCGGAGGCCGAGGCTGAACTGACTACGCTTCCAGAAGGAGAATCGAGAGACAGGGCAGCACTGGGACTCACTTCTGCAGGCACAGCACCGAGTCGGGGAGGTCTGGGACAGATTGGATTGCCTAGTTTGTAGGGAAGATCAACAATTACTAAATAGAGAAGGTGTTAGTTCAACCCTGGGACTAATCCCCTCTTGCCAGCGATGTGGTTCTGGTTCCGCCACATTCTTACATATGAATTGGAGCTGCATACGCTTGCGAACGGATTGGGAGAGGGTGGTGCAATGCCTCTGGCAACAGCGATGCAAATAGAAACCTCTATAAAACACTATATATTAGGTATACTTCCAATGCCGACCGTAATCCACTGGATCCTACTGGCGCCCCCCATGCTATATAAATGGAAGGATGATGGACTAGAGTGGGGAGTGGCAGAGGAATGTCACCTTAGAGCAGTAAGAATAGGCGAGAATGCACCGAGTGATTTGATAGAATGGAGACAAATGCTAACAGAGGTGTCTGCAATGATAACACAGAATGATAACCAATCTGTAACTACAATGCTATCCACTCACAATTCACCGGCACCCACCACAGGAACTTTTACATAGCCCACTCACATAAGCATCACAGTTGTCTGACCGTCCACATATTGAACAGTGATTTTGCCATTGCTGCCAGGGGTTTGGGGGGTGGGGCAACTTTTTCTTTAATTTGTTGTTCTATCTTTTGCTTATGTTTCATAGTTATTATTAAATTAAAAGCACACTAGAGGGCACAGAGTTCACCACCAGCTCCCCCTGAATTCTCTTGCTGGGAATTTTACCTGCAGGGAGGTGCCTGCTGTTGTTTGGGCCCTCTGAGAGACTGTGTGTCGCTGGGAGCTGGGAGCACGACGCAACAAGGAAAAGCGTGGTCACCGCCGCAGCAGTTGCTATTGCATTGCCAGAGAAGCGTGCCGCAGCTGTTTGCCGTCGCATCGCAAACAATGAGTGTCGCATCACCGGAGAGGCGTGCCGCCACCTCAGAGGTCACTGTCGGGTCACCAGAGAAGAGTGTCGCATGGCCTGTCGCGGCTCCAAAGTTAATTGATTTCACCACACGGCCGTCGGGCGTGCACACATCGTATCCAACGTTGTCGCATCGCATCCAAGACGACATTTTGTCGCATCGCACCGGATCATCGCATCGTATTGAGGCGCCATCTTGTTGCATCGTAAACGGAACGCAGAAACCGACGCATCACTTTCTCTATGATAAGGAACCGACGCATCACCTCCCCTACTCTGCAGTAAGGAACCAACGCATCCCCACCCCCAAAGCAAGGAACCAACGCATCACCTTCCCTGCTACCCTTTTGTTTGCTTTGCGTGACGCATCCAATGTTGAGAGTAAAGTGTTGTATTTACCATCTACACTGAACTAAGATATTAATACCATTTTATAGTCATATTCTTGAGACTGTATTGTGGATTTTTGTCATTTGGTCTTGTGTAAAGTCGAGTAAAGATTACCTATTTTTCAAAACTGGTGTTGTGTCCATTTGCAGTATTTTCACTGTATTACTGTATGTGTTCACAAATGCTTTAGACACTGCCTCTGAGATAAGCATGTTTGCTCGTGCCATGCTCCCAAGAGGGTGAGCAGGGGTTATTTTAGGAGTGTATCCCCCTTTCCCTGACTAGAAGCAAGGGTCCCTATTCGGACAAAGGTGCAAACCATTGCCAACTAGAGGCTGCCATTTCTAACAGATAGGATGTTACTTGACCTTAATTTTATGCTGGAACCCTTTTATGGTGCTCAAATTGTATGAAACTATTTTAGGGAATCTGATAGTGATGTCATTTACTAGTTCTTCTGTGACCACTGACAATTGTTCTTTTGTGCCAGGTCTCAGAACGATCTTGAAAAGCCCTTGGTGAAACAGCCCTAGCAGGCATAGACCATTTACGGCTACATATACTTTCCCCAAAATCTTCTGGTCCTTGAAAACTAAAACTTTCTCAAAATACCCTGCCACATCTATCGATCTCCCTTTATATGAGACCGGAGCACAATCCAGTGGCTCCAAACTTCTTAAAGGCTACAATTCACCAAAACATCTTGAGTAACTATTGTGATACTGGCACCAGAATCAACCAAAAGTCTGAGAGACTTATTACTTACTGGTACTTCTGCATGCAGATCAATGCAATCTGCTAGATCCCTTGTACAGACTTCCTCCTCAACCACCAATACCATATCCTGTAGATCATTCTGTATATTTTCTAAATATTTAATGAAGTCATCATCTACCAAGTTTTCTAGATCATTGATACGTTTCTCTGTTTGGTTCCATTGACATTGGCAAACCTTTTCAAAATTACTATTTTACTACATTTTATGAATACATTTGTGGCTAGACACTGTTTTCCTGACTTAAAAAGTTGTACACACCAAAAACAAGCATTTGTCTATCTGTAAAAACCCCTGGCTACGCTTGATACCTCTTTATTCACTGAGTTCTCTTTTGCAGTATTACTCTTTAGACGATTGCTACCAACTACCTCTGTTTTTCTCCTCAAGTTCCTTAACAGACAATTGAGATGTTTAAAGGTTTTTTGCAATCCGTAAAGTTTCTTCAAGGTCAGATTCCTCAATGTCAAGAGCTTTTGTTGAATAGTTTTATTGACGCAATGACAAACAAACTGATTAGATACTAACTGGTCTGTAAAGATTTGGAAATCACAGTCTTTGACTAAACTTCTGAGTACAGACACATATGCATCCATACCCTCTGAACTCAACTTCTTCTTCCTTCGGAATTTATGTCGTAGCACCACAATGCTAGGGTGGACATCAAAAGCTTTTTCCAACTACCTGATGGCTTTTGTGAACTCATTCATTGGTTCTTCTTCTGCAACTTCAATATCTGGAAAATATTTGAAAATAGCACAGCCTTCAAAACCATCAAATGTAAAAGTGGGCATTTTTTCCTTTGTGGATGAAACCTTGAGGTAACTATCGCCCCAATATATGTTGGGAAAGCATCAAACCAGTTCTTTTAAGACACAGGTATCTCTCCTGAACAGTCTTGAAATGGAGGTGCTGGATTAACCAACTGCAAGTTATCCTAGAGTGTATGACTGTATATATCTCTTAGTTGTATGTGTTATTCCAATATTTCCTGTACAGAAATCCCAAACACTGTTATTGCATCACCAATGACATTAGCATGTACTTCTGAAGATTCAAAGACTGGTATGAGTGCATCACGGCTGACATTAAAGTAAGTGTATCACTGTGGACATTTGATAATACACCAAAGTACTGGAACAAAGGAAGTGAGTGTATCACTGTGGAATCAACGATACACCTTAATATTGTTATACCAAGTGTATTGCTGCTGACATAGAAGTGAGTAAAACAATGTGGTGGTTACTGCTTTACAAATGTATACTTCTATTTTTACTGAAAAAGAACATGCAACGTGGCAGCTGACTTTGTTGCAGACCATGCACATGCATGTTTGGAAAGATGTAAACTAACCGAAGACAATTCAAAGATGGCTACTGATGCGGTTAGAACAAACTATGTGTGCTGACAGTCGAGTTTGATGTGACTGATTCCCCAAAGGTATAGTCTGCTCCTTTATTCGCCCAGGTAACCTTTATGTTAAACTTTGCTTCCAGCCCGAGTAACTCTGTATAAAATGGCCACCGCAGTTGACTTAATTGACATGCATTGCTTAGGCAGAACCAGAATATGTTCCACTGTCTAAGATGGCTGCAGCATTTGACATCACAGACTCATGATGCATTACGAAATGGGCTTAAGTGTTTGGAAAATGGCCGCAAGTGTTGACGTCACCGATCGGCACAGTGGTACTTGCACACCAGCCAACTGCTCAAATGGGTGGGTCCGGCTTGGTGAAGGAAGCTCAATGAAAGCGGAAACACTGAGACAAGCTCAATACGCAACTGAGGGTCACGAGATCACTGTTACAGAGTCAACCTTCTACGAACTTAAAAGTCACACAATTATACTTGCGGTGATGTATGCAGCCTTGTTGGTCATCCAGGTCCTGGCAACTCCTGCTCCCGCTCATCTCCAACAAAGGTAGTGGTGATGAAACAGAAGGAACGAAGACAGCGAACATCACTTCTAGAAGTCATAAGGGTAATTTTATTAAACAAGAGCCACCAAACACATTGTACCAGGCCAACTGTTCCATAAATTGTCAAAGACAACTCGTAATGCATTTCCAACATTCCAAAGCCCCCCCATTCCGTATCACCAAAGATCCCTTTGCATTCTACTGAGTTGTTTAAAACATAACACATAAATAAGACGACAAGTCCCACAATTCAGAGAAAAAAACCTGGGGCCTCATTTATGAGGACCCTTGCGGCAACAGAACATCACTTTTTTAATGTTCTGGTGGCGCAATGTGCCCTGTGCCCTGCCTGCCCTGCTGCATATTGCAGCACACATAGATAGAGGAAATCGCCGGAAATGAGTGTGCAGGAAGGTGTACCTTCATGTACGAAATCAATTCCCACGCAATGCAGGCACACCTGCAACAAGGGTGCCTGCATTGGTGCATGGCAGCCCATTGTGCGCTGGGGAAAAGGACAGGAATGCATCGTATCACATAGATTTGGCGAATTCCTGCCCTTTTGTTTTTATGTGGGCAGCGCAGCAAGATTCCTTGCGGTACTGCCCTACACCAAAACCTCATAAATGAGGCCCATGGACTGGAGCAGCAGTTCACACATTTACCTGGGAAAATAGGCTGTGCTGCATTGTATTTCTAACAAAAGCTTTAATCATGGTACACCAAATGTTTGAGTTTTCATTGGTTTAAAGATTTATTTTAATGCAAACTAAAACGTTTGCTTTGAAAAAACTGCGCAGTTCCTGATGATTCTTTGTTCAGCTGGATGTGTGTGTGCGTAAACATTTTCTCTGTGGCTGCCTTTCTCACATCTGTAGGGAGTGTACACTATGAACTTTATAACATGCTTCTGAATAATGTGAATTCATGAGATACAAGGGTGTGCCTCACTTTGACCTTCTTTTCGCTGCACGGGCGGTTCTTTTTTATTTTCAGGACTGAAATGCCGTAGGGGCATTCAGAAATGTCTAGGGGGCACTAGTCAGAGACAGGAAGGGCAGACAGTGTGCCGGACAAATCTTAGGTGTCTGAGCTTTGTTAGTTCCTTCTCTGCAGTCACCTCCTCAGCAGCTGTTCCCTCCTTCCTCACAGGCCAGTCCGCTGCTCTTTTGTAGTGTGGCGGTCTAGTCTCCCCCCGTCACGTGACCCGAGAGGAGCTACCACGACAGGACATGACGCGGGGGGCTAGATATTCCTACAGCGGCACTGGTGCGAGAAGGACCGCTCTCCCCTACCGTATACAACAAATATAATAAAGTAAAATGTATACAGCCCCATAGCCTCCACTAGTCCTTTGGTGGGTCTAACTACACTGTGCTTTGGTTCCGTTTTCATTTGGCTGCTCTTTACAGCCAGTGCCTGGGTAACATTGGTTGTGCTTGTGTTGCACACGCCCCTTTCTGGTCCCGGCTTCAGCGCTCGATCCCAGCGGTTCCCGGAAGTGAGGCGGGACCGCATTGCACCGGGGTTGACGCTCTAGTCGGCAGCTCTCACGACCGTATATAATCGGCTGAGGCGGCATGCTCAGACTGTGAGTATTTTTGGTAGAACGCTGTAACGCTGCTATTTTGCACACTTATTATGCTGCTATCTCTACGCTGCTAGCGGAGCTCTTCCATCTATTTTAGCACTTTGCCATCATTTGTATTTTAAGGTTTTTAATCCCCCCTGCCCTTCCCCTTACTGTGCTTTGGTTCCGTTTTCATTTGGCTGCTCTTTACAGCCAGTGCCTGGGTAACATTGGTTGTGCTTGTGTTGCACACGCCCCTTTCTGGTCCCGGCTTCAGCGCTCGATCCCAGCGGTTCCCGGAAGTGAGGCGGGACCGCATTGCACCGGGGTTGACGCTCTAGTCGGCAGCTCTCACGACCGTATATAACGCCATGTGTCAGCGACCGCGCAGCGGACGCGCGCAGCGGGCGCGCCGTCTGCGCGCCGAAGGAGCGCCAAAGGAGGGCCCGTCTGTGCCCGTCCGTGCTCTGGCCGGGCACAGGGCCCCGACCCTTGGCCGTTTTCCTTCCCCCTTTGTCCCTCCTATACCATACCGGTATTCCGCCGTCGACCTCCGAGCTCTTCAGGTTCCGCCTTGTGAGGCGGCCCATTCCTGGGCACTCTCTGATAATCGGTCCATATTATGCCCCTTCTGCAATTATCGTCTTCCGAGTCCTGCCACCCCGCCCACTCAATCCTGCAAGGAGACTAAGATCATACAAGCGGGCCTGATTAACGCCAGATCTCTTGTATGCCACACGGCTGAAGTCTTTGATCTGCTAGCTGATAATGATCTCGACCTACTCTTCGTTACTGAGACTTGGATGACTGACTCCTGCTCACCGGTAGTTGAGTTAGCTATCCCTCGCGGTTTCAGAATCTGTAGAGTAGATCGCGCTGCTGATGTGGGCAGAGGTGGGGGGGTTGCCGTGATCTATAGGGATCACTGGTCTCTCACGTATGAGCATCTGGACAAAATCAAAGAAGCCGAACTTCTCCACTTCTGCCTGGTCCTCAGTCCGCATTTCACCTTAGGTGGCACTCTACTGTACCGTCCACCAGGCCATGTTGGAAGTTTTATTGGCTCTTTGGAGGAGGTTATCGTGCCACGAGCCTTACGCTTTTCACGCTTCTTACTACTGGGCGATTTTAATATACATGTGGATTCTGTGAACACCACTGAAGCTACTCGTCTCAGCGAGACCTTTAGTATGGCTCACCTCTCTCAGTGGGTTGATGCTCCCACTCATGTGGGAGGTCATGTTCTCGACTTGATCTGTACTAATTTTGATATTAGCCTGTCCCCTCCATCGCCTATGGTGTGGTCCGACCACTATATGATCAAGTTTGCCTGGCAGCTAGCCGAGGGTTTGAGGAAAACCCCTCCTATGGCACACCATCCCCGGATTAATATGTTGTCCTTATCTGAATCCCTTGCCGGCACCCGTCCGGCTCCAACAATGGAATTAGAAGCGACTGTAGACGCATTCAATTCCTGGATAGCAAATGGTGTCGCTTCCTCTACTAATGCGGGGGGCGTCCGGCGAATGCGGTCTCGTCCCTCTCAACCATGGTTCACGCATGCCCTGCGAGAACAGAAGCTGGTCTGTAAAAAACTAGAGCGAGCATGGAGACAAGACTACCTGCCTGTCGCAAAGAAAGCTTTACGAGCAGCCCAAATGGATTACTATGCTGCGATTAAGTCAGCCAAAAGTAGGTATTTTTCGGACAGAATTGAGAAGGCCGAGAACAACAGCAAAGAGATCTTCTCAATTGTCCAAAACTTCCTATCTCCCTGTGCTGCCCAACCCCAGCTCCCTTCTTCCGCCCAATGGTGTGAAACACTGTCCTGCTAGTTTACGGACAAAATAGCAAAAATACAATCGGACCTAGTAATGGCTCAAAAGACCGTTACGACCCCTCCTGCCCTACTCGGACCGGACAGATCATGTCAACGCGACCAACTTGTTACCTTCCTTCCGGCCTCGGAACCGGACATACGGCAAATCCTGACGGCTTTAAAATCTGGATCTCCTTCAGACCCTTGCCCTGCCAGGGTTCTGGGCGGGATAATGGACACCATCTCTCAAGAGGTGACTCACATCATCAACCTCTCCCTTTCCACAGCCAGGATTCCGAGAAGTTGGAAGGAGGCAAAGCTGCTCCCTTTACTAAAAAAGGCCGGTTTAGACCCAGCACTACCATCGAGCTATCGGCCCATTTCATTGTTGCCAGCTCTGGCGAAGGTGTGTGAAAAGGTGGCCTTTAAACAACTGGACAGCTTTATTGAGTCTTCCCACGCTTTACATCCTGCTCAGTCTGGATTCAGAGCTGCTTACAGTACCGAGACTGCTTTAGTTGAGGTATCGGAGGCCGTCCGTGAGTGCCTGGACGGAGGTGGCAGAGCGGTCCTGATTTTATTGGACCTCTCTGCCGCCTTCGATACGGTCCCGCATGCCCTACTGATGGACAGACTACGTGCTGTTGGAATATCTGGGCTGGCCCTTGACTGGCTGTCATCATTTCTGAGTGACAGAACTCAACAGGTCTGGATGCCCCCCTACTCTTCGGCCCCAAAAAAATTGTCAACTGGTGTCCCGCAGGGTTCTACGTTAAGCCCGTTATTGTTTAACGTTTATATGACCCCGCTACTCTATCTGGCTGAACATCTGGGAGCCAAGATAATAGCATATGCTGATGATACTCAGCTGCTATTCACATGGCCTAAGGGTGTGTCCGACTCATCAGCAGTCCAACACTGTCTGTCGGAAGTCTTCAGGTGGCTTGCACAAGTCCAACTTAAGTGCAATGAAGACAAGTCCGAGATTCTATTCTTCGGCTCCTTCCCCGACAACTTTAAGGACCAGATCTGGCCCCTGGACCTGCCCTGTCCCAGCGTGACTGGTGGCCCAGCTAAGAACTTGGGGGTCTGGTTCGGTCAAGATCTTAAGTTTTCTGATCATATAAAAAAACTGACCGGCATCTGCTTTGGCACCCTGCGTGCTCTGAGGAAATTCTTTCCTCTTCTGCCTAGGGCAGCCAAGGAGTCTGTCCTTCGAGCTCTGATTTTATCCCGGCTCGACTACGCCAACGCCTTATTTAGTGGTCTACCTGCGTACATGGTTCACCGTCTGCAGGTGATACAAAACGCCGCAGTACGCCTGCTTTTCTCCCTCCCAAGGAGATCTAGCGTGCGTAGCCACTTACGCAGCCTGCACTGGCTACCAGTCTCTCATCGAATTTTATTCAAAATTCTTGTGTTGGCTTTCAGAGCAGTCCACGGCCAGGGACCAACATACCTGCAGAAAAGGTTTTCATTCTACACTCCAAACCGTGCCCTTCGATCGGCCAACCTGTGTTTTTTAATTACCCCCAAATTCAAATATGCACGCATAGGAGGACAATCCATTTCAGTCAAAGCTGCCTCTGCCTGGAATGCTCTCCCTTTTTCTCTCAGAGCTTCACCAACCATTGCTTTGTTTAAAAAAGATCTCAAAACCCATCTGTTCAATGCCCCTTATTAGTAGTCCCCCCAGACTCTGTTTTCAGCTCTTCTGCTCTCAAAATTCACTCACCGCGCCAGGATACCCCGTGGTAACAGAGCGCGCTACAAAAGCTTTAATAAACATAAACATAAACATACACTACCCCACAGTGGCGACGAGGCAGAAGAACCTGCGCGCTGCCCAACTGATGCCAGGTAGTGGAGAGCCGGCGCCTGCCACGAAGGGGGGGGCGCACAGCTTCCTGGGCTCCACCTCGCCCCCGCTCACAGTAACAGCTCCAACACAAGACACATCAGAGGGTCGCCCGGCGCGGTGCGCGGACCATGCCCAGCCAAGTCTTGGCGCACACTTCCGCAAGCAGCACAAATACAACATTGTACCCTGCTGGGCACTGTTTGCAAGTGGAGCAGCCACCATCAGGCCTCATTCCATTAGGGGCTGGCCAAAGAGCTACACAGCTGGAGGCACTTGAGGAAAAAACCTACAGGCGCCAGGGGCAGTCACCACCAGACCCATTCCTTAAAGTACCAACCACAGCACAGCACAGCGTGGGTCACGAGGGGCAACCACACCAGGCTTTGAAGCACAGGGAGCTCAATGATAGAGGGACTGGCCGTGGGCTAGGAACATTGCCTCCAGACATACCCCACCCTCTCCACCGTCTTTCCAGAGAGCCGCGCTCCCCATCACTTACTAGCAAAAAAGGACCCCTAAGCGCCTTCTGCGCCCTTAGCCACTGCAAAGGACACACAGCTGCCTTACCCACCAGCACGAATGACTCCGGGAAGCAGCACGGGGCTACCTGCAACACATAAAGAGGTGCCCTCTCAGCCCACACAGGGGGTGCACCCCCTCCAAGCCAGCAGTAGTCCCCTTGGCCCTACGTGTACCGTACAGTTTTTAAAATCACTGATCGCAAGGCACCACCAGCGAAGACCGTCACAGACGTCGACTTACCCCGCAAATTGACGTGGAAGGTAAGAGGTGCCAGTCGCACCTCTCAGTGTAAACAAAGTGCCTGTTACAGATGCGGCGGCCACTCCCACATGGGTAATGACAAAAAATGCCCGGCGTTCCATGTTAAATGCTCGTTCTGTGGCATCACAGGAAACTTCTGCAAGGTCTGCCGTCGGAGGCCCAGAAACACTGCAGTCAAATACGTCCAGGAAGTCTCAGACGATCAAGAGGTAGCAGATCTCTCAGATCCAGACAGCATTCTTTGCATAGATGATCGCATCCTGGGCATAGGGGGTGTGGCTACAAATAAACCCTCATGCTGGTTGTCGATAGGAGGCGTCCACGTCATCATGGTAGCGGACTCTGGGCCGTCATACACCATCATCCTAGTGCCCACACCGCCAGCGCTCGCTCCACCTTGAGCCCCATACCACTTTCATACCAAGGAGACTCATGAGACAGAAATGTGGAAAACGGTGGTGCAGGTTTATTTTGCATAACAAGTAGCAGATAAGGTGGGTCATCTTACAGGCGATCCAATGCGGCAGCCCCTCGCTGACCCGCATGCCTAATTAGCCATCTTGCACGGTAAGTCGATGCTCTTGACGGTGCAATACGTTAACACTTTATTTCGTTCTACTCCCGCCCCCCCTGTCAGGGCGGAGCGATGAGGCACACCCCCGGTCGGTTCAGGCCCCCCGACCGCCCGAAGGACTAACGGGGCGCCGACGCTGTTTCCTGGAACCCCCTCGGCTCCAGGTTCTTGGCTCAGGCACCCCTACTGTGCCAGGCAGAGGTATTGACTGTATCCTTCTGCCGCAGAGGTACCCTTACTGTCCATCTGCTTCCAGATCGCCCTGTGACTCCGCCTGCAACACAAAACAGACCATTAGTTGTTCACAACTCGCCTGCCGCTCTGCTGCTGGGTCAGGGCCAGGGTGGGAACAGCGCAGAGCAGCCCAGGAAACGCGGCAGGAAAAGACCGAGCAATGCTAGAAGTGCTAGTTATAGGTCCCGTGAGTCCGCCTCCCGCTCGCTCAGTATCGCCACTCATTGGCCGTTTGAAAAAGGGGCGGCTCCCGGGCCGGCGCGCTATCGTTCTACTCGCGTGGCATGTGGCACTAAGACGCTGTCTCGCTTTAGCTCCCCTTCGCGTCGCGCGGCCAGCGGCATAGTGCCCACACCGCCGGCGCTCGCTCCACCTTGAGCCCCATACCACTTTCATACCAAGGAGACTCATGAGACAGAAATGTGGAAAACGGTGGTGCAGGTTTATTTTGCCTAACAAGTAGTAGATAAGGTGGGTCATCTTACAGGGGATCCAATGCGGCAGCCCCTCGCTGACCCGCATGCCTAATTAGCCATCTTGCACGGTAAGTAGATGCTCTTGAAGGTGCAATACGTTAACACTTTATTTCGTTCTACTCCCGCCCCCCCCTGTCAGGGCGGAGCGATGAGGCACACCCCCGGTCGGTTCAGGCCCCCCGACCGCCCGAAGGACTAACGGGGCGCCAACGCTGTTTCCTGGAACCCCCTCGGCTCCAGGTTCTTGGCTCAGGCACCCCTACTGTGCCAGGCAGAGGTATTGACTGTATCCTTCTGCCGCAGAGGTACCCTTACTGTCCATCTGCTTCCAGATTGCCCTGTACTCCACCACAGCTCTGGAGGAGGCCCCCGTCGATGACAGAGCCCCCCCACCACCTAGTTACCTTCGTTACCTAGTGCCCTCAAGATCATTGGCACCCTGCTGCTGCCAGAGCTTCCTGTAAGTCAAGGAGGAAAACATCCATCCCAATACCAGACAAGTGAACCCCATCTCTTTCATAGTAACCCACCGTCCTGTCCTGTATCAGCGCATGCCTAATAAACCCCAGGCCCCTCTTCTCCATGAGTTTTTGCATGGCCCTGTTGACCCTCCTCCCGCCTTGCTCCATGGCAAGGGGAGACCGCGCTCCCCTCCAGGCCCTGAGGGGGACAATCTCCGACCATATTAATTCAGTGGCCCCCAATTTGTTCGTTATCGCGGTTACATCCCTTTGCATGGCATCCACTAATGCTCTCCTCCCCATCGTCACCAGATCATTCCCTCCCAGGTGTATCACGAGGATGTTGGGAGGCCCCCCCCGTGCTGACAAACATTGGTCCAGTCTGCGCCTCAGCTGACCCCATCTCATTCCCGGGGAGCCCATCCACACTATTTGTGTCCTTGCAAAGGCCAAATCCCACTTCCTGCATGACGCCCACTGTTCCAGCCTGGTAACATACGAATGGCCCATCACCCATACGCAGCTACTTTTGGTTGCTGTTTAGTGCACCTTTATCGTAGTACCCTTCCGTTTTCTCATCGTATTGGTGCCTGCCAATCAAGATTTCTTGCTATGGTTCTCAGGTCATGCTCCCGATTACACCGGCCACACCACTTATGGATATTTCTTAAAACGGGTCTTAGGACACGCCCTTAGTTACATGAGCCGACAGTGCATCCATAACCATGACAGTGATTGTCCTGGCAAATCACTGCAAGATCATATTTGCGATTGGTTAGAGCCAACTGGCGGATGCCTGTAACCGTCAATGTCATTCCCAGTTCTCAGTTTAAAGTGTTTGCCATTACTGCAGTGCTCTCCCTGTACCTGTGGTTGGTACTTTTTGGTGCATGCCCCGCCACTTCTCTCTTAACACACTGTTTGCTATTTCTCACGTGCTGTTTACCTTTGCACTTGCACAAGTGCCATCATTGCCTACGTAACGTTTGTTCTTGTGCCTGGGTGTCTGGTATGTATTGTGTGCTATTACTTAGGAAGAAACCAAGTTACAACAAGCACCCTCTGAGAAGTCAGGAATCAAAATGAATTCTGCATATCACATTAGTTATTTTACAACTTTTTCATCAGTTTCAGACACAAGTTCATGAGAAGTAAAGGGGCTTCAAAGTATGGATCCAAAACCGTACGTAGTTCTTCAAAAAATCTTTATTTTAAGCACATTAAAAGTTCTCCAGCTTTGCAATGCCGACACGTTTTTGACTTCTCAGAGGGTGCTTGTTGTAACTTGGTTTCTTCCTAAGTATTGACACTGGCATTAAGTTGCTTTGTATCACACCCCTGGTGGTGGGTGTTTTACCAGGTTCTCAGTGCACCTCTATCCTTGATATTACACACGTAACTTGATCAGTGAAAATAGTCGTTAACGGAAGGTGCGGACGTTTTCTCTCCTTGAGAAACGCTACCACCAACATTGCCGTACTACTGTGAAAAGTGAGTCCTTGCACTTCTGTGATATTTTCTCTGTTGACGTGTAGCTGGCTGGTACTATCCACTAGTTTAGAAAACTCTTGCTTCCATTCGTTATCATGGCAACGTTTGAAGACGACCGTGATAAAATGTTTAATGAAATCTTTCAATCACAGGGGATCCAAAACAGACCCAAGGTCTCAGTAGAAGAAAAACCACAAAACATTAAACAACTGTTTCTCAAACTTGAACGCCTACGTAAGGCAGAACTATCCCGCTGGTGGGACTTAACAACGCTCAAAAAGTACATTGAGCTTAAACAAATCCCTAGAGGGTTGAGGGTTATTATTTTTCCAACCTTTGAGGATTTGGACCCCGACTTGCTTAAGGAATGGGAGATTCTAATTGCTGGATCCTCATTCGGAATGATGGACATTCTAATCCGCCATGCGGAACGAAAAAGAGAAAAATTGCTGAAAGAAATAGAGAAAGTGGAAGGAGACATAAGTGCTCTTAACCAAGGTGATATTGTTGAACATAACTAAAAAGTACTAAAAGATGTTCTCAGTTCCCATCAAAATTACATAAGGGATAAGAAAATCAGAAAATTAAAACGTGATGAACTTGATTATAAAAACGGTCGCGTTTTCACGTTTGCTAAGAAGTTCGATGAAACCAAACCCAGATTGGGAACATCTACATTAGCTGAACCCAGAGCAGACAACACCACCTCAATGAGTGAATCTGGGAGATCAAGCATTAACAGCGAGTTCACGGAAATCAGTGACAGACGTAGTGACTCATCCTTATTAGCAGGTGCATCCAAAAGCCCCATCCCAGGTTCATCTTTTTTAAACGAGTTAGAGAGATACCGGAAGGGAATACAGGCGGGCTTCAACCGCAAGCCACAACACGGAAAAGAACAAGGAGGGGGGGTAGGAAGAACAGAAGAAGACCCCACACAAAGAGTCACCAGGTCAGTCTCACGGCAACAGAGGAAGTAAATGCATTGGACAATATAGGAGATGATTTAATTATGTCAAGTAATATCACTGTTTGTGCCAATGGAATGAATTCGACAACTGTTGGTGATGATGTATCTGTGATTAACCTTTCCCAAACTGAATTGGGTGAGAGTGAATTTGGACTGTTAAGAAAAGGATTGAGTTTCTGTCCTATGAGTAAAGCTGATTTCATGTCTGTGCACATAGATCTCTATAAATTTGTAAGAAAATTAAAACTAAAAAAGTTCTTTGATCAAAATAAAAAACCAAAAGAAATCAAAGTGTTTGATATATGTGAGAGTGGGAGAAGTATACAAGACATCATGGAGGTACAAATGCTTCTCGAGATGGATGATGACTTGACTGACACTCCTACTGTTAGTTCAATCATGTCGGATTTGGGAATTGAGAGTAACATATATACGGACAGTAGCCTCAGAAATAAATCGACTTTCTCCCCCACCACTTCAGCAGATACCCTCATAGATTGTTTTTATAAAACAGTCACAGATGAACTGTACAAATTGGAAGATAAAATACGAGACCAGCATTTGGGTAAAAGAGACAATCTAAATAAAAATGAGAGAAAGGCTCTAAAACAACTTAAGGATAGAAAGAACTTGGTAATTAAGGAAGCTGATAAGGGGGGGAACATAGTGATGCTTGACAAGGATGACTATATCAAGGAGATTAACCGCCAATTGGAGGATACTAGCTCATACATTAAACTAACAACCAATCCCATGATCTCCACATCAGACAATTTAAACAAAATCTTGAAATACTGGCACAGTGCAGGTTTGTTATCAGACCTGGAACTCAAATACCTAACAGTTTCCAATCCCAAAGCCGCCTACATATATGTGTTACCTAAAATACATAAGAGCCTGACCTCTCCTCCTGGAAGACCCATTATTTCGGGCATAGGGGGACCAATAGAAAAAATCTCGGAATATATTTACATCATCCTGCAGCCGATTGTAAGAAACATCCCCTCCTTTCTAGAGGATACGAAGGATCTTCTATGTAAATTGGAAGACTTGGAATGGGCTCCTACATTCAGATTGGTAACGCTAGACGTGTGTGCACTTTATACTAGCATACCCTTGGAGAAGGGTATGGCCGCTCTCACATATTTCCTATCGAAAAGAGATGCCACACTCTATGAACACACCACTATGATCTTAGATCTGACGAGATTTGCTCTTAATAATAATTTCTTTAAACATCTAAATGACTGGTACCAACAACACTCAGGGGTAGCCATGGGAGCAAAATTCTCACCCTCCTTTGCCAATATATATATGGGGTTTTACGAGGAACATCATCTCTGGAAAAAAGGCCCACCGACCCTGACTGATCATATTGTCTATTGGGGTCGCTTCATAGACGATGTGTTCATGATATGGGGAGGAGGGGACGATTTACTTAAAGAATTCATGGCTTATTTGAATGATAATGAATACAATCTCAAGTTCACCTATGAATCCAGTGACAATAGCATTCCCTTCCTAGATGTCACACTTTTCGTTTGTAACAACAAAATTGAATCTAAACTTTATAGGAAAATCACCTCCTGCAACTCAATCTTACACGCCAGTAGTGCTCACCCTGCTTCGCAGATTAGCGCCATCCCATATGGCGAAATGACTAGATTGAGACGGAACTGCAGTACAGATGACATATTTGCAGCAGAGATTGAAATCCTCAAGAAAAGGTTTTTGAGAAGAGGATATGATAGCCAAGGGCTTAACAATGCACATGAAAGAATAGACAAAATCTCTAGGGAGTCGACTCTGAAAAGGAAACCTAAAAGACCCAATCGCGGCACTGAGAATAAGTTGGCCATAATAACACAATACAATGCAAATAGTTCTAAAATCTTAAATGTGTTTAGGAAACACTGGCACTTGTTACAACTTGACAAAGATTTGGAGAAACATGTAGGCAAGAAACCCCGTATTGTGTACAAGAAGGGCAAAACATTAAGAAATTGGCTTAGCCCTTCAATCATAAGGAACCCCGAACCTACCAATCATGTGGTAACCAGCACCAGCAATTGGATGCCTGTTAAACCCTTTGGTTTCTACAAATGCACCATGTGCAACATTTGTCAATTTGCCCTAGACAAGAAGAAAACCTTTTCATATAACACTAAACAAACCCACCAAATTAGACACTTCATTAACTGCAATTCCAAACTGGTGGTATACTGCATTATATGTCACTGTGGGTTGATCTATGTAGGGAGCACCATCCGTCCCCTAAAGGAAAGGGTGCAAGAGCACATCAGAGCTATCCGCAACAACGATGCCAGATATCCGTTAGCGGCTCACTATAACAAGGAACACAGTGAATTAGAGCTACTGGGCATCCGTTTTCATGGCATTGACATGATCAAACCAGATCCTAGAGGAGGTAATAATACTCTGGCACTCCGTAAACTTGAATCCCAATGGTTAATTAAACTTTGTGCAGTTGATCTAGGCCTTAATGTCGACAGGGAACTACATGTTTTTCTGAAGGACTAGTCTGTTTCTGATGTGACAACGGGTTTCAAGTATCAAATTTTGTCCAGATGTCTGATGTGTACCATGCTATTTAGTATAATGTCTCTATGTTGAAACTGATATTATACCCATATTTCTGATGAGCACTTTGATATTCTGTAATATGTCGCTATGGCGAAACTGATACAATGTTATATATGTGTGCTAGCAGTAGATGTACCACTATCTTTGCACCCACGGCCATATCTACTGTACTTGTCAATTAGGGAATAATTGGTCAGCGTGAAATGGTTTAGGGGGACAATCTGTGCAGAAACAAGTTATGACTCATGCCCAAACTCTTTATATTTTACTATACTCCTATTCATAAACAGAATACCTATAATTTAATGGGAATATGTCCTCACCAGTCAGGGATAATTGTAAATAAGCCTCGTGTACCCATCTAAAGATGGCGACCTCAACCAGACACTTTTCCTCCCGCACGCTACAACAGCCTCTTGTGTTAATATCGGGGGCGTCGGATCTATGCGACTGGATAATGTGACCTTATGGACTCTTTGGTCATTTTTTTTCCCCTTTATAAAACGATGGCTACAAATGCCTTCAATATAAAATAAACTTTTTTTAAAGAAAAACATTTTTTTTTTAATTTTCTTATTTCGGCATATACGATCCCTATCATAAGCTAACTTGGACAGTCATTGCGAATGATAGAATTCGTCCCGCCCAGTTATCTGGCTGCATATTCCCTTCTAACTATATAGTATACAGGCATACATGGTGCACTTCCTGTACACTCCAAGATGGCCGAATTAGTCGCATTCGACACACTGCGCACATTGAGACACTCTCTGACACGACTTCCCGCGCGTACCATCTATCGCGCGCATATTTAAACATCACACGGGGCTTCTAGTCGGGGAGTGCTGATCAGTGGAGATCCGGCGTTTACACGTACTTTGAACAGGTAAGATTGGGATCGCTGGCAGGGAGATTCTACGCTTGCGGGGAAAGAATGCGAACTCCCCATGCGCCTATGCTAATGCCTTCCCCCTTTTTTACATTGAATTCTACCAAGCCTTCACTTTCGGTAGATATACTGTGCCCCCCGCTAGCCTCCGTAACTATGTGGCATTACTCAAATTTTGCAACTTTCTCCTCAAATGTGTTTTTCTCACCTGGGATTAAAATGCCAAATCCGTTTTCGGTGAGTGGGGGCAGTGTTTAGGCTAAGTGCCCAGAGACCCACTTACATTGGGATCCACCCTGTGCTTTGTTCGGTGGCCCGCTATATGCAAATTGTTGAGTTTACTAGTAGATTATGTTTTTGGACGTTTAGTTATAAGGGTTTAAGTGAACTAGTGCAATGACATTGAATGGTTTAATTGACCGCCCTCCAAGTATTCTGTCCGGTGGGCTACCATTCATATGTTGGTACATGACATCATGCGATTTTTCTGATAACTGGTGACATCATTTAGATCGAGGCCGTTGTATTTCTGCAGCCAGCCGGCTGCTGCCGATTGGTTATGTGCTCAGGCTTACTGATTAGGTTCTGTTGCCACTAGGTTCTGATGCCACTAGAAAACCCTTTAACAATAACCAAATCATTATTTAGATTTGTTCTACCATTACACTCTTTTCCATTATGTTACTTTACAGACTTACCAAGGTCTTCAGAACTCTATACATGAAAACTAGAACTGATCTCCACTAAGTGACTACCGCCGCCCTACTAAGTGAGTAAATGCTCATATGCCTCTACCTCATCGCTATTTAGACAACAACGTGACGCTTTTGTTCTTTGGGAAACTATTTCATATAGTATGTTATTAGCACCTTCTGTTATCATAACTAGTACTGCTATTTTTTGCAGTTATCATGTTTGAACCTACATCCTGAACGTCGCTACCGCCTACACTTTAATCAATAGGTAGAGGTACTTTTACCACTAATGTATTTTTAATCTATATTGATCCGTGTGACCCAGTTTTCTGAAAACATTTTTTCGCTCACTCTTTTTCTACTGCATTAGGATTCTTAACACTCCCGTACGATACCGGCCACGCCATACCGATCAAATCATCCTGACAATCAGACCTGTCCATCTTGAGTGAGATTGGTAGGTTCAAGCTTGCATAGTGTTTAACCACATAGCCTAACATGTTGGAAGATTTTAGACCACTCCCATTAGATTGGGTGACATTAAGCGCCAACTAGGATCATCCTCAAAATCCCCACGTCATTACTGAATATATGGGTAGAACTTAGAAAACAGATAACTATAATATGGTTGCAACCTGTTTTGTAAACATCAATGGCGTATAGAGTTAACATGTGATTTTCTGGTCACATGCAATGTTGGGTACTGTCAGTATATCCACCATGATTGTGTATATAGCCTGTAATATCTTCTGTTCTCTTGTGGTTTTTCTAAGGACCCATGTCCTTTTTAAGTGTTTTTCACTTTTGGTTTTAAGGATAAAGCTTATGAGACCTATTGTATATATTTAGGGAAACTGTATATATTTAGTGTAAAATTCAGTCCATTTATTTACTGTAATTTTTATTGCTTCCAGCCTTGAAAAAGCCCCTGTGTGGGCGAAACACGTGTCGGCATTGCAAAGCTGGAGAACTTTTAATGTGCTTAAAATAAAGATTTTTTGAAGAACTACGTACGGTTTTGGATCCATACTTTGAAGCCCCTTTACTTCTCATGAACTTGTGTCTGAAACTGATGAAAAAGTCGTAAAATAACTAATGTGATATGCAGAATTCATTTTGATTCCTGACTTCTCAGAGGGTGCTTGTTGTAACTTGGTTTCTTCCTAAATATTGACACTGGCATTAAGTTGCTTTGTATCACACCCCTGGTGGTGGGTGTTTTACCAGGTTCTTAGTGCACCTCTATCCTTGATATTACACACGTAACTTGATCAGTGAAAATAGTCGTTAACGGAAGGTGCGGACGCTTTTTCTCTCCTTGAGAAACGCTACCACCAACATTGCCGTACTAATGTATTGCGTGCTATACCTGTTGAGCCCCACTCAGGGTGGCGTGTTTGCCGACCAAGCATGGCATAATCGATTTTGCTGCACCTCCTTCGCCCGCCCATAATACTAGGGGTACTATCAACTCCCGGGGTTTTAAGCATTTACGATTACCCCAGTTTGAAATTTAACACTCAGAAATTCGCTTTGTGGTTCTGCTCGAAGTAGCCTGTGTTTAGCCACACCACTTAAAATTCGCCTGGCATTTGTGAACATGTCTACCAGGGAAGATTTTGTTGGTATAAAGGTTAATTTTGAATGATATATAATTGGGGGAGGAGTCTTTATTGTGGATCCATTCAGGATTCTCTGGTGTAACACAGTGCTTAGCCTGGTGATTGATAAAGCGGATTTGATATGTGTTGAGGTCAGGAAAATCATACCCACCCATTGTGTGCTTAAGTACAGCCTGGGTAGCTGTTGGAAACAATGCACCTTTGCTAACGCTAACTTTGTCTACAGGGCACGCCAAGGCAGGTCAATATGGCATTGGCTTCTTTAACACGAACACTCACTTGTTTAGCATTAATCCTAACTCTGATGTAGAGGTGTTTACGCCAGTCCGCATACTGCCAAGTTGCATTTATTCTAACTGTGAAACAAGTTAACCCCTGGTATTTCAAAGAATAGCATGCCTCTTTTTAACTTACTGGAGTAATTGCAGTGACCTATACATAGCTGTCCAAGTTTGAGACTAGGTATGTGTGGCATAGCCTTATATCCAGTCCTTTTACGCGTGACATATAAATGTCTTATGTCTAACACTTCGCCGCATGTTAGAAAACCGAGGACTGAATAGGGATCGGCAGTTGAGCCTATTTAGTAAGATGATGGCCCCTTTTGTGGTAATTGAACCCAGTTGTCATCTAAGTACTTTAAAATAATGATTAACATAAAACGATACTGGAGTTTCCTTTGAGAATACCTGCGTGTCAGTTGCAAGGCAGAACTATCAAATTGAAGTAGGGGCAGCTCCCGGGCCGGCGCGCTATCGTTCTACTCGCGCGGCATGTGGCACTAAGACGCTGTCTCGCTTTAGCTCCCCTTCGCGTCACGCGGCCAGCGGCAAAAAACAGATTTGGGACCGAGACTTTGCCCGAGTGGTGGGCGACCAGCTTCACCCCACGGATGTCCATCCAGTCACATACACGGGAGAAAGGATGCCCATGGTTGGATTCCAGCAGTTCCTGTTAGAGTTCAAAGGACGGCACACCACAACAAAATTGTACGTGGAAAAGAAGGGCCCATCGGTCGTGGGTTGGGCCGACCAAGGAGCGCTCGGCATCCAGTTCAACCCGGGAGCGACACGCAGGTGCTCCTGATGGATGACACCGCCATGCCGTCCTCAATTCAAGCATAATTCCCACGGTCTTCAGCAAACAAATTTAAAAAATGTGCAAGTTCTCCCACAAGATTGTACTTAAAGATGGAGCTAGTCGCCCACAAAGTTAGGAACATCCCGTTAAACTGTTGTGAAGCAGTACAACTGGAACTTAAGCGCTTAGAAGACCGCGGCATAATTGAACCGATCGAAAGCGCCAAGTGGCTTGCACCGTTGGTGGTGGTGGGTAAACCCAAGCGGGAAGATCTGTCTTTGCATTGATCTCCGCGAACTTAACTAAAACATTGTCGTGGACAGGTTTTCATTGCCCAAGATTAATGAACTGCTAGCCCAGACCAAAGGTATCAAGTGGTTCTCTATCATTGACCTCAAAGCCACCTACCACCAAGTACCTCTCCACACGTCATGCCGAAAACTTACATCCTTCATCAAACCCCTTGGATGCTACAGGGCAGACATCTGCCCTTTGGGCTCGCATCCGCTGCATCTGTTTTCCAGAAACTCATGCACAAGCTGTTCCAAAGTGTCCCTGGAGTTCTCTACTTCCAAGATGACATCCTCGTCATGGGGAAATCAAAATCTGAACACAACGACATTTTGCACACCGTCCTACACACGCTTGCAGCTAATTGTCTCATGGACGAATTGTAGAAATACAAATTCGGCCTTCGCAAGGTCACATATCTAGGACATGAAATCAGCGACCCAGGAATTAGCCTTAAATCGGCAAACGTGAAGGCCATCATGTCAGCTCCCTCCCCGAAAACCAAAGACGACATTCCTGGGGCTGGCGGAGTTCTACAGTAAGTTCGTCAAGAACTTTGCTACCAAGACGCATAGCCTACGCCAACCGCTCCAAGAAAAGAATACGTTCGCCTGGTCAGAGAAGACTGAAGCGGAGTTCTTAGCCATCAAACAGGACATCTGCAAGGCGGTTCCCTTACATGGTTTAATTTTTGACAGCTCAGCGTCCAGTATCCTCACCACAGACGCCAGTGACAAGGGACTGGGAGCAGTCCTTGTGCTTATTAGGGTGATTCCAGCCGCTGCTGTTAAATGATGAAGCCAATGCTATAGTTACTTTTGGCTTAATCCTAGTGCAGCTCTTCTCATGCGAAGCCCACCCCTTCCTGAACACGTCACAGGGTGAGGTGGGAAACAGTGAAATATACTGATCCCATTTCACACTGTGACGAGTAGGGAAAAGGGCATCCGGTTTATTGACATGTGGGTTTGGACAGTTTTGGGCTAAAGCCTAAAGCGTCCAGGCTGCAATCAATCAGTGCACATGGCTTTCGTCATAGGGGTTGTGGCCCGCAACAGTGCCACGCAGGGTCAGGGCTGAAGTAAAACAAGCCTGGTAAATCCTGCGGCAAGAGGCACATGCGCACAAACTCATGTGCCTTTTAAAAATGTCTTCATTGCCTGACCCTCGTTTACCAAGAGAGTCATAAACAGCATGATGAGGCATGACGATTGCCTTGCATAAAAAAACATTAAATGAGGGAAAAATTGGGGGCATGTGGCCCCCCCAACACTCTGCTCCGATTAAAGAATCGCCACTGTCTTAAGGTATGTGTAGTACAAGAGTCACTAAGAGAGCCTACCTCAATAGCTAAGTGTTGCCCTGGGTAAAAGCAACGGTGGAGACAGAGAAAGCCTCTAGGGAGGAAGGGGCCGCCAAGGGACCTATACTGAAGGCTTTAAGTGAGGGGGAAAATATAGGCAGAAAGATTATCTGATTTCTTAAATTTTCTGTTAAAATAAAAAGATTGCTACAGAAAGATTTGGAGGCTGCGGGTCCCCAGACCACAGAAGGAGTGACATGGGAGGATAGATGGTTGCCCTACTTAAGGACTTTTATCTATCACCAGCAGGAAGATATTCTTGAGGGGAACATTGGGAAGGCACTCAGGGAGGCCAGGGCTAACTTCGAATTCTGGGGAACCTTGCAGTTATCAGTGGCGGGCCGGGTGGCGCTTCTTAAAATGGTGACCCTACCACGTCTACTATACTTCTTCAGGGCCTTGGCCGATCTGGGTTCCGGCAGCCTATTTTAAACAGCTCATGGCGGTGATCACCTCTTTTCTCTAGGGTAAGGGCAGGCGCAGAGTAGTCCTACTTACACTCATGAGACCCCGAGCGGAAGGGGGGCTGGCATTTCCGGATTATGAAATGTATTACCTAGCAGCCCAGCTTCAGTGGCTCACACAGTGGGTAGCGAGGGCCACCAGAGACGAGGAAGGACCCGAAGAGATGTGGGGTCCTCTCATGGTACTATCCCGCATAGTCCTACGGCTCCCGCTCGGGACCACACCCCTCACCCTGGAGTTTGCCACAGCCCAGAAATGCTGGAACAGGTACCTGCGAAGAATGGCTATAGGGACCCCCTATGCATCTGAAATTCCACTGAGGATGTGCAGGGCCCTACCACATGGGGGCAATTGGCAGAGATTGGAGACCTAAGAACAACAGGGATTAATGACAATGGGGGACATTTATGAGGAGGGAGACTTGATACCATTTGAAGACCTACGGGCCCGATAAGACCTACCAGGCGGTGATTTTCTGCAATACACTGCCCTCACAACAGCCTTCAGAAAACACTGGAATATAGGTCTTACAGAGCCACCCACTTCCATGGGGTGCCAATATGTAGTGATGGCAGCGAGCACCATAAAAGCGGTGACATGTCCCTATAGGCGCATGACACTATAATCCCTATCTCCCATGACAGCTATAAAGCTTAAATGGGAAACAGACATAGGGAGGGACATCCCAGATGGAGCATGGAGCGAGATTGTAGAGATGACCTGGAAAAGTACAAGAAACGCAAGATTTCAATTAGTGCACTTACACATCCTCCACAGAGCATATCTAACACCAGCCTGTTTGCACAAATATTTCCTGGCCCAGCCAGCATCCAGCCCACGATGCACAGTAGCTGAAGCGGATTTTAACATATGCTGTGGGACTGCCCATCTCTTGACCTCTTTTGGGAGGAGGTGACATCCTTGCTGATGGATATAACTGATAGGGACTTACAACCCTCCATGGCACACTGTATCCTACATTGGTTTCCCACACCTCAAAGAATAAAATCACTAGCAAATTTATTGATCTGGGGATCTATTGGCCAAAAGAACTATAACCACCCATTGGAAAGTGAAAACGGATCCTAGTATATATAGGTGGAAGGCAGAATTCCAAAAGTGGGCTGAGTGTGAGGCAATTATCCGATTACAAATTGCACGTAGAACGGACAGTGAGAAGGCGTTGGTGAGGGCGAGAGCCTGTGAGAGGCTAGTCTTGGAACTTATGGCCCCTGAGGATGCAGCTGACGATGCCCTAGCAGAAGGCCCCGAGGCAACCACAGCTTAACAAGCAGTTGGTTTGAACACACTCTACCTTATCCGCCCAGAGCTGCATTCAGCCCTTATGAGGGATGTTTGACCCCATAGTACTTTTGTTGGTCCAGTTGCACAGAACACTCATGGCATTAGCCTCCAGGAGCAGTAGTGAATGCTCCAAATGTGACACGCCTGCGGGGGGTGTTGAGGGAGGGGGGGTGGTTGGGGTAGTCAAATTGGGGTTAGCGTTAGTTGAGTATGGACAGTAGAGCAGCACCCACACATGAAATGCGTCAGTACTGGAAGATCGTGAAGGCCGCAGACAACGGAAAGGACTTATTTGCATAGGCAATCCTGAATGCTTACTAAGAAAACTGGATTATGTTTCTGTACAAGATTGTATCGGCTCTTAACTGTGCTGAATTTGCGAGTTTGCTGTAAAACAATAAAAATTATGTTTAAAAATAATATTAATAAAGGTTTGGAGGCTGCAATGGCTGTAAATTTGATTGGATATGTCTTTCACAATGATAATCTATGAGAAATAATGATCTGAGTGAGCATGTTTGACAGCAACTTTTTAATCGATAATATTCTGTGCACCTACATATTTCTCATCATCCATGTAGATTGTATGCCAATCACGTTGAGACTTTTTGCAAGATTTGTTTCAGGTTGGCTCAGTCTTTCAAGTACTAGCAGGCTTTAGGACAAGAGTGGCTGTCCATGACCTTCTTTGGTGCCACTTGGTCAAGGGCAGAAGGAACCAAAGAGGTAAGGCTAGCCTTCCTGGAGCTGGCAACATTAGAAAGAGTGAGAGGCTTTCTAACAAGGGTACTGGTGAAATCTGTGCTCCTTAATCTTGAGGATGTCCGGTCCACGGAATTTATGGAAGAGGAGAAGCTTGCAAGGATAAAAAAATAACTGATTAGAAGAAGTGGCAAACAAGACGAGGGTGTGAACAGCCATGTGAGTGGGACCTGTGACCATCTCATTAGGAATAATGGAAGAGCAATCCCTTGAAGCAATAGAATCAGCAAGAGTCATTGATAAAGCGATGAAAGAGCCACAAGGCAATAGATGTGACAGCAGATGACTGAGGTTGAACCTTTCGGGGAACGACCTGTATTGCCCTGAATAAAAGCACTGTCCGTCTGTCATTTCTAAGTGTAACTACTACCCAAACTGCTGATTCTCAGTTGGCTGACCTCAGAGCGATGGATGACTGAGCGGGCCTTACTGGGATTCGGAATGGTGTCCTGCAGGTCAATCCATAATTCAACAATGAGTGTTCAACTCACTGAGCCACTCTTTCATCTTTTAATAAAAGTTGTCATGCAGTTGTTGGTAAAATTATCAAGAACTGCTGTAGACATTTGACTGACGCACATTGTTAAACTGTCTGACTAGGCCAGAAGGATTCTCAGCTTATGTACACCTCATAACTCTGAGCTCTATTCATAACTGTTAATTTCCATACACCCAGCTTGCAATGGAGCACCTAGATCTTTAATATCAATGGTATTTGGGTATTTTCAGGTGCAGGGCAAACCTGGGAACCCAACACAGCCTTGGCAATTTCATCGGACCAGCCCCCCCATCTCTCCCTCCCTGGAGACGGGATTGTGCGAGTGTATAGCACTGCTGATTTTGTTACTGGAAGACGATACTGCAGTACTGCAGACAAAAACAGCCCCCCAGTAAGCAAATTCCCACCTCCACTGCAAAACCAGCCCACACCCTTCCAGCCTCCCCGGGACATGCCCTATGCCCACTACGGCTTGTCTGGCCCTGCTCAGGAGATTCCTGAAATTGGAAGTCCATCTTGTAGGGCACAAAATAGAATATTTTTATTGTTTGTTCTCATAAATTCCTGCCTCTGAAGTTAGGTCAGCTTTATCAATATGAGCAGTGAGTAGGACTTGCAGAAATGAAAATTACAAATATGGTGTCCAAGGTCCTGATGTACAAAGCATTTGTATGATCAGAAACACTCTGATTCAGAGCTTGCTGCAGCAAAATGATTTTTGCTTTGTACTATGAACACTGTCAGCCATGCCCAGTTTAAAGACCTTACACTGGCTGCCCATGGAGTAGAGGATTACATTTAAAGCCTTATGTATTGCCCACAAGACCCTCATGGGGAAAGGCCCTCTCATCAACCAGTCCCGTATCTCCGCATATCGTCCGAGGAAATCCCACCTTTCTGCAAGCTTTAATCTAGCCATCATTCCCAAAATCCAAAGGATGCGAAGTGGGTGCCGTTCCTTCTTATACAATACGGCTAAGCTGTGGAACACCCTCCCCCTGCATCTGCGAACTGAGACTTCTCACCTCATCTTCCGAAAGTGTCTCAAAACCTGGCTATTCCAACGCTTCAACAAGTAGCCCCTTCCCTTCGCCTGTTCTTTCTGCCGCTAGCACTGGAATGCCTCAGGGTAGCCATACGCTTAAGAAGTGGTAATTAATAATAATAATAACTAAACCCATTTTAGGATTAAGTACATTTTTCCTGACTCCTAAAATGGATTTGAAAATGGATAAGGAATTGGTGTTTGGAAGTGGCATGTCGTAGGTGTCCCTTCCAAACAGCAATTATTGTCCATATGTATCAATGGTTTAGGAAGAAAGTAGAGGTAGTAAACCAATGAAAAGTGTGTGCCCCCAAGTTGGGGAGGCAACCCATTAATAAAAGGGAATAGGGCCGTGTGGAACTCCTTTTCAGAAAGAAAGGGGTGCCCATTGGATCATTTTCCCCTTTGTGAATGTTAAAAAAGTGGTTTGTAATTTGTGGCCTTCCTCGTGCATATTGATTATTTAGGTCAGATTATGACCCACTAGGATTCAGATTTGTGTGTACCTTTTAGTACATAGGTTAATTTGCAAAATTCCACTCTGGCCATAAAAATGCTGACCACAATAAGCAACAGAATTTTGAGTCTAGTTTTTTCGTACATTTTGTCCCCAGTTATTACACACCCTATGGGCCTCATTTATGAGAAATGACGCATCGTTGCGTGAAAGCAGCGATGCGTCACTTCTCAGTGCGCACTCCTTGCGTCATATTTATAGTATGTTACAGATACAGATACGTCAGTATTTCTGACATACCTGTAGTCGCAAAAGTGACGCATTCCTGGAGTGTGTCACAAAGTGATGCAACTCCAGCAATGTGTACTTTCACATGGGCAAGTCCCATGTTGTTAGTGCCTGCGTCAGTCTTACGTTTGACATGAAGCAGGCGTAAGATTTTGATGCATTAACGGCCAAGAATGGCGCAGTGAAATCTTATAGATTTCACTGCATCACTTCCATGACCCTTTCTTGCGTCAAAACGCCACCCTTGCATACATTATACCTGGCGCAGATATAATGTGGCGCAGGGGTTTACAAAGTGACGCATCTACCTAAATGCTCACTTTGTAAATATGGCGCCACAAGGCGCTTTTTTTACGCCACTGGTGCGTCACAAAAAGTAAAGCACTGGTGGCGTAAAAGTGACGCACAGCCTCATAAATGAGGCCCTAAGAGCTTAGGAACAGCTCAGCGCTTGCTTTTGAAGTCACTTTGTTTTGTGTTCTGGGCACACAAAATCGCACCTGCACCAGGCGACGCATTGACGTCACAGACCACGTCACGTCCTTTTTTTGCCTCTCTAACCCTCTTTGGCATATTCCGGTGAAAAACGCAGTTCCTAAGTTTGACAGATTCAAAAGTTTGGGTAGAATTAAGCAAGTACAAAAGGTAGAGTTACACAAACACTGTTCATATTTCTTTCTGAATAACAGCTTGAATGCGTTCGTGACTCTGTGCGGCGAGATTTCTTACAAACAAAAGCGACAATTACCTCAATCGGAATGTGTGACTTCAAAAGGCGGCGCAGAAAAGAACAACAGGCGAGCGACAATTTGCCCAGCAGCGCGTGAGCTGCAGTTCACTCCCTGCCCAATTTCTCGCAATGATTTCATGGCTGAAGCAGAATGCGCTGTGACGCAGTCGTTTGTGCTCTTGGCGGTCTTTAGAAAAATGTGGCTCCGGTTAATAGCTGTAGCTGCCTCTCATAAGTTAGGCTGGGTGTTGCCAGCTTTTCGGTCTTAAAAGATGTCCCTGGAGGAAGCTGGTCTTCCTGGAACGCCTAAAACTCTAAACATTGGCGTCTTTGAATGTCCGGGCAAATTCTGGCGGTAATTTCTCTGATTTCGGGCATAATTTGTGGTCGAACCATGTGCAGTGCTGCTGGAACTGTTTTCTGAGTTGGGGGGCGGGGAAAGTGGGGGGCCAGTGTCCCTTAGTGCAGTAAAAACATCGGGGGCTTGAGACATCCCTGTGCTACTGATTAAACTAGAGTAACATATGAGCAAGGCCCTTCTAACCGGATTATGCGTGGGCCTCCCAGAGACATTTTTTTGTAAAAGTAGCAGTGCAATTTGACCCAGATATTGTTCTTTATATAGCTAAAAAGTCGAATCATTTTATAGTGAACATATTCAAGCCCAGGAAAGATGATCAGAGGAATGCCTGCAAAGAGTTTAAGCCACTGCCAACAGTGTTGGGAAGCATTACAACCCATAGTTTTGTGCCAACTGTGCCACTCTCTACAGAGGTCCACCTTATGCAAATCAATGTATAGACCCTACTCCTATTAGAAACAGTCCATCCCAAACAGCCAGGAAAGACCTCCCCCAGGAGTGAAGGCAAGAAACCCCAGGCTGTTTTCAGCCATATCACTGAAGTTCAGTGTGTCCTAAGGTACAGCAGACTAGAGACCCACATCTGGGAAAAACCTTGGCCACTTACCGCATTACACACAAAAGTTGATTGGAGGAGGGCTTGCAAATACTCCAAACCACTAGCAATCACTCCATGTAGCCTTCCACCCCATCATTTTCACCCTCTGTGCCATTCTAGACAAAGGACGCCTTATGCAAATCAGTACACTGGCTCTGCTCCTTATGGGAACAGTCCATTCCAAACTGGCTGGCAAGACTATTTGCAATGCTAACCAGATCGATTGCCAGTGGTTTAGACTATGTGCAGGTATCACTCGGTGTTCTTTGATCTTTGTCATATGCATTTTCATTCTAAGCTCTCCTGAATCATTACAGCAAGTGCCACTAAAGTTCAAGTTACAAAATGCCCGCACACAAAGGGAAGTTTTCAGAGTTATTTGTCTGAAGTGAGGATTTCAAATGTGGCTGTAAGAATTTGCAAAAATTGTTTCCTTGTGTCTTGTTAAAGTTTCTGTGCCCAGACTCCCAGACGAGGAGGAAAACCATTTCCGTATGTACAAAGCTTTATTTCGATATAAAATGTCTTAAAAAGCACATTTGCAGTTAAAAATACAATTCATTTTTTAAGAAACATTAAAAAAAGCACTTAGACAGAAATACAACAATAAAAAATCATTAAAACAGTTACAGCTTTGAACAAGGTTAAAAAATGGTTGCCTTATAAGATTAACGTAAGTCTTTCAGTCTGATCACCCACGCCCAACTTAGGAATTTGGCCACCCCACAAGCTGGGTGGTGTTAGGATCTGTCTGCAAAATTCTTAGGGCAGAAGAGTGATTCATGGTCTCAAGCTGGCGGCAAACAGGTTTTAACCATTTCGACCTAGGTTTATTATAAGCGCGACATACAAAGAAAAAGTGTGGGATAGTTTCCCCACTAGGGGTTTGAAGAGAGGGAGGGTCAAGGCTCCTGCAACTGAGAGAAGACTAGTGCCATTTTTTTGTTGAGGTACCTGGGAAGATTTGTAAATGGAGAGAGGAGGTGTTAAAAAGGAGGTACACATTTTTTTGCTAGAATGCATTCAGAATTGGTAGGTCAATTATCAACTCACTGGATGCTGCACACAACATTACTGGAGCCAGGAAGAAAGATACTGAAGAAAAAAGAATTGGTCTGGCTGTTGGAAGAAAAAATATCCTACGATGCCTGACTTCTGCTTGCACCCAGAGACTGGAATTGCTCTCCAAGGGCCTAGTGGTTGGCCTTTTGTTATCTGCTACAACAACACTACATGCAGTGAGCCTCCCGATTCAAAAAAATCATAGCTTGTAAAGATGTACCCAACTATTATTCATGCCCCAAGAATTGGATTTCAAGAACCAAAAAAGGTACAATTTTGGGCCGGGTGAAGTAAAAATTCTACCCTATTGGCAAATCCACCTCAGTGACTACTAAATCCTACTTTGCCCAACTGATGGCTTCAGCAGAAATTTGATGACCACAAGGACGTGGAGATGTCCTCGCTGACTTCCACTTCTTGCCTTGCCCCGCTGGAGGACTTGGAGCTTAAAATATAGACTAAGTCTGATCAAGTCAGAAGGTGAAAACTTTGGGGCAGATTTACAAGCCCCATGCGCCACATTTACCCCGCCGTTGCGTCACTTCTGTGACGCAGGGGCTGCGTACACCATGCAAAATGTTGCGCCTTATTTACAATGTGACGCATCTAGGGAGATGCATCACATTGTAAAGCCCTGCGCCACATGAAACCTGCGTTAGGTTTCATGTGGGTGTTCCAGCGCAGGGTAGGCGTTCCGTCAAATGAACGCCTTCGTAAAAGTGAAGCAGGGAAATCTACAAGATTTCACGGAGTCACTTTTACGTCCATGCTACGTCAAAACCCTGCGCTTGCTTGAAGCAGGCGTAAGGATTGATGCAGCATGTTAGGCATTGGGTGCCCCTCAGCATTGCTGGAGCCGCATCTTGCTTGCAACACAACTCCAGAAATGCGCCGCCCTCGCGCCACAAGATGCGACACGCATCACCCGCTCCGCGCGCCATGGTGCATCGCATTGTAATTGCGACACATTCGTGGTAGCACAGGGAGGGAATTGCGTCTCGCGTCTTTTCTGGCACATCCCTGCTGATTTGCAGAGATGCGCCAGAGCTTGTAAATCAGCCCCTTTGATCGGTGCAACTTTCTTAGCCTACCAGACCGCCACTCATTCATAACTGGTGTGAAGTCACGAATAGGTCATAGTCAAGTGTGACTTCTGATTGGTGCTTTCTCTTTTCAAGGCCCATTTGACCAGAAATTAAACAAGCATTTACAATGCAATGGTTTTGCCTTTGTTAAAGTTAGAGCTATTGGCATTGCTCTTGACATTATTTTTATTTATGTTTTTTTTAAACATAAATACATGGCATTGTCATTTACAATGCCAATAGCTTATTCTCTCGCAAATGACACACACAAACACCCACAGAGAGCCCCCCCCACACACACAGAGCCCCCCCACACACACACCCACACAGAGCCCCCCACACACAAACCCACACAGAGCCCCCCCCACACACAGCCACACAGAGCCCCACCACACACACCCACCCAGAGCCACACACACACCCAGAGCCACACACACACACCCAGAGCCACACACACACACACCCAGATCCACACACACACACACCCAGATCCACACACACACCCACACACCCAGAGCCACACACACACCCAGAGCCACACGCACCCACACACCCAGAGCCACACACCCAGAGCGACACACACCCAGAGCCACACACACCCACACACCCAGAACAACCAAGGTCAGCCTCTTGTGCTAAAGAAATGGCCAGGAAGGACACAATTTCAGATTCTCGAGTGGCTAACTACCAAAAGAATGTTTGGAACTCAGATTAAAATTGCCAGTTCTTCATTTAGCAAGGCCATTCCTAGGAAACAGATCATTCATTGATTTAATAACGAGATGGGTTCTCCAAATATCTATGCATAGAAAGAATAAAGGAACACAGTCTAAAAACAAGCGTTAAAATAATTTGCCAGACACAAATACATGGAAACGGGTATGACATGGCTGTGTGGGATGTAAATGATGGTTGCAGACAGTCAAGGTGCCACAGTTGATCATATGTTCACGGGTACAAAGCAGAAATCAGCCCTTTTACGTCAACAATGGTTTGTTTGCTGAGTCTTGACCTTGCACCCAATGGGAACAGTCCAGCCCGAATTGTGTGTCATTTGCTTTCTCGCCATGACCTCTTCCCTTGACCTCAGTCCCCTATCTGGCCTCTGCCCATGCCGGGCACACTGCCTGTAGTCTCTCACTCCTGCCTCTACGTCTTATGCATTAAAAGCCTCTCATTCACAGCCTGTCATCACTTTGTAACATTCAGTCACACTTGGCAAACCCCGCAGTGAATCTCTGCGCCGCTTCTTGGGACCTCGACTCCAGCCCGGTTCCTTGTCACTAACTCGCGCGCACGTACCTCTTGCGCGTGCACCGGTCCAGGATGAAGAAGCGGCAGAGGTGCAGACGGGCGCAGTCCTGGCCCGGGCACCGTTCCCTCGAGCACGTTTGGATGGCGGACAGCGCCAGCACCAGCCCCCCCGGCTCCAGCAGCAGGAAGCGGGAGGCCTTCTGTCGGAGGATGCTTGTAATGTGCGTCGGTGAGAGGCTGAGGTGCTTCCGGATCTCGGGAACGGCCAGGCACCCGCCGCGCTCACACAACACCTGGGTCAGGAAGGATGAGATGGCAAGGTCGGACATGGAGGGCTGCTTGGCCGAATCTGACTCTGTGCTCTTCTTCCACATGGCGAGGATGAATGACTGAAAGCACGTGTATAGCGCCTCGTACGCCCAGGGTGCTGGTGAGCGCTTCTGAGTTGCGTTATCTAAGGCTGTCAACAGGAGCAGTGCATGTGACAAGTCGCTTCCGAGGCCATCAGTATAAATAACTGCATGCAGCCTGGCATTTCAAAGCCAGTGCGCCTCTCTGAGTAAGAGTGCGGGTCAATCCGCTAGCTTGTGTGGAAAGTATGTCCTGGGTTTTCCGGTGCCACCAGTCACTCGTAGAACTGGTGCTTTTTTTTTTTTTAGATTATCACTGTTTGTCAAATCACTCCTGGAGTTGGTGAACTGAGTGCCGTAGGGAGCGTGCCCGTCACTGTCTAGAATTGGTCTAAACTCAAGAGGCGCCGCAGACGAGTAGGTCACTCCTACAGGTGGTGTACTGTGTGACGCCGGGTGCGTGCCAGTCACTCCCAGAGTTAGTGCACCGGGTACAGCCTGGGCTGCCGGGTGCGTGCCAGTCACTCCTAGAGTTGGTGCACTGAGCACAGCCTGGGTTGCCACGTGCCTGTCAGTCGCTCCTGGAGCTGGGACAGGTCTGCCTTTGGTTTGCCAGGTGCATGCCGGTCACTCTAGACAACAGCTGATGTTCCCGGGAGGCTGGTCGGATACCGGTCACTCTCTCGCTCCTCTCTGTTTGCAGGACGCTCGTGCCTCCGACTGGCTCCCGTTAGTCTGTTGTTTCCCTTCAGTCGTCCTCGCCCTTCCTCTTCTTCTTAGAGCAGACTGAAGAAACCAAACCAAACCAGGGAGGGCAGCAGAGGGCGGGGCAGCGGAGACTGCAGGTGCGATGGAAACAACGCAGAACCTTGGTCTGTCTTATTATCCCCAGTAAAATGCCATTTTCAAATGTTTGTAATTTAAATGAAGTTATTTTGTGTCAGTCCCACGTGCCTTGTGGTGGCAGATCGCCCTATTTATGAAGGGAAAACATCCGTTTGGTTCATCTATGAATCTGTGTGTAGGGGCCATTTTAGTTATTGATAAAATCAAGAACACAGAACAAAGCTGCGGCCAATCGCAAGGCGGCTCCAGCGATGGCGCGGCGGATCGAGAACCAATCCGAGCGCGGCGGCATTGAGGGGGCTCGACCGCCTCAGCCAATGGGAGGGCAGCTCCTTCGTTGTTGCTCATGACGCGGCGGCTCGAGAACCAATCCTAGCGCGGCGGCACTGAGGGGGCTCGACCGCCTCAGCCAATGGGAGGGCAGCTCCTTCGTTCTTGCTCTCCGCGGCCCCGGCGAGGTCCTCAAGTTATTCTCGGCCCCGGGCAGCGGCGGCAATCAGGGAGGCAGCGTTTACACCGTAGTAGGAGGCGGCAATCAGGGAGGCAGCGTTTACACCGTAGTAGGAGGCGGCAGAGCGCTTGGGGTGCCACTAGTGCCTTACCAGATTTGGGGGCGTTCCCGAGAATCGGCTTTCGGCTGACGTAGCGTGACGTAGCCAAAAGCCAAAAATTCTCGGGAACGCCCCCGAATCTGGTCCGGCATTGACGGACAGGCCCGACTTCCAATGACTAGCCTCCATTTATGGAGCAAGCAAATGGAAGACGGGGCGGATTCCAAGCCACATATACCATACTCATTAGATTTTTCCTAGCACATGCGTACTTCGTACGCATTGGCTAGGCAGAACCCAAAAACCATATCAGTGTACATTGAAACACATTTGAAGATGGAGGTACTTCCTAAAAGTGCAAACAGTGTTTGCAAAATATAGTTTCTCTCAGGTTTAATTACAGTAACCTTTTGATCCACAGTAGAGACCAAAGGCTGAAGGAGAAAATAATTTAAAGGGAGAAATATCTGGTCTCTCAAGGTTATCTGGAGGTGCTGTACGAGCCACACCGCCACTTCCAGCGCTCTTGCCCATGTAGGCCTGCGTTATAAGACTGTCCTGCTGCAAAATCACTTTAAGTTGTATACTCCGAATACTATACCAACTAGCTTGACAGCGTTGCAAAAGGTTAGACAATGATATGAGTTGCAATCCTACTATTTGTTCTATCACGATGTTTGCGCTAAACTGTGACACCAATAGAAACCCTAGTTTCAACAGGTAATATCAGAAGCCTTGAAAGGCAGGGTCACCAGCTCCGACTAGAAATACTTGTAATCAAGTTCTGAGCTGAAGTCTAATCCAATGTGCAAAAACATCCTGAGGTCACACTGCACACCTGCTATTGACGTGCTAAGTACCACTTCCAGAAGACTGTTAAGAAGGGAGTACAAGACTCTCTTAAAGGGAGCATGCCTATTTTCATGTATGCAAAATTATCAATCTATAAAAATGCAGTGTTCATGGATAGATCATCACCCAAAATCTTCACTGTCAATTGTTAACTGCAATGCAGATGTTTTGCTCGAATGCATTAAAGCAGTTAATTTTTGCTGTGATGTAATATATTTTACCCAGTTTGATGTTGTCCCTTTTTATTTTCCCTCCAGCCTTCATTCGCCTTGAAAAGCTGCGGTTGCTTGATTCAAGAGGGTGATGGTAGGGATTCATTGTCAGGTGCCCCGTATACAGAAAGAACTGCTTTCCATTATCCCCTTGAATTGACCATTACGCATTACTTAGAGTACAATGTTTTATTGTTCTTCATACAATACAGTGTATTGTGTCATTGCACATTTCCACATGAGCGCTCCTGTGAGGTCCCAGCTCTTATGGCCAAAAGGTTCCATCACATTTTATGTTCCCGGCTTCATTGTAAGCACAGCTAGGGGCTCATAAGGAAGGCTGACAGGGTTCCTCCACATTGCTGCTCATGATTGTAATTTGTAATTTGTAATTTGTAACTGGGTTTTGTATCGCACCAACTCACCGACAGGTCTCAAAGCGACCAAGTACAGCAACAAGAAACAAGATGAGAGTATAGAAGTGTCTGAAGCTAGTAACCAACTACTGAAATATAAATGCGTCTTTGAAGTGTAAAGTCTTCAGGGACCTCCTAAAGTGGAGAAGGTTGGATTCTCTGCGAAGCGCCTCCGGTAGCTTATTCCAGATGATAGGAGCCTGAACTGAAAAGGATCTGCCTCCTTTTGTTGCCAGCTTAAAGCGTGGGCAGGATAGCAGAAAAGAGCCGGACGATCGCAGGGCGCGCTTAGGTTCATATATTTCAAGCCTATCTTTTATATAGGCTGGCGCCTGTCCGTGGATTGCTTTGTGGCAGATGCACATACTCTTGAATTCGACTCTTTGTACTATAGGCAGCCAATGTAGCCTATAAAGCAAGGGGGAGGCATGAGTCCGCCTTGGCACTCCGAATATCAGACGCGCTGCGTCATTCAGAATAACCTGAAGACGGTTGGTTGAATTTTTTGGGAGGCCAAGGTATAACGCATTGCCGTAGTCAATTCTAGACACTATTGTGGCTGAGACAATGGTTCGAAGCATATTCCTTGAGAGTAGGGGGACGAGCTTACGCAGTTGCCTGATCAAATTGGTACAAGAACCAACTACAGCGGACACTTGGTTAGCCATCGAGAGTTCCTGATCGATTTTCATACCGAGGCTCTTAACACTAGGGCACGGTTTTGGAGTAGGTCCAAGTTCTTGTGGCCAAAACAAATCATTCCAGGGAGAGGTGGAGGTTGAGACTACGAGAACTTCCATTTTATCTGGATTGATTTTCAATAAATTGGATGACATCCAGTTTACTGTAAAACGTAATATGTCTTGGGCCATGGACTGAGCCGATGGTGTGTTGTCGATACTCAGCAGCAGCTGAGTATCATCGGCATAGTTAAAAACTTTACAGTTCATGTTTGCCAGGGACTCTATCAATGGCTGTAAATAAAGATTAAATAAGAGTGGAGAGAGCGCAGAACCCTGCGGGACTCCACAGGCTAAGGTACCCAAATCGGAGACCTGATCTGCTAGCTGGATCCTCTGCGTCCTCCCAGATAAGAAGGCTGTTAACCATTTGAGGGCTTGCTCTCCTATCCCGAACCTAGCCAATCTGCCCAGGAGCAGTGCATGGCTGACAGTATCAAACGCCGCTGAAAGATCTAGTAATATCAGGGCGCTTGGTTTTTTACTGTCAGTCATGCATCTGAGCTCATCTAGTACAGACAGCATTACTAGTTCTGTGCTATGGTGGGCACGAAAACCAGCTTGCCGCTCCTGGAGGAGGTGGTGAGATTCCAGGAGGGATGACAGGGATTTTAGCACGTGCTGTTCTAGTACTTTTGACAGAAATGGCAGCTGGGAGATTGGCCTGTAATTCTTCAGGCTGGTTGGATCTGCCCCAGGCTTTTTTATCAGGGGTCTGACGCGTGCCTCTTTAAAGGAAGTTGGTAATGATCCAGTAGCTAGTGAGGTGTTTAGGAGGTCTAAGATCTGATCCTCTAGAATCGGAATTGCTAGTCGAAGGATGTCGGGTGGGCAGAGATCAGCGGGGGAGCCTGACTTGGTGGATGCTACGAGTTGTCTCAGGGTGGTAGGGTCGATTTCGGGGAATCTGGTAAAGATAGGGATTGAGGAGTTTAAAGGAGGCAGTTGTTCGGTATGTGAGACTGGATTGTCTGTCTTGATATCAGACAAGATGGTCGCTACTTTTTCAAGGAAATATCCTTGAAAGGTATCACAGTCGATCAATATGTCTGCCTTTTCCTCCTTCTTACTTAGCTCTTTCAGGATTTGGAAGGTTTCTCTCGGGATGTTTGTAGCGTTATTTATGCGTGTCTCGTAATAATCCTTCTTAGCTGAAACAATAAGCTTTTTATATATTTGAAACAATGTTCTATATGATTCCCTATCGGTATCCTTTTTGGATTTCCTCCAACATCTTTCGAGATAGCGGAGCTTTCTTTTTTGTTCGCGTAGACTTTGGGTGAACCAAGGGGCTCCTTTCTCTGCACCCTTTACTTTTTGTGTCTTTTCGGGGGCTAACCCATCAATTGATTGCCTGAGGGTGGTTATTATCGCATCATACTTTGAGTCAAGGTCAGTACCAACTGGAGGGATTATGGAGTTCTGTTTGTATTTGGGTAGGATTTTGGCCAGGTGATCGGAATTCACTTTTTTCCATTGGCGCACTTTTTTAGTTTTTAAAGGGAGTTTAGTCTGGGAGTTATTTTGCGGTATGTCGTACAGGATTAGGTGGTGATCCGACCAGATACAGGGTGTAATGCTAGTGATGACCGCCTTTGGCATAGAGGACCAGATGAGATCTAAAGTATGGCCTTTTGTGTGGGTTGGAGCTTCCACAAGTTGTGCCAGTCCAAGAGCGGTCATAGTGGTCTGTAATTTCTGGACTAGCGGATCTTGATCGCTTTTATCCCAGTGGACATTAAAGTCACCAGTTACCAAGATGTTTTTGTAACGTGTGCATAAGTCTGATATTATAGGAAAAAAGAGGTCGTTAAACATTGAGATACTTTGGGGTGGACAATACACTGTTAAGATAGTAAGACAGGAGTTGTTCATAATGATTTTTATCCCTAATAGGTCGACGGTATTTATGGTCTCCGATAAGATTTTGGTTACCGTAAGCTGCCTTTTAAAGATCGTTGCTACACCCCCACCTCGGGCCCCCTCTGGTCGATTATGCCAGATCATATCATACCCGCTAGGAAGGGCGGCGATGATATCCGGGGATGAGGCATCACTCAACCAGGTTTCGGTGAGTGTCAGGATATCGATAGTCTCGTCCTGTAGAAGGGTGAAAATTTCCAGGTGGTGTTTCTGCAATGACCTGGTATTAAGGGTAGCTAGCTTTAGGGGGGTGGAAGACTAAAGTTCTTACAGCTAGGAATGTGCAAGATGTTATTTTCCTTAAGAGTGGCACATGTGATAGGAGATAGGGTATACCTGTCAGATTTCAGTGCTAGGAGATCCGCTGAGGTATAGCAGGTGCGTGTGCCAGAGTCCCTAAGCCCTAAGCCCGGTCGTGCGCGGACGGGCGCAGAAGGGCAGGACTCTGGCACGACTCCGGCGCAGGTCCGGCGCGTCCGCTGATCGCGTCCGCTGTGCGAAGCCATCACTGACTGTTTTTATAGCGCTGTCCGCCGCGTCGCCAGCCCAACCCGACCCAAGATGGCCGCCAAAACCGGCTCCCTGCCCTCGGCGTCAACACTCAGCTGAGAGCAGGACTGGAGCTGCAGGGAGGGGGTGAGAAAGAATGATTCTAAAGCGCTACTAAGCGCAGGGGGTGTCAGAGGGTCTGAGCACACCTTTTACTCAGGTGTTCAAACGAAGTTCCAACAAATACTGTGCAATTATAAAACGGCAATTAAAATCAAGGGATAGATAGAGGACCTCCCGGCTTCCGCCTCAGGAGGGGGAGAGTGCGTTTAATGTCAGAAATTACCAGCTCCTCGCCTCAGGCGCCTTTTGTAGCGCTGTCCGCCGCGTCAACAGCCCAACCCGACCCAAGATGGCCGCCAAAACCGGCTCCCTGCCCTCGGCGTCAACACTCAGCCGAGAGCAGGACCGGAGCTGCAGGGAGGGGGTGAGAAAGAATGATTCTAAAGCGCTACTAAGCGCAGGGGGTGTCAGAGGGTCTGAGCACACCTTTTACTCAGGTGTTCAAACGAAGTTCCAACAAATACTGTGCAATTATAAAACGGCAATTAAAATCAAGGGATAGATAGAGGACCTCCCGGCTTCCGCCTCAGGAGGGGGAGAGTGCGTGTAATGTCAGAAATTACCAGCTCCTCGCCACAGGCGCCTTTTGTAGCGCTGTCCGCCGCTTCACCAGCCCAACCCGACCCAAGATGGCCGCCAAAACCGGCTCCCTGCCCTCAGCGTCAACACTCAGCCGAGAGCAGGACCGGAGCTGCAGGGAGGGGGTGAGAAAGAATGATTCTAAAGCGCTACTAAGCGCAGGGGGTGTCAGAGGGTCTGAGCACACCTTTTACTCAGGTGTTCAAACGAAGTTCCAACAAATACTGTGCAATTATAAAACGGCAATTAAAATCAAGGGATAGATAGAGGACCTCCCGGCTTCCGCCTCAGGAGGGGGAGAGTGCGTGTAATGTCAGAAATTACCAGCTCCTTGCCTCAGGCGCCTTTTGTAGCGCTGTCCGCCGCGTCACCAGCCCAACCCGACCCAAGATGGCCGCCAAAACCGGCTCCCTGCCCTCGGCGTCAACACTCAGCCGAGAGCAGGACCGGAGCTGCAGGGAGGGGGTGAGAAAGAATGATTCTAAAGCGCTACTAACCGCAGGGGGTGTCAGAGGGTCTGAGCACACCTTTTACTCAGGTGTTCAAACGAAGTTCCAACAAATACTGTGCAATTATAAAGCGGCAATTAAAATCAAGGGATAGATAGAGGACCTCCCGGCTTCCGCCTCAGGAGGGGGAGAGTGCGTGTAATGTCAGAAATTACCAGCTCCTCGCCTCAGGCGCCTTTTGTAGCGCTGTCCGCCGCGTCACCAGCCCAACCCGACCCAAGATGGCCACCAAAACCGGCTCCCTGCCCTCGGCGTCAACACTCAGCCGAGAGCAGGACCGGAGCTGCAGGGAGGGGGTGAGAAAGAATGATTCTAAAGCGCTACTAAGCGCAGGGGGTGTCAGAGGGTCTGAGCACACCTTTTACTCAGGTGTTCAAACGAAGTTCCAACAAATACTGTGCAATTATAAAACGGCAATTAAAATCAAGGGATAGATAGAGGACCTCCCGGCTTCTGCCTCAGGAGGGGGAGAGTGCGTGTAATGTCAGAAATTACCAGCTCCTCGCCTCAGGCGCCTTTTGTAGCGCTGTCCGCCGCGTCACCAGCCCAACCCGACCCAAGATGGCCGCCAAAAACCGGCTCCCTGCCCTCGGCGTCAACACTCAGCCGAGAGCAGGACCGGAGCTGCAGGGAGGGGGTGAGAAAGAATGATTCTAAAGCGCTACTAAGCGCAGGGGGTGTCAGAGGGTCTGAGCACACCTTTTACTCAGGTGTTCAAACGAAGTTCCAACAAATACTGTGCAATTATAAAACGGCAATTAAAATCAAGGGATAGATAGAGGACCTCCCGGCTTCCGCCTCAGGAGGGGGAGAGTGCGTGTAATGTCAGAAATTGTATGTCACAATATCTAGGTCAATAATCTTGATCTGCACATTTGTTAACCCCACAGTATAGACTACCAGCGTATCCTCAATGTAAGCATCTATAGGGATTGAGAGGTTCATTGAGCAGCAGCAGGCTATGGACACCGATGTAGGCCCGCTAACGTTAACTTTCCAATAATGCATTTGTTAAACATTAGTATTGATTAATTGACATGTTACATAGGAGAAAGTATGTTTTGAGGTCAGAATCATGGCATCTGCACACAAAAAGCATAATACCAGTGCATGACAATTTAAGCATAACATCTATATTCAGAGCCGGACGGGCCATAGCGAGCACCAGGCGTTTCCCCGGAGGGCCGGTGGGGGGGCGGTTTTGGGCTCCTGGGGGCCGTTTTTGTTACCGGGGTTCGGCAATATCGACACCCTATAACAAAATAGGCCAAACCCGGCCCTAGCAAACAGCTCAGCCGCACCGCCCCCTCCCCTCCCGGGGGGGACCGGCCGAGTAGTTTGCGGGTCCGGTTTCTGTTCCCACTCCGGCCCTGTCTATAATAGACAAGTGTTTAGATTCACAGTGCATTAGAAACAATTACAGAATGGCTAATGTGTCTGGCAATGACTGCAGTAAACACCACTTGCTCCTAACATGCACCATGTCTCCACAGAATCAGGAATCGATCTGCCCACTGGAACCCGGTTGGGCCTACGAGTCTTTTTGCTACAGGCAATAATGCAATGTACATTTAACAAAGAAGAAAATAAAGAAAACAAACTATAACAAACCAACATACTAGGATCACATTAGGCTGTTGTTGGCTCTTGCTCCATGCATGCACCCATCCCTCAGTCCCATGCCCCACCACTGCAGGATACATATAGAATAGACAAAAATCAAAAGCCATCCCAGTTACCAAGAACAACAACAGTGCACAACCATGTGATATCATTGTCAAGTTGCTATGTGCGGTATCTGAGTCATGGATTATTCAGGCGGTTACAATTGACCTAGTCCTGTCACTATTTGGGAAATTAGTAACATATGAGTCTTGGTCTGATCATTTTAACTCCGACAGTATCCTGTCCCAATATTGTGCAATGGGATATTTACGCCAACCAGCTATTTCCTCCCTGTGCAGTGCAGTGCTTTCAGCCTCTGCCCATACCACTAGTGAGTTTTACCAAATCTTAAGGGCAGGTGATAAGTTGTTTAGCAAAATAAGACCTAAATATACAAATCTGGAAGTGACGATGTGCTTCTTGGGTCTAGGAAATAAGCCTAATATGCATTCCTCCTTGTGTGCAATTGAGGCCTATCAGTGTAAGCCAGCAGCGCCGTTGTGACTTCTTGCAAGTATGACTGTAGAGTGGGGCAGGATGACAGCATATGTAGTAGATTGGCGTCCACCTGCATGCATCGTGGGCAGGCAGAATTGGTTCATTAAAAATAACTGTTTAGTTTGGGGATAAATATGCTTTGTGTATGATGTAGGTCTGAATAACACGAAATTTGGCATTTCGTGGTATCTGCATGGGGGTGGCCAAGAACCTATCCCGCTCGCCATCTGTCCATGGAGTACTCCATCCTCTTCCCACAGCGTGCGCAGTGATGTAAAGGGTCGTAGAGTGTGGGCTAGCTAGACCTCCATCAACCAATGTATAATGTGACTACCATAACGTGTAAGTACTGGATCAGAAGGTGCATTTAGGTTTGGCGTCCATGTCTCCCCATACCATTGTTAGTGAGCTGATGGTTGAATTATGTAGTAGGAACTGACCTGCCGGCAATTCATACTCAAAAGACAGTCAGTCAAAAGGTATTAGGGTACAATCATCGTACAAATCGCCAAGCGTGGGTATCCCGGCTGTATGCCAGTGTAAGATGAACATGAAGCATGATATCTGTGTGGATAAGAGCTTAGCAATCCACATAGATCTTGTAAGCACTAAAAAGAATTTACAGTACAACACAACATAGTGACCCCCAGAGAAGCCCAGAATCATACTTTTACCACCATTTCAACTGAACTACATAAGAAACTAATATCAAGATATAAACACGATTAATAAAACTAAAATAATAACTTAATGGTCCAGTGACATTTTTGCTGTACCACGCTGGGTACTTCCACATGCCTGGTGTATTTATTGGAACAGCAAAACAAACAAGATGATGGATGGAATGTTGCACAATGGTAAAACATTCACCCCCCGTCACAGATATGGGTTAAATCCATCGTTATTTTGCTCAACAAGCCACCCCAGTTCAGAAATGGCCATATGCAAATCAGTCTTGACCCTGTGCCTCATGGGAACAGTCCAGACCGAACTGCCAAGCCATGTCTTCCCTGGACCGGAATCAAGCATCCTAGGACCGGTTTCTGGCTATCAGCCGTCTTCAGCCAGGATAGCTTGACTCCAGTGGCGCGGTGAGCACGGGACCCTCGTCTGGGCATACCCTTCCCACATATGGGGTGGCTTGTTGAGCAAAATAACTATGGATTAAATCCAGATCTGTGACTGGGGGTGAATGTTTTGCCATTGAGCAACATTCCGTCCATCATCTTGTGTGTTTTGCTGTGGACACCCTATGTGGGAAGGGAATACCCAGACGTGGGTCCCGTGCTCACTAAGCCACTGGAGTCAAGCTATCCTGGCTTGAGACGGCTGATAGCCAGTAACCGGCCCTAGGATGCTTGATACCGGTCCAGGAAAGACATGGCTTGGCAGTTCGGGCTGGACTGTTCCCATGAGGCACAGGGTCAAGACTGATTTGCATATGGCCATGTCTGAACTGGGGCGGCTTGGTGAGCAAAATAACGAAGGATTAAACCCAGATCTGTGACTGGGGTGAATGTTTTGCCATTATGCAACATTCCGTCCAACATCTTGTGTGTTTTGTTATTTATTGGAACACACATGTACTAACAGCAGATTTCAGTATTAAACCACACTAGCTGTGGAAAGATCTGGCGAATAGCTTGAACTGGTCTCTGTCGCTGGTAAATAGCCAACCTGTGTCTCTGATAATGGGACATGGGTTGGATACAGGGGACTTGCAAAATTAATGTTTTGTAAGGTTGATTACTTTTTGCAAGACAACATAAAAGTACTTTAGGAGAGTCGCAAACAGGTCTACTTCAATAATCTAAGGGGCACATGCATCAACCTATTTAGGAAGTGCAAACAGTGCGAATCGGTAAATTCGGCCGTTTGCGCTTCCTAAATACGTTTTTGGGATGCATGAAACAATTTTTCAAAATTCGCTTTTTTTTTTTGCATTTCCTAAAAATGAGAATGCATTTAAGGAATCGCATTTGTGCGATTCCTTAAATGCAATGCATCATTTAAAAAAAAAACGCGAATTTTGAAATAGGAAGTGCAAATTAACACGAGGTTGACCCTCAGGTTAATTTGCAAAATTGTTTGAAAAAGCACAAAAATGCATTTTGAAAAGTGTCATGTTACAGACACACATGTCCTTAGGACATGTGTTTGTGAAACATGCACTGTAAAATACATTTCAGGGATGCAGGGGGGGGGTCCTTTGGACCCCACTCTGCACCCTTGCAATGCATCAACAAATTGTGATTTCCTAAAAAAAGAAATGCAAAACAGCATTGATTCCTATGGGCCTCTAGGCCCATAGGAATCAATGTAATGCCATTCCTTAATTGCGATTCGCAATTAAGGAATCGCAAATTCCGAAATTTAAGAAATCCTAAAAAATGTTAGGATTTCTTGATGCATAGGATTTTGCAATTCCTAAATAGCGATTCCTTACTTTTCGCTATTTAGGAAATGCTAAATCCTACAATGATGCATGTGCCCCTTACTTCCATTAAAAAAAAGGGAACAAACACGTGATTTGGTACCAGGGAGTCAGGTGTGAGAGTATTTCTCATCTTTATTTTAATTCAAATGTAGAGATAGATTATAGATTCGAAAATTATAAAAAGGACAACTTGTTCTAGCAAAAAAGTAACCCTTTCACTGTTTCATCATGCAATATCAGATCATAGCATAGATTATGGGCCAGTGAAAAATCTTCTAGACATATCTAATTTTAAATGATATAGGAAAATGTGTAACATAATGATGCATCCTCCGAGATTGCCCTCCGAGATCGCCCAACAACATTCTTTATGACAAAAAAGATAGAAAGGAAACAAGAGGTCCCCACTGCATGACAGAAGATGATTTTTCATAGCCATCAGGGAAGTTAAACTGTTAAAAATAAGTTATTCATTTGAATTATACCTTATTTTTGACAACTTTCAGTTTGGCTTCTTTGCTATAATTAAAACTTAAAATATAAATCAAACTAATTTCCAATTTACAGAGCGGAGAGATTTGTCTTGAACAAAAAGAACCACTATAATCAAGCTTTTCAGATGTAACTCAGTAATGAATTTGATTCTAGTAAAGACATCTTTCCAATAGTCTATAACTCTTCACAAGCCCACAACATATATGAGAGAGTTTTTTGAGCATGGGGACATCCCCAACAAGTGTCATTAGTCAAAATTCCTCCGAAATGTAGTATTTTTTGTGTAGATGATTCTATTGGTTTCATCAAAGTTTTAACATGCAAAGAATGCAAAGGATTACCAAGCAGGATAAATTACCAACCGGACTGTTGTAGATTTAGACAATTCATCTGACCATGCATTTGCTACCTGTGAGCAATAAGAATGAAACAAGGAAGACTTAAAAAGTTTAAAACACTGTCAGCAGACTCCTACTTCTAAACATGCAGATTAGAGAGGCTAGATCAACACTTTCACCTTTTCCTGTTATGTTATCTATATTTTTATAGCTCCCTAATCACCTGTGAGGGTATCCCGGCGCTCGTAGCAGGTTTGTGGAGCTAGCTTAGTCTTCAGCTTCTAGTGGAAGTCAAGAAGTAAGGAGGAGGCTTTGATGTGTTATGGGAGGTCTTCCCAGGCTTTAAACACCAAGTATGAGAAAGTGCAACCCCCTGCCCTGCTTTTTTGTATGCACAAGGTGTGCTAATGAGCGTCCACCAGAGCAGAGATGTCTGTAAGGTTAGTGGAAATGAATGCAGCTATTCAGGTAAGCAGGGCTGGTGTTGTGGAGTGCTTCAGAGGTGTGGGTGAGGAGTTTGAAGTGTGCACGCATGTGTATCAAAAATCAGTGGAGATGTAGTGCGATGTAGGCTTGGTGTGAGAGGTTGAGGACTAGTCCAACTGCGGCCTCACGCAAATCCAAAATGGAGAAACCCATCTCCCTTTGTGGAGGTGTGGCCAGGGCAATGAGCGGTCTCCTCCTCCTTGGTCACTCCACACCACTGGGTGTGGTCAGCCTGACTGGGGGTACAATACAGCAGGCTGGTGCAGGTGTGCGCTGCATTAGTATGTGACAGTGGAGACCACTTTAAAGTAAATTAAGTCCCTTGGCACTGCCCAACTATTCTTCCTGTGAGAAGAATAAAACACCTACCCACACCCAGGCTTCAGTTTTCACACATCATCAGGGCTATTCACCAGCTTGGTGACAGTTGGAGGCTAATGTAAATTAGCATCCAGGTGCTGCAGGCAGGGAAAAGGTAACTTTCTAAAAGTCCCTTTTCGTTAAGATGTATTGAAAATCTAACTTTGGCATTGAGGTGGGTTTCAACAAATATTAAAAATAGTCCTTGAATTATATTTCTTGTAGGTCTCTCCCCTGAGATAGGACAACTAGGGGCCTGATTTAGATGTCGACGGACAGGTTACTGTGTCACAAAGGGGACGGATATCCCATCCGCTGATATATAAATCCCATTATGTCCTATGGGATTTATATAAATATAAATCCCATTATATGCTATAGGATTTATATTTCGGCATACAAGATATCCGTCATTGTTGTGACAGAGTAGCCCGTCCGCTGAGATCTTAATCAGGTCCAAGTATTTAATATTGCTTCTAAGAGTTTCTCTGTGGTCGAGCCAGCTTTCCTACAGTGAAAATAGTTTTTGGGTGCGACTCACTGTAAGTAGGGGTGGGCGGAATTTGCGAAATTTAGTTTTGCGAATTATCGCGACATTGCTCAAAATTTCTGTAAGCAAGCGGAACTTTTACGAAGATGCGGAGATTGCTATTCCCGCCCGTTCGCGATGTGTTTTTGCGTGCTCACAGGGAAATATATCTCCAACTTGCCCATGCGGTTGCTAATAGGCACAGCCATCTTGCTCGCGCTGCTTATTTCCTGTTCATGATTGCAAACTCGCGCGGGATAGTGCGACCGGCTTCCTACAATCCGACATCTCGTGGCGCACGCAAACAGATAGGAAAACTCATCGGTGAACGCAGGGACCCGGTAAGTTGCTACCGCGCGCACGAGAACGCATTTATGGAGCGCGAAACAAGAAAATACTTCTGTTTCACTGCAGATTGTAAAAGTTTTGACATTTTGGTGCTCTCTGCGGAACTCGAAAATGTTAAAATATCGCAAATTCCACGAGCGGAACGAAATTTACCGCCGAGGCCTAACTGTAAGAACATGTTGTCTTTAAATTTCAACATGTCCTACTTTTAAAGACCATGCACCCTGTCTTGGGGGCTGCATGACCTACAATGAGGGGACTTGTTAATATTGAAAAGCAAGTTTTTCTTCTTTCAAAAAAAGTTCATTTTAGTAGGTCAGCTTTCAGTGTTAAACTGCATCTACCATGCTGCTGTGGCAAGCATGGAGTCTTGTTTGCCTGGTCGGACTAATGGATGGAACTGTTTTGCTGTATTCCCTGGGTGACCTGGGGTGTTGTGACCCCAAATGCTTTATTGGATACAGTGGGTGTGGTGTTCTTAATGGGCCTCTTCTGTCTGCAGCTTGGCAGGCAAAAGCACATGATCAACATAAAAGGGTGGGTGGTTAAGTGAGTGAAAGGAAGGATGGATGGATGGATGAGTGACTGAACGGGTGGATGGAGAAATGGCAGGATGAATGAGTGAAAGGTTTGGTTGTAAGAATGGATGAGTGCAAGATTGGATGGATGAATAGATGGCTGAATGGTGCATGGATGAGTGAATAGGTGGATGGCTGAGTGAAAGAGTTGATGGAGGGCTGAGTGAAAGGGTTTTCTTCTTTCAAAAAAAGTTCATTTTAATAGGTCAGCTTTCAGTGTTAAACTGCATCTACCATGCTGCTGTGGCAAGCATGGAGTCTTGTTTGCCTGGTCAGACTAATGGATGGAACTGTTTTGCTGTGTTCCCTGGGTGACCTGGGGTGTCGTGACCCCAAATGCTTTATTGGATACAGTGGGTGTGGTGTTCTTAATGGGCCTCTTCTGTCTCCAGCTTGGCAGGCAAAAGCACATGATCAACATAAAAGGGTGGGTGGTTAAGTGAGTGAAAGGAAGGATGGATGGATGGATGAGTGACTGAAAGGGTGGATGGAGAAATGGCAGGATGAATGAGTGAAAGGTTTGGTTGTAAGAATGGATGAGTGCAAGATTGGATGGATGAATAGATGGATGAATGGTGGATGGATGAGTGAAAAGATGGATGGCTGAGTGAAAGAGTTGATGGAGGGCTGAGTGAAAGGGTGGATGTATGAGTGGGTGGATTGTTGAGTGCAAATGTGGATGGTTGGGTGAATTAGTGCAAGGGTGGATGGATGGATGAGTGAAAGGGTGGATGGATGAGAGAAAGGGTAGATAGATGGCTGAGTGAAAGGGTAGATGATGGGTGAGTGGATGGGTGAGTAGGTATGGATGGGTGGATGGTTATATGAATGGATTGATGTGTGGATGAGTGTATGGATCAATGAAGGGTGGATGGATGGATTAGTGAAAGAGTGGATGGGTAGATTAATGAAAGGGAGGACGGTTGGTGTGAAATGGTGGATAAATGGAAGAGCAACAAAGTGGATGGATGGCTGAAGGGATGGATGAGTGAGAAAAAGGATGGATTGATGAGTGAAAGACTAAATGGATGTGTGGATGGATGGATGAGTGGATAAATGAATGGATGGAAGGAAGGGTAGATGGATGGATGAGTGAAACGATGGGTAGCTGAGTGAAAGGGTAGGTGAATGAGTGAAAGGGATGATGGATGAGTGCAGGAAAGGGTGATTGTATTGGTGAGCAAAAGGATGGATGGATGAAAGGAATGATGGAGGCATAAATGGCTGAAAGGATGGATGGATGCATAAATGGCTAAAAGGGTGGATGGATAGATGGATGGATGGATGGATGGATAGGTTTGATGGATATGTTATGAGACGAATGTAAAGGTGCAGATAATGAATAGGTGGATGGATGGACAGATTGGTGAAAGACTGAAAAATGGATGAAAGAATGAATGGATTACAGAATATAACGGTGAAATGGTGGATATCAGGGCGTGGATGGAAGGATGATGGATAGATGCTTGGATGGAAGAGACAAGAGAGCTTTTCTGTTTGGGTTGCAATGACTTGTTCTGCTTGCTTGGTGTCTTAGGAGCTTAAGTTCAAAGTGGGGGGTATTTTTATTTTGTGGCTCCTCCCTTGTGTGTGACAACCAACTTTCCATGTTATTGTGTACTTTAGACACCATATACTATGGACGTATAGGGAAGTTAAATATGCCAATTAGCTGTAAGCCAATTCAACATGTTTTAGAGGTCAGAACACGTGCACTGGGGCCTGGTTATCAGTGTTCCAGTACATAAAAAGCAGCAGCACTAGGGCGTGACCACGCAAAAGCAGGAACTTTCTCTCGAAAGGTGTACTGATACTAGTGCTGTCTGTGTAACAAGAGATCTTAACTTTGCTACATGGGTGTAAGAAGTTGTTTTCCATCTTCTACTATTGGAAGTCCTTCAGGTGCAGTAACCTGATTTATATTTAGAACAGGCGCGGATACAAATGTCTAATTCCATGCATGATGCGGCCCAGAGGTTAGGTTTTCTAATCCTCTTTAAAAAGTTTAGGCTTAATGCCAATTTAGCACCGGGAGGTAGGATACCTCGTGGACTGTAGCCCATGAACCACATAAGCATTACATGAGGATGTTGTATTCTGGGGAATGATGAATTCTGTAAGTCTTCACTTGATTCTTTTCAGTTAGTATGCTCCAAATCTCTTTTTACCACGAGTAGACACACACAAAAATGGTTCAAAAGAGAATGTTTTAATATTTTATTAAAAACAATGTCTAATGCTAGTACATAAAATGTGTATGCTTGTAACTATGGAAATGAATAAAACAGTGCCAATTAAAAAGATTAATAAATGGAATATTAAGATCAATTCCAACACTTTATCTTGTAACATTCTAATCTCTTGCATTAAAATAGGGAGTCTATCTCTATACTGCAACCAATCCCTTATTTCCTTTAGCTAAGCGTTCTTAGCACTAAAAAGGCATGTGCTGGCTTCTAAGATTGCCTCTTACCTGCTTACCTTAAAAGAACAGCAGAAGTGTTGGTCTACGTGTTAGACCTGTCAGCTCTTGCTGTGGTTTCCCCAGTATTTTTGCTTCTGACCTCCTGTTTTCGATCCATTGTTGAATTTCGTTTTTACCGGTGTTTGGACTATGGACACTTTTCCACTGCTGAGTGGTGATAAGTGCAAGTGATTTCTGTTTAAAACATGATGGTAATTGTTTTTTCTTGATTGGCATATTCAATTGACCAGTTAGTCCCTAGCACAGTACACCAGGGGTGCCTAGGGCCTATAAATCAAATGCTAATAGTGGGCCAACAGCACTAATTGTGCCATCCACATGAGTTACTTTGCAAACTTGCCACAGGCCTGCTCCTGCAGTGTCTGTATGCACAGTTTAAACTGCCATGTCGACCTGGCAAGTGCTCCCACTGGCTAGGCCCAAATCTTTCCTTTTATTACATGTAAGGCAGCCGTAAGGTAGGCCCAAGGTACCATGCTCCAGTCTAGTTAAAAGGTAGGACATGTACTGCTGTGTTTTACATGTCCTGGTAGAGAAATACTGCACATGTTTGACCACAGCAAGATCTAACTCTCCCACAGGTTAGCATTGGAGCTGCCTTTTAACATCTTAAAAGTGTATCTTTCAATTGGGACCTGCTAGAAAACTTGAGTTTGGGGTCTCTGGGCTCTCAGTTTAGATAAACATATTTTAATAAAGTTGGTTTTTAAATTGTAGGTCTGAAAATGTCATTTTTAGAAAGTTGCCATTTTCCTACTTTAACCATTCTGTGCCTCTGCCTGTTTCTGCTGAATACATGTTGGGGTTAGGATGACAGTTGGGTTGTTTGTGCATTCACTCTAGACCGTCACACAAAGGGAGCTGAGGTGTGCCCTGCATATCCTGATGGCCCACCATCAGGCTGATGGGCCTTTGTGAGCTAGAGTGGTGGGAGGAGTTGTCACTGACACCTGAATAGGGCTGTGCCTGTACTTGCACAAAGAAGTCTCCACCCCTGTAGTATATCTGGAGCAAGGTCAGGGATAAGCATGGTCCTATGCACTACAAAGGCTGTCCTTTGAAGTTTGCCTACTTTAAAGACTAAAATGGGTATCAGTACTGAACCTGTGACCCCATATCCTCAGAACACTTCTGGCTTGAGGACATTCTGCCAGAAGAAGAGCTGGACAGCTGTCAAGGGACTGCCACTTTGCTGGTTACTTTGCTTGTGTTCCCCTGCTACTTTGATATTTCTGTCCTGAGAGTGAAAGGACAGGACTTTGCTTTCTGTAATCTGCTTCCAAGATTCTCCAAGGGCTTCAGTTGAACTTGTCTCCGATTATGAAGTCTCAGGGCCATCAGAGAGAGTCCTGATTTGCCAGGTGATGCAAAATCCAGTTCCTGGGCCCTTGGAAGTAAATTCTGGTGATTTTAAGGAGTCAACCCATGTATCGATTCTTAGTATCATTCCAAATCGAGACATCGCTGCAAACCTAGATGCATCGCTGCTGCCAGCACTGGAGTGTGGTCCCCACTTGACACAATGACCGCTGCTTATCGGCTTATAGGGGAGGCCCCAGCTTTCTGTCGCAGGGTTTCAGAAGAACTGCTGCTGCGTGAGTTTCGAGCACCACATCACCGAAGTCGTGACGCACCACTCAGCGCCTGCTTCATCTCTCCGACGCGGCACCTGCTTCATCACTGTGGAACTGATGCAATGCAACTGGACTTTCAACGCATCATCCCTGGGTGACGATTTCTTCATCAACACCGCACAGCAGTAAGGAACCAATGCATTGTGTCCGCAAACAATGCATCACCTCCCCTGCTACAGTAAGGAACTGAAGCATCACCTCCTCTGCCTAGCAGTAAGGAACTGATGCCTCACCTTACCTGTAGCAGTAAAGAACCGCTGCATCAACTGCTTTTTTGATTCTACATCTCCTCTGCACTTCAATTTTAGAAGTATCTAAGGTACTTCATCTTAAACACGCGGATCCATTGATTTCTATGGACTTAACTTGCTTAATCTTTTCATAATGATATTTTGACTTGTGTATGTTGGATATTTGTCATTTTGGTCTTGTTTTATTCAGAGTAATATTGGCTATTTTTCTAAATTGCTGTGGACTCCTTTTGTAGTGTTTTCACTGTGTTATTGTGCTTGTGTCTTTGTGTACAAATACTTTACGCATTGCCTCTGGAATAATACAGAATCAATATATATCCTGAGCTAAAAACAACACAGGAGGTTAGTACAATCAATCACAAGTCGAGTAGTCTTCGTTTCTTCGTTTATTCAAAAATGATCTTCCCAACACAGTCTAGCCGCCAACACGTGTTTCGTCTATAGTGGTACTGGCCACAGACTTCTTCAGGGTTTAAATTTAGGAAAATTCACAGTTCAGTGTATCGAAATTCTTGTACGGACTCCAGCGTCATGGAAGTACCCAAATAACCTAATAACTAGAACCGAGTATGGTCCAACACGAGGTGCAAAAAACGGCGTATTTTGCACTCGGTTCTAGTTATTAGGTTATTTGGGTACTTCCTTGATGCTGGAGTCCGTACAAGAATTTTGATACACTGAACTGTGAATTTTCCTAAATTAAACTCTGAAGAAGTCTGTGGCTAGTACCACTATAGACGAAACACGTGTTGGCGGCTAGACTGTGTTGGGAAGATCATTTTTGAATAAATGAAGAAACAAATACTACTCGACTTGTGATTGATCGTATAACCTCATGTGTTGTTTTTAGCTCAGGATATATCTTGATTCTGTATTATACATGGTACTGATTTATCATTATCGGTTTGGTTGTTGGTGGATGGCCATCACCTTATCCTTTGAGCTTGTCTTATTGTATATATAGAGATTTTCTTGTCACAACTCAGCGCAATTATCGCCCAGCCATCCGACTCTGTTTTTGTTGCCTCTGGAATAAGCCTGACTGCTCTGTGCCAGGCTACGAGGGGGTGAGCAGGGCTTATCTTAGTTGTGTGACTCCCTTACCCTGACTAGAGTAAGGGTCCCTACTTGAACAGGGACCCCATTTCTAACAGTCTATGTGAAGAAGGTAGTGTCTATGTCTGCTATGTAGCTAAAGAGGCCTAGCAAGCTTATAATGTCAAGCTGACTCCGAAATGCCTCCCTATGGCCTTCATGAAGATAGTTTACAGCTTCCACTTGCTTGATCTGGGAGTCCCCCAACAAGCGGAAGATTTCGTCTCTGCCTTCTATTTGTCTGCTCCCAGGTGAAATACACTTTTCTCATTATTTTGAAAAGGCTAGGCCTTGAATCGAATGATGACAAATGCAAGATTAATCTTCTTGCACTTTCATTTAAATCTATAAAGCTTTTTAAACCATGTGAATAGATACATGAATTGTTGCTGAACCATCAATCTATAATAAAGAAAATGTTACATGGTATCTACGTGTAAACGATGTTAAATGCAACATGTGTATAAATGAGAAAATATGCATTCAAGTAAATGAATATATTGCATATATGAAATGAAGTGGGTGCATAAGAAGAAATTGCAAAGATTACATCAGCATTTTATTACTGATTCATAATGATGAAATAGTATATCAGCCATTAAAGCCATCATGCACAATTCGCAAAGCAGGGCTTCAAATGACGAATATTTACTCCATTGAGATTCCTCAAATATTTGGAGCACATTTCCATTTTTTATGGGGCTCTCAAATGATCCCATAGGAAAAAAAGGAAATGTACTACAGTCTTATATAACACCTGCTCATAAAAGATAGGCATGCAAATTTTTCACCAGGTAGAAAATTCTGCATCTGTATATGTTTCACTATGGCAAATATGCATGGGCGTAGGAGACACTAAATTTCTGGGGGGGACAGGGACAACCTTGTGGACTTTTCAGTGACCCTATACAAATCGCCCATTGTGCGAGACCGTACGCGCGTTAAACGTATACAATCGCATAGTTATGAAGAGAAATATTGAGAAAGGCAGGCAAGTAGTCACAGTCTGCAAGTATGCTTTATTTTTATTTACATTCACAATAAAGACCAAATGGGAAAAAAATATGTATATGAATCTTGCATCTTCATGCACCAAGAAAACAAAGGCGGGACAAAAAAAGGATTAATAAACTAAACGCTCTTAGCGACATTCCTACATCTCAAATGCAATCGGACAAATTAGAAATAGTTGTTCTTGCTGCAGGAATCTGTTTTAAAATTATGAACTTTATTTTGAAAAGCCAAATAATTTCTTGCGCCGTTCATTGCAGAGTCCATCATCTCTCTTATGTTGCTGCAAAGTGGAGGGCCCTTTGCAAAGGTTGACTGGTCACCTTTCTCATTGCTGCATTTGTATGTTACACTGGTACTAACGAGGCAAAATCTTTGCAGAGACTGGAGGTATGTGTAAAAATGTCAAAATTCACTGGAAGTAACTTATTCCTTAAATTATTAATTGTTCCCCTAAATTAAGAATTTTAACCAAAACTAAAGTCATGTGTTTTTCACATGTCTTATAAAAACACATGTAATATGTGTCACAGAACATATCCAATCACAACAGGATTTTGGTTTTCTGGATCATTCTATTTTTTCATGTCAGCTGATTTCATTGCTGTTTTAGTAGTAGTAATTCGCACCCCCCCCCCTTCCCAGACGATGTCACTGTCATGTCATACCTGTGAAATAAGACCAATTAAGTACGGAATGGCAAGTTTCACTGTTGTCTAAGCTGCATGCCAATACATTTAGTTCACAGCAGCACCAACCCACATGGCTGGGCTTCACCTTTGAGGCTTTTGGATACAACGCAAGGGTGGGCAAAGGGACTAAAGTGATGAGCTCAAGAAAAAAGGCCAGATACCAAGGAACAGGAAAAAGTGGCTGAATACCAGCACAGTCCCACTTTCCTTTGCAGTGTAGAGTGTTGCAGTGACGAACAGCCTACAATAACGCCAGTGTCTGTGATGTGGGGGGCTGCTTGTATTCATGGGTCTGTGCTGAGCACCCCCAGCTGCTCAGAGGCCCCAGCTGACGTGGTGTTATGTACTGGAGTCTGTCACCAGGCAATGTCGGGCCTAGACAGGCTGAAAGACATGAAACCTATTGAGTGCAGTGCATTGAAGGGTGAATGATGTCTGTGTAAGTGCAGGGTGAGCAGTGTGCCTGTGTGAGTCCTGGGTGAGTGATGTCTGTATGAGCGCAGGGTCAGCAGTGTGCCTGTGTGAGTGATGTCTGTGACAGTGCAGAGTCGGTGATGTCTGTGTGAGCGCAGGGTGAGCAGTGTGCCTGTGTGAGTCCAGGGTGAGTGATGTCTGTGTGAGTATAGGGTGAGCAGTGTGCTTGTGTGATTCCTGGGTGAGTGATGTCTGTGTGAGCGCAGGGTCAGCAGTGTGCCTGTGTGAGTGATGTCTGTGACAGTGCAGGGCCGGTGATGTTTGTGTGAGCGCAGGGTGAGCAGTGTGCCTGTGTGAGTCCAGGGTGAGTGATGTCTGTGTGAGTATAGGGTGAGCAGTGTGCTTGTGTGATTCCTGGGTGAGTGATGTCTGTGTGAGCGCAGGGTCAGCAGTGTGCCTGTGTGAGTGATGTCTGTGACAGTGCAGGGTCGGTGATGTTTGTGTGAGCGCAGGGTGAGCAGTGTGCCTGTGTGAGTCCAGGGTGAGTGATGTCTGTGACAGTGCAGAGTTGGTGATGTCTGTGGAAGCGCAGGGTGAGCAGTGTGCCTGTGTGAGTCCAGGGTGAGTGATGTCTGTGTGAGTGCAGGTTGAGCAGTGTGCCTGTGTGAGTCCAGAGTGAGTGATGTGGATGGGTGAATGTTGGCTTAGTGATGTGTCAGGGAAGGGTGAGTAATGGGGCTATGAGTGCAGTGTGACTGTGCCTATGCGAATGCAGGGAGAGAGATGTATCTGTGCAAGTGCAAAGAGACTTGTCTGGCTACTCCCAGAGATGTATTGGCCAAGATACCTCTTTCTCAAATGTGCTTAAGAATGCACCATTTGCCCACTCTTTTTTCAAAATGTTCTCGTGGGAGAACCCCCGAATCCCCCAAAGGTGGTTGGGTCTTGCTCGCTGCGCGCGCTCATCACAGTGCAGTATTTACGTCGCACCACTTTCAAATGTCACCAGCCGCCCCTGCCTTTTAAATGAAAATACACTATGAAAATTACAGTGTAGGCATAAGGTGATCACATATCATTTCACACACTGACAAATCTGAATACACAATATCAATGTCTAGCACCATCCCCTAAATGAATATAAAAAAAAAACTTTTGACCTAATGTCAGATGTGTCACTACGAATCTAGTTATACTGAAAACATTGACAGTCTTAACTATCACAGTAGTTTAAGGAAGAAAGTCTTGAAAATTTCCAAAAGGCTTCCTCAGAGTTCTTAAAGAACACTACAGCACGTCAACACAGAGAATTATATAAGTGTCCAATCTGCGGCTGGGCTGCGCCGCGCCGGGACCGAGAAGAGACCTGTACCTGGTGTGCCCAGAGAACCAAAGGTGTGTGCGGAGCTGCGACTGTGTGAGGTGACCTGGGGCCGCGATGTATACACTCACTGCACTGACTGCATGCCAAGAACAACAGTGCGGGACGCTGCTCACAAATGGACAGTGCCAAGAATGACAGAACAGAAGATAGCGCTAGCAACCCCAGCCTATGCGTTAAAAACACACGAATGTCCATTTTCGCACAACAATCTCCAAAATCTTTCCCCATCTGCCTACCTCGCAGATATTTCATTCACCCCTTCAAAGCCCTGTAAGCAGCCGTCTGATTAATTCCCAGTCCTTATGAGGTTAGACTTCTCATGCCCGCGCTCATAAAACTAAATCTACTTTGTAAGCCTCATTCAGATAATTAGAAAAGTATCACATTTAAGCAAGAATATTGAGCCACAATGCCCGTGAATAGCCGAATTTAGAGACCGGCCGGCAAACACTAGTCCGCTGTGACATTTACACAATTCCAATCTAATCATTACAGAAACACAGCGTGAAAGGGCCCCTTGTTATCGGGAGTTATTCAAAGTGTGGAATTAAGACAGAACATACATGGGCACAATTTAAACTAAATGCGACGAGGAGAGGGCTTTCACGCACTATAAATAAAAAAAATAAAAAAGCAGCACTGGCAGCAGAGGTGAGGGCGAGGCAGAGCCGAGGCTCAGGCTGCACTCCAGACTCCACTCAGTCACAACTTGTAAACCCCACACCCCCACCACTTTCAGTGGCGTAACGAAACTGGAGGGGGCCCCCCTGCAAAGTACATAGAGGGGGCCCCCCACGCATCACTGCCAAGGTGCTAGGTTGCTTATGTGTGACATTTCAATGGCTGAAGTGTGCTTATGCGTGACTTTGCAGTGCCTTATGTGTGACAGGTTGAGTGACACTTTATCGCAGGTCAAAGTAGCTGTGCCTGTGTAATAATGTTAATTTCAGAATGTCCTGAGAAACCCTGAAAGAGTGGAGTAAAGGCGTATGTAGGTAGGAATGTGCTTGTTTCCTGCAAAAGGGACAAAGCCTGGTGAGTGTTGCATGTGTCCCAGTCTAAATTATAAAAAATATAAGAAAATACCCCAAGTAGCAGGCTGGCTACACAGGGATTTTGCCAGGATACAACATCTGTAGTAAGCTCTGGTGTCACCATGTGCTGAGTTCAGCCACACATACCTGCAGTAAAAAAACACAGCAAGGCTGAGACTGTAACAGCTAGGGGATGGTATGACCAAGACATTACAAACACAAGGAGATGATGGACAGAGCACTGAAACATTTCAGACACTCACCCCCAGTCACAGATCTGGGTTGAATCCATCATCGTTCTTTAGCACACTTCGCCACCCCAGTTCAGAGCCAGCCATATGCAAATCAGTCTTAACCCTGTGTGTCATGGGAACTGTCCAGACCAAACTGCCAAGCCATGTCTTCCTTGGACCGGAATCAAGCATCCTGGGACCGATTTCAGGGTAACACCCCTCATCAGCCAGGCTAGCTTGAATCCAGTGGCAAAGTGAGCAAAGGACCCACGTCTCGGCATACCCGTCCCATTCGGGGTGACAAATACAAAAAGAACAATTGATGGACAGAATACAGAAACAATGTCAGACGTGGGTCCCATGCTCTCCATGCCACTGGAGTGGAGCTATCCTGGCTGAAGGGGGGTGAAACCCCGAAACTGGTCCTAGGTTGCTTGTTTCCAGTCCTAGGAATCCACCCACTGTCATCTCTCATTCACAAACAAACTGGTTGTGTTAATAATGACGTCTTTTTTCAGGCAATGTAGTTAAATATATAAGGGTAGCACTATAACTGCCTTTCCAATTTCTGCCTCCTTTCCCACCACATACTGGAAGTCATCCACCACCATCCATATCTGGGCTCCCCATCCTCTCTCTCCTCCAGCGAGTCTGTATCTTCATGCCCAGTGTGTCAGCCATTCAGACCTGGTGCTTTGGTGAGGAGTCAGCACTTTTATCGCATGAACAAAGTAAATAAACTCTTGAATCTTGCCTCTACAAAGTTGATTGGGGAGACCGAGCCAAAGGGACAGAAATAAAACAGAAGCACTCCATGAAGGACTACAAATCCTAGTGTGTGAGTGAATTCTATGTTTGATCCTTTTTCTATCATTTCTTATTGCCTCAACGAACACATTAAACAAAATGGTAAAAGAAATCTAGCAATAATTGGGGTACATTAGTCCAATCACAGGCTTTTGCCCCAGTGCCACAGCACCTGCTGCACTGATTATCGATGGGCCTGCTCCTTCCTGCAGAATCCAATGATACTGGCCTATGGCCTAGTTGTGTGCGACACAAGTGATATTTGGCAACACCAAGAGAACCCTCATCCCGTGATTTCGGAAACCTTAACCCCTCCTGCCCAGATATCGGATAATTCCTGTCCATTTCATTGGCGCTCTTTTTGACTCACCCTCATATGCAATAAATACATTGAAGTTTCATTGAAACAACTAGGAGTTTCCCTCAAAACTAGAAAGCCCAGAAGGGTTTGTTGTATGTTTGTGACATGGGTTATTACATCAATGTATCTTGTGGTTTCCCTCTCTGCCAAAGCCACAGAACTTTACAGAATGTATTTTACATACGTCACGGTTACAGAGCAGTCCTGGATGTTATCGGCTTGATGAGGATGAGTAGCAGAGACAGCCCCGCTGACATCTGAGCCTGTTTATTGTACATTTGATAAAAAATATCCACAAAAGGCACGCACGGTCCTGCATCACCACAGTCCTCCTTACCCCACAAACACCCATTGGAGTTTACAGATACAACATGCAGAATCTTTGTGTTTTCCCAAAGGCACTGACTCCATTGGTTGTTCTGCAAGGGCTGGGTGACCTGTGTTCATCTGACAGCCTTTACAGATTTTTAAGGCTCATAGTCTATTTTAGGGGCAGATACAGAACCTTTAACTTTTCACCTAACACAATTCATTGGCCATCCTATGAATATTTGCCAGCTACCTTTACAGGAACCTTTCACATATGAAAATAAAAAATGTTCAATAAAAAAAAAGCTGTGCAATATTGTAGGGGGTGGCTGTTTTGAAGTGGGGTGGGAAGCTGTGAAGTATTTCCTTTGCAAATTTCTCAATTCCTGAGAAAACTATCATTATTACCAGTTGTAGTTGTATGTTGGTTTTAAAGTTAAAATAAGACATTTGTCAACCAATTAAGTTGCTTAATGGAAAATTAATCTACATGCAATGCACCTTCATTTTTAGTTCCAACTACTGCTTTCAAAGAAATGTTTCCGTTTTGTGGGTAAAATAACACCACTAAACGTTAATGAAACAAGAACCTCCTAGTTGGGCAAGTAGGCCAATAATCTGAATCTACGGAGACTTTGCTCATGTAATAAAAAATGCGCTACCCGTGCTTTGATGTGCCTGAATAAAATATCAGGGAATTCTGATATCCAATACTGTCAGTATACAAGAGAATTTCGTTTCAGGCTTTGGGTTACTTGAAATTTGTCAGTGTTCTGCTGCTGATTTTCAGCAGAGCCCACTGTGCACATGCTCTGGGAGCTGCCTAGTTCCTGCTGCTGCAATCTGGGGGTTCAGACCAGGCTGCCAACGTGTGCCCTATGCTCAGAGTTCACCCAACCCTGGAGGAAGGGCTGAGCAGAGTTCTGGGCGCAGCGCTTACCTTCTCACTTAAGAGCTGTCTCTCAACATGTTGCTGATGCTGAGACAGCCGTCCCTGCATCTGGTACACGTGGTCGCCCGGGTGTGGCAGTGACACTGCTGTTAAGTTTCTGGGCTTTCAAGGCACCACCCATTACATCCTGTTCCGTCAGACAGCACGATTCAATCACAGCAGCACAGGGGTCCCGGATTCGAACAAGATGTGACAAAAGGCATGATAGAAATAAAATTGTAACAATCCGGGCCCAGAGACGAATTCCATGGAAAACATAGTAATCTGTCTCTGGAAACATTTAAATGTGTATATGCAAAAAAGGAAGGGGTATCCCCGACTAGAGTTCCTAATTCGGGATAAATGCAATGTTTGAAAAAACAAATTAATTAGGAACTGGTTTAACTAAAGGACAAGACCTGACAAGAGACAGCAATAACTATAGGTAAACACCGTGCATGGTACAAAAATATATAAGCTTTATTTTATTAGGTTATGACAATTTCTTTATAGTTAAAATACAAACATTTTTACTTTGTTTTATGTTTTTCTGTGTGTGTGCCTCCACTATACATGTGATGGTTAATCTACATATACATACTAAAACATAATTTTGTTCATGGTACAGTTCAATACATTTCAAAGGAATTCATGGTTTGAGAACTGTATGGAAGCTTATTTAGACACACTATACGTTGTAATATAAAAACATGGCTAAATGTAACAACTATATATACAACATATTACGATATTGATCCTGACTGACTATACACACGGACAACTGCATGAGATAGTGCATTACAGTATGTTTCGTGGTTAGAGAGGTGGAATGGGGACACACATGATGTGGGAACGGGGAGACACGTGATATAAGAACTGGAAGGAGATAGGGAGGTGTATTTAAAGAAAAGGATAGAATGGGGACACACATGATGTGGGAACGGGGAGACACGTGATAAAAGAACTGGAAGGAAATAGGGAGGTGTATTTAAAGAAAAAGATAGAGGGGGAAGAAAGGAGAAGAAAAGGGAGACAAGGAAGGGGGAAGGAAGAGAAGAGGGAAGACCGGGGGGGGGGGGGGTTGGGGGGGAAAGTTTGGATTTTAATAAAGAAGCAGCATTATACCTGGGTGGAAATGGTGCAGATTCTCACAAAGATGGGGATCAAATTGGTCCGGGATGCAGGACTGTCTGTCTTGAAATACTAATGGGGAATGACAATGAAAGGATAGGTATAAGGATGTTATTATACCAGATAGTAAATGATGTGCGTTCCCAGTGTCAGAGAGGGACTGAAAATAATAGGGCATTTACCTGTCTTGAGATGCCAAATTGGGTATGACAGACGAATTATTTGTACAAATGATCCTGGGAGGATGCGGAGGGTCCTACAAGGGTAGAAATGTTGGTTGTTATAATTACAGTACTCTCATGGGATGGATGGTAACAGGGAAACCTGGGGGCAAAAAATGGGGGAGATGAAGAGACCAGATTGTAACCGTCTCTATACTTAAGTGGGATAAGTATGACGGGGGGACCCAGGAGTAGATGAGTACCTTAAGTAAACGTTCCATTCGTTTTTCCGTAATGGGGTTTTCTGATATCTGCAGATCCAGCCAAATTTGAGGACTGCCGGGTACAGAAGGACATGTGGTAAAATTATGGTTATCAGGCTAGTGTCCAGTCACTGTCTAATTTGTAGGGTAGGATAAAACAGAAAAAGTACCTGTCGGATTAATCCTACAACATTGAAGGGCTGCGAGTGCTGTCGTCAAGAAGATGATATGGGGAAGATCTACGTGCTAAAAACATGGATAACGGCAAAATTAACAAAGCTATTCTGAAAGCGGCTATACTTGCTAGTGAAAAGGACCATAACTAAAGTTTTAAAGAACAGATGGATACCTTTTAGATTATGTCCACTAGTCTTCCGATTTGGGGTCTGTGGGCGTCTTTGGGAACGCTGGCATTTACGGGACGGATGCCGTCATGATGATAATGATACGGATGGGATCTAAGCACCAGGGAAACAACAAAGTCGGAGGTATATGTTAAAATATGTTAAAGAACGGCAATATACGCTGTTCGGTAAACCATAACGGCAAGATTCGAAAGCCGATGCATACCTGATAAGGAGGTTCCGCTAGCCTTCCGATAGGGGGATCTGCCGACGTCTTTGTAAATGAGACCAGGTGTAAGGGTGGCCAGGTCGGATGGGGTGAGTTTTAAAGGTGGTGCTCACACGAAGAGACCAATGCGCGAACGAGATTATAGTCGTTGATTGTTTTGGTATTGAAATAAAGGACGGACTATATGGAATAGCGTCAATAGACAGTGCTGGAAATGGGCAGACATATTGGAATGGGGAAAAGGTGGAGCAGACCCTTATGTATCGGGTATAGGTGAGATTTATATCATTATACGTGGGACATGGGGAGGAAAAAATAGATGTAGGAGGCAGTCAACAATTACATAATTTGCCGTTTCTCGGATGGCACTAAGTGTCAGAAGTACCAGATATAGGGAAACAACGGATGCATATTTTAGCCATAGTTGTATTTGAGAACTTGGTCCCACGGTATTTCGTTGTTCATCCCCTTAGTGTAAGTGTCCAGGGTGAAAATCCAGTACACTTCTCGACATTTGCGTACCTGTGTACTTAGTGTGCCGGATGATTTTCGGATTTTTTCGAGGATGAACGAACGGATGTCGTTGGGTTTATGTTTCGCCTCTAGGTAGTGTTTAACAAGAGGGGCTTGCGTTTTGCCAGTGCGGATGGCTGATCTGTGCTCAGATAAGTGAGTTGACATCATCCGTGCTGTTTCGCCTACATCCGAAAATCATCCGGCACACTAAGTACACAGGTACGCAAATGTCGAGAAGTGTACTGGATTTTCACCCTGGACACTTACACTAAGGGGATGAACAACGAAATACTGTGGGACCAAGTTCTCAAATACAACTATGGCTAAAATATGCATCCGTTGTTTCCCTATATCTGGTCCTTCTGACACTTAGTGCCATCCGAGAAACGGCAAATTATGTAATTGTTGACTGCCTCCTATACCCGATACATAAGGGTCTGCTCCACCTTTTCCCCATTCCAATATGTCTGCCCATTTCCAGCACTGTCTATTGACGCTATTCCATATAGTCCGTCCTTTATTTCAATACCAAAACAATCAACGACTATAATCTCGTTCGCGCATTGGTCTCTTCGTGTGAGCACCACCTTTAAAACTCACCCCATCCGACCTGGCCACCCTTACACCTGGTCTCATTTACAAAGACGTCGGCAGATCCCCCTATCGGAAGGCTAGCGGAACCTCCTTATCAGGTATGCATCGGCTTTCGAATCTTGCCGTTATGGTTTACCGAACAGCGTATATTGCCGTTCTTTAACATATTTTAACATATACCTCCGACTTTGTTGTTTCCCTGGTGCTTAGATCCCATCCGTATCATTATCATCATGACGGCATCCGTCCCGTAAATGCCAGCGTTCCCAAAGACGCCCACAGACCCCAAATCGGAAGACTAGTGGACATAATCTAAAAGGTATCCATCTGTTCTTTAAAACTTTAGTTATGGTCCTTTTCACTAGCAAGTATAGCCGCTTTCAGAATAGCTTTGTTAATTTTGCCGTTATCCATGTTTTTAGCACGTAGATCTTCCCCGTATCATCTCCTTGACGACAGCACTCGCACAGGAGCTCGCAGCCCTTCAATGTTGTAGGATTAATCCGACAGCTACTTTTTCTGTTTTATCCTACCCTACAAATTAGACAGTGACTGGACACTAGCCTGATAACCATAATTTTACCACATGTCCTTATGTACCCGGCAGTCCTCAAATTTGGCTGGATCTGCAGATATCAGAAAACCCCATTACGGAAAAACGAGTTGAACGTTTACTTAAGGTACTCATCTACTCCTGGGTCCCCCCGTCATACTTATCCCACTTAAGTATAGAGACAGTTACAATCTGGTCTCTTCATCTCCCCCATTTTTTGCCCCCAGGTTTCCCTGTTACCATCCATCCCATGAGAGTACTGTAATTATAACAACCAACATTTCCACCCTTGTAGGACCCTCCGCATCCTCCCAGGATCATTTGTACGAATAATTTGTCTGTCATACCCAATTTGGCATCTCAAGACAGGTAAATGCCCTATTATTTTCAGTCCCTCTCCTTTCTTCCCCCTCTATCTTTTTCTTTAAATACACCTCCCTATTTCCTTCCAGTTCTTTTATCACGTGTCTCCCCGTTCCCACATCATGTGTGTCCCCATTCTATCCTTTTCTTTAAATACACTTCCCTATATCCTTCCAGTTCTTATATCACGTGTCTCCCCGTTCCCACATCATGTGTGTCCCCATTCCACCTCTCTAACCACGAAACATACTGTAATGCACTATCTCATGCAGTTGTCCGTGTGTATAGTCAGTCATGATCAATATCGTAATATGTTGTATATATAATCATCATGTGTGCTCCTATTCCATCTTTCTCACCATGAAACGTACTGCAATGCACTATCCCATGTAATTACCCGTGTGTATAGTCAGTTAGGATTAATACCCAAGTATGTTGTATATATAATCACGCATGTACAAGTTAGAATGGGTTATACATTGTATATAATTGTAAATATTAGGACAGGCTTGAGCACTCATATGACATTATTGTCCCTTTTCCATCACTGTATAAATGCACCACATGTTTCTTTCTTTGTTTTTAATATGTAAATATTTAGGACAATATACTGACACTGACATGCTTTGCTATTATTTATTTTTTTGTGTGCATAGGTTCACTTGGACATTTGCATGGCTTCCTGATGAAGGCCCTCAGCCGAAACGCGCGTAGTTGTTACATTTAGCCATGTTTTTATATTACAACGTATAGTGTGTCTAAATAAGCTTCCATACAGTTCTCAAACCATGAATTCCTTTGAAATGTATTGAACTGTACCATGAACAAAATTATGTATTAGTATGTATATGTAGATTAACCATCACATGTATAGTGGAGGCACACACACAGAAAAACATAAAACAAAGTAAAAATGTTTGTATTTTAACTATAAAGAAATTGTTATAACCTAATAAAATAAAGCTTATATATTTTTGTACCATGCACGGTGTTTACCTATAGTTATTGCTGTCTCTTGTCAGGTCTTGTCCTTTAGTTAAACCAGTTCCTAATTAATTTGTTTTTTCAAACATAACTTTTAAATGTGTAAACAGACAAACTTTGACTGCGCTCTTGCCGGAATGACTCCAAAGCTCCTTTACAAAGGGACAGGGGCCCAAATGCGTGATTATCTTTTTTTTTTATTGTAGTGATTCGGGACGTGACTTCAAATGCCTTAGGCATGATGCTTGGCAGGGCTGGCCCACGCTGCCTACCCAGTCTGGTGCTCTTGGGCCTTCCCGTGCACAGTGCTGAAGGGGGCCCCCCTCGAGCTCGGGCCCCCCGCACTGCATGGGCTGCGGGGGTTATTGTTACGCCCCTGACCACTTTCAAATGTCACCAGGCGCCCCTGGCAATGCAGTGTAACAGCCCTTGCCCCTACTTACAAGTTAACCGAGCGTCAGAGCGTGTTGCTGCCTGCAGCCCTTCTGTCTTCAAGCCTGCAACAGAGAAGTCCGACGACGAGGTCAGGTCAGCCAGCAAATCAACCAAAGCACTGGCTACAGGCAGCTGATGTGAGAACTAAATCATTCCTGGAGCCTCAGGGGTGCTGAGCCACACAAAGAGTTCAAAAGGGCAGAGGCAGGGGGGCGAGTGGCCTCTGACGTCACCTTATGCTGTGACTATCGGATCATTGGCAGCTCACAGACAGGTAACTGGAGAGGCACCAGGTCAAGTGCAGGGCCATTGATCCGATAGTCACAGCATAAGGTGACGTCAGAGGCCACTCGACCCCCTGCCACTGCCCTTTTGAACTCTCTCAGCGCTGATGGCCTGCCAATCTCCCTCTCAGGAGGTAGAGGGGAAATTTGTTTGACCCCTCGGACCCCCCACCCTTGTCCCCTGTGTCCCCCCCACTCCAAAATCTGGGGGGGATATGTCACCCGCGTTCCCCACAGTTCCTACGCCCATGCAAATATGCTCATACACGTTTTTTGTTTCTTGATGACAAATATTTTTTCCTCATGGATAAACCCCTTCCCGTACTCCCTCATTAACATCCCCCTTTGCAAAAGCAATTGGTTCTGCACTTGAATGGAGTCAATCACTCATGTTCCCAAGGAGGTAAAGAAGTATCTTAAATGACTTGGGGGCATATGTATCAATATCCGTGTTTTTGCGATTCTCAAATAGCGATTTTTTGAGAATCGCTATTTGAGAATCGCAAAGCGGGATGTATTAAAAAAATCTCAAATATTTAGCGATTTCAAAGTATTCCTTAATTGCGATTAGCTAATTGCGAAATCGCAATTAAGGAATACCTTCCCATTCAATCTTATGGGCCAGGAGGCCCATAGGAATGATTATGGGCCAGGAGGCCCATAGGAATGAATTGGAAGTCATTCTCAATTTGCGATTCACAATTTGAGAATCGCAAATTGAGAATAATTTTGAGGGTGCAAGGGTGTCATAAGAACACCCTGCTGCACCCCTGAACTGAGCATGTGTGCGCATATGGCACACATACATGCCCTAAGGGCATGTATGTGCGCCACATGGCACTTTGAAAAATGCCAAAAAGTACAATATTGAAAGAAATGGCAAATTACCACCAACTTGAAGTTGGTGGTAATTTGCGATTTCTTAAGGAGAAATCGCACAACTTGGGTAACTGATACATAGCATTTAAGGAATCGCAATTTGCGATTCCTTAAATACTTAACCCCTTCGATGCTCATGACGAGCTCAGCTCGTCAGGAGGCACGGTTGAGCTGTCCTGATGACGAGCTGAGCTCGTCATGAACAATAGGAAAACATAATAGTCAGCATAGGAGGAGAATTGCTGCAACAGTGATGGTGTTCAGCAAAATTAAGGAATCACAAATTTTGCGATTCCTTAAAATTGCGATGTGATTTTGCTTATACACCGCGTTTTGTGAATTTTTAGTTGCAAACGCTGTTTTATGCGAATCGCATTTGCAACTAAAAATTCATTTGATACATATGCCCCTATGTGAATACCCACAAACTTATGCACTTTTGGTATTTATCTTAATTTACTGTGATCCCTCCGAGGAACTTCAATAAACCCAACTCACACCCTAAATTTGTTCACACCGGATAATCCAGCCATACTTGTGGAATTTAATAACAAGCGCCATTTGTGAGTCTACAGATCTTTATTCAGTGAATCTGGATTGGGAAGTAAGAGGCAAATGGAATTTTTTGCATATCATAAGTATTTACACCTAAAGGTTTGTGTACTGGACCCTTGAAGAGCACTTAACACACTAAACTCTGCAAATCGCTTAGCGATTCCCAAGCTACCAGAGAGTTAAGCACAGCTTAATTTGGAGACTTTTGTGGTTTTATACCAGCCACAAAGAAGCTACAATTTAATCAAATGGTAAAAATAAGTATTTTGCAGAAGAACAACATTCTCCTGCTGCGATTTGCACGTGTGGCATATGCTTTAAGCAAGCTGTCACTTTCACTGCTATCCTGAGTTATTATTGTTACCAAGGGCCATATGTTATCAAAGGACCCATTCCAGATGCCTACACTTCCCATCAATGGGAAATGAATCGTCTTTGAGGGAGAAGATTGAAAATACAGGTCTCGTTTTTGTAAGTAAGAAGGACAGGAAACAGGTGTGGTTCTGTAGTTTATTTGTAGATTGGACCCTAAGATGCCACAGGTAGAGAAGCTCAGCTGCAACTGACTCTGACATTCCTATCTACACACAGTGGTCACTAACATTCTACAGGAATTAAAGGAACAGTGATAATGTAGGAGAATGTAACACATCCTTCTTCTTAAATAAAAAAAATAAAAATAAAAAAAACTATTTACATTGCATTGACGCATTTTAAATGTATGCAGAGTTACATAACGTAATCTTTAAGCTTGACAGGTTTCACAATGATTCGTCCAGATAATCTTCTGGAACTGGGAACATCCACCTTTGGAAGATCAGGTAACGTGGTTTGAACATGCGGAGAATGGACAGAACTTGGAACAGAACTGGAACCAGACCCCTTTTCTAACCAAAGATCACGTTCTAAATCATTGCACTTAACAACATTACAAATATTCCACTTTTGTCCATCATCCAGTAGGACACAATTACCCAATACCCTCAACACCTTCTTGGGACGAGACCATCTGGAAGAACCATCCTTGGATAACCCAAAACGAGAAGACCTTACCAAATCACCAATTTGGAAACCACATGCATGTTTCATAATTTTATCGTTATGCCTGTCCACATACTTCTTTTGGTAAAAACTCATCCTACTGTTGAGATTTTCTTTATAATTGCGACCAGCAGAAATCTTGAGCATCCAAGCGGGAGTCACCTTATTACCAGCAGAACGCCCCTTTAAAAGATGAAATGGGGATACCATGGTAGCAGAATGTGGAGTATTCCTATAACTCCAAACCAAGTTTTTGACAGCAACTTTGCAATCATTGCCCCCAGAAACAGCCAATTGTATACAATCCTTTAAAACACGGTTGAACCTTTCTACCATGCCGTTCTCCCTTGGGCAATAAACAGCCGTAGTAATGTGTTTAATTCCACATGAATGCAAGTAACTTTGGAACTCTGAAGCAATAAACTGCGGACCATTATCAGTAGTGATGCTCTCAGGAAAACCTTCCCTATGAAAAACCTCCTCGCAAAAGTTAACAATGCTGGAAGCTTTAACCTCTTTGACAAATGCGACTTCAGGCCACTTGCTATAGTAATCCATCAATACAATGGCAAATTTACCAGTAATACTGCCAACACTGAACGGGCCACAAATGTCTATAGCAAGTTTCTGCCATGGCCCATCAGGAAATGGAACAGCGGAGATTGTGGTTTCCTGAGAAACATGGGATTTGTCACTACACGTGCAAGCAGCGCAGTTCCTTACACATCTATCAATATCTTTGTCCATACCTGGCCACCAGAAATCACACCTACATCTTCTTTTCATCCCAGACATGCCTGAGTGCCCTTCGTGCATCAGATCCAGTAACCTATTTCGTAAGGAAGACGGTACGACAAGCTTGTCAGCTCTTCTAACCACACCCACCACAAGGTCGTAAGAAAGTTCAGGCCAAACGGTTTTATACTCGGATAGGTCAGAATCACTCCAAGAAAAATTATTGTGCGGTGATGCTAAGCGTGCGATTACTTCCTTTAATACTACATCATCCTGAACAGCTTGTCTCCATACCTCCAAACCTATAGCACCACTGCAAGCTTCATCTACAGAAGCAATTGACCAGTCTTCATCTTGATCAACCACAACATCTTCACCTCCGATAGGAAGTCGAGATAGGCAGTCAGCATTAACATTTTTGATTCCAGGTACATATTCCATTGAAAAGTCATATTCTTGTAACTTATAAATCCACTTGGCAATTCTAGGCGTGGCTTTCCCTGCACCCTTAGTGGAAAAGATGTCAACAAGGGGTTTATGATCCGTTCTCAACTCAAAATTAGTACCCCAGACATAGTTCCTGAAATAATTAACACCCCAAAAGCATGCTAAAGCTTCTTTCTCGATGACAGAGTAAGATGATTCAGCACCCTTCAATGTTCGTGAGGCAAAAGCTACCACCCACTCAAATTTGTCTCTGCCTTGCATCAAGACAGCTCCAAGCCCATATGCACTTGCATCCACCACGATGATCGACCTCTTGCTGGGGTCATACGGTTTAAGAGCAACAGCATTTGCAATTTCTTTTTTTACATCATCAAACACAGCTTGACACTCAGTGGACCATAAAAACTTCGCATCTTTTTTCATCAACAATCTTAAGCAAAAGACCTTAGAAGCAAAATTTGGTACAAATTTCGAGTAATACTCGGCAAGACCTAAAAAAGATCGGAGCTGGTCTTTATCAGATGGTGCTGGAGCGTTCTTGATGGCATCCAATAAATTCTTTTTAGGTTTAACACCATCTGCAGACAAGGTGTGCCCAAGATATTCTATTTCATTAGTAGCAAATTTGCATTTCTCAGCAGCTACAGTCAAACCAGCCTTTTGAAGTTTACTCAATACATCATGGAGAATCATGTCATGGTCACACTTATCAGCACCCCATACAAGTACATCATCTTGAAATACTAACATGTTAGGTATGCCTTCAAGGACTTTGCACATGACTCTTTGAAAAACGGCTGAAGCAGAGGATAACCCAAAAGGCATTCTCAAAAACTGAAATGCACCCTCAGGAGTGATAAAAGAAGTCAGATGACGGGATTCTGGGTGTAACTTTATCTGATGATATGCATTTGACAGATCAATAGAGGAGAACACTTTTGCATCTTTGACAGAAGCAACCATTTCATTAATCTTGGGTAAGGGAAAGCGATCTACCCATATATTTTTGTTTAAATCCCTCAAATCTACACACATGCGCAATTTTCCGTTGGATTTGCGTGCCAAAACTACTGGACTAAGCCAATCAGATGCTTCGATTGGTTCGATAATGTTCAAATTACAGAGGCGATCTAACTCCAATTTGAGTTGAGATCTTAACACCAACGGTACATTACGTACTTTATGAACAATCGGAGTACAATCAGGTTTAAGAACAATTCTATGTTCAAATTTTTTGAGACATCCTAATTTAGGATTAAACAAATCGGGAAACTTTTTATGCAACTCCAACACATCATTGTCATCTTGAGTTAGCAAAACTTCTTCAGAATTGTTCTTATGCCAATTGGGAGATAGTAAAACCTGGTCTGGATGATTCGGATCAAGGGTCAATCCTAAATTCCAAACTTCTTTCCATCCTAATAACGCTCTCCCTTTTTCCACCACATAAACAGTTCCAAAAGCACTCCTATCCTTAAAAATGATTTCAGATGTGAAACACCCAATCACAGGTAGTCTAATGCATAGATAACCTACAGGAGATCTTTGTGAATGAGCTAAGGTGGGTTTACCACACATTTCCCACATGGTCTTATCAATAATGGTATACAAAGAGCAAGAATCAGCCCAAAGAAATAATTTGTGGTTGTTGATAGTGACTTCACATTTAGGTGGTTGAATCTCTTCAGAGATTTGATTGACCTCATCATCATTCCAAATGGTCATAACTTCAATGTCGCTATCACTATTAGAGTAAACAGATTCATTAATGACATTTACAGAGCTTTTCCAAGCGTTAGGATTCCCTGACCTGCACATTTTTGAAAAATGACCGGATTTGTTGCATTTGAAACAAGTGACATTTGATGCAGGACACCAAGAATTTTCAGTGGTATGCTTGGCATTTCCACATCTGAAACACAATTGCTTATTGTTAGGAACTATAGTCTTATTAGAAGACGTTTTGTTATATGTTACAGTGCTTTTGTTGATACCAGAAAAATTGCGAGGTCTAATGCTAGTATCATGTTTAACATTATATCTACTATTAAAAGTTTTTGGTTTACTGGACACAGTACATACCTCACCAGAATCTTTGTTATCAGATAACTTCCGATCAGTGCTATGTGTATTGTTCAACTCTTTGACATAACGTGAATTATTTTCCACTCTTCTAGCAACAGAAATAGTTTTTTGAAGAGATGGATCTTTTAAGTCAAGTAATTTCTCTTGGATTTTAACATTGTTAGTTCTATTGATGAACTGATCTCTTATGATTTCCTCATGTAACTCTTTAAATTTGCAAGTAACTGCTAACCTTCTTAAGGCAGTAACATATTGTTCTACAGTTTCATCAACCATTTGTGCTCTTGAAAAAAATTTGTGTCTTTCTACAACAATACTGGTTTTCTTACCAAAATTTTCTTCTAGTGCATTAAGTGCATCTAGATACTCATCAGATAAGGTTAATTCAAGTTTCGAACAATCAAATACAACTTCTTCCTCACTGAGGTCTTCATCTCCGCCTACACATGCTTTTGAATTGACAGAAGATACAATAGGTAATGTTTTCAGTACTTTCCTACCTTCAACACCAAGACTGTGCTTGAGTAATGCTAATTTTCGAGAAGCAAGGAATACTTCTCCTCCAATTGCTTCCAAATAAGTTTCAAAGGATTCACGCCAATCCTCCCAATTCATAGGAGGTACACCAGGATCTTGTAAAAATTTGGGAGGAGCTAAAATATTATTGGTTTCCATGTTAAGTAATGGCTAATTATAAAATAGTATACACAATAGTATAACAAAGATAACAGTATAATTAACGCAACTATTAAGGAGAATGAAATTCAAAATAATAAATTAACAAACAAAAGGTAGTCACCGTTGTCTTAGTTGATTCCTAGAAGAAAAACTGGTTAAAGTGGTTTTCCTGTGAAGATAGTGTTGATAACAGTTTGTTGTGAGATTTAATAAAGTATGTTTTTTTTTTTTTATTGTTGAAATGTCCCAGAATGCATTGTCGATTCTTCAGAGTAGACCACGATGGCAGCTGAAATAGCAGGTCAGTGAGTGTGTCGTGTTGATTCAGTAGCTTTATGGTTATCGTGAGGACAGTTGACAAAATGCCCACTTGAAACAAATTGTTTGTGTTTGTTTAAAGAAACGTTTTATTCTGGACGAGCGTTGCTTATTTTATTCTGGACGAGCGTTGCTTATTTTAGACGATCGTTATTTGGTTAAAGCAGATCCGATGTTGAAACCGGGGAAAACGCGTTGCTATGCAACCAAGATCAAAATGGCCGCTACGCGACGTGCCTGACGGTGTCTCAAGTGTTCCGCCTGACGCTTGACGTATTTGAAGGATGACGTCGAACGCTGATGTGGAATCAGCTGGAAAGGGTCAACGCGTGTACACACGCTCGCGCTTTGTTGTTAAGCAATGTTATTTGAAAGATGCACGGCAACGTTGTGGGTTTTCTGAATCACAACACAAACTTGAAAACGAGGAAATGGAAATGTTATCAAAATGTTGCCAATTGTAAGCACATTAAGAGAAGGTGAATAATAGTCTTAATAAACGCTGCTTTCTGGTATTTACAAGCGTTTCCAGAGAAGGTTGAAATAAAAAGGCAATAATAATAAAAAAAAATGGACACAACTCACTGTAAGAGATGCTGCTTTTTCTTTGAATAGTTTTGAAGATTTTCTGCTTTTTCTTTGAATAGTTTTGAAGATTTTCTTGAAAGTCTTTGTTTGTAGAAAGATTTCGTCCTTTGTAAATTATTTTTAAAACGAGAATGAAGACATCAAAGGGTCAGGTGGGTTGTTTTCTCCCTCGTCGCCACTTTTGTAAGTAAGAAGGACAGGAAACAGGTGTGGTTCTGTAGTTTATTTGTAGATTGGACCCTAAGATGCCACAGGTAGAGAAGCTCAGCTGCAACTGACTCTGACATTCCTATCTACACACAGTGGTCACTAACATTCTACAGGAATTAAAGGAACAGTGATAATGTAGGAGAATGTAACACTCGTAAGCAACACCGGGCTCAGAGAAGGTCGCCACGCCGGTTAACGCAACAGCAAGGCTTATTAAATCCAACCATATGCACTAAAAACAGCATAAATAAACATGTTGCTTCTATCGCAATAAGAAGTGCCCGTCCTCGCTGATATCAAATGAAACGCCATTCAGTATGGGGAAAATGCAACATGGATTGGACTGCTGAGAGGCGAGCGACAAGTCAGAGAAGGACATAGGCAGGCCCAGAGAGAAAGCGAGAGAGATAGAGAGAGAGAGTGTGAGTGTGTGTGTGTGAGAGAGAGAGAGAAGCTGTCACAAGGCATCTAGGAAAACTGCAATCAACTCATTTTGTTTTCCCACAGCCTTTAAATATTTATAGCAAAAAAAATCACATGAACTGGAAAAAATGCACTGCATATGAATGAAATCATTTTCAAGGTTGTATCGAGCAGGTCAAATATTATTTTTCAAGGATCCGCTGTTCTTTTCGATTGCCATATGTTCATGATCATCTCTTTATTTACTAAGTACGCATCAGTGGACCCCTAGAAACATTTAATGAAATGATTTTAACCATAATTATTTTATGTTACGAGGATACTGCTAGAGCATCCTGGTGCTAGCAATCTTACCACACAATTAAAGTTTTGGAAAAATCAGACTTTTTCTCATATGACAAAGCAGCTGTAAGAAATTGGTTTATTGGTTAAATGGGTTGAAGCTCCACTCAGGCAACAACTGCAATCCTTGTCAGGGTGAACGACAAAAGTGTCCAAATTACCCTGTACTTAACCATCTGATAGCTTTGCACAAAGCAGTCATGCTTAATTTAGACTATCTGTAAAAAAAGGGAGCGACCCCACTGCCCAAGAGACAGGGTACCACTGGTAAATCAAGGAAAAGGCTCTCTTGGGACCAACCTAAGGTTATCTCAGATTACCTGCAATCATATACACATCACAATCACACTATCATAAAGTGATAAATCAAACCAAACACACCAAATAAAGATGGACCCTGTCGAACACTTATGGTATACACAATGATAATGAACTAAAGTTTATGACATTAAATGTGTTCATTAAAAGAATTCTGGGGCATATTATCAAGGAGGGTGATAAGAGATTATCGAGGCTTTAGCGGCCGTTTTCGGCCGCTAAGCGGCGATAATTCTATTGCCATATTAGCAAGCTGTCGCTAACAGGAGTTAGCGACACCGTATAGGCGATAGCGAGCCGTTTGGGGCCCGCTTTGCATGTCAGCAATATTTATCGCTAATGACATGCAAAGTGGGCGTACCCAACCTGTTAGCGACTAAAAGCAGTCGCTGACATCGCTATCGCCTGTTATCAACGCAGGCGTAGCGATGGAAATATTCGCGCGAAGCGCGAATATCTCCAAAAGCTAACGCCTGCTCGGACCAGTGCTTAGCCATTATATCCAATGGGAGGTGGATATTATGGCTAAGACCCTATTGGCTTTAATGTGTGAATATCGCTGTATTCTCAGCGATATTCATGCATTTCACCGCTATCTCCAGATATTTTATCGCTTTAGAGATAAACGTTGCTAATAGCACGTTATATCTGCGATAATATCCGGCGATGCTTGGCGATAAAAAAAACCTCGCTAAGCCCAGTTAGCGATAAATATCGCTAGTTGTTGGTAATATGCCTCTTTTTTCATATATTAAAAAATCTTACACATCAAGCAAGATCACAATTGCATAATAAAAAAATCTATATAACACATATATTTTACACAAGAGACAAAAAAGTAAAATTGTGAACACAATCACAACATCATAATCAGGTTATTCCAAATAGAATTTATATCATAAATCCATTCAGTGTCCATCAGCACAATCCTGAATTGGACACAAATATGTTCCTTGGATATAGCCGTTTGCTTAAACCAGGGCATTGACGTGTTTCAGTGGTGTATATTTAATAAAACGCCTCCTTCCTCTGGACAAGTAATATTTGTCTCTCAATTAATTTGAACACATAGTATAAAACCAACTCTACTTCACACTCCCCAGCACATGTCAAGAAGTTAATAAAAACAGTAGGTGGTGCATGAACAGTAAGCACAAGTAGTCAAGATTTCAGATTCTCTCTGTCTTCTTTTCTCCTTTATTCAGTTGATCTCCACACAGTCAAACAGCCGACACGTGTTTCATCGCATACAAGGGAAATAGTCCCGCAACTTTTTCAAGGCTAAGTCTTGTGAGCACGGATTTTCTTTCTGTGGTGATACTTCCAACCCACAGATGGTGTCTATTTTCAGCGGCGTCCTTCACACACAATTTCTATGAGTTCAAAATTCTGTAATGGTCTGGTATCAGGTAGCATTTCAAGGTACTCTTATTTCCTGGAGGCTGTCAGTATCATGTTGTCGGGTACACAAGACTTAGCCTTGAAAAAGTTGCTGGACTAATTCCCTTATATGCGACAAAACACGTGCCGGATGTTTGACTGTGTGGAGATCCAGTTTAAGGCTTGGATCTTGGCTTTAGGTCCACCAGAGACACTTGCCCAAATACTTAAAACTAAGATTACCCAAATATACCCAAAACAGGACACTGAGATCGAATCACCAAAGACTCCTTACCGTTCCACGTTTTAAAAAAGCTAGACTAGGCGGTCACTCTTTTTCTTTCATTACCGCCTCTCTCTGGAACTCCATGCCGGAAAATATTCAAAAGGTCAACTCTGAACCGATATTTAGAAAGAATTTAAAGACTTGAGACTTGGCTCTTCAGTTCACCCCTAGAGCCTTTTCCACTTCTGCTTACTCACCGGGACATCCTCCCCACACTACTCGCTGTCAGCGCCGGGACACCTCTGTTGGAGGTGGCTGTTGCCCTTTACAAAATGCAATAATAATAATAATAATCAACTGAATAAAGGAGAAAAGAAGACAGAGAGAATCTGAAATCTTTGACCTACTGTTTTCATTAAGTTCTTGACGTGTGCTGGGGAGTGTGATGTATATTCTGTTAGCTTAGGCTAAACAATTTGGGGAGCTTTGTGGTTCTCCTCACATTGCAGCACCGCCACTGCAAAAGGTGAATTTAGGATAATTCATAATGTGGCTTTCTCCTGTGTGGCAGATAACAAAAAATTGGTTCTGTTGGGTAAGACAGGTTATTTGAAATATCCTCCTAGATGCAAATGAAAACAAATCAGCTCTCTGATACAGGGACTAGTGTTTAGTGAGAAATCAATGCTCAAAACACGGAAGAACAAAGTCATAAGGTCAAAGTATTGTATTATACATATTAATACATGGTTGCTTCTATACAAATCGGGGCACACTAGGGTCGAAACGTCGACGAATCCATAGGTTCAGAATCACCAGGATTCCCACAGAAATCATAGGAAACCTTGGTTGAGATCAAACCATCTACTGACCAAACTCCAACTGTACTTGTATATACACCTGTATAGATTCATTTCCCCACCCTGTATATATTATCATGTTCACTGAGCACTCCTTCACAAAAAGTCACGAATTTGTATGACGGTCTTGTTATGTACTTATAATTAATCCACGAATGAAGTAATTCGGATTTGTATTGAAGCAACCATGTATTAATATGTATAATACAATACTTTACCTTATGACTTTGTTCTTCCGTGTTTTGAGCATTGATTTCTCACTAAACACTAGTCCCTGTATCAGAGAGCTGATTTGTTTTCATTTGCATCTAGCAGCATATTTCAAATAACCTGTCTTACCCAACAGAACCAATTTTTTGTTTAACTATTACATACCCAGGTTCTGAGGGACACCGGGTCACCCTTTTTGTAAATCATTTCTCCTGTGTGGCGCCAAGAGACCTAGCTACATACCACTTTTTGATTCTGTCCTAAAACCAACTCTATGTGGAGTGAGTATTATGGCAGTATTAGGTCACTTATGCTCTCATAAGACCAGTAGGAGCCCAAGCTACTTCAGTTGGTATCTTGCTCAGATTCCGTTAATCCTGAGCTGTATTGAGTACCTCCGTCTAGAGTATCTCACTCTCAGAAGGACGTTGGACCTTTTGAAGTACTCCACCCCTTCGCTTCCACAGTCAGCAATCAATCGGATCCGATTGCTGACTGTCGGAGCGATGGTGTGGAGGATACCCTTAGCGAATTTGAAGGCTTATTTGCCGTCTTTCCAGACTCAAAACTGAGGTTTCCTATTCTTATTTTGGAGGTTTAAGTACAACCACGAGTACTTCAAAAGTTCCAACATGCTTCCGAAAGTGAGATACCCAAATAAAACTAAAAGCGGCATCCACTTTTGAGACTAGAGCTAGGATATCAGCTCTCTTGCAGATGCTCTAGACGGAGGTACTCAATACAGCTCGGGATTAACGGAATCTGAGCAAGATACCAACGGAAGTAGTTTGGGCTCCTATTGGTCTAATGAGAGCATAAGTGACCTAATACTGCCATAATACTCACTCCACATAGAGTTGGTTTTATACAATGTGCTAAAATTGAATTGAGAGACAAATATTACTTGTGTCCTGAGGAAGGTGGCTTTTATTAAATATACAACAACGAAACGCATTGACGCCCTGGTTTTAAGCAAATGTTTATATCCAAATAACTAATTTTGTTCCAATACCGGATTGTGTTGATGGACAGTGAATGGATTTATGATACAAATTCTATTTGGAATAACCTGATTATGATGTTGTGATTGTGTTCACATTTTTACTTATTTGTCTCTTGTGTAAAATATGTTTTTAACAGATTTTTTAAACTATGCGATTGTGATCTTGCTTGATGTGTAAGATTTTTTAATATATGAAAAAAAGAATTATTTTAATAAATACATTTAATGTCATAAACGTAGGTTCATTATCATTGTGAATACCATAATTGTTCGACAGGGTCCATCTTTATTTGGTGTATTTGGTTAGATTTATCACTTTATGATCGTGTGGTTGTGATGTGTATATGATTACAGGTAATCTGGGATAACCTTAGGGTGGTCCCATGAGAGCCTTTTCCTTAATTTATGCTCAATTTAGAGGCAATGTGTAAAGTATTTATGCAGCACATAAACAGTAATAAAGTGAAAACACAACACAAGAAGAACCCCAAACAGTTTAGAAAATTGAGCACATTTTATTAAATAAAATGATATCAGAACAAAAAAATCCAAGCAGTAGAACCAGAGATAATCAATTTTAGTTTTTTAAGTGAAAATATCACCTAAAAGCATTAAGCGCCACTCGCAGTTATCTGGTCGTACTAGATTGGGGGAAATTGCAAGTTCAGACTGACCATGATGAAGCATGCGATGGATACAACTACAGGCCTGTAGTGTGAGAAGCAGGTTGAGAGTCGCTGATGGTGCTCGCTGTAGTGCGAAGAGCTGGTTGAGCATCGTGGATGGTAGCTTCAAGTAGGAAGTTGTCATGGGCTGTCATTGCTGTAACGAGAAGTGTAGATCTCACATTGCTGGTTATTGCTGGTGGTCGCTGCCGGCTGAGAGCAGGCCTCACCAGAACTTTGTGTTGGTGGTCATCATGAGCGGCAGAATCTTGGAGTGAAGGGACCCATTCCTAGTGTCCAGGACCTGGTGAGGCACCCCTTAGGGGATCAGGATTCATCCAAGCAGAGGCCAGCAGGGCTCAGGCTGGTCCAGTTGCAAACCCAGTTGCAGCAGATCAGCTGGGAAGTTGCAGGGAGGCCTCTGAAGCAGCTTTTGTCCCTGCAGCTCACATAAGAGGTCTGCCAACTGACCCTTGGAGTCACTCTGGTTAGCCTGTGATGAATGCAAGCAGGTTGAATCTTCCTTTCAAGACAGAAAAGTAGTCCTTCAAGCAGAGGAGCAGTCCTTCATCTTTAACTACCACAGGTTCAGGAGTGTTCTGATTAGTGGCGGCCGAGGACCAATATTCATACCTGGTGCCAGCGTTGGTGTGGGGGGAACTTTCTGTCCTACTCCAACATCTCATTCTGGAAAGTTCTTCCTCTTTCCCTGTGAAGGCTCCAAACTATTTGTGGTGACAAAAAGCCAGGACAGGCCTAGTGGCAGGTTATTTTGTCTGTACAGGAGGCAAAGCCTTTTGAAGTGTAAGTGGGGCTTCGTATAGCCGCTCCCCAGTCATCCTTCCAGGATGGCCCATCCTGTCCACACTGAAGCCCCCATTTGAATTACTGTCTGGAAGCAATAGACAAACCTCAAAAGCCATTTGCAGTCATGTGACCCAGGACACTGGCAGGAGGCACAAGTGGTTGGGACAAGAAGATGCCAACTTTCTAAAAGTGACCTTTTCAGAATCCTAACTTAATCTCTGCTTTACCATTAAAGAGGATTTTAAATCACAATCATTTGAGTGTAAACAGTATATTTCTATCTGCTCCCAAACTAAAGCTAGTACTTATTAAATGAAATATAGTAACCCATTGTTAGGTAACGGAGATATAGGCCTTATCATAGTGAAAAATGACTTTAGGTGTTTTTCACGACAAGGACATGCAAAACACAAAAAGCAAGCAGTCAGGTCTAACAGCTGCCACATAAACAAGCACCCCACCATTGTGCTACCCAACAAAACTCAACATTTGCCTATACCAGCTGAAAAAGAAAGATGCTTTTTTAAAATGTACTCATTGCTTGGAAGGGCAGTCTTCCAATGCTCAGGGAGGATCCAATAGGATTAACCTTGATCCTGTGAATAAGTAACTGGTAAATGGGAAATGTACTGGCCAACTACTTCCTCCTAAAGTTGTTCACCCTCCCATTACCGTCTAACTATATCTGTGGGGAACACAGTTCCATTTCATTATCATGTTCCTGCACCTTTTTCGGGGTCTTCCTCTCTTGGAGATTTCTTCAAATTGGATACACCTCAACATCTTTGATGATACCATGTAAGCACCACGGATATGTGTGTTCCCCAACTTTCCTTCTGTTGTCACTTTTTCTCTGTAAACGTAATCTTTGCCAGCAAACAGTGTTGGTAGTGTAGAGTGTTGCCAACCCGCTTGTTTCACCGTCTTCCATTCTTTGTTCAAGAGTAGTCTCTTGCATTGGGATTAGAACACTGCTGCTTCCTGTTTATCCATAAATTGGTGTCATGTATTGTCTATTTCAAATGCTACCTCAAAAGTTCATCAAGAGAAAACTCCCTCTTCTGTGATTTTGTCAGTTATTTCCTTGAATGGGAGCTTTCTCTGAAGGGTGAAAGATGCTATAATCTGTAAACTTGAACATTTATAGTTCTGGAAGGACACAGTGTCCTCCCCATTGTGCTTTTAAAACTTCTTCCTTTTCTTTGAAATAATATGTTCACTCTCCATTCTAAGTGTTCACTTCCCAACAGAGTTAAGAACATTAGTGGTATAAAGGCCTCCAAGTCTGGGCTCTTTGCCTCTTCTTTCAGTCTCTCACACATTTATTCTCCCCTCTCGGCCTGGTGTCTAATACCTCATAGTTCTGGAGGGTCTGGTCCAACAGAGTTTAAGGAGTAGATTTAGTGTGTTGTTACTTCTATAGTCTCTTGTTGCTCCAGTAACTGGTTGGTATATTTCTTCAGATCTGCAAGTTTAGTTTCCAAACCAATGCATAGGTCCTGATGCTTCTGGATAGTTTGAATGCATGTTATCAAAAAGTGATTTATTGATGGTGGAATAGTTGTCTAGTAGGTTAGTTTTAGTGAGGGCCATATTCGCTCTAGTCCCTCAAGTTTGTGGCAAACTGCTTAGCTAGGTAGTCTGAATATATATATTGTAGCTGACACTTTTGTGTATGCTTCTTTTGAGGCGTTCAGTTGTTGGTAAAGTTGTGCTTTTCAAAATCAAGTGAACCTGGGGTGAAAACAGTCAAAGCAGGTCATGAGAGTAGGTGCAGGTATAAGAGGCAGGTAATGCTGCAAGTAGTTTTATTTTGAGCCACTATCCTCCTTACATTGCTTCAATTCTTAAATTGGCAATTGTCCTGATCATGTCCTACATTTTCAGGTTCCTTCTGTCATGGATCAACATGAGTCAGCTCCGCAGCTCAGTTAAGCAGGTGCTATATGTTGGCAAACTTTCTTTGCATACTTCCCATTGTCCACTGTTTTACTCACATCTAAGGAAGTGCGAGAGTAAGCACACCAGTACCACCTCTTTGGCTTCACAAATGAGACATCTCAGTGAGAGATGCCTGATCTTCTCTCTTTGTTGTTCAGGAGATCTCGCTTGGCTCTAGCAAACGAATAGGAATCATCTTACAGAGCTATAAAGTCCTGACTTTTCCTCTGCTCCACTATAATGTCACATTGACCTCCTTAGGGACCTAGAAAGGAACATCAAGCAAAGGAAGGCTTGACACCGTGGTCTGCAGGCTCACTAGCATGCTCCAAGCTTCATCGAGTCTACCGCAAACCATAACAGGTGTCTCTTTACTTCACCTTCCACTGCAGTTGCTATCTTGGATTCTCCTGGTGAAATCAGGGAAGCACCTCTCTAGATTCGGGTTCTAGACTCTGGCTGCTTCCATTGAGGTCCAACCAAAATGTTGGTTAGGCCTATCAATGACCCATTGGGTGATCTTTATAGGACAGAAGTCAATTTGTCTCTTGGTGGTGAGCATAGGCAGAGCCACTGCCTTATATAGTAGGACATCCATTCCGCTCCCAGGAGATGAGTCTGCTCAGTGTGTTTTTTAAACATTGTTATGACCAAAGCTTATCATAACTTAGTTTTTTTTTATTGGGAAGCTCAAAGAGTTTCACTGGTGGTGGTGATATATGTGTTGGGTGTGGAATAGGTGCATTGTTAAATAATAATGCCCCAGTATCATGTTGCAGTCTACCACCCCCTCGCCATGTCCTTCAGCTGTGTGTAGTAGAGGTTGACTTTAGGGCCTCGCCAAAGGGCCATGCCCTGTGCAATCCCATCCCACAACTTACCAACACTGGAACTAGCCTTTGGTTATGTGCAATGGTAGTTTGCCACAGGCAATCAACCTCCCATCTGGCCAACTGCTAGATGCTCTTGCTGTTCACAAGTAAAACCAAGTTCCATTATCTTAGCTTTCTTGCAAAGCCATGAAATTGTGGCGAAGTCATTATTAAATCAATGCTTTTTTGACCTTCCTTTTAACTGCCCTCCAGTCCCTTGTCTCCTCTGTCAGAAACCTGGAATCCCTCCAAAAGACTTAACTTGACATACCAACGGAAAACTCAACATGTAAATTGCTGACAAATTTTCTGTGGTTTTGTCAAAGGGTTCCAAAGTTTTTATCAACTAAACACTTTTTGCATCCCCTCTCTTCTTTTATACAATGCCCCCCTTGACGACTCTGCAAGAATTCAATATATCAGAAGTAAGTTGAATATTCTAACTGTCTGGCAAATGTCCTGATGTGAAGACTTTTTGACCTCCCATTAACTTTACCACCACTATTAGATCTTGTTAAAGTTTGACACTATTGCACTGGCCTATACTTGATAATAGCCTGAAACAATTAATGCACAAATTCACGTTAAATCAATAAACTGCACCAATGTTATCAGCAATTGAACAGCTTTTCGACTCGCCGCTCTGTCTGTCCCTTGACGGATTTGTATGAAACTCAAATCATTAAGAGCAAGCCACAAAGTGCCTTCTAAGTGCCATTTCGATCTGGAAAAATAAAGTTATTAGTAATTCAATGATCTCTAAGCTTCCCATGTCCAACGAATATAAAGTATGCCATATGTTGTTTCGTTTCACGTATTTTCATCATATGGTGCCACCCCCAGTTAAGTAGTACCCACGCCCATGATGGATCTATACACATTTAAAGATACCATGAGTATGCCAATGCTAAATTAATTTTTTTAAATCAGTTAAAAAGTGACACAATTATAGGCAAAAAATACCTTTTCAACTGCCAGGATATCTCTACAATGTAATATTTCAAAACCCATCTGAACCCTGTTTTCAAATACTAATACCTCAAAAACTACTGAAATCGTTTACACCAAACCAAGCAAAAGCATACTTTTTTTGTTCAATACATTTTATAGATTTTATAATGAAGTGCAGTACAGAGAAAGTGAGGAGGGAGAAGGAAAAGATTCAATCTCCGACATATGACAGTTGACTGAGGTATGCAATAATGTGGCATTTAATGATACAGATGAGAAAGGCATGAAATAACAATAAATATGAATCCCATACTTTTGGGTAAAGTAGTACTTTAATATCAAGTTTTGCATATTTTCGTTCAGTGTATTTTATGTAGCAGAGAGCAAAGTTTCCCACGGGAGTTAACCTTGGGAAACACTCTTTTTTGACGACCTAGTTATTCTCCTCTGCCTGCGAATCATGACATATCAAAACAAACCCACTTTAACTTTTTTTGGGACGTTTTGTGTAGATTCGTCAAATAGCTCCAAAGAAACACCTCTGCCGATACACAGGATTTCCTAATTTCCATTGCAATGTTTCTCTTACATTTCCATGGTGGTTGTGAGTGAACTGCATATGGACAACATTAAAATTCAGCACCTGCAACGCTACAGAGATGGGGAGACAGATAGTAGGATAACATTAGCCCCCACTGTGCGGCCCCAAACTCCAGAGGGTCCCTCTGGCACTGGGCATGGGCGGCGGGCCCCTGGCCTGAGAGCTTTTGACAGGGTCCGGACCTTGGGGCCCCCTTCCATGTACCTGGCAGGGGGTCCCTCAAGTTTTGTTATGCCACTGGAGTCTGAATCTGTCTCCCTCTACCCATGGCTCTGGGGGACCTGTGGACCACCCCCTGTTCAGCCACCTATGTGAAGCAGGACAGGGAGGAGGGTCCAGGGACCACTTATGCCCCCCTGGATAATAGACGAGGGCTAGGGGTTGGGGTAACACAACCTAGCGGTCTCCATTCAGTAAAATTAAAAATGTTTGTGGGCAGATACCACTTTCCCTTACCCCCAACACACGTGCATCGCTCTGGAACCTACTTCCTCAACAGCTGAGGCTCAAAGAGGTCTTCGTTTCATTTCAGGACCGTAGGACTCCACCCGAAGACCAAGAATCATTTTTTGTTGACGCCCACCTTTTATGCTTTCCCATTGGATCACTTAGAAGGACTGCTGTAAGAACCCAGCAAGGAACAATGACTGTCCCTCCTACCTGTCATCCAGGGGTGTTTAATGCAGCCTTGCGGAAGACACAAGTAAAATAAGGGGACATGAACAATCTTTTGATGGTGGGAAAATGTTGAAACTTCTCAGTAACCATTAATTGTATTTATAAATTGTTCATCTAAATTAGAACATACATGCTTTAATTGATGGTTAGGTTATGTTGAAATGTAAGCGAACCCATAACTGCAACATTTCAAACGCCTAATATGTCACTCAACTTACATTTCCTGCTAGTTATTTTGTGAATAATAAGTGTGTTTCTCAAACAGGGAAAGTAGTTTCAAAGAAGAGGCAAGTTCTAATCACTGTGATTTTCAGTGCTGTTTGTGGCATTTGCTTTCGGTAAGCTGTCACTTTCATTTTGTGGCTACTTTTTATTTTCAGATCTACAAACAAGACAAAGGCCAGAGCTGCTTCTTCACTTCCCACAAACAACATATCCATAATTGTTGAGAAAGTGAATGTGGACTTGCCTTGCCATCTACAGCACAATGCACAGAGCAGGATGGGTATGTACTATGTTAGACCTGACATCATTGGCGTGAGTCTCCCTTCCATTTTTGACGGATTGCCTCCTCTGTTTTGATATGTTTTTGCTGGTTATATGTTTTGGGCACTGTGCCACTGCTAATCAGGGCCACAGTGTAAGTGCTCCCTATGTTGAATTAATGTACTAATTGGTTATTCCATGATTGGGTTATTTGATGTACTGTCAGCCCCTAGTACAGTGCACCATGTGTGCCCAGGGCTTGTAAATCAAATGCTGCTGGTGGTCTTGCAGCACTGGTTGTGCCACCCACAGAAGCAGCTTGTAAAGTGTGTCTCAGGCCGGCCATTGCAAGGCCTATGTGCAGTCTAGCACTGCCATGTCGACTTGGCCAAGTGCACCCACTTGCCAGTCCCTAAACCTTTCTTTTGCTTCATATTAGACACCCCTATGGTAGCCCCAAAGGCAGGGTGCTTTGTAAGTATAAGGTAGGACTTGCTCTGATGTGTGTAGCATGTTCTAATAATGAATTACAGTCATTTTCGTTTTTCACTATTGAAGGCTACCTGTTCTCATAGGCCAGAATGGGCAGTTAGATTATAAAATTTTTATAATCATAAGTGACTCAGGAAACATGGAGAAATTCGAATTTAGTATGCGTGAACTCAGAATAATAAAATACATCTTTTAGTAAAGTTTATTTTAATATCCTGTGTTTGCAAATACCACTTTTAGAACGTAGGTATTTGCTTGCCTAACCATTTGAGCCTGCCTCTGCTGGGTTGTGTATTCCTTGTCTGGGTTTGTGTGTGACAGGGCTGGGGAATTCGCGGAGACAGGCTGGGGCAGCCCAGTGGTGAATAGAGAGATTAGCATCCAGATGGGAGGGGGGAGTGCACCTGGGACCTGAATAGGGCTGGGCCTTCCCTCTACAATGCTGGCTCCGCCCCCTGTGGCTTGTCTGATGTCTCTGCCCTGCACTGTGAAAGAAGAGAAGGAATCATGTCAACAGAGTGCTCCAGAGCTGTATCTTCCTTCCCCGTGCTGGCTCCACCTCCTGTGGGGCGGCTGATGTCTCTGCCCTGCACAGTGAAAGGAAGAAGAGCAAGAGAGTCATGTAAACACAGTGCTCATGAACTGGTTTGAACTAGGCAGAGGCCTCTCTGCCTTCAGAGAACAAAGGATTTTGGGGTATACATATTGGAACCCAGTCCCACAGACTTTAGATCACTTCTGGAACAAGAAACCTTTCTGCCAAGGAGAAGAACCAAGGAAGCTGCAGGAGTTTGGACTGCCCCTCTGCCAGTGTGCTGTTTGCTGGGTTGGCCTGCAGTGGTTGCTTCATTGCCAAGGGAAAGTAGAAGGAACTTTTAAGGACTTTCATTTATCTACAGAATATTCTCCAAGGGCTTGAACTGTGCTTGCCTCCTGTTGAAGTCTAAGGGCCAAAAGACTTCACCTCCAGCTCCCTCCTGAATTTCTTTGCTGGGAATTCTGACTCCAGTCACTTGCGTGCTGCTGGGAGCTGGAAGCGTGACGTATCAAGAAGAAGCGTGTCGCCGCCGCAGCTGAAATCATCGCAAAGCCGGAGAAGCGAGCCTTCACCGCATCTCCTGGAAGCTTGTGTTCATCTAAGCTGCCTGCTGTCGCATCACCGGAGAAGCGTGACACCATCGAGAGAGTCACCATCGCATCACCGGAGAAGCGTGCTGCAGGGCCTGTCGCGGCTCCAAAGTACAGAGTCGTCGCAAGGCTGCCAGGGCGTCATTGCATCATCATCGTATCGCTGCATCAAGGGCGCCATCTTCTTACATCGCAACCAGATCATCGCACCGCATCAAGGCGCCATCTTGCGCACCGCAACGGGCCCGCAGGCCGAGAATCTACGCATCACCTCTGCACCAGTAAGGCTCACGACAAGTCCCCTACTCTGTGCAAGCATTGTGGAAGGACGCAACCGTTCCCCCAGGTCACGGACCTGAAGCATCTCCCCTTCTGCAAGCCTTTTGTTTACTTTGCGTTACGCATCCAGGTACTTTGTTGAGAACATTGTCGCATTTTCCATCAACTTGAACTAAGAGACTTTTTTTTTTTTTGATTGAAATTTGTTTTATTGTTGCATCAAAGTATACAGGTACAGTGTAAATGATCTACTGACGTGGCCTCAACATTCAGCCCCGAACAGCCAAGCGTGCAACGTTTTCTTGTTTTTATACAACTGGTGCAAATATACATTTCCTTGAATAATCAGTGTAGATCGTACAAACATGTCCGCAGGCCGGGAAACAGTGAATCTGCATCGCCAATAGGGCGATGGATAATAGCAGGTATGTAGGATCCCGCCTCGAGAGCGCAGGATCGAGGTCTGTACTGTCCATACAGTGGTGGCACCTGAGAACGGGGGGGACAAAACTGTGGGAGAGAAGCGTGTGGGCGCTAGCAGGGTCTAAGCAGGGGGATACTGGCGACGGGCGTCAGGGGGGGGGCCACGGAGCCAGTCGGTCTGCGCTCCAAGAGAGGGGGGGGGAAGAGGAGTGGGCAGGGGGTGAATACCCCCGTGTATGCGGGCATCGAGGTGGGTGGCATGACATATGAGAGTTCGATCAGGATGTGGGGGGTACCGGGAGACGGTCCCGGGATGGTTGATACCATGTAGAGGCTACTGGTTCTCTCGGGCGGGGGGGTGGGGGAGTGGGTGGGTCTTCTGTATGTGTGGACTGTCGGAAGCTGTGGAGGAGCATGGCCCATTCCATGGATAAGGGAATTTTACGCGCACCCCTGGCTTCTTCCTCTCTAAGGGCATCCTCTTCCGCCGCCGCCCATTTACCGACCGCGCCCGTCCATGCCGCTGCAGAGGGACCCTCCGGGGAACGCCAGCGCATGGCTATACATCTGTTTGCCAACAGGAGTGCTAAGGACACGAAGCGTCTGTGCACCGGGTCTCGCTTAGGAACATGAAAGATGCCTAGTGCGCTGGACTCCCAGGTGGCTAGTGTAGTGAGACCTGCAAGTTCCGCCAGAGTGTCGTGTACCGCCCGCCAAAAGGGGTGAAGGTTGGGACAACTCCAGAACATGTGCCGAAAATCTGCCGTAGGGGAACAGCATCTGGGGCAAAGGAATGGTGTGGAGGGATAGAACTTCTGCAGTCGCGCTGGGGTGAGGTATGCCCTGTGTAGGATATAGTATTGGATGTTCTTGAAGCGGGCGTTCCTAGAGACGCGTTTTGGGGCCTCAAGTGCTTTAGTCCATTCAGAGTCGTGTAGTGCGCGACCTATGTCCTCCTCCCATGTGGCTCGCAAAGTCGTAAGGGGAGCGTGTGAGAGTTCCCGGATGGATTTATATAACCAGGTGATTAAGTGGCGTGCCACCCCCATATGTAGGATTGTATGTATTACTGGATGCGTGTCTGGCTCGCCAGTGCAGAGATTAAAATGGGGCTGGTATCCATCGAGTAGCTGTCTATATCTGAGGAATTGGCCTGGGGGGAGTCCGTATTCAGCGATCAGGCGGTCAAGCGATTTTAGCTGGCCTTCCTCGAAGAGCGATTCCAGATCCGTGATGCCACAGAGTGACCATTCGGTGAACAGTGGAGCGGTGAAGTAGGAGTCCTGCCTGGGGCTGCCTAACAGTGGTAGTAGCAGGGAGTACGGAGGTCTACTGGGGGACAACCGGTGGATCCGCATCATGCACCGGCGCCCTATCGCCACTTGAAGGGGGTATGTGCGCCGTGGCTTGGTGCCCGGGAGGAGGAGACGGGTGAGTTCTGGGGTTGCGATTCTGCCGGCCGAAGTGACAGTCTCCTGAGGGTAGCGGTCCGCCGTCCAGTAAGATAGCCATTGGAGTTGTGCCGCGAGGAAATATGCCTCGAAGGATGGAGCTCCGAGTCCTCCCTGCGTCGTGGGAAGTTGGAGGGTTTTCAGGGCGACCCTGTGTCGGCCCTCGCCCCAGATAAGGGTCCCTAGGAGGGAGTCGACATCGCGGAAGAAGGACCTGGGTGGTATAACCGGCAAATTTGTGAAGTGGTAAAGGAGTCGGGGAAGCATCACCATTTTAGCGAGGGCTATCCGTCCTATCGGGGCTAGCGGGAGTTTATTCCAGAAGGCGACAGTCGGGCGCAGACTAGCAAGTACTGCGCGGTGATTACCCTCAAACATGGCTGCTGGAGAATGGTACAAGCGGACACCGAGGTACCGGGGAGCCTCCGTGGACCACGAGAGTTTATGCGGACCGAGCTCGACTTCCCGGGGGGGTAGGCCCGGGTGTAAGGGGTAAACTGTGGACTTGTCCCAGTTCACCTGTAGGCCCGAGGCGTCTGCAAAGTCCGCCAACGTCGCCCCTATGGGGGCCGGGTCCGCTTCGATGTCTCGGACGTATATGAGGAGATCGTCCGCGTACATGGACACGCAATGCGTGTCATCCGCGAGAGGGATGCCCCAATCCACACCCTCCAGGCGCAGCCGAACCGCCAGCGGTTCGACCGCCAGCGCGAATAGGAGCGGCGACAGGGGGCACCCCTGTCTTGTGCCCCGCCGAACTCCGAATGCTGGTGATATGCGTTTCCCGATACGAACCCGAGTGGTGAGATCGGTATACAGGAGGCGCGTGTACGCCATGAGTGTGATTGATTGATTGATTGATAAAAAATTTATATTGCGCAAGACAATGACCCGAAGGTATCAAGGCGCCTAACAATAACATCAGAAGTCTGGATCAATCATCATTACACATAGGCCTGTAAGAAAAGGCGGGTTTTTAAAGCACCGCGAAAGGTCTGCAGGGAGGGCAGGGACCTGAGATCCAAAGGAAGATCATTCCACCACTTGGGAGCTAAAGTGGAGAAAGCCCTGCCACCCCATTTAGCCTTTCGCACACGAGGGGCTGAGAGAAGCAATTTCCCAGAGGAACGCAAATTCCTTCCGGGGATGTAGTGGGAGATGATAGAGCCCACTCCAGAGTCACTGTTCCTTGCGATGGCTCTGTATGTCATGCACAGGACCTTAAACCGTACTCGGTACTCCACCGGAAGCCAGTGCAACGTTTTTCTGGCCAAAGTGGCCGAGGAGCGTCTAGGAACATCGGCAGGACAGAAAAGAGATAGGGCCAGGTGAGGGTGTCGAACGCCTTTTCCAGGTCCATGATGAGGCAGGCGGCGCGAGGAAATCGGTCACGCACCTGATCCTGAACATGGAAGACTCGGCGGAGATTCTGGGAGGTGTTTCTTCCCGGTACGAAGCCGCATTGGTTGAGGTGGACCAATGGGCGAATGATCTGCGCATACCGATCCGCCAGGATTTTCCCCAGGATCTTACAGTCGGCCGACAGGAGCGTGATGGGGCGATACGACCCCATGTGAAGTGGATCTCTGTGGGGTTTGGGAAAGGTGACGATCACGGACTCCCGCAGTGACTGGGGTAACCTACCTAGATGAAGAGACGCCCCGAACACCCGTGACAGACGGGGGACCACTAGGGGGGAGAATGTCGAGTAGTATTCTAGTGGGAAGCCGTCCAACCCCCGCGCTTTATTACGAGACATGGCTCGTATCGCCTGAGTGATGTCAGACGGGACAATCTTGGCGTCGAGGGAGCGCTTGTCGACGTCCGATATTGCGGGTAGAGTCAGAGGGTCTAGAAAATTGTCTACAGAAGGCGGGGAGTACTGGGTCGGGGTCCCGTACACTTGTGTATAATGACGCTGGAACGCCAGAAGATTCTCGGCTTGTGAGCGCACCAGCACACCGTCCGGGTTGATAATATCCGTGATTGGCTTGATTTCGGTGTCCTGCCTTGCCATCCAAGCCAGCAGCGCCCCAGCTTTGTCCCTGTCCTTATGCACCCTAGAGGCGTAAGCCCTAAAATTATACTTCCGGAGGTCAGCGCAGGCGGCCTGGTATTCCGTCTTAGCCTCGGCCGTGAGTACAGCGTGCTCCTCCGAGTCGTCAGGCCGTTTAGTGAGTGCGGCCAGAGCCTGCTCCGAGGTTAGGAGTGTCCGCTCCAAGGTGCGGCGAACCCCCACCACCTGTTTGATGCATTCTCTCCTAGCCACCACCTTAAACGCGTCCCACTCCACTAGTACCGACGACGCCGTGTTCGCGTTATGTGTGAAATAGTCCTGTATGCTGGTTTTGTGTGTGTCTCTGAATACTGGGTCGGTCAGGCAATCCCTAGGGAGGCGTCAGGTGGGGACCGGTGGGTGGGGGGGGCGCCAGGTTAGACGTATAATGTGAGCGTCATGATCCGAAAGGATCCGGCCCAGGTAGTCTGTAGACGTGATCTTAGGGAGAATTGGTGCAGAACAGAGGAAGCGGTCTAGGCGGACCCGGAGGTTGTGTGGGATCGAGTGGAAGGAGTAAATGCGAGCCAGTGGGTGTAGGTGTCGCCATGCGTCAGTGAGCGCCCAATGTGTGACCCATGTCCTAAAGAGCTCTGCCTGCCGGGGGGCCGGGGAATGTGCGGGAGGAGGATGTGAGCGGTCCAGGGTGGGGTCCAGTGTGCAGTTAAAGTCGCTTCCCAGTACCCATGGGACTGTAGTGAACTGGGCCAGAACGCCCGTGAGGTGATCCCAGAATTTATCTTGGTCTGTGTTAGGGGCGTAAATGCTGCCAAGGAGTATTCCCTGCCCGTCCAGTATTCCCTCCAGAAGCGCATACCTGCCCTCTTTGTCTACCACCCGTCGGAGCACCCGGAAGGGAGTACCCGGTCTGACCCAGATTAACGCGCCGCGTGCAAACGCTGAGTATTGTGTGGCACAGAAGGTCCCTCGCCATTTAGACTGTAGGGGAGTGAGTTCGGTAGCGTTTATGTGTGTCTCCTGTAGAAGTGCAATATTGGCTGACATGCGTCTAATGTAGGCGTAAACAGAATATCGTTTGCTGGGCGTGTGTAGGCCCCGTACGTTCAATGTAAGGACATTAATGTCTGAGCGTGGGACTGCCATTCTTGGGGTGTCGTGGTAGGGATGAGGGCCCCCCTATAGTACCCGAGGGCCACCAGTGTGTATGTGTCACGTGTGTTTCTGCGCGCCAAGCTTCCACAATCGTAGGGGAGGGACTAAGGGGATTAACAACAAGTAAAACCTTGGGTGGGCAACAGTCCCAATACTGAGGATATATCACCGGAGGTGGCATATCCAAACTAGTGTCCCACTAGGGGAGAAATACAACAGGTAACTGCGGGGGTGGCAGCATGTGTCGCTGCTGGGCCTGTGCGCGGGCCGGGCTCTTGTAGGAGTAGAGTCCATCGCTCGGTAGCGTATACAATAATCAGGCAAAGCAGTCTAGGCTCCTAGACGTCGCGCAATACAGTGGGCAACCATTAGAAGGATACAGTAATCGATAGTTCATTGTTCATGAAGAGGTGTTAGGTTGGCCGGCCATGGTAGCGTCCAGTGTAGGTGCCGCCAGGAGGGGGGAAAAGATCGGGCCAAATCCCAACATCGTTCCATCGCTGTCTCGGTCTTTCTCTGGGGTGAACAGGTGCGGGTGACCTTCCAGGTCCGATGCTGGGGGTGACGTGTGAAGTTCGGTCACCGCTCGTAGGGCGTCTCGTCGCTCTTGCATGATTTGCGTGAGGTCGGGTGAACCCGTGGGGGAGGACGCCTGGCTTTTGGGGCGGCCAGATCGGGCACGGCTCGCACCCCGTCTTCTAGATCGTCTGGAGTCGTTGTTGCGTGTCCTCTGGGGTCCGGGTTTAGGGATCAGTGGGCAGTGGAATTCAGTCCAATCTTGTGCCTCCACCGCCGTAGTGAAGAAGAGGGCTTTCCCATTGTGCAGCACTTTAAGGCGGGCTGGGAACAGCAAGGAGTACTGCAGATCGTTAGCACGAAGACGCCTTTTGACCTCCAGAAAGGTGGATCGCCGCTGCTGGACCTCCCGGGCGTAGTCTGGGAACACCATAACATGTTGATCCTCCACCTGCAGGGGACCCGCGGTCGTGGAGGGAGGCCGGGTTTGGGTGCCCGGGCCGGGACTCTGTGGGCCCTTTCGATGGAGAAGTACGGCGATCGCTCACTCTCCGGGGTGAACGATCTGGTCCAGGATTCCATATAGGTCAGAGGATCTGAATTTTCAATCCCCTCTGGCAGGCCCAGGACGCGGATGTTACATCTTCTCGAGCGTCCTTCTAAGTCCACCGTGCGTTCTTCTAGGGCCTCCACGCGGCGTAGGACCTCTCTCATGTCTTCCTCTTGCATCTTCACCACGGGTTGTAACTCGGTCACGGTTCGTTCTCCTTCCTTCACCCTGTCCGCCAGCTTACGATGTTCATCGCGGATCAAGCTAATGTCCGTCGTCAGGGCGCCCAATCTCTCTTCCATTGAAAGGCGAGACATTTCGATCGCCGCCAACACCTGGTCCAATTTCGCCGTCAGTGTAGGGTCTGTTTGTGACGCATTGGCTTGCGTCCACGTCCTGGTGTGTGGCATCTTCTCAACGGCCGTTTCAGGGACAGCCGTCACCTGCGAGGCCTTTGGTTTCCCCATAGGTGCCGTCAAGTGGGCCACCGGGCCTCCGTGCACTCCGGGAACAGCAGGTCAACGTAACTGGGTTAGGGGCAGTTCAGTGGTAGTCGGTCCCCCCTGTCCCCCCCGGTTCCGGGGCGGCTCCCCCCCATCCAAGGGAGCTTCCACCAGTTTAGGGCGTCAGAGGCGGTCCGCGGCCGCTGGGGCCGATAGCCTCGGTGTCAGAAGGCCTTGCGGACCCCCCCCTCCGGCGTGTGGCGCAGTATCAATACCGGCCGGGAGGGCCAGAGGTCAGGGGGTGTGAATCCGAGGGGTCCGGGGCAGCGGACGGCCACCGGCAGTGTCTCGAGTTCGGGGGGGGGCACCCCTGCTCTTATGGCGAGGCTCGCGCTGCTCCCGGAGTCCAGGCCTCTGTGGGCGCCATCTTGGGGTCAAGCGCTCCGGATCCCCGGGCCAGCCAGCGGCGTGTGCCGCGTCTTCACACGGGGCCCCGAGGAGGTAGGGGGCCGCCGGGACCAAGATCCTCGGGGGAGGGGGGGAAGAGATGGGCACTCACCGCCCTCGTTGGTAGGTTGCGGGCCACTGAATGGCACACCACCGCGCTGATAGCGCGTCCGTCGGCCCTCCGCACCTCGCGGTGGTAGGTCGGCCGATGCCGGAGAATGATCAGGCTCCCGGTGAGGCAACAGTGTCGGTGCAGCGGAGCCCCGGTGCGGCGGCCGCCATCTTGCGCGCCGGGGTGCTGGAACGAGAGAGAGCGCCGTCCGGTGCACACTCCTGGGGGCCGGTCCCGCTGTTGCTCCGGGACCACTCGTAGGTGTCCGCTGGTCCCTTCCCTCGGGGTCGTCGGTCACCGGGTCGGCTCCCGGCGGCGTATGTGCCCGCAGGACGGAGCCGCGCCCGCCATTTTGAGTTGCGGCGCTCGCTCTGGCACTAGACGAGTCAGTCCGTGTCGTTCGTCCGCCGCTTTCGGAGTTCGTCCGAGTGATGCCTCAGTGCGCGGGGGAATCCCAGGTGCTGTTTCGGTAAGCTGAGGCTCCCGGCGATCTCAGGAACTGGGCAGGATGCTAGCCCGATCGCGGAGCCTCAGCAGGACACAGCCGCCATCGTGGCTTGCCAAGCCACGCCCCCTTGAACTAAGAGACTTTAATCATCTTTTAAGTAACCTTAAGTGTAGTATGGCGGATTTTTGTCATTTATGGTCTTGTTTTAAGTCTATATAAAGATACTTATTTTTATAAAACCATCTGTAGTGTTATCACTATATTACTCTGTATATTCACAAATGCTTAACACACTGCCTCTGAGAAAAGCCTGTCTGCTCATGCCAAGCTACCAAGGGGGTGAGCAGGGGTTTTTAAGGAGTGTAATCCCCTGACTTAGAAGTAAGGGTCCCTATTTGGACAAAGGTGAATACCATTACCAATTAGAGAGCCCCAAATCTAACACACCATATATGTGTTATAACATATGTGTGTTGCAAACTCCCAGCCAGTTTAAAGTGCAAACAGCCCACATCCATGATCTACATACCCTGGTACAGTAGATGGAAATTAAATGCATTAGAAAATGTCACACAGTACGTAAACTGTATTCATTTTTTCCTTTAATCGAATGGTGTTAGGCTATAAAAAATTGTGTGATGTGTAAAAGAGTATTTTAGAATGAATTCTGAAAGAAAAGGAAACGTCCGTCATAATGAAATGCAGAACACAAAGGGGGAGATACACAGAGGGATCTTCAGCCCTAAATGTACCCCTTGTAAGTTTGTGAACGCCCGCTAACTCATATGTTTGTGGATGTCACAAATTCTGATCCACTTCAACACCACTTGGAAATGGTGGGAGATTTACTCCAGTAAATAGCTAGTATAATTCTTCTATCGGATGGGAAGGAGAGAGTCCTGCCAAAAAAATGGAAATGTACAGCAAGGTGTTTCTGCTTTCCTTATGGAGAAAAAAATCGAACAAAAAAATGCACATTTACACAAAGAGCTTCATTTTCCCAGTGCCCAAACTCACCCTAGGTAGATTTGGGCTTTGGGAAAATATGAAGGTGGGTATATATCACAAGCCATTTAGAGTAGCATGTCAGCAACCTGCACATCTTTTCCAGGTGTAAAACTGGGAAAGGTGCTGAACCCCAAAAAGTAAAAGAATTGCATCCATTCATAGGAGATATTTTACAGGTGCAGATGTTGTCCTTTCTTTGTGAATTGCCCTAAAAATGTGTATAAACATTTCCATAAACCCAAAAATAAAAGGAGCTTATGCTTTTTGTAGCTATTAATATGAGTTCTTTTGTAAGCACACCACAAATTTAATTGGCACTTTAATAACAGGTGGTATAATTCTTAACATTGATGGTTCACATTTTACTGCCTCAGGGTTATAAATGGATGAATGAACTGCATTTCTAAGTTTGCAGTAAGTTCACCCTACCCCATTAGTCCAAAAGCAAAAGTGTAATGCTTCACAGTAAAATGGACCCTTCAAAACGTGAGCCCCCCATACTGAAAGATGCAGTGAACGGTATACCATAATCAAATAACGCCACATCAGACAAACAGTCCTACCTTGGTCCACATCTCTTATGGAATACACTCCAACCTCCTTGATGGTATCATGTCAGGGACATGCGGCCACATGCATCAACCTATTTAGGAAGTGCAAACGATGCGAATCGCAAAATTCGGCCGTTTGCGATTCCTAAATAGGTTTTTGGGATGCATCAAGCATTTTTGGTAAAATCGCTATTTTTAGCGAATTCCAAAAATGCGATTGCTTTAAAGGAATCGCAAATTTGCGATTCCTTAAAAGCAATGCATGATTAATTTTAAAATTGCGAATTCGTAATTAGGGGGTGCAAATTACCACGAGGTTGAACCTTGTGGTAATTTGCGAAAATGTGTTAAAATGCTCTAATTTGCATTTCAAAACACTGTCATGTTACAGTCACACATGTCCCTAGGACATGTGTGTCTGAAACATGCACTTCAAAATACATTTCAGGGGTGCAGGGTGGGGTCATTTGGACCCCCCCTGCACCCATGGAATGCATCAACATTTTGTGAATTCCAATTTGCGAATTCGCAATTCCCATTGATTCCTATGGGCCTTTATATTATAATATTATAATTTGCGATTCGGTAAAAATTGCGAATTTTACCGAATCGCAAATTTTATGCACTTTCAATCATGCATCCCGTTTTGCAATTCCTTATTTGCGATTCCCTAAAAATCGCAAATTAGGAATCGCAAAATCGGACTTTGATGCATGTGGCCGATGGACCATTGTCTTCTGCTGACATTATTAGGTTGCCAATTACCTGATGTTTCAAAGGCCTTCTCAATTATGTTAGTGTACTTATTTTTGATGGGAAAGTCCAGTGAAATTGGTGGATGTGGGATTCGAGCTCAAATGCCTCTTGTCCCACATTCCCTAGAGAAAGGATCTTATGAGAAACATTCCAAATGTCACTTATCCCAAAATTTCAGCTGATGAATCAGGGAGGTTATTGGACAACAGTCCACAAGGCTTTCTTAAATTTTGCATGATCAAAAATGCAGTTCATTTATTTTGAGTATTGGGGGCACAGTGCCCTTTTCCATAAGATCATCCATGTCCTGATGGAACTACACTAGCTCCTCTTACCTTCTTGCACCATCTTGAAGAGAAACTGCATCAGAAAGTCATAGTGAATGACACACCTGCCTACCTAGCTAACAAAGCCTGCATCTCTGAAGCATCCAGAGTCTAGAAATACTTGCAGCCACTATACTGGAGACAAAGAAAATAAAAAAAAGAAAAGAGGAGGAAATATTCCTTCTTTAGTGACATACCCAGGATCCGCCCATCCCGCATTCAGTAAAGAAAGAGCTAAAAACACAATTAAAAGAACACTGCGTATCATTGTAGTAGAAGGGCATCTTCCATCGTCAAACTCAAGTAACCCCTCTCCTCCACATTGTAAGTGATCACCGCATTTGGCCTTGTACAGCACTCCATAGACCGTGGCAAGGTTCGCACTAGGTAAATAACAACATATACATACATACAGAAGTCCCCACAAACTATAGTGCCTGGTGGAAGGAGGGTCACATTTTCAGTAGCTAGGCAGCTAAAAGTAGCTAGCTAAATGTTATAGTGAATTTCAGGTCACATTGGCAAAATAACATTGCAAACCTTTATATATATAGATATAGAGATAGATAGATGGATAGATAGATAGATAGATAGATAGATCTAGATGCCTAGCGGCTACTAATTGGAACAAACTGCCAGCGGACCTGCGCCTGGAACCGGAGGAGACCAGGTTCCGAGCGAAACTAAAAACATTTCTCTACCCGAAATAATGTGTCCGCTCAGTCTCTGTGCCCGCTGTTAGCTGCCCCTCCCACTTTTAGCGCGTGGACACGCCGGTGTGCGTAATCGCAGCGCTCTACAAATGTCCCAACAACAACAACAACAACAATAGATAGATAGATAGATAGATAGATAGATAGATAGATAGATAGATAGATAGATAGATAGATAGATAGATAGATAGATAGATAGATAGATAGATAGATAGATAGATAGATAGATAGATAGATAGATAGATAGATAGATAGATAGATAGATAGATAGATGGTAAGTGGACAGTGGCAGTGTCCCTTGCGCTTTTACAGCGCGATTACCGACGTATTGGCAAATTGGTGATTTCACTACCGTTTTAACTGTGAGAGCGTGTGAGCTCATTTTAAACCAGTCTGGGGCCTTTGAGAGCAAGAGCCTGTACGCTCCCCCGTGTGCTGCTTTACTTGTACTTGCACTGTGATTTACTGTTTCTGGGGGCACTCTGCATTCTGCACTGCTGAGGTTCTTACCTGAAGGCAGGCAGTTGCAGCAACGGTCGCGAAGCAGCGCTGGACTCGTCCCTCCTTCCCGCCTCATTCTGACGCCGGTGACTGGCACCGTTCGAACAGAGGGCGTGGAAGGTCCGAGCCAGCTACTTCCGGCAGCTACGCGCAGCGCTCGAGTTGGTTGGACGCTGGGGGGGATATAAGGCGGATGTGCTGTCGGCAGCGCAGCGGACGAGCGCAGCGGGCGCAACGAATGCACGCCGAAGTTGCGCCAAAGTTAAGCCCGTCTGCGCTCGTCCGCGACCGGGCGCGGCCCAGGGCCATGCCCCTTGCCCCTCCGGCGGGTCATCTTTGCTGGAGCATAAATTATTTGCTGTCCCTTCGTAAATCATGCCGCAGTAGCGCGTGCCTACATGGCTTGAAGGTTGAGGAAAATACTGGCTGTAGGCACTGCCAGTTTTCTTATTACCGGGCCAATACCGAATCCAATAAGTCTTACGACCTGGTCTGTGGTTTGCTGAATGTTCGGTCCTTACGCAAACACAAACTAGAGATATATGATCTCCTCAGTGAGAAACAATGGGACTTAGTCTTCCTTACGGAGACATGGCTTGACTCAGACTCCACTCCAGCGGCCATTGAAGCCATTCCAGAAGGCTACTCCCAGCTGAGGCAAGATAGACCGTTAGGTAGAGGTGGTGGGATAGCTATTGTAGCTAAACAGGGGCTCCGCTGCCAGATGGAGCAGATTATGATTAAGGACTGGGAAGAGGGCTTTCTTTCCATTCTAGTGGACGGAGGCTGTACAGTGAAGGGTCTCCTGATATATAGACCGCCTGACCCGGCTGTAAGATTTAGCGAAAGCATGATAGAAAGCATTACAGAGGCCGCACTGCGTGCAGATAAGCTTCTAGTGTTGGGGGATCTCAACCTACATCTGAATGATCCTGCAGACAAGACGGCTGGAGACTTTTGTCAAGAGATGAATGCACTCCAGCTTGAGCTGAAAGTTAAAGATCCCACCCACCAACGGGGCCACTTATTGGACCCTATTTTCACTAACTGGGGACAGGTGGAGACCCTGACCCCTGTTCCTGTCCCTTGGTCGGACCATCACCTGGTTCCCTTTCTTATACATATCTTTTGGAGACAGGCCATTAGAGCAGTCTGTTTCAAAACATCCTAGACGCAGATGGGCTGCCTTCTCCCAAGCCAGGTTTAATGAGGCACTTCCTGTGGGTGGTAACCCAGGGGGAGGGGATGTGGAGTCAGCCAATGCAAATTTAGATCAACGCATCACTGAGGCCCTGGACCGCGTTGCCCCGCTCGTCCCGGCTAAATCAGGGGGGCGCGCTCGGAAAACGGTGCCGTGGTTTAGCGATGAAGTGCGGATGGCCAAGGTCGCGTGTAAACGTGCAGAAAGACAGTGGAGGATAGCCTTTGCCACTCAAGCCAAAACTGACTATGTAACTAGCAGACGCACCTATCACAGACTTATCAGGAAGGCTAAGACGATGTACTATGACATCAGAATTAAGGAGGCAGAAAACTCCACGAAGGAACTGTTTTTAATTTATAAAACTCTCTCGGCAGGGAAGCCTGCGGCAGTTCCTGAAGAACTCTGCACAGTGGGCAGCTGCAATCGAATAGCAGAATTTTTCGCTAACAAAGTAGCAAAGATTTACTCTGCTTTTCCGGCCCAAGCTAGCAAAGGCCCTGAGTTCAAGGAGGAAACCAGGATCGGGGGAGATCAGTAGACAGTCAAGTCAAGTCAAGTCAAGTCATAGAATTTGTATAGCGCACTACATACCCAGAGGGTTTCAAGGCGCTTAGGAGGGGAGGAGGATTACTTGTCAAATATCCACATTTTAAGTTGCTTTCTGAATGCTAGGTGGTTCTGGGTAAGGCGAAGGTAAGCGGGGAGTGAGTTCCATGTTTTAGCGGCCAGGTATGAAAAGGATCTGCCTCCCATGGTGGTCTTGTTGATGCGAGGTACAGTGGCGAGGGCTTGGCTGGAGGAACGAAGTTGGCGGGAGGGGGTGTAGAAGGACAATCTTGAGTTGAGGCAATCTGGTCCGATGTCGTGACCAGAGCGTGGGTGACTGTTTTCCTTGTTTCGGAGGGGATCCAGCGAAATGTTTTTCTGAGCATGCGAAGAATGTTGAAGCAGGAAGAGGATACGGCGCTGACTTGTCTGTTCATTGAGAGTGAGGAATCCAGGATGACGCCTAGGTTCCGTGCGTGGTCTGTCGGGATGGGTGCTTTTCCGAGAGCTTCCGGCCACCAGGAGTCGTCCCATGCAGAGGGGGATGTACCTAAGATGAGGACTTCTGTTTTGTCTGAGTTCAGTTTCAGACGGCTTTGTTTCATCCATTCGGCAACTTCTTTCATTCCTTCGTGTAGGTTAGTTTTGGCGGTGCTGGGGTCGTTGGTGAGAGAAAGGATGAGTTGAGTGTCGTCCGCGTAAGAGATGATGTTGAGGTTGTGTTGGCGTGCGATGGTCGCGAGGGGGCTCATGTATACGTTGAAGAGGGTGGGACTGAGAGAGGATCCTTGTGGTACGCCGCAGATGACTTCAGAGGCCTCGGACTTGAATGGTGGAAGGCGGACTCTCTGGGTTCTTCCGGTGAGGAACGAGGTGATCCATTCAAGCGCTTTTCCTTGGATTCCGATGTTATTGAGGCGTTGTAAGAGGGTGCTGTGGCAGACTGTGTCGAAAGCTGCAGAGAGGTCAAGGAGGATGAGGGCGACTGTGTCTCCATTGTCCAGTAGAGTTCGAATGTCGTCTGTTGCTGCGATGAGGGCGGTTTCAGTGCTGTGTTTTGCTCGGAAGCCAGATTGTGAGGGGTCGAGGGAATTATTGGCTTCGAGGAAGGCGGCGAGCTGGTTGTTGATAGCTTTCTCGATGACTTTGGCCGGGAATGGAAGAAGCGAGATGGGGCGGTAATTTTTGAGTTCGGTGGGGTCCGCTGTTGGTTTTTTCAGAAGGGCGGTGAGTTCAGCGTGTTTCCAGTCTTCCGGGAAGGTGGCGGAGTTGAAGGAGCAGTTGATGACGTCTCGGAGGTGCGGTGCTATGACGGAGTCTGCTTTGTTGAAGATGTGGTGAGGACATGGGTCTGAGGGGGATCCTGAGTGGATGGAATTCATCAGGCGGATGGTGTCCTCAGTGGAGATTGGGTTCCAGTCGTTAAGGGTGTTCACGGGGGGAAGATGATCAGCAAATGGTAGGGTGGGTTGGTTTCCGGGTTGGTTGTCAAAGCTGTTGTGGATGTCTGCAATCTTGCTGTGGAAGAATGAGGCTAGGGAGTCGCAGAGGGCTTGAGAGGGGGTGATGTCGTTGGAGTTGGCCGAGGGATTGGAAAATTCACTACCCCGCCCACTGAGCACAAATCTGTGGATCTATTAAATCAGGCTCTCCTAGGGATCCCACCATTCCTAAACGCTTGGTGGGAAGTTTGCATGTGTTGGAGCCTTATATCCGACATCTCCTCGACATCTCTTTTGAGACCCACACTGTTCCTATTGCCTGGAAACGGGCGGTGGTTCTCCCTCTGCATAAAAAACCTAACATCAGTTATGACAAACTAGAAAATCTCCGTCCCACTTCTCTCCTGCCATATATGGCGAAGGTTGCAGAGAAAACTGTAAATCTTCAACTGATGAACTTTGTAGAAGAGGCCTCTCCGCTTCATGACTCTCAGTTTGGCTTCCCTCCTCGACACTCGATGGAGTCAGCACTTCTTATGGCAGTAGAAACTTTACGGCAGGGCATGGATGAGGGCCAGACCATGGCCTTGATTCTCCTGGACCTAAGCGCTGCTTTCGACACTGTAGCACATTCCATCTTGCTACAGTGTCTGAATGATGGTGGGGTATCGGGAGCAGCGCTTGGATGGATCCAGTCTTTTCTGACACACAGGTGCTATCAAGTCCGCCTAGGAGAATGTTATTCTAGGGAGATCATGTTGGGCCAGGGCGTCCCTCAGGGTTCGTCCCTGAGCCCATTCTTGTTCAATCTTTATGTCTCCCCACTGGCGGCGATAGTTGAGAGTCATGGCCTGTGCCTGGTATCCTATGCCGACGACACGCAGCTGGTCATCTCCCTTACACGCATGCCCGGTCTTGCGGCGGACAGTTTCAGAGTTTCCATGCAAGAACTGGCAACCTGGATGTCCGCCCACTGTTTGAAGCTCAACGGTAGCAAGACCCAGGTACTCGTGGTGGGAGGAGGTCCATCTGTTTGGTCGTCGGCATGGTGGCCACCCTGTCTGGGAGATATCCCTGTTCCCTGTCAGGAGGTAAGGAATCTTGGAGTGTGGCTTGATGCTGACCTTGCCTTTGGCCCCCAGATCGGCCGGGTGGTGGGGGTATGCTTTAGAGTTCTGAAGAACTTGAAGAAGGTCTTGGACCTCCTACCCATTACAGCGCGGCGGACTCTGGTGCATGCCCTCACCACCTCACGCCTAGACTACGGCAATTTGCTGTATTTGGGGTCCACCTGTAGATCTTCAACCGCCTGCAGGTGCTGCAGAATGCAGCTGCTCGCTTAGTTTTGAGGCTTCCTAGGAGATCTCCCTCTAAAACAGTACTTCAGGCTTTACACTGGCTTCCTGTCAGGAGAAGGGTGGAGTTTAAGGCTCTATCTATGTGTCACCGTATTTTGAGCAGTAAAGCCCCTGTTCTGCTACAAAGTCTGGTCGCTCGGTATGAGCCTTTGCGGGACTTGCGCTCCTCTCGTTCTGGGCTTTTGAAAGTCCCAAAAATAAAGTAGGCTCGCATGGGGGGCAGGTCCTTTAGGTATCTGGTCACCAAGAAGTGGAATGCCCTGCCTATAGAGCTACGTTTGGAGACATCAGAGTCCATCTTCAGAAGGAAACTTAAGACACACCTATATGCAGGGTGATGGCTGCTTGGACTGTCTTTTCCACTTACCATAGCGCGGGGACACGCCGGGGCGCGTAACCAGGCGCTTTATAAATCTCCCTAATAATAATAATAATAATAGATAGATAGATAGATAGATAGATAGATAGATAGATAGATAGATAGCTAGATAGATAGATAGATAGATAGATAGATAGATAGATAGATAGATAGATAGATAGATAGATAGATAGATAGATAGATAGATAGATAGAACCTTCTGGCGGTTGCCAGTAGGTAGTTATAGTTTGATGTAGTTTACATAGTAAAATAATTTTTTTGACTTGCCTATATCTTTGAAGTTGTTTGACAAATTTACAAGAAATGTTTCCAACAAAGTGCCCCGGAATTCTTGATGCGCATGGAAAGTTTCGGGGTAACCCATCAAGCAGTGGCCGAGAAAAAGAGGGGTGGGGTAAAAAAAATTGTGTTTCCCATGTTAATTCCCATTGGAACATTAGACATGGCTACAGCCTGAACTGTTGAATGGAATTACACGAAATTTGGCAGAAGGTAGCTGGTGGTCCAGAAAGCCCTCTTTTTGAAAATAGGTGAAAATCCGTGCAGTAGTTTTGGAACTATTAAGGAAAATCCCAATTTGCATATATAGGGATGCAGAGGATCTGCAACCCCTCCCGCTCTTGTGCTGAGATCTGATTGGCTTCCAACACTTCAAATCAGAAAGTGTGGTCAGCTATCTTTGGACTCGGCTTGAGAAGAGTCCAAGAAAAAACATCTTAAAAAAAAGAAAAGGGGGCAGGGTAGAAATACCCTGACCACCTAGGCCTCTTGGGGGTTCCCTCAGGGCCCAAAAAGCCTTTATTTTAAAATCAATTTGTTGTGAGTCACGCTAGATCTGCGGCTCCTGCCAAAATTTTAAATAGAAGCGTGAGCTCTCACGCTTCATTAGTAATCGCCCCTCGGTGGGCCAGGTTTTGGGGGCATTTTAATAATAAAGATGGGGGGAACACAGGCCTCCACTCCTGGAGCTTATTAGTGCCCCGGTGATCACCACCTCCCTGGGGCTTATTTGTTTTTAAATGGGAGTCTCTCAGATGCCTTCAGCCCTGGAGACCGCCACCTCCCCGGGGCTTTATCTTAAAACAATGCAGGGGGTCGAGCGGACCTGCCGCAGTCCAGGGGGTCACCACCACCAAAGGGATTTAAGTCGAATGAATTCGGGGAAACGCACTCCTGGAGCCATATATGGCCCTGGGGAGCACAACCCTCCAGGGCCGGCTCCTGCTATGTCCCGGTGTGCCCACCCCTGGGACATAGATGTTTAATGTGGCTTGGCGAGAGCTTTACTGCTCTTACAAACAACAGCAAACCCTCCACTTTCAATCAATGTGAGCCTTAAAAATGCTCTTGCTTGCTGAAAGCCTAGCAGAATTGCTTTCACACAGAGGGAGCTGCCTTTCCAGCAGCTCCCTCTGTGTAAAAGCAATGCCAGCTCCTGCAGTAGGCAGGGAGCCAGCAGGGACCGTGGGGGCCTTGAGGTCTCCCCCACGGTCCCCAACAAAAGTAACTGGGTGCTCTGGGTGGGACCGGGGCACCCAGAATAAAGGCAGCGCCATAGGGAATGGGGACCCAGGGGCCAATATTGGCCCTGAAGGGAGTCCATGCATCCCCTCTCCCCACATTTTACAATAATAAAAATGGCAGGCCCTGAGGGATGGGGTCCTCAATTTCGAAATTGGCGCAGGGAAGTGTGGGCAAGCAGATCCGACTCTAATAAATAAAAAAATGTAATAAGCCAACCTGGCAAGTCACCAGAGGCCCCGTCCCCTTTTTCCACCAATCTGCAAATACGCCTCCTGGTTGGGGGATGAAGTCCTCTTGAATACTGAGGGTCCTTGGGAGTCAATAGCCCTCTTGTTACCTCCAGTAAGTCCCAAAGAATGGGATTCCTGAGAGTTTGTCAGAGGCCAGACCCCTTTTTCCACCACTCTGAAAATGCACCTCCTGGTACACTACTGGGTGAGGAATGAAGTCCCCTTGGCTGCTGAGTGTCCTGGGGCCCAACAAGCCCTCCCATTATCTCCAGTAAGTACCACACAGCGGGATTGCTGAAAGGTCTTCAGAGGCCACGCCCCCTTTCTCCACCGCTCTGCAAATGCACCTCCTGGCACACTGCTGGTTGAGCAATGAAGTTCCATTAGATGGTGAGGGTCCTTGGGGGCCAAGAACCCCTCCTGTTACCTTCAGTAAGTCCCACACAGCAGGATTGCTGTCTGCTGGTCAGAGGCCCCACTCCCTTTCTCCACCATTCTGCAAACACAACTACTAGCAAAAGAAAAAGACATAGAAATTCACTGAAAAATAAAGGTTACAGGGACGTTGTTAATATTTGAAAAAGGCAGCAGGGTTATATAAGATTACACTGCCAGGACTAGTCACAAAGGTAACAAGATATTGCCCACCTCAGATGGTCAGCTGCCACTTGACCACAAAATTCAACATTCATTCAAAAGGGTATGAGAGGCAATGTATATGCACAATAAATCATAAAGTATATACAGAAACCGAAAAAAGGAATTCCATGTTGTTGTTGATGGTCTTAAGGTATCTTTATTATAGATGTACTAGGTTTTCGTAAGTAGACAGCCAGCGCGTTTCGCCCAGACGTGTAATTCTTCAGGTGATAGCAAATAGTAGTAAGTTCACCAGAGGAGTAGAATCTACTTTCTCCGGCCAGGACGAGACAGCACTGGATATGGCTCGTACACGGAGCTCTTCACTCAAATACTCATTGCCTCTACTAAAGATCAGCTCAACAAAGGCGGAGACTTGAGGCCTCTCATCTATTGGACTACTATTGCTTCTAACCTAAGAGGTTAATTCCTCTCACATCCAATGTCCCGATGCAGACTTGAATAAAATGCGGACATGATTTTGGGCCATATGTATCATAGTTCCGTTTTGCGATTAATAAATAGCGATTTTTTAAGGAATCGCTATTTAGGAATCGCAAAATGGTATGTATGAAGAAATTCGCTTTTAATTAGCGATTCCTTAATCTTCCTTAATTGCGAATTCGCATTTTGCGAATTCGCAATTAAGGAATAATTTCCAATTCATTCCAATGAGCCAGGAGGCCCATAGGAATGATTTCCAAATAATTCTCAAATTGCGAATTCGCAATTTGTTAATCGCAATTTGAGAATTATAGCAAGGGTTCGGGGGGTCTCAAGGACACCCTGCTGCTCCCCTGTAAATTACATGTGTGTGCATATGGCACACATACATGCCCTATGGGCATGTATGTGCGTCACATGCCACAATCAAAAATACAAATTAGTGTATTTTGAACAGAAATCGCAATTTACCACTAACTGGAAGTTGGTGGTAAATTGCGATTCCTTAAGCTGAATTCGCAACAGTAAAATGCTTCATACATAGCATTTAAGGAATCGCAAAATTGCGATTCCTTAAATGCTATGGCAAATTAAGGAATTGCAAGTATTTGCGATTCCTTAAGATGCGATTGTTTGATACATTTCAAATCATGCTAATTAGCCTTTTGCGATTCGCAAAGGCCGAAATTCGGCTTGATACATATGGCCCTAAACTCCACTGGCGAACTGCCTGGGCGAAATGCGTTGGCTGTCTACTTACGAAAAGCGAGTACATCTATAATAAAGACACCTTAATACCATAAACAACAAAGTGGAATTCCTTTTTTTGCTTCTATACTATAACTTATGCCTCCGCAATGCACTGTTTATGACCTCACATATTACATCACTCATAACATGGTCAGTGACATCACTGATGACAAATAAAATGATATCACTGATGATGTCATCCACAGAACTACTCACACACCCACTCACACCCCATACAACCTCTTGTATGTCCACTCACACCATCACAACCACTCACATACCCATTCACAGACCCCCACCATTCCTCAAACACCCACTCACTCCTCCATAGAGCCACTCGCACACCCACTCACTCATACAGCCACTCTCACAACCATTCACTCACCCATATAGCCACTCATTCAACCAGTCACTCACCTGTACAGCTAGTCACATAGCCACACATTAACTCACACTGCTACTCACACACCCATTTATGTACACAGTCACTCGCATACCTGTACAGCCTCTCAACACAGCTACTCACTCAACCATACAAGCACTCATACACTCCCTCACACACCCACACAACCACTTACTCACCCATTCACACATCCATACAAGCACTCACATATCCGCTCACTTGCCCATACAGCCATTCACAGATATACTCACTCTCACCAATACAGCCACTCACACACCAGCTCACTTAACTAAACACCCACTCAAACACCCAATCACTCACTCATACTGCCATTTAGACAACCACTCACTCACCCATACAGTCACTACACACCCACTAACCCACCCATACAGCCACTCACACCACCAATCACTTACACATACAGCCACTGACACAGCCACTCACTCACCAATACAGCCACTCACAAAGCAACTCATTTACCCATACAGCTACTCACACACCCAGTAATACACCCAGGATTTCCCCAGGAGGAAGATTTTACCTTCTGGCTTCGCCTCTGGAATGGAAGTCAGGAATCATCAGTAGTGAAAGGCAGCAGTCTGTGGCAGAAAGGGCCCCATGTTGTCAGATAGCTGCTGGATGAGGTCTCAGTGGAGCCATTGACTTTTAGCTTTATAGCTCTGAGGGTGAAAGATTTGAATTTTATACCAAGAGTAGGGCCCTGACTGACTGGATACTTTTTACAACTGCATTACTTTTTTTGGAGCTTCGATTCCTAACAAAGGGAAGGTAGCAGGCTGTAGCTGAAGAGGGCTCCACGAGGCCGGACACCTTCTCAGCAAAGTCCTGGTAGATTGAATTGTCTGCCATAGAGAAGAACATAGTGGGAGCACCCAGAACCTTAGGCCCAGTGGTGATGCACCTTCTTTGGATTGGCTTGGTATGTTAGTGACAAACCCTCGTCAATTCTCAGACCAACATTTTGCCAAGCATTTCTAAGTCCCAGGTTTCAGGAAAATATAGAAGGAGTATACTTTGAAACCAACCAAGGGTCCAAGACCTTGGGGACAGCACTTGGGGGGTCAAGAAGACTCACTCTGGCAGAGGCCAACAGAAGGGACCAGGGAAGGTCCATTTGGAACTGGTAAGCTGGGTAGCCACAGGGAAGTGTGTTGTGTCCCTGTAGCTCAAACAGGAGGTCAGCCAACTGACCCTTGGGGTCACAGGTTCAGGAAGGTTCTAAGAGGGGTACTGGGGATGCCACCTTTATGCCCGCTGCCAACCTGTGTGGGGAAACTCTTGTCCACTCTCTAACTAATGGAGTAAAATATGCCTCCCAATGGTGGCCCTACCCACGTTTGTAGCATTTCCTGAGTGCTCTATTGCAAAATATGCCACAATGCCCTTCTCCACTTAAATCCAACATGGCAGATGCCTTCTTCCCCTGGTTAGAGCTCTGTGTGCCCACCCAGAGGTTTGGCTAGGATAATGGGCAAACCCTCCTTTGTGGTACCTCAAAATGAGTTCTGTGGCAGCTTCCATCTCCCACTCGGTTTTGAGCCAAGCTGACTGGGAAGAAAAAGAAATCCAAGCCTATGTGTGAGCTACATGTGGCAGAGACTGGATAGGCACCCTTTAAAGGTCGGGGAGGAACTGGGCCCACCTCCCAGGCCACCCAAGTCTTTAGTCCACTGTCTGAAAGCAATTCACATCTCCACACAGAGGAGCAATTCATTCATCAGGTGAGACTGGACACTGGCAGGAAGGAACATTTTGCTTAGGCAGGAAAATGACAACTTCCTAAACGTGCATTTTTCAAAGAAGGAATGTAAAATCTGAATTAATTATTAAGTTGAATTTTAAATTACTATTAAAATGAGTGTTTGAATCATTTTTCTAACTGCTCCCAAAACTGAATTAGGCATTAAAAGTTGTTATAATGCAACCCAGTGTTTTCCTATGAAGATCCAGCTTTGCTACAGTGAAAAATGACTTAGGAGGTTTTTCACAGCAAGGGCATGTTCAACTTTAAATATACATGTCCTACTTTTTAAATATTGTGTAACCTGCCCTATGGGCATTGAGGCCCTGCCTTAGTTTATCTTTTAAGTATTCCAAAGGAAGGTTTAGGTGTGGAAAACATTTTATTTTGCCAGGTAGAAATGGGAGTTTGAAGCTGCCCACCAATGCAATGGCAGACCTGTAGACATGTTTTACGGTGCATCTTTAGTAGATGACACAGTGAGTGAAGCACTTCACCAGTAGCTTTTAATTTACAGGGCCTGGGTATAAGTTGTACCATGTACTATAGACTTTCAAGTAAATTCAATGTGCCAATTGGACATATGCCAATTGTATCATGTTTAAAAGAGAGAGCAGGAACAATTTACTACGGGTTATTAGAAGTAAAGTGTGCAGAGTTCTATAGCCAGCAAATATGGGTTCAGATAAAAGAAAGGCAAATATTTGGTGTAGTTGTGGTATGGGGCGTGTTTATTGATTAGAGACAAATTGTTCTGTCTGGCCTAATGGTTGGTGCTTCTGTCATCCAGACGAGAGAGGCTTCATCACTGCATGCCTAGGGGGAAGTGGGGGCATGTGGGGTAATTCACACAAAGGTAACAGAGGCACACTGTAGAGAGCAACTATCACAATTAGTCCAGATCAAGGTGTATTGCCATAGTTATTCCATATATCTCCAAAAAGAATTGTCCTATATATTAAGGGTTTCGAACGGTTAACCAAGGGAATTGGACACCCATGACCTGGAACGTCGTTTAGTGCAGCAATACATATAACAACCGTGCAGAATGTATTTTGTGCATGTGGGGCAGCCCTGATGTATTTGTAGCAGGAATGTTAAATCGTGCTTCAAGTTGAAGTCCATATGGAAAAAAACTCCAGCTACAATTTTTTCCTGCACCATTTATGATCATCAGCTCTCATATCCTCCATGTGACACTGTTATGGCACGGTGCAGACCATTGCTCTTGCATCTACCCTGCAACTGTCCACAGGGCCATCTGAGATGAGAATTCTTAAACTTTCTGTTAATATTAGATACTGGGTGAAACACACGCCTGCTCGCATCGAGCTGCAGCATTGGAAACACAATGCTTTACAAAAAACAGAATTCTGTGGAGGGTCCATTTGAGACGTGATACAATAACCAGGTACTAGGATGTAATGATGGTCTACGGTCCAAATTACATGTAAACTTTTTTTAATTGCATATTTAAATGTATTTATAATTTTAGTTAAAGGGAGAGATAATGGGTTTGCCAATGTTAACATTGGTTTTGTTGTGGGAAAATTATATGGTTACAACCAAGATCCCAAGGGTCAACCACTAGACCACTTCTCTTCTGTAAGGGCTGCAGCTTTCAAGTTATATTACATTTTATATGGATTTGCCATCCTAGCTTTTGCAGGTTGCCTTTTCCCTAGATGGCTTATGCCAAAAATATTATTATGTTGTTTCATAATCCAATAGGTCTACTAAAGGGTGCTAAATGCTCTAGTTTGGCATAAGCAAACAATGACTATTGAAGATAATCACTGTAAAACTACAGTAATGGTGTTTGGGAATAGGCCCTTGAACTACAGGTGGAATTTGTGAGACAATCTACTTGAGTTTAAGAGTTTTGGTTAACTTCTAGTAACCTTTGACTTATCTTTTGCATGTAAGTTTCACTTTGATGAAGGCAAATGAGGGCTCTGGAAGAAATGGCTTATTTTTTTTAGCAGTTCAGTGATAGGTTTTTGATTGGAGGGGTGTAGTTATCTATTTAGCTCCAAGTTGATGATTAATACTTTTAGGATGGTTCCTGCTGTTTTATATAGAACTGACATATGGGCTAGAAACCAAACTAGCGAACTCAACTACCTTGTGGATGCTCTCCCTAGTCTGGCTTGGTAAACTCTTATGGAATTGAACCAGTTGGACTGGGTTTCTAACCACAATCATATTTCAGCAGGCTATTTCCACTTGATTTTAAATAATAAATAGACATAACACCTTATTAATAGTGGTAGAGAAGAAAATTATTATTCAAATTTGGAGGAGGTGGGAACTTGGTAAGTAGTTACCATGGAACGTCTGGTGCTCACGGCTTGAGCGTTAATGACCCAATGCAGTTTTGCGCCATGGATCTATTAACTTTGTGTTAGAAACTACTGACAGAGGTTTTCTAAAGAGCCGCTGAACATATTGGGGCTTCAAACCTTTTACGGAAATGGTATCTCATGTACATTTTCCAGTATAGTCCTTTGAATTGATTTCATTTGTCACATGCTTAATGAAGTAGACATTTATTTGTATCAAATGTGTGTGTCCGCTAGTGTTGATGGTTCTGGGGGTGTTAGATGGAAATCCCGTAGAATGCAAGATGGTGTCATTAATGTAATTTTAAGATGGAGGAAGACTTGTGTCCTTTGAAACTTTGAGGGCATCCATTGGTTTAGGAAATATTGTGCTGCTCCTAGTTTGGGGCAAGTTGGTTCATTACCAACTGGTTGAGGTCTGCATAACACCTTTCCTGACAATAGAACTTGCAGCAGTTCAGCTGACGAGGTAACCAAATTTTTCCCACATTAAGTTGAAAGAAGAGCAGAACAGTTAGGATATCTGCTACTTTTTGGTTATTGTCCCATTACTCCTGTCCCTTAAGGCCCTTTCTAAGAGTTTGCTGGACTTTGGTGCCAAAATAACGGCATGCCGGAATCTCTAATTGTAGCCAGCGTCCCAACACCAAAATTCCGTATCTATCAATCAATCAATAAGGATTTATAAAGCGCAGCTAGTCACCAAATCCGGCATCCAGGCGCCCGTGGGTCCCAGAAGGCTAATTGGTACAGCCAGGTACAGCCAGGTCTTGTGGGCCCTTTGGAATTCTGGAAGAGATGTGATGGTTTGGAACTGCGTGGGGGAGGGCTGTTCCAGTTCTTTGCGGTGATGTAGGAGAAGGAGCACCCTTCATTTCTGCTTCAGTAGATGCAGGTAGTGTGGGCAAGTGAAAATGAGGTGGGTAATAATCTCAACGGTTGTTGAAAGTTCAGGGGGTGGTTAATGTAGGCAGGTCCTTGGTTGTGAAGAGCCTTGTGTCTGTTGGTCCGCAGCTTGAATTGGCATCTGTTTTGTATGGGGAGCCAGTGGAGTTGCTTGAGGCTGGTTCATCAGGGGAGGTCGAGAACAAAGGTGTCCCACCTAGTGTGAAGAAAGCTCGCCATTAAACTCTTGTAGCGTCAACCGCTCAAGCGCAGGGAAGGAAGCAATTCCTTTTCGTTAAATAACCCTCACACTCTCTAGTAGGGTCATGCTTCATCATCGGGTTCACCCTGACTCCTAAAGGTCAGGGTGGTCTGCCTTGCTAGAGACAAACACAAAGAGAGAAACTGAGGCATTAGTATGTGTCAAGACCTACAATTCTTCATACAATGGCATAAAGAAAATAATCAACAAGTGCCATATACTCACTTCAAACAAATTGGAGTTTGAGAATCCCATATTTTCATTTAGATGCAACAAAAGCATTAGGAATACTCTAATTCACGCTGACAGTAGTAAACAGAAACAGAACACCCAACTGACTTAATGGAACCGACCACAGGTGAAGGGCCACTATCCGTACGGCTCATGCGTTGTATGCCGGTTCACTACCCACACCACTAATGTAGTCTTGGGATTGGCACACCTGTGGGAACAGAGAGATCATTCAAACTGTAACACATAGAACACTGTATACATGATCACGTGCCCCTGCATGGATAAATACATTGGTATGCCTCCAGGAAGGTGAAAGTACGAATAAGCGAACATAGAAGCACTATCAGACGAGCAATCATAGCTACCAAACTCACTGTCCATTATGTTATGTTGTGATGGGACATACGGACAATGATCTGGAATGGACCATCATCGATAAGATAAAGGGCAGTACAAACATATCAAATGACTACTGGAGAAGGAACAGCAGCAGGTCTACCGCCCGGACTTGTTCCTAAACGGTCGCTCCCTTCCTCCCCCGGTGGTCTCACGCACTGTGGACGCTGCTGACTGACTCCATTTGGTATCGTTACCTTTATTCAGAAATCGGCTCGATTGCCTTCCAAGAGCCTCTGTATTTTATAGCGCTACGCGAGGAGCTTGGTAATTGACTTGCTTGTCTTCATAAGGCACTGTGGACACTGCAACGCTACCCCTGAAATTGACTCGAATGCCTTCCAAGAGCCTCTGTTTTTAATAGCGCTATGCGAGGAGCTTGGTAATTGACTCGCTTGTTTGGACACTGCAACGCTACCCCTGAAATTGACTCGATTGCCTTCCAAGAGCCTCTGTATCTTAATAGGGCTGTGCGAGGGACTTGGCAATTAACTAGCTTGTTTGCAAGTGGCACTATAATTGTAACAGAATAGCGCTGTGCGAGGGACTTTGTGGCGCTTTAACAGAACAGTAGGAGCGCTGGCCCATTTGCTGCCCCTACCTCACCTTCCCTTTGACCCGCCATTTTGTCTGTAGCAGCTCCCTGACCCGCCCCTCCTCCCCGCTACCGCCTCCCAGCTGCTGCCCCTCCCACGCTCCGCCCCCTCCACTCTCCATTTATGTCGAATGTCCACACGCGCAGCGTCCACGCCGAAGGTGCGCCAAAGGTAAGCCCGTCTACGCCCGTCCGCGCCTGGACCGCGCCCAGCGCCAGACCCCCTGGCCCCCGTCCCTCCCAGCCCCCCCGCATTACCTACGATGCCGCCACCCTCCTAGCCCTTGACCCCGGTCGCGCCCCCAACTGCGTCCAAGCCGCTCCTGGACACACCCATGGACCTTTCTCCTGCTACTCCTGCAAATTCAGCGGCACCAACAGCATCTCCGCTACGACCACACCACTGATCCCCGACCCCAACCACCTACAATGCATCCTTCTCAACACCCGATCAGTCCACAGGCACGCCATTGACCTATGGAATCTACTAGACACCATCTCTCCAGACGTCGCCTTCCTAACGGAAACATGGATGAACGATTCCTCCGCACCAGACATCACCATTGCCATCCCTGAAGAATATAAGATCACTCGCAAGGACCGTACCAGCCACACAGGAGGAGGGATCGCTATCGTCCATAAGAAATCAATCCGCATCTCAACCAGCTCTGACGCCAACCTCGCCAACTCCGAACACCTCCACTTCCAAATACACATCGACCCCAAGACCACACTCAGAGGCACCCTCCTCTATAGACCACCAGGACCCCGAGCTAAATTCAGTGAAGACATCACGGACTTCATCACTCCACACGCGCTCCCCTCCAAAGACTACATCCTTCTGGGAGACCTCAACTTTCACCTTGAAAAGATCAACGACCGCAACACCGCCACCCTCGTGGACAACCTCGCCAACCTCGGACTTAAACAACTAGTCACTTCCCCCACCCACATCGCAGGTCACACACTCGACCCAATCTTCACCTCCAGCAACCATGTCTCCTTCAGCCACACCACGGACCTCCTCTGGACTGACCACAGCTGCGTTCACTTCACCTACAATAAACCTAAACCCAACATCCACCTCCAACCTACCCTGCAAAGAAACTGGAACAAAATCACCACGGACCAAATCTCCGCATCGCTCCTTCGAAACTCCCCAGCCCTCTCTTCTAACACCAACGAAGCCGCCGCCAACCTCACCCTATGGTTATCCAACACCGCCAACACCTTAGCACCACTGAAAAAACGTCAAAGCAAACCTGGCAGCAAGAAGGCCTCATGGTTCAACGATGATCTCAAGAAGTCCAAGAAACTCTGCCGCTCCCTTGAAAAGGCCTGGAAAAAAGACCCAACCACCAGCACCAAGGACGCCTTCAAAAGCGCCACCCGCACTCACCACCAACTGATCCGAAAAGCCAAGAAAACAGCATTCAAAGAGCGACTCGACAACAACGCCCACAACAGCAAGGAACTTTTCAACATCGTCAAGGAATTTTCCAATCCCTCGGCCAACTCCAACGACATCACCCCATCTCAAGCCCTCTGCGACTCCCTAGCCTCATTTTTCCACAACAAGATTGCAGACATCCACAACAGCTTTGACAACCAACCCGGAAACCAACCCACCCTACCATTTGCTGATCATCTTCCCCCCGTGAACACCCTTAACAACTGGAACCCAATCTCCACTGAGGACACCATCCGTCTGATGAATTCCATCCACTCAGGATCCCCCACAGACCCATGCCCTCACCACATCCTCAACAAAGCAGACTCCATCATAGCACCGCACCTCCGAGACGTCATCAACTGCTCCCTCAACTCCGCCACCTTCCCGGAAGACTGGAAACACGCTGAACTCACCGCCCTCCTGAAAAAACCAACAGCAGACCCCACCGAACTCAAAAATTACCGCCCCATCTCGCTTCTTCCATTCCCGGCCAAAGTCATCGAGAAGGCTGTCAACAACCAGCTCGCCGCCTTCCTCGAAGCCAACAAATCCCTCGACCCCTCACAATCTGGCTTCCGAGCAAAACACAGCACTGAGACCGCCCTCATCGCAGCAACAGACGACATTCGAACTCTACTGGACAATGGAGACACAGTCGCCCTCATCCTCCTTGACCTCTCTGCAGCATTCGACACAGTCTGCCACAGCACCCTTTTACAACGCCTCAATAACATCGGAATCCAAGGAAAAGCACTTGAATGGATCACCTCGTTCCTCACCGGAAGAACCCAGAGAGTCCGCCTTCCTCCATTCAAGTCCGAGGCCTCTGAAGTCATCTGCGGCGTACCACAAGGATCCTCACTCAGTCCCACCCTCTTCAACGTATACATGAGCCCCCTCGCGGCCATCGCACGCCAACACAACCTCAACATCATCTCTTACGCGGACGACACTCAACTGATCCTTTCCCTCACCAATGACCCCAGCACCGCCAAAACTAACCTACACGAAGGAATGAAAGAAGTTGCCGAATGGATGAAACAAAGCCGTCTGAAATTGAACTCGGACAAAACAGAAGTCCTCATCTTAGGTACATCCCCCTCCGCATGGGACGACTCCTGGTGGCCAGAAGCCCTCGGAAAAGCACCCATCCCGACAGACCACGCACGGAACCTAGGCGTCATCCTGGATTCTTCACTCTCAATGAACAGACAAGTCAGCGCCGTATCCTCTTCCTGTTTCAACATTCTTCGCATGCTCAGAAAAACATTCCGCTGGATCCCCTCCGAAACAAGGAAAACAGTCACCCACGCTCTGGTCACGAGCCGACTGGACTACGGAAACACCCTCTACGCAGGTACTACCGCAAAACTCCAGAAGAAACTCCAACGAATCCAAAACGCCTCAGCCAGGCTCATATTAGACATCCCACGCAACGAACACATCTCTGGTCACCTTAAAGACCTCCACTGGCTACCCGTCAATAAGAGGATCACTTTCCGTCTGCTTACCCACGCACACAAATCACTCTACGACATCGGACCAGATTGCCTCAACTCACGACTGTCCTTCTACACCCCCTCCCGCCAACTACGTTCTTCCAGCCAAGCCCTCGCCACTGTACCTCGCATCAACAAGACCACCATGGGAGGCAGATCCTTTTCATACCTGGCTGCTAAAACATGGAACTCACTCCCTGCGTACCTTCGCCTTACCCAGAACCACCTAGCATTCAGAAAGCAACTTAAAACATGGATATTTGACAAATAATCCTCCTCCCCTTCCTAAGCGCCTTGAAACCCTCTGGGTATGTAGTGCGCTATACAAATTCCATGACTTGACTTGACTTGACAGACCCACACACAGGGACTTACCGATTCCATCCCTTGGAATTATCTGAACCAGCTGAGGTAGCGGGTTATTGACACTCTATGTCCATGTATACTAACCGACAACCACCCAAGTGACTTGGGATCGCTTCCTTTCTGAATACAAGGGGCCAAGAAGACAGAGGTGTTCACCTGATATCATTGCTGAACGTCTGTGGTACATCCAACTCTATGTGTAAGAGTAGATGTTCTCTCTGACCCAGTAAGGAAACGTCATGACGGAGTGATGACATAATTTTGTTGGAGAAGCAAATTGGTAGTAGTAATTTTAATGGGGTCTTACTCTACTAAATCATCGCATGTCGATACAACATTACCAGGATCCTCTGGTCAGATTGCCCCCACTAAGAATACAGGGAACCGTAATTGATGCCACTGGCACAGGACTCATGTGGAGCGGTTTATGCCACTGGCATAGAACCTCTTTTCCTAGTCTTATCACAGCTCTCTTCTACACCATGAAAAATTCACATAGAATAGAGGGGTTACTCAACACATAATGTGGCCACTGTTAAAATATACACCCGGGATTTCAGTTCCATGCCGGCACCCTTAATTGTTACAAACAAGAATGTAAAACAATAAATTCATTCAAATTGAGGGACCAGCTGTTAGGCAGTATCCATGGTTACGTAGGGGCATGGACTCCAATCCCAATAAGGCCACTCAGTTCCTGTAGTCCCATCTGGGACACACAGAAATGATGTCATTAAGATGCACCAGGGGCGGGGCTCTGCAACCTGGACATTTGGGAGATGTGCAGACAAGACTGCTTTATAAGCCGCGTCCCGGCATAGTTGCAAATGCCGGGAGACGCAGGACCCAAGTAGGTGTGACTGAAGGGCAGGACCATTGAAGAAGTATGTAGGGAGGTGAGGGTGACTCTGATCATCCGTGTGGCCATTGAGAACAGCATACGTGAGGCTATGGTCACATGGTTCAAATGAATCTTGGAATAGGGTAAGAAGCATGGATATAATGGCTATCACGAATGACAAGAGAGCTACAGGCGGTTCATGCCCAGAAGTATGAGTGTGGAAGTGAAGGTGCAGGATGCATGTGATGTAAAGATGTAGAAAAAAACTGCGAACTTTAAGGAAAGAGTGTTCCAGGTTATTTATGTACAGATGTTGTTCACATCGCGACTCGTTAAGTGCGATCAGATGGGACAACACTATCCCCAGAAAGCTTGTTTGATCAAAAATCACGATAAGTTTATTGCATGAAAGCACACTATAGCACCAGGTACGCTGGCATTACATGGGTGTAATAGGTGTAGCGCAAGGCCAACAAATGTGATTATTCTCACCAATATTTCTTTTACAGGTGGACTCAAAACAATACAGAACTGGATGGGAGATAAGTATACTATTTACCATTCTACAAGAGTGCAGCTATCTGCACTCCTAATTGAGAAAAAAATAGGGAAATACCCTCATCGAAGAGCCATGGAGGGGACCCCATTTTGCCCTGAAGAAAGCCCAAGACCCATGTGGTCCAACAAATAGGGCGGAAATATGTTGGCATGGCATTAGGTTCATAGGACCATTACCCTCTGTTGACCCCCCCCCTTTAAATATTTTTAATATCCCCTGTGACTCCACAAATAAAGGGATACCTGGAGCAAGAGGATGAGGTTTAATCTTTAGACTCCCTTGCCTATCTCTCTTAAGGGCTCCCTGAAACATGGTTGAGTGCACCCTGAACTTTAGGAGTCAGGGTAAACCAGAGGATGAAGCATGACACTACTAGAGTGTGTGAGGGTTAATTACCAAAAAGGAATTACTTCCTTCTCCGTGCTTGAGCGGTTGACGCCACAAGGGTTTAGTGCAGAGCTTTCATCATATTAGGTGGGATACCTTTGGTGACCAGTATTTGAATCAGGAGGACGTATCTCCCCTGGGATACCTCTCTACCCTTCTGGCTTAGGTGAAGGACTCTTCTACCTTAGCCTTAGTACAATAGAGGTTAAGGACAAGCCTGGCTACGTGTTTTGTATGATTTGAAGTTTCGATAGGAGATTGTGGAAATTCCTACGTTGAGAGTGTTGTTATAGTCCAGTTGGCGGGTAATGAGGACCTGTGTCACGGGTGAGTGTAGTGTGCAGGGGTAGCCACTTTAAGATCTTACGTGGTGTGTATAGAGTAAGGAAGCAGGTGGAGGAGACGGTTGATCTGTGATTTCATGGTAAGCTTGGTAACAATGGTGATTCTGAGGTTTCTGGCATAGTCGGCAGGTGTGGGTCCTCAGTCTGATGGTCACATGGAGTCATTCCATGGGTTACTGTTGTTGCAAAAGATCAGTGCATTCTCTCTTGTCCGTGTTCAGCTTCAAGCAGTAGCCCTTCATCCAGTCGGTGATGCTTGTAATGCATCTGTGGAAGTTGGCCCCGGTAGTGGTAGGGCCATGGGTGAGTGGGAGGATGAGTTGGGTGGGTATGAGCTTTTCCCCAGGATAGGACATAACCAGACTGACCTAGGAACACCAGATCCTTTTCTGCTGGTTTATCTTAGATTCAGGGTGATCATCTAATTGCATTTTCTGCCCAGTTAGTCCAGGTGGAAAATTTCAGATGGTGAACCAGCCAGGGACGGGAGGTGGGAGAATTAGGCTGGGAGGGTCAATGCCGCCTAGGGTAGAGTTATGCTAAGTGAGTGCTGTATGCGCTCTTCATTGTGATACACGAGGAAGTAGGGAGCCAGCTGTTCTGCTCCCCTACCCCTGTCTCTCCTGCAGTTTTGCAAGGTTCATATATGCATGCAACGAAACTGGACCTGATATCATCACTGGCCCAGAAGTATTGGGTGTGGAGACACTGTCCTCCTTTAAATGGCTAGGAGAGTAACCTCCACCCATCCTAGATTTAACACTCTCCGGAATATAGCCACTTGAAATGAGGTGTGAAGTGAGAGCCATTATCTTCACAACTCTCCTAAGTTATGCTTCTTAGAGGGGCAGAGAGAAAATGTGGTAGGTTTACTCATTTTTCAACCAGCACAACCACCAAATTTAAGGCCCTGATTTATGCAATGGGTTCAGACAGCACAGTGCCATATCTATTAAGAATGACCTGCTGCTTCTGTCCTCACCTGTGCAGGTGCTTTAAGCCTCCTGCGGTCAGTGTGTGCTGTGGAATTTGTACAGAAAGCATATTGTGAAAATCCAGGACACCATCTCAATTGTTGGAAAGGTTTATTACTCATGAACCATGCTGTACTTCTTTTGCAGACCTGCCAGTCATTTATGTGTTGTGGTCTTGAGCTTATAATTTTTAGGCAATAACATGCTGTGTATGTTTTCACGACTGCCCCGTGTAGTTTACTAACTACATGTAGAAACGCTTGATGCAAACAAAACAACATTTTCTTATGGCTACAAAAAGTTCTTCAAATTCTTAGGAGAGTTACATGCCACTTAAGCATCAACTTTTGAATGGAAATAAAAAGAAACCCTGATAAAAATATAAATACTTTAGCTTTGGCTGCACAATTCTCAGAACTACTCCCTCTGCAACTGAAGGTTCCCCTGCAACAGATTATGCCCAGTTTGATGATTCTCAGTGGTTGTAAAGACAAGGTGGGTTTGCCACTTAGTTTGCATTGTATTGAGATAGTAAGTGAATAGGTATATGAATCTGGCAACCAGTGATGTTACACCCACACGGTGAGGACGAAGAAATGGAGGTGTGATGTGATGTGATGGGGCATTTTTATAGCGCACTACCACTCCAAGGAGCATCTTGGTGCTGCAACTCCTAATTGCCAGCAGATAGCTACACTAGGACAACTCAGGATTAAAACAGGTAATCATAGCAAGGCTTTACAGCCTGTATCCGACAGTGCATAAATCCATGTTTTTAGCATTTTTCTGAACCTTTGCTCCATGGTGGCTCCCCGAAGGAGGAGGGGTAGTTTATTCCATGCCTTTGCACCAATGACTGCTAAGGATTTTCCACCTTTGGTTGTCCGCCTAAACCTAGGAACGAGAAGGAGATTTGCTGTAGATGATCTAAGTTTACGCGTTGGATGATATTGCGTAAAGTGCTTACGCAGGTACAATGGACCCTGTTGGTGAAAGGCTCTATAGGTGATAATAAGGACCTTGAACAGGATGCGTTTGTGTACTGGGAGCCAGTGTAGGGCATCTAATGCAGCAGATGCTGAGGATTTTCTGGGCCATCTGAGGACCAATCTGGCAGCTGCATGTTGGACAATCTGGAGTCTGTGCAGGGCGGATTTATTTAGCCCTGCATACAGACTGTTGCAGTAATCGAGTCTTGATGTTATCAGCGCCACTGCAACTGTCCGTCTAGCATGCAGGGTAAGCAGGTCAAAGAATTTTCTGAGACCCCTAATAATGTTGAAACAAACTCCTGCTACTTCTTTTGCTTGATGTGTGAAGGACAGGGTGTTATCAAATTTAATGCCCAGATTCTGTGCTGCATTAATAGTCTTTGGTGGAGCCTCTGCCACCTTAGGCCACCAGTCATGAGGAGAAAAATAGTTGTTGGGTTCAAAAGGCAGAATTTCTGTTTTTGCAGAATTACACTTTAAATGATTATTTGTCATCCACGCAAATGTTGCTGATAAGCATTCTCTCAGGGTCATTTCCACCTTGGGTTGATTCTTATCAAGAACCAAAACCATCTGGGTGTCATCGGCATATGCAATTGTGCTAATGCCGAAGGAGGAGATTAATTTGATCAGGGGAACCATGTATAGGTTGAACAATGTGGGGATCAAACTCGAGCCTTGCGGTACCCCCGTATTCAGCACTTTCTCCTCAAATCTAAAGTTTCCCAACATAACGATCTGACGCCTGTGTGCCAGATAATTTTTTTACCATTCTAAGATGGTTCCCGCTATACCCGCATTTGCTAAACGATGTAAAAGGATAGCGTGGGACACCGTATCAAACGCTGCAGAGAGATCTAATAGGATCAGGACTGCCATCTTGCCCTGAACCAATGCAGCTCGAATGGTTTCAGTTGACGACAACAGTGCAGATTCAGTTGAATGGTGTGCTCTAAAACCTGCTTGGCATGGATGAAGAATTTCATTCTTTTCTAGGAAGGCCATGAGTTGCTTATTAACATACGATTCTGTTAATTTGCAAAGTGCTGGGAGGAGTGAGATAGGGCACAGGTTAGCAAGGGTCGCAGGGTCCTGCACAGCCTTCTTCTGCAGTGGTCTAACTGCTGCCACTTTCCATTGGAGTGGGATTTCGCCTGATTGAAGAGATGAATTTATGATAGAATTAATTTCAGGGTTGACTTCTTCTATTATTGCTTTAAGCAGCTTAGGGGGGCAGGGATCGAGAGGAGATCCTGACTTAATTGCAGATATCCCTTGGTATGTGTCATCCAGATTTATTTGATTGAAAGTTTCCCAGAGGGGTTTATAAATATCTATATTGGTTTTATTCTCTAACTCCACTTTATCAGACTGAGGGAAATCTTTCGTGAGGGTATCAATTTTCTGTACGAAATAGTTAGCTATCGCGTCACAGAGGGTCTGGGAAGGTGGGATCTCTTGAGTTAAAACTTTGGGCTTTCTGAAGCTGTTAACAATTTTAAATATGTCTTTCTGTTGGTTACTAGAAGCTTCAATTTGTGATGTGAAGTACTTGGCTTTCGCGCCTTTTATGGAGGCATGGTAGGGCCTCCTTGCTCTCTTATATGCCTCTTTTTCTTCATTCCCATAGTTTCGTTGGCACCTTCGCTCAAGAACTCTAATTTTCATTAGCATTTCTTTTAGTTCACATGAGAACCAGGATGCAGATATCTTCCTTTTCCTAGAAGTGGAACATCTAACTGGATTTTTAATCTGATTACCAATCGCCGTCATCCAGTTCTCAAATCTGTGCCTAATCAACTCGTATGTCCACCCCAAACAGAAAGTGAAAGACTCAACAGCACTTGTAAACCAAGTATCAAAGTATGCTACAGCGATGGAAAACCCGATCTTCATCTTGACTGGGGACCTAAACGAATATCTTATAGGTTCATCACAAGCAGAGGAGGTAGCTATACAAAACGGAATTCACAACATTTCTATACAGGGTCATCCACCGCACAGAAAGAAGAAGCACTGCAACAATCGTCTACTTGCAGATCTAGAACACCTATACCTTCGAGCCTTAAATAGAAGATTTGGGGATGATACTCCACCAGTTGACTCTTTTTATTCCCCACAACAAGCTCCTTATTGGACTACACCTTTGCAAGCCTCGCACTCTTCCCACATTTCTCTGGGTATAGAATGGGGGACAAGGGCGACAGCGACCATCGCCCCCAAGAATTCCAAATAATAGCGGCGGTAGCAAGACCAATTAGCTTGGATCCAATTTTGGGCACCATCTTTACTTCCAATTTAAGAAGGATCAAATGTACAACAAACAATGCAAACTCTAAGGCCGAAGCAGCTATTCAACTCTTTTTTTCACAATCATTCAGCCCAGAAGACAAAATAGATCACTGGGAACAGTTCTCTGCCAAGCTATTAGATCGATATGCAGAAATCTTCTCAACAAAAAATGACTCCCAGAAAGCATGGGAAAAAAACATAATTTCGAAGGATCAAAGACTACTGCTGAAACATCTAAAAAAAAACAATAAATGTAACTCTGCGCAGGCTGAAAAGATTCCCAGAGAACGCCACTGCACGAGCCTCCTTAAATGCACAAAGGGCAAAACTACAAACTCTGAAATGGAAAATAAACATTGAGCGAGAGAAGGTATTTTGGGCAAACCTCTATATGATGTAAACAGCAATAACAACGTCCGCTTATGGAAGACTGTGAACAGTACTATCCACCCACACAATAAGGGCATTGGGTCATACATTTCGGAAGCAAACTGGGTAAAATTCCTCACTACCCATTTCAACAGCCAAACAGACAGTGCCGGAATTCAAATGGCTAATAGTTGGACATCCAAAGAACAAGTTGGAGCTAGCAACGTGGAGATGAGGAAACCGGAGCAGCCATACAGAGAAAGCAGACCATCAGGCACCGATAACCGCTCTCTGCCTCTCTTAATCAAAAAACAGATTGCGAAAGGGAGGAAGGAAGGGGCTTCGGGACCGAACAGAATCCCACCTTCCCTGTTTAAAGCAAAGAGGGAAGACTGGGCTGAAATTTTGCAAATTCTATTTCTGGAAGTCAAACTGCTAAACAGAATACCGTAATCAAGGAAGGGCTCAACAATAGTTCCAATACATAAAAAAATAAAAAAGGTGACAAGGCTGAGCCCAATAACTACGACCTAGTAGCTGTAATAGATAATGAAGCAAAATACTTTGCAGGCACTATACTAGAGGAGCTGACGAACTGGGCGGAGGTGAACTGGATGATACCGCTGAACCAGGCAGGCTTTCGCAAAATGGTCAGCACATCCACAAACATCCTCACAATTTCACTAATAATTGATGCAGCTAAAGCCTCAAAACTACCCCTACATTTATGCTACATTGACTTCACCACTGCTTTCGATAACATAGAGAGGAGCCGATTGTGGGGCAAATTGGCACAATGGAGCATACCACAGCCTACTCTGAACATGCTGAAACTCCTACATTCAGATACCTGGGTGCAGGTGAAATTAGGCGGCAGGACCCATATCTCCTTGAAAATTCCCACAACAAAGGGACTGAAACAGGGTTGTGTGCTTGCACCAACCCTGTTTAATTTATATATGGCTGACCTTCCAAAGGCGCTTGACGCCTGCAACTCACACTCGCCGAGTATAGGAGGGAAAACATTGTTCAACCTCATGTACACAGATGACGTAGTTCTGCTCAGTCACACTTAAATTGGTTTTCAGCATCTACTGACGGAAATGCAGAAATACGCCACAGAAAACAATTTAAAAATACATTTGAGCAAGACACGGACAAAGTCAATAAGCAACAAAAAGAGCCTCCATCAAAGTTGGCCCTTGGTGGCACAAAACTCGATCCAGTTCAGGAATACAAGGACCTTGGAGGTACATTCGACAAGGAAGGGTCGTTTTGGCGCCAGATAGAGGAAGTCAGAAGGAAAGGTCTGCTGATTGCCCTAACGCTGAAAAATGTCACAAACAAGCTGATGGGGCCTTCCCTGACTCCGCTTTTGAATGTAGTTCAGGCTAAACTACTTCCCTCAATTGCTTACGTCAGCGAGGCAATGCGGGGAAGAGATACAAAGGAGCTGTACAATATGCAGGTCAAAGCCTATAGAATTATGTTCAGCCTTCCATCCTATACATCACCTGCTCAAATAAGGCTGGAGTTTGGACTCCTACGACAAGACCTAGCTAGGTATGGCACTAATATCATCTGCTTGTACAGGATCAGAAGTGCCACCACAAACACGTTAAACCATCTGCTGTGGCAAGATGTACAGCACAGGGAGCGCTCCCAAGCCAGAAGTTTCCATCAGCTAGCCTTAGAAAATACCAAACTCACAGAACTCTGGGATGCGCAAATTGGCTACTCCAACTTAAAAAAAACGGTTTGGAAAACCTTAAAACAAATTTCTTTGGTGGAGGACAAAGGAAGCTTCTCAAATAGATTGCAAGCCTGGATGACCCTTAACTCCTATAAATTACTGGTCCCACAACCATTTTTCAACCAGGGTTACCCGAAGTACATAAAAATTTACTTTCTGAGACACAGGATGGGAATCTTTCCATGCGCGCAACATTTTCCACCATGGCTAAGGACTCAAGAATTAGAACCCTGCATGTTGTGCAAAACCAAACAAGGCGACATCGTTCATCTAATATGCTTATGCAAGGAACTGCTCCAAGCACGGAAACAGTTTCTCAAAGAACCATTCAAACACAAAGGCATCCACACCAGCAGGCAAGAGGTGCTAGCCTGCTTAAACCCAGAAAATACACAACTAAACTGTAGAATGGTAACATACCTTTTGCCGGCTGAACATAAGTTTCCCAAACCTACAAAATCTGAACCAGGCCTTGGCACTGCAGTGCACTCTGACAGGAATATGCCCAAAACCAGTCCACTATAAGGTGATACTGCCAGCAGTAAAGAGATAACCCCCACAACAAGTGGAGAAAAGTTTTGACAAATACAAACAAGATGACCTGCAATAAGAAGTTCATGGTTGGTCCAAAGGAACGCGGGACTGCAATTTATAGCTTTCAGCTATACAAGGACATATTCTATGTCTAAAATTTAAGTCTGATTTTATATCTGTAAAGAGTTATCCAACAATGGGTTTTTATTGTAGTTTTAATCTGAAGATTGCTAATCTGTTACACCCACACAGATGCTATGTGGAAAGAAATAACATGTCTTACCATACGTGTGTACACTTACCTGCCCCCTTTACTTTCACCTCACTTTACTCTCCATCTCTTACTTATCCCTCCCTCCCCCTCCATGCACTCCCATCTTTCTTTCCTCAGAGATGTATTTCATGAATGGGATTGATGTATTAACCTCTTTCCTGAAGGATTTATGATTTAAGCCTTCTCTGAATTTTGGTCTAGGTGAGGTCTAGAAATTAGGGTTGCACTTTGAATACAACTAAAGGCCAGATTTAGCTTTGCTAGATAGAGTACCATCCATCTGGGTGATGAAGGACTAAGCGTCCACTACTTTAACAGAATGCAGTTCATCCCTAATGAACACTGGCCCAGCTGTCATTTCGTACATTAAAAGGAACCAGTGTCACAGCGGTTCCTTTCAAGGTACACAATGTTTGTTGGTCGTGCACCGTTGGTTTGGTGGCCATCCATCAAACTTTTGCCATTATTTTCTTTTTTTTTTTTTAAAACAAGCACAACCAAAACTGGGAATTTGTTATTGAAAAACATTAAACTAATGACCCCAACAAAGGTTCTGGCAACAGAAAGCTAACGGTCCACCAGTCTTTAAATGAGTCAGGCGGACCATCAGTTTTGTGGGCAGGGTACTCCTTAGTGTTTGTTTGTCCCTAAGTCAGTTTCAGTGTTTTATTCTGCATAGCACTGGGAGTTGGTACTTTGCTGACAGACATATCTCCATGGTGTGTGTTTTTTAAGGGAGTGGTTCTTGTTATTTTAAGGTTGTGACATAAAATTTGGCATCAGTCAACTGAAGTGGCTTTAAATGTAACAGAATGTCACTTCTCAAATACATTGGTGGTGTGTTGCTTCATAAGTGCAAAACCCCTTTCCCCATGCTCTGCAGCTTTTACCGGTGTCCTGTAGGTGTGGCTTTTGCTCTAGGTTGCCTTCTTGGTGACCGAAACTCAACTAGGGTTAATGTCAAAATATCTGCAAAATCAAATTATTTACATATTTATGTTAAACGTGTCTTGGGGTATACTATTTTTTTAAATATGTTTATTGCAGTTTTAAACAACTCTACATAAACAGACGAGCTAAAAAGGCAGGTGTATGCGGTCAGGGTAAGAATTGGCGACTTATTTACCAGACGCGAATGAAAAACAATAAGAAAAAGGATATAGCAAGTACATAGTCAGTACATCAAGTGAAGGCTGACGTTGCAACTGACAGTGTTGCCACTACTCGGGGGCATTAATCTTGTGGGAGGACCCTAGGTAGAGCCACAGCGAACCCCTATTAAACCCAACCCACAGACTTCCAGCAAATGAACAACCACCACTCACTCAGCAGGGACCTAACCCATTTGAACATAGGCATCAGGGGTAGGGGACAGCGGTGTTGTGTCTTTTGTCAGTGAGAGCAGCGCAGAGACCATTTCCTCAGGCAAAATCCACCCCTGAGCATCTAGTCTTAGACAAGCCACAAGTATCACATTGCAAGCAGGTAAAATCGGGACCGTACGTACTCCCCTAGCCTCCTCCCTCCACAGCACCTCCCTCTCAAAACATGCTCACCTATCCAACTCCTTCCCCAATCTATTCAGTTCAGGACCAGTGGCGGATTTCCAGCACATCGTCAATTGCCATCAGCAAGCACAAGCACCAAATTCTTAAACCTGTCTGTCGCCTTTCAGGCCGCACTTTGGGCTTGAACACTCAATAAACAAAGTTGAGGGCCAGCCTCCTGTGTACTGTCAATACCAAGCAATCATCAAGAGGAACTTGCAGGTAGACAGAACACTGATAAGTGTATTCTGTAAGGCCTGTGCCTACATATAGCCCACCTTCAAACTAAGACATTCTCGCCACACACCATCGCGGCAGGGATAGGTCATAGCAGTATCTAATTTAAAAGAGCTCTGGAAGGTGTCCTGTGCTCCCATGGCTCACCGTGTCCCAAAGTAAGTAGTGTGAAGTAGTGTGGCTCACTGGTTAGAGGCGGCAGACCCGAGAGCAGAGGACGGCCCGGGACCAGGGTTCGATTCCCGGCGCGGCAGGTTTCTGGACCAGGGTCAGCGGACTCGATAATTCTCTTGCCTCGGTGCCCACTCTGATCAGCGATCACACTCGGCAACTCTGGGCATTAGCTTGCCTCATCTTCACTAACGGCCCCACTAGACCGCCGGGGATGCCTGGTCTCACCCTGGAGATACCCATTAAGGGAACATCTCTCAGGGAAACCAGGAAGGGTTTCGCAGCTGTCGAAGCGCCTTGGGACCCTACGGGTAAGTAGTGCGCTATATAAATGCCTATACATTTACATTACATTTACATTTACAAAGTACCGACCGCCACCGAGCCACCGACTGCAATTGAGTGGCCAAATAATAAAGCTCAAAATTTGAGGCAGCCATTTCAACCTCATCCGCCAGCAATTGTAATTTCCTCAGGGCTACCCTGCGTTTCAAAGAGCCCAATATAGTGTAATAAGGATGATATCCAATTCCTGAAAATATACCTTAAGGAGCTCAACCAGCAGGGGCGCAAATAAATGGAGGAGCAGTGGCAAAATTATAACCTTGGGGATGGCTACCCGACCACTGACCGATATAGGCTAGGCGCTCCAAAAGGAGACCAACCACTGTAGTTCAGACATAGTTCAGGCAAAGTTAACCTCAAAAAGCAATCTCGGAGATGTATAAATATCAACTCTCTGGTAATGTATGGAGTCATGTTTCCAGCGCAGGCACGGCAGTGGAGGGGTGATCTACCTCTGAGCCGGGTTGCATTGGGTAGGCGGAACACTAATGTCAGTTAACCACTAAGCCCGGCAGACACTCGCAAGCAGATCACCCTCCAAATCTGAGGACCCACAGTGCATATACAGTAGCATGTCATCTGCATATAACGAAATACATTAACAATCTCCCAATACCTGAAGTGTCCACCTTGAGACACTGTCAGTGTGAATGGCTCTAGAGCCAACCCAAATAACAGAGGGGACAAGGGACAACCCTGTTGAGGGGCCCGCTCCACTGTGCACGCTGTAAATATCACCAACTAAGGGCCTGATTATGATGTCGGTAGGAAACTAAACTGCCCGGCTCCTTAATCGTATTTGGTTTCTGACTTCCGGCCGGCAGTTCTTCCCGGCCGATTATGATGCTTTCAAACAGGGTACTGAAGGACTCCCTTTGACTTCAATTGGAGCCTGTGTTCCGACCAACAACACAAGCTCCTATGGGGGAAATGGGTGTCTGCAGAAAACCTTGCACCTGTGGGGGGCACTCCATGGTGCCTGCCACACTGTGCATGATTTTACAGGGGGGGTCCCTTAGGTACCCCTTTGACTCAAAACCGGAGGACTCAGGATGAAGTGGGGCCTGCTTGGGACCCCTAAGTCAGTTTCCGACAGTCTTTTCATGTCAACAGACCGAGTCAGAAAGGCTTTCGGAATCCGACATCCTAATCGGTCGGTCCGAAACACTGTCTGTTAAGCTGTACGAATCGGCTTCGATCGACTCAGATTCTACGACTGCCCATCGGAACTGATATGGAAAGACCGAACAGTTCCCCCTTCCCTTTCTGAACGTTAGCATCGTAATTGTTCGGTCGGAATTGTTTCTGACCGAGTCAGGTGGATAGGTTCCGACGTGGTCTTGGGGAATCCGAGTGTCGGTCTGAGGCTTTCTGACCGACATTGCAATCAGGCCCTAAGTCCTGACTCTCGCCAACAGATGAGTATACTACAGATTAGTTCATTTAATGAAACCTCTTAAGGTAGCATACAAATAACTTCCAGCACAGGTACAAAAACACCCAGAGCAGGGAATCAAATGTTTTACGAATATCCACAGATAATGCCTGGGCTTCCGGTAAGAGAGTTTCCTGCATGCCCAGGATGTGAATCAACTGGCGAATATTAGGCGTAGTACTACGGGCAGAAATAAAACCAGTCTGATCAGGATGAATCAAATTGCTTACATGTGGGAGGATCGTGTTCACCAGAACTTTACTCAGAATGTTATAATCCGCATTAAGCATAGAGAGTGGAGTCTACCAATAATGGATCCTTGTCTTTCTCCGGTAGAGACACAATCGTGGCCTCGTGCAAAGAGGGTTGAAGCAGTTCCTGCTGTCAAGCTCTTTTAAAAATATTCACTAACTTAGCAGATATGGCTGCAGAGTAAGTAAAGTAGAATTCTATGGGCAACCCGTCCGACCCGGGTACCTTGCCTGGGCCATCTCCTTGATTGCACCTGAAAGTCCTGCACACTAACATCAGCACCCAGTTACTCTGTCATGGCAGGATCAAGGACCGATGGGAAGAAATGTGCGATGTAACACAGATCATCTGACTCACTAACTCCCACGCCCACTGGGTACAGTGCATGATAGTAGTGCAGGAACACCCCATAAATGTTCTCCTGCATGAACACATTTTGGCCCACAAAGTCTTTAACCTGAAGGTCAGCGTACCCCCGAAGGAGCCAGGCTAACATGCTCCCAACCTGTCTTCGTGAGTGTCCTTGCAATATAAGCACTGTAATCATATTGTCATAGGCATTTTACTGTTGCAAACAATTTCTCCTGTTCAGCATCTCCAACTCCAAGAGGAGCCCAGTGCAGAGGAGCCTTCTAATGTCTGAGTGCAGCTTGGTGCACACCCCTATCTTATTGGAAATGCAGTAACCACCCTCACCTATGTTGATGGCCTCATTCAACACCCACCGACGATTCTGAGCCTGCTTTGTCGAGCCAGAAACCATTAATCCGCTCACGAGCATGGTCCAGAATGCCAGATCCTCAAAAAGAGCCGGATACGACCACCAAGTAGGAATACAAGATCTGTGAGGGGACCAGCTGAAAGTCCATAGCAGCAGGCAGTGGTCAGAATATGTCCGCACTAGGTACTCGGCATCCACCACCCTCTCACATGCCGCATCAGAACGTAGACCCCTATCCAACCGTGCCTCTAAATCATGCAAGCCAGAGCAATGGGAGTAAGTCTGGACCCCGGGGTTCTGCACCCTCCAGCCATCTACCAGGCCCCAATGCTGCATGTAGGCACAGTTGACTTCCGCTAGATTATGCTCAGGCTCCGAGCGCATTGGGGGGTGGGACCTGTCAAGAGTTATGTCTGCCACACAATTGAACTCACCTCCCACTAAACATGTATAGGGCAGCATTGCTGGCAGAAGGGGTGTCAAGCTATAGAGTAATTAAGGTTGGTCGGCATTTTGGGCATAAACATTAAGCAAGGAGACATCTTTGATGTAGGAAGGTAGGATCCTTCTGCATAGTTACCTCCACTTTTTGCCTGGTGCTGTTATGGATAGGCTACTACACCCATCTCAGTCAGATTTTAGAACTGGGCATTCCACCGAATCCATTTTATTAGGTGTGACGGAAACCATCCACCAAACAATGGATAAGGGTGGTACGGTGGCGCTCATCCTATTGGATTTGAGTGCCGCCTTTGACACCATATCCCACAAAACATTAATTCAGACCCTGGAAGGGATAGGAGTGAGGAGTACAGCTCTGAATTGGTTAATACATTTTCTATCTAACAGATCATTCCAGGTCTTTTCCAAAAACAATACTTCCAATATTATGACTTCCCCTTATGGAGTGCCTCAGGGCTCAATACTGAGCCTGTTGCTTTTTAATATTTACATAAACCCATTAGCAAAAATAGCAGAGGAAGCTGGTCTCACAACTTTTTCTTATGCAGATGATACACAGCTGATTTTCTCCCTATCGGCAGCAGACAAATCTGAAACATCACCCCTACTTAGTGGGTTGCAAAGAATGGCGGAATGGATGCTTGCTAAGAAACTGAAATTGAATGGTGAGAAAACCGAGTTTCTCATCTTTGGTGAACAAAAAAAGCTGTGGGGACCGGCGCATTGGCCTATGGAAATGGGTCCTATCCCGTCTCCTGTTCAATCTGCTCGAAACTTGGGTGTTGTAATTGACGAAAAACTGTCGATGCCACCACAAGTAGTCAAAACGACATCTGTTTGCTTTGCCATTCTAAAATGGCTGAGGAAAATTATTTGGCAGCTCCCTGAAGGGGCTCAAAAAACAGTAATCCAGGCCCTAATTGGTTCTAGATTAGACTACGGAAATGTTCTCTATCTGGGGTCTAATAAAGAGATAACACGACGGTTACAGGTCGTTCAAAATGCGGCAGCCAGAGTTCTTTCACGCCTCCTTAAGTGAGCACATATCTCTGGTCATCTACATAATCTACACTGGATTAGGATGGAAAGTCAATGTAAATTTAAAGCACTGTGTTTTATGTTCAGGATCAATACCGGGGAAGCCCCAGAATACCTAAGTAAGCTGGTGAGAAAATATACCCCCTCCCGTAACCTGCGCTCTCTAAAACAGTCAAGATTCATTGTCCCTAGATTCAAACACGCGCGAATGGGCGGCCGCTCATTCGCCTACTTAGCACCTACGCTATGGAATTTGCTTCCGCTACATTTACGTCTAGAACCAAGATACAGAAAATTCCGGAAAGGCATCAAGACCTGGCTTTTTAACCAATAATGTGGCATGAACGTATTCTCCTCATGATGGTATACAAATCCAAGGTGCCGGGAAACCCGCAGGGTAGCTGTTGCGCCATATAAGTTCAAATAAATAAATAAATAAATGGTTTCTGACTAGTTTGACTGGGATCCTGCTAATCAGGACCACAGTCTATGTGCTTTCTCCCCTAAATTGGTTTGGTAAGTACTAAGGTACATCCCAGATTGGACACTGGTGCAACCTTATCAGTCCCTAGTATATGGTACTAGGTACCCATGTCACAGGTACACCAGGGGTCCCCCAAGGGCTGAAGCATGTATTATGCCACCCCTGGGAGACCACTCAAATTGTCAGGCCTGTCATTGCAGCCTGTGTAAGCTTGTGTTAGCACCACTTGCGAAACATATAGGTTTACCTATATATAAGGTCACTGCACTTAAAACCTATAAGTCACACCTACAGCAGGCCTTACCATCCTGAAGGCAGGGTGCTTGGTTCTAAGTGTGAGGGTGCCCCTGCATGAGCTGGATACGCCTATAGCACACGGAGTCCATTCTTCCGGGTTGTAAGTGAGATAGCCATAGGACATATAGAGGGGCACTGCATCATTTTGAGGTGTCCATCTCAAAACTGGCAGTAACAAACACTGTTGTGTTTGGTATCAAACATGTTGGAATCATACCCCCACACCGTAAACGCTGTGGTAGGTATGATTCCAAGCACTGGAAAGGCCCTCCGATAGGCCCTCAGTACTCCCGGTTCCAGTCTTACTCATCTGGACAGCAATCCAGGGCTGCTGACCCTAGACGCGTTTCTGCCCTCCTGATGCTCAGCCAAGCTTGGGTATGGGAAGGCAGAACAATAGGTATCCTGTCTCAGGGAGGTATGACCCCCTCCCAGACAGGATTTACTGTAGTGGAGCAGGGTGTTGGCACTTGCCAGAGCCACACTGTCTACATGCAGGGCACAAATGGCGCCCTCCATGCATAGTCCAATTCAAACCAGCTTAGGGAGCCATTGGCTCCCACTCTGGTGTGAAACTAGACAAAGGACAGAGGAGTATTCTTCCCCTTGGCCAGCTCCTCCTTTGGGAGGGACCCCTGAATCGTCCAAACCCTTTCCTTAGGGTATTTAAGGGCTTACCTGTGGATGGGTCCCTAGATTCATCATGGTACAAGATTTATTTCAGACACCACTTCTTCTTCGACCATCTGGGCACTCTAGACTTCACTCTGGGCATCAAGGCTGCAACCGGGAAGACTCCTGCTGCTTCTGATCTCCTCGCCCCGCTCTTTTGCTGCAACGTCCATGCCTGTGCACCATAAAGGACCTTCCAAGGCCTGTTGTCATCCAAGACACCTGAAGGAATCTCCCTTGAAGTGAAGGAGTCACTTCCCTCCATCTGCTAGCACGGCAAATAAGCTGACCAGTCTCCTGATCCTGAGCTCTCACATACTCTGAAAGGCTCAGCAACACAGGTGGTAATTCTACACATCCTTTGAGGCCTGACCTGTCCTCTCCTTAAGTTTGAGGCCGACATCCCTCGGAGCCGCAGGATCTGAAGCCCTGTTCACCGCATCGACTTGCAGTTGCAAAGACTTGTTGGCTTCCTTCCACCGAGATCTTTGGGCTTCAAGTAGCCCCAACCTCAGCATCTCCAGTGACCAAGATATTCATCCTCACTGCACCTCTTGCATCGTGACTTGCATCTTTGGTAAGCTGCTCAAGGTCTGCTCAAGGTGCCTACAGCTTGTGGGTCCTTTTGAGGGTCAACTTTATATTCCTTGGGCTCCCCTGATTGCTCAGAGTCTGCCCTGATTCCCCTCCTCGTGGTGCATTACCCGGACCTTGCTGGCCCCGACATTGCACCTTCTTCGCTAACCACCTTGTTTTTTTAGCTGCCAAGGCTTGTTGGTGCTCCCGACGGACACCGACTCCTCAACTCTCAACATCCGACGTGGAAGAGCTTGTGAATGGCTCCCTGTCTTCCACAGTGTCACCTGGTCCTCACAGCTGCAGCTCCAAGATAATCATCAACTCTCCTGCAGCGCTCAACATTGGTGGACATTCGTCTACCATGCCTCCTTGTCACTTTCAAGTGGCATAGACTCTGTCCCTTCTGCTTTCAGGTACTTCTCGACTTGAATCCACCTTTGGGTTCCACCAGACACTTTCTCCTTCTCCAGCAGCAGCATCTTCCTGAAGTCTTCCATTGGGTTTGATGGCGGTTTCCAACGCCACTTCACACCTATGCACCTGGCTCCCCTGGGGAAGGTATCCTGGTTCCTAAGGTATGCACAAGTGAGGTGGCTCTCCAAACTCTGTCTTCCACTGGGTTTCTTCAGGGTCCACTGGGAAGGGTACTTCTTCTTTAAAATTGCAACTGCGAATTACCCATTGACTTGCATTGATCCTGCACTCCTGTTCCCACTCTGCACACAGCCTCCGTGGGGCTCCTGGTTACTTACCTTGGGTGGTTCCTTGGGTCCCCGGCACTTCTACGTCTTCTAGGTGTAGTCTTGACTTGAGTCCTGCTTCGCATACCACTAATTTAGTATATGCTTTGGTCCCCCCTGGTGACCACTGTGTATTAAGTGCTACTTACCTGTTTCTATTGAAAAGTATCGTGTCCCTTGTGTGTACCTGCGGCTAGGAGATACCTGTATACGTTAGTGAGTGCTATATAATAAATAAACATTTTTAAAAATACAGTGTGTGGTTATTTTTCACTTAATCTATATCAATAAGATTATGTTCTGGAAAAGCAAGCTGCTTTACACTCCTTCCGGACAAAGCCTGAAGGCTGCTCTCCACAGCTACCACTTATAGAGCTTTCTAAGGTTTCTAAGACCCCTAAAATCACTATAAGGGTTTCCGGACTGGTGCAGGGTGCCCCCTTACATAAATGTACACCATATACCAAGCCAGCTTCTCACATTTGCCATCCTATTGTCCTAGCACAAGCACATACCTACCTTTAGGTCAATAACTGCCTTATGTAATTGGAATGGTACCCTGGGTCTGATCCAAATAAGGTCCCCCTTGCAAATTCGGAGTAAGGAGTGCAGTACAGTTGCCCTACCAAATTTTGTGGAGCACTCCACCCTCAGAGTCGGACACATGTGTCTCTTGCAGGAACGTAACCTACATCCCCTGCTTTAAATAGGCCAGAACGTTGTTGTGCTTAGAGGGCATGGATAGGCCCTGCACATTCCAGGTAATTCCGCACATTCCAGCCATTCAAGCTTTTCAGGAAGGTCCCATGCCGCAGCAGGATCCAGAAAGAAGTGTCTTGTCCTCCACCTGTACTCTCAAGTGCGTTGAAAAAGCATGGAAAAGGGCAACCCCAGTTCACAAATTCTCCTCTTAACTGTGGCGAGGAAGTGCACTGGGTTTGAAGCTGGAGGGTAAAGTCAGGATATAGTGAGACCTTAGCGTGCTTCGCCACAATGGGGCTGTTACAATCTTATGTTATATGTACACCTATTTACAACGTGATGTATTATTATATACATCTATTTACAACGTGTCCACCTTGGTATGTTCCATCCACCCCCATGGTGATAGCTATGTTATATGCACACCACGTTTAGTAACATCTACATAAAAGACGAAATACCCGTCATTGTCTGCCATAGACTGTGGGAAACTGGTGGCAAATAGTCAGATAGCAAATTTATGTGAAGGTTTGCAGTTATAGTTGTTTATTCTAGGTCATTTAGCGCAAAGCATAATAGAAGAAAAGAGGGTTAACCTATACAGTATATATGTTCATAAGTCAATGTGCTAAAGTATCCAAGTTACCGTCCTACTGTGTATAAGTGTTCTCTAATTCTGGTAACGGACATAAATGTAATTGTAGCTTTCATTTTAAATATTCCTCTATCCAAATATATTTACAAGTTTAAACATGGCAGCCGCAAGTATGACGCAACCTGCGTCATTTTTGAATGAACGTGGGGAACCCAACATGCCTTGGGAAGAATGGGAAAAAGTTTTTGAATCCTATCTGGTGGCAATAGGTGGGGAGAAATTCAGTGAGTTTAGGAAACAACATATTTTATTGCAAAACTTGGGCCCAACAGGAAGAAAGGTGTTTGAGTCTCTTCCAGAGCCGGAAGAGGAAGATGATGATGAGGAAGTCTACAACATCGCTCTGATGAAACTAAAAGCTCATTTTGGCGATAAAATAAACATAGTCTTGGAGAGGCACAAATTCTTCAGCCGTGTACAAGGAAAACAGGAGAGTATTTCTTCATATGTAGCTATACTAAGTGGTCTCAGCAAATTGTGCGACTTCAAGGACTTAAATGACTCGTTAATCAGAGACCAGCTAGTACGTTGTACAAATAACAAAGAAATACAGAAGAAGCTTTTGCATAAACAACCAGACCTACAGGAAGCAATCAAAATTGCTAAGTCAATTGAACATACCGACGTGTGTATCAAAGAAATGAACAACACAGAGAACAAAGTAGCAGAAATAAACAACACAGAGGAAGAAAATGAAATATGCAAAATTAAGGGTGATACTCACAAAGCACAGAACAAGAAGGATTTTGGACCAAGCCATACAAGTGATCCAGAAAGTTCAAAATTAAAATGCTACCGCTTTGGAAGCAACATCCACTTAGCGAATGATCCAAATTGTCAAGCAAAGTCGGCGTGGTGTAGGAAGTGTAACAAGAAAGGGCACTTGGCAAGGCTGTGTGGATGCTTCCCAAAGAAAACGTGGAACAATAAAGGAGAAGACAAGGCCCAAGTGAAGAAAATAATTCTACAAGTCAATGAAGTGGGGGAAGAGAAACAAGAATATCTGGAATGTGAAGTCAACATTGATGGAAGGAAGATAAAAAAATTTGAAGACTCTTGCTCCCCATACACCCTGATGAATTACTCTGATTTCATAGCCATAATGGGCCAAGAAGAAAAGAAACTAACAAAAGCAGACATAAATCCCAGTGGATATAATAAGGACCCTATTCCAATGAAGGGAATGCTCAAATCCATAATCGCGTTCATGGACCGCACCACAGTAGGAAAAGTATACATTGTGGAAAAGGGATCTAACTTACTAGGGTGGCGACACCAGAAGGAATTGGGAATTAAATTGGACCCCAATCATCCGGAGCAAGTACTGTGCATCAACCCGGGAAACGACTATGTACATATCGTTAAAGAATTCAAGGAAGTATTCTCGGAAAAGCTAGGGCTACTTAAAGACTATCAACATAAAATCAAGTTGAGACACAATGCTTAGCCGGTAGTGCACAAAACCAGGCCCATTCCCCACTTGATGTGGGAACCACTGAAGAATGAACTAAACAGACTAAAAGATTTGAAGATCATTGAACCGGTAGAATGCACAGAATGGGTCGCCTCCATCGTTATCGCCAGGAAGAGTAACAGTCAGGATATTAGGATGTGCATCGACCTGCGAGATCTTAATAACAGCATCCTAGTTGAAAGACATCCTTTGCCACGCATCCATGACATGTTAAGGACCATGGGGAAGGCCACTCACTTCAGCGTGTTGGACCTATCCATGGCATATCATCAGGTGGAACTACATCAAGAATCCAGAAGACTAACGGCGTTTACCACACCTTTGGGGACTTTCATGTTCTCCCGCATGCCTTTTGGGCTGGCATCGGCGGCTGCCATATTTCAAAAAATTATTTAGCGCATTCTGGATGGGGTACCTAAGACACTTTGCTTCCAGGATGACATCCTAATCTACGGTGCCAACGAAGAAGAGCATGACCAAAACCTAAGACAAGTCCTTTTCAAATTCAAGGATGCAGGACTTACCCTTAAACAAGAAAAGTGCAAACTGGGAGTGGAATCTGTGGAGTATCTAGGACATTGCATCTCAAGAGATGGGTTCAAACCAAAGTTCTGCCTAGTCGAGCCTGTAAAGGATGCCCCTGCACCGACCAATAAAGAAGAACTAAGATCCTTTTTAGGCCTGGCAGAGTACATGGCAAAATATGTTAATCATTTTTCGGAAATCACTGCTAACCTAAGGGAACCAACTAAAAGAAATGTTCCATTTCGATGGTTGGAAAAACACCAACGCACATTTTCGGAGGTAAAAGAGAACATCATTTCCGCTCCATATCTGTGCAATTTTGAACATAACAGAAAAACCATCCTCACCACAGACGCATGCGGGAAAAGGGCTGGGGGCCACTCTGTCACAAGTGATTGATGGCAAAGAGAGAATTGTGGCGTTTGCCTCACGCACCCTAAGCAAGGCAGAATTGAACTACTCAGTGGGGGAAAGGGAAGCGTTGGCTTGCTTTTGGGGGGTAAAACACTTTAAATTCTTCTTGTGGGGCATACAGTTTTGTATTCGAACTGATCATAAGCCCTTGGTTTTCATGTTCAATCCCAAGAACAACTCTTGTAACAACCCTTGAATTGCTAAGTGGATTTTGGGGTTGGAAGGGTTTTGCTTCAGAATAGAATATGTGCCAGGTACACAAAACTCTGCAGCAGACTTCCTTTCTAGAAGCCCGCTCAATAAGGAAGAGCAATTTGAGGTAGGCGAATACCCCATCCTTCAGATTGAGCTTTCAACCATTACTTCAAAAGAATGGTTGGATCACAACCAGTGGTTTCACTGACCCAGGAAGGCGCCGGTCATACCTCAGGAAGCCTGATGAAATGCCTAGAGGACATAAAAATGTGGATGACAGGCTCCTCCTTAAAACTGAACGGGGACAAGACCGAGCTGATGCTCCTAGGCCCCGCAACACCCACATTAACTCCCGCCATGTGGCCTGAATGTCTGGGCACCCCTCCCACCCCCAAGGAGAGCGTTAAAAGCCTGGGAGTATGGCTGGATAAAAACCTTTCTTTCTCCACTCAAGCTACCAAACTATCCGCCATCTGCTTTGGACTACTGAGAATATTAAGGAAGGTCCTCCCCCTCCTCCCTATGGAAGCCAGAAAAGTGGCCTTTCAGGGCCTCATTCAGTCCCGGTTGGACTCAAACAACACCCTGTATGTAGGGGCCCCCGAGATGTCCATGAGAAAACTACAGGTGGTCCAGAACTGTGCAGCCCGCGTCCTGCTACAGATCCCAAGGACACAGTCTGCTAAACCCGCACTAAGCAGCCTACACTGGCTTCCAGTGAAACAGAGAGTGGCTTTCAAGGCACTATGCATCGCGCACCGAGCTTACTGGAACTCAGGCCCAGCGCTCACTAACAAACTGATCACTCAATACCATCCCAACAGAACCCTTCGGTCCACGGAGGCCTTTCTGGCCGTAGTCCCAAGAGTAAGGAGAGCCAGAACCGGAGGAAGGTCGTTCTCCGTAAATGCCGCGAAGATGTGGAACACACTCCCGCTGCAAATCAGGTCCAATTCCAACCTACTGTCATTCCGAAAACAACTGAAGACTTATCTATTTGCCAGGCCCATCTAATCTTAATCTCCGCTGCCCCCCCTAGCTCTGCTCTCTGCACTCTAGCGCTTGGACTCCCGCTGGGCAGCAATCGCGCTTTACAAATTATAATACAATAATACAATACAATACATGAGCTCTGATAGCACAATGACACTACTCAAGTCGTACACGTTACAGGGATGGCCTGAGTCACAAGAACAATTTAACGCTGACACAAAGAAATTTTGGGAGGTTCGCAATGAACTTTGCATGGACAAGGAATTATTATTTAAAAAGGACAAACTAATCCCACCTGAAGCGTTAAGAAGCAAAATTGTAGACCTAGTGCACGAAGGTCATTTGGGGAGAAGCTTAACTAAGGCGAGGTTACGTGAAAGCTACTGGTTCCCCAACATGGACACTCTAGTAGAAGAGAAAGTAAAGCTTTGCCAAGAATGCAGTAATAGTGACAAGTCAAGGATACCTAGAAAGGTCCCAATTTTCCCGCTTCCCGTCCCAAGTAAACCATGGGAAAAGATTGCTCTTGCCGTAATTGGTCCACTTAATCTACCGAGAGTAGTTAAGAAATTTGCCATAGTCCTAACTGACTACCACTCGCATTGGACGGTGGTTAAAATGGTCAACCAGATAACCACTGCATCTGTAATTCAGTTCCTGAGAGACACCTATGCCACGGAAGGCATACCTGCATCCACAGTAAGTGACAACGGGGTCCAGTTTGTTTCCCATAGCATGACAGAGTTTCTCAACAACCTAAATATAAAACACATCACCTCACCCTGTACTGTCCCAGGGCCAATGGGTTGGTAGAAAGGATGAACCGCATGCTTAAAGGTGGAATTCAATTAGCCAGCAATAACAACATTCCCATTGAGCAAGGTCTTCAGGAGATGTTATGGGCCTACCACACCACACCCAACCAAATTACAGGTGTCTCTCCTTTCTCAGCATTAAGAGGGAGAAAACCCTGTACCAAGTTCTTCCCAAATTGGTTAGGGGGAGGAACACTCATCACCAGGGACATGAGTGCATTCACTGACAGAGTTCTAGACCATCAAAACAAATACAAAGAGCGTTATGACTCCAAACATGGTACTAAGAACCTAGAATGGAGGGTGGGTGAATGGGTTTGCATAAAAAATCCAAGATGTAGCAATCCTGAAAGCAAGTTTTCCAAACCAAGGTGCATAACAAAAGAAACACGGTCATTTTAGATGATGACCAAATGTGGAGCATGGATAGACTAGTAAGGGCTCAACAAGAACAAAATAGTCAGATCCAAAACTTCCCAGTTCTGAGCACTTATCTGACGTCACCCCTACCCAAAGAACACGCAAGACACCTGGTTGGCATAAAGACTTTATTGTTTACAAATGAACCTCCTCCGGGTGAAATGTTATGTTAGACTGTATTGAGGAAAGTTATTTATTGCAAGGGTTATAGGGGGGAAGATGTGTTACAATCTTATGTTATATGTACACCTATTTACAACGTTATGTATTATTATATACATCTATTTACAACGTGTCCACCTTGGTATCTTCCATACACCCCCATGGTGATAGCGCACTTGGTAGCATCCTGTGAAGCTGCTCTTAGAATGTTCGTGTGAGGTGATTGTCATTGCTGGAGAGCGGAGCAGTGAATAAAGGCAGTTTTCTTACAGACGCATCAGTCACTCTTCTTTTAACAGGGGCCATGGTTGCAGGCTTGCTTACGGAGGAAGACTCTATCATGTAAATGGAGGAAATGGGCCACCACTGGACGGGGTGGGGCGCCTGGCTTAGGAGCGAAAGCAGAAACTCTGTGTGCCCGGTCCAGGACATAGAACTTAGACAGACCCTCGAGGGCCACAACCTGCTGGAACCAGTCCTCAGAAAACTACCCACTGTAGCTCAACAATCCTGATGTTGTTACGGCTGACCCTCCCTTCCTGGTCATCCACCCTAGCAGCTAGGGCCTACATTTGCACTTCCAAGGCAGACAACCTCCCCTCCACTTTCTTAGAGTCCTCGCATATGAGACCTAGCTCAATCACATAGAGTCAATCTTGCCCTCCAGGTGCTCCCCTGTAGCATTGATTGTGGCTAGTAACTTATCCAGTTTGTTATCCATGTGGTAGGTGTCCACGTCCTCTGTGCCCTGCTGCTCCCCTCCTGGGGGGGGGGGCACTTGTCGGGGCATCATCCTTGGATCTCTGGGTGTGACCAATGCTGGGGTAGATAAGGGAGAGCAAGGCTCCCCAAGGTCTAGTATATAAAGTCAGCAGCAACAATGCCAGGAGGCACAGCACTGTGTGTCACAACCGTGGCAGTGCTGATGTTGGGGCGCAAAGCAGTCAGGGGTAACTAAGGCCATGCTCAGAATGAAAACAAGGAGGATCCACCACCCTACTAATTAACAAATGCTACAGCAGCCCTGATTGGCGTCCACGTGCAATTAGGGCGATCCCCAGACAACTAGGTCCCCCAGCTCCAACCATGGTGTTGCAGAAACATCTGATGGCCAAAGTAGTGGGGCGGGTGGTGGATCACCAACAGCCGGGCCCATCCAGGGTTCAATAAAAGGCAGGTAGTAGGGCCCCCCTCATGGGGGGGGGAGGATTGTTCTCTTCAGGGGTACCTGTCCTCCTCGGGACCAACTAGACCAGGGCTGTGCACAGTATAGGAGGATAACAGGTGACCCGGACACTCCCTCCAGAGACCAGCAGCAGGGGGAGATGATTAGTCACAAGGATCAGGGGCCGATGTCCCCAGTGACCGCACGTTCCCCACAACCGGCCATCTGGGTGTTTGTGAGCTTGGGAGGCCACCCCAGCAGGCTGCTGAACTACTCACCTTGCAGCCTTGGGTGCGCTTCATATGGCCCAAATGCGTGGTGGTGCTCCTATGCCTCTGCAGGTCCCTGCTTAGAGGAAGCCATCAGGGATGCCCTGCCTGCAGGGTTGGAGGGCCGCAAGAAGCAGTGCAGCCCCCCACCTCCAGGTGAATCCTTGAGACCAAGTGGGGGAAAGAAACCTCCCCGCTGAAAACACCACTGTGGGTGCTGCGGCCGACCCTGCCATGTGATCGCTGCCCGACACGGTCATAGCACAACTGACCTCCGGGAGGAGGATGAACTCCATTCGGCCTTCCCGGGTCTCTGTCGATGAGGAGTGCCTTGTGTCTGTGCTCGCTGCCTCCACTGCAGTGTCTGAAGTTCAGGGGCACATGGGGCATCGTCCAGCGCTGTTTGGGGCAGCCAGAAAGGGCCAGGGGGTCGCGGGCCGGTAAGGTGCTCTGGATGTGTGCTAGCCACCTATGAACTCCCCTTCTTGTGACATACTAGCTCTTTGTGTTAACTATCAAACTCCAGAAGGTAATACTATTTCAAGATGTTTATCAAAGCATATGTTGTGTTGCTGAGATAGCAGGAATGCTTGAGTAGCAAGCATTCCTCGAATCTTTGTGTTCAACCTTCGTGTCAGGGTTGGACTGTTACAGGGAAGACACTAGGAGTGCTGGACGTGTTCTTCCATGTTCTTCAGATAATAAAGCTATTATCATACAAGGACTGTGCCACATCCTTTGTAACACTGGCGACGAGTGGTGAAGAGTGCGAGGATCCACGCGTGCACGGGATTTTTAAAGAATCAATTTTCGAATTTTGATGTTTGTCGTACGGAACTGACAAGCAACTACAGATTACAGAGGACGTGTGCTAGCGGCCACTCATATGCTATTGTGGAAGCTGCGACTCCCTTGAGGATGTTCCAGGAGCATATTGAGGAACTGACATTCGGCGACCACAACTTGTTGGCATGCGGGGACTGCTGGCGCCATTTAGGTCAGTTATGTCCATGTAACGTTTCCTCTTGCCTCACGAACCTCACACGGCAGCACAGTGACAAGCAAGCTGCCTGCTACACGCATTGCTGTGCCATGTGCTGTAAGCCGTAGTCATTGGACGATGCTGCCTCGGGCTGTGACGCTGCTCAGGAAGTGACATTATCATGCGGGGTCACACAGCGTGACCTCGCAAAGGCCATTTTGGTTTCTGGGAATTTATTTACCGATCTCCATATCTCTATACCAGCACCTCAGGAAGGAACTTCTGGAACAAGGAATTATAAAGCAAATTGGAATATCATTTGAGAGGCAACGAAATTAACTTGATAATATTTTTTCTTTGGTTGATTCATCCATTGTTATTTTTTTTTGCATTGATATTCTTTTTTGGGTGGCTTATTGCTGCCTGGCTCTTCCTGTCTGTCAGCTTGTCTGGGTACTCCCTGTATGGTGAAGGGGAGGACAGTGAACTAGTCCTTCAGTGAAGTATGGACACTGGACAAGTCCATACACTAGGAATAACCAAAATTATAATATCAGTCCACCTCAGGCATTTTGGGGAGCTGGCTCAGACCCTTATATTAAATGGCTCGAATGGAGGGCATATTTTATGAACTACATCGATGCAGTGGATGAGGCTAGAAAAATGGTGACAGCTCAGAAAAAAGATTACTTTTGCATTCGTTAGGGCCAACAGGTTTGAAAGTTTATAATCAAATGACTAAAACTTTGGTTACTGGTGACATAAATGTATATGATCTTGCCTTGTTACACTTAGATCGATATTTTGCACCCAAGGTATGTATCGGTATAACCAGGTTCGAATTCTTCCAAAGGAAACAAGGTAAATCTGAGATGGTTGATAACTACGTTTCACAACTTAAAAAGTTAGCATTAGATTGGAAATTTTGGGTTTTACACGACGATCTAATTAGAGATCAGGTTGTGCATGCACATAACCCTGCAATTCAAGAGAGGGTTTGGGTTAATGGTGATGCCCCTTTGGAAGAAGTACTAGCTATAGTTTGCAAAGCAGAAATGTCTAGTAGATGTGCAGTAGTTTTGAAAGAGAATGTACAAGATTCCATGTTAGTTGGTAAGGTGGACCTTGGTAGGGACAGACTGGACAGACCAGGCACTTCAATATATGATTATGGGAAATCTAGAACGAAGGAACAAGTGAGGTGTTATAGATGTGATAGTTTAGACCACTTAGCATTCAATAAAACTTGTCCGTCAGCTGAACAAAAGTGCAGCAACTGTGGCATTTTTGGCCACTACACTAAGGTGTTCAGGAGGAAAAACACTAAAATCAAATTTGTAAATGAATTGGAAGAGGATTCTGGTATGTCAGGCAATTTAGAAGAAGAACCACCTGTCATTAGACTTGTTATAAATGTTAGAGACAATCTTGTTGTAAACATTAATGATGTCATATGTGGGAATAAGCCGGAATGTTGGATGGTGATTGGTGGAGTTGAACAAAATAATCTTTGCTGACTCAACTCACCCACCACGATTATCAATGAAGACTTATGGAAAACATAATTTGTACATAAAGTGGAGGAACACTCCACGGTATCAGGTAATGTATCCATCATACAATATCTAAATCAACATTGTCCCAACAACAAGAATTATTTAGAAAAGCATATTCTGATTTATTGCACCCACTTGCACAGGAGCAGCCTGTAAAAGTGTGTCTAAGGCCTGCCATTGCAGAGCCTGTGTGCAGTCTGGTACTGCCATGTTGACTGAGTACCTGCACCCACTTGCCAGTCCCTAAACCTTCCCTTTTCTTCATGTCAGACACCCCTATGGTAGGCCCAAGTGCAGGGTGCATTGTAAGTATAAGGTAGGACATGCCTTGATGTATGTGGCATGCCCTAATAGTGAATTACAGCCATTTTCGTTTTTCACTATTGCAAGGCTACCTGTTCTCAATAGGCCAGAATGGGCAGTTAGATTATTACATTTTATAATCCTAACTGACTCAGGGAACATGGTGGAAACGTGAGTTTATTATGTCTGAACTCAGAACGATATAATACACCTTTTAGTGAAGTTGATTTTAACATTCTGTGTTTGAAAATACCACTTTTTGAAAGTAGGTATTTTCTTGTCTAACTATACAAGCCTGTCTCTGCCAGGTTGTGTATTCCTTATCTGGAGTTTGAGTGACAGGGCTGGGGGATTCCAGGAGACAGGGTGAGTCACCCCAATGGCAAATAGAGAGATCTGCATCTAGATGGGAAGGAGGAGTTGCACCTGGGACCTGAATAGGGCTGTGCGTTCCCTCCACAATGCTGGTTCCACCTCCTGTGGTGCGTCTGATGTCTCTGCCCTGTACTGAGAAAGGAAAGAAGGAGTCATGCCAACAGAGTGCTCCAGGACTGACCAGAACCGATTTAGATTAGGCAAAGGCCCCTCTGCCCTCAGAGGACAAACGACAAAGGATTTTGGGGTATCAGTATTGGGACCCTGATCTCAAGAATATAGATCACTTTTGGACAAACAAGAAGAAACCTTTGCTGAGGAGTGGAACCAGAGAGACTTAAGAGAGGCTATCTCTAAGCTGAAGTGCTGCTTGGGGATTGGCCTGCAGTGGTTGCCTGACTGCCAAAGAAAGGAGAGACGAACTCTGTGTGTACTTTCATCAACTTGTGTAAGAATTTCCTAGGGCTTGAAACAGAGCTTGCCTCCCGCCGAAGTCTCAGGGAGAACAGACTTCATCCACCAGCTTCCCAAGAGTTCTCCTGAAGTGCCTGTAGTTTTGCTGGACTTTTTGAGGACTTGTATGTCGCAAGGAGCTGGAAGCGCGACTCAAGATCAAGAAGCATGTCGCCGAACTGCTGCTGCCGCTTCACAACACAATAGTGAACAACACAAAGTACCCAAACCACAGTGACTCAATACGTTTTTTTGATACAGGGTAAGAAACCAATTTATTGTCGCTTCCCTAGACACCATTATTTTGTGTCAATCATTTTGTATTTTTTATATTTTCAAAGAATTGCTGACAGAAAAAGACATTGATTGCAAATATTTACAAGGCTAAACAAACTTTAACAAACATTAAAGGCAAAGACTATTTACACATTTAGAAACCATTATGTCACACATTAGAAAGTGTTCTCACATCAGACATTAAATAAAACAATTATTGAAAAAATAATACAAACATTTTTTACCAGATGGTATTGTTGACTTGCTTCCCACCCTCTGACAGGTACATAGGACGGGGCCAGATGACTATCGCCCGCCCTTGTGTGCCTGTTTAATCACTATGGAAGGGTCATTTTTGAGCGAGCCTATTATGTCTCTCTGTTTTTTACTCATATTTTGTTTGGTAAAGGTCTTTGCTTTCTCCATCTTGGTGATGGAAGACAGTAATGTCTGTTCGAATGCTTGAACCTGTTTTGGGATATTAGTGTAAGGAACAAAAGTAGATTTGTTCCTCAAACCAGTTGTTTCTACACTAGAGGTTGATGGAGCATTGGCGAAAAACGCCTTCAGTCTGATTTTACGGCAACATTCTATTGCCTCCATTTTCAATTTAGTGAAATCGGTGTTCCTACTAGGTACGAATTTTAGACCAAGATTGACTACTGTTTCCTCCTCCATAGTCAGAACTCCAGATGACAAATTGACTACAGTTGAGGAGTTACCTATGACTTGTAATTGCTGCTCCCGGTTCGCATTTCCCATGGTATCTTGTACCTGGGTTTTGTTTGTTTGCCTTTGTCTAAAAAAGACACTCCCTTCTTTTGGTTTCTATTGTCAGACCCCGTTGAATCTGAAGAAGATGTGCTTGAGAAAGTACTGAATCGGTTTCTGGATCTGCCCTGGCATGTTGATAAGGCCTGACGAGAATCTGTTTGTGAGTAGTAGTCCTCACGTAGGAATGGATAAACTTGTTCTATTTTAAACGCCTTGACGTCGCGCTCGTATCTGTTGTTTTTGTCAGTTATGGTATAAACGTTGTGCCTTTTCATACCATTGAAACGGCACAACGTTTATGTAATAAGGAAGCACAGGAAATAGAGGAATTGACCAAGTCCATTGAGACCAGCCAGGTGGTCACCGATGCAAAGTCCCTTCTGGACAAAATAGACCAAGATATTCAAATCTTTAAGGACGATACCATAACTGACAAAAACAACAGATACGAGCGCGACGTCAAGGCGTTTAAAATAGAACAAGTTTATCCATTCCTATGTGAGGACTACTACTCACAATCAGATTCTCGTCAGGAATTATCAACATACCAGGGCAGATCCAGAAACCGATTAAGTACTTTCTCAAGCACATCTTCTTCAGATTCAACGGGGTCTGACAATAGAAACCAAAAGAAGGGAGTGTCTTTTTTAGACAAAGGCAAACAAACAAAACCCAGGTACAAGATACCATGGGAAATGCGAACCCGGAGCAGCAATTACAAGTCATAGGTAACTCCTCACCTGTAGTCAATTTGTCATCTAGAGTTCTGACTATGGAGGAGGAAACAGTACTCAATCTTGGTCTAAAATTCGTACCTAGTAGGAACACCGATTTCACTAAATTGAAAATGGAGGCAATAGAATGTTGCCGTAAAATCAGACTGAAGGCGTTTTTCGCCAATGCTCCATCAACCTCTAGTGTAGAAACAACTGGTTTGAGGAACAAATCTACTTTTGTTCCTTACACTAATATCCCGAAACAGGTTCAAGCCTTCGAACAGACATTACTGTCTTCCATCACCAAGATGGAGAAAGCCAAGACCTTTACCAAACAAAATATGAGTAAAAAACAGAGAGACATAATAGGTTCGCTCAAAAATGACCCTTCCATAGTGATTAAACAGGCGGACAAGGGCGGGCGATAGTCATCTGGCCCCGTCCTATGTACCTGTCAGAGGGTGGGAAGCAAGTCAACAATACCATCTGGTAAAAAATGTTTGTATTATTTTTTCAATAATTGTTTTATTTAATGTCTGATGTGAGAATACTTTCTAATGTGTGACATAATGGTTTCTAAATGTGTAAATAGTCTTTGCCTTTAATGATTGTTAAAGTTTGTTTAGCCTTGTAAATATTTGCAATCAATGTCTTTTTCTGTCAGCAATTCTTTGAAAATATAAAAAATACAAAATGATTGACACAAAATAATGGTGTCTAGGGAAGCGACAATAAATTGGTTTCTTACCCTGTATCAAAAAAACGTATTGAGTCACTGTGGTTTGGGTACTTTGTGTTGTTCACTATTGACATTAGGTCTAGTCCTCACCACATAAAGGACCTAACCCCTTTTGTTCCCAGCTTCACAACACAAAGCGCCTCGCATCGCTGGAGAAAAGTATCGATGTTGCAGCAGACGTCGCAGCATCACCGGGAAGCGTATCGCAGGAGAAGAGGATCGACGTCGCATCAGATGCCGCCGCATCTCCGAGAAGCGTGTTGCAGGGCCTGTTGAGGCTCATCGCCGGAGAGGAGGATCGACATTGCAGCAGGCACCGCCACATCACTGGGAAGAGTGTCGCAGGGCCTGCTGAAGCTCGCATCGTTGTGGAAGCAACTCGCATCACCAGGCGAGATGATCGACGTTGCAGCAGACACCGCTGCATCACTGGAAAGCGTGCCGCAGGGCCTGTCATGGCTCGCATCGTGTCAAGCATCTCGCTTCGCCGGAAAAGAGGATTGACGTCGCAGCAGACGCTGCCGCATCTCTGGGAAGCGTGTCGCATCAATGAGAAAGCACCATATTTGTTCCTTTGCACCAAATCTTCAGTGCATCACTGTTCTTGCGTGTAAAGGACTACAGCATCACCTTTCTTGCAACACTTTTGTTGCCCTACGTCTTGCATCTTAAGGTACATTGACTCAAAGTGTTGCATTTTAAGATCTAAAGAGAACTACGCTTATTCTACCATTTTCAATACAGTATTGTAGATTTTTGTCGTTTGTGGTCTTGTGGTAAATCTATATAAAGAATACTTATTTTTAATATACAACTGTGTGGTGTCCATCTGTAGTGTTGTCACTTGATTACTGTATGTGTTCACAAATGCTTCACACACTGCCTCTGAGATAAGCCTGTCTGCTCGTGCCAAGCTACCAAGGGGGTGAGCAGGGGTTATTTTAGGAGTGTACTCCCCTACCCTGACTAGAGGCAAGGGTCCCTATTTGTCACAACTACCTACCTGTGCAAACTAGAGACCCCCAAATCGAACAGATCCCAATAGTAAGGAACAAGTATTAGGTGTTGACCAGGGCAGTACATTGAGAAAAAGAATGCAGGAACAATTTTCCACTGTCTTTAGTGACAAATTGGGGAACCTTCTGGGTTTTGAGCATCTAATTCGTCTCAAGGAGGATGCTGTTCCCAAAGTACACAAATGTCGCAATATGCCCTTGTTGGTGAGAGGTGATGTTGCAAAAGAACTTGAGAAATTGATTGTTTCTGATGTAATTGAAACTATTGAAGCTTCGGATTGGATCTCTCCGGGGGTTTTTGCTAGACAGGGCAATGGCAAAATCAGATTTTGTGTGGACTTACGCCAATTGAACAACAACATAGTGATTGATAGGTTTCCACTGCCCAAAATCAATGAAATGGTCAAATGCTTAAAAGGGTTAAATGGTTCTCCACATAGAACTTTCATCAGCATCACACCAGATTTCTTTTTCACCTCAATACAAGAAATATAAGCCATTCATTACTTTTTTCGGCTGCTATCAGTTTAAGCGCATGCCTTTTTTTGTTAGCTTCCATGGCAGCTGTATTTCAGTGCCTTATGTTTCAAATGTTCAATGGAGAAGAAGGGGTTACCGATTTTTGAAAAGGGGGTGGTGATGGACAGAGTTTCTGAATGATGCAGAATACTCCTACCCAGTCAAGAGATCAGGGCTTGATCCATCACCGTTTTTTAGCTCACTGGACCATTCCAGCTCAAAACCTGGCTACATGCAAATTAGTCTATTCCTGTCCCAGTGCATGATGGGAACAGGGCAAACCAAACTACCAAGCCAATTCTTATACTGTGAAGGAAACAAGCTTCCGGGGACTGGTTTCTGGCATTTTAGCCGTCGTCGGCCCGGCTTGCTTGAATCCTGATGGTGCAATGAGCAAGGGACTCACGTCTGAGTATACCCTCCCACATTTAGTGTGGACAAAATCGATTTTGGAAAAGGGGTTACCTTCTTTCAAGACGATATCCTAGTTTTTGGTGCAAATGAAACGGAGCATGAAGCTAGACTTCAAAATGTCATGGGATCTGTGGGCGATTCTATTCATGGTTCTCAAAGGTATTTAATAGTGTTGATGGATTTGTTCTCGCAATGGCATGTGGTCAAAGTAGTGGACAAGGCGGATACTGATGCGGTATGACAATTATTGGATGAAACCTTTACGTCTGATGGTAATCTAGCATGTAATAAAAGTGATAATAGAGTTCAATTTTTGTCTAACAAGGCCAGAATGTATTTTGAAAGATTGGGTGCTAGATACATGACCACCTCCTTATATAATCCCAGTGGGAATGGAATGGTGGAGAGATGTAACCGTGTGTTGAAGGGCATCCTCCAATTGGCAATGAATTGAGGTGAAGATTGGATTACACAAATGGAGAAGGGGTTCTGGGCATATTGCATCACTTCTACGGATAACACAGGATTACTGCCATTTGTAATACTGCGAGGACGCAAACCTAGGTCCAAGTTTAATCCGGCTTGATTGTGTTCGTCAGGAGTAGAATCTTGGTCAAAGGAGGAACTACGAAGCAGGATGGAGTGAATGCACGACTGAAGTAAACAATATTATGATATGAAACATGGTGTAATATCCACCAAGATTGGAGTGGGTGACTGGGTACCTGTTAAGAAACCTTGGTTAATTGGTAAGAGAGAGAGTTGTTTTTTTGAAGCAGAAGAGGTTGTGGATGTACTGCAAAATGCAGTGAGACTTAGGAATGGTTAAAATTGGCATCTCGAAAGGGTGGCTAAAGGAAGGAGGATGGAAGAGGGGGATGAACGAGGTGGTGAAACCAACTGAGATTGGCTGGTGAATGCTGGTGAATTTGATTTGGTTTCTGAAGAATGTATACACTTCTCACAGAAATGTAGTGTACGTAATGAAATTCTGGATGAGGGAGCTGGATCCGCCATGTCAGTGGAACAGGAGGGTGTAAGTACACCTTGTGTCACCCATGATGTCACAGTGGGTGATGAAGATACTTCTAATAACAATAATAAGACACTGGTAGTGGTGGTATAGGCTGTCGCTCTACCAATCCAAAATGTGAAATGGTTTTTATCAAAATTGATCTTGGCAGTCCAAAATATTTTAAAGTAAGGTGATGGCGCCCTTCAAGGTAACGGTGACATCCCACTACCACAGATGTCGACTCTAATTGAAATCCCTAAGGAGATCAATTAAAATAAGCTAGCTGAACAGTTGTACATCGGCACTCAAATGTTTGTTATACATAGAAGCCAGTGCTTCTAAGGGAGAAACTTCCCTGTCCTGAACTTATTAAGGAGTCACGACTTTCAGTGATCAAAATACACAGTCCAATATTTAGCTGTATGTAGAGAACATCCAAAACATCAAATATCTTTGCTGTTTTAATATTGTTTTTTGCACAATTGTATATATCATGTCATATTAATTATACATGTTACAAAACTTGTTGTCATGAGTTCTTCTGTACATATATCTCATTCTCATAGAAACAAAGCAGGCAGCCGACACGTGTTTCGTTAATGAAAAGTAATTTCCTCAAGTCTGCAAACAAGAAATAAATGGATAAGCAATCTGGTTTCTGTCATCATTTTAACTTTTGTACTAGTGCCAAAAACAGAATAGTCAGTCCTGACAGACCCCAAGAAAGGACCAAACGGTGATGTTCTCTTATGGCAGATAGTGTGCAAATAAAGATTGTCCAGTGACCAGGAATTATAAAAGTGTTTAGAAACATTTCTAAAAAGTGAGTGTAAAACAGTGATATCAGATAGAAAGATAAGTGGCATGCAGTAATAGAGTGGAGATAGTAGTGCCTGCCGACTGTTTAAAAAAAGGCGAGTCGATACCTTTTAATTGTTTCCAAAGTAGGATATGTCCTGTGCAGCTTTTGCAAAGATGAGGTATTGATGAGTCTGTGAACCAACAGAAAGGATCCTTAATCATTGTAATGTGAAGTTCGAGGGATGCCTGATTACGTACAAGGCAAGATGATGATATTACCTTGGTTTAAAAGGTTAAGTAGCCTCACAGTCCTAATAGTCAACTGGCTAATCCCCCAATATAATAGAGGTGTAGTCCTAAGAAAAAATATACAAATGTTATTAGTTTGTTACGTGCCTTTCTCAGAAGGACTCAAGTAGCAAGGTTGGTTTGGAAGCTTTGTTACCTATTACGCATTAGCTTGTCCTGCAGTGTGCGCTTAGTAGTATGTAAATTATTCGGTCGCAACAAGTTGGTGGAAAGTCCACAATGAAATTAGATGGAACTATATTTAAAATTCTAAATACAAGAGAGAATGTATTTATTAGTATCTTCAATAAATATTAAAAAGTCATAAAGTGTAGAGATATTTTAGGGAGCCATGGCCTCATTGTGGGGAACGCATAGGTGAACAAAATAAAAAGCCAAGGTACATTAGATCCATGGGCCATTCTCTAAAATTTATAGGAAGCCTGTTCGTGATCAATAGAGGTCGTGGAGAAATAACACGTTGTGTAATACGGACATGCCAATCCTATATTACCTGGAAATGCGGCAACGTACATAGTAAAGTTCCCCAGTATCAAATTTCTATCTATTCCATATGCCAGTCCGAAATACGCATAGTAAATGGTAATATCTATATAGGGAAAGAAAAATTGTGATAAGATTAAAACAATTCCAGGACTGTTACATCATAATCTGTACTCCGGACAGATTGAGCTTGTTGTCTTTGAGTCTTGTCAAAATAATCAAATGGCATAGTATGATTGATACGAACTTTTAGCGAATTTGTTATGCTGGTGTACCTCCCATGCCATTTGTCCTACTATTTGGAATTTTATTCAATAGACACCCGCAAGATATAAATCGAGCGAGTCTTGCAGTCGACTGTGTACATCTTGCTTACTAATAGATGTTTACTCCAAAAGCGAAATGCTCGGGACTCTGATATATCCCTGAGCGAGACCTAAAAAGTAAAAAGAACCCATTTATGCAAAAAGTGATAATATGTCCCAAACTCTACGTTAAGAACAATTAAGTTGGATTCTAGAGTATTTTAAGAACCACCAGCTCTGTTATTTTTAAAGTTGTGACTAATATCAAAAACTCCCGACAAAAATTTGTTTCCACTCTTTTTGTCCAGACTGATAGAATTTAATAGTTGTATCGTATTAGAGTTCTAAGCGGTGATATAATGAAAATGTACATGGAGAAACTCAAGTGTTGGCAGTTGTGAACATCCTTAAAAAGAGTTGCTATTATATATATATATACACAACACAGTAGTGCAGCAAAACTGTTTCCAAGAAACTATATTTAAAAAAAACACATGTAAGGAATGATTCTAGTATAGTTACCGTTAAGAAGTCTTAGGCGTTATAGAAAAGAGCTTTTTTTTTTTTGGTATAGTTTTCATTTTATTAAAGAAAAAGAACTTACACACAAGGCAATAAAACATTACATTCGGACATGTGTTCAGGAAGGAAGGAAATCGCAGTACAATTTAATACAGACATCATTGACACGGGGGGCCAGTGAGGAAACAATAGCAGTGATCATAAAATTTACACAACACTTGGAATGTTGGATCAGGGGGAAAGAGGAACCTCTGGGGTCTCCACAAATGGAGGCGTGCATATGTTTCCATGGTAGGAGTTCCACTGGCCCTGAATTTTATTCCATTTCCTGGGTCTACCCCATGCCACATACACCGTCTTCTCCCTAAACATACACCAATCCATGTTCTCCATCCATGCCAATACCGTGGGCGGCCGCTGGGAGCCCCACAACTGCGCAATGTCTCTCTTAGCAATCATATTCCCAAGGGTCGCCCACTGCATCTGTGCCATGTCATAGTCATTCGGCTTCGAGACATTCAACAGGCAACGCCTTGCTTCGGGCAATAATGCCACCCCGTGACTCTTTCCATCACAGCATGCACACGATTCCAGAACGCCACCACCCCCGGGCACTCCCAAATTATGTGGAGGAAGGTTCCAACCCGTCCACAACCACGCCTACATAACCCATCCACTGAATAACCCATACGAATCAAGCGCGGGCCGGTGACATATATCCGGTATAGGATTTTAAGTTGAACAAGTCGAAGACGGGCCGGAATCGCGACCTCTTTCGGTGAGGATAGCGCCGACTGCCAGTCCTCGTCATCCAACTCCAAACCGTCGCTGGTCCAAACCTCTCTAAGCCGCACCAACAGATCCATTCGATTGTTAATCAATTTCTTATATATCAAAGAAATAGTGCTGTCGGGCACGTGGCCGTCAAGGACCCAATCTTCTAGTGGGGAGGATTCGGGGATGTCGATACCCTCAGGGAAAACCGAACTCAACGTGTGGGTAATCTGCGCATAACGGAAGAATTCTCTATCACTCAGCACATACTCTACCTTTAGTGTCTCGAAGGTCTTGTTTCTACCCTTGACCCATAGATCACTCACCCTGCTAATACCAATCATATCCCATTTTTCAAATCCTTTTGTCTTCCACAGGGAACCCAGTCTTTCAGACGCATAAAGCGGAGTCGCACGGGTCAGGCGATCCCTCCATCCCGTTGCCGCACTCGCATCGTACCACACTCGTACCGCTATCTTGGTGGGTCCCAAGAGTTCCCTGCCCACTGCTTTGGAATAAAGGGCCCTGTTATAGTCCCCACCCGGTAACAGGTACTTATCCATCTTGAATGCAGGGTTAGAGGCTGGTCCATAAATTCCATGATTGATCACTCCCAACTGAGAGGCCCAGTAATATCGCCTGATATCCGGAAGTGCTATACCCCCGTCGTACCAAGGAAGCGTGAGCTTGGCGAGGGCAATACGCGGGCATCCATTCCAAACCAATCGCCTCTGCAAACTCTCCACCTCCCGAAAATAACTCGCCGGAATAACATCAAAAGTATTCTGGAGCGCATATAAAAATCACGGTAAGGACATCATTTTAAAAAGGGCTGTGCGCCCAAGTGGTGAAAGCGGTAACCTGAGCCAGCCCACAACGTCAGTTTTTAACCTCTGGAGGGGAGGGAGCAGATTACGATCATAACGCGCCACGGGATCTAAGGTTATAGAAATCCCCAGGTATTTGAATCCCGACTGCGACACCTGGATAGGACAACGGCGCGGCAGAGGGGGGGGTACCACCCGAAAGCACATAGACACAGGACTTAGTCCAGTTGATCCCAAGACCGGAGTTCCTTCCGAAAGATGTGAGCACATCAAACAATACAGTCAACGACTTAGAGGGGACGTGAGGTACAAAAAAATGTCATCAAAATAGAGCGATAGCGATCCTCAAATTCCGGAGTCCACTGAATACCCTTCATAGAAGGCTCCCATTGCAGCCAGGCAGCCAGGGAGCCAGGGGCTCCAGGGCAAGGGCGAACAGAAGAGGGGACAACGGACAGCCCTGTTGCGTACCCCTCCCAAGAACAAAAGGCCTAGAGACTCGACCATTCACCACCACCTGTGCCAACGGCTCCTCATACAAAAGTTTCACCCAGCTAATGAAGCCAGGACCAAAACCAAATTTTGCAAGAGCGGCCCAGAGGTGTGGCCACTCCACCGTATCAAAAGCCATTGTAGCATCCAAAGAAACCAAAATGGCCGGCTCACGCAGCGACGCCGCCCTCGCGAGAGCACCGTGCAAGCACCTCAGGTTAAGTGCTGTATTACGGTGTGGGATGAAACCGGACTGATCCGGATGAATCAAGTCACTAATTACTTTTATCAAGCGGTTTGCCAGCAACTTGGCGAGAATCTTTTGTTCGGCGTTTAAGAGCAAAATGGGCCTATAGGACGCACATCGATCTCGCGGTTTCCCCTCCTTGTGAATCACCACGATGGTAGCAAGACGCGGATCACGAGGAAGGGAGCCAACGTCTCGCGACTCTAGAAACATATCACGGAGATAGGGCGCCATTTTGTCAGGACGCAACTTGTAGAGCTCGATGGGCAGGCCATTAGGGCCCATGGCTTTGCCCGAGCGCACAGAGCGAATAGCGACGGCCACCTCGTCAGCTGAGAACACAGCATCCATTAAGTCCCTATCCGAATCCGACAGGCGAGGCAATGCAATGTCATGCAGCAACAGATGGGAGTCTTCCTCCGGCCTATGGGAGACTGGGGAGTACACCTTTCGGAAATGTTCAGCGAAACACTCGACAATCTCAGCCGGATCAGTCACACACACTCCATCAGGTTTCTCAATCACAGGAACCACACAACTTGCCCTCTCCTTTTTATCCAGCCAAGCAATCAGTTTCCCAGCCTTATCTCCCACATCATTCAGTCTACCCTGCTGTTCTTTACTCATGACTTTGGCAGCATCGGTCACCAGGGCCCTATAATCCAGTTGTTTGAGGCTGAGGGCATGAAGCTTGTTACGAGTCACACCCAGTTCCAACTTCCTTTCTAGCTCAGTTATTTCAGTCTCTAAACGGACCACCTCCTCATTCTTACTTTTCTTTGCACCAGCGATTAACAATAATGCCTGTCCTCGGATGACCGTCTTAAATGCCTCTCACAACGACACAAAGGAGGACACGGACCCCTCGTTCTCAGCAAAGTATTGATCCAGGGCCTAAATCAAGTCAGCTCGAGTTTTGAGGTCACGGAGATACCAGGGATTAATCGGGGCAACCCGTCCCTCAACACTCATACTAGTGCCGACCTGGAGCCACAATGGGGAGTGATCTGATATACCCCGAGCCAGATGTCTAATCTCCCTGACAGAGGAGGCTTGCGCCGCCGGCATCAAGACATAGTCAAGTCTGGAGAGACTGCCGAGGGCGCCAGAATGGAAAGTGTATTGTGTCTGTCCCGGGTGCATCAACCTCCAACAGTCTACCAAGCCCAGAGTCTCCAAAAACCCACTTAACCAGGACTGTGACCTGGTGAGGTCTCTGGGGGGGTAGCGATCAACTCTATCAGAGACAACTGAATTGAAATCTCCGCCCATCACCAGAATACCATCTGGGAGCCCCAATATCATACGCCCAAGATCAGCAAAGGTCGAGGTCTGTAGACCAGGCGGAACGTATACAGAAATCAGCGAGACAGTCCTCCCTCCAACCTCCCTGTGATTGCAGCGTAGCTCCCCCTATCGCCAAGGACCATGTTGTCTATTTCCAAAGGGAGAGAGTTCTTGACTAGGATACCCACTCCCCTAGAGCCAATAGTGAACCCAGAGTGTACGGCCAGACGATATCCTCACTGATTCATGGCATGACAAGTGTTTCCGATCAAGTGTGTCTTCTGCAACAATACAGCATCTGGGGAGAGGCGTCTCAACAGTTGCAACATTACTCCCCGCTTTATCCTATCCCCCAACCCATTGACATTCCAACACAGCAGTTTCAACCCACTACACCCCATCCCAGAAGCAAATGCAGAATCCACCCCATAACGAACACAGGGGCATATTATCAAGGGGGTTTATCTCCGCTTTTTTGGCTTTAAAAGCCAAGAAAGCGGAGATAAAATTATCTCCCTTTTACCTAGCTATTGCTAACACCAGTCAGCGACAGCTAGTAGGAGATAGCGACCATCTTGGGCCCCGCTTTGCATGTCAGTGATATTTATCACTAATGACATGCAAAGTGGGCGTGCCAAGATGTTAGCGACTGTTTATGTTAGCGACTGGAAACAGTCGCTAGCATCGCTATCTCCTATTACCAACCTTTGGAGATATTCGCGCTAAGCGCGAATATCTCCAAAAGCTAACACCTGCCCCTGAGCAGTTCTTAGCCATGTTATCCAATGGTAGGTGGATAACATGGCTAAGAGCATTAGCTCGGTAATGCATGAATATCGCTGACTTTTCAGTGATATTCATGCATTTCGGCCGATTTTTATCGCTTAGGAGATAAACCTTGATAATAGCAAGGTTCCAAAGCGATAAAAATCGCCGCAGCTCAGCGATAAAAATATCGCCGCTAAACCAACAAAGCGATAATTATCGCTAGTTGTTGGTAATATGCCCCTTAGTGCCCAGATACAAGAATCGAAGTTGCCTTGAGAAAAAGTGAAACAATCCCAAACTCCCCCTTCCACCCCCCAACATGATCCCGTTACAATACCCCCCACCCTGCACCCCTGCGTTAAACTCAAAAACATCCCCAACTTGCAGTGTGCCTGTCGCCCTAATACTAAACTAGTCTACAAAAAGAAACCCAGGGGAGGAAAGAGTTCCACTCCCCCCGCCACCCTCGGGTATGCCACCATAAGTCACATAAGTATGGAAGATATCAAACCGAGCCGTATGGTATGTTAAATGTTTGGGAATCAGGAACCACATTGTCATTCTTACTCCGGCATGCCATCCTCCGCTCCACCCGAGTGTTCCGTCCGATCGCTCCGCTTTGGTAATGTGTCCAACCAGTCACTCACGCTCTCAGGGCGGTCAAAGAAAAACGTCCGGTCCTCATATTCGACATGGAGCCTGGTTGGAAATAGCATCGCATATTTCAAGTCCATGTCTCTCAACCGTCGCTTCACCCCCTGAAACCACATCCTCTGTTTCTGAACGGACTGGGTAAAGTCCGGGTAAAAGCTCACCGTTGTGTTTTCAAACTTCACTCGGCCTCCCACCCACGACCCCTGCAGGATAGTGTCTCTGTCTCTGAAGTTGAAAATTCTGGCGATAATCGGCATCAGAGGGGCACCCGGTGCGCCCGCTCCACGGCAAAGAATTTACTTAGGCCTCTGGGGGCGAGGTGATTTAAAATGAGGTCCTCCACAAGAAGATCTGCAGCAGAATTGTCCGATTTTTCAGGGACCCCAATAATACGTACATTATTGCGTCTGGCCCTGTTTTCATAATCCTCAAGTCGACGAGCCATGAGGTCAGTGGAGGATTGCAGGTTGCCGACCTCCGTCTGTAAGTCGGACACATCGGTCGTAAGGCTGGAGGTCTTTAGATCTAAGGATTTGACCTTCTCATTGGTTTTCGATAAGTCCGCTCTAATCAAATTGACGTCAATGGCTACGGTGTTGAGCTTTAGGGCGAGAGCCTCATATTGCTGGCCAATGGAAGCCTTGATACCAGCAATGGCGCCCATGACATCCTGTAGAGTCAACTCGATCGACGCAGCCGGGTCTTCCCTTGCCTCCTCCAGAGTCTTATTCGTAGCACCGGGGGATCCCTTAGGCTGGGTATACCGATCAATGACATTCGTTTAAGTTTCTCCCCCCCGGAGAGGCGTCCTGGTTTTCCGCTTCTCGTTGTCGGGCCTACCCGCCATGTTGGGCAATGTGCCCCCGAGGGGCTTGTGAGACCTGGTGAAAATGGCCCTTCACTGTCAACCCTCCGGAGTCCTCAAAAGCGGGCGCCAGCAGCTGTGGCTCAGCACACAAACGCCCGCGACCGTTGGCACACAGTGAATTCACAGAGTTCGGCTAGACCTCGGGCAACCAGCTCGATCTCGGGACAGGACAGGGCCAAAGACCGAAAGCGAAACCGAAAGCTAACTCCAAGGCAGTGAGCAGAGCCCAGAGGGCCGTTGTTGTTCAACTACTGCCTGGGCATCCCTGCGACTCGAGCCCCAGGCGTCGCCATGGGGTGGGCCTCGAAAGTTCAGGTTGTCGTAGTAGCGGTTCCCGAAGTCCGAATCAATTTTTGAAAGCAGCTAGTCCATCAGCTGAGTTTCATCTCCAATAACCCGTCTTCGTAATCAGGATATCGTTCAGGATTTATGCGGAGGGCGGCGAGGGTCTCGGGAGCCTTGTGCTCACGCGGCCATCTCGGATGCGCACGAAGCTCCTCCCCCATAGACAAGAGCTTTGATATGCTCCTAAATAAGTAAAAAACAAAGAAGACACAATTACGTGTTAGCATTAATAGAAAAGACCAAAGTTGAATCGTTTAATTTAAAATGTACTCCGGACCTAAATACATCAAATTTAGGTTTATATAGTTTTTTGGGCACTTACTTGAAAAACCGCCACATATTCCGGAAAAACCAAGGCGTCTAAAATAAGAATAATCGAACAACCACGCCCGGCGTCCAGTTTCCATTTATACCGGTCGTTTTCATCGAAATAGAAAACGGAATTGAACAAGGTCGGATGTAAGCTAGTTTCGTGATTTCTAGCCTCTATATTAGTCTTGTTGGCAGACATCTTGGAATGGAATAAAGTGAGGTTTCCTTAGCTGATGTTGCAATACAGGACAGTATGAATTCGATGCAATAATCGTGATGGATGAGAACTAAATGTGCAAGAACTCGAGCAATGTATGATAGTAAAGAGCAGTATGTGAGAGGACAGATTGTGAGAGAAAAAGCTAATAATAATCATATCAGTTGCTCCTATTTCTAACAATGATTTTGTTCAATTTACTAGACAATAACACAGTGGTGCAAATTAAATAATTTTGACATATTTTACAAATACACTGAGGCAACTAGATGTTTGGACAGAAAAATCATTCAGCATCTAACACCAAACGGTTACAAGGTATGCATACACAGAGCTTAAGGGATTTTATATAGCAGAATGATATACAAATAGTGCATACATCCTCCTACATCATTTTTTAGCGTTGTTATTCAGAGTGCATTCTGCAAAGCATAGTATCATAATATTTATGCATCAGGTAGCGCATTGTTTCTTCGAAAATATAAATGTACATGCAGTTGGTTAGTCTTTCAGTGTAGCTCTTTATCGTAATTCAGCCCTAACTCCACAGCCCGTAAGCGAATTATCCAATCTGCTTCCAGTTTTCTAAGAGTGGCTGTGCGATTGCCACCCCTTGGGTCAATATAGGCCTGTGCGATTGCATGAAACCTTATCTTTGTTATACTAGTGTTGGGATGGACCCTATTGAAATGTACTGCCATAGGGTAACTGTTGCCATTGTTTCTTATTGCCCTAATGTGTTCCTGTATTCTTTCTTATACTTCTAATAACCAGAAGGTTAAACAAAAGTTGGTAAGGGAAAGGTAGGTTCCTGTTTAGTTGAAGGATTATGTTGTAAACAATGTGCAGTCTATAACCTAACAATCTGACAATCAAATTAATGTGCAACTGTTGTAAATAAATTGTGTGTTTTAAGTAACGTAGGATGGTTTTATTAGTTATATTGTTTTTTTCCTGTAGTGTTCCCTTGCCTCTTATTCCAAACTTAAGACAGACTTAGGACAGACTTAAGACAGACTTAAGTTAGGATTCTGTTTTAAGTCTGTCTTAAGTCTGTCTTAAGTTTGTCTTAAGTCAAACTTAAGACAAAATCCTAACTTTACTACTACTAAATACCTTCTGTGAATACCAAAAGTAGTAAGTTTTGGATTTTGTCTTAAATTAGTACTGAGAATCGGCCCCTGTCTCATTAGGATGGACATCGATTCATGTACTTTAAAACACACAGATAATGCTGATGATCAAAAGAATGATGAGAGTTGAATTTCATCACTTTGAGGTTATTTCTCGTATTAAGTGAAGATAGTGTTAGATTAATTGATTCATTGTTTAATTTACTCCTATCTTTTAATTTGATTAAAACGTTTTCTTTTTCCCATAGTAGAAGAAAAGAAAGCAGGTGATCTGTAAAAGAAAGATAGAGGGAAAGAGAGAGTGAGAGAGAGAATGACTGAGATAAAGAGTGAGAGACAGACAGACAGAGAGGAGATAGAGAGAGAAAGAGTGAGAAAGAGAGAGGGGAGAGACAGGGAGAGAGGAAGGGAGAGATAGAAAGAGTGAGAGAGAGGCAGAGAGAGAGGAGATAGACAGAGAGAGAGAAAAAAAGTGAGAGAGGTGAGATACAGAGAGAGAGAGAGAGAGAGAAAGGAGAGACAGAGAGAGAGAGAGAGAGAAAGAAAGAGAGAGAGAGTAAGAGAGAGAGAGAGAGCGACAGAGAGAGAGAGTGGAGAGAGAGAGAGAGACAGAGAGAGAGAGAGAGAGGAGAGAGACAGGGAGAGAGTAAGAGAGAGAGAGATGCTATGGAAGTAAGCCCTGGCCAGACAATTATCAGGCTGTAAACTGAGCCCAGGATCCCTGCTTATCATCTCCCTCTAATCGCCTCCTCTTAATCACCTCCCCAGGCGCCAGCGCCGAGTGTTGCTTCGGAGATATGCTTCATCTCTAGGCCCAGCGTGGGACTCTCCGGCCCATCACAGGGAGGTTTCCAGAATGCTGGTGGCATCTCAATGCACTGCAGTGTTACTGGGGAGAAAAATCCCAGCTGCTGGCAGCTGGACACGTCGTTTTAGAATTCCACAGCACAGAGTGTGATGCAATTTAGCAAACACTGCTGTAAATCCCTTTCTGGTGTTTGCTTCTGATTGCCTGTTGTTTTACTTGGGGGTGTTGTTTTTGATGCTTTATCACTGGTGGATGCTGTTGTTAAACCACCGATCAATGCAGAAATCACTCTACTTTGATAACCCTGGGCTAAGTGGAGGTGTCTTCAATGATGATGTTGAGTGGTGTTAGACTTTGGGGCGCTATATATGTAAAATGGGGATGTTTTAATTTTGCGGATATAAACATTTTGGAGCTACAAGAAAATGGCATTGAAATGTATCCCAGCAGGAAGGAGAGGGGATACTTAACGATGACTCTAATTTAAAACACAGTTGTATTGAAATATAATGTCATGTAATTGTTATTTTTATAATTGATGTTCTATTTAAACGAAGTTAAGGTTAGTGTCTGTGATCTTATCTTGTGATGTTATATTGTGATTTTATATTGTTTTACTTTTATGGTTTTCTGTGAAGATTACAGAATAAAGTTTATTTTGATTTGGTATTTACTATCTATAGTTGGTTATATTGTTTATTTAGGTAAGGGGATTGATTTAAGGTTTGGTGGAGCGGGTACACCACTGCAACTGATGGTGAACCTGCCCCACCAAGCCCATGTTTTCCCCAGTGGTTAATTTGTGAAATAATAAGTGCAGGGGCTCTCATCAGGAGGCAGCTTGCCCCAGCCAGTTGCTCCTATTAGTGCCACCTAAAAAAGAACTAACCACTAACCATGAAACCCTACAAGTGAGGGGAGGTTGGAGCTGGTGAACCAGGTTTGAGTCTGAGGCTCAACATCCTGTTATTCTGGGCAAATCACTTAATCTACCTGTGCCTACCAAAAATGAATGTGTCCTTAACTGGCACTCATAAAAAGCACAGCAATGTCCTTCGATCGAGTTTGCGCTATAAGCACCGGTGTTGACTATTAAGTGCTGGTGCCGAGCACCGTAAACCACAGGCTCAAATTAAGTAATGGTATTTGCACTCTATTTAGTTGTATTTTCACTGGTAGAGCTCAGCCTGCTTCCTGGAGTAATTCTTTTGCATGGTTGCCAGTACACCTTGGGACCATCTAGTTATAGTGATAGTTGTCCTGCCCTATTCACCGTGCGGCGACTACGCTGCTGTATTTTTGTCAGGTCTATTGTTTTTTTTTACTGTAAACAAACTCCTCCTTCAGGAGTTTGTTTTCAGAAAACCAAAAATCTTTGCTGAGTGGGCTCATCAAACATTGTGCCTACTGTGGAGCTGCCACAGTGCCATGGATATCCCTGCTTGCCTTCTTAGTAGTCATTGTGCCATGGGGCAGCTGGACTCCCACAAGTGCCATATGAGCCTGTTAGCTGGGTTTGGCAGTGACACCTATCCCATCAGGTGGTGGCAACCGTCACCTGGAAAAGAACTTCATTCACTAAACCAGCAACATTTTTACACCTCGCCACTGCTAAATTATCCCTCATTTCAAGCGAATCAGTACTCCCAATGCAGTAATTCCACATGATTCTAAGAAATCTTAAGTATGCATGCCTCTGTATATGAATGTCTGCCTTTGTATGACTGCACTTGTATATCCGCATGCACCTGTATTGTACTCTACAGAGTCTGCATTAGTTTCTGCACATTCTTTAAGATTCAATTAGTTTGCAGTGGCCAACACGTTTCATTCCATAGAACTTCTTCAGGGCTCATTTGCCAATGTGATTCAATTCAGGTTTAGTCATGGACATGTTTCCTCACCAATTGTCCATTTCTGGGCTGAAGCATATTTTTGATACATTTTGAAATATACAAAATAATATTTTTTGCCTTATGGTGGGGAATTTTGCTGGTCCCTTGTTTCGTGCACCCATGAGTGACTTCATATAATCCTCTTGCTACTTGTGATTTCTAAAATAATATGCAGCTGATTGTTAGTGCCTCTGCCTCCACATTGTGAGTTATTTGTTACGTAATTTTTGTTAATTTGTAGAGTGCACAACTCGCCTAAGAGGGCATCCTAGCGCTGTTATGCAGAGACCTTGTCTGGGGCCTAGGTAAAGAGCCATGTCTTCAGTTTCTTGTGGAACTGAAGTACAGATCCTCTTACGTGAGTGGGCAGGTTGTTCCAGGCTTTGGGGCTGAGGTCAAAGAAAGCTCAGATGCCAAGTATGAGTACAGTTGAATAAAGTTATTATTTTTTTATGTCTCTAGAATTGATACAATGGGTGAGCAAAAATCACAAAGAAAGTGACTTATTATTCCTTTCCTCCACATTACCTCTTGGTTGTGCTCTCTGACAAACAAACAACTTCATGTTCACAAAACTGTAATTTTCTAGATAATTAAATTGTATTGGTCAGAGCACACACTATATACGTAGCTCACAAGTTTTCCAGGTCCATGCTTGAGTAACTCAAATTGGAGGCACAGAGGGTATGAACAGCGCGAGATCTCGCCGAGCGCGCCCTTAGGGCCCGGCCCCCCAGATCCCTGCCACACCCCCATAGTTCGGTCCAGTAGTCTGGTTGGCTACTAGCCAAAGCAAGTGCTTCCGGGTCACGGATGACGCGCATCCGGCCGGAATCATGAGAATTAGGGGCGGAGCGAGGGGGGCTATTTAGCCTCCAGGTGCACCACTGCTCTACCTCTTTTTTCCCGCTCTGGACACCTGGACCAGTGCTGCCAATTCGATCTCCCACCCACCCGTCCCTGAGATTAGTTGTTCTAGGATTGGTTAGGATGGCGACTTGTGGAAAAGAGGCCACGGAGCATTGATTTGCAGGGGGGTTAACGGGAGGCCTGCTTACATACTCCTGAGGCCTGCACTAACGGGAGAGACGGTAAGCTCTCTGCAGGGAGAATGGAGGCACTGGCTGGGAAGGCAAGGGCACCAGATCACACAAGCCTCCTTGGCAGCCTGGTGGTAGAGGGGTGGGCCCCTGGATATGATGGACAAGGATCGAGGGCTCACCGCTCAAGAACGCAGGTGGGTTGCGCCTTGCGTGGTTCTCAGATAGAATATGCGAGCCAGAGGGCCCCTTGGTGCTGGAGTAAGTAGTTATCGCATAACCAGTGGTTATGAACAGTTATGATACTTGTACATATTAAAAGTGTGATTATCTGAATCTTTAAAATGTGAATTTTGATAAAATTATCTTGTCATGTTTAAGAATGTTTTGAAGTTATTAAACATAGCTGTTTTTACCCACACTCTGGACTGGCTAGTTGATTGTGGGATTACATGAGGTTGGGGCGGGGGACATGCTAGGGGGTCTGGGCTCTAAATGTTCTTAAAAAAAGCAGGTCATGATGGCCCAGAACAAATGGCATTACACACTTGGGCTGTACTGCATCCTACTCTTGGCAATTGGTCATTACAGTACGGAGATGGGGGCCAGCATGATGGGCCCAGAGGTCTCAGCAGTTGTGGTGCTGGTGATATGAGTGCCACAAAGCCAAATCAAGAGGGCCCAAGTAGCCCACTACTAAGTTGCAGGGCCTCTGGAACTACAGGAAGTGCAGTGTAAGTAGGAGGATGTTACATGCTGGATTGAGAAAACAAGGGGAGAGTAATTGGCCTAACGGCTACGATGGTCGACCTCGAATCTGGGAAACTGGGTTCGAGTCTCAGCAATGACGCTGAACATCCTGTGCCTCTGGGCAAATCACTTAATCTCCCTGTGCCTAACAAAAATGAATGTGTCCTCATGTAATGCAACTGGTGCTGTGTGAAGCGCTCTGATACCCGATTCAGGTCAAATTCGCACTATATAAAACTCTATAAAAATAAAAAAATAAAAAATGTAACAGGCAGAAGACTGTAGGCCTCCTGCAGGTATACATCACTAGATCGGGACTGAAATTCCAGGACATGGTTGCCATTTTTGGGAGCTGACCGGAGGTGCAGAGGGGTTTGCAGTAGTAGCGGATTTATGATGTTGTGCTGGCACCTTGGCGACATCCTCCACGCAAGAATTCACCACTGTATCCACAACCAGGGTTGGTACAATATGAGTAGTCATTGCCTGCAGTGATAGCCATGGAGGAGCATGGATGCTTGGAGTAAAAAGGCCCACAGGAGACACCAGGCGTTGGGTCTCTGTCCTGGCCACCTCAGTTTAACTCCTCAGTCTACATCAAAGTGCTACTAATGTTTGCACATATGCAAACTGCTGATCTGCTCCATATCATATAGTGACATAAAATTGGAAAGCCAGGAATACAACTGAGGTTCTTTATGTGAGAAAGTAGATTATTACTTGCAGTGGATAGTAGTGCTCTTCAAGTAATAATTGTAAAAATACCTATTGATGGACAGAATGCACAATGTCATACATTCACCCCAGTAAAGAGATCTGGGCCTAAATCCATCGTGTTTTTGCTCACCATGCCATTCCAGTTTGGACCCAGCCATATGCCAATCAGTCTTGTCCCTGCGCCCAATGGGAACAGTCCAGCCCGAACTGCCAGGCCAGGTCCTCCCTGGACTGGAAACAAGCATCCTAGGACCGGTTTTGGGGTTTCACGCCTCTTCAACCAGGATAGCTTGATTCCAGTGGCATGGAGAGTACGGGACTCACATCTGAGCATACCCTTCCCACTCAGGGTGACAAATGCAAAAAGAACTATTGATGGACAGAATGCAGAACAATGTCATACATTCACCCCAGTACAGAGATCTGAGCCTAAATCCATTGTTGTTTTGCTCATCCTGCCATTCCAGTTTGGACCCAGCCATATGCAAATCAGTCTTGGCCCTGTGCCCAATGGGAACAATCCATCCCGAACTGCCAGCCAAGGTCCTCCCTGGACTGGAAACAAGCATCCTAGGACCGGTTTTGGGGTTTCACCCCTCTTCAGCCAGGATAGCTTAATTCCAGTGGCATGGAGAGCACAGGACTCGTGTCTGAGCAGGGTATGCCCAGACGTGGGTCCCTTGCTCACCTTGCAACTGGATTCAAGATAGATTGGCTGATGAGGGTTATGAACCCGAAACCGGTCCCTGGATGCTTGTTTCTGGTCCAGGGAAGACATGGCTTGGCAGTTCGGCGCTGGACTGTTTCCATGAGACACAGGGTCAGACACAAATAGTAAGGGCAATGAAATGGTAACTCTCTAAAAGTGGCATTTTCAGAATTGTGACTGTGACCAGACCACACCATTAATTTGATTTTAAACAGAATATTTATATCTGCTTGTTAGACCTGTCTGACCTTTTGCATTGCCCCTCCTTTTAGTTGTTTATTTTGTCCCCTTTTTGCCCCTCATACCCTGCTCATCTTTTTTTGTCCACTAGTTTTTTATGGTGTTGGCCTGGGGGATAGATGCTCTTTTTGCCCTCATGGTTTTTCACCTCAGGCCTAGGTGCCCTTTTTCTGACTGGAATTCACCTAGATATACAAAATGGTGGTTTTCAACTGCCACAACTGTCACACCTAAGATCTGACCCATAGGATAGAATAGGGCATTCCAGAACCTTCTGGCCCTTTCTGGACCTCTGAGGGTCAGCCTATATAAGGCGGAATGCTGGGCAGCCATTTTATCTTTTCAGAGAAGGCTAGCTGGAGTTAAGGCTGTAGCATAAGGCGGGGTAGGATCATCAGAGGGTTGACCTCCCAGCGTAGGGACGCTCCTTACTGATTCATCACCCTTCTCCCCTTGTAGTTGCTGACCTGACCCTGCTGGGGAAAATCCTGGAGACCCTGGGCACCTGTTTTCATCCGGTCCCAGAGGAAAGAGTGGGTGAGGGAAGTTGTACTGGAGTGAAGCTCCATCCACTGCCCAGTGAGGAAAAGGGTCCTGCTGCAGATTAAAGAAGAGGGATTCCTGTGTGCCCGTAACAGAAGTCAAGGGAACTGAGAGAAAAGGGAGGACTTAGCCATTTCAACCGCCCCTCCTCCCCCCGTCCTTCTGTTGTTACCTGTGGCGACGCTTTGCCTCATCAGGGGTAGTGGGGTTGTCCTGGTCAGGGGCTAGAACCGAGTGCCTGGCGCGGTGGCGCCGAATGAACTGGCTGCGTAGTGAAGGCTGCCCCCATCTCTCTGAGGCTGGTGACTGAGGCATTAGAATTGCGCTGTGGAATCGCACCTCTGCACTGCGCAGGCCCTGCTGTGTGAACGCGGGTCCAGAAGCGTGGGCGGAGCTGGAGGAGGAGGTCCCGTGAAACTGAGCAGACTCGGACGCTGAGCCGCTAGTCACCCGCGCATGCTGACGAGCCGCTTCTAGCATGGAAGGCGGAGTTAACTCCTGTGGAGGAAGCAGGCGTGAGGCGAGCATCGGCTCTTCTCCGCTTGTGTGTCCCTCTTAGGTATGGGCGAATTTTGGGAATCTCGCGTTCGCGAATTTTGCGGAATTGCGAACTCGCAATCCGCAAAATCTGTGAATTCCCTCGAATTTGTGGATTTTTTTTTTATGTTCGCACGGGTTTCTGCAAGTTCGCGAGGGTTTTGTACAATTTCGCAAATTGCGAAATTGTACAAAACGCGTGCGAACTTGCAGAAACCCGTGCGAACACAATGTGCCCAGTAGGGTATGTGCCTCTTGTGTGAATAAAAGGTCAGAGAAAGTTCAGCAGATGAAGAGAAAGAAGCTCGGGTATTGCGTTCGTGAAAGTCAAGGATGCAACGCCTATCCAGCATCACAGCTGATTTTCCACGGTAGATTTGGGAAGAAGGCACACCTGTCCAGCCTCGACGACGCTCACAATTGTTTTTGGGCTAATGAATGAGTCACTGAATTTGAGCATTAACTAGTTCGAGCGACCATGTGTTACTATGCAATCCCCCCAAGGGCGCAGGGGTCCCTTGAGTGAGCTGCAGACCTGACCTGAGCCCAGCCATGCAACTATTTTACAATAGCGCCAGCAAGCTGCCAGCGCCGTTGTAAAATAGTTACAAAGTTAGCTTGCACAGGAAGCACTGAGATAAAATAAAGCAGCACCTGCTTCGTTTTATCTAGTGGTTCTTGTGCAAGCTAACTTTGTAACTATTTTACAACGGCGCTGGCAGCTTGCTGGCGCCATTGTAAAATAGTTGCATGAGTGGGGGTTCAACTTTTGAACCCGTTACGTTCGCAGATTTTTTTTTGCGGATTTTGTGGGAAATCCGCAAAATTCGCAGATTGCGGTTTTCCCAAAAATCCGCAAAATCCGCGAGCGTAACAAATTTCCCGCTCATGCTTAGTCCCTCTCTCCCCGCTCCCGCTTCAACACGAAGGAGCTGGTTTAGCGGGTGAGGAGGGTCGAGGGGCCGACAGGCTGAACCAAGTGCCCTGGTGTGGTCCTTGTTTTGCTCCCCCCGACGATCGGAGATTCCGGCCCTGTGGGCCCTACATCAAGAAGTAAGGAGTAACTGAGAGGGGTAAGTTGAAGGCAGTAGATTTTCCCATAACAGAAGGGGAAAGAAGCAGAAACTATCGGTTGGCCACACAAGGAGTGAGCTAAAGGGGGCAGAACCCTTCAAGACTTCCACAAGGGTCATCGTAGATCTGTTGTTTAATGCTGACTATATAGTTTTGGTATATTACCCTCATTGAGACAGCTCTAAAGGAGAGCAAGTGCAAAAATAAGTGGAGTGGAAAGTTCTAGCCATCTCTTCTTAGTGCCATGGATGGGGGGGAAATGGTAATAACCTCTATTAGAGGATCCGAGTCTAGCTGAGCTTGTAGATGTACAGATACTACCCCTTGAGAACCAATGTTATGTACTCTTATGCTGAAAAAGTTGAATTGTGAGATATCTTTGCAGCTTGTGGAAAGTGATAACTTTACTGTTCGAATGTATTGTACTGAACTGTGCTAACTAAGGATAAATAATAGAGAAGAGACCAGAGTAATATTTTTATAAAGCACACGTATTTTCATATAAAAGTTGGTGTAGTGTTTCTTTTTGAGTGGAATTGCTGTGAGTTACTGCTGGGTGGTATGCAACCTTTACACATGAGCCTCTGATAGTGACTGTCTTACCCTAGGCCAGGCTACCCTAGGTGACCTGACAACTCTAGGTCCAACATATTGGTGTCTAGCGGTGGGATCAAAACTGTGGTTGCGACTACTCTGCAGTAACTAAGTGTAATCCACTAACCTACACCTGGAGTTTTCTCCTGGCGGACTTCCTAATTTTTACTTTTGCTTTTTCCAAATTTATTCCTGGTGGTGGGGTGGAGGTAGCTTCAGATTACCCTTATAACTCTATTCTTTTTGTGTGTTGACCTTGAATTGCCTAGCAAAATGGAATTTGCACTGGAAGAACTGGACACTTATTCTGTGGCCCAGCTAAAGGACTTCTGCCAACAAATGGGGGTGTTCTTTAAGCGTGGTGCCAAGAAGGGGGAACTTCAGACCAGTTTGAGGGCTTGGGTGGAAGCACATAGAGAAGGGAAGGAGGAGGATGAGGGGACAGACCGGGACACGGTCATAGAGGTAGAGGGATTATTCCACCCTGAGGTGGAAAACCTACTCCCAGGACCAATGACCTACTCTAGGAGGGGCAGTAGTGTCTCCGGGGGAAGCTTGACCGAAGCGGAACTCACCGACAGGAGGGAAATGAGGTAACTGAAATGAGAGTTGGCCAGGCTAGAACAGGAGAGGGAAGAGCGGAGGATGGCTCATGAATTCAAACTAAAAGAGTTAGAACTCCAGGCCCTGCAACAGGGACCCTCTCCTACTCCGAATGGAGGCAGCAAATCTAGAGAACCAACCAGGGAGTCCAGACCCTACTTGCCTAAGGACATAGTTGCCAGCTATAGTCAGGGGGATGATATAGCCAAATGGCTGGCTGCCTATGAGGTCTCCTTAAGAGCCCATGGGATACAGGAGACGCACTGGGGGAGTGGGTTGTATAAGTATATGCCTCCTACTGGTCGAGACACCTTGTTAGCCTTAGAACCGGAGGAGCAGACCAACTACCCCACCATGAAGCTAGCATTGATCAGGAAGTTTGGGCTAACCCCAGAAAAGTATTGCCAAAAGTTCAGGGGGAGCCACAAGTTAAGCACCCAGAACTGGGTGGATTTCCTGGATTATGCGAGGAAGGCATTGGAGGGCTGGGTACAGGGCAGTGAGGTGAAGGATTATGAGGGGTTGTATGATCTTTTTTTGAAAGAGCATCTACTCGAGAAATGTTTTTCCGAGCTGCGCCAGCACCTGGTGGACAGCAAGCTGACCAACCCCCAGAAGCTTGCAGAGGAGGCGGACATCTGGGCAAGTACCCGGGTGTCCTCAAAGGGGACTGGAGGGGATTCCCAAAAGGCCGGACAGGGCGCCCCTCAGAAGAAGGAGGGGGGAGATAAAAAGCGGGAGTTCTCTAAAGGTCCCCAAAACAGTTTCCAGGGAAACGGAACAGGTTTCACCCCTAAGGCTAACCCGCCCAGAAACCCTCATCCTGGCCAAAGCCAGCAGCCAAGGGTTGTCCACTGCTTCGAGTGTGGTGGTGTTGGACATTATAAGGGTGATGTCAGATGCCCAAAGAGACCACCCCCTCCCACTGGAGGAAAAGCCCCGGGAGTAGCTAGTGTAGCGCTCGGGGAGGAGTTGCCCTTAGATAAGGGGGGTGAGTGGGCGGGTGTCACCTTAGTGTCCCTGGGAGAACGGGAGATGGTTCCTAAGATCCAGGTGCCCCCAAATACTACCAAGTATGGGCAGTGGATCACCATCAATGGCCAGAGAGGGGAGGCTCTGAGAGATACAGGAGCCAGTATGACTATGGTGAGAAGTCAATTGGTGTCTCCAGAGCAGGTGATTCCTAATGTACTCCACCCCGCCGCAATGGCTAACGGCAGAATGGGCCACTACCCCGTGGCCGAGGTTCCATTTGAGTGGGAAGGGGTTGCAGGTTCACTCCGAGTTGCCGTAAGCCCTGCCGTGCCAGTTGATTGTCTGCTGGGGAATGACATAGAGCACAATGCTTGGAGAGAGGTGGAATACCGGACGCATTCAGCGATGCTGGGTACACCTGACTGGGCCTGTGTAAGCACAAGGTCTGCGACTGCCCGGAGAGGGAGTTCGCCTGGGTTGGAGCCTGGAACAATGGCCCAACCCGCTGCCAAAAAGGGACAGAACCGAAGACAGGAGAAGCCTGCTTCGGCTTCCACACTCCATGTGACAGATCGACCACCTGCGGTGGTGGACCAGGAGTCCGTGGAGGGGGAAGTAGTTTCTCTGAAGGACCTGCCCATCCCTGCTGAGTGGCATGTGGAGGGAGGGCCTACCAGAGAAGAGTTCTGTAAGGGCCAGAAGGAGTGCCCTACCCTTGAGGGACTGAGGCGACAGGCCGAAGCCCAGGCAGCAGGGGACATTGCGGGACACTACCATATTTACTGGGAGGATGGGTTCCTCTACAGTAAACCCAAGGTACCCTTACCTGGTTCATCAAGGGCCTTGGTAGTCCCGCAACGGTACCGAGCCTTTCTGCTGGAATTGGCTCATGCAATACCCTTGGCAGGACACTTAGGTCAGGACAAGACCTTTGCTCGGCTTGTCCCCCACTTTTACTGGCCTCAGATGAAAGTGGCGTCTAACACCTACTGTCGGACATGTGTATCCTGCCAAGCCAGTGGGAAAACAGGGGTGAAGCTGAAAGCTCCCCTGGAACCACTTCCTGTCGTTAGCACCCCCTTTGAAAGGGTGGGCATCGACATTGTAGGGCCATTGGATCCACCAACAACAGCTGGTCACAGGTTTATCCTGGTTCTGGTGGATCATGCCACACGGTACCCATAGGCAATTCCTCTGAGGACCGTCACTGTACCTGTGGTGGCTAGGGCCCTAATGGGGATCCTTACCCGTGTGGGTTTCCCCAAAGAAGTTGTGTCCGACAGGGGAACCAACTTTATGTCAGCATACATGCGGGCAATGTGGAAGGAGTGTGGAGTGACCTACCGGTTCACCACTCCCTATCACCCCCAGTCAAATGGACTGGTAGAAAGGTTCAACAAGACCTTGAAGGGCATGATCAGAAGTCTGCCTGAAAGCCTGCAGAGGAAATGGGACGTCCTCCTACCCTGTTTGCTATTCTCCTACAGGGAAGTGCCACAGAAGGGGGTGGGCTTCAGCCCCTTCGAGCTTCTGTATGGGCACCCTGTACGCGGTCCTCTCAGCCTGGTGAAGGATGGATGGGAAAAGTCTCCCAGGAAACCCCCCCAGGATGTGGTGAGCTACATGCTGTCCTTCAGAAGCCAAATGGCAAAGTTGTGGAAGCAAGCTTCTGACAACTTGGAGGCCAGCCAGGCAGTAATGAAGGAGTGGTATGACCACAATGCTCACCCGGTGGAGTTGGAGCCTGGCCAGAAAGTGTGGGTGATGGAGCCTGGAGAGCTTAGTGCCCTCCAGGATTGCTGGACAGGCCCCTTTGAGGTGTTAGAGAAGAAGGGTAAGGCCACATACCTGGTGGACCTTAAGACCCCTCGACAGCCCCTACGCGTGCTACATGCTAACCGACTCAAACCCCACCATGAGAGGCCCGAGGTCATCTTAATGATGGTGACTGATGGGGGAGAGGAAGCGGAAAGCGAACCTCTCCCAGACTTGTTTTCGTCTCAAGAAAAGGATGGGTCAGTGGAGGGAGTGATTCTCTACCCATCCCTAACTCCTGAACAGCGGGAGGACTGCCTCCAGATACTGGAGCAGTATTCTACGTTGTTCTCCCTTGTCCCGGGAAGGACTCACCTGTGTACCCATGACGTGGACACAGGGGACAGCCCACCAGTGAAGTCAAAGACCTACCGGCTGTCCGACAAGGTGAAGGCTAGCATCCATGGAGAGGTTACCAAGATGCTGGAGCTAGGAGTTATAGAACCTTCCAGCAGCCCCTGGTCTAGCCCGGTGGTTCTAGTGCCAAAAGCCGCTCCACCAGGCACCACTCCAGAACTGAGGTTCTGTGTGGATTACCGGGGACTGAACTCAGTTACAAAAACTGATGCTCTTCCGATCCCTAGGGCGGATGAATTAATTGACCTGCTAGGAGCTGCCCAATATCTAAGTACCTTTGACTTCACTTCGGGGTACTGGCAGATCTCCCTGACAGATGGAGCAAAGGAAAGGTCAGCCTTCTCCACGCCTGAGGGACACTTCCAATTTTGTGTGATGCCCTTTGGGCTCAAGAATGCCCCTGCCACTTTTCAGCGGCTGGTGAACCAGGTCCTCTCCGGAATGGAGGGTTTCTCCGCTGCTTATCTGGATGACATTGCTGTCTTCAGTAGCAGTTGGGAGGACCATTTGCAACATTTGCAAGCAGTTCTCCGGGCCCTGAAGCAAGCTGGATTGACAATTAAGGCCAGCAAATGTCAGATTGGGCAGGGGTCGGTTGTGTACCTTGGACACTTGGTGGGTAGGGGAACAGTGCAGCCCCTCCAGGCAAAGATTGAGGCAATCATGGCCTGGGAACCCCCCAAGACCCAGACTGAGGTCCGAGCTTTCCTGGGCCTCACAGGCTACTACCGTCGCTTTGTGAAGGGGTATGGCACTATTGTAGCGCCCCTCACAGAGCTCACCTCAAAGAAACAACCTTGACGGGTAGTTTGGACAGAGTCTTGTCAGCAAGCCTTTGAAAAGTTGAAGCAGGTAATGTGTGCAGCACCGGTCCTGAGGGCCCCAGACTTCTCCAAGGAGTTCATTGTCCAGACAGATGCATCCGAACATGGCATTGGGGCAGTGTTATCGCAACTGAATGAAGAGGGCCTGGATCAGCCTGTAGTTTTCCTATCCAGGAGACTGCTTCCCCGGGAACGGAAGTGGAGTGCAATCGAGAGGGAAGCTTTTGCGGTGGTGTGGGCTCTGAAGAAGCTGCGGCCATACCTATTTGGCTCGCACTTCCTGGTTCAGACTGACCTCCGACCCCTTCGTTGGCTGATGCAGATGAAGGGGGAGAATCCCAAGTTGCTGAGATGGTCCATCTCCCTACAGGGAATGGACTTCCGGGTGGAACATCGGCCTGGAGTGGACCACGCCAATGCAGACGGTCTCTCTAGGTATTTCCGCCTTAGTGATGAGGACTCCCAAGGGGTTGGGTAGCTCTCCCCACTTTCAGCTGGGGGGGACGCGTGTTAGACCTGTCTGACCTTTTGCATGCCCCTCCTTTTAGTTGTTTATTTTGTCCCCTTTTTGCCCCTCATACCCTGCTCATTTTTTTGTGTCCACTAGATTTTTATGGTGTTGGCCTGGGGGATAGATGCTCTTTTTGCCCTCATGGTTTTTCACCTCAGGCCTGGGTGCCCTTTTTCTGACTGGAATTCACCTAGATATACAAAATGGTGGTTTTCAACTGCCACAACTGTCACACCTAAGATCTGACCCATAGGATAGAATAGGGCATTCCAGAACCTTCTGGCCCTTTCTGGACCTCTGAGGGCCAGCCTATATAAGGCGGGATGCTGGGCAGCCATTTTGTCTTTTCAGAGAAGGCTAGCTGGAGTTAAGGCTGTAGCATAAGGCGGGGGTAGGATCATCAGAGGGTTGACCTCCCAGCGTAGGGACGCTCCTTACTGATTCACCACCCTTCTCCCCTTGTAGTTGCTGACCTGACCCTGCTGGGGAAAATACTGGAGACCCTGGGCACCTGTTTTCATCCAGTCCCAGAGGAAAGAGTGGGTGAGGGAGGTTGTACTGGAGTGAAGCTCCATCCACTGCCCAGTGAGGAAAAGGGTCCTGGTGCAGATTAAAGAAGAGGGATTCCTGTGTGCCCGTAACAGAAGTCAAGGGAACTGAGAGAAAAGGGAGGACTTATCAGCCATTTCAACCGACCCCCCCCCCTTCTGTTGTTACCTGTGGCGACGCTTTGCCTCATCAGGGGTAGTGGGGTTGTCCTGGTCGAAGGCTAGAACCGAGTGCCTGGTGCGGTGGCGCCGAATGAACTGGCTGCGTAGTGAAGGCTGCCCCCATCTCTCTGAGGCTGGTGACTGAGGCATTAGAATTGCGCTATGGAATCGCACCTCTGCACTGCGCAGGCCCTGCTGTGTGAACGCGGGTCCGGAAGCGTGGGCGGAGCCGGAGGAGGAGGTCCCGTGAAACTGAGCAGACTCGGACGCTGAGTCGCTAGTCACCAGCGCATGCTGACGAGCCGCTTCTAGCAGGGAAGGCGGAGTTAACTCCTGTGGAGGAAGCGGGCGTGAGGCGAGCATCGGCTCTTCTCCGCTTGTGTGTCCCTCTCTCCCCGCTCCCGCTTCAACACGAAGGAGCTGGTTTAGCGGGTGAGGAGGGTCGAGGGACCGACAGGCTGAACCAAGTGCCCTGGTGTGGTCCTTGTTTTCCTCCCCCCGACGATCGGAGATTCCGGCCCGGTGGGCCCTACATCAAGAAGTAAGGAGTAACTGACAGGGGGAAGTTGAAGGCAGTAGATTTTTCCATAACAGAAGGGGAAAGAAGCAGAAACTATCGGTTGGCCACACAAGGAGTGAGCTAAAGGGGGCAGAACCCTTCAAGACTTCCACAAGGGTCATCGTAGATCTGTTGTTTAATGCTGACTATATAGTTTTGGTATATTACCCTCATTGAGACAGCTCTAAAGGAGAGCAAGTGCAAAAATAAGTGGAGTGGAAAGTTCTAGCCATCTCTTCTTAGTGCCATGGATGGGGGGGGGGAAATGGTAATAACCTCTATTAGAGGATCCAAGTCTAGCTGAGCTTGTAGATGTACAGATACTACCCCCTGAGAACCAATGTAATGTACTCTTATGCTGAAAAAGTTGAATTGTGAGATATCTTTGCAGCTTGTGGAAACTGATAACTTTACTGTTCGAATGTATTGTACTGAACTGTGCTAACTAAGGATAAATAATAGAGAAGAGACCAGAGTAATATTTTTTATAAAGCACACATATTTTCATACAAAAGTTGGTGTAGTGTTTCTTTTTGAGTGGAATTGCTGTGAGTTACTGCTGGGTGGTATGCAACCTTTACACATGAGCCTCTGATAGTGACTGTCTTACCCTAGGCCAGGCTACCCTAAGTGACCTGACAACTCTAGGTCCAACACTGCTCCTATACCTAAGTTTTCACCTATTTCATTATTAGTCAATTGGAGAGGTAGGCCTTACAACAGTGAAAAATTACTTTAAGAGTTCTTCACTGCCAGGAAATGTAAAACATACGTACACATGTCCTACTTTGTAAATACAATGCGCCGTGCCCTATCAGCCTATAGACCTACCTTCTGGGTGACTTACATGAATTAAAAGTCAATTTTAGGCCTGGCAAAAGGTTTATTTTGGTCAAAATTACAGCTTAAAACCGCATTGCAGGCTGCCATGGTAGACTTGTGACATATTATTAACAAGCATTGGTAATGCATTGGTTTCACCTTTGCAATGAATAAAGAGCTGTTTTCATCAATCATCGTCTGGGAGAAGGAAAGAGCTCCCTGAAGGATAACACAAGAGTGGAGAGAATGTTGTGCAGTGGCCAGAGCTGCTGGCTCGAGAGCTAGGGATCCCAGTTTGAGTCTCTCTGCCGCTACAACATCCTGTGATTCTTTGCAAATAACTTAATCTCTCCGGGTGATAAACTGTTATATAAATATGCTGCAAAACAGATGTTAAAAATATTTTGGTGGTGGGAAACTGATAAGAGAAGCAGATGAGGAACAAGCATTGGTAAATGCAGGAAAATATGCCACAACCAATAGCAATAGAGGAAAGGTAAGCAACATACACAGGATCCAATGAGAAGCCAGAAAAGAGAGGTGGTGAGATGTAAGTCCCTTTTAAGTATATATTAAAAACAATTGATTTCTCAAGCACAGCACAAACGCTGTGCAGGCGAAACCTAAAAAGGAAGATTTAGGCTTGGCAAAAGGTTTATTTTGCCTGGTCAAAAGGACAGTTTAAAAATGTACTGCACACTGCAGTAGCCGACCTTAGACATATTTTAAAAGGTTACCTTAGTGGGTAGCACAATGAGTGCTGCAGCCCATTTGTAGTATATAATTTACAGACCCGGAGTACAAGTAGTACCATTTAGTAGGGGCTTACAACTAAATTAAATGTACCAATTAGGTGTAGGCCAATTGCACCATGTTTTATGGAGAGAGAACAAGCATGTTACCACTGGTTAACTGGGAAAATATGCACAGAGACCTAATGCCAAAAAATATGGGTTCAGCAACAGAAGGCAAAAATCTGGGTGAGACCATGAAAAAGGATCAGGTCCAACAAGTACACATGCCTACTTTTTAAATGCCATGTACCCAGCCCTACAGACATTTAGGACCTACCTTATGGGTGACTTATAAGTATTAACAAGCACTGGCAATGCCAATAGGGCTGGCTTTAAAGGAATGTTGCACTACAAGTAACTAGCATGGGAATCAATATGTATTTGTGTGGAGGCAAAGAACTGTAGAATAATATTGACGTAGGTTAAAAAGTGTGACAGTTGGACTGTCTAGCCAGACATAAAAATTCATGTAGGTTAATTACTTCCCTCTTTCCATCTATGTTGCTGCCACAAATAAAAACCCATAAATGATCTAGTTATCTAAGACATTGTACTAGGATTCCAAAGTCATGTGTGTGCCCCCAAAAGTTCAAGCTTTTGCATCTGGATAAATAATCCAATTGATCTCAGCTACATGGAGGGCAAGCGGGTTTTTGTGGAAGCATACAACTTCTGTCCAATCAAAACATGTACTCCTGGCTCCCAACATGTAGGCGGAGCCAAAGTTCCTCTATAGTGATGCTCACAAAATTATCTGCCAAGTCAGTCCATAAAAGGAAGGCTTTGGTCTAACTAAAGGTTTATTTTTCCCGGTCGAATTTGCAGATTTAAAACTGCACACTCAGGCTGCAGGGGCAAACCTGAAGACATGGATTAGATTTTCATTTTAGTGGTGGCAGAGTATGTGTTGCAGTCGACTGGTCAACATTAACTTACCTGCACTAGGGACTATATACCAGGGACTTATAGGCAAGTTAAATGTGCCAATTAGCATCTTTAACCAATTCGCATTGGTAGGGTGTCAGGGCACATGCACTGGGGCCTGGTTAGCAGGGTCTCTGAGTACAGACTCTAAAAACCAATTGCATCAGTTAAAAAAATGGTGGTGATCGTGCAAAAAGAGGCATTTTTTTCACGCTTTGTATTTACATTTTGCAAGTTAACCACTACCCCACACTAGTTTCCTTTTCACACTACCAGGATTAATAATAAATTCAAACACAAGTTACTATTAATTTTAAAAGTGTTTTTTTAATCATAAAAAGATAATACTAATACTCACAGTTCCTCCCTATGTCATCTTTGTCTGCAGGTACTGCTTCAATTCGTTCATACTGAGGCTTTCAGAGGGTGTTCTACCACAATACTGAAGTTTTAATATCGACCTTCACTAATATCGACTTCATATTATCCACTACCAACATTTTGCCAAAGTATGTAGGTGTGGAGTTAGAATAGTAAATATATACTAACCCACATATGCTTAGCTTGATGATATGCTGGAAGTTAATACACAATGGTGCTGGAAGTTTTGAGAATTGGGTGCTGGCCGGCATCATCAACCCACTAACCACATACGGTTGTGAGAAATCCGAATGCTATTTGGAGAGCAAGTGCATTTAATGAGGGATTTCCGTTTAGTGCGAGGGAGAATATTGTGAGATCTGGTACTGTATTTTGAAGCAAATGTTAATACATATACGGATACTCTGCACAGTGTAGGTTATTGTCCTGAAAATTAACTCTGGGACCGGAAGTACAACTTGTGCCAAAATTCTGCTCTTTCTCCCCAGCACAAAGTTTTTCTGGTAGCATCTGGCTGTATTTCTACAGAGAAATACTACAGTATTCTGTGTTTTGCACTGGGAACAGGCTAAACATATTAATACCATGCTGTCCTTCTTTCAGGTGTGCAGACCTCTGAATTGGTAGGTAATACCACACATGGTAAATACCACACCACAGCTGTATTTACTGAGTGCTGTCTTATCTCATCACACTCAAAAAGAGCCCCACAATGTCTTAAGGTCGCTGATCTTTTTTGAAACTCTAGAAAAGTTCAGCTTGTAAAGCAATCAGATTTTTTTTTTAACAGTTCCAACTACTTTATTTTCCAGCAGAACATGTTATGTGGGGGTTGCGCCAGGAACAGTAATCAGATTTTTTAAATGTACAGGTGTGTTCTAGATGATAACATAATGCAGCCTTTTCCTTTCACCATGTCCTGTACGCACTGGCGTAACGCAAAATGACGCCCCCTCCCCTCTGCAGAATGTGATGAGGCCCCCGGGTCTCCCACAGCTCTTAGACATACATTGATCTTTGCATGAATGTGGCCTCCTAGAAGGCATTGATGGCCCCTGAAGGTTGGGGTGGGAGTTGGCCTTCATTGCAGGTGCCAGCATTACGCTCTGGCCTGTCCCTAACTTAGAGTGCACCAAGGTCAAGTTACACAACGCATTCACTACTAGTGAATGCGTGTGAGAAAGGAAAGGTAAATACTTTTCTTAAAGAATTATCAGCAGCAGGTCAGTAGAAGCTATCTGACATTTTAAAACACATTACATTATTCAAGATTATCAGGCTGTGGCCTATCTGCTGTGATATGCTGCTAAATGGCAGATAGGTGCAAATGACCTCTCCCCAGACCACATGCCATCCAATGACAGAAAGGGGTTAACACTCCCACGTTGTTTTCCTATTAAGGGTGTAGAACAGCGGGTCTCAAAGGTGGTTCTTGATGGCCGCACTCGGCTGGGTGGCAGGAGAAGCGCAGGATATGTAAACGATTCCCATTTAGGCTCAAGAGTTTATAAATTTACCTCAAATAGAGATTGACACGCCAGAAATGGGGCACTTGGTGAATACATTTCCTCACAGAGGCAGGTGGTCAGTGCTGAAATGCATCCCAGAACACACATTCCGGTGCCTTTGTATAACATTGCATTATCGTCGTTGGCTCCATCTGGTGCTGGCCTCGATCGGTCGAAATGAATTAATTTTTGTTCGTGTTTGATTTGCGGACTGAATGCACCAACCTCCCCCGCTCTGCGGCGCAGTGGTAGCGTCCAGCTCTGCTCCTCCAGTCACCTCTCGAGTAAGAGCGCCTGCCCTGAATACTGAGCGCCTGCCTCTCTCTCCCTGCGTGAGGTAGCATCAGCGGCCTAGAAATAGAAGGCACTAAAACGACGCAGCGTCGTAAATAGACACCTGCGCGTGCAGAGACGAGATTGGATCAGAGAGATGCGCTTTTAATTCTGACTCCTTCTCACTGAAGAGCTCGCCAGGCAGAATAATTAAAACCGAATGCCTGCCTAGGAAATGAATGTGAGCAGGCACTAAACAGCAGAGAGGGTCTAATGGCGCCTGCAAGCTCTTTCCGCCTCAATTGTTTCTGCATTACCCTTCGTGCTAGGCTCGCAGAATAAAACACAAGACTGCAGTGGGCTTTTTTTAACGGGGATCCTTCTCACTCCCTTCTATGCTGAGAAATGTAACATATCATTCGCCTTTGTAAAGCGCACGTTCACCCATGGGATTCAATTTTGGCGCTAAATTACAAACTATGTGATTCAACAGTACTAATTTTTATCGACCTCGGACGGATGAAAGGCTGAGAGGACCCTCCGTGATTTGAGCATGTGACCTTGAAATGGAACACAGGTCCTTGCAGTGGACGCATTAGTCCACTGAGACACCAGACCCCGCTGTCTGTGTTCATTGATAGCGAAGAAGACAGAGTAATCTCTCAGTTCATGATGAAACCACAGGTGAACACACACGCCCTCCTCCTATCCATGCACACCCTTCATGTTCCTTCTGATGAGCAGCTGTGTTCGGGCCCCTCGGGGGCAGCCGGCAGATCGAGGGAAGCCGTGTGTGCGCGAGCCTTGCATTCCATCCTGCACAGACACCTGGGAATGCTGTGCACGCTGAAGCGGAAGTGACAGCGGATGTGAGCCGTCTCCGTGTGTTTGTGTCTCGGCTGCATTGGTGTCTCTAAGGGGCAGGTGAGAAGCGCGTAGGATGTAAAAGCAGTTTTTGGTCATGGCTTGAAAGGGCTGCTGCACAGTGGTAACTATGAAAAGCATTTACCCGGGCTAAAGGTGTGCCGTATTATAATTCTTAACCAAATCACATAATCTCCCAGTGCCCTTGGACAGCGCCTGGATGCCCTTACACGGGATAAACTGCGCTATAAAAATATAGAAACTTTATAGATTTAAGAATGACCATCAATCTGGCAATGCCAGATTGTGCCTTTGAAGGGTTCTAAGATGTCCAAAATGTGCCAATGAAAGCCAGCATTATGGCAAGACTGTTGTACTGAAGATGCCCACAATCAACAACGGATAGTTGGACATTACCAAGAGAAATCCTGAACAGATTTGCTGAATACCTGCATTCGAAAACCTGTCATCTTGGAATATTCCGGGAAATTCTCTGGGTGTGCTTTGTGTGCAAAAAAACAATCAAAAAAACACCCATGGCAAAAATAAATTAAGCAGAGATTTGCCCAATTTGACTGAAGATGACAATGGGTTAGGGGGAACTGGGTTCGAGTCTCGGTAACGATGCTAAACATCCTGTGATGTCTCCCCATGCCTAACAAAAATGTATGTGTGTCCTCATGTTATGCAACTGGTGCTATGTAAAGCGCTCTGATACCCGATTCAGTTGCGGATAAGTTCGCGCTATATAAAACTCTGCAAAAAAAAAAAGACTTCTGGCCACTGTCATCCTTCCACAATGCAGGCAGATGGTGTGGATGGAGCAGTGACAGGAAAGGTCTGTATAGGATGAGGTGAAAATGGAAACTCATCAAATTGTACCTGTTGGAAAGTGGACTATTGGTTGGGATAAGTATTTGCCTACCACTAGCAATAAGGCCACCACGCAATATAAGGTCCAAGCAAGGCCTCAATAAATTATTCCCTTGACCAAGTTGGTAGCTGGCAACAAGCAGACAGGGTTAACTTAGAAGACCAGTGTATGATGCATTTAAAACAACAATATAATAAATAAGTAAGACACAACATATAATAAAAGTCCTCAACCAATTTATGAAAATAGGAAATATTTGTTTGATTAAAATGATACCAAAACATTGAACTTAAAAATGATACCAAAACGACAAAAATTCAATATAGGGAACCAGAGATATTAATTTTTAAAGATGACACACTTATTTAGGCTTAAAAACATATAGCGCCACCTGAGGGCATCTGGTTGCACTTGACCGGGACAAAGTCAAATTTTGATGCAAACTGCAATGCAGCCCTGGTCGGTTACACTAAGCGGGAGGCCAGAGTTAAAGTTTTAACTTCGCACTTGGAAACTTTTCTGGAGAATTTTCTCTGGTCGTCGAGCGAGGCTCCTCTTCACGCCAGAATTCCGGTTGATGACGGTGGCTTGGCTCAGTGAAATTCTGGAAGTCCTGGGATCCAGAGCTTTCAGCGACACAAACCTGAAATCCAGGCCACGTGGTGGTCAGACGTTGGCGACCTGACTCTGATTTATGGGTCTGTCACCTTATGGAGCTTTTTCGAAAAGTTGCTCCAAAGTTCTGGAACTTCTTCCTGAAGTTTATCTTGAGGGTTAAAAGTATCCTAAACATTAATCCAAGGGTCTAGAGGCTCTGAGATGGCCCTAGGAAGTTTGGGACTACAATTCCCACAGTGCACCTGACCAAATCCTTAAAAGTCCACTGGATGCACTCCATGCTCGGGACTGCTTGGGGAGATGGTGTGGGTGAGCTCTGTTAACCTGTTGCTTTTAGGGAGTCCACTCCCTAATCCTTTCTGAAGCAATGCAAAGTCCTCAGGACTGTAGTTCCAAGTGTGCAGCAGGTGCAGTCCTTCAAAGTGCCATCCTTTGGGGGCAGACCCAGGTTCCAGCAGGGCAGTCCTTCTTCTCCTTGTAATTTCAGGCAACAGACCAGAATGGATACGCAGCTCTTACATATTTATCCAATGTTCTGTGGTGACAAGTAAGGGGGCCTCAGTGACCAATGGGATACAGGGTGCCACCAAAAAGCATGAACGTTTCCGCTAAAGTGTAGCATATTCTTGTTCCCCAAAACACTGCACTTTAAAATCAAAAATCAAGATGGATATTTCCCCTCCTGAGGAGTATGACCTGGCTAAGTCAAGCCACTGGTGTGGCTCATTTACCTCAATGCTCCCCATCCAGACTTTCTGCAAAATCCATTCCTGTGGATCCAATCTGGCTGGTGTGTACAGGAAGAGGGGGTAGGACCGGCTGGCATTCATTACTGTCCTGGTCTCTTTGAAGCCAAGTTTGTTTTTCCCAGCCCCCTTCCTGGCCTGTTCGCTGCAGCTGCAGAGCTCCCTGTCAGATTACCTCTGTCTCTATGCAGTCCACTTATCACCACGTCAGAGCAGTTTGGCGAAGCCTGTGAAGGCTGGCCAATCAGAAGATGCTGCTAGAAGGCTGGATCTTGGCTCACAGAAAACACAGTTTTATAACTTCCCTTCTATATTTGTTGTGATAAATTAAACAGTGGCAAGTTGTTGAATTTATCATTACCGATCTTTTAAGTCCTTGAAATATTATTTTTGCTCACTCCTCTCAAAAGTTAAACTGTATTACAATATTCCCATGTTAGCCTACGGAGCCAAAAAGCTACATTGGGTGAAAATGAAAGTGGTAGATTATCTCTCACCAGGGCATTTAAAACCTCTTTCAGAATCCCCCTGCCTATTTTTACAGGGCACCCTGCCCGGGGCACCCAGGGAAGACCTTAGGGGATATATAATTTTAAAATTAAGGTGGTTTAATACTTTGGAAGTACTTTTACAACCAGAGCTGAATTTCCATATAATTTCAGTTTAAAAGAAGCTTGCTATTATATCTGCCACTGGTAAGACTGAGACCTCCTTTCCAGGCCGAGGAGCTAATACCCTTTACCAATCATGGCCCTTGTGTCGTCCATAGGTACTGACCCCATTAGAAGTGTCCACTGTGATTTATATTCTTTGGTTTGTAGTTGTTTGTGCAATCATTAAATACATCTTCAAATAGTCTCTGACTACCCTAGGACTTCTGAATATGCTCCCTCACAGGCTTTTCCTAGTGCTTCATATTTTTCTCAGTTGTTTGAGCATGTGTGCAGTCAGTCTAGCTAGAATGGACATTATATAGCAGAACATACACACTGATCAAACTACATAATCTGTTTTAGGTGTTCCATTGAAGTGAGGCAGTTTTACATAACAATATACTGTTCTTTATTTGAAGTAACAACAGTACTCCAAATTTCACATTTCACAGCACCACAACATTTCACATATGAGTTTTATATTTATCTTTATCAAATGTTCTTTATACAATGTTTGGAACTAACAGGTATGCACATTATTTCTGTTATCACCTTCAGTCAAATAAAACAGTTTGTTACTCGGTTGGCTCACTGACATCTGAAGATATGCTTTGAAAGAAAGTAACTGTTGGAAAATGGGCCTCTCTGAAGGGTCAACCCAAACGTTTTGCCTTCCTCCTATTTTTCTGACATTTCTTTTGTTGGCCTTAGGACTCTGAGCACTTTACCACTGCTGACCAGTGCTAACGTGCATGTGCTTCTCCATTAAACATGGTAACATTGGTGTATGCACAATTGACATATTTAGTTTACTTGTATATCCCTGTAACGTGTATACCATGTACCCAGGGCCTGTGACCTAAATGCTACTAGTGGGTAGCAGCACTGATTGTACCACCCACACAAGTAGCCTTTGAAGGGCCATTGCAGGGCCTGTATGTGCAGTTTACTGCCACTTTGACTTGGCATTTAAAACTACTTGCCAAGCCTTAAACTCTCCTTTAATTCCACATAAGTCACCTATAAGGTAGCCCTAAGAGCAGGGTGCTGTGTAACTAAAATGAAGGTCACATGCTTTTGTGTTTTACATGTCCTGGTAGTGACAAACACTTACATTTGTTTTTCACTACCGTAAGGCCTACTCCTCTCATAGGCTAGCACTGGAAATTCCTTCATACACTTTAAACCCCTTGTGTGCTCAGGACGGCCCCAGCCGTCCTACTTCACGGTGGGCGTGTGCTCAGGACGGCAGGGGGCCGTCCGAACGCCGCCGATTGCCCAGCACGGCACAAATTCCCTGCCTGCGCAGAAGAATTATTTAGTGGGCGGAGTTCGGACAGCCCCCGGTCGTCCTCCGCACACGCCTACAATGACGTAGGACAGCCGAGGGCCATCCTGAGCACACAAGGGGTTACACCCCCTAATTAAATCTCCGCACCGCAGCAGAATTCACGCCGCGAGGATGGGGTTAAGCTGTAATTCCTGGACAGGAAGGAGTAGTTGCATTATGTTTCATATCTGTGGGATGGTGAAGATAAATCCCCTTTACTGGTAAAGTTGGATTTAACATAACTATTTTAGAAATACCACATTTAGAAAGTATACATTTCTCTGCTCTTACTGCTGTGCGTGCTTTGCAGCCAGTCTCCAATACACATTTGGGGTGGGTACATCTGATGCAGCACATGAGAGGGGCAACGAGCATCAACAGGCCATGGCAAAGAACAGGTACATCTGATGCAGCACATGAGAGGGGCACAGAGCATCAACAGTCCATGGCACAGAACAGGTACATCGGATGCAGCACATGAGAGGGGCACAGAGCATCAGCAGGCCATGGCAAAGAGCAGGTACATCTGAGGCAGCACAAGGATGTGTGTCATGCGCCCCGTCCCATGGTCATTAATAATGCAAGGGTGGTCACAAATGGACAATCCAGACACCAAGTACAATGACATGTAAGTGATGGGAACTGCACCTCACAGCACATAATCAGGTGGACTGATTGACCTAGTAGTTTCAGACACAGTGGCTGGATCTGATACAGGATTGGGAGATACAGCCACAGTACCAGTGACTGACACATGAGCCATAGACCCAGACACACTGGCAGCACCAGAAACAGGAGTGTGAGACACAGCCACAGCTCTAGTGACTGACACATGAGCCAGAGACCCAGACACACTGGCAGCACCAGAAACAAGAGTGTGAGACACAGCTCTAGTGACTGACACATGAGCCATAGACCAAACACTGGCAGCACCAGAAACAGGAGTGTGAGACACAGCCACAGATGTAGTGACTGACACATGAGCCATAGACCCAGACACACTGGCAGCACCAGAAACAGGAGTGTGAGTCACAGACACAGATCTAGTGACTGACACATGAGCCATAGACCCAGACACACTGCCAGCACCAGATACAGGAGTGTGAGACACCGCCACAGATCTACTGACTGACACATGAGCCATAGACCCAGACACACTGCCAGCACCAGATACAGGAGTGTGAGACACCGCCACAGATCTACTGACTGACACATGAGCCATAGACCCAGACACACTGCCAGCACCAGATACAGGAGTGTGAGACACCGCCACAGATCTACTGACTGACACATGAGCCATAGACCCAGACACACTGCCAGCACCAGATACAGGAGTTTGAGACACAGCCACAGATCTACTGACTGACACATGAGCCATAGAACCAGACACACTGCCAGCACCAGATACAGGAGTGTGAGACACAGCCACAGATCTACTGACTGACACATGAGCCACAGACCCAGACACACTGCCAGCACCAGATACAGGAGTGGAAGACAAAGCCACAGATCTACTGACCGACACATGAGCCACAGACCCAGACACACTGCCAGGACATGTCCCTGTACAGTGACCAACTATTACCATGCCAGCATCTGAGACATGAGAGTGGCGGACACACACAGTAGCAGTACCTGAAACAGGAGAGGGCACAACTGACACAGTGCTACTACATGAGGCATGACAGCGAACAACAGACACAGTGCCACTATCTAACACATTAGAGTGAACTGCATGTGACCCACTAGGACCACTGAAATGATGAGCCACAGGGCTGTATGGGCCAGGAGGCAGGGTGGCTCTGGGAGCTGGGGACAGCTGTACTGGAGCGACATTGGGATGGTCAGGTGTCACTGGTGTGTGTCTCCATTTCTTTGGGATATGTAAGGGCACCCTGGATATGACTGGACTGGTAAGTGGTGCAGGATCATCTGAAACATTACCCATCAACGGTGGTTCATGTGCTGGTTCTGGTCTGCTCTCTGGGGACGTGCTGGACCCTGCTTGACGCTTGCTATAGCCCTGCCTTCTACCCTCTGTATCATGTGTAATGGGGATGCAACAACAGTGTACTCCTTCCTCTGCTTCACTGGGGTGTGGATGGGAGTAGAGGTATGGGGGGGCTCTACCTCTGACACATGTGGTGTATGTTCCTTCAACAACACCAGCTTCAGGGGACGCAGGGGTGATGTATGCCTGTCCTTGGTGGATGTCCTGTGAATGGGAGAAGCCTTGGCCCTGGGAGGTGTCCTGTCTTTGGAATGTGATTTATCCATGGGTGGTGCTCTGGCCCTGGGAGTTGCCCTGTCCTTTCTAGTGTCCTTGTCCTTGGGAGTGTCCCTGGCCTTGGGAGTTTCCCTGTCCTTTCTAGTGTCCTTGTCCTTGGGAGTGTCCCTGACCTTGGGAGTTGCCCTGTCCTTCGTAGTGTCCTTGTCCTTGGGAGTGTCCCTGGCCTTGGGAGGTGCCCTGTCCTTTGTAGTGTCCTTGTCCTTGGGAGTGTCCCTGGCCTTGGGAATTTCCCTGTCCTTTGTAGTGTCCTTGTCCTTGTGAGTGTCCCTTGCCTTGAGAGGTGCCCTGTCCTTTGTAGTGTCCTTGTCCTTGGGAGTGTCCCTGGCCTTGGGAGGTGCCCTTGTCTTGGGAGTACCTTTTGAGGGGGATGCCTGTGTTACATGTGAATCCCTGTCTCCTAACAACCCTCGATAATCCTGTATGTAAACTCCAGGGTAGCTGATGTCGTGTTCTGTGAAATATTTCCCTGTCCTAGGGGATGGTGTCTGTAGACTCCGTGCCCTGCCTTGCTGCCTGTGCCTGCTTCTAGTGCAATACCCAGAAAATGAGGCCTGGTCAGAAATGCCACCCTCCCCTGAGACATCAAGTGGTGTGGATGGGGGAACTGAAGTAGAACCTTGTCCATGCGACTGTTGAATGGCTGCAGACACTGTATGTATGTATGTATGTATGTATTGGCATTTATATAGCGCACTACTTACCCGTAGGGTCCCAAGGCGCTTCTACACTGTGTTGGATAATGACTGAATTGTTCTGTGGAGACCATCAACATCACCATGCATCCCCTCCATGAATGCTACCAACTGCCCCAACTACCTATCGTGGTCTTGGAATGCATTGATCATGTTGGTCTGCCCTACACACAGCTGCAGATCAACTGCCTCAGCACAAAGGGCAGTTTGTTTCACAGGGGCAGGGGCAGCGGTGCCTGCACCGAAGGCCACTCTGCTCCCCCTACTCTGGCGAGCACGAGCAGTACTTGTTGCAGTTGGTGGCACTGTGGGCCCAGTGTGCTGTGTACCGACTGAAGGTGAAGATTGCCCACTCCCTGTGTCTACCAACAGTGCTGACTCACCAACACTGTCTGAAGATGAGGACGATGGTGTCTCCACATGTGACTCCTCAGGGATAGTTCTGTCCTCCTCTCCGGGGCTGCTCTCTTCAGTCTCATTCTGCGTGTGTGTGATCTCTGATCCGGATGCATTTCCACCACTAAGCTCCGTCGTTCGTGGGTCAGTGCCCTCGGCCAAAGCTGAAAGAAAGTGAAAAGAGGTATACCTAAGTGCCACACTCACGTACTGCAAATTACAAAATCAAAACTTCCTTGACTGTTGACCAACATGTAGCACCCATCCTGCACACGAACCACCCCTACCAGACATGCTCATGTCACAAGGACCTCCAGCAGCTCCGCTGCGGTGAAGGGACGAGACCGGATTTCTCGAACTCTCGGCATGGCAAGGTCCAGGACTGTGGCACAGCAGCAGCAGTTGGTGGATTGCTCAGCAGCAGCAGGTAGAGGTGATGGGTGCAGGCAGCAGTTGGTGGATTGCTCAGCAGCAGCAGGTAGAGGTGATGGGTGCAGGCAGCAGTTGTTGGATTGCTCGGCAGCAGCAGGTAGAGGTGATGGGTGCAGGCAGCAGTTGGTGGATTGCTCGGCAGCAGCAGGTAGAGGTGAAGGGCACAGGCAGCAGTGGCTGTAAGCAGTGGATGTGTGCTGCTGAAAAGCACACATTTATAGGGCCCTGAGCTCATATCAGTGGAACACGTGTGCAGCAATTCGTTTTCCCGGGCTGCCTCATTCAAAATGAGCCAATATCTGGCCCTGCTGTGGCGGTGCACGGCTTCCGCTAATTTTAATATCGCTTACGCGTCCCGTGTTACCTGTTTCCATTGGCTACATCTGCAAGGACCATCACGGTCACATTCCGCCAACCACATGTGCGCGCTACCGCGGTGGAGCATCTTTTGAAAATCATCACTCACTTGCATTGCAATGGCGGAGCACGCATTCCGCGGGGGCGGGGCAGGCTAACACATAGACTTGAACGTGCAAGTAGAAATGGCAGTTGGTATTCCCCCTTTCAGTCACATAGCAGCACCCACTGCAGACCGCCTGGGGCGGGCGGTCGCCCACCGCCGGGTGCTGTCAGTCGCACACTGCTGGGTGCGGGTGGTCGCCCACCACTGGGTGCGGGCGGTGGGTGACTGCCCTGTGTATTGATGTTACCCTGGCATGGATGGCCATGGCCGGTCGGCCACCGCCGGGTGCGGGCGGTCGCCCACCGCCGGGTGCGGGCAGTGGGTGACTGCCCTGTGTATTGATGTTACCCTGGCATGGATGGCTATGGCCGGTCACCCACCGCCGGGTACGGACGGTCACCTACCGCCCGCACCCGGTGGTGGGTGACCGGCCATGGCCATCCATGCCAGAGTAACATCAATACACATGGCGGTCACCCAAAGCCCGGACCCGGCGGTGGGTGACCACCCGCACCCGGTGGGTGACCGGCCATGGCCATCCATGCCAGGGTAACATCAATACACAGGGTAGGCACCCATCGCTAGCACCCGGTGGTGGGCGACCGGCCATGGCCATCCATGCCAGGGTAACATCAATACACAGGGCGGTCACCCACCGCCCGCACCCAGCGGTGGGCAACCGCCCGCACCTGGTGGTGGGCGACTGCCATGGCCATCCATGCCAGGGTAACATCAATACACAGGGCGGTCACCCACCGCCCGCACCCGGCTGTGGGCGACCGCCCGCACCTGGTGGTGGGCGACTGCCCACACCCGGTGGTGGGCGACCGCCCACACCCGGCGGTCTGTGGTGGGTGCTGCTATGTGACTGAATGGGGAGATACCAACTGCCATTTCCACTTGCACATTCAAGTGTATGTGTTAGCCTGCCCCGCCCCCGTGGAATGCGTGCTCTGCCATTGCAATGCCAGTGAGTGAGGATTTTCAAAAGATGCACCACCGCGGTAGCGCACACATGCGGTTGGCGGGGTGTGACCGTGATGGTCCTTGACCATGCAGCAATTGTTATGCACAATTGCAGTATCAAGGATCATCTTCTGTGTTGGCGGAAGGCGTACCCGGATGCTGTGTGTACACACACGGCATGTCTCCGCACACATGTAATGTTTGTAGGTGTAGATGTGTGTCAGGCCATGTCCGGAATGCGTCAAGAATCATTATGTCATGGCAATGACCCGTGTCCACGTGTCTCATTTATGTACATTAGTTGCATGTGTGGTCATACTATTGACCTTGCCAGTGGTTAACAAAGGCCACTGATGTGAGCCCAAGTTGCGTCATATGTGCATGGCTATGTGGTGACGTCTTGGTTTTGAGGTCACACGTTTTTGATTGTACACATCTACACAGTCCATTAAGGCTGTGTACCCACATTTTGAAGCAGTCGTGAGTGTGTGGTTTGTGTGTGCAAGTAGCAATGATGGGGGTATACATGCATTCTGTGTATGCATCTGTGTGTCGCCTGTTGTATGTCCATGCCTGTCATGTGAGGATGCACAGCATTGGAGGTGGGGTCATGGGTGCATGAAGACAAGTAGGGTGTGTTCCATGTTCGTGTTGTGTGTGCACGTCCATGTGTGTCTGTGGGGATGCTTGTCCACACATGGCCCCTCAGTCATGTGATGTTGGCTGTTCTTTCAACATGTGTGCATGTACCATTGGACATGTTTGCACACAGAATGTTGTTTGTGGGTGAACATTGTGTGTGTAGTTAGCTGTAGTGCCTTATATTTCTGTCACGTCACACATTCAATCAGTGTCTGCAACATGTATTATTTGTATTGTGTTGGTCAAGATGTGATAGTGTGTCACAGCTGTGCGGTGTTGGTCTATTGTCATCTGCTCTCATCTACTCCCACACAGGAGGGCTCCAAATGTGCATCGACCATACACTGTGATGGAGGACATGGTTGAAGAGGAGGTCATCCGCAAATTCCGGCTTGACCAAACGACATTGCAGGACCTTGTAGCCCAATTGGCACCTCATCTGCAGCCAAGCAGGCCATATCCAAGAGCATTTACACCCACAGCAAAGGTGATGGCGGCACTTCACTTCTTCGCGACTGGCACTTTCCAGTACACAGTTGATCATGCCGGGGGGATGTCACAATCCATGTTCAGCATGGTACTGCGGGATGTGCTGCAAGCCATGATGTATTACAAGGATGATTACATCCATTTTCCACGTCCGGCGGAGCTGGCTGCAGTGAAAGGTAACTTCTAAGCCCTGGGCCAGATTCCACAGGTAGTGGGTTCCATTGATGGCACACATATTAGTCTGGTTCCACCCCAGGCACGTGAACCCGTCTATCGCAATCGGAAGCACTACCATTCTATCAATGTGCAAGTGGTGTGCCTGGCTGACAACATCATCTCCCATGTGTGTGCCAGATTTCCCGGGTCCGCACATGACTCCCACATCCTGCGGAGCAGTATTGTCCCCCAACTGATGGCTAATCTGCGTCAAGAACGTGCGTGGCTTGTAGGTGAGTGTGCTGTGAGGACTACTATGTTGTATGTGTGCCATGCTGTTCACACCAATCCTGGCAATGATGTATGTGTCTGTCATCCCCCCACCTAGGCGACTCTGCGTACCCAAACCGCCCATGGCTGCTAAGCCCCCTACGGAATCCAACTACCCCAGGTGAAATGCGCTATAATGAGGCACATGGAAAGACACGTCGGGTGGTGGAACGTACATTTGGACTGCTGAAGTCTAGGTTTCGCTGCCTGGATAAAACCAGAGGGGCCCTACAATACTTACCCGGCAAAGTATGCAAAATAGTGATTGCCGGCTGCATGCTCCACAACCTGGCCTTACGTAAGAACATTGAACTGATCATGGACCCTGCTGACCAACAGGTTGCTTCGCCTCCCATACCACCCATGTCCAGGGATGAGGATAGTGGGGAGGAAGAAGGTGTGGACCAGAGGCGTCAGCTCATTGATCGCTACTTTCCTTGACTGTGAGTAACAACCTCTTGTGCTGCTGTTCAATGTGTGACATAAGTCTGCTGGTGATAGGTGTGTGTGCTGTGTGAATGCTGCCTGTTATGTTCTGTTTACACATGTGTGTGGGACATGGTGTACGAGCAATTCTTCCTGATGTGTGTCCCGTGATCCGCTTACTTTGAGATGATTGCGGGATGTGGGATGTTGCAGTACGTTGTTGTGTGATGAGTGTGATTCAGTTTCCTGACCTGTGCTTGTTGTTCTCTGATTGTCCATAGGTCACTCACACAGAGCCATGATTCCAAACAACATTAATCCCTGCACCTGGTGATGACAACAACTGTGACAAACCTGTCTTTCAACATGGAGATCACACAGCCTTCAGTGTTTCTGTGATTTTTATTTACAGGGTGTGGATTACTGTTAGTGCATATTTACAAGTAGGTGTTGGGGGAAGTGTGAGTTGAAGGTCATGTCAGATGACAACACCGCCGGGACACCACATTGTGTGATGTACACCTAGTCCAACAGACGTGTGCCAATGCTTAGCATTCTGGGGCAAGATAGTTTGCAGAGTGAATGCCAGGCTCAAGGAAGGGTGAAGTCAGTGGCGGCCCCTCTTCGAGCAGGTGGATGGTGCATTGCCACTGCTCTGTGCTTGATCCAGCCTCGGATGGCCCCTCCGTCTTGGAGCCGGAGCGGAGCCAGCTGTGGGGGCAAGTTGTTCTGGGACCACCTCCCTGTCAGTGGCCTCAGGTGATGGTGGCGGTGGTGTTGGTGCCCTGTCCCGCTGGCCACTTGGGGGAGTGGGAGGTGGTGTTGGTGCCCTGTCGCGCTGGCCACTTGGGGGAGGGGGAGGTGGTGTTAGTGCCCTGTCCCGCTGGCCACTTGGGGGACGGGGAGGTGGTGTGGCGCGGGATAACCACTCCCTCCAGAGAGCTGTTTGCTGCCCCATGAGGTCAACAATTTGTCCCATTTGGGTGTCCATGGACCGCAACAGCTGGCAGGTCTGTAGCGAGTCTTGGTGTGCCCGATCCGCCTGTGCCTGCGACCACTCGTAGGAGGCTTGCATTCTGGCAATGGCATCCAGGGTCTCGGTCCCAGGATGGGCTGGGTGTTGTTCCCGACCTCGCCTTGCACCTGCACTCCTGTTTGTGAGCTCTGGCCTCACCTGTGTCCTCCCCGTTCACTCTCCCTGCTAGCCTGAGATGTTGATGGACCATAATTGGACGATGGGTCAGGCAGGGTGGCACTGGCAGGAGTGGTGGTGGTGGTGGTGGTGGTGGTGGTAGCTGCACAGCTCACAATGGCAGGTGTTGTTGTTGTGACACTGGCCAAGGTGGTGGAGGCAGGGATGTCCTGGAAGCCTGATGGCCCTGGGAGTGTGCTTGGGCCAGCAACGTCCTCTGCACCCGAGGTGTCCATTGAATCTTCACCGGAGAGTCCTGGCTGTGAGGGGTGCGACTGGTGCTGGCGGTTGCTGGTTTCGCCTGTCAAATTGCGATCACCTGAGGGACAAGAATTTAATAATCAATGCTGTGGACATGACAGGTTTGTTGTTGTTACATTATACATTTCTAGGGAATCAGGACATGGTTGTTGGTGTCATTATGTTGGTGTGGTAGACAGTACTGGGCATTATGGTGGTGTGGAGGTGGGGAGACAATACTTGTTTCTGTGTGTTCCGGTCCTGCTATTGGATGGGGCCCCTGTGAAGATGGCTAACTACCTGAAAGTTTGACGGGGGAGATGCACTGGTCAGCAATTGGTGGGCAGACTCCATCTTGCTCTGTGATCGGACATGGGGGCCTTTTGGGAGTTGTAGTGCTGGACCCCCCCACCACCACCCTCCATGTGGGCATGGGGGCCTGCTGGGAGTTGTAGTGCTGGACTCTCACCCCACCCCCACCACCCTCCCTGTGGACAGGGGGGCCTGTTGGGAGTTGTAGTGCTGGACCTCCCACACCCCACACACCCCCACCCTCCCTGTGAACATGGGGGCCTGTTAGGAGTTGTAGTGCTGGACGCCCCACACCCCCACCCACCCCCATCCTCCCTGTGGACATGGGGGCCTGTTGGAAGTTATAGTGCTGGACCCCCCCCCAACCACCCCCACAACCACCCTCCATGTGGGCCTGTTGGGAGTTGTAGTGCTGGACCCCCCAATCACCCCCCCACCACCACCCTCCATGTGGACATGTTGGGAGTTGTAGTGCTAGACTCTCACCCAACCACCACCACCCTCCCTGTGGACATCATTGCCTGTTGGGAGTTGTAGTGCTGGACTCCCCACACACCAACCCACCCCCACCCTCCCTGTGGACATGGGGGCCTGTTGGGAGTTGTAGTGCTGGACCCCCCCACCCACAACCCCACCACCACCCTCCATGTGGACATGGGGGCCTGTTGGGAGTTGTAATGTTGGACCCATCCCACCCACCCCCCACCACAACCACCCTCCATGTGGGCCTATTGGGAGTTGTAGTGCTGGACTCTCACCCCACTACTACCACCCTCCTTGTGGACATGGGGCCTATTGGGAGTTGTAGTGCTGGACCCCCCCCCCACCCTCCCTGTGGACATGGGGACCTGTTGGGAGTTGCAGTGCTGGACTTTCACCCACCCACCACCACCCTCCCTGTGGACATGGGGGCCTGTTGGGAGCTGTAGTGCTGGACAACCCCACCCTCCCACCACCACCCTCCATGTGGACATGGGGGCCTGTTGGGAGTTGTAGTGCTGGACTCCCACCCCACCACCACCACCCTCCCTGTGGACATGTGGGCCTGTTGGGAGTTGTAGTGCTGGACCCCCCCACCCACCGCCCCACCACCACCCTCCATGTGGACCTGTTGGGAGTTGTAGTGCTGGACCCCCCCACACACCCACCCACCCCCACCCTCCCTGTGGACATAGGGGCCTGTTGCGAGTTGTAGTGCTGGACCCCCCCACACACCCCCCACCACCACCCTCTATGTGGGCCTGTTGGGTGTTATAATGCTGGACTCTCATCCCACCACCACCACCCTCCCTGTGGACATGGGGGCCTGTTGGGAGTTGTAGTGCTGGACCCCCCCACACACACCCCCAAACAACACCCTCCATGTGGACATGGTGGCCTGTTGGGAGTTGTGGTGTTAGCTACTTTGTGAACATGCAAGCCTGGGAACGAAGGAGGCAACATTTGTGGTTGATCCTGGTGGGTGCATTTGAGCCCTGGACTTCACATTTGGGTGACTGTGTGGTCCACATGCATGGATTGGAGCCTGGGAGATGTGTCTTGGCAGTTGTGCAAGGCAGACCATGACAGTGTGATAGTGGTCATTGGTTTGTACTTACCAGCCTCTAGTCCCTCTTCTATTCCTTCCAGGCTCTCAGGGTGCAGTATGCCCAGCACCTTCTCCTCCCATTCGGAAAATGGTATAGGCTCCTGGGGAGTGCCGCTGCCAGTGTGTTGTGCCTGCAGGTGGTTCTTGGCCCTGATGCCTTTCACCCTTGCCTTGAAGTCCTGCCACCGCCTCTGGATCTCGTGTTTGGTGCGTGCACGCTCCCTGAAGCATTGACTCTGGTCACTATCCTGTCCCACATGGTGGTTTTGGTTTCCAAGGTGGTCTGCTGGACTAGGGTACCGAACAGATGTGGTTCGACACAGATGATTTCAGCCACCTTGACCTTCAACTAACTCTCTGTGAACTTGGGGTTTTCTTGGGTGCCATTGTGTGTTGTGCAAGGTGTTGGTGGGGTGTGGTGGGGTATGCAGGTGTGTGGTATGTAGGGATGGTGTTGTGGGGGTTTTTGTGGTGAGTGTGTTGGTGTGCAGGTTGTATGTGTGTTTGTGTGTTTGTGCGTGTCTACTGTTTGTGCTATTCTGCCTCTTTCTTCCAGCTGTGCTGTGATGCAAAGGATTGTGGTAATGGGAGGGATTCATTTTATACTCTGTGTGGTGGTTGTGTCCCAATGGTTGTTGCCAGTCAGGTGTTCTGTGGGTGTGGTGACTTGGGTGCTCTTTTTTGTGGTGGGGGGGGGGGTATCATTGGGGCATGTAGTTGTTGGGGGTGGGAGTTTCAGGTGGGTGTGTGTCCTGTTTTTGTGTTTTATATTTACTTCCGTCTGCCATTTTTAATCGGTTTGACAGCAGGGGTGATGTTCGTGTGGTCCTTCCGCAGTCAAGCTCCGTTTGTCGGTCCTCTTTTTCCGTGGCGGTCGAGGAAAGTGGTGAGTTCCGTTGGGATGGCAGGGTTATCCTAATCATGCGGCTGGACCCTCCGCAGGTCTGGCGGCAGTTGGGTCTGTCGCCGCGGTCAATGCGTCCGCGGCGGACGGTGTTTCTGTGGTACCGTCCGCTTGCGGCGGTCTTTGATGTGATCCATCCGCCGCGGTCGGTGTGTGATGACAGAAATATCCTAATCGCAACCGCGAATTATCCGCGGTGCGGTCGGGAGTATTTTTGCCGCGACCATGGCGGACGGGACCCGTTTCCGTCCCCCATCCTAATGCACCTCTTAATCTTTAGATGAATAGAAGAGTAAGAGACAGAGGCAATTCTATGTTCATCACAAATTAAATTCCACGAAAGCAAAAAGGATAATTTAGAATTCTCTTTCCCACATGTTAATATGATTTTATAAGCAACAGCAATATAAAGGTCAAATAAAATAGTTTTTGAGGGGAGTTGGTCAAAATCAGGAGATGAAGTACCTAAAAATATATTGTGAATAGCAAAGGGAACATTACAAGAAAAAATCAAAATACATTTCGACCAAATAGTTTTTCAAAAGTTATAAACCTTGGTACAATAGGACAGTAAATGTAACAGTGTGCCTTCGGAGGAAAGACAGGACCAACATAATGGTGAAATAGAATGGCTAATTTTGTGTAGAAAGAGAGGAGTAATGACAACTCTGTTATAAATAAAATATGATTGTGTAATGTTGGCAGCTTTAGAAGTTTTGAAAATCTTTTGCGACAATCAATCCCATTGGGAATAGAAAGCAATTGAGATAAATCCTGTTCCCAAGCTAAATCAATAGGAGATTTACTTTGAGTGGTAAGAGTTAATAAAAGGGTTTTATATATAAAAGAGGCACTAGGAGTTGGATCATAAGGAATTTAAAACAAGGGTGAATCAGGTATAAATGAAGTAGGGGTCAGATTGGGATTAAAAGTTTTTAAGCAGGTTTGGAGAACAGGGAATAATATGGTATATTGCTGAATATAAAAGTCAGGAAAGTTACATTTCTCTTGTAATTGAGAAAAGGGCAAAATTGAATTATTAACTATCAATTGATGAAGATAAAAATACCCTTTTCCTTCCAATGCTTGTAGTAAAGGGATTTGTGGCGGAATTTGATGTGCTTGTTAAACCATATTGAGGTGGACAAAAAAGATTGGTATGAAACAATAATTTTGGACAAAGGTGTGTGTATTAGATGATGAGAGTATTTCAAGATAGGATATTTGGAAATAAAAGTACAATTGGTCATAAACATAACATCCTGAAAAGAAAAGTCATTTAACAGTGAAGGTTCAACAGCAACCCAAGTTTAATATGATGGGAGTTAAGTTTAAAACCAGTAATATTAGGATTATGTCTAATTCGTTCGACAAAGGGTTCTAAGCAGAGGAGGAAAAGTAATGGGGAAAGGGGGCAACCCTGATGGGTACCTGTTTGCAGTTGGAAATATGAGGAAAAGAGGCCATTAACAAAAACACAAGCGCTTGGGGCAGTGCATAATAATTTAATATATGAAATAAACTTTAGACCAAATCCAAACCATTGAAGGGTGTGAAGCTTGAATTGCCAATTTATTTGGTCAAAAGCCTTTTCAGCAACAAGTGATAGGGCAGCTAGAGGAGAGGAGGACTTTCTTGCAAGGGCGAGAATGTTAGCAAACATTCTGGCATTTTCAGAGGCAAGTCAGTCTTTAATAAATCCAGCTTGATCTGGTTTGATGAGAGGAGAGGTATAATTTTTTCTAAGCCGAAAGCTAAAATCTTTGCACAAATTTTACACTCATAATTGATTAGGGCTATGGGTCGAAAAATTCTACAAAAAGAAGAATCTTTGTCTGGTTTGGGGATGCCAATAATAAGGGGCTCTAAAAAAGAGCCACAGACTTTAGAATTGGAGATGAATGAGTTAAAAAGATTTAATATTTTTGGTGCAAAAATCGAAGAGAAAGTCAAAAATAGTTCAATTGAAAAACCATCTGGTCCTTTTGCTTTGGCCTTTTTCAAAGATTTGAAGGTGTTGATTATCTCCTGAAGAGAAATATCATCCTCAAGAGAAAAGAAAGTATCAGGGAGAGAATGAGGTTTAGGGATACCTTGGAAAAAAGTTTCAAAATCCCTTTCAGAAGGATTGGTAGCCTCTGTATATAAAAGCTTATAATAGGACTGAAATGTGTCTACAATATCAGAGGCAGAGGAAATAAGTTTATTCGGAGTTTCTGAGTGGATAGGTCCAATATTTTTTCAAATTTTAAATAATGTTCCCTGCTTTATGTTGGCCACCAAGAAATTTTGATTTAATTTTAAGAAGAATGTTACAGGCATCCACAGTGGCTATTGTATTCAGGGTAGATTTGGCAGCAATCAATTCTTGTAAGATAGAGGAAGATTCGGAAGTAAAATAATTATGCTCCAGGATTTTAATTTGCTGATGAGTTTCTTGATATTTAGCATTTAGTGAGTTCTTCTTCTTGGAAGAATAAGCAATAGTAAAGGTTCTAAATGATGCCTTAAAAGCATCCCAGTTGTTATGGACTGAGGTGTTTGAAGATTTGTTAAACTGAAAAAATTCAATGATAAATGAGGCTGCTTCTGTGATAAAGGTTCGGTCTGAAAGAAGGTGATTGTTAAAACGCCAACGACCTTGTTTGCAGGTGGTGAGGGATAGATCAAAAAAAGCAGACACAGGAGCATGGTCAGAAATAAAAATACACCCAATTTCAGAGGAGTGGATACATGTAAGTAAAGCGTTTGAAGCCAAAATATAATCAATACGTGACATAGTATGGTGGACAGGTGAAAAGAAAGTAAATTTGGAAGTATCTGGGTTACATGTTTTCTATACATCAAACAAGGGATGGGCAGAGATGGCTGACTGAAAGGATTTGTAAGTCTTATCAGTTTTAAATTTGCAACTGGATTTTCTATCAGAGAAGGGATCCAGCCAATTATTGAAGTCACCACCAACAATTATATTGGAATTAGAGATAGAGGATAGTTTCAATTTAATACAATGCCAGCATTGTGGATCAGGTTTGACAGGACCATACACATTAAGAAAAGTAACTTGTATTTTACAAATAATAGCATCAACCAAACCCAACGTCCATTGGAATCACATTCTGTTGAAATTATTTGTGCATTAATTGATATATGATATAAAATAGCAACCCCACCATGACAATTAATAGCAAGAGAAAAACCAATTTGATTGACCCACTGACGTTTAAGTTTGAGAGATTCCACATCATTACAATGGGTTTCCTGTAAAAAAGCAACATGAGTATTACGTTTGGATAGGTGAGACAATACCTTTTCATGCTTGACAGGATGCCCTAGACCACGTACATTCTACAAGACAACGTTAAACATGTTGATGGATGAGGGGGAACATAAGGAAACAGGAACAATGAGCTGCAAGATCAATGAAAAAGAAAAAGAAACAAGAATTTTCTAGAAAAGACAGATAAACACTTAAGGAAATATAGCGAAAAACTCTCATATATGCAAAAAATTGATAATAAAAACACACTGTGAAAAAAAGTAGAAGGTAAATAGGAGGATAGGAGAAGAAAGGAAGAGAGTAAAGAGAGAATGCAGAAAAATAGTGAAAGTAAACAGATCAAGGAAAAGAATCCAGATCTGAAGATAAGCAGGCAACAAAGATAAGAGGGGCAAGGTGACAACAAAAGCAAGGACAGTGGTACGACTAAATAGGTAATGATAAGCCTCATTAATAAGTAAATCAGTAACAATTAGCAGAAAATAAAGAATGAAGGGAAAAAAATTTGAGGAAATAAAAATAGCGTAAAGGAAGAACAATTATGAGAAAGAAGGTAGAGGTACAATTATAAGCTCAACAACAACCACTTAACCAGTAAAACTGAGAGAATGTTAAAACATTAGTTTTCCATATTTCGAGGAGAAATATTATTGAGAAAGAGTTTCAGTTTGGCAGGATCGTCGAAAGAACATGACCTTCCTTCATGAGTAACTTTGCAGAGGCAAGGGTGAAGACTGCCATATTGAATGTTCAAGTGTCTCATCTGGGGACGAAATGCCAACAATTCCTTAATGTGAGCATTTGTTGCATTAGAAACATCTTATGAAATAAAAATATTATGACCTGATCATGTGAGGCTTCTTTTGGATTTAAACGCTTTCAAGACATGCATGAACTCAGTAAACTCTAAAAAAAGCATTATGATGCCACGTGGTTTCTTTGAGTTATGCTGAAGACGGCCTAATAGATGAGCCCGTTGTATGTTGAGAGTTGATGAAGAATGAAGATCTAAGAGGTCTGGACCTTCAATATTTTTCGGCAGGCCATAAAGGCGAAGATTGTTCCTCCGATTGCGATTTTCCAAGTCTTTATGTGAAGTTTAAGTTATTGGATCTTTTCTTCTAGCAAAGGAATTTTAGTGGAGTTATCTTGGAGATCCCCAACACGTTGTTCAAGCTCCATTACCTTGCCGTCCATGATTATCCAGCATCTTCAATTTGTTTTAACTTTTCGTTGGTAGTAGACATAATAAGTTGACGACCGCATACTTTTTTCCAAAATAGAGTCCAGAACAGGATTTTGTGAGGTAAGAATGGGGACAGGTGGATCATTCTTATGTCTCTTTGGTTTAGCACCTGAGGCGGATGATCTAGAGAAGGTGTGAAGGCCATTCGCCATCTTGAATTGTTGAAGAGGTCGATGGGTAGTAACTAAAAGCGGGCAAATTCGACCCATACACCAAAGGAGAAGAAGGCAGGAATAGTGACCATCCAAAGATAAGTAAAAAGAGTTTGATTGAATAGAAGCACTGTAGTGAACTACTGCACTCAATGAAGAAAAATAGAGTAACTATCAATAGGCACCTAAGTATGAAGAAATACCGCCACCATAAAAAATTAGACAAATGCTATGTGAAAACATGAAAGATTCACCTTTAAGAAATCTAAAATAGAAAGTAGGCATTCAGCGCATAACAATGACCTCAAATTGTTCTTCCTCACGCATGTTCCACATGACTGCCACAAAGTGGGAAGAGTAAGCTGTTATTGAAAGGCTGCCTCCATATCTTGCAGCCCACATGAATAAATACCATAAAGAATGGAGAAGTCTTCTTTTTTTCGTTTCCACACATATAAAAAAGAGAAGAAAAAGGAGCAGCGCTCATTTGTATGTTATTGTCAACATACTGGCAGCATTGTAATATAAGAAGTAGCAGGAAAGCGGCTTTGATGATAGAAAAAACGGAACGCAAGTGCAGCGACTTAAAATGGCGGACGCCCGCGTTTCCGTGAGAAAAAGATCACTGCTGCAGCCGTTTTACAATTCACAAACAAGTGGTTCTGTTGGGTATAGATAATCTCTTTCAGGTGGGCTGATGGCAGCTCCAAAGCACACAAACAAGCAAAACTCTCTGATAGTCAAAGTTTTTATATTTTTAAAAACAGGAAAAAAGAAGCAATATAATTGGAATTACTTCATTCGACTACATTACTGACAATTACTTGGCAATTACGTGAGTAGTGAGTAGTGACTGTGGTGATTCAAGTGACAAGTGCAATATTTATTAGTGACACTTATTTACAAAAACATTTATATTACAATAAAATCACAAAATCTGGATCTGAACGCCAACCGAGCTGTCCGTGGGAAAGGCTCGTTGGCGTTCAGATCCAGATCGCCTTTGGCTACATCGCGGAGTTTGATCGCTGATGTTACTATATCAAGGGTTGACCATCGGGCTACCCTCTGGAAGAAATCACCTCCTGACCGATCCCCTTCCCCCCCCCTGTCTTGATAAAGACCCGCCGATACTACCAACTGGGGCGCAACCTGGGTCGAAACGTCGACGCTCTCACTTTTGGCCAAGTTAACTCCAGGAATATGGACACTAACCCCTTATCTTCCTTGGAACATTTACTTATATAAGACTGGCCACATAAACGATAGAAATCACATCGTTTTAAACCTCGCCCGGTCCCCTTTCTTTGTGATTTTATTGTAATATAAATGTGTTTGTAAATAAGTGTCACTAATAAATATTGCACTTGTCACTTGAATCACCACAGTCACTACTCACGTAATTGCCAAGTAATTGTCAGCAATGTAGTGGAATGAAGTAATTCCAATTATATTGCTTCTTTTTTCCTGTTTTTAAAAATATAAAAACTTTGACTATCAGAGAGTTTTGCTTGTTTGTGTGCTTTGGAGCTGCCATCAGCCCACCTGAAAGAGATTATCTATACCCAACAGAACCACTTGTTTGTGAATTACATATACCCAGGTTCTGAGGGACGCAGGGTCACCCCATTTTGTTAAAACAGCAGCCGTTTTACAGTCACAGTTTAATTAAAGCGGTTACTGAACACACCGCCTTCTCAGGAACTGAGGGCCAAAAACTCCACAATGTGAGGCAATTTTGACGAAGACGTCCCTGCATCCGAGCAGAGCTCACCTGAAGTCCGCCATCTAACTTTGGCGTCCAAGTCACGCCCCCATGGTCTAATCTCTTTTAACCCCAGAGGTTTCGATGTGCAGATGCAAATAATTTGAAGCCAAAGATCCTGATCCTCATTCACAGATTCACTTGCAAAAAGTTAGCAAACACCCAAACACATACAGGTTTGTGCATATTCACAAGCAAATTGCAAGCAGCTTCCTATCAGGGAAAATGGTTGTAGAACTATAGCTGCTAAAAAGCAAGAGCAAATTAATTTTCATATTGGAAACTATATTGGAACTGTTCCAACAATTATAAAAATGGTGTAACTAAAGTTGTTTCAATCAAATATTTCTATATTCTCTCCTCAAATTCTTTGTAAATTCCCTTGAAATCACACATTTGCCAGGAATGTCATTTTCGTGTAGCTATTGTTAGCAGCTGCTATGCTTGGCCTGCCCTTTTTTGTCTCTCTTACTGCCTTCCTAACCTGGGTCTGTGATTCCTCTGGAGGCAGCAACTCAGCCGGCCTTTCAAATGGAGACAGATATCCCCAAGCAGATAGGTTAATGCCAGTACCCACCTTTAGGGAGATTTCTGTAGGGGGTCTAAAAGACCCTCTTTCGCCCCTTCTGAGGGGCACATTCAGGGATCGTACTTGCTGTGCACTACCTCTTTGTGGACATTCAGTGCAACTAACAGCTTGTTTACCTCTGTAGCTGCGTCTATAATACGGCCTGGACCCAGAGACAAAGCTTCCTGTCATTTGCATGGGCCACACCCCCATTTATATGATGGAAAGGCCCCTTGAGATTGAGCCAGCGCTACGCATGTGCCAGCATGATCTGTGTTACAGAAGGAGAAGCAAAAGCACCAGTGACCCCTTCCTTAACTCCAAAGTGCCCTGAGATGCAGAAAGCAAGCACACACAGCCCTTGCGAGTGAGGGGCACTTTCCATAATGCAACGCAGATTCTATGTGGTGTACTTAACTTCACATTATGTACTATGTACTTTGACAATATAAGGTTATACGAGCAAACCTGCACACTAATCTAGTGCTCAGGTCTGTTTAGCCAAATCGTTTGTAGATCCCAGAGGAACAGGTTCATTCCAGAGTTGCAGCATAATCACCATGTAAATTAGTTCTATTTAGATTAATTGTATGTGAATGTATCTTAGGTGGACATCCTGCAAAACTGGAATGGATTTGCCCCTCCTGGACTCACATTGGCCACCCCTGGGGTACACGTGTGCTACATAATTCTTGTGAACAGTACAACACAGATAGAGGCGTTCTTCAAGCAAGGGGAGTACAGTATAAGCACGGACAGGTTAATTTATCCATGTACTGTTGCTTCGTCTCATGGTAGTTCTGTGTGGACCATTTACAGATAGTAAGTTAAAGATGTCCAAAATGGGCCGGATCCATTTCCCATTTAGATAAATGGAGTACATGTGAAATTCTGGAAAGGCTTCATCCCTCTTAGTCTACCGTTGGACGCCCCTCGTTCTCTAAGGATGCTCAGTCTTTTGCTATTGGTGCTCAGTGATAATATCTGATAGGCATGAATACTCGCCAAAGGACAAGAATCAAAATCATCTTACATACCCCTGTCAAAAAAAGGGATATTGCATATTAATTTCAATAAATTTCAACGTAGGCTAGATTTGAATAATCGATTTTTCAGATAAGACATTGTGTGCCTCTAAGCTAAATATTTAAGTATTAATCTCTTCGTGGGGTATCAGAGATGGCACTCTGGCAGCATCTGACTTGGATGTGTGATAACGAGAACAGCAACCTTCCTTAACCTTCAAACCCCTTTATCAATCATCCACCGACTTGCAAGAGAGAGGCAATAGCCTGGAAGACTAAGGGCATATTAAAAAGGTTTGTTTCCTTTACTACCTGCAGTTACATTAATTTCCGGGATACAGAACAATTCACTTGGAGGACAAATAGAATAAAATATTAAAGATATTTCAATTTTTAGTTAAATAATACTCCATGCCCACCAAGTAGTTGTACAGCAATTATGTTTGACCCTGTTGTCAAAATGCATTTGGCTGGGGCTTATATAGTCATAACAACAAGTACAGGCAGTCTGCCATAGGTGTTGACAACCAGATGCTAGGAGACAGACCGTCATGCCAGGATCTTCTTGGGGGAATTGTACAGTGATCTCATCCCAGTTATACAAACTATCCTAAACTGAAATGAATAAATAAAGACAGTGATTGACAAATACCTTAGCATTGGTCGACCCTTTTGAGATATGTATAGCACCAGAGAGTAAAGCACATTGTATTGTATTGTGGCATACTTATATAGCGCAACCTGTCACCACCAAGGGCATCCTGGCGCTTTGACCCGTACTCAATGAAAACAGTAGCTCAGCCTATCCTGGGAAAAAGATGAGTCTTTAAAGCCTTTCTAAAGGATAGGAGATCTCCAAGGCTTCTCAAGGATATAGGCAGAGAGTTCCAGAGTTTGGCTGCCGCTACTCTGAAAGAGCGGCCCCCCATCCTCACTCTCTGGAATCGTGGGACTACCAATAGCCTGGATGACGAAGAGCGTAAGGCTCTCGATGGACAGTACCAGGCAAACATTCGCCGCAAAGGAATGGGGCCCAGATCGTGAATAGCCCTGAACACAATACATGCTGCTTTATAGCGCACCCGAAGATGAACTGGCAGCCAATGAAGTTCTCGCAGTGCTGCCGTAGAAGAACTATGGTAAGGGCGAGAAAGGGCGAGTTTAGCAGCGATGTTTTGCACCCTTTGCAACTTGCCCAAGAGTGTTACCGGGGCCTCCAGAAGTAGTGCGTTACAATAGTCAAGTCGACTTAGGATGGTGCAACGCACTACTTCTGGTCTGGCTTGCACAGGGAGGAGAGGAAGGACCTTGCGCAGCATACGAATCAGCATCATACATGTTGACGAGATCTTATTCACATGTAGATCCAACTGCAGGTTAGGCCCAAAAGTGACGCCTAAATTGCGCGCTGATTGTGCCGCAGACACCGTCTCTGAGAAGGACGGAGGCCAGAAGTCCACAGGGAGGTCGCGAGGAATTCGATCAGTGGAGCAATGTAAAACCTCCGTCTTAGTTCCGTTGAACTGTAGCGAGTTCAGCCGGAGCCATTCCGCTGTCGCCTGCATGCACCGATGAAAGGTCTCCAGTGTGACTGCGTCCTGTCCCTCCAGAGAGAAGACCAGCTGGGTATCATCTGCATAATTAAATGCAGAGATACCGAAGGTTTTAATGAGCTGGACCAGGGGGCGGAGGTAGACATTAAAGAGTATGGGGCTGATGGCCGAGCCCTGAGGTACTCCTTGTCCCACTCTCCGTTCCTCCGAACTGAAGGGGGGTAATGAAACCCGTTGCTGACGGCAGTCCAAGTAGGAGATTAGCCAATCCCTGGCCTTGTCCCTGACCCCGCATTCCTCCAGCCTAGAAATCAGGGTGGGATGGCTGACCGTGTCGAACGCGGCCGACATGTCGAGCAGCACCAAGAATGCTGCCCGACCACTGTCGACTCGCGCCCGCAGGTTGTCTAACACGGTCACCAACACGGATTCCGTCCCATGTGCTGGGCGGAAGCCGAATTGCGTCTCATCCAACCAGCTGTTCCCTTCTAGGAAACTGGACAGAGCACGGGTGACCAGCTTTTCCATAATTTTAACCGGAAAAGGGAGCAGGGAGATTGGCCGGTAGTTAGAAAGGCAGGCAGGGTCGAGCGTAGGTTTTTTTAAAAGCGGGGATACCACTGCCTTCTTCCAGCAGCTTGGAACAGTAGCTGTCTCGAATGACTGACAGCAGATGGCGTGCAGGGGCTGGAAGAGGTCCTCTTGAAACACCCTCCAGAGTCTAGGGGGGAGAGGGTCCAAAGGCGAGCCAGAGGAAATCGTTAGGGCTAAGTCGCCGAACTCCTTCAAAGATGGAAGGGGAAAACTACTCAGCTGGGGTCGACTGGCCTCGCACGCCGGAGCTCCCAAACTGAGGGCCGACTCCAAGGAAGGAGAAAGATGACTTCTCTGCTGGGGTCGACTGGCAGCGATCTCCGGAGCTCCCAAGCAGAGAGCCTGATCCAAAGTGGGGGTAGAGGAGCCGCTCAGCTGGGGTCGACTGGCCTCGCTCGCCGGAGCTCCCAAACTGAGAGCTGGCTCCACCGGAAAAGGGAGAAGGCTACCCTGCTGAGGTCGACTGGCTACAATTGCCGGAGCTCCCAAGCAGGGAGCCGAATCAAGGGCCGCGAGGGGAGAGCAGTTCAGATGGGGTCGACTGGCCGCAGTCGCCGGAGCTCCCGAGCTGAGGGCCTGATCCAACAAAAGCAAAGGAGGGCTACTCAGCTGGGGTCGACTGGCTTCCGCCGCCGGAGCTCCCGGGCTGGAGGGCTGCTCAGCTGGTCGGGGTCGACTGGAGGGCGAGACCGGAGCTTCCTGACAGAGAGTGGTAGCCCTCTGCAGGGGTCGACTGGCCATTTCCTCCGGAGCTCCCTCCTCAGTGATAAGATTCCGTGGGTCCTGCAGACCTGCTAGGATTTTACGAATTTTTTCCTCAAAGGCATCCGCCAGAGAGTCACAAAGAGCTTGCGACGAGGGAACAGCGCTGGCCACACAGGTCTGATGAGCCAGGTCCTTGACGATTTTAAAGAGGGCCTGAGCCTTGTTTGGGGCCTGATTCAGAGTAAGTTCAAGGAAGGTCGCTTTTGCTATCTTAATTTGGGCTTTATATTTATGCATAGCAGACTTAAATGCAATTTTCTCGGAGTCTAGGTACTGCTTCCTCCATACCCTTTCCGCGCGTTTACAGTCGAGTTTGAGCTGGCGAAGTTCGCTCGTGTACCAAGGACTGGCTCGGTTCACTCTCCCTCGCGACTTCCGAAGGGGCGCTAACTTATCCAGTGAGCTAGCTATGGACTGACAGAAGAGGTTGTAACTGTCTTCAACTGTATTGCCAAGTTTGAAGTCCTTATCTAAGATGTTCGGCAATGGGACATTGTTTAAGATGCGGGACCAAGGTCTCTCTAGCTTAGCTAGAGGTACTCCAGCCTTACGCGAAGTAGGGTCCTCCGACCAAAGGGAAAACCTGATCAGAAAGTGATCCGTCCAATATTGGCACTTGATGTCCACAAATGATGCCCATTGAGGATCCGCGAACACCAGGTCCAGAATGTGGCCTTTCCGGTGCGTGGCGGCATTCACCAACTGTACTAAATTAATATCTGTACACGCTTGGCTAAGAGAGAAAAAAGCATTGTCCAGCGAACTGCCTGCCCACAGATTGAAATCACCAAGAACTAATAACCTGGAGTGGGAGCTGGCAAGTTCATAGATTAGGTCAATGAAAAGAGGAATGGAAGGTGCTAATCCCGGGGGGCGGTAACAGAGAACACCCGAGCAGCACATCGACTCCTGCTGTTTGACTGAGAAACCCATCAGTTCAAATCCCGGTACCTCTCGAATCTTTAACTGGGAGAGGGTGAGCGAGTCTCTATGGATAAATCCGATTCCCCCTCCTCGGTTAAGTGGGCGCGGTGCGTGGCTAATTTTATATCCTGTAGGGCAGGCTAAGCCCAGCTCGACCTCACAGTCCTCCCGAGTCCACGTTTCAGTAAGAAAGAGGACATCGAGCTGTTCAGACTCAATGAGGAAGGCTATTTCCGTGTGATGCTTGCAGAGAGATCTGACATTAAGCAAACCACAGATGATTGGCTTGGAAGTAGACGATCTAACCGGGTCCTGCCCAGGTCTGAGTTCGATAAGCTCACTCCGAGTGTAAGCTATGCGGTTTGAACCGGAGGGGCCAGAGGTAGCGGCCCTAAGCGCGTCCGTTGCGCGAACGGGCGCAAACGGGCTTACCTCTGGCGCACCTCCGGCGCCCCTACGGCGCCCCCGCTGCGCACCGTCGCTGCGCACTAGTCTAGCGGCCATCTTAAATGGCCGGCAGGGTGTCACGTGGGTCCTGGCAGGGCGAGTGTCTCTCCCTCACCAAGATGGCGCTAAGAGTGGAAGGACTTCTCCCCACTCCAAGATGGCGCTCACAACCGGCGCGAAGATGCTGCAGAGCCCCCGAGTCCCTTCTAGCCCACAAATGTGGGTTTGTGGCAAATTATGGTGTGGGTAAGGCTCCCTTATTTCCCCCTAAGCGGTAGAAATATTAATTAAAAGCGCGAAGCGCTCGGCGCAGTTTACATAGAACGAGGCAAGTAAGCTTTAAAATTCTACAAGCAAAGAGCTATATGCGCGCAGCGCTGGAGCAGCGTTAACACTGAGCACAAATCAATATCTGCCTAAGCGAGGTAGGAGGTCCTACTGATATTACCTCCTCCTCCAATGCGTGGGTCCTGGCAGGGCGAGTGTCTCTCCCTCACCAAGATGGCGCTAAGAGTGGAAGGACTTCTCCCCACTCCAAGATGGCGCTCACAACCGGCGCGAAGATGCTGCAGAGCCCCCGAGTCCCTTCTAGCCCACAAATGTGGGTTTGTGGCAAATTATGGTGTGGGTAAGGCTCCCTTATTTCCCCCTAAGCGGTAGAAATATTAATTAAAAGCGCGAAGCGCTCGGCGCAGTTTACATAAAACGAGGCAAGTAAGCTTTAAAATTCTACAAGCAAAGAGCTATATGCGCGCAGCGCTGGAGCAGCGTTAACACTGAGCACAAATCAATATCTGCCTAAGCGAGGTAGGAGGTCCTACTGATATTACCTCCTCCTCCAATGCGTGGGTCCTGGCAGGGCGAGTGTCTCTCCCTCACCAAGATGGCGCTAAGAGTGGAAGGACTTCTCCCCACTCCAAGATGGCGCTCACAACCGGCGCGAAGATGCTGCAGAGCCCCCGAGTCCCTTCTAGCCCACAAATGTGGGTTTGTGGCAAATTATGGTGTGGGTAAGGCTCCCTTATTTCCCCCTAAGCGGTAGAAATATTAATTAAAAGCGCGAAGCGCTCGGCGCAGTTTACATAAAACGAGGCAAGTAAGCTTTAAAATTCTACAAGCAAAGAGCTATATGCGCGCAGCGCTGGAGCAGCGTTAACACTGAGCACAAATCAATATCAGACAATATCAGACATTGCAGACAGCAGTGTCTGATCATCACCAGTTTGCAAATGACATGCAGATGTGTATCTTATTCTGCTTAATTGACTGTATGCATCCCAGCCCCATCTATTATCCAAAGAAGCAAACCACAGGATTATTTTAAGATGAGTAAAATGTTCAATTACTGCATTAGCATATTGTGCATATTTGGCGCAAAGCCATCTTATGGGGTGCCCTGGCCCTATTGACAGCGCACTAGCATTTATTTTTACCCAACTCAATGGTACTCATTTTATTGAGTCAAAGGTTGAGTGTACCTTTCAGGATTCGAACCTGTGGCCCTGGAACCAGGCACAGATCTTTCAAGGGGATACTTTAATTCGTCCAGTGAACCACTAGACGCAGATCATGGAATGGGGCGCATCAGTGCAGAGAAACCTAAATCAGTTGAGCCAATACCTAAACAAGAAACCCAAAACCCAAAACCCAAAACTCAGTTTGCAGTAATGTAGATGAAGAAAGCAAGAGTCATTTTGGATCACTGTTCATAGTAGAAATAAAAATGAGTTTGGACAAATGATGATAGAAATGAAAATCTGTGAAGATAATTGCTGATTGACGAAGCCAAGATCAGCTTAGATCAACATTGATGAATGGAACACAAATCCGGTTAAGTCACTGCTGATAACAGACAGTACATGTGTGAAAACAGAAACAGTATCACTCTCTCACCAACCAATTGAATGCCCCCACAGATGTTATGAATCTTTCAAATGGATCGGGTAAGGAATGGTTATGTTATATTATGTTATCTGTAGTTGTGTAGCGCTCTATCACCCATGAGGTGTGAGGCCCTGGAGTGGGGAACTGACTAACACGAAGAGCCATGTCTTCAATTCCTTCGTGCTGTACAGAATAGAGAAGAAGGCTCTAATGTGTGGTGGGAGGTCCTTCCATGCTTCAGAAGCTTCTACTTTTGAAAATGCAAGGAATGCAACTGAGAGAGCGCAAAACCGAGTTAGAAATTGTAGGGGCGCATCATATTCACGAGTAGTCAGCACCCACATATATAGAGGACTTACTAATTGTGTTCAAATGTAATGTAAGGCTGAGAACTAATGTAGTTGGTATTAGAAGAGCTAATGTAATGTGCTTTAAAAATCAGTAATGCTGTTTTAACATAGAGATGTCGTTTGCTGTGGAGTATTTCACTAATAAGAAATGCGTTTAATAAACCACCGTTTTGCCTTTAGATTTGCTTTGGTAAACTCACTGTTGTAACGTTTAAATGTGATTGAATGGCTTAGGTAGAGAATTGTATTTTGCATTAAAGATTGATGTTAAAGAACGTAAATGTATTGCTTGTGTTAGGATGTTGGTGCACATAAACATGCAAGAGGCCCATTTCATGGAAAACGTGCAGGCCTGATTTGAAATGCCTTGCTTAGCATTAAATTGTAGAAATGTTTTTTGGGAGAAAGCAGCTTCAGCTAAAGTCAGTTGCAACATTTAGAATTTGTCAGCCGATTCACATGCGTTCCTTTGCAGGTGCAGGACAAAGTAGATAGTGGAGTAGAAGGGCCCATTGTGTATGAGAGTTAGGATGCTAGGCTCAGACGTGGAGGAGTAACCGAGGAATTCAAGGAAGCAACTTGAAGCGAAGAAGAGCCTGGGACCCAAGGACGTTTTAACAGACAAGGATGGAGAGGTGCCATAATGGAAAAATCTGAAAACCAACACCTTCTAGAGGGGCGTACCTGAAGGCGTGTCGTTCGCATTGTGGGGTTTTGTATTAGGGACAGCACCCCGAGGGTGGAGGTAGAGCAGATGGGCTGAGCAGTCAGAGAGAGCAGTTGATCAGGCAGAGAGCTTAGCTATGACTGAGTAGTCTGAGGATTGAGATTGAAGGAAAGTGAGCGAACTCCTTAAGAGTCACCGCTGATGACATCTTTTTCTGAATGGGATATTGTTAAGTAGGGATGTCATCTAGATTAGTGTAGGGACAGACTAACCTGAATTTTATTCCTTTTTATAAATGCTTACTAAAACTCATGTTATAGCAATTCTTGTTAGCCTGATGATTCTTGAATTGGTTCTTGTATTATTTCTGAGTCGTTTGAGATTCTTCCGTAGGATAATGTTTGTACTAGTGCCTGTTTATCTTCTGAAGCTTTTGCTGAGATGTTTATACATCCAGTTGTTTTTGGCTTTGTAATACATTTTTGAACTTAGTTCCTAGTCAGTGGTTCTTTGGGGGTACAAGGGGAATTTGTTGAAGTTGACTAATCATTGTTTATCCAGATTTCCTAATTCACTCTATGACAGTTAAAAAGGTCTAGTCGACCGGTGTCCGGGATTCTGGAGAATGGTAAGCAGACTCTAGAAGTAAAATCCCACCCTTTCACATGGTTTGAAGAGTCCGACTGAGTGGAGGTGACTGGAAGGTTGATGGAAGTGAATGTGCTGAGATAGGCTGGGCCTGTTTTGTGAAGTGCTTTGTAACTTTATTTATGTATTTATTTATGCGATTTGTAAAGTGTGCAAATACCCGTAGGTGTCTCGGCGCTGAGGACAACGAGCATACACCAGACAACAGAATAGTTTTTTGATTAAACAGCCATGTTTTTGTCATTTTTCTGAAAGCAAGTAAGGTTGGCTACCTTTGATATGCATTGGTAAGGAATTCCAAAGTTTCGCTGTGGCAACAATGAATCCCCTGTCACCCCATGATGCTGTTTTAGTGCGAGGGACTTTTAGCAAGTTTGCTGTGGAAGAGCGTAAGGCCCGATTTGGGATGTAAACATCTTGGGCCTCATTTAGAAACAATGGTCCAGAGTTACGTGAATCTTTGTATGCAATACAAATAGTTTTAAACTTAATACGATTCTTTACAGGGAGCCAGTGATACTGTTGAAGTATATGTGAGATGGATTTGTATTTGGGAGTTCCTGATAACATTCTGGCTGCTAAGTTTTGAACCACTTGGAGTTTATGGTGGACTTTGCTCTGAGCATTAATAACGAGACCATTGTAATAGTCAATGGTAGACATAACTAAGGTGCTTACTTTGGTTGAGGAGTTTGAACTCTTGTGTATACCTCAGGTGTGCTGTGATATGAGACTGGCATGGAAGTTTGAGGAGGAGTCTGGCTTCTGCTGTCTGTTTGATCTGCAGGCTTTGTGTGAGATGGTTGCTGATCCCTGCATAGAGAGAGTTCCCCTAGTCCAGACTGCTGATGATGAGGGCCTCGGGACTGGCTTTTTGTTATTGTTTGGTAGTCACTTGTGAATCTTTCTCAGCATCCTCAGAGAGTGGAAGCAGGACACCGTGACAGCATTGGGCATACATTTCTATTATGTTATTGACAATGAGCCTAAGGTTTCTTGCATGTAGGTCTGTAGGCCACCCGGTGGAGTCCCACGGTGATGCATCTTTTCAGAAAATAATCACTTTTGTCTTGTGGGTGTTTAGCTTGAGACAGTTGAACTTTATCCAGGTGGCCACTTTGAGCATGCAGGCAGTAAATGTATTTCTTGTGTTGGGGGTTTGTTCAAGAGGGATAGTATCATTTCTGTGTCATCAGGGTAGGAGAGGATGGTAATGTCCATGATGTGGATGATGTCGGCCTATGGAGTCATGCAGATGTTGAAGAGGGTGATGTTGAATGAGGTGCCTTGAGGTGCTCCGCAGATGAGTTCCAGGGTTTCAGAACAGTAAGGCAGTAGGTTGACTGTTTGAGTTCTACAGGTGAAGAATGTATAGATCTATTGGAGGGCAGGTCTCTAAATGCCGACCTTGTACAGTCTTCTTAGCAGAAGGGGGTGGAAGCCCATATCAAATACCACAGAGTGGTCCAGTAGGGTGAGGGCCACAGTTTTTCCTCTTTCTAGGCTCATACACATGGCATCTGTTGCTTTAATGGGAGTGGTCTCTGTGCTGTGATTGGGTCTGATTCCTGTCTGCATGGTATCAAGGATCCGGTGGTTGATGAGATGTTTGTGGAGGAGTGTGTAGATTGCTTTCGCAGGACCTTTCCTTGGCAGGAGTGAGATAGGTAGTTCGCAAGCTAGGCCGGGTCTGCTGAGGGCTTCTTCAGCAGGGTATCGACAGCTGCACGCTTCCAGGCTTCCAGATATGTGTCTGTGTCGATAGAGGTATTGACAATGTGGGCGAGAAGTTTGCTGATGGGGTCAGTCCTTTGTTGAAATTGTGGTTAGGGCAAGGATTTGACGGGGCCTTGGAGTGGGTGAGCTTCATGATTGTGGTGGTTTCATCTGTGGTGATGGTGTTTCATATGGTCATAGTGCGTACTATGTCTGAGATTTTCAGACTTGCAGCAAAGTTGCTGGGGTCAGGCTGAGGGTCAAAGTCATCATATATGGCTGTGATTTAGTTGTTCCAGACATGCTGGTGGTAGCGTGTCAAGGCAGATTTGAAGAAATCCTTGTCCATTGCTTCCAGGCTCGTTGTACACCTGTGCTCCAGTTGTTTGCAGAGCAGCTTGGTCATCCTTTGTTCATCAGTGTATCAGTTGGCCTGAGTTCATGTTCTTGCTGTTTGGCTTTGTTTACGAGGGGCAAGGGTGTTGGCGCAGTCGGTGATCCTACCAAATTCTTAATGTCCAACTCTAGGTTGCAAGTTTGCTTGGGTTGGTTCTTGGAAAGGGCAGAGGCCCAATCCTTCTTGACTAAATTCTTTTAGCTGCAGCAGGCCAGGCATGTGGTGGTTGGTTTTCTGTGGTATGTGATGTTCATGGTGAAGCTGACGAGAACATCTTCAGTCCAGGCAATGGGGCTGATTTGTTGATTATGATGTTAGAACGTGGAAAAGACAGTCCCCAGAATGTGTCTGGTGGCATGGGTGTCCTCAGTATTGTGTTGGGCGAGTCTAAGGATTCCAAAGCTTTCGAGAAGTGCAACTGAACTGGAGTTGGTGAGGTCCCCTTAGTGAAAGTTGAAGTCTCCTAGAAGAAAGATGCTGGAGTTGTCGACTTGTGGGGCAACACAGTCTGAAATCATGCTTGTGAAACTGGCACTGGGTCTGATGGTCTGTAGGCCAGGGTGCTGCACTTAGTAAGGTTGGCTGTGATTTGCAGCTTGAAGGAGAGGTTCTCCGTGTAGTTGATTTCGGTGTCGGTGGTGCAGCTGATGGAATTCTTGAAGACAATGGTGAGTTCTCCTCCAGGTCTGTGTTGACGATCTTGTCTGACAATCTTCTATCCGAGGGTGGTAGTGGTGATATCTAGTGCCGATGCTGGAATTAGCCATGTTTCCATTAGGTGGAGGAGGTTCGGTTCGGGCCACTGTTTTCCAGCAGGTGCCATATCTCTGCGACTTGTTTGCTGAGTAAGTAGGTGCTTATGTCCATAAAAAACAAGTAGTCCAGAAGACTATGACAGGACAATGATCCACCCAACCTAGGATCGATGTACAATTCAAGTGAATCCTCTCAACAAGACTTGTTTTTTTCTTAAACCACCTTTAGTCAAGGTGGCCATGCACAATATTTATTTACCACTTGGTACTCCCGGGTGAAAAGAAAATTATTTAAATCTGCTGGCAAAAGCGAGAGAACAATATTGGTTTGGTAACCTTTAAATTACTAGCACAGTTGTCTGCTTCCATAACATGCCACATCCTCGACTACTGCAATTATGACTCGGTGGAGATACACTCAGACTAAGCATATTTACCGGAAAGTAATAAGCACATCTGCATGCTTTATGTAACCATGGAATTTGCCAGAAGGCCCTGTCTCCCTAACACCGACAGACAAATATGTCATCATTCCTTTATACATTCCTCACAATTAAGGATAGGAAAGATTTCAGCAAAGTTTTAAAGCATTTGTCTCTTTCTGAGCTGCAGTTAAGATGTAATATACATGCCTAACACAGACCATAAGGTGAAGTGTATAGAGGTTTACAAGAAAACCCCCCTGTTAGCTTTAGTGCCAGTCCTCGGTGCAGTGTTTTGGTCTGTTAGGGTTGATGGAGCAAGGTGGCAAATACAACATTTTGGGCCAGATGTAGGAGAGGAAATACCGGTTGGTAATGGCCGAATTCGGCCGTTACCGACCGGTATTTAGAAATCGACATGTAGGGGCCAGTATTTTACAGAATCGGTAAATTTACCTATTCGGTAAATTTACCGATTCTGTAAAATACCGAATCGGTAATTTTACCGATTCGGTAATTCCACATGTAGGTGCCACTCCTGAGAGTGCCACAGGCCCTTTAGAGTTGGTATTTTACCACCCAATCCTATTGGGTGGTAAAATACCGAATGCAGGTGTGCATGCACATCTGTGCATGCACACCTGTGCCATGTGGCACACAGACATGCCCTTAGGGCATGTCTGTGTGCCACATGGCACACATGCCTGTATTTGGGGTGCTAGAGGGTGTCAAAGTGACCCCCACTGCACCCTTGCAGGATTCGGTATTTACCGATTCGCTAAATACCGAATCGGTATTGCCCATTGATTCCTATAGGCTTCAAGGCCCATAGGAATCAATGGGCAATACCGATTCGGTATTTACTGAATCGGTAAATACCGAATGTTACCGATTCGGTAATTGAAAATTAAATTTTACCTACATCTCCCACCTTCTATTTTACCGATTCATAAATACCAAATCAGTAAAATTCGGTATTTATGAATCGGTAAAATAGAATAACCTACATCTGGCCCTTTGTGTACCCCTCTTGAAGTCAATGTCCCATAACACTAATGATTACTAATTGCATGTTTTGAGAAAAATAATCAACCATAGAGTAAGATGCACACATTATTTTATTTTTTACACACGGGAATACTAATTTTGCTTGCATGTTGCAATAAACCTAGCTAATGTGTAATGTTATTGTATTGTGAACTAATGTGCTGTTTGGTTATAAACAAACACTATTTAAATGTGCTTTTTGTACATGTATTGTGAAAAGAGAAGGTCGATTATGTAAGTATAAATGCATTTGTGTGGTTTATTTACTAGGTAACAACTAATGGGAAACATTAGTATGGTGGGAGGTAAACAGAATGGGTTTCAATTCAATAACTAACATGAATTTGTGTTTGTTTCTATGATAGTTCCAAAAAGTGGCCTCTGAGGCCTAAACAAAATGGACATGTGGGTAAACTGTGAGCAAGAGCTGAAAAGCGCAGGCGCGCTAAAACCTGAAAGTCAGAGTGAACTGCTTGTGTCCGAGAAAAGTTCAAGGCTGAATGTGGCCCGGAACCTAGGATGGGTGCCAAGCATGGACGATATAATGCTCAAGAGCCTGGGAAAGAGGATGGATGTTGCTAGTCGCGGATGCGCCTAGGCCGCAAACTGAACATAACAAAGACCCTTTATTTTTCCGCTGACACGCAGAAAAAAGTGTGTCGTGATGGTGAGATGATGCTCACCCACCCCAAAACTGTCCAATGAGAATTTGAATAAGGACTGACAAGTTACTTTTAGATAGATTAGGTTAGGAGAATTAAGGTATAAAACCCCCTGGATTTGACTAGAAGGGGTCGCTTTTCAATTTCTATCGGAGATGCTGCCCGTTTGCTGACCGATCCCTGGATGTAAGACTCTGTTCTATTTTACTTTGTTTGCTTTGCAGGACTACAAGGATAAGATGAGGGTGTTAGACAGGGAGAGAATGAAGTTGGAACTATCTGTTCTTTGCTAAACTTTACTGAAATCTAAACTAAAGCGATTTTTCTTGAGCTCTGAATAAAATGATCATTATTGAAATAACGTTTGAGATTTAATTAAATAAAGATTTGACTAATGCAAAAATGTCAGACATAATAAAGTTTTGCTTTTAATAAAATTGGGAAATGGAATTTTAAAAGCTGATCTTGTGATTTTCCTACGCCTAATTTTTCTTTCTAGCAGATCCATTGCCATTATGGTGGTGTGTCTGAATAATCCAATGTTTAATAAACTATGGTAACATTTTTGTTTTAAACTGCAGGTGTAAATAATAAATAGTTAAATAGGTTTAGACGCTCCACCAAATGTTACAGCATTTCTCCATTGTGATTCACCAAAAGCCTTGAAGCCAAGTGTAAGTGAATAGAGTGAATGTGCAGTGTTATGGGCCCAACTGGTGCATGTTTTGTGTGTTTGAAGGTTTCAGGGAAATGCTGAATGATGATTAGAAATAATTTTTGGAGCCACGCTGTAGCAGTTATATCTTGGTAGTAGAGTAGTGGTTGCAAAGGAAAATAGCTAGGGTTATGTATAAAGTGCTATATACAATTTGATGTATAAGATTTATAACTAACATCTGTTGAGTTTGTATTACGTTATATGTAGTTTTGAAAAGGCTTCCAAGTGTTGGGTGAAGCCAGTGCCTCTGTCTGCAGGCAGAGAAAGTGTGGCAAGGTAAAGTCGCACAGTAAATTAGTCTGTTTCAAAAAAGGAGTATTGTCAAATACTGCGGTGGTATCGACGTATATCACTGTTTAGGGACTTTAGGTGTGAAAGGATGAATGTATATTGAGGACAGTCTATGAAATTTCAACCTTCAAGCATAGGGATCATTCAGTGAATCCTGATTAAAACTTACTGCTGGGAGAGTATTAGGTCTTAACCCAAGCTTGATTGAAGGGTAAAATGAGTGGCGTCTCACTTTTGCTAACAATAGAGGAATTCTGTGGTGGGTTAGATGGACGCGCTGCCTACTGGTAAAACAGGGTTCATGTATATATGAGTAGGGTTTTCTGTATGAACGTGTGTAAATGTAATTGCAATACGCGTTCAAGTGAAACTCTGGGATTGTCTCTAAGGAGGTGAAAAAGATCTCTGTATGTGCTTTCCTAGAGAAATGAGATCGTTATTGCCTGACAGAAGGCGAACAATTGCTCCCGACATTGGATGGTGTTGGGAGCCGAAACTGCTTTAGAATACGTCAAAAAACTAATTGCACAGATCGCTGATCTAAAAAAAGAAATCTTGGATGATAAGGCCTTAACCAATGCCAAGGAGGCCCTAGAAAGGGCAGAGAAATCCACAGCAGAATTCAACACAGTAACTCTAAATAAAAAATTGGAAAAACTAGCCAAGGACATCAAAGCGTACAATAAAAAACAAACTTATCCGTACATCAGTTACGATTACTACGTCCAAGACGCCCAAGGATATTTCACAAATCGGAATCGCCAAACAGCTAGAAGATTTGCCACCTTCTCCAACTCCTCCTTTGGAAGCAGCCCTGAAAGTGAATCTGACAACACCAACCCAATCCCAAGAGGCCAACAACAAGGGAACCACTACCAACAACAAGAACCGGTGTTCCCACCAGGATCAAATTACCCCACTGGGGCCCAATACCAAGGTCCATCCTCATCGGCTTTTTTAGGAGATCCCTCCTGGAACAGCAGAGACCCGAACTGGCGTCGACCAACCCGATGGAACCAGGGAGCAAACAACCGCAAAGGAAATACGAGAGTACGCTTCAACCCTCAACCTCGTCAGAACCACGGCGAGATCAACACCAGACAGAAAACATACAGATGGTAGACGAGATTCATACCATGTCTCTCTCGGAAGCACATGAAATGGCAGAATCAGAAAGCGAACAATCGTTCCAAAGCCCATCTACATCCATCCAAGAGCAACACCAGACAGAAAACCTACAGATGGTAGAAAATACTTCCATAACTTCTCCCACAGAAACACTTGAACAAACCCCCAACTTGACAGAAAATGCCCAGAGGATGGAAGGGATTCCCTCCACGTCTGCCACTGAAATACAGACAATTAACCAACATACCGACAAGAAAAACCCGATCATCAACATCTCAGACCACATGCTGACCAAAGCAGAACAAGATATACTATCAAAGGGACTATCATTTGTACCCACTACTCCACCTAATACCTTCAATGTAAAACTTGAATTGCAACAATTTTTTCGGAAGATCCGATTAAAATATTTCTTCCATCAGAAAAAGGATGAATACATCAGAAAACCAGCAGCAACCAATTTTCGTCCTGTATCCACATTCAATCCAGCAAACCACCTTATGAACGAAAGGATTTTAGCCTACGAAAAAATTGTGATGTCAGAGGTCATGAATGCACTAAAGGAACCCAAATACATCAAACACAACATCACAAAAGAAGAGAGACAAGCTCTTGTGACACTCAAAACTAACCAAACCATTGTAATAAAAATAGCGGATAAAGGGGGAGCTGTAGTAATACATATCTGAAATCCTGAGACAACTGAACTGTGAAGATAGCTACACCAAAATACCAGGTGACCCCACAAAAGAGATTGGTAAACTTATAAAGAATCTGACTACACAAGGGCTAGAATACGGCTTCCTTACTGATCCAGAGTCACGTTTTCTGAACAAACCACACCAGAGAATTCCAACAATCTACACAATTCCCAAAATCCACAAAGACTTGACCAACCCACCGGGAAGACCCATCGTATCTGGATGTGGCTCAATACTTGAACCCATAAATCAATACCTAGACAACTTTCTTCAACCGTTTGTTCTAAAAACCAAGTCATATCTCAGAGACACCATGCACACGATCCAAATATTCGAGAACCATCCTTTCAACAAAGAAGAACAATTATTTGTCACTCTAGACATTTGTTCCCTATATACAAGCATCCCACAAAATGAAGCAATTGAAATAGTGAACAAAATACTGAATACCAGAGAAGCTCCGCATTGGGTACCCACAGAATTTCTAATACAGCTACTACAAATAGCAATGACCAAGAACTACTTCATGTTCCAAAATCAATTTTATATCCAATGTAAGGCGGTAGCTATGGGCGCGGGCTTTGCCCCTAGCTTAGCGAACCTCTACATGGACGATTTCGAATGGAAGCATATCTACTCTGAAGATAACCCATACTCCAACTGCATCACTAAATGGAACAGATATATAGATTACATCATTATGATCTGGAATGGCACTGAGGAACATCTAAACACTTTCTTGCTTTGGCTCAATGACCGGTCTACAGACATCAAATTCACAATGGCATGCAACAGAGACGCGCTGCCTTTCCTAGACCTTACATTCGAGGTGGAAGATGACAAAATTGTAATGAATCTCTATAAAAAACCAACTGATCGCAATACTTTGCTACAATATAATTCCCACCACCCAAGAAATCTTCGCGACAATCTACCATATGGACAATTTTTACGTATTTGTAGAAACTGCACCAAACGATGTGATTATTTCAAAGAAACAGACATTTTGCTCATGAAACTAAGAGACAGAGGATATCCCAAAGGCCTACTCAATAGAGCACGCAAGAGGGCTTGGTATCGACCCAGAGAAACACTATTAGAAGTGGTGGAAAAGCCTGATACAACTGAAAGATTGATCTGTGTAACAACCTTCAATAACAGGAGCCATAAGATCAACAAAATAATCAAGAAATATTGGAATCTAGTAGGGCCAGAGATTGGAATAGAGGAAACCCCTATGTGTACTTTCAAAAGGGCCAAAAACATTAAGGATCATGTGGTTTCCTCTTTCTTGGATACTCCAAACAATACAAACATCAGGAGCCAACTAGGAATGCCACCAATTACAGGACACCGTAGATGTGGAGCATGCAAAGCATGCAAATACACCAAGACTGTTAATTCTTTCACCAACAGAAATAAGACATACACAATGACCAACTTCACAAACTGTAACAGCCAAAACCGTATCTATGTCATCAAATGCCCCTGTCAACTGTTATATGTAGGCCAAACCACCCAACGAGTAAAAAACAGGATCCTCCAACACCAAAGTAGAATCCGGTGTAAAGTCCATGGTGCCCCGCTAGTAGAACACTACAACATGTCCAACCACTCACATGAACAGCTGGAATGGTGGGTTTTGGAAAAAATTGAACTACACCAGAGAGGAGGAGACATGGCCTCCATTTTGAACTACAAAGAGTGCCTCTGGATCCATAACCTAGACTCTGTAACACAGGGTTTGAATAGCCAGGAAGAAACTTGTTTACAAATGAGCAGACTCTAACAAACACTTGTTATGTAACCCAGTTTAGGCATTGCACGATAATTTACTAAATGTGTGTAAACATACATTCTTTTTAAACAGTGTAATCATGGGATGTCTTGTTGATCCAATACAGACTGTATTTCTGAACTTGTATGTTGGTACCCACACGCTAGAACTTCCAGTTCCAACAGTCCAAGTCTCAAATTACATAGTCCCATTAAAAGTCCTGTTTAAAATCGAGCCATTTCCACCAAACCAGTAGTTTTACCTCGGCCAGTACGGGTTTTCCAATTAGTCCTGTCATATGAACATGTCCTCCGGGCTTTGTATAACCCCCTACACGTCACACATGACGTGTTCCCCAGACGTGCACGCCACGCTGACGCAATTGGCTTTCAACAGGTAATTCTGTACAATCCCCTACACGTCACACATGATGTGTTCCCCAGACGTGCACGCCACGCTTACGCAATTGGCTTTTAACAGGTAATCAGACACGATCTCCACCCAATGACTCGAGAACGGGAGAGAGATACAGGCGTCTGCTGTGATGCTCCTCAAGTAAGTGCTCAACAAACCACAAGGCTGGTACAGTGCGGTCACCATAAGTGACATGGCTACCGGTAGGGTACATGGCGCACCCCTCCTTTTGTTACACCACTCATTCCTACCCATGCTGATAGGAAGTTGACTAATTAAGGCATGTTCATTGTTTAGGTGATCGCGGCTGCGGCACTTCAAACCTGAATTCGTCACCGGACGGTGATAAATTCTTTTACGAAGGTATGTGAACTGATAACTCATATGTCCACCCCCCCCCCCGTTTCCCTTGTTTTAAATAATGTGTAGTGTTGGTATTGATTGATATTAATAATCTACAGATACCACGCTTCGATAAAAGAGAGAACAATCATCCCACAGAGGTTATGAATAAGACACCTCAGTCTCCTATTTTAAGGTGAGCGAGCCCCACCGTGCTTCTCCAACTTTTGGATGAGTCATGCACACACCCATCACTAAAACAGGCACCTTTTATCTAATTTTAGGTTGTCCCCCTCTTTGTCCTGATGAAGACCCGAAACGGTTGCTAATAAACAGGCACCATACCGCTGGGTCGAAACGTCGACGCTAATCCACCAATTGGTCCTCACTACATCTCAACAGAAAAATATGATTTACAATACTGTTTGAGTAAATTGAAGTTATTGCTGGACCAGTGTATCTAATTGCATTCTTCACGAAACTGTATCACTATAACAGTCACCATTAGTCACAGATCACGTTTATTCACTGCAGCACTTATTTATTGTCATTATATTTTCAATGTATATGGAGAACCGATTTTTAAATATCTAAAAAAGTACAAATGTTTTGCAAAGTGATTGAATAATTACAACTTTATGGACAAGAAAAATAACATTTGGTGTGTGCATTTTCTTTAAAGTATCTCTATGTTTTTCATGGAAAAAGTACATATGAGAAAATTGTGAGCCAAGTAATTGTTTAAATCAAAGAGATTGAGTACAATCCGACAGAACTACTTTTTGCATATGACAGAAGGGTAAGGCCAGTAGTGTTGCTTTATCGGCGAGTCTAAAATTTCTGATGAGATAAGCCTCGTCTACTCCGGTTACAGAATACTTGTGTGATTGAAAATTCTATCACTTTATTAGCGAAACAGATTAGTGGAATTATTTTGTGTAAGTTACTAACTGATTTTGTAAAATATCTTGTAAATACGGCTTTCTGAAAAAAACCTGTAAAGAAGGGGTCAGTCTGCGCAGCAGAAGCCGAAGCGCTGGTGACGTTAAAAGTGTCGCGCTAGGATTGGTCCGCGTGAACAAGACAGAGTAGGAGCTGATTGGTTCATCATGGAAAGCAGCAGAAGCTATTGGTTAAGCACTATAGTGACACATCGTGTTCTTACTGGTGCATTAGTGCAAACCGCGGTGTGATGGGTTGGTGTTACGGAATCAGCAACAGAATAGTACGCGATCTTTTGAGAGAAGGGAAAGTTTACCGAAAATGTCATATTACTATTATGACGATGACAAGAAGAAACCTTCATGGTTTAAAAAATTAAAAACGTGTTTGCATGAGACAAGGAGGTAGTTACAAGAGAGGGAAAGATACTTCCTTCACCGAAAACACCTGCTTCTTACATGTTGAGGAAATATGGATATCATACGTGTGTTTGGTTGGATAATTGGATACAGTATACCAAGGATGATGTTGTGTTAGCCTTTCCGGAAGGTGGATCATTTGATGTGGCAATTTTGAGAAATTTGAGAGACAAAATGATGAAACTTGAACCAAGACCTAGACCAACTCAGTTTGAAGCATTGGTTGAATGGGAAGATGAAATGCATCAAATGGAAAGTGAGAGGTTGAGCAGGCATCTTAGACCAAGAGGTAAAGGTAGAGATTTGTTGGGAGAGACACATGAGACTAGAATGCGAAGATGGAGAGATAGCAATATGCGCGATGGCATGTATCCGGTAAGATTTGTAGAAGAATATGAGGGACGGAAAAGTGCAAAGAAGAAGAAGAATATTGATTTAGGAAATCAAAGCTATGGTAAAAGTGAATCAGAGGATTCTGTGTTAGAGGAAATATTAAATAGAAGACTGCCACCATATCAACCAAGTTCTTTACGAACTACCCCGAATGCCCCAATGATAGAAGAAAAAGTTAATGAAACATCAGGACAGCCATCAGATTTCAGAGATTTCCCTGAAAGAATAGAAACAAGATATGTCCCGAGTACACCAATAGGAGAAGCTAGAATTGTAGGCACTCCTGTACAAAGCAATGATTCACACAGGATTGCTTTAAGCCCGGAAAGACGAAACAATGAGCAGCCAAGTAAGTCTGAATATGAGCGTTCTACACATGATTTGATTCAGAATCTTACTAAAAATATGGAAGCTGTAACTGTCCCAGTAACGATAGGACCTATAATACCAGTATTTGATGATCAGAAAATAATAGAGCCGAGATTAACAATTCCATTACAATAAAGCCTGCAGAGAGCAAAAGAAAGTACTTATACAGATTTATCAGAAATAAGGCAGAATACAAGTGTAAATCCACCAGAATTAGCTTATAATAAAAATTTGACATGCGAATTCCCGACAGGAGCAGAATCTGATACTGCAACTCCAGAGAGAAGTACAGACAAAATAGACTTAACGCAAACGCCTAGAGATCCCTCAGATAGGGAATTGAGTGAATGGATTAAAGCGCTGAAATTAAAAGAGCAGGAGTCAAAAGTGTGATATGGCAAAATTAAAAGTAGATATGGAAGAATTAATAGTTGGAACGATTGGGACAGATAGATTAAAAAAGTACCAGGATGATGAGCTCATGTTTTTATGTACAAGCATAACATGGAGAGCAAAGACAATGTATGATCAATTGGAAGAAGTAGCAAGTGAATATGGAATAGAGTTTGCAAAAATAAAATCATTGCAGAAAATATATCGAGTGAATTTTGCGGAAAGAGACATTGAAAACATGAATACTGCAGGAAGATTAATCCAGATAAAAGATTTAATTGTGTTGTTGCGAAAATGGGGTGATGTAGGTAAATGGCGAGTCAAGTGGGCAAAGAAGAAACAGGAGGATAGTGATAAATCAACATTAGCTTTTCCGGTTAGAGAGAAAGAAACAGTGGTAACTGAATTCCCTATGACAGAAGTTCCTGGAAGAGGATATGTACATATTCCTTGGAGCAGACAAGATATATTGTCATTTACAAATGATTTCCCCAGATTAAGAGAAAAACCAGTAGAATGATATCGACAAGTTGACAGATTTGTAAAGGTGTCAAAGGTGTTGTGGATTGATTTGGAAGGATTATTTGACATAGTGGTACGCGCAGATTTATGGACAGAATGTAAAATATCTGTGGATTGGCCAAGAGAAGAGTATCCTAGAGATGGGAAAACAGGAGCTCCATCACCAGATGTGATGAGGAAATATGAACAAGTGATAGTGTGGTTGAAAAATAAAATACTTCCAAAAGAAACTGATTGGGTAAAGATAGATAGGACTACCCAAGAGCCGAAAGAAACTAAAGGTTGCTATTAGTTTTTAAACAGTATAGTGGTTATGATGAGGAATTAAGTGAGAAAGATATGAGCCATTTGGTATATAGATTTATATATGGATTGAGACCAGAAATTTCAGACATGATTAGACATAGCATGATGGATTGGCAGTCGAGTTCAGTAGATAAGGTATTGAGACAAGCAAAATATTGTAGTGAGGAGATTGATGCAAAACAAAAGAAATTAAAAGAGAAAGCCATGTGGGCACAAGTGAAAGTAGCAAAACACCAAGGAGCGCAAATGGAGAACAAGAATACAGGGGATCAAAGTGGGTTTAAAGGCAAACCCAAATTAGTAGGGAACATTGAGGAAATGAAAAAGAAAATGCCATGTTTTAACTGCGGCAAGTTAGGGCATTGGAAATGAGAGTGTAAATGTCCGCCTATAGTTAATGGGGAACATACATCATTGAATCCACAGGTGCAGTTTGAGGTAAATCAGCAGCAGTCACAGCAACAGCAGATAGCAAATCAGCAAACTCAGGTGCCACAACCATCACTGCAAAATAGTGGAAATCAGCAGAAATACAGTGCAGAGACAGGATTCAGCGAAGGTAAGAAGGTAAAAAGAACGCAAAGAGTAAATGTGTGTCCGCAATATTGGTTGCAAGAAGAGAATGGCAGTGAGCCGGATGAAAGTTTATGACGGTGCCTGAGGGAGGAAGAAGAGTGTATGCTTGGAGCCACTCTTGAGGTAGATCAGTCAGGTCCATTTGTGAGCGGAAAGGTGAATGATGTGGAAATAACTTTCCTAGTGGACACTGGTGCTACCCGTTCTACTGTTAGATCAGTGGAAATTCAAAATCTTCCTCTCTCGGGTGAGACAATCCAGGTTGTAGGTGTAGCAAATACACAAATAAATACTCCTTTGACAAAAGCAGTTGAAATAGAGATAGGGACGTACAAAGATATGCATCGGTTTGTGGTGTGCGACAGAGGTCCTGTTAATTTACTAGGTAGGGATATATCATGTAAGATGAATTGTGCCATATATTGTTCACCAGATGGTATAGAATTGCAGACTCCAGATGAAGATAGTTTGTATAAATTGACAATGCTCATGATTGAGGCAGAACAAAATAAACTGTTTCCTGTTTTTAATAAAGAGAAAATTCCTGTTGAACTGAAAGAAGCAGTGAAAGAATGCGTGTGGGATTTCACTGGAAAAGATATAGGTCTGATGAAAGGGGTTGATCCTGTGAAAGTGACCATAAAAGAAGGTGTAAGTTACCCAAATATACCTCAATATAAAATGATTGCAGAAGTAATTGAAGGAATTACTCCAGTAATTGACAAAATGATTGAGCAAGGAATTTTAAGAGAAATTGAGAGCAGTCCATGTAATTCACCGATTATGGGACTGAAAAACCCAAACGGAACATTTAGAATTGTGCAGGATTTGATAAAAGTTAATAAGATTGTTGTCCCATGTTGTCCGATTGTTCCGAATCCAGCAGTGATTTTGTATCAGATACCTCATGATGCAGAATGGTATACAGTGATTGATCTATGCAATGCGTTCTTTACTGTTTCATTGCATCCAGAGAGCCAACCAATTTTTGCGTTCCGTTTCCAAAATCGTATCCTAGCATGGTGTAGAATTCCACAAGGGTACCCCGAAAGTCCATTGATTTTCAATCAGCTGCTAAAGAAATCATTAGAAAATGTGCGCATGCCTGGAGAGTCTGTGTTAGTGCAGTATATAGATGACCTGTTGGTAGCATCAAAAACAAAGGATGCCTGTGTAACTGATACAGTGGCATTGTTAAATCATTTGGCTGAAGAGGGACATAAAGTGTCTCCATCAAAATGACAGTTCTGTCAGAAAGAAGTACAATACATAGGTCACAAGATTGCTAAGGGAAACAGACAGGGTACCATTGAAAGAATTAAAATGATACAATGAATGCAGCCACCTAAAACACAAAGACAGGTAAGAATGTTCCTGGGAGTGGTAGGTTATTGCAGACAGTGGATAAGTGGATTCTCATTGATTGCGAAACCATTGCAGAGATTGACAAAGGCAGATATCAAAGACCCTATTGTTCTGACCAAAACAGAGATGGAAGCATTTGAACAGCTAAAAACTAAGTTGTGCGAAGCACCAGCTTTGGGAATGCCTGATTATGAAAAGGAATTTGAGTTATATAGGAGTGAGCGAGAAGGATGTGCTTTGTCAGTGTTGATTCAAAGACATGGAAGAATGAGAAAACCAATTGCGTATTTCTCAGCTGTTTTGGACCCTGTTGCAAAGGCTTTGCCAGGATGTCTGAAAGCAGTAGCAGCAACAAGTGTAAGTCTGCAACAAAGTGAAGGAATTGTGATGGGATTTCCTGTGAGGGTGTATGTACCTCATTCAGTGGAGATTCTCCTCACAAGAGCAAAAACACAGTACATGAATAACAGTAGATTGACCCATTATGAAAAAGTAATTCTGGGGGCTGAAAATGTGACAATTGCAAGATGTGCGAATGTCAACCCATCTCCATTGTTACCTGAGACCATTGAAGCAGAAGTGAAAGGTGAGCTTGATCACAAGTGTTTGGATGTTTTGGAGTATTGTACAAAACCTCGACCCGACATCAAAGATGAGCCTTTGCTTGAATCAGATTTTGTAATGTTTGTGGACGGATCATGTCTAAGAACAGAGAGTGGTGTTTTAAGTGCTGCATATGCTGTATGTACAGTGGCAGAAGTGTTGGAAGCATCTTGTCTGAAAGGAATTCATTCTGCTCACATAGCGGAGTTGATTGCTTTGATGCGAGCATGTGAGTTGAGAAAAGAGGTGAAAGTAACCATAGTGACAGATAGTCAATATGGTTACGGAGTTGTTCATGATTATGGACAGCTTTGGTCCCAAAGAGGTTATTTGACCTCCGCAGGAACACATATTCAGAATACAGAATTTGTGAGAACATTGATAGATGTGATACAGTTACCTGAAAAATCGGCTGTGGTAAAATGTTTTGCTCATAAAAAAGGTGAGGATTATATCACTTGAGGTAACAATTATGTGGACGCAATTGCCAAGCATTGTGAAAAGAATCAAATTTCAATCAATCGAGAGAAAACTGAAGAACATGTTCCAAGTCCTTTAATGCTAACCACTGTAGTTGTACCTGGGAGGAAGTGAAACAAATGCAGGAAGAGGCAGGAACAGAGGAAGAAGATATTTGGTTAAAATCAGGATGTAGGCAAAGGGAGGAAAAGGTTTACAAAGATGAAAGACCAGTAATGCCCGATAGCATGATTTCAGATATGGCCCAAATGTATCATGGTCAAGCCCACATTGGAAGAGACGCTATGATTCATCTCTTTAGACAGACCTGGTATAATCCTAAATTTAGAATGATTGCTGAAAGTCTGTGTCAAAGATGCTTAGTCTGTCAGCAATTCAATCCAAACAGAAAAACTGTTGTAAGCTTGGGAACCATAGGACATGAGGGTGGCCCATTCACAAGAGTTCAGAGGGATTTTATTGAGCTACCTCCATGTAACAGACTAAGGTATGTCCTTGTGATAATCTGCTTGTTCTCTCGATGGGTGGAAGCTTTCCCAGCATGAAGGAATGATGGAATAAATGTTGCTAAATTGTTCTTGCGTGAGATAATACCACGTTTCGGGTTTCCGGTGACGATTGAATCGGACAGAGGCCCACATTGAACTTTTACAGATGATCTGCGAAGCTCTCGACATTCGCCAGAATCTGCACTGTGCATATAGACCTGAGGCTTCAGGGGTAGTTAAGCAGGTAAATGGAACAATTAAAAATAGAATTTCAAAAATGTGTTTGGCAACAGGAATGAAGTGGCCTGATGTTTTACCACTTGTTTTGATGACACTGAGAAGCATACCTGACAGAAAAACTGGATTAAGTCCATATGAGATTTTGATGGGTATGGTGATGAGACAAGCTTATGTACCAGTTGACAAGATATTAACAATTAATGATGACATCATACTTAATTACTGCAAAAATCTGTCTGATGTGGTAACTTCTGTGCTCCACCAGGTGGGAACTGAATCAAGTTCCAAAGAGAAAAATCCAGCTCATGATCTAGTCCCTGGGGACTGGGTAAGAGTGAAAGTGCATCGCAGAAGAAAATGTTTGGTGCCAAGGTGGCAAAGACCACGTCAAGTTATCTTGGTTAGTACCACTGCGGTTAAGTGTGCTGGATTGAAAAGGTGGGTTCATGCTAGTCACACCATCCGTGTGCCTGAACCTGAATACCCATACAACAGTGAAAGTGCAACTGACTCTGATTCTGAATGTAAACCAGAGAAGGATCCAGATATTGAAGATCGACAAGAACGTCGACATCTGGAAGTATCAGAAGCCAGTTCTGCGTCTGAAGGTGAAAGGGAAATTGTTGAAATACCAGATTCAGAAGATCAATTTGAAGATCGAGAATCGGTAGAAACAGCACCAGTAAAGACGCGAAGGAAAGTGAAAAGAAAGCTGTTGAAAAGAAGAAAACAAACTGAAACGCAAACTGAAGACTCTGAAAGCAGGAACGGAAATCCTGAAACTAGGGAAGAGGAAGTGACTCACGATAAGGATGAGATTCCAAGTACCAGTTATGAAGGTGTTCCTAACAGAGTAACAGTAGATAAAACTAAATCTGATGAAGACAAAGATATTGTGAAAATCATAATCAATGATATAGCAGAAGACACTGAAAGTGAAACTGATGACAGTGCAGACGAGACTCCATTAAGAAAAAGCACAAGAAAAAGAGCTTGGAGAGTGGAATATAATACAATAGAGCCAAAGACTAAGAAAGTCTGTAAAGGAGACAACTGGCCTAAAGGAGCTGGAGGATTGAAATTCAAAATAGTGAATACAGCAAAAGAGCAAGAGGATCAAGTGAACGAGATTACCAGTCAAAAAGAAACACTGGGAAAGAAAATAGAGACTATTCAAAGGCCAAAGAGAGTGAAACGTCCAAATTAGAAGTACAAATCACCTGAATGGACATATATTGTTCTACCACCAATTGTTGAAGTAAATAGCAGTCAAGAAAATCTGTACGACCCAAAGCCAATTGGGAAAAGTGAGTAAAGAAGTTGATTAAGAAATGAAAAGTTAGGTGCTCAAAGTATATGATATAAAAGTAAAAAGTCTGAAGTTCTGTGAGACGGTTTCTATACATATAGATGAGGTCAGAGTTGACACAAGGTCGAAGAAAACTTGTTAGAAAACTAAACTTAGCATAATATAGGAGGCCCCACCTACACTAAATGCTCTACAAAATATTCTGACCCGTGCCTCCCCAAAGAAGCTGGTGACCAGGTTATACACTGAGATACAGGAGCAAGCCCCAATAGTTACACCCAAATCCCTGATCCTCTGGAACGAGGAGATACAACCTCCCTTAACTGATGACCAGTGGTCGTTATGCTGCTACCAGCTATTGGAATTGTCCCCTAACTACAAGTTAAGGATAGTGCATTTTAAATTCCTACATCGCTGCTATCGCACCCCTCTGAGTCTCCATAGGATGAACTTAAGAGATGACGCTAGATGCTGGAGATGTGGGCATGATAATGCTACCTTCTTACATATGCCCTGGCCTTGCCACAAACTAACCAGTTACTGGCGGGAAATATTTGATGCAGTCAACCAAATTGTAGATAGGCTGGACCCCCCATCTCCACATCTGGGTCTGCTGGGTTTGGTAGTGGACACCGCGCCTGGCAGCAGGAAATTGCATGCTCTGCTACTGCTCTTTGCGAGGTGACAGGTCGCTCTAAGATGGGGTCGGAAGAAACTGCCGACATTTGATGCTTGGCTGACAGCGGTCATGTATGGTCACACACAACTGGGCACCTATTGGGAGCTGATGCCAGCTGCATCCAGACCGAGACATTTGGGAACCCTTCATCAGCTGGAATAGAACTAGAGCGACATCCCCCACCCAGGCGGTAGAGGAGCGATGAATGGGTATGTGCGTAATCCCTGAACTGAAGTATGGTCTGGTTCACCAGTGCAGAGGGAACACGTCTGATTCCCCGCCCCAGGTCCACCTAACACTGCCTGCACCTCTCCGCTCCTGTACAGTTCCATACCCCCACTCACCGCCCCCCCAGACCCCCTTTTTTTCCCCCTGCCCACTCACACCCGCTCACTCCCCCCCCCTCCATCACCAATGCCTCACCTCAGCAGACTGGGAACCCTGGTGGGGTTTGTCCTTGCATGCTTCAACTAGAGAGACTCCCCTCTACTACCAGTCTATCACCCTGCAGATGGTCAGTGGCTGGTTTGTGCTGCACCCCTGAGATGTTCGGCCAGAATGTGTCCTCCCATTAAATGCCTGTTATTGTAAGGACTATTACATGCAATACTCACTCAGGATAGACAAGATTGTTGCGACCAACGTTGTTCACGGTTAAAGTTGTGTACTGATATATGTAAAATTGCCACCATGAATAAAACACGTCTGTGCCAGACTTTCTTGGTCCTGCTCAATAAGCGGCAGGGCGATTGATAGGGGCAGAGTGCACTCCTGCCCCAAACTACAGACATGCTATGGTAAATAATTTTGAAACGCGGCCGGCCTGATGCGGTTGTAGGTGGCTTGCTGTGTATAACGTATGTTTGATATGCATCAATTATGAGTCTTCCAAAAGTTGCATTGAAAGAGCTGCCGGCCAACGATATTCTTGGTTGTAGGCGTTGAGCTATGTAAAATGTATGAATTGCGAATAAAGGTTTTGAAATTAAAAAAAAAACAAAAAAAAAACTTACCATAATATAGAATAAAAATTTACACAAGCTTGAAAAAAACTTCTTAGAGTGCTGAGTGGTGGGATCAGGCTGGGTTTATACCCACGAGGAGCACGGCGCTGAATATTCGCCGCCTAGCGGGAATAATGGACGCCATCTTGGATGGGGAAGGGGCTCCGGCGGTCCTGTCCGTGGACATCGAGAAGGCCTTTGATAGTTTAGAATGGTCTTTCCTGGATGGAGTGTTGGAGAGGTTTGGCATGGGAGAGGGGTTCCGCCGGTGGACGAGGGTCTTATATGCCTCGGCGATGGCGAGGGTGCGCTTGGGCGGTCTGGTGTCTGCGGCATACCCGGTGGGTAGGGGCACGCGACAGGGGTGCTCCCTATCCCCCCTATTGTTTGCTCTGGCGATGGAGCCTTTGGCAGTCCATGCGAGGTCGGGCGACAGGTACGCGGGGATAGCTAGCGGCGGGCAGCAGCATTATATATCGTTGTATGCGGATGACCTGCTCCTGTACCTCGATGACACGGCGCGGGCCCTGGAGGGAGCGATGGTCCTGCTGTCGGAGTTTGGCCGGCTATCGGGCCTTAAGGTCAACTGGGCGAAGACCTGTGTGTTTCCGCTGAGAGCGGAGTCGCCCAACCCTGGTCGCGATCTGGGGGTGGTCTGGGAGCCATCTTGCTTCACCTATCTGGGAGTCCGCATCTATCACGCGACTGCGGATCTATTGGAGGGCAACATTGGTCGGTGTGTCCGGGCACTGAGGGGCAGCATGTCCTTCTGGTCGACCCTCCCGCTGACGGTTCTGGGTAGGATCGCTCTTTTAAAAATGGTGGCGCTCCCCCGCTTCCTGTACTACTTCCGGACGTTGCCGATCTGGATTCCTCAAGGGATCTTTAGAGACCTGAGGTCAATGATTATTGGCTTCCTATGGGGGCATGGCCGCCGTAGAGTGGCGCTGAGCACGCTACTTCGCCCCAAGATAGAAGGGGGTATGGCTGTGCCCGATTTTGAGCTATATTATTTGGCGGCGCAGTTACAGGTCCTCACGCAGAACGTGGCTAGGGTGTTTAGGGGTCCGGAGGAGGACCGAGACCGGGGGATACAACGCCATGTGCTGTCCTATATTGTCATGCAGCAGAGACTTGAGTTACGGGGCCTCACTATGGAGGAACGAACACTCCGGCTGTGCTGGCAGAGGAGCCTTAGGAGAGCGAAGGCGACGCGGCCTTATGCACCGGAGATCCCGATCGGTATGCTGATGGCACTGCCGCACGGGGGAGATTGGTCACCATTGCTGGATTGGGAGGAGGCGGGCCTACAGGTGGTGGGTGACCTGTACATCGATGGGGCTCTAGCACTGTTCGGAGCGCTTCGGGAACAGTTCGGGCTGCCCGACGGGGGGTTCCTCCTGCACGCGGCGGTGGTGGCTGCTATACAGAAGCACTGGAAAGGGGGTCTCCTGGAACTGACCACGACTATGGCGTGCCAGTATGTGGTAATGGCGGCGGGTACGTTCAAGGCTGTGACATGCCTCCATAACAGGATGCTGAATGAGGGACTGGAACCGCTCCAGGGGCTCAAGGCTAAATGGGAGGAGAGTGTGGGCCGGCCCATACCGGACACGGCATGGGGCCACATCTTGCGGCGCACGTGGAAAGGCACGAGAAATGCGCGCTTCCAGCAAGTGCATTTCTACGTGCTCCATAGGGCCTACTTAACCCCCGAGAAGATACAGCGGTATTTTCAGGTACCGGACGCCCGCTGCCCGCGGTGTTCGTCTCCGGGAGCGGACATGGATCATATGTTCTGGGGGTGCTCGCACCTGGAGGCCTACTGGGCGGAGGTGGGGGACCTCCTAAACGATGTGACTGACAGGGAGGTGGAATTCGATATGGCGGCATGCTTGTTGCTCTGGTTCCCGCACACCAAACACACCAAGGTGATGAGCAAATTTATTGATCTGGGTCTGATACTGGCGCAAAGAGAAATATCGTGGCATTGGAAGTCCAAGGGTGGGCCGTCACTGCGTAGATGGAAGAATGAACTGCTGCGGTGGTCTGAATGCGAGAGTGTGCTCCGGATGAAGCAGGCTGTTAAGATTGGGAATGAGAAGGCTTTGGATGCAGCGCGGGCGTGGGAGTTGGTGGTGCAGGCTTTGCGTGATTCTTTGGTGGAGGATGAGGACGAAGGGAACTAAGCCAGCGGACACTGCGGGGCGAACACAAACAGAACTGTAACTTACACTGTAGTGGATCCATCCAACACGTCGGGACGAGGCATACACCTTAGCAGTTGCCAGGGGGGGGGGGTTTTGGGGGGGTAGGTTAGTGGGAGTTTGGGGTGGGTCGGAAGCCAAATAACTGGTCGTCTGCTAGGGCGCCTTGAGTTCAGTAGGCCGGTAGGGTACTGTGCGGAGCGAGAAATGGCTGGGGGGAGCGGCCAGGCATGATAGACTTACAGCGCTCGGGGTAGGTCCCGACATGGACAGTACCACTGATTACACAACTGGGATGGCTGACGGGAGCAATGTTGAGGGTGGGGGGGTAAAAGCAGATACGTAAAACGACATGTCAACCATGGTCCCTATGGGACGCGCACCGTGATGTTTTCCTACTGAGTGGAGTATTATGCCGCCCGGCCTCCGGGATGCGGGCTGAATGGCTGTGTACGATATACGTTTTACTATTGACCGGGGGGGATGTCACGAGTGGACTGGTTGACTAATTGTATTCTGTGGTTTCTAACTCTGCAATAAAAACACATTTTAAAAAAAAGAGTGCTGAGTGGTGTGAAATTTATAGGTGACATAAGATCGAAGAAACACTGTTAGGGAAAATGGCAATGAATAATCATAGAACGAAATGCTCTATTTGTAGAAAATGGTGTAGATGCTTTACACTCTGCATGGGATTATTAGTGGTATTATGTATAATTTTAGCTATTGTGATTCCTTTTCAAACAAACTTAACATAATAAAAAACGAATATAAGTTCAAGTAAGAAAGATGAGAAAGAAAGAGTACCAAAAACTCATGTATATAAGCCAGAATTGCATCAAGATAAGTCTATAAGCGATTTTACTAAAAACACTTTTTCGAAATTATTGCTTGAGTACATTAAAACAATGAATGTCGATGAGTGCTATGTTTGTGTAAAGTTGCCAGCGTCAGTGTCAGAAGGGTTGACTTATAACCATCTTCCTCTTACATATGGAGTAACCTGTAGTGTAATGGCAAGTTTGTTTTATCAAACTGGGAAACTGGAATATCAATATTCCAATGTGGATGAAATATTTGCAAAATTAAAGATTGACAGTACATTGAATAAGGGAAAGCATGCAGAGATAATGAGAGAATATTTCTTAGAAGTAGATGAATTAACACATGAATACGCTTTTACTCATAATTTGACATGTAAAATGAGAGTTGAGGAGAAAAACATTTTAAGCATGGTTGAGGAAAGAAGAATTGCTTACAAACTAAAGGAGAAAATGAATCATGAAAAGTCAAAATATTATACATTTGATGATGAGAATATTGAGGATAAAAATGTGAATGTGGCAATAAATATAGATGCATCAATGATGGGAAAATTCTGTATTAGAAGAGACAACACGATGTATGATAATTATTTTGTGGGAGCAAGTCAATGTGAAGATACTTAAAGAATCTCAGGGGGTTGGGTTTTAAAGCATGAAATGATCCTGTTTTTCCTGGAATTTATTTTATTTGTGGGAATAGAGCTTAATATAGCCTACCAGATCACTGGTACGGAACATGTTATGTGGGATTGGTCTTTCCTAAAATCTTCCATATAGATAGAGGTACTAATGGAAAGCATGAGATAGGTAAAGTTCTAAGTAGAAAAAGAAGAGAAACTGTGTTAGAAATATTAGGTGATGTATTTGGAGCACTGATACCAGCAGTGGGAGTTTCGTTCAATGCAAATAGAATTAGAAAATTGTCCACACTTGTTGATCGATTATCAACAGACACAGCAGGAGGATTCCTGATGGTGAATACTGAGATGATTGCAATGAGAACTATGGTTATGCAACATCGACTTGCCCTTGATATAATTTTGGCAAAAGAGGGAGGAATCTGTGGGATTTTGGAAGTGCAACATTGTTGTACTTATATCCCACATAAAAGTCAGAATATTGAAAAATATGTTATAAATATTACACATTTGCATGGAGAGATTGAACCACTGGATGTTGAGGGTGTCCTTGAAAAAGTGGGAAAAAATGTATCAGCAATTAAGCATTGGTTTCAAGAAATAGGTAGTTCTATTATAGGTAAAATACTAATTCCAATAACAATTCTAGTAATAGTAGTTTTAATGATAAGATTATGCTGTATATATAAAGGTAGAAGAGATTTTAGAAAGTCAATAAGGAAAAGAAATTAAGTACAGCAGGCAAGAATGAGAGAAAAGAACGAAATAGAAATGGAAGAAATCAAGGAAAAGTTTTTCCAAGATTCAAAAGAAAAAGAGACAAAAGTATAGATGACATTAACAGAAAGAAGAATTTGAAACATGTTATACTAAATTTTCCAAAATTTTGAGAGATATTTGGTGATAAAATCACCAGATGAGGGAATTAATGGAGCGAGGTGGCAAACACAACATTTTGTGTACCCCTCTTGAAGTCAATGTACCATAACACTAATGATTACTAATTGCATGTTTTGTGAAAAATAATCAACCATAGAGTAAGATGCACACATTATTTTATTTTTTACACACGGGAATACTAATTTTGCTTGCATGTTGCAATAAACCTAGCTAATGTGTAATGTTATTGTATTGTGAACTAATGTGCTGTTTGGTTATAAACAAAACGCTATTTCAATGTGCTTTTTGTACACGTATTGTGAAAAGAGAAGGTCAATTATGTAAGTGTAAATTCATTTGTGTGGCTTATTTGCTAGGTAACAACTAATGGGAAACATTAGTATGGTGGGAGGTAAACAGAATGGATTTCATTTCAATAACTAACATAAATTTGTGTTTGTTTCTATAATAGTTCCAAAAAGTGACCTCTGAGGCCTAAACAAAATGGACATGTGGGAAAACTGTGAGCAAGAGCTGAAAAGCGCAGGTGCGCTAAAACCTGCAAGTCAGAGTGAACTGCTTGTGTCCAAGAAAAGTTCAAGGCTGAATGTGGCCCCGAACCTAGGATGGGTGCCAAGCATGGACGATGTAAGAGCCTGGGAAAGAGGATGGATGTTGCTAGTCGCGGAAGCGCATAGGACGCAAACTGAACATAACAAAGACCCTTTATTTTTCCGCTGACACATAGAAAAAAGTGTGTCGTAATGGTGAGATGATGCTCACCCACCCCGAAACTGTCCAATGAGAATTTGAATGAGGCCTGACAAGTTACTTTTAGATAGATTAAGTTAAATTGATACTTGTATAGCGCACTACTCACCCGCAAGGGTCTCAAGGAGCTTGTACAAATACCGCTGTGGAACCCATCCTGGCTTTCCCTGTGAGGTGTCCACTCCTGGGCACCCCCAAGGTGGAGGCCAGGCCATTGTGGAGATGAAGCAAGCTATTGCCGAGAGTTGCAGAGTGGGACTCCATGATTGGAATAGGCACCGAGGCGAGAATTATCAGGTCCGTGGAATTTTTGAGCCCAAGACCCACCGAGGTGGGGAATTGAACCCTGGTCCCAGGCTAGACCTCTGCATCAGGGTCTGCCGCTCTAACCATTGATGAAGGGTGTACTCAGATGTGAGTCCCTTGCTCATTGCACCATCAGGATTCAAGCAAGCCGGGCCGACGACGGCTGAAATGCCAGAAACCGGTCCCTGGTAGCTTGTTTCCTTCCCAGTATAAGAATTGGCTTGGTAGTTTGGTTTGTCCTGTTCCCATAATGCACTGGGACAGGAACAGACTAATTTGCATGTAGCCAGGTTCTGAGCTGGGATGGGGTGCAGTGAGCTAAAAAACGGTGATGGATCAAGCCCTCATCGTTGGACTGGGTAAGAGTGGTCTGCTTAATTCAGACACTCTGTTCATCACCACCTCCTTTTCTGAATCATTTTGTCCACCATAAGCGTGGAAGGGTATACTCAGATGTGAGTCCCTTGCTCATTGCACCATCAGGATTCAAGCAAGCCGGGCCGACGACGGCTGAAATGCCAGAAACCGGTCCCTGGTAGCTTGTTTCCTTCCCAGTATAAGAACTGGCTTGGTAGTTTCATTTGCCCTGTTCCCACCATGCACTGGGACAGGAACAGACTAATTTGCATGTAGCCAGGTTCTGAGCTGGGATGGTGCAGTGAGTTAAAAAACGGTGATGGATCAAGCCCTGATCTTTGGACTGGGTTCGAGTGGTCTGCTTAATTCAGACACTCTGTTCATCACCACCCCCTTTTCTGAATCGCTCTAACCATTGAGCCACACTGCTCCAAGTTAGGAGAATTAAGGTATAAAAACCCCTGGATTTGACTAGAAGGGGTCGCTTTTTCAATTTCTATCGGAGATGCTGCCCGTTTGCTGACCGATTCCTGGATGTAAGACTCTGTTCTATTTTACTTTGTTTGCTTTGAAGGACTATAGGGATAAGATGAGGGTGTTAGACAGGGATGTTAGGAGAGAATGAAGTTGGAACTATCTGTTCTTTGCTAAACTTTACTGAAATCTAAACTAAAGCGATTTTTCTTGAGCTCAGAATAAAATGATCATTATTGAAATAAAGTTTGAGATTTAATTAAATAAAGATTTGACTAATGCATAAATGTCAGACATAAATAAGTTTTGCTTTTAATAAAATTTGTAATTAAACAACAGGGGGTGGTGATGGACAGAGTTTCTGAATTAAGCAGAATACTTTCACCCAGTCAAGAGATCAGGGCTTAATCCAACACTGTTTTTTAGCTCACTGCACCATCCCAGCTCAGAACCTGGCTATATGCAAATTAATCTGTCCCTGGCCCAGTGCATCATGGGAACAGGGCAAACCAAACTACCAAGCCAATTCTTTCACTGGGGAGGAAACAAGCTACCGGGGACCGGTTTCTGGCATTTCAGCCGTCTTCGGCCCGGCTTGCTTGAATCCTGATGGTGCAATGAGCAAGGGACTCACGTCTGAGTATAACCTTCCACGCTTATGGTGGACAAAATAATTGAACAACAGGGGGTGGTGATGGACAGAGTTTCTGAATTAAGCAGAATACTTTCACCCAGTCAAGAGATCAGGGCTTAATCCAACACCGTTTTTTAGCTCACTGCACCATCCCAGCTCAGAACCTGGCTATATGCAAATTAGTCTGTCCCTGGCCCAGTGCATCATGGGAACAGGGCAAACCAAACTACCAAGCCAATTCTTTCACTGGGAAGGAAACAAGCTACCGGGGACCGGTTTCTAGCAGATCCATTGCCATTATGGTGGTGTGTCTGAATAATCCAATGTTTAATAAACTATGGTAACATTTTTGTTTTAAACTGCAGGTGTAAATAATAAATAGTTAAATAGGTTTAGACGCTCCATCAAATGTTACAGCATTTCTCCATTGTGATTCACCGAAAGCCTTGAAGCCAAGTGTAAATGAATAGAGTAAATGTACAGTGTTATGGGCCCCACTGGTGCATGTTTTGTGTGTTTAAAGGTTTCATGGAAATGGTGAATGATGATTAGAAATAATTTTTGGAGCCGCGCTGTAGCAGGGTCACATCAGCAGAATTATATTGTCCTCCAGCCACTGGCAGCCAACAATACCCTTTCCTGGAAAAAACCTTGCTCCTAGAAAAGAAACATGAATAGATACCGGGATGCTTCACAGCTGGCCGAGAATAAGAATCCTTCGAATCACATGCATCTCGTTTTCTGATCCATATCGAAGCAAAGGAAAACATGTCACAGGAAGGGGTATCTTCCTGACACTGCCCACGAAGTGCAGTCGAGTGTGAAACTCAAGATATAATCCTCTGCATAGAGATGCATGCATGGGGTAATTTATTCCATTCCACCTGCCATAGATGGCGGCTTCACTGAACATCTTGCCAGACAGCAGTATGCTGCGGACAGGGAGGGGGAAATGAAAGCAGAGAAGAAAGAGGGCCAGTGTTAGACAGACTGTCACAGAGAGTGTAAGAAATGCTCCAAAAATCTTGTTGAAACAGAAAATCTTGCTGAAACGTTTTCTGTTTTTTTCCTAAAGTACAAACCAAGCTCTGGATTCGGTGCCATTGTCTTTTTGGACCTCATAAAATAGCTAGAACCCGAAAACAAATATGCATTTGTAGCTAATGATTAATTCGCATCTTTAAATAGGAAGACATGCATCAAGGCAAAGACACTTTCAAATAGACCAACTGGACAGAGAGAGGTAATTTAGGGAAGGCACTCCGTAGTATGTAAAATAGTCAGGGCAGCCTGTCATTAAGGGCTCCCGTGCTTTGCCCCCTCCCTTTTCTAAAGCTTGGACGCCCAGCAAAGCCATGTGAACAGGCGCAGCTCCTCAGCTATGGCGTAGGAGTACTGCCCCACTACAAAAATATGCAGGAAGAACAAAAATAAAATGACAATAAAACTATTTTATTAGCATTTGATTTTTACTTCCTGTCGGGTGCAGGGCGGGGCCAGGCAGCAGCGTCACACAGCAGGGGGAGTGGTGGTAGGCAGGCACTAAAAGTGCATTTGTGGGTTTGGCTGGCCTGGCCGGCCATTCACGGCCGGCCGAATCCACATGCGCACTTGGATATCTCCAAGCTGTTCCCATGGAGATATCCTAGTGCTCAGGAGCACAGGCTTCAAAACCCTGCTGGAGCGCAAAACGGACCCGCTCCACCCAATCCTAGCATTTCTCTCAACCTGGGAGAAGCATTGGAATTGGGTGGGGTTTGGGAACCTGTGCCCATGGGAATGGTAGTGTAGTCGGGAATGGAGCAGTGGAGCAGCACAGCACAGGAGGAGAAGATCGCAGCGAACAGCAGGAAAGGTAAGTTTCTATTTGTTTTCTTTCCCGCCCCTTCACATCGGATTGAAAGCAGCCGCCCCTGCCTGTGTAGACCTCTCACTTTATGACAAAGGGAACCATCACTGACAGAATCAAAGCTGGTAGTTTCAGATTTAAGCCCGGAAATACCCGGGGCTGACTATCAGTGACGCCATTGAGAGGAGGTGGTGGGGGTCTTCTGTCCATCCCTTCCTTCTCCAAAGCCTCCAGGAATCACGAGACCACTCTGCTTCTCCCTTCCCCCACCCGATGTCACTGCCCTGGCCTGGTAACTGCTTGTTGAATGCATGTTTGTAACTATGAGTGTATGTGTATCTATGCATGCGTGCTGTATGTTCATCTGAATAATGGTGTATTTGTACATAATTATGAATGGATGGGTGTCAGAAAGTCTGTATGTGGATGTGTGCTTTTGTGAGTGAGTGGGTGGAAGAGAATGAGCGTGTGTGTGGCCACCCCACTACTTATGCATGCTACGGATTACAACTGAAAGTAGTACTACTGTCGTACTCTTGAGTACTGTTACATGCCTCCATGATCTGGCCCCAAAACATGAATGAATGAATGAATGAATGAATGGCGTTTTTATACCGCGCAAAACTTAGCCCCAAGGGGCATCAAGGCACAATACGAACAGACATAGAAAGTCCAGACAAAGTCCAAAACATCTAAAATGAGACTGTTTGGGAACTATCCATACACCATCAGCACAAATAGGTAGATGATGTCCTCTTTGAACTTAAACTAATAGACAGTTAAGTGCTTCATAGCCGATTCACAAAGGCATGTAAGAGTATCTATGAGAGTCCCCCTGTAGTACTACTTCCCATACTCATAAATGCTTTTGTGAATAAGCCCCGGAAAATATGGTACATGTATAGACTAAACAACATCCTAAACCCCCATTATATCTCTTTTGATCAGGTGGAATTTCACCTTTAGTCCCATCTTTTTATCAGGCATGATTTTCTGGAAGATGACCTTCCTTAATTGCTTGATTAATTGATTTCAAATGCATACAGTAGAAACCTGGTTGCTTTTATACACAGATAACCAAAAGCCAGTGGCGTTGAGATGATGGGGTCAGTCATGGTCCTATACCCTTTGTTAAAGCCAGAAATGTGTCAAGAGCTTTGTTATGGTGTGCTATGGTATGACAGCTCTCTGCATAGAGTGGAGACTAGTGCCACAAGTCATCTGTACGGCCTTCACGGAAGAGGTATCAACGTGGATGTAACTGCAATGATTGTAAGGCAAAAACATGTTCCAGGTTAATTGCACTTTAAGATAGGCACTTTTGGTTAATGCAGAGAAAATTGCAGAGGAAAATAGGCCCCTCATTGCTCCCTGTTGGGATTTAAAAGGCAGCCATAAAGGTTGTCTATTGGGCCCCTCACAGCTCTAGTCCTGGTTTCACTAAATTGCTGTTTTAATGATGCCTATGATCCTGTATGAACTTTACAGAGCTCCAGAGTTGCTTAGGCTGAAATAAGCATATTTGTGCTATAGTGCTTACGTAGGTTTGCATAAAGAGAATGTGGCCTGGAAAGGAAATGCAGATTTGTGATTATAGTTAACCAGATTATAGAACTATGGGGGGGAAAGGATTCAGGCTTGATCTGAAATGCGGATGAGCTCCAACAAACGAAAACAATCTAAGTCATATTAAGTAAACCCGTTTTTATGAGGAAACCGCAATATGCCCTTGGTAGCTTGGGACACGTATCAAGACCTTCCTCAGAGAAAATGTCATGTGGTACATAAACAGTAAAACTCAAACAACATTACGGTTAAAAGTAAATATGGTAAACTTTTTACTCTAAATTTGTTGAAAGGAATAATAATCAAATTATTACAATTACACCAGAATGTCTGAAATGGAATGATGGATCAAGGGTTATGAAACTATGAAAACCTTTTTGTGGAATGCAGGAGGATCCACAATCTAACACAAGACAATCAGGTGTATTGATTGGCTGATGGTTTGCACCGTCCTAGACTTATAGAGGACTAGTACTTTGAGAATGAGTGGTGATGAAGTAAGGTCAGGCAGAGTTCTGAGTTCATCCTAGTTAAAAGTTTTACCTTTCCGTCAGGGACCCCACCCCACACTACTAGGCCTGAGGGTGGGGGGGCTGGGTATTCTACCCTGCCTCAATAAATCTTTTTTACACTTATTTACAGAACAGGGGACTCAGTCCCCAAGTCCTACAATGGCTGCCGCCATATCTTTGTTGATGAGGTGGCAGCCAATCAGCTCTTATCTCATGATCTGTAGGCTATGCAGATCCTCCACTGCATGAAGTATCTGTATATTTTGAGCCTCCATTTCTCAAACACCATGGAGCAGATTCACAGAACAAGCAGATTTTCTGAAGCAAGGTCTAGCTTTATGCCAAACTTGTTGGTATTCCATTCATCTGTTTCAACTGTAGCTGTATCTAATTGTCCTGTGGAAAAATGAACGGGGAAAAGCGTTTTGGGACCCCCCCTTTTTCTCTGCCCAAGCTGGATGGATCATCCCAAAACATTCAAGGAAGGAGCTGAGGTGAATCTTCACATTTTGTGAAGAATTGGCAAACAGGTCAACGTTATTAACAAACTAAATAATGATCCTAACCTTTGTTGTATTGGGTGTGACCTCTAAACCCCCTTTTGGGGAGTCTGTTTTGTGGGTATTTCACCAAGCCCCTACTTGCATTATGAAGATATTGTAAGTCAACTTAGCATTCCATAACCTTATAAAACAACTTGGCCTTCAGCCTCGTTCCTCTATATGGGTATGGGACTCCTCAGTGACTTGCAATATCTTTATAATGTACAGCAGGGGGTACTTTATCTTTTATATATTGCCATTTCAGAGCTCTTGTGACATTTACAAGCTACTCTGTCATCCTTGATGACAACATTGGAACATATAACCAAATTGCCTGACATGTATTTATATAAAAAACACAAGGTTAAAGTGAAGTTATTCTTAGTTTTTTTTTATAACACATTAACATATGTTTTTAAAAACTTACTTTAAAACCACAGGTTAAGTACAGGTATGGTCAGGAGTTAAGACAAAAAAGTAAAATTTCACTAGGCCCAGGAGTAATTTTAATTATGCTGGAGCAATCCGAATAATTCCGGTAATTCCGCGTTACTCTTTGACGCTGAATTACCGATAATAACACAATTGTGCCTGCTTGCTAATTAAGAGCAATTTGAGGGAAAATAATCCCACTGCAAGAGCACATTTAGCACCCACCAGTGCCTGCTCTCGGTTTGTGTTCTGCTTCATTTAGCACTATTTCTTAACTCATAATGCATCCTCGTATCCATTTTGGATGCAAGGGTCCATTTTGAGTTAAGAGAATAGTGCTAGATGCCGGTAGTAAGTCAAAACATTTTACCCTAACAGCACATTTAGTGCAATTTCTTAGATCAAAATGCCTTCTTGCTACCGTTATGGACACAAGGGAGGCATTTTGCATTAAGAAAATAGCCCAAAATGCCTGGGGTAAGTTGGGTGACAATTCTAACCCAAGAGCACATTTAGCGAGTGCAAGCAGCTGCTCATGCTTGATATTTATGTTCTGTTGCATTTAGCACTATTTATTAGTGCCCAATGTATTCTTGCGTTCCTTTTGCATGTGTGGAGGCATTTTTGCATTAAGAAGCAACGCTAAACGTAAAATTACTCTTCTTGCGTAATTATACGCAATCTTGCTGATTTTTTAATGTAGTTCTGTGTGATTACGCTACATTGCTTTACACGAGGTACGCCCACCCCTAAATTTCACACTTTATGGTTAGCTCCACAACCCTTAATATCTTTTGGCCTGCCACCGAACTCTTTAACTTTTCAGAACTGTAACATGACATAAATCAACTGCTAGATTTACTTACCTGTGATGTAGTGGATGTGATGTAAATGTCCCTGGATATCCTGGATGCAACATCCAGAAAATATACCCATCGAGCAAATGATTGTTATGAAAAATTGTGAAGTTATATTTAACCAAGAAGCTTTGCAAACATTTTTGCAAAGCAAAGTCCTTATGAGCTGAAGACCAAAGTATGCAACAGGTGCAGTTGTCTAGGTGCAGGCCAAGGCTTCAGCAGGGCAGTCCATCTTCTTCTTGAAGTTTCAAGCAGGGGTCTGGGTTGCTGGCAGCATTTCCATATTTATCCAGTGTTCTTGGGTGACAAGAAGGGAGACACCCCTAACCAATGGGGTACAGGGTGCCACCCAGAAGTATGAGAGCTTCCTCAAAAGTGTGGCATAACCTTGTCCCAGAAAGCACAGTTTGACAATATCCAAAATGGAGGAACTCTTTCCTGGAAGTTAAGATCTGGCTATGTCAATCCACTAGCGCGACTAACTTTCCATAACACTCACCTTTCAGCCCTTCTGCCAATTCAATTACTAGGGCTCCTGTCTGACTGGGGGTGAAGGTAGTGAGGGTGAGCCTGTGTCCTGTCATTCCCTCTTTAAAGACCAGTTTGGCTACTTCACCCCCATCCTTCCTTTTGCTCTGCATCTGAAGATCTTCTCCCACCAGATGTCCTTGGTCTCTATGCTAGCCACTTCACCTCTCATCTGAGCAGTTAGGCGGGTCAATCAGGAGAGGCTGCTGGAAAGCTTGGTTTTAGCACATTAGAAAAGCAAGTTCTATAACTCATGTTCAGTAATAGTCACATTAAATCTAACCGTGGCAAGTTGTTGGATTTATCATCACTATTTTTTTATGTCTTTGAATGATTATTTCAGCTCACTCCTGTCAATAGTTATACTTTATTAAAGTATTCCCATGTTAGCCTATGGAGCTCATGTACTAAAACGGGGAAAAGCGAAATTGGCAGTTTTTCCCTCACCAGTGCACATAAAACATCTTTTATAATTGCCCCTGCTTATTTTAACATTGCACCCTACCTTTGGGGCTCCTAGGGAAGACCTAAGGGGTAACTTATATGTAAATATTAGGTATTTTAAGACTTTGGAAGTACCTTTAAATTCCAAAGTTGAATTTGGACATAGTTTTATTTTAAAGTCAGCTTGCAAAGCAGTGCTGGCTTTTAAAATGACAGAAGGCAACACAGCAGTGCCCACTTAAGTGCATTAAATCTACTGACCCTCTAAGCCCTCATGCCCCACCATATTCTAGGGGCTTACAGGTTGGTTGTCATATCATTTGTAATTGCACCTAATTACCATATACCCTTTGCACAGAGCACTGGCCTTGGGCATGGTTAGCAGAACCCATGGCACAATCGGAGTCAGTTACCACCAGTATCAGTCAAAACATGGGGGTGATCAGTGCAAAAAGGATGTCTTTCTCACAAGGTTCTTTACCATTTCTGTTTTTATTCCTTGCAACTGGGACCCTCCTTTTAGGAAGACAACAGGCACCATCCACCTATACCATTCTCTGCAAGATGACACCATGGCTACTAGGACGAGTCGCCCTTTGCTTGAGAAATCAAGAAGGGAACTGCAAAGACCTTCATAATAGCCAGTGCTTGGCTAGAAGGTGAAAATAGTGTACTTGCATCAGTAGGGAGTGAATGACTCCTATGGGTATCATGTGATGGATTTGAGTGGCACCTCCCTAATAAATCTATACCTGCTGCGTAGGTCTCTCTCCCTCTGCTCATAATACAGTAATTGTTTGTCTGAATATCGTCTGCTTCTTACCCTTGACCTAATTTCTATCAATCTATATCAACTTCTCTTGTTAACATCTTCCATGTGGTCATCTTTCATGAATCCTGGAAACCTGTTATACTTTATTGCTAGTCTAAACATTTCCTATTTCTATGATTTTGTAACAAATGTGTGAACTTTGCATTGTTGTGTATCACAATTGCAAATCCTAACCACAATTCACTAACATCTGAGAGTGAATCTGCTTATGATGTTTACATCTTCAATAAAAAGAAAAACATATTTTTATGTAGCCCTTTAAGTCAGAGTCACCACCTCTATGTACTGCAAGAAGCAGGTACTAATATAACCTAATGTAATGGAACCTGATTTACTGACCTTGGAAAAACAGGAGGCTGAGCTGTAATTGTTAGAGTTTGAGCTAGTGACCTACACGTAACAAAAAGTGTTGATCGTAAAGGCATAACTCGCTGAGCGGCACGCATCAGACTAACTGTACTATAACCCTGATAACAGGTTGCACTGTATTGGCTTAGCAGGAACATTACATGCAATTTAGAGTGGTGATTTCACACCAGTATTGTGCAGCTATAAGTAAGATGCCATTAAATGAGTAATTACTGCATGGATCAATTTTTCCAGTCGTTAATCACATGGAACGCCCTATTCCACAGTAGCAGCTGGCAACGTTAAAATATGGTGGGGCACCATGCCAAATAAACTCACCATATTTGCTTTGCTGGCACTCATGGTCCTGTTGCTACTCTGCTCTACTCAGCGGTGACCAGGGACAGTCCAGCGGAAAGGGAAGGACTTCCTCCCTTGTGGAAAAATGAAACGTACCAATCCTGGAGCTGGAGTGCATCTCCAGAATTGGCTGGAGCATGTTAACCCAGGGTTCATTTTGCGCTGGGTGCCTAAGGCTGCAATCCCTCTGCTGTTTCTCAGCCCTTGGATCGCTAGCTCTTTAGTGGGCACGTCAGATTAGCCGCCTGTAGACAGCCAGCCAATCTGACATACGTACTGGTAGGGGCTGAGGGAATAGTGCAATTGCACTAATCAGCTCCACCTCCTGCCCTTGCGCTGTAACAGCGCAAGCCTAGGATACATTAATACACTGGTATGTATTACCAATTTATTATTCATGTGTGGGCTTGCTGCGCTCACAGCAGGTGGGGCACGCTTCTACGGCACAACGGAGGTGCAGCCGCTGCTATTCCATGCAGTTTTACTGCATACATTTATTACCTGCTTTGAGCATGTGATAAATGGGAGAGTGGGGGTAGCTGTTGTAGGGGATGAAAGCATTATGTACTCACCATGGAAGAAAAAAAAACACAGAAGGAGACTTTCCAAAACCTCATGCGGTTTTTCTCACCAGAGTTACTAGCATGAGAAATCAGACATGGTTTTCATACACCATGGGAAACCCAACACATTCTAAAAGCGACAGGTGTCCATTTCCATTACTTCGCAAAGTCATCAAAAATAGAGAAAATTCATGTTGCTTTGGTTTTAGGCCTGGCATAAAAATGTGTATGTTATATGGATTGGAGCAAACAGTTTTTTGATAAACAATACCAAAGCAATTGCTCTGCTTCACACCATTGCAAACTTTACGTAGTCTGATCACGCTTAGAGGGCTCCACTGGCTGATACAACCTACCTGTATCCTCCTCAAGGGCGTGCAGACAAAACATTGAGTTGGAAATGTCAACCTACAGAAATATCGAGTCCTAAATATTGTGAGTGAGAATATATCGACAACAAGAATATCGTGGTCAAGAATATCGATGTAAGGTAAGAAATATTGATTTAAAAAATATAGAAGTCATTAATATCGTTTGCAAAAATATAGGTGTTTAAAATAGCGATTATTTAATTAGTGTTATGTATTTTAGTATATATTTTAAATGTATGTGATATATTTTTTGTATAAGAATTGTTTATATTTTGTAATATATGTGTTACATTTTTAGTATTAATTATTTTCATTTTAATTACATTTTGCATGTTTTTAATTCCATTGCTGGTTGTGAGTTTAAAGGGGAATAGGCTGAGAAGTAATTTAATTATGATAAATCAATGATTTTTTTACATTTATTCCTATTTATTTAATTGAGATTTTATAGTGTTAATTGTGTGAAGTCAATTATTATTAATTAATTAATAATTGTTTGTTAATTAATATTAATGAATACTTGGTAATTCATTACAATAAATGTATAATTATTTAGGTGTGGGTTCTGAATGAATGAAGCAGGATTTGTATCGCGCAACTTAGCCCCAGAGGGCGTCAAGGCGCCTAACCAAATGAACTCGTATGGTCAGAGAGCATGATTAGTGGTAGGCCTTGATGAAACACCACGTCTTTAAAGCCTTCTTAAAAAGAACCATGTTGGGTTGGGATTTAATCTCAGAGGGGAGGGCATTCCATAAATTAGGGGCCACGGATGAAAAAGCTCTTCCGCCCCATCTGACCTTGTTTGTCCGAGGGACGGTAAGAAGGTTCTTGTTGGCAGATCGAAGATTTCTGCTAGGGGTGTAAGGACTCAAAAGGGAGCTTATGGCCTCAGAGCTGCTGCCGGATAGGGCACTGAAAACTAGGCATAGGATTTTAAAAGAGACTCTAGACTGGATAGGGAGCCAGTGGAGACTCTTCCTTGCAAGAGAGACAGAAGCGGTGTTAGGGACGCCCAGAACGAATCTGGCAGCCGCATTCTGAATGGTCTGGAGGCGTTGGATGAGGCCTTTATTGATGCCTGCATAAAGGGCGTTACAATAGTCCAGCCGTGATGTAACTAAGGCTACCACAGTCTGTTTGCGAGCTTGAGGAGAAAGATAGTGGGCGATTTTTCTAAGTATATTGATCACTCCCCAACAGGTGGAAACAGTTCTATTAACCTGTAGTGACATGTCTAAAGAGGTGTCAAAAATCACGCCAAGATTCCGGGCGGAATTTGACGGTACAGGACAGGCTCCAAGAGAAGGAGGCCACCATTCATTGGACCAGCTGTTTTGATCCTTTCCGAAGATCAGGACCTCTGTTTTCTCTCCGTTCAGCTTCAGGGCGTTTTGAATCATCCAATCGGAGACAGCTTGCATGCAATTCCTGAAGCTGAACGCGGAGGTACTCAACGAGTGGGAGAGGGACACCATGATCTGGGTGTCATCGGCGTATGACACCACCTCCATCCCCTGAGCTCTTACTAGTCTAGCAAGTGGGGCCACATAAATGTTAAAGAGGGTCGGGCTCAGGGCCGACCCCTGTGGAACCCCACATTGCACAGGCTTAACAGGGGAGAGGAACTCTCCTAGCTTGACCCTTTGTTCTCTCTGATCGAGGAAAGAGGACAGCAAGCTCAATGCAGGACCCTCCACCCCTATCTCCCTCAGACGAGCAGTTAAAGTCGAGGGAGATAGGGTATCAAAGGCGGCAGTCAGGTCTAAAAGGACCAAGAAGGTGGTATGGCCTTGGTCGACCTTTGATCGTATATTGTCTGTCACTACTGTAAGGGCCGACTCAGTACTGTGAAATTTTCGAAAGCCATGTTGAGACTGGTCCAGGAACCCAGAGGCATCCAGGAAAGTAGTCAGATGGTGATTGAGATGTGATTCCAACATTTTGGCTGGAGCTGGCAGTAAGGAGATCGGCCGGAAGTTCTTAAGGGTGTCCGGATCCAGGGTGGGTTTTTTAAGCAGTGGCTTGACTATGGCTTGTTTCCAGGAAGCAGGAAAAAGGCCCTGGGCCATAGCCTGATTCATTACCTCAAGAAGTGGGGGTAACAGAGTCTCCCTGCAGTCTTTCAGAACCTTCAAAGGGCAGGGGTCCATAGGAGAACCTGACTTTGTCTTGTTTAGCAGGGAGTCTAGCTGGTTGAGAGTAAGGGGCGGGAAGTTGGTAAGAATCTTAGAGGGGTCCTTGGCCCAAGACTCTTGAATAGGTTGATACGGAGAAGGGCGGGAAGACATAAGGTCTCTCTGTGCTTCCAGAGTGAGAGAGATGTCAGTGATTTTAGCCTGAAAGAAGTGAGCAATCTTGTCGCACAGCTCTTGAGAACCTATGATGGGATCCGGCGTTTGTAGTGAACACAAGGAATCTACTATCTTGAATAGTTCCCTAGGGGACGTGAGGGACGATGTAAGCCTAGAGAAGTAGTCCTGCTTTTCTATGATAACCTTGGTCTTATATTCTCCAAGTAACAACTTGTGTTTTTCTCTATCTATGGGGTTCCAGGTTTTTCTCCATTGCCTTTCCTGCCTCCTGCATCCCTGCCTCAGCAGTCTAAGATGTTCCGTGAACCAGGGAGCAGAAGGTTTCCGTCTGGCTGAATAGCGTAAAGAGGCAGGGGCTAATAAATCAACTGCTCTGGAAATAGAGTTAGCAAGGTCCAGTGCAGCATTACTGGCATCCTTCGAGGGGAAAGTAGGAGCCTGCGCTATAAAGGGGGCAAGAGAGTCATTAGTAATGTCCTTATAGTTCCGCTTAAGTATTTTATTGGTAGAACTTCGTTGTTGTAGAGAAAGGGACAAGGTTTTTAGTTCTAAGGGGACCGCTAAGTGATCTGACCAGACCAGAGGAATAGGGGGGCCCACAGATAGTCTAGTATCATTGGAGAACACCCCATCAAGGATGTGGCCAGCCAGGTGGGTAGGGCTATCAACCAGCTGATACATTCCACATGCGGCCAAGGGGTCCACCAGGGAGAGGGTGTCTTTTGAGAGCAGATCATCTAGATGAAAATTGAGGTCTCTGGGGTTTATAAGGGTAAAGGGTGGGAAGTAATTTATGTTTAATTAATTAATAATTAGATGTTAATTAATATTTTTTAAGTTTTAAAAGAGAGTGTTGGATATAAATCTAAGATAGAACAACAGTAAAATACAGTATATAAAGATAATATAATGCAAATATTTCAAATAGCGGAAAGAACAGGAGAAGAGAGAGGGGATAGAAAGGGAGGGAGAAGGGTATATCAAATGGTATAACTGGTTTTAATTAGAATACAACATTTGAATTACAGTAATTCCTATAGTAACTTATTCTGTGACCAAGACATAAAACAGATTAGATAACAGATAATAACCTTTAAATTCAAGGAGGTTTGGATACCTCTTCATTGCAAGGATTATGCAAAGGTAAGGATTGAACAGACGGATTTAGGAAATTAGTAATAGGCAACCACAATAAATCTCGTTTAATAGCAAGTGTAATTGGGTGAACGTAAACCCTATCTAATCTATAGTTATAACAAATTCTATACCACCAGGCTTGAAATGAAATATTTGAAGCATCTTTCCATGATTTAAGGATTTGCTGAAACGCTACAGGTATAATTAAATCAACAATGGAGGTGTTAGTATTGGTGGAGGACCATATCTCTGAGATCCTACCTAGAAAAATATGTGAAAAAGAAAAAGGGATCTGGGTAAGGAAAATTTTGTTAATTTGTTGCCACACTCTGATTGATGTTTAAGATCTTCTACAGGGGCTGGGCAAGACCAACAGGTAGAGAGAATAGAGGGATCTATATGATGCAGTTTAGCTGGAGTCATCAGAAGTCTATTATATATGAAAAATAAAGTTTGAGTAGTGTTCACTGCTCTAGAAGACTTCCTTTTTTTAGTCCAAATTTTGTTCCATGTTAAAGTAGAAAAAGATTCACCTAAATCAGATTCCCAGTTACATTCTGCTTCAGATTTATCACGTGTGATAGCGATATCTCTTACTTTCTTATAAATATGGGATGCAGAAGAGGAGGTGTGTAAAAATGAGATTGTGCTAGGAGAAGACTTGGTGTGTATAGAGGGGAATGTGAAAGCATCATAGGAAGTATGAGCGGCTGTAGTCAACAACATATATTTGGAATAATAGGAGAGAGGTAGAGAAAATCGGGCTTGAATTACAGAAAAGGGAATGCAGGTACCATCATGAAAAAGTTGATGAGTCCATTTAAGACCGAAATCTAACCAATCTTTCCAAAAAAGAGTCCTATTTTTTATTTTTATATGTTTATTATACCAAATTGGGGTTTGTAGAAATTGGGTATGCTCATCTAGGCCATCTAATATGAGAGGATGAAACACTTTATGGATATTCTTGAGAATGGGGAGAGACAATTTTGCTGGAGTATGAGATATGGAAAAGAATTCTTGAAAGGTGAAGGGGTGAAAGAAGGAGGTTCCAATTTCTACCCACAAAGGTTGGGTGTTAGAGTCAGCCATATTCCCAGATAACAGAGAAGAAGAATGTTTAAGACAAAATGACGTATGATACAAAGAGAAATCCGGAAAGTTGACTCCACCCATATGTTTATGTTGTATAAATTTGGAAGAAGACATTGTAGCTTTTTTGTTTTGCCATACAAATTTTGAATATTGTAGATATTTTTATAACAGGATTTGGGGATATTGATTGGAAGATTGGATAAGAAAAATAAAATTATTGGGAATAGCATAATTTTTATAGAGTCTAATCTACTGCACCAAGATAAATATAAGGGGTGCCAGCGTGTCGTGGAATTAGTTAAAGTTAATTGTATTTTTTTTTATTTAATGCTACAGTATCTCTAATAGAAGGTGTGAACCTTAAGCCATAAGCCTAAGTATTTGATCTTAGTTGGGCTCCAGTGAAAAGAGGACGCCACGAAATCAGCATGAAAACAATGCTTGTTTAAATGGAGGATTTGACAATTATCAACATTGAGTTTGTATCCTGACACTAAAGCTAAGTCTGAGACTTCTGATAGATAAGTCGGTATGGAGGTTTGAGGGTTGGAAATAAATAAAACAATGTCATCTGCATATGCCAAGAGTTTAGATGCCTATCGCCATTATTCAAGCAAACTTTTGTTAGAAAGGGTTCCAACGCCAAAATAAATAAAAGTGGAGAGAGTGGACGACCTTGTCGGACTCCTCTGTACAGAGGAAAATAGGAAGATACAAGGCCATTAGCTAGATTAAAGGACCTAGGAAAAGAATAGAGTAATGAGACATGAGAAAGGAATTTAGGGCCAAAACCAAACCAAACAAGTGTTGAAAAGATAAACTGCCAATTAACCCTGTCGAATGCTTTTTCAGCATCCAGCCCAGCTGCTGCCAATGATTGTGTATGAGATTGGGATTCACTAAGAACATTAAAAAAAGAGTTGGGTATTATCAGATAGGGGAAGGCCCTTAATGAAACGTCATTGTTCTTTTCCAATTCATTTTGGTTAAATGTTATTTAAACGGAGGGCAAGAATTTTCATGAATATCTTATAATCTAAATTAATTAAAGAAATGGGTCTATAGTTCTTATACACTGTATGGTCTTTATTTTCCTTAGGGAGAAGACAGATCAAAGCTTCTTGTAAAGAACCCAGCTGTTAATTAATATCAATTAATTGTAAATTAAATGTGGAAATTGTGTAATTAATTTTAGGTGTTTTTTGTGAGGTTTATAAGGGTAAAGAGTGGGAAGGAATTTGCGTCTAATTAATTAAAATTGGGTGCTAATTGATATTAATTAATTAATTGATATTTAATTAGGGTAATTATTGATTTTTTGTATGTGAGGTTTAGTTTTATAGGGGTAAAGGAAGGGGTTGAAATACATTTTTACTTACTTTATAATTAGTTGTTTAATATTAATATTTTTTAATTGAAAATAAGTTTTAATTGGGTAATTACTTTTTGTACAGTTTAATTTTAGCTGTGACTTACAAATGCATATGTAATGTAATTTTAAAGTGTGCAAAGTTAATTAATTTTTATTAGTTTTAATTTGTTTTTTAATTGATAATATTTCTTTAATTGGTAATTAATTATGTTAATTATGGAAGTAAATTTTTGTTTAAATTTAGATGTGGGCTGTGATTTGTGTGGTGATATAGGGTAGGAAATAAAAATTATACATGTATTCCATAGTTAATGTTTTTGATTCTATATTTTCTAATTAAAAATATTTATTTGTGTGAAGTTGATTATTTCTTTTATTTAATATAATATTTGTAAGTATTTGTCATATATAATTACCATTATATTATGTTTTATTACTTTTTATTTTCAATATTAAATATATTTGTATTTGAATTTTTAAGATATTTATATATTTATTTAGTTATGTTGTATTTTGAATATTTTTTTGATTTTTCAAAATATTTTGTTTGTTTTAAATTTTGAACTGACTGGAGTGGGAACAGTAAATTGTATCCCTCCGCTATCCAACACTTTCCCTGCTGTTGCACTCACTGGAGTGGGAATAGGAATTTTTACTACTTTGCTATCCAACACTTTCCATACTGTTGCACTCATTGGAGTGGGAATAGTATTTTTTATCCCTCCGCTATCGAACACTTTCCCTACTGTTACACTCACTAGAGTGGGAATAGTAATTTATGCTCCTCCGCTATCCAACACTTTCCCTACTGTTACACTCACTAGAGTGGGAATAGTAATTTATGCTCCTCCGCTATCCAACACTTTCCCTACTGTTGCACTCATTGGAGTAGAAATAGTAATTTTTTACCCCTCCACTATCCAACACTTTCCCTACTGTTGCACTGACTGGAGTGGAAATAGTAAATTGTATCCCTCCGCTATCCAACTCTTTCCCTACTGTTGCACTCATTGGAGGGAGAATAATAATAATATTTACCCCTCCACTGTCTATCAATTTCCCTACTGTTGCACTGACTGTAGTGAGAAGTGTAAGTTTAAATATTTTTAAATAGTTTAATGTTTTAATTTATAATAGAATGTACTGAAGGACAACATCCGACTGATTGCGATAGTCAAGAAATACATGTAGCGGCCGCAACCGACAACAAGGACAGCCTGCACAGTGACGGACTTCAAGCGGCTACCACGAGAAGGAACCCGCATTTTAAGCGGCTTCCTCTGGTGTGAATCTGGAAATACAAGCTTTGTGGCATACAGGTGTCGAACTTGGACCCAAGATTTAAGCAACACTATTGGTCCTGAGGAGAATCCTTGATCCATTGGGGTTCGAAACGCGTCGACCGATCTGGTCCTGGGTCATATAGTATATAATATTGGAATCGTGACTGTAAATAGCAAAAGGACGTTTTCCTTTATCAGATTATTTGAATAATTTGTAATGTAGTGAAAAAAACTTTTGCCTTTATTCATTTTCTTGTGTAGTATTTTTTGACACTGGGACCTTCTTGTGTGTGAATGTGGATAGTGGTAGTGTGGTATGAATGTTTGGCCAAGAATGTGTGAAAAATATAGCGTGTAATGCAATTTCTGTGTCTAGTGAAATTTTCACTTTTCTGATGTATGTATATATATGTATATAGTCTGTTTGTTTCATTGGTATTTCCATGCACAAATAATCATGTGTAAAAATTCAGTGATATGTAAAAAAGAGTAATAAAATTGTATTTTGGCATTGAACATCAACACATCAAAAGCACATCAGCAGATTGGAAGCAAGAAAGAACAGGCACTAATGGGCCTATTCACAATTGTAGGTTTACATGTAGAGATCTCCGCACATGTATATCTACACCTGCACTGATATGTAGATCTCCTGATGGATGAATTTCATCATTTCTGTGAGAAGAGCTCCACCTCGATGTAGGCTTACCACTGTCCAGTCCCTAGTTAGACAACCGTAAAGTTGCGATGGGTAAATCTGAGCTTGAGCTTGCAACATGCCGGTAACAAAAGGTGTTGATTGTGAAGGCTTAAACAGGGTGACGATCTCTCTAAAGGAATTAGTAGGGAATTTTGTAAGGAATTTTATGAAAATGTATTTTAAAATAAACATATAAAGTATTAATTTTTACACTTAAAAATATAAAAATACATTCCCTTATCTCCTTTTCACCAAGGAGTAGCAGAGTACCAACGACAACACATCGGCACTAAAACGTAACTGATTTCAAATTAACTTCATCTTTTCGTTAAGTTTTTTATGTCAAATAAATTCAATTAAACACTGATTTAATAGATGTAGTGGTGCAATAGTCCGTTGGGACCCTTGAGTGGATGGTCCACATGATTGCCAGGTGTTGCTGGTGTGGTTTCTCCATTCGTTCAGGTAGTCCTTTTTGGTTGGTGGTTGGTATGTTGGCAATAAGTTCTGTGCGGTAGGGTTTGTAAACGAAGTTGCAGTAGATGTTTGCGATTTTGCTGTGGAAGAAGTCAAATAAGTTGTCACAGAGTTGTTGGGAGGTAGTGATGCTGTTGAAAGTAGCAGCGGGCGAGATGAAGTTCTTGATGATCGAGAAAATCTCCCTGCAGTGGTTGGAACTCCTTCAATACGCCCTCTTGGCTTTACCAAAACTGGCAGATGGTAGCAAAAAAGGATTTAGCCAGGAGATAAATGAATGGTACAGCTATTCTGATGATTAGGCATAGTTTTGCTATCCACAATAGTCCCTCATCTGTTCCAGTGGAAGCACTTCCTGGAAGACTGAATGATACTTCGAGGTGGGAGAGTAATAATCCTCTGGGTAGAGCAACAGCATGCACTATCTTTTAAGAGTTGTTGACTTCATCTGCACTGTCAAACCGGAGTAAATGAGATTGGTACCTCAAACATCACACCTGCCTCCACGGGGCCTGCTTAGATATTAATGTTTCTAGCGCACATTTGGAAGACATTAACGATGATGCAAAAAGAACACCAGAACAACTTTGCAAACTGCTGTATTACTAATCGTATTTGTATCTGTCATGATTTACACTGCTTGAGCATTAGACACAGCATTGGCTAAACATAGAGTCTACCGGTTCCTGATGTGAACTGCAAACATAGAGTTCATCTTTTGTAATGAATGTCCTCTTCCGCAGTTTAAAGAAAAACACTCATCCATTTTGGGCCTGTTTTCCCAACAGCCTTTCATCTATCTGTCTCATTTAGGGATATCGAGTCACAGTCAGATGAGATTACCCCTGTTGAATCTGATTATTTTAAGTACATCATATAAAACATGTCAATGGGAACGCCATGGTTATTGCATTACCTTTGGCACATTGTCAGATAATTAGTATGGATTGGGTTGTGCAGGGGATGGATGCCAGGAAGCTATTTAAAGATATGCATATTTGGACCAGACAATCAATCATTGCATATGAAGGAAGGCATACAAGTTCATTTGCATTGACATTTCCAATAAATCTGCTTCTCTTTTCTTAAGTGATGTGGTCACTCAATCAAAAAACAAAACGGCACTGATGGGTAAAACACTGAAGAATAATGTGGTTTTCATTGTGTGCAGTAACACCACCCAAACCGCACGGAAATCTGCTGCTTTCTGCTTCCCCCACTCTGCACCCCTCTTTTCTCGAGATGATGGTACATGCCCATGTTGTGCTCCAGCTATTCTGTTGGAATTGTCCTTCTTCTGACACAGCACTCCCTTGCTTTGTTGCAAGGTGTGCATTATATGTTTTTATATACAAACAAACGTAGCTCATGGATCATTTTCCCAGGGCGGGTATTTCAGAAAATGGGGAGCTTTCAGGAGCGGGGTCTGGGGCAAAGCAGACTGCATGGAATAGGCACTGTTTGAAAAATGGTCAAAACTCGAGTCAGTATTCATGATTCTAGTGCCACATACCAGCCTGAGAGAACTGGGCGCTAAGGCTCTCCAGCGCACTGATCCTGTGCATCTTCAGCGCTAAATACCACCATAACCCATACTATGGACACCGAGGTTGTATTGCAGCCTCACTTGCAACAGCAAGCTTTACACAGACCATATACATGGTTTTGGGATGATGATGATCCCGAAGCCCTATGCATACCTTGCATGAGCAGCAGAGAGGATGAGGAGCAGAGCTAAACAAGCATTGCCAAAGCCCATCCTTTTGGGCATTTCACCTTGTTAACTGTTTGTGTGTAGGGTGGACTTAAGGGACATGTGGTAAATACAGAAAACTATGTGAAATCAAAAAGATGTGTTTATAGGTGTAATTTAGTGTGTGAGGCAGGTTTGGTTATATTGTGGAATCATTTCATGTTTGTTTGAAGAACACGTGGCCATGGAGACTGTGGATGGAGAGTACAAGCAGATGAAGAGTGTCCAAGCATGCGTGCATGGATGGTGGTTCGTGTCAGGATGGGTGAGTGATGGATGGCCTATTTGTGTCTACAAGATTTGATAAATAACTCGTTTTTTGAAAGGGTATATGTGCAATGAAAAGAGTTTAGTGTGTCTGTGTTTTCTGGGTGGGGAATAACATTTGTGTGCGGGTGCATATTTGAATGACTTTAGGTAGATATATTAAAGTATGGGTACTTGGTGTATATACTGATGTATGTGTGTATGTGTGGATAATGTGTGAATGAATGAGTTTGGTGGGTGAGTGCACTTGTTAGTGTAGGAGTGGATGTATGGGCAGATGCATGATTGGGTGGATGGATGGATCATCCTCTAATTCCTATTGTCTGTAAATAAACATGCAAAAGTCTCTCGAATGAGAGCAGGTGCACCTGTTACAATTTGTTATCTCTATTCATCCCTTGCTGGCCCATCAAATGTGTGGAAGTTCCTTTCACATTCCCACTATGAAAATGAGTTGTTTACTCCAGGCTTTGGGAGAATTATATAACCAACCTTTCCCAGTGTTCTAATGGGCAGAGAAACGTTTGGGACTACTAATGAACTCAGGGGTTTCTAGGTTTGTAGCAGAATACCTGGCTTTGCACTCAAATTCAAAATCTTAATTCGGATTTAAATACAAATCCATTAAAGCAAAGGAAAACAACTAAATATCTTATAATATATCCACATGCAATAATTTAAATAAAACCAATATATTTAATGAAAAGGATTACAGTACAAATATTCACATAGAAACGCTTTATAAGAAAGGTGCAAACCATTCAGTGCTAAGGCGCACGACAAAAGTACAAAGTAAATATTACAAAGTAATCACAGTTTTTCTTTGGCACCGATTTAAAATCTCCACATATTAAACATCTATTTTATTTAAAAGAAAGGCACTCAGCATTTATTAGGAGCTCTTAAGTGCAGAAAGGGATAAATCACAAGTTCGCATGGCCATAAACATTCCTAACAATTCAGACTATACATTTAATTCATTTTCTCTATAAAGTGCTATCAATAATACAGCTCAAAGTCAATCATTAATGCATTTAAATCTCTAGTGCAACTTTCTTCATAATGTGGGCATTCTAGGTGTGTCAGTGATTTACACGTTCGGATGGTTCAGATGGCAGTTAGGGGGCTTTCCTCCTCCAGTGGTAATTCCGGTGGACAGTACCAAAACCCAGTGGAAGCCTTCTCTCTCATGCTCAAGGCAGTTTACCACCCCTATGGTTCTTCCCAACATGCGGTCAATTACCATGTGTTTTGCAGGGAGGCTCAAGCCAGGAATCCCCCGGTAGCTTTCTTTTGACCATGATCTGTCCAGTTTTGAGAAGCAGCAAACGAAAATCAAATATCCCCCAGACCAATAAAAGGCACCAGACATTGGATATTTTAAAGAGACATGTCCCAGGGGAAGTCTCTACTGGAAGCAGATGGTACCACCACTCCTTTAAATAGCAGAAAGAGAGAACTGCAAAGATGGAGTCTTATCCCAGGGGAATCGCTTTCAGAGGGAGGGACTGGCCCGGACTTCATCCAGCCTCGGATGGGTGCAGATGGGCCCGCCCTTGACCCGGTCTTCGCCCGACCATGGCCCACGCACGTCCTGCACAGTAGAGGAAGCCTCATGCATGGTAAGCACTGGTCATCGCTCCTTAGGGCAGGGGAATGGTGGAGATTGTAGTCTCCCAGCGGCAGCGTCACAACACGCGGCCTCACTCCGTCTAGCTCCTCACAGTGTCCCACCAGAGCTGAAAGCTCCCAGGCAGCGGGGCTGTGGCACGCTTCTTTGGCGCTGGTCATTGCTCCTAAGGGCAGGGGGATGATGGGGGTGGTTGTCCCCCAGCGGCACTGTCACAACGTGCAGCCTTTCCTCCAGCCAGCACTTACAGTGTCTCACCACAGTTTAATGCCCCCAGACAGCGGGGCTGAGCCGGCACTTAAGCGCTGGTCGTCGCTCCTTGGGGCAGGGGATGATGAGGTATGTAGTCCCCCAGTGGCAGTATCACAACATACGGTTTCCACCCTGCCAGCTCCTGACAGTGTCTCATCAAAGCTCAAAGCCCCCCCCTTTGCACTCATTAATTGAGTCTTTGCCATGCATGTGTTGAGTTGAAACACACAAATAGCTCATAAGTACCAGCGTCTATGTGCTTCACTAGGATTAATGAAGCAGAGGGCCAGTTTGGCAGTGTGTGACGTCATTGTTCTATGACCTAACTGGCCAATAGAATGAGAATGATATTTGCACATGGCATCAGGTGCAACACTAAGGATGGTGGGAGCATAATTGAGACATTTTTTGTGCACATAATGAATCTGTTTCAGTAGGTGACCGCCTCTCATCTATTTCTCTGGTGTTGTGTACTCCCAGGCTTGTAATTCTAACTCAATCTCTTCACTCCTGCCATTAGCATATCTGGGTGCAGAAGGTGAGAAGGTTTTCTTCCTCACTCGCACTCCCCAACGTAAAGTTGGTGAGCACGAGCGAGGAAAATCCACCTCTCGGCCAGATTTTTCCTTGCTCGTGGTCCCCAATGTCAAGTTGGTGATTGCGAGTGAGAAAAAAACACTCCCAGCGAGATTTCGTAAAACGGGAGGTCGGATTTATCAACGTGGGTAGTCACTGGATGGTAGCGACCGCTCATGTTGAGAAAATTTGTTGATGAAGTTGCCACTTGAGTAGAAAATCGAATCGAGCGGCCAATAAGAAGCAGCGCCCTCTTGCTAAGCGCATGGTTCCATTTACGACAAACACCAGGTGCTGAAAATCAATGCGAACAGGCATGACTAAACGCACTCCACCACTTGCAAAACGTTGCGTAGCGCAGCGGGGTTTTTTGCACAGTTTGTGGAATTCTGCATAGTCGAACTCTGCAAACTCCACCCCTGCTTATGTATATGTGGGGTCTGTGTTGAAATTTCAACCTGTTTTTACCAATTGGGCTGCATACTAGACTGTTTCCTTCCATTTGGAGATGATGCTGTGCCAGCAAGTTGTAGTGCATAGTGTTGAACTATCTCTATTATATGCTGCTAAAATTCAGCGTCTCTTGCCTTTCTTAGTCCCAAACCCTAGGTTTGCTGGGGCTTGTAGTTTCAGGTTTCCCAAGACAAACATACATCTATAAGCCCCAGCATGCATAGTGTTGTTGGCTGTAAAAACAGTATGGCTCAAAGTCACGCTTATGACCACATTTTAACACAGAAACATTTACAACTTTAGACTTTACCAAAGATTTTTAACAATAAACTTTACCATGCATTTTAATGTAACCCTATGTATATTGCTACGCACTTTTTTTTTTACACAATATATATTTTCCACCATGATGGCACCCACTATGTACCAGTGATGTCATAATATTATACAAAATAGATTTTTTAATGTTTTTAAAATATCAGTTTTTAATATAATTGTATACATTTAGTCTATTTTATGTAGTAATAAATGAACTGCATCTGTTGTACATTGTAATAAAGTATTTTTTTAATATTAATGAATAATTATGGTGCACATTTATTGTAAATCAAATGTAAAAAAGTTTATTATATAGTATGTTAATTATTAAACATTTTTTACAGCATTATTACTATTTTAAAAATATATGAATCCGTTTTGAAACTTTTTTTGAACTTGTAATATTAGTTGAGTATTAATTATAAACTAGTGTATGTTAATGCTTGTCATATTTATTAATTTACTCCCCAACCAGGACCCCCTATACCGATTACATCTCATACCCAAAATGTTAATTTGTTATTTTTTCTAATAAAACTATTACTAGAGTACTCATTTTGATAAAAATACAAAAGTATTAGTGGACCTCAAATTGTATTATTGGGTCTCCCAATTGGCCCCTACTCATGATTGGATATTTGGGGGCGGTCATGACCTGATGAAAGATCTTGAGTTATCCAGTATAAAGAAATATGGCATTTCAAACATCTTGTATGGTAACTCTGTCCTGCATGCGCTCCCAATGGTTACAAGGCTGCCAGTCGTGTGCTGGCACAAAGCCCTGCAATTCCTTAAGTGCTCCAAACTGCCTCCAATGGCCATTCCATTATGGGGAGGCAATGTTCTCCGACAGGTTGCAAAGCTTGCTGGATTCACAAAATGGGACCTCATAAGAATATCCACTTTGGGTGATGTTGGTTGTACATTAATGTCATCACACAAGAATTTTTCCTCCCAAATTGACAGTTCTTCTGAGACATTCAACTATGACATGCTCTATCCTATCACCTGGATCTGCTCCAAGGTATTCAAGAATAGAATACACTTGAGATTAAACTAACCCTGGAAGCATTGGGGAAGAAGGAAATCTTAAACTATGCCAAGTACTCACTATAAATGCCCCAGACCCCTTTCTCCAAACTAGACAGCAATGGGAAGATGACCTGGGTAAACTGAGTGATGAGGAATGACCCAATATTTTTGTCCCCACGCTTGCTGACCATATCTTGTCACCTGTGCCTTACTCTGTTCAAATACTTCCACAGGTATATTACTACACCCAGAGGATGCTATGACATTTGGAACGGCACCTTCCCCTTATTGAACCAGACATTCCTCTTCCGATGTTTCTTCTTTCATACAATGTGGTTCTTCCCTGTGGTTGCGAGATATTGGCAAAAAGTGGCATCAGCTTTAAGCAAGGTCACAAATAGGCAAATAAACCTTGATCCTACACTGATGCGGCTGGGTCTTATGAAGAGTGGGTGTGGGGGGGTCCCAGACACATATAAATACATACTCATGGCCATTGGATTAATGGTAGAGAAGAGGAATATAGATGACACCGGAGGAAAACTGAGGCTCCCACATTGGCCAAATAGTCTCAGACACAGAGATTTCTGCAAAAAAGTGGGAGTGCTAGTCTATAAAGCTTGCAGTGCATTAACAAACATGGAAATTTGGAGCAAGTGCTGGGAATATTCCCTTTTGTAACTCTACTTTGCCCATTCCATGACCGAACTCCTGCTGCCTATCCCTTCTGATAATGCTTTTCTGTTTCTTCACTGTTAAATAGACAGTAAGAGCCTATAACTTTGAAGCGATTCTGTCATGGGTTGGTTTAAAGTTCAATATATTTTAATTGTGTTGCCTTGAACAATTGAAATGCCAAATAAAATGATTTATGAAAAGAATACTACAGCATGAATTTGAAAATAGTACTACTTTTCAATATTAAATTATTCCTCACCCTGGGCCTCAATAGCCCTTGTATCTCATCCTTAAAAATGGAATATCTTTGATATTTATATTTTTTTAAATAATATTTTGAAAAATGTTGAACAACAATAACAAATTAAAATAATCCTTTGCATCCCACTCCTTAAATGTCATTAAAAAATGATACATTAAAAAAAATACTACAGTACGGTGTAAGATAAAGGACAATAGTACAAATCTAAAATTGATATTATTCATCAATATTAAATTACTCTTTACACTGGGCCCCTAAACCACTTACATCCATCCCTAAATATTGAACATGTTTTATTTTTTATTGTATTTAATAAGTATTTTTTGAAGTGTAATATTAAAGTAATAAACAATAATAATAAATTCCAAAAACTCTTTACATCCCGTTTTTGGACATTTACAGAAAATTATATTACATATGATAAAATTATTAATCTAAAATGAATGCAGTTCATCAGTATTGAATTACTGCCCCCCATCCGCCAGGGCCCCTATACACTCTACATCCTATTTCTTAAAAATCTACTAGATATAAAAATATATATATATTTGATAATAAAAATATGAGTATTACATAATGCATCTTTAATTTTGTCACAAGCACAACATTAAAATGCAGCTAATGCCCCAAATTATGAAATAAATTAGCATCAATACATTTTAATAAATAATAATAGTATGTATGTGTGTAGGCATACTTATATAGCGCGACTGTCAACCAAAGGGCATCCTGGCGCTTAAATATTATTAAATATTTAATTTCAATCCCCGGAAACCCATCCTTTAAAAAAAAAGAAAAAAAGGTCTCCAGTTATTAAATATGCAGAGACAATTTGCCATTATTATTATAAATATATTTTAAATATTTTATGGGGATGTAAACCCTCAAGGCCACCTTTTCTACATGTTAACCCCCTCACAAAATACTTACCGTACTTATCTTAAATGTACTAAGCATATGCCGTCCATATGTGAGATGGAACTCTTGTGTGATGAGTAGTAAGGGTTTGCGAGGTGACTGACAATGCATGGTGAAGATTCTGTGGTAAATGTAGCACGTGGTATTTACTAGATTGTGAATTGTAGCATACTCTTGTGAGATGAAGCTAGTTGACCAATGACTAAATGGTTTTGTAAATAGTATCTTCATTGAATCGATTTCATAATGTTGTACATTTATTATAAGGGAATATATGCATATCTGATCTATGATATTGTATTTTTAGAGTACTCATTCACTGAGGCTGAGGGCACTGGACAACAAATGGGCATTGTAAGACAGAAAAAGTTATAAGCGCTGAGTAGAGGATTTTATTGTTTTATAAATTGAAGAAAGATCAGCATAGCTAGAATGGCAACGAGTTCCAGGGTTTAGCTGGGGCAACGAAAATGCTCTATTGCCACAGTTAATAGTGCAAGTTCTGGGGAAAGTTATCATGTACAGATGTACAGAGCAAGGAGCTCAGGTAGGAGGAGTGTACCAAGAACATTGCGTGAGTAAGAAGTAATGTGAATTATTTTATATGCCTTTGTGGACAATTACCATGGCTTTAGATACTGCTCGACTTTTGATAGGTAGTCGGCGCAACTGTTTTAACACTGGATATGTGCATGTTTGGGGTTGTCTGGAAACTTCATTTCGGGCAAGGTACATTTGGTACAGAGAAGCCTAATTGCTGGCAAGTTAGATTGCTTTAGCCCAGACTTGATTTCATATAACCATAACTCAGAGTTGTTTATTTGAGAACTTAAGATGGAATAGTATCATTTTAAGGTGCCAGAAACATGTCCTGGCCACCCTTGCTATTTAGTTCCTGAAGAAGAGATTGAAGTCAATAGGTGTGCAGAGATTGTTAACAGAAGTGAAGGGAGAAGATATGGGGACCATAATGTTGGGCACGTCCAAAGATTTAGTGGACAAATTATCAGGAGAGGTAAGCAGAAGTTAATTTTAAGACAGATTTAAATTCAGGAACATTATTAGTTATCCACCAATGGATGATAGCTAGACAGTTTGGGCCTGATTTACAAAGGGCCTCCTCCCGCGCGGCAGAGTCCACGCAGGCATCGGGGAGTCTCCGCACTCAGGACGTAATCCCTGCAATAGAATTCTCATTTCCGAGATTCTGCCCCAAGTGCGGAGACTTCTCTACGACTGCGGGGCCTCCACCATGAGTGAAGAGGCCCTTTGTGAATCAGGCATTTTCACATTCTTGAATAAGTGGTAACTGAGCACTCAAATGTTAGTAGGAGCCAAAATCAATTGGTTTTATCTGTATAAAGGTAGAAGCGTTCCCCTTTGTGATGAAGTAATCTAGCCAAGTGTAAAGTACACGTAAGTTTCTTTATTTGATTGTCAACATAGCACGCTACGGCGCGCTCATGTTTTAGCACCCGCTCAGTGTTCCATCATTGTGCACGCACTTTTGAAGAGAATGTTTCTCTTCAAAAGTGCGTCCCTCGAGTCAATCCTGTACACAGTTGATGTTTAGTGGTTTGTGTCAGTTGTTCCCTGGACTTGACTTGAACAGGCTGCGCTCCTGTGATCTGCTGTGTTTTACTTAAATAAAGTATTTCCTGATACTTTCTCCAACTGCTTCCTGATTCATCGCTTCTCTACATATTGGCGACAAGCATCTCGGCGACTCCGGCGATTTTCCCAGCATTTTACTATTTTTTGCGCATTCCTCTTTAAATACCTTCGTTTGTGTGCTGTGCATTTCGCTTACCTCGATCTTAACCTGCTCCGTGAAAACCTCGTCATCTTGTGGCACTGCGCTGAGCCCTGAGGTATTTCTTCTGTTTTTACAATTTTGGGACATCAGCGTTTGATTCGTCTAGCGGCCAATGACGCGTATGACATCACTTTCACCACGTCATCACGCTCACGCCCAGACGGCCATGTTTATTCACTCGTCTCTATGACAACGCTTACAACGAGTGATTTCCGACTTGATTTTCTTCAACGAGTGATTTTCAAGTTGTTTTTAAACAGCGCGCACACCTAATTCAAAAGGTATTTACTTTATATTTACAAGGGAAAAGACTTTCTGCATTTTCAAAAAGTATTTACTTTATATTGACAAGAGAAAAGACTTTCTGCATTTTGTTTCAAATATATTATATTTACTGTTATTACAATTTTACAAGTATTTTACAAAGCTTCCTATTTTAATTATTTTATCATGGCCACTAGTCAACAAATTGTTTATTTGAACCATTTTTTACCCAATCCTGGCAAACCTAAAGAGTCATGGAAGTTGTGGTTCATAAGTTTTGAAAATTACTTAGTGGCCATTGGAGCAGATGAATACTCTGCAAAAAGGAAGCTGGCCATTTTATATAGCCATTTGGGTACTGCAGGAAAAGACATTTTTAACAATCTTCTATTGTCTGTACCTCCATCAGGAGATGGAGAAGGATGGAATGTTTTCACAGATGCAGTTTTAAGATTGAATAAAAAATGTATTGATCAGCCAAGTGTTATGATGGAGCGTTTCAACTTCATGAAAAGGAAACAACATCAAGATGAGTCTGTGGAAGACTTCATCTCTGTTTTAAGAAATTTGGCTGCGGAATGCAATTTTGGAGCGTATCTAGATACTGTTTTAAGAGACCAGTTTGTCTACAACTGCTATCACAAAAAAATTCAGGAAAGGATTTTAAGTTGTCGTGACCCCACGTTAAATGAAGTGTTGGATATGGCCAAAAGTGTAGAAAGGTCCATTGTTTCTTCCAGATGCATCTCCGATGGAAATTCTCTTCAACATGAAAAGGATGTACAAATTAATGCTGTTCTTCAAAAAAACTCATCATTTAAACCTTTTCAAAAGAAATTTAATTCTTATTGCTTTAGATGTGGATCAAAAAGTCACCTTAGTAACAGCCCCACATGTCCTGCGTTGGGTAAAAAATGTACTTTTTGTAGCAAAATTGGCCACTTTAATATTGTTTGCAGAAACAGGAAAGGTGTTAGAATCAATAATCTTTCTTCTGTTGAAGACCCTAATGTAAATGTTTCCAACGTTGAAATGTCTTTCTTGCAATCTCCATTTGATGATCTTCACATTAACTCTATTCAAAATGTTGATTCTAACCTGTCTATTCCTGAAAGGAAAATTCTCTCCATTGATTTAGTTGAGCTTGATCTAGACACTACACTTGTCAAAGACCCCACTTGCTGTGTAATTGTTGATGGTGTAAAATTAGACATGATGGCAGATTCAGGGGCACCTGTTACCATCATCTCTAATACCTTATTTGATGAAATATGGAGCAAGAATGTAACTTTATCTCCTCTTGACATCATTCCCAAAGCCTATAATAAGAAACGTATTGACATGTTAGGATATTTTATTTCAAGAATTGAATGTTTAGGTAGGTTTACTACTACGAAAGTATACATTGCCATTGATGGAAAACTTATTGTTGGATGGCAAGATTTGGCTAGAATGGGTTTGAAATTGGTTCCTGGTTCTGACACACCAGTCCAAATCAATGAAACCTCAATTTTTAATGTAATTCATGAGGAAAACTTGGAGATTCAGAATTTAATATCTGAATTTCCAGAGGTTTTCAAAGATTCCGTGGGCTACATCAAAGATTTTGAGCATCTGATCAGATTGAAACCCAATGCCATTCCTGTCTGCCATAAACTGAGGAATGTTCCTTTGAATGTAAGAGATGACCTTAAAAAAGTTCTAGACAACTTGGTTTCAGAAGGCATTATTGTCCCTACCAATTCTTCTTTATGGGTTAGTCCTATTGTTGTCGTTAAGAAAAAGGATTCCTCTATTCGTTTATGTGCGGATTTGCGCTCCCTTAATCAAAACATCATTGTGGATTGCCATCCCTTACCTAAAATTCAAGAATTGTTGACAGGCATTTCGGAATCCAAAATTTTCTCACTTTTGGCCCTCTAGAGTGTGTACCATCAGATTCCTCTCTCAAGGTCCTCCTCTGAGTTAACAACCTTCATAACCCCTTTCGGGGCATTCAAATATCTCAGACTCCCTTTTGGTTTGGCTTCTGCCGCCAGTGTCTTCCAAAAATTTATGGACACAATTTTGCATGACATCCCAAATGTACAAGCCTATCAGGATGATGTCCTGATTCATTCAAAAAATAGATCAGAGCATCTTAAAGTGTTAAGGAAAGTTTTGTCTCGCTTTCAGGAAGTTGGCATAACTCTGGGTGTTAAGAAATGCATATTTATGGTAAAAGAACTTGACTACTTGGGCCATAGTATTTCTGCATATGGTATTAAACCAAAGATTTGTTTGACCAAAGCTATTTCCAATGTTGCTGTCCCTAAAGATAAGGATGCCCTAAGGTCATTTCTTGGACTTGCTGAGTACTATTCACGCTTCATCCAAAATTATTCTCAGTTTGTCCAACCTCTCCGCACCTTACTCAAGAAAGATATCAAATTCATTTGGTCTGAAGAAGCTAACAAGGCTTTTGACACTGTTAAAAAGGTTATTGTTGAAGCACCTGCACTATCATCATTCAATCCAAGTTTAGAATGTACCATTGCTGTTGACGCAAGTCAAAAGGGTTTAGGTGCAGTGTTAACTCAAAGAGACTCTTGTAGGGAGAATACTATAGGTTTTGCGTCAAGAGCCTTAAATGTAGCTGAGTCTCACTATAGCACTATTGAAAGAGAAGCCCTTGCCTGTTCCTGGGCAATTGAGAAATTTAAAACATTTATATGGGGCTCTCACTTTATTCTCCTCAGTGATCACAAGCCCTTACTTCATCTTCTCAATGGTAATGGTACAGGCAAGGCTTCTTCTAGATTAGTTCGTATTTTGTCTAAACTACATGAGTACAATTTCACCATTAGACACATTTCAGGTGGCAATAATTTGCGAGCTGATGCCCTTTCAAGACTTACTTTACTTGAAAATGATGTTGATGATGATTCCGTTGATGACGTTGAGTGTGTTGTAGCATCCATAGAAGAGTTGGTCCTTTCACCTTTTTGTATATCAGAGATTGTCAGACTCACTCCTGAACAAGCAAGGAAAATTTCCACTACCAAATATGTTAATGAATCGTCCTCTTGTTCCTTTTTCCCTTTAGGTACCACCTCTGATGAAGACACACTTTCTAATAATTGTTCTTCTTCTTCTCGAATTTCACTTCCTAATTCAAACTTTGTTGCAGATTCTCAGATTGAAGAAACAACATGTGATGCTGCTGATGACCCTCATGTTGTTGCAACTTCTTCTTCTCTTGTTTCCTCTGACAGGTCTCACAGGAATTGTTCTCTCCCAGCTCGTTTTAAAGATTATTTTCTTTCTTAAATATTGACTTTTTATTGTCATTTTGTTTTCTTTTATTTATGTAAATAGGGAGAAGATGTAAAGTACACGTAAGTTTCTTTATTTGATTGTCAACATAGCACGCTACGGCGCGCTCATGTTTTAGCACCCGCTCAGTGTTCCATCATTGTGCACGCACTTTTGAAGAGAATGTTTCTCTTCAAAAGTGCGTCCCTCGAGTCAATCCTGTACACAGTTGATGTTTAGTGGTTTGTGTCAGTTGTTCCCTGGACTTGACTTGAACAGGCTGCGCTCCTGTGATCTGCTGTGTTTTACTTAAATAAAGTATTTCCTGATACTTTCTCCAACTGCTTCCTGATTCATCGCTTCTCTACACCAAGAGAAGCATATACATGTTAAACAGGAGGAGCGGCAAGATCGAACCACATGGGACATCGTAAGTCAAAGAGTTTGGCTCTGGCCAAAATGGTTGTGGGGCAATGACCTGGTGACTGTTCACTAAGTTTGATGTGAGCCAGTTAAGGATAGAATCCGAGATATCGATGTTAATTAGAAAAGTGAGAATGTGATGATCTACTGTTTTGAAGGTCACAGACAGATCAAAAAAAGATCTGGGCCCCAACACTACAATAGTTGACTATTCTGAGGAACGGGAATAGTTAACATAAAAAGTAAAAATTACAACAAGCTCAGTGCTTCTTCTGAGGAAGAGTCCAGGATTCCATGATGCTCAACGAACAGGTTTTTCTAGAATTTTACTCTGAAAATGGTGAAAGGGTGCATCCTGCTGAGGGGAGGATCGCGTGGCCTGGCTGACGGAGCCCCGGCGTCTTGGAGTAGGGAGACACCTGGCAGTGCTGGCCAGTGTTGTGCACATCGAAGGAGGAATAGCGTCTTGTGCTACCGCACCCTGGTTCCAGTGGTCACTGTGACATGGAGCGGGGTAGCCCTCGGGGGACAGTCTGTTGGCCAGAGCGGAGCAGGCTACCTGTGGTCTGAGGTGAACGACGACATCTCCGGAGCGGGTTCGAGCTGGGGGGGCTGCTGTGGATCCGGCTGGTGAGCGAAGCCAGGAGCAGGGCACCTGTGGAGCGCGGCAGCCTGTGCCTGGTGGGGCTGAGGTGAGGTGAGGAGGTGAGCCGGTGACTGGGGCGGGGGAGCCGAGGGGGTGCATTTCCTTTGAACGAGCCCAGGGGGTAAATCGGACATTCATCCCCCTTGATGACAGTGGCAGACGAGTGCAGCACAGGGAGTGGTGACTGCGGGGTAACCCCAGGTGCTGCATCCTGAGCCTGGACCCTTGCAAGTGCAGACCCACGAGGATTGCGGCACCGATAGTCGGCTCGGGCCTATGACGTCTTCCTCTTCCTGAGGCTTGGGAGGCCTGGTAAGCCAGTACACTGTGACCCAAGGCAGTTGCAGCACAAGGAGCACGTTGTCTATAAAGGAAAGACTGCCATCGGCCAAAGGTAAAGAGCCCCAGTGGCCTGTTGCCTCGGAAAAGTAGAATGTTTGCGGTTGGCTTTATAGCGAAGCTGTTTGGTGCAATAAGAAGTCTCTCATTTTAAGTCCGTTTCCCATGTCTACCTCACCTCTTTAACTTTCCATCACGTGGCTTTGCCTCTCTTTGAAATACATTTTTATAAGACGCATGCACAAAGGCATCGTAATTGAAGGTTTTAAGATTATTATCGTAACCTAAGATATGTGGGGTGGTGTGTCCCTCGATATATTAAAACTGGGTGCTTTAAAAACGGGCTTGGTGTACTCTTCCACTGTAGCTGAATGCAATCCGAGAAGGCAGAACCGGTTTTGAAAATGAAGCAATAAACAGCTTTGGGTGATTGATTCTTCTCCTGTCTTTCTGTTGCTGTTCGCGATTGGATTTGCCCTTTGCACTGCATTCCTTTTGTTTTTTACCCGCTTTGGTTTATGTAGAAATGAGGGCATACTGAAAACAGCAACATGTTCCGACTCGCTCAAAGGATACAAACCCATCTCCCTGCACAAATACATGAGCAGAGACGAGATTCTTTCTGTACACACAGTGCCATTCTTACCTACTGGTTATTTCCTTGTTACTTCAGTGCAAGTGTCCAACTCTAAGGGTGCAAAGCCGGACTCCATTCTTTCTATTGTATCTTTACAGAATGGGAAAGGCAAATGGTATATCTATTTGTAATATTAGATGAAATAGTTAAGAAAAAAAAAATGTTTTTTTGCAACACCTTTGCTAGTATCTCCTGGAAGGCATTCCGACATCCGAGGCTGCTGACCGCCCGGACAGGGGAGGGGTGCGAGGAGGGGATGGAGGTGAGGAGACCAAAGGGGAGTTCGGAGGGAGGAGAAAGGCAATTGCAAAACTGAAGTCAATCGCTTTTTGAAAAAACAAAGCTGCGAGCAGTGCGCGCGCGCCATATGGTTTCATTTATCGCGCCCGTGTCCGGGCACGATAATTGAAACCATATGGCAGGAATGCACGTAATAGACACCAATAGGCCATGGGCGGAGCAATGCGCCCGCCTTTGGCCTGTTGGGTGCTATTTTGAAAACGAACATGCATGCAAACACCAATAGCAGGCCACAAAAGTAAAAACACACGCACAAGCGTGTACATTTCAAGGGTCCATTTTTTAACCCTGAACAAAAGGACTTTCACCTGCAAGAGCACTGCTCTGCAGTGCAACGCAGGGCGCGAGCCCTAAAAATGAACCGACATACAAAACATCTTCCTCATTTAAAAGAGATAATAAAAACCTTAAGGCAGCTCTATATTGAGTAGCATTAAAACAATGTTTTTTAGAAGTGGAATCAGAAACAATCTAGTTTACTTAATGTAGAATTTACAAAAACACATAAAATGGAGCAATAATTGGCCAGAAGATTCTTCTCAGGGACAAGGCTTGGATTTATGATTAGATAGATTAGATTAGGTGGATGAGTCGGCCCAAGAACTCACTGATGCCATTACTAGAGCCGCTGACGAACTAGCTCCTCCTTCCTTGAAACCTGCAGCTAGACAGAAGCCAACTGCTCCCTGGTTTTCCGACGATCTGAGGCTTCTCAGACAAAAATGCAGACAGAAGGAACGTAGGTGGCGTAAGTCCTGGGACCTCAAGGATAGAGAAGGCTATAAGAGCCTATTACAAGAGTACAAAAAGAGAGTCATTAAGGAAAAACAGGACTATTTCTCCAACTTAACCTGTTCGTTAACATCCTCCAAAGAGCTCTTCAAAATAGTAGACTCTCTGTGTTCTCTCCAGGTTCCTGATCCTGTAGTTGCTTCCCAGGAGCTATGTAACGACATATCAGACTTTTTCTACAAAAAGATAGATGATATCTACATAGCTCTAAAGTCGCAGAGGAATTCGCTTTGTTCTGAGGATTTCTCTCAAATTAAACGACTGGAAGCTTGGAATAAAGATTCCTCTCAGTCCCTTGAACATTTCCCTGCTCTTTCGCTAGAGGATCTCAATAGCTTGTTGGACAAAACAAAATCGTCATCCCCACTTGATCCAGTTCCTCTGAAAGTACTTAAAAACTGCAGAGAGATCATTCTTCCTCCGATGCTGGAAGTAATGAATGGAGCCTTGGAACAGGGCATTTTTCCGTCACTCTGGAAGAAAGCCATTGTAAAGCCGCTGCTGAAAAAGATCACCTTAGACCCTGGAGTACTGAAGAACTTTAGACCCATCTCTCTGCTGCCGGCCCCTGCGAAGATGTTGGAGACCCATTTGAATTTCCATCTCTCAAACTTCCTTGATACCTCTGGTTTCTTGGACGGGTCCCAACATGGCTTCAGAAAGCTGCATAGCACGGAGTCTGCCTTGACGAAAGTCATGGATAACATCCGCAGAAAAGTGGATCTGGGTCTAACCACCGTACTGGTGCTGCTAGATCTTTCAGCAGCATTCGACACCCTGTCTCCCCTTACTTTAACATCTAGGTTAAGGGAGGCAGGGGTAGAAGGACCGGCACTCAGTCTCCTGAGCTCCTTTCTACACCAACGAGAGCAGCGTGTCATGCTAGGTGAATACCTCTCCCCTGCTAAGTCTTTGCAATGTGGGGTGCCACAGGGGTCGGCATTGAGTCCGACCCTGTTCAACATCTACGTGGCCCCCCTTGCAAGACTAGTAAGATCTCAGGGGATGGAGGTAGTGTCGTATGCCGACGACACGCAGATTATGGTATCCCTGACCCACTCTGTGAGTGAAACCGCTTCCAACTTTAGGGCCTGCATGCAACTTGTTGCAGAGTGGATGATTTCCAACTCCCTAAAGTTGAACGGGGACAAGACAGAGGTCCTGGTATTTGGCAAGGACCAGGGCTTGTGGTCAGGTGATTGGTGGCCTCCTTCTTTAGGTAGCTGCCCTATACCTACACAATCTGCCAGGAACCTAGGCGTCATCTTTGACACCCAGCTCTCCATGGAGCTTCAGGTTAACAGAACGGTGGCTACCTGTTGGGGTGTCATCAAGACCCTGAAAAGAATTGTTCACTACTTGTCCCCACAAGCACGGAAACAGGTGGTGATCGCCCTTGTTGGCTCAAGGCTCGATTACTGTAACTCAGTGTACGCCGGGGCCAACAAGGGCCTGCTTCAGCGTTTGCAGGTAATACAAAACGCGGCAGCGCGGTTTGCTCTCGCTTTGCCCTGGTTGGCATCTATGACCTTAGCGAGGAAGAACCTCCACTGGCTCCCCATCCCCTCAAGGATTACTTTTAAACTCCTCTGCCTTACATATAAGGCTTTAGCTGCAGGCCCGGCTGATGCCCTTGGATCGCTACTCTCTAGATACGTTCCGAGTAGATGTCTACGATCCAGTGAGCTTAATCAACTGGTAATTCCCAGAGCCAAGAAGGCTAGATGGGGGAGTAAAGCTTTTTCCATACTGGCACCTCTGATGTGGAATTCACTCCCCCTGGAAATCAAACTACTGCCCTCCCTTGACCTCTTTAGGAAGTCACTGAAAACTTGGCTTTTTATTAATGCATACCAGTAGGCTCTGTTTCTGTCTGCCAACAGTTGTTATCTGGATTAGGCGCCTTGACGCCCACTGGGCATAGTTGCGCAATATATAAATAATATTTCATTCATTCATTCATACATAACCTCTGGGGAAGCAAACCAGGTATTTCACAGTTTTGGATCTAAAACGGAACAGCAAAGAAGATTCCCAGCATGCATGGGCTAAACTAATATAATGAATGGAAAGATCAGATTTATGAGAGAAAGATATTGGCCCACATTGGTCTTGTCCTCATATCCCTCAAATGCCTCACTTCTTCCTGATCATATATTGCATTGGCGGCAGCCTTCTTATTGTATTGACACCTTCACACATTAGTGGATCAATGAAAATTGACTGCATCCTGATTTTACTCAATTCAGCCTTCATGAATGCAAGCCAAGGGATTAATAATCCATTGTGTAAATAGAGGCAATCCCTTATTATCTATTTTATTTTGAAGTTTTATATAGCGTGGAGTCGTGGACAAGAGCCTTTTGGGTATCAGAGAGCTTTACAAAAAATAAAGGAAATAGAGGAAATAGACATATACATACAAAATATTATTGGTTATATTAGTTCAAACAATGGTAACTATTCAGCATAGCAAATATCTACAAGCCTGCTTCTGATAGTTCAAGTGAATTTGGCCAGGAGAACGAATTTAACTTCATTTTTAAAGGATGCCGCGTGAGGGTTCTGTCTTGTTTTTGAGGGTAAGGCATTACAGATCTTAGGGGCCATTCCTGAGAAGATGCAGTTATAAATTTTTTTTTGGGGTAAATCGTTGTGGTTTCAGTAGAAGGATTTACGAACTCCTGTTGGCTCTGTTACTACCCGATGGTACTAGTTTCTCTGCAAGGTATCATGGTGTTTTGTGATGCAATGCCTTGTGTGTCACACGGGCAATTTTCAAATGGATTCTGGCATCAAAGGGTAGCCAGTTAAGGGCACGCAAGTCCGATGAGATGTGACAGTTTCTTTTGGATCCTGTGATTAGTCTGGGGCCTGTGTTGATTGATGCTCTTTGTGGGGCTGTCGTTGTTCTTGGAAGGCCGCAGAGAGCGACACTCCCACATTCCACTCTGGGGATTACTAGAGTTTGGACTGCCTGTTTAAAGTCATTTGCAGGTATCAAGGGTTTCAGTCTTCGTAAGGTATTCATTTGAAAGCTTGCTCCTTTAGTTGCTGCGCTGATGTGCTTCGGCATATTTAGCTTATTACCCAGAGTTATGCTTAGCCTTATTTAAGGCTGCCTCAGAGTTATGCCAAATAAAGAGCCATAAAGAAATTGGCCGTGCCCTAATTAGATCTACTCTGTAAGGGATACCCAGTTCCTTATTACAGATTCATAAAGTGCAAGGCTGAAATGGGGACAGATAAAAGTGATCGGCAGAACCTGTTTTCTACGTGCTGAATGGCCATGCAATTGGAAGTCCCCTATATCTCTTCCCCAAACATGACCATGCGTATACATTATGAGTTGTATATTTTCAGCATAGGAATGAGAATGAGAGAGCCCCCCTTAGGTTGGATGAGACTGCGTAATTACATATTAGCCATAGAGTAGTAGTAGTAATAGCTTTATTCGATAAAAACATATCATAAAAGCATTTACACATCTTTAAAACACATTTTTGACAACAATTATCACACATAAAAACATTTCATATACAAAACCGCATATTGGGTGAGTAGGATCGTTCACTGAATTAACATTTTCCTTGCAGTTCTTAGGCACCATGCCCAACCCAAAAATTTTGCCATACAAGTTGAAAAGAAGGGTCTAGGATCTGTACGTAAAATACGCAGGGCTTCCAAATGAGAGCGAGTACCCAGGCTTCTACAAATAGGCTTCAACCACCTACGTCTTGGGGCTACATAGACGCTACATTCAAACAACATATGGGACACAGATTCTACCCTTAGATCACAAAAGGGGCAATAAGGTACAGTTTGAGCGGGCGGTTTCCAAGTTGACGTGAACTCACATAATGGAAGTACCCCCAACCTGAACTTGATGTATAATGCTCTGTCCCTTGGGTTCTGGATGGCGTCTAGATAGGATTCCCTTAAAGGCAACTCCTTGACTGACAGAAACAGGGCCACAGATTTACAATGATTTGTGCTTCGGGCCCTCTCGCTGTCCACCCATGCCCAATAAACCTTCTTTAGATGTTGTTTCGAGGGTGCAGATTTGTTGGTCCAAGCCTCGCCTAGGCCCAAATTGTATAACAGTTTTTTAACTTCCTTGAGCCAGGTGATCTTATGAGAACCCGATATTGACAAAATGTCATTTAAGGCATCTGCGTAACTACTTAATTCCTGCACATTCCAAATTCTGGACCATAACAGGAGTGGGCGTAGTTTCGCTTGGTCGCAGATTGCCCGGGTGCCTGCATCTATCAGCAATGGGATTGTTGGCGTGCTGTGGGGCAACCCCATTAGGTCTTTATGAAAGTTGTTCTCAAGATGGGCCAGAGTGTCAACTTTTTGGGTGCCCCACAGCTCGGCACCGTAAAGTGCCGCGCTTACAACCCTTGCCCTGTAGATGTCTAGGGGGGCCCCTATAGGTTTTGATGGAGATGCTCGCTGCTCCTTAAGTAGCGCACCTGCCACCCTTTTGTGAGTAAGGAAGATTTTTTGATGGTGTGCCTTCCAGCTCATGGTATCACTAATGCGTATGCCCAAATAATCAAATTCTTTCACACGATCAATTGGGACAGAATCCAGGACCGGAGGGTAAACAGATTTTTTTGGCGGATTAAGAACTAAAAACTTAGTTTTACCTATGTTTATTGCCAAGCCCCTTTCGTTGCAGAAGGTTTGGAAACTGGAAAGCAACAATTGGATGCCCATTGGTGATTTTGAGATTAGGAGGGTATCGTCCGCGAACAGAAGCGTTGGGATCTTCCTTCCAGCCAGGGTGGGTGCATCTGATGGCTGTTAGCCATAGAGAACTTGGTAATGTGGAGAGTAATTTTAGAAGACGTGGGGCATATTTATAATAGTATGACTGACTGTTTATGTGCAGGAAGGTGTCCCTTCCTGCACATAAACAATAAATAATGGTGATTTGTAATCCTATGTGTGCTGCATTGTGCAGCACACATAGAAGTTGAAAATTGTCATTCTTGTAATGATTGTTTATGTGTAGGATGGTGTCCCTTCCTCCACATAAACAATCATTAAAAAAAAGAACACCTTCCTGCACATAAACAATCATTCATGGCAATTTAATCCGTTGGCTGCGTCCAACGTTCAGCTCCAGTGCTGAACGTTCGAAAAACGGGTGGGGCAGCGTCGGCCAATGGACGTGCGCAGCACTACCATGGTAGTGCACGATACGACCGCTGGCCGACGGCAGCAGCCAAGGGGTTAATGTTTCTATGTGTGCTGCCCAATGCACCACACATTGAAACAGCAAAAACGAGGAGAAATGAATAATTCCTCCTCATTTCCCCATGTTAAGACCAGGTTATTTTTGGTCTTAATTTTGGCGCTGCCCCATATTTACGCCACCCATGTAACTAGGGCACATCTTCAAAAACAATTGGTGTTGCAGCAGAACAACCACTTCAACACCCCTTGCCCACTCCTTTCATGGGAAGTGCAGCGTGAAAGGGGGCCTTATTTACAAGGACGCATTAAGCCACGTTAAGCAGCTCAACGTCGCCTTCCAAATAGGGTGAAGGGTTTATCGCCACAGGAACGTCACAAAAAGTAACGTTCCTGTGGCAATAAGCCCTTGTAAATATGCTCACAAGATCCTTGGGGAGAAAAGGTAACTCCCAAATAAGGAGAGTTGTTTACAAGGCTCAGGCAGTGGTTGCCAATGACATATTAGATAAGGCACCACCCTTAGGGCTACAGGACATAATGAGATTTAGAGAAGTTGGTCTGCAGATCAAGGGAGGACATAAAACCAACAAAAGCATGCACAAGCAAGCTTAGTGCCACGGGAATACAAGCCATAACCACTGCATCATCCGCATAGAGGAGTGAGGGAAGGGGGCTACCTTTTATAATTGGTACATCTGTGGCACAAATTAAATGGGCGTGTAACTCATTGATATAAAATAAATATATACTAGGAGAGAAGTCAACACACAACCCTGTCCCACTCCCTGATAAATTCCAGTCTCCCCAGACATCTTACCCTGTGTGCTGATGCAGACCCTAGCCCTCAAATCCTAGTGCAAATAAGCGAGAAAGTGCACTAAAACTATATCCAAACCTCCACCAGCAATCAAATGCCTCGATTTGTCCAAGTTCACACAGTCAAATGCTGATGAGAGGTCTATAAGGCCAAATATAACGGGGACTGTTTTGCAACCGTGTATTTTCCTAAAACCAAGTTTAGGTTAATGCATTGCTCAATGTTTCCCACTTTACACCTGAACCAGTATTGAAAAGGCTGTGTGACAGACTCCTCTGTCACCCAGGCCATGATCCTTTTGTAAATTATTCTTCCTAAAATCGTAACAGTGTTATCAATGAGATAAATTGTCCGATAACAACCTGGGGACAAACTATCCCCCTTTTTAAAAAAATTATTAAAACATTCACAATCAGCGGAACCCATATGGCAGCGTACTTTTGATGAGATCAATGGGACCCTCACCTGGGCTGGCGCCTTCCCACCCACATTTTCATTAAGAGCACCCTCCACTTTCTCTAAAGTTGTCCGAAAAAAAGACACTAAAGAGTGGTCTATAATGAATGGGGTAGAGGGTGAGGGTGGGTCCAGATTGTACTGAAGTCTTCTTCCCAAGGGCTGGGGACAATATGACAGGAAATAGTACTGGACGGTCTGTTGCTGCCCTTTAGAGCGATCACGGCTGCCCAAACTGACTAGTGTTTCCCACTGACCCTTAACAACCTCTTGGTATCGTTTAGCTGTAATTTGTTTGTATTGTTGGTGCAGAAGAGCCACTAAGGTGACGCCCCTAGGATTAGAAACCAAAGCTATTCGATGTGCCCTGTTTGCTGCAGAGCATTCAGAGTCAAATCATCTAGCGTGGGCTTGACCGGTTTCAAAAGAGCCCTTCTGACCACCGAACAGAGGTTAGTAAAAGCTTCCACCATCCCTGAGCCAGATACATGCAGTGTTCAGCACATATTAAACAACTCCAGAATCTAATACTTTCAAGAGAAAGTTAGCCATGACTAGATTAAATTGGTTAAAATAGAAAGCAGGAGAAGCCATTGTAGAATCTAACTGAGCGGATGCATGTTTGGAAATGGTTTCTGATGGTATTCTTGAAAATCATTTTACGAATTTTGCCTCAAAAAGGCAGAAATATCCTTGCAAGGTGTATCGGAATGAATGATAATAGATCTGGCACTTTAATACATAAACAAATGCCACACTAATCAGCTCCATATTATGATGGAGCTGAGTCTGTGCAGAAAGAAACCTGGCTGGTATTTATGAGCTGGCAAGGAATTGGTTGCCTTGAGATATCTTTTGTAAGATGCATTATAAGCAGATGTGCCAGACTAAAATGTAGAGGTCTATCTAGACTATACATGCAAAATATTAGTTGAGGAGGTTTGGTCTGATCTCATGTATTGTTCAGTGTGCTATACACATTACTTAAAAAGTGATGGGTCTACCTACTAGCAGTATAATGGTTTCGGTCCTGGTAAGGTGTAAGTATGAATGGTAAAGTTCAACTCGAGTCTTATCGCAGTATTTTGGAATTCCTATACCTTGAGAAGAAGAGTGGTCCAATGGCAGATTTTAAATTGAAAAGCACATGGGCTATGATGATGACTGCGACTTTTCAGTGGAAAATTAGATATAACAAAACTCATCATAAGCATTTCATAAAATAGAGACTGTGGGTCTTAGTTATGAGGGCCCCTTCCACTGTTGCATCACGTTTTGTGACAATGCGGTGGCGTACAAATGTGCCACACTGCAACATATTTACAAAGTGACTCATCTAGGAAGATGTGTCACTTTGCAAACCCCTACGCTACATTATACCTGCAACAGGTATAATGTGTGGAGGGTGGGCAATCCAGTGCAGAAAAGGCTTGTGGAAGTGTTGCAGTAAAATCTATGAGATTTTACTGTGACACTTCTAATATGCCACTGGATCAAATCCTTACGCCTGCCTCCCAGCAGGGGTCAGGAGTGAAGCAGGCCTTTTCACATGGAGCATGCCCCATGTGAACAGACACATTCCTCGAGTTGCGTCGGTTTTCAGACAAAACCTAGCAATGTGCCACTTTTCCACCCACAGATACATCAGGAATACTGACTTATCTGTAAATCCTTGCAACATGGAGCGCCATACAGTAAATACGGCGCATCCATGGTGTCGCAAGGAGGGAGCACTGAAAAGTGTTGCATCGCTGTTTTCACGCATCAATGCAACACTTTTCATAAATGAGGCCCTGTGTTTGGAAACTTGATTAAGTTATTTGCAAGATGTTAAAGTCTGTAAAAAATACAAAATCCTTGCTTGGGCTGAGTTGGTACATGGTGGGCCTAGTTGTTGAGACCATGTTGTTGATGGGATGTTTGATCCATTAGTCTCCTGCAAGAATTGTGGTTTAATTTGAGGCTGCTCAATATCATTCTTTATTTGGCTACTTGAAGGCATTGGCCATTTGACTATGAACAAGGTGAGATGGGGTTTCAAGCTTAAGTATGATCTGTGTGTCCCGCACGTAATCATAATGCTTAAGGTTGAAGGAAAGGATTAGATCATGTGGATGACTTAATGCTAACAATGGAGAGTTTTGAGGTACACCGGGTGTGGAATTGAACGGGTCTGACATGAAAGAAGAAAGTGAGATGATGAGTTATCTGTCTGATAGGATGAAATATACTTCAGTCAAGCTCCCTGCAATCCAATGATGTTAAGAATCTGTAGAACGCGTGAGGACAGCAGTATCAAAGGCAGAGGAAAGAGCAAGTAATTGGATGGCCTATCCTTCACTTAAATCCAGTGTAGTTTTATTTTCATCCCGTGACAAAATATGTTGCTCCAGTGCCACAGCTGCAGAGGATTTGTTTAGGGAATCAAACAGAAGATTAATTACTTCTATATATTTATTTATTTTTTAAATATCTTTATTGCATTGTTACTTTCTTTTATGTTTCTCTTCCAATTTTACATGGGTCATTTGGAATTCCAAAAGTGTATATATATATATATATATATATATATATATATATATATATATATACATATATATATATATATATATATATATATATATATATATATATATATATATATATATATATATATATATATATATATATATATATACATATATATATATATATATATATATATATATATATATATATATATATATATATATATATATATACAGGCACAGAGATCCGGTACACGCTAGTACCCGCTCACGAGTGGGTCGCCTCTGGGGTCCCGGAAACCCAAATATTTCTCACCACGTTCTCCTCTTACAAAGTACGTAGACGACACACCAGGAGTTTGCTGTGATGTGGAAGTTTATTGACAGCAAAGGAAAGCAAACAACGCGTTTCACCTCACGGCTTGTTCACGTTTGCCGAGGTTTCAAAAACAAAGTCCTTTTACATTGTTTAGCCCTCATCATAGAGGTAGGACTACTCCCAACTCACCCTTCGTGCAAAGTGTGGGGGACATTTTGGAACGGGAATTAACACCATTTAGATCCCATATAATTCACAATGTTAACCAAAATACGTCTTTTAGTATAACATAGATTGTAGAGAAAAAAATAAAGATAATTAAATTCTCTCTTTTCGCCATGCGACAGTGTTGGAATTGCATGATTAACTGTTTGTGGATGACTGGAATACCGCCCAAGTGGGCATAGTGTGATGATTGTATTTTCTTTACGTGGTCTGACTGCACTGTTTGACTTAATCACAATATTCTCATCGGCATGACAATTTACAGATTGCAAAAGATTATTTGTGTTATCAGAATGATCTGTGTTTTTACTTGTGACCCATACAATTTTCAACATGCCCGAAAGAAAGCAGTTTATACCATTCGTTGAGAATGTGAAATGAGAATAATGAGAATAATTACAATAAAGCCCCAGTGGGCATATATTGTATATAATGGTCTTAATGACAGTATTTCTATGTAGGGTTAACTGGATCCCAATAACCAAATTACTTCTAGAATAACAGCTAGGAAAATTGTTGTGATTGTACATTCAATAAAGTTATTTAAAAGATTTTCAATATGCAAAATGAATACACGTCCAGCCCAAGTGGGCAAAGGTCTGAGTCGTATCTTATCTCAATCTGCACTTGCAGCAAGCCCCACAAAATGTTGTCATCAGGCTTTTCCATATCTATTCCATAATGTTTGTCCACAAAAGATAATTTCCAACGTCTTTTACTGGTTATTGATTGTGATCAATAGTTCTATGCGTTCGGGTTCCAAAGTCCAACATATATACAAAAAGTTCTGTGAATTAAAACATGGAAAAACTGTTTTTAAAAACAAAAGACGACTTACAGTAAGCAGCTAAGTATATTACAGACTTCTTTCATATATACATTTCATTTATAGTTCAAGGTGTACAGATAATTCTTCATGGTTGTTAAGACCCTGAGGGAATGTGGTTTCGAAATCAATAATGTATTTTTCATTCCATCTTCCTGAGACATGTTGTTCTGTTACCACCCTGTACTCCTAGATCAATTTTGTCCAGCACCACCATCTTGAGTAGATTTGCATTTTGGAAATGGTATTCAAAGAAATGCCTGGCCACAGGATATTGGACATTATTGTTACGAATTGCCCTTAGGTGTTGCAACACTCTTTCTTTCACCCTGAGTGTAGTGCTTCCTATGTACCACTTATCACATGGACATATAAGTAGATATACGCAATATGTGGTGTTACAATTTAAGTTCTTGCGTATTGAAAACACCCTCCCTGTGCTCGGTACAGTTATCTCTTTGCAATTGGTGCTGTTTCGACAAGCTTTGCATGATCTGCAGCATTTAAAGCCAGATGTGTCACTTGGTTTGATCTTACTAGTTACAGAATTCGGGCTCAGCTCATCCCGCAAGGATTTGCTTCGCCTGAATGTAACTTGAGGGTTAGCATCCAGATGTGATGTCAAATGATGATCAGTTAGAAGTACATGCCAGTGTTTCATGAGGATCTTTTTCACATCCCTGGCTTGGCCTGAGAAAGTGGTGATGAATCTGATATTAGAATCAGTGTCCTTGATCTTATTGGTGTCTAGGAGATCTTTTCTCTCTTTCGTGTCAACCCTTTTGATAGCACCCTGTATAGTTTTCTCATTGTAACCACGATCTCTAAAGCGTTGGATCATAATTTCTTGTTCCTTCTCAAACGCTACTTTTGTGCTACAGTTGCGTTTGGCACGCAGTAGTTCCCCATAGGGGATACTATCTATGAGGTTTCTGGGATGCGCACTCCGTGCATTTAATAGACTGTTGCCTGCCGTGGTTTTTCTGTAGAGACTGGTTGTTATAACAGTCCCCTGGATCTCGACATTGATGTCCAGAAATTCTATTCTGGATTTGTGTATGTGTTCAGTGAATCTGAGGTTGATGCTGTTATTATTCAACTCACATATTCCGCATATCACTACACTCTCTTTTATCTGCCAATGAAAAACAGAGGTGAGGGTGCAGGCTTTCTATATTGTATTTTTCAGTTGTAATTTAGATTTCAGCACTAAAAGATAATATATTTAATCAGTTGGTATTTGATTATAAGATATAACAAAACGTTTGCTAGAACCACAGTCAACATAGTAATAATAGAACAAGCGTGCTCCATAAAGAACATTTCCTAATCTAAACTACTTTGGGATAAAGAGGGAAAACTGTGTCAGTTCAGATACCTAATTAAAAAAGTTCTGATGAGAGAATCAATGTGCAAGCATACATTCTTTCCATGCCTGTCTAGAAATTATCCACAGCTATAAATTAGCAGACATAAAGAAATAGGCTAAATAATATTTCATGTAGAGAAGTGTAAGAAACTCAGAGACAAATCTCTGGCCAGAATGTCAGGGAAGGAATCCAAACTATTCTAGGAACACGCACGAATATAAACAAGCAAATTCTATGTTGCACCATTATCTTCTTTCGTCTTCTCCCTCCTGCAATAGAATATCAGCAAGCTCCAGGGCATATACAAGCTTCCTACATTCTCAGAAGAATGCAATAGTTTTTCAGACATTGAACCTTGAAAAGTTATAACTTTGATGTATTGAAGTTGAGACAGTTCTTCCTATGAATCATTCTTCCGGTCATCTCCTCTTCTCTCTGTGAGAACTCAGTTTGAGTTGTCTAATACATAAAGGGCTAGATGTAGGTAAATATTCTTAAATACCTAATTTTACAGATTCAGTATTTAAGAATCGGTAAAACCTATGTAGGTAAAAAATCGGTAAACAATACCGATTCGGTAAGATTCGGTATTTACCGATTTGGTAAATACCGAATCGGTATTTGCTATTGAATCCTATGGGCCTTGAAGCCCATAGGATTCAATAGCAAATACCGATTCGGTATTTACCGAATCGGTAAAAATACCGAATTGCCAAGGGGGACAGGGTGTCACTTTGACACCCTGTTGCACCCCTGTTTCTGGCTTGTCTGCCATGTGGCACACAGACATGCCCTAAGGCCCTAAGGGCATGTCTGTGTGCCACATGGCACAAGTGTACATGCACAGATGTGCATGTACACAAGAATTCGTTATTTACCATGCAATTGTATTGCATGGTAAATACCGAATCCTGAAAGCCCTGTAGCAGTGTTAAAAGTGCTACCTACATTGGAAACATACAGAATCGGTAATTTTACCGATCGGTATATTTACCGAATCTGTAAAATTTACCGAATCGGTAATTTTACCGATTCGGTCATATTACTGAATCGGTAAAACTACCGATTCTGTATGTTTTCAAGGGCCCTACATCTCCATAGCCCAATACCGGTCGGAAACGGCCGAAAATCGATATTTTCGGCCGTTTCCGACGGCTATTGGGCTACCTACATCTGGCCCCAGATTCGCCTATTCACTTGCTTACAGACAGATCCTAGAAAAATGCAATATTGATAATGAAACGAAAAACACAGTGCGCAAACTACTATTCAATGTGGAAAACAGGCCTTTCAGTGTTAATGCATTTTTCTTTGGTCAATATGGCATCTACAGTTAGACTAACCTAAATCATCTTTTATTCATTTGCAGGCCAACAACATTTAAGTATGACTACCTACTACACATTTACCATTTAATAAATGTTTTATTTAAATGTACGCTTTTGTGCATTATTAATAAAAGCATTTTGACAGCGAACAAAATTCGTGCCAACAGAGGGTTCTAACAAAGAACTTGAGTGCTAACCTACCACAGAGTATGCCAGGGTTTTGAGGTCATAGATCATGCCATGATGGGCTAATGATGAATTACTTTAAGTAGTGATTAAAATGATAATTCAAGCAATATGTTGACAATTTAGGTCCAATTACAAGTGCAAATGTTTCTAGCCGGAGCAGGATTGCAAGTGGTCCCCAGGTTTTATGAAACTGGAATTAGCAGGTCCGTCCGTTAAAATATGGGCACAGTTTCACCTGCCAAATGCAGGTGGAAAATGTGCCCTGTGAATTGTCCAGTAATAAAGAAAACCTGCAAAACGTTTATGATAATTCTGAACCCAGCACGGTATTCTCCATTACCAAACTCCTAACTTGTAATTGCGCAGTAAGAGCAGGTAATGATGCACAGAAACTGTAATTCTCGGTGCAAAATTGGCACTTCATCATTTAGGTGAATTTGTGATAGTTCAGATTGTACTTCCCTTTCCTTGGTGCTAGTAGGCACATTATTTCTGCTATTTTTTTTATAATACACGTGCTAGCAAAAGGTCCATGTAAATTGCTGTACTTCATTCTCTTATTACAAAAGTGCTAAATGCAAGCCTGTAATTCCATAATTGGCACTAGTCATCTGTAATATTTTATTTAAGTTGACTTCCAACATCTCAATTTCCCCACTTGACAACGACCACACAGCTCCCATCAGAAACTAAGCAGATGTCTGGAATTGTGACAACTGCTCTCTGAGCACGGCACTGATATAGTGGGCTGCCAGAAGATGGCACACTGGACAGATGTCAGCAGAGCTCTCATCACCTAATCACTTCCAGTTACTGAAAACAGAGAGAGAGCTGTGTAATTTCTGTCTAAAAGATACTCTCAGAGCAGTGCTGTGAGAGGCCACTTCACTGGGTAGCATAGCAGAGCCAAGACTAAAATAAAATATAAACAATGAAACTGAAATGTGAGTCATCTGAATGCAAGAGAGGAGATACAAATTAGCAAAGTAGGAGAAACACTTCACTGTTTTGTCTGGCACTATTACATGTCCTTGGTGGGAAGGAAGAAAGGCAATGCTTCAAACATGTATTTACCACTGTAAAGTGTGAAACAGACCACTGCTGCTGATGTCCAACTATTTAACTGTGGCAGAGACAATGGGTCACATCACATAAAGTCAGCAGTCTCTGCCACATTTTTAGACTGGCTGGTGTAATAAATATTTGAAAAGGTAGAGGTGTGCTAGGTTACCACTATAGACAGGAGTATATGGTTGCTTGTTTCAAGAACTTTAAAGGCATTTGCTGCTTTTGACAAGATATAATGCAGGATTTGTTTACATATTTAAAGTAAACAACAAAACTTGATCTAATACCATACACAAAGCAACATATGAACACAAATGACACAACACAATTAAAACATAACAGGGCACAACATAAAAAAACAGAGTAAATAGAATGCATCCCCTGTACAACACATCACATTCCAATAATGCAGCATGCATAAAACAGGAAACAACAGAAAATGTAAAGCGACAACAAGATGGTAGACAACAAAAATGCACACAATTTTCTCCCATAACACCTTCAGAAACATGTTTTATTATACATTGGTGAAAGGTGTTTGCAGCAAGCACTGATTTGACTTACTACTAGAGGTATGCAAAAGCTTAAGTAACAGTTTCAGTACTCAGCTTATGTGCTCTCACAAATTAAAAACAAATGCACAATAAACACAAGGGAATATAAAGAAATGGATCCACAATAACTGAAAAATGCCAAAATAAAGCTAAATTACTGAGAGCATGCTATTAATCTCATAACAGGCGCAGAAAAAGAATAACATGGTGTGGTTTTAGAAGATGAACACTAATATTTTCCACTAAGGCCCATATTTACTCGCATTTTGTGCCCAGCTTGCGTCACTGCTTAGACAAAGACCTAACATAAAATATATTCAGGAATTTACAAAGTTCGAATGAAGTATCTTTGTGTGGCATAGTAAAAAAAACAGTAACACAATATAGCACACAACACTGTTTTGCATTACTTTATTTATTTATTTAATTGCGGGTTTATATCGCGCTTGAATCGACTCCCGGAGGAGTATCTCTGCGCCCTAGGAACCCCACAAGCACAGTCAGGGGGGAACCAAAAGTATTAATATTGAAACAGAAAAGTTTTAAGCCGCTTCCTAAACACCAGATGTTCTGGACATTGTCTGAGAGCTAATGGGAGCCAATTCCATAATGCGGGCCCAGCAACAGATAGGGCTTTACCTCCATGTCTGGCCCTCTTTGCACGGGGTACACACAGTAGAGACTGGTTGCTGGATCTGAGGAGCGCACAGGGGAGTAAGATATGAATTTGTTTTTTAAATATGCAGGGCCTAATCCATTTAGGCTCTTGTGGATTAGGCAGCATGTTTTAAACTTAATTCTTTGCCGGACCGACAGCCAATGTAGTTTGTCCGAAAGAGGTTTGGACGCAGATCTTGGAGGGGCGTTCAAGACCAACCGGGCCGCAGTATTCTGTACAACTTGGAGTTTGGCCAGTACTCCCTCATTTGCAGATAACAGCAGGCCATTACAGTAATCGATACGGCTAAGGACAAGAGCCTGTACCAATGTTTTCCTGATGCAGTCAGGGAGTAGGGGGAACACTTTGCGTAGAAGGCCAATGACGTGGAAAAATGAGCCCACAATGTAGTTGCTGTGCTGCTTCAGCGAGAGCTCATGATCTAATCGAACTCCTAAGTTCTTCACAACATGTTTGGGGTCAGGGACTGGTCCGAGATCTTGAGGCCACCAGTCCGGAGTCCATAAGATTTTAGCCTCCCCAAACAGCATGACTTCGGTCTTGCCTACATTACACTGTAGGCAGTTTGATGACATCCACTGGGCCACAGCTTTCATGCCCTGAGAGAAGGAGGCTTTAACCTCGGTGGTGAGAGATTTGAAGGGAAAGAGGAGCTGCGTGTCATCCGCATAAGATACTGGGATGAAGCCAAAGGCCCGCATAATTCTAGCCAGGGGTGCCACATAGATTTTAAAGAGAGTTGGGCTCAAACAGGAGCCCTGTGGCACCCCCTTAGAAATCTCTACCTCCTCCGATCGATATTCACCCATGGTGACACATTGGGTGCGGTTGGATAAAAAGCTCCTTAGCCAGGCCAGACCCTTATCCTCAAGAGCGATGTTTGCCAGCCGACCTGTCAAGATGTTATGTGACACAGTGTCGAACGCTGCCGACAGATCTAATAATATCAGGACGACGGAGCAGCCCCTGTCCTGATACATATGAAGATCGTCCGTAACTGACAGTAGGGTTGACTCTGTACTGTGTTTCGGCCTAAAGCCGGATTGAGAGTAATCCAGGCCTCCTGCTTGTTCGATGTAATTGGATAAATGTCGGTTTACATGCTTTTCTATGAGTTTACCCAAGAACGGTAGTAGCAAAATTGGTCTAAGATTAGACAAGTCTGTCCACGCAATTGCAGAGTTTTTTTCTAATAGGTCTAACCAGAGCCCTTTTCCATTCCCTAGGGACCTCACCTTGGGTCAAGGAGAGATTTACAAGTCTCTGAATCCCAGGACCTAGTTCTTTGCCAAGCATCGTCATTATTCTCGCTGGAATGGTATCAGTTGGACACCCACTCTTGATCTGACTAAATAGAGATGCTACCTCTTCTAAAGAAATAGGGGGAAATGTACCTAGGGTATGGGTGGTGGAGTGAGGTTCTTCCTCGATTTGTGGTCGTATTTTATCTCCACTGAAGGACAGGTTGGAGCGGATGATTTTTTCATAAATCCCATCTATTTTCTTGGTAAAGAATTGTGAGACTTCATCACATAATTGTTGTGATGCTAACTCAGAGCTCTCACAAGCCACTGGTTTGACAAATTATTGGAGGATTTGGTATAGGACCGTCGGCGCAGTTCCAGCAGCTGTAAGTTGGGACGCAATATGATTCTTGCGAGCCGTACGAATCGCTTTATGGTATCTCGTGAGGGCTTCCCAATAATAGTTCTTGTCATCAACCAAATGGGAGGACCTCCATTTCTTTTCAAGTTTTCTGGCGACTTGCTTTAAGGACCTTAAATGATCTGAAAACCAGACTTCCTGCATGTGTGCAGGACGAGGTTTGAACACCTTCAAGGGGGCAATAGCTTCTACTGCTGTTATGACTGCCCCTTCAAATTTGGTCAAAGCCGCGTCTATGACCTCTGTGGGAGTGAAGGGAGGTTCCACAAACTTTTCACAGAAAGCTTCTTGGGTCATTTTGTGCCATTGTCTCCGTTTGCTGGGGAGGGCCGATGGACATGGGGGAGATGTGCTGATGTAAGGAGTATAAAATTCCACTATAAAGTGATCAGTCCAATTTACCAGTAATGGAGGTAGGCAATTAATCAGGGGGGAATTAAACAAAATTAGGTCTAATGTGTGTCCTGCTAGATGTGTTGGACCACTATTCGCTTGTATTAGGCCCAATAAGGACAGATCCGTCAGTAAGGACTGTGCCTCTTTACACTCTTTTAATTCGCTATGTACGTTGAAATCCCCCAAAAGTAGGAAATCGCTGTCTTTATTCACATAGGGGGCCAATGCTTCCACTAGTGAGATGGAGAAATTAGCACAAGGCCCAGGGGGGCGATATACCAATGCTCCGTTCCAACTGCCTTTGGGTACAACGTTAATTTTAAAAATTAGTAATTCAAGTTCTGGAGTGCAGAGTTCGTCTAAAATGGAGATATCTATTTCCTGTTTATAAACAATCGCCATCCCACCCCCTGTCTTGGTGGGGCGATCTAGTCTGACTATTTTGTACCCAGTCGGAATTCCTAAGGTTATAGCAGGGACTGAGTGGGGTTTCAGCCATGTTGCTGTTAGAAAGCATAGCTCAGGTTCAGCAGATAAAATGAGTTCCCATACCTCAGTAGAATGTTTTGATAGCGATCTGATGTTACAAAGCAGGTTCTTGCTCCCCAGTGATACATTAGCACCCTTCCCTATTGTTGGTATTTGATGACAACCAACAAGATCAGTGTCATCGAAATGAGTCCGAAACTGAGTTTGGCAATGGTAACAGGAGAAAGGGCCCTCCAGACTAGTATCCGCCACCCCTTTACATCCCAGCTGGGGGATATTTTGTAATCCTAGAAGTGCCTGTGAGCTATAAATCACCCGGGTGATGGGACGTAGTCCTAGGTCCGCAGATGTAAGTGCCATGGCCGCTGGCCCTGTCCGGTCGCGGATGGGCGCAGACGGGCTCCTCTTGGCTCGTCTTAGGCGCGTCCTTAGGCCCTCCCCTGCGCGCGACCGCTGCGCGCTCAGAGCAACGAGAAGGCTAAATAGCCCTTTGACCTGTAGAGCTAGAGCGCTAAACGCTCAAGTTATAGGAAGTGTCTGGCTCTTCCTGTTCCGCCCTCCACTCAACGGTATTGGCTACCGAGTCGGACCGGGGCGGGCAGGCTGAAATATCGAGCACAGACTTCTCGGAGTTCTAATGAGCCCCAAATGCCCCTAAAGTGACCAGGAAACTGTGTGTGCAAAACAATACAGTGAGTGCTTTTAAAATTCGTAATCAATTTTAAAATGACATCAGTTCCTAAAATATCCTGTTGCAAGAATTAAACAGTGCAGTGCAGAGTCTTACGCTCTGAAAGTGCTTTTTGGCGCCAAGCGGGTCTGGGGAGACTCTGCCACCGTCCTCCCTTACCGCAATCAGCCGTCCGCTCCTCGCTGCTAAATAGCCCTTTGACCTGTGTAGCTAGAGCGCTAACCGCTCAAGTTGTGGGAAGTGTCTAGCTCTTCCTGTCCCGCCCTCCGCTCAACGGTATTGGCTACCGAGTCGGACCGGGGCGGGCAGGCTGAAATATCGAGTACAGACTTCTCGGAGTTCTAATGAGCCCCAAATGCCCCTAAAGTGACCGGGAAACAGCGTGAGCAAAACAAGTGCTTTTAAAATTCTTAATAAATTTTAAAATGACATCAGTTCTTAAAATATCCTGTTGCAAGAATTAAACAGTGCAGTGCAGAGTCTTACGCTCTGAAAGTGCTTTCTGGCACCAAGCGGGTCTGGGGAGACTCTGCCACCGTCCTCCCTTACCGCCGCTTTGCGTGTTGGACGTGCTCCATGGGTGGAGCATGGGCATTTCCATGCATCTACAAATATATTTTGATGTAAACCCAGATGTTCTTAAGTCAGTAAGCATAGGTTTGTGCCAGAATGGAACACCTACCTGAGAAAGGCTAACGAGGAGCAATATTTCTTCTTGTTAGTTTCTCTTTCATTGTATTCTGCATTTGGCAGCACACATAAAAGAAGAATTTGCTTCTAAGGATTGTTTTTTCCAGAGGTAACACTTTTTTGTAAAAAAAAACAATCGTGTCTGTAATGCAGACGGGCAATGACTTTAATAGAATGTCCTGCTTTTGGCTGAAAACAAAGCAATATTTGCTCTAATATCTAAAGGGAATAAAATGTCACCAAATACCTCAATAATAATAACAAAATATCACAATACAATAATGCAAGAAAACAATACCATAACATAGTTGAACAGACAATAATAAAACAAAAAATAACAACCAGAGTGGAACACAGCACAATAACTCAACAATGCAATAGGAACACAACCACAGTAGAATACAATAACAATATAAATCACCAAAAGAATGTGCCACAGTAGCATAACAAACACAAAACAATACAAAAGTGCAAAAGACACACAACAGACAATCAACACAACAAAATACAACACGACAACACACACGCCAAGCTAGCCTAACTCAACAGCACAACACAGAGACAGAGCACAAAAATGCAAACCAAAAAAAACAAAATGTGATATAAAACAGCACAATTATATGAACACAATATAACACAATACAATAACATAAGCATGCAGATATAATACAATTCAATAAAAGTACAAAGTAAGACACAATACACATCATAACAACACACTCTGCCATACAGCACAATAAAGCAACACAACAACTATACACAACCAAAATGTACTAACATTATGACACAAATCAGCAGTGTACCACTCAGAAGAACACAAAAAAATCCCTCAAACAACAACACAACATAAAATCACAATCTCATTAAATACTGTTGTTTGTTTGTTTTGTTGTTGCAATGTGCTGTGTTGCTGATTTTTGTTGGTGTGGCATTGGTTTGTATTGTTTTGGTGTGCTTGCTTGTTGTTGATGCATTGGGTTGTTATTCGGTTAGTGTATTGATTTGTTATGCTGTTGCATTGTGTAGCTATGTTGTTTTGAGTTGTTGTTGGACTATGTTTGTTGCTTGGTTGTGTTGCTAAGTAGCATTGATATGTTGTTTTCTTGTACTTATGGTGTATCTTCTTGTGTTGCCTTAGAGGCACATGCATCAAATCCTTTTGCGATCGCAAACGGTGCAATTCGCAAAAATTGCCCGTTTGCGATCGCAAAATTAGCTTTTGTGATGCATCAAGGGTCAAGGCCCTTGCAATTTGAGAATTCACAATTAATTGTGAGTTCTCAAATTGCGATTGCATTTAAGGAATCGCATTTTGCGATTCCTTAAATGCAATGCTTGAAAGTAAAAAAATCAGCGATTTCGCTATTTGGGGGAGCAAATTACCATGAAGTTGAACTTCATGATAATTTACAAAAACTTTGAAAATGCACTTTTGTGCATTTTTCAAAGTTTCATGTTGTGCACAACATATGCACACGGATCAATTTCAGGGGTGGAACAGGGTGTCCTTTTGACACCCTGGCACCCTTGAAATTGCATTCTCAATTTGCGATTCTCGAATTGAGATTCGCAAATTGAGAATGTCTTCCCATTCTTGCTATGGGCTTCTAGGCCCCTAGGAATGAATGGGGAGATATTCCTTAATTGTGACTCGCAATTTGCGAGTCACAATTAAGGAATGTTTAGAAATTGCTATTTTTTAAGCAATTTCTACATGCATAGGCTTTTGCGATTCCTTAAAAAAAGCAATTAAGGAATAGCAACAGCCAACAATGAAGCATGTGCCTGTAAGTGTTGTGGAAGGCTGTAGAATGTTGTTAGTGTGTTGTACTACATTATGCGGTATTGTGGTTTTGTTGTTGCATTATTCTGTTGATGTGTTATACTATTTATAAATAATTGTGTAGTGCATTTTAATGTGGAATTCTGATGGTTCAGTTTTGTTCTTGTTAGGTGATAGTTTGCTGTTGTACCGCAAATGCAGTCTATCTGCTTAAACTGTACAAATATTTCAGTTTTTAATACCCACTCCTTCAAATCCACTTCCATCAAAGGGTGGTAAAATGTTTTTGCACCAAGCAGTGCCCTGTGTACCACCACACGCCTACAAATAGCAATGACTAAAAAATATTGTGGTATCCAGACCTTATCTGTTCAACAGATTGGAAAAATATTAATACAACATTGGGTCTATAGACAACTAAGAATGACCTATGCAGTTCTTACCCAAGGTACAATGTGCAACCTGGGAGATACTGTGTGGAATTAATATCCATAGTTGCCCAAAGTGGTAAGGGATACAAGTGACTGATCATGTTCATCCTTGAACTCTCAAGCACTACCCTAACAATGACCACTCAAATGGGGAGTTCCTCAGGGTTCATCCCTGAGCCCGCTCCTATTTAATGTTTACCTCACCCCCCTGGCTAAATTGATTGAACAAACTGGGATTAAGTCCACTTCCTATGCTGACGACATTCAGCTACTTTTTACCTTTGATGCACCTTCTGCCTCTGCCTTTGATCCGTTGAAATCCTGCTTCAGGTATATCTCCAGGTGGATGGACTCCAACTCTCTCCGACTTAACGCAGGAAAGACGGAGATCCTGTTTTTTAATTCACCGTCCCCTTTGGATTCCAGTCTGTGGTGGCCTGAGGATCTGAGCCAAGCCCCCACGCCCAAAGACTCTGTGAGAAATTTGGGAGTTCGCTGGGATAACCATCTTAGTTTTAATGCCCAGGTTCAAACAGTAGCAGCATCCTGCTTTGCAAAGATCAAGACCATTAACCGGCTTATTTACTATCTGCCGGTGAACTGCCGTAAGACTGTGGGCCAAGCATTGATAACATCCCACCTTGACTACGCCAACGCGCTATACCTTGGCATCACAGCAGGTCTATGTCATAAACTACAGACTGTCCAAAATGCTGCCGCCCGGCTGGTGGAGAGAATCCCTGCTAGACATCACATTTCCCCACATCTCCGTAAACTGCATTGGTTACCCATTGCTAAAAGATGCGTATTCAAGGCCATGACTATGGCTTTTAGAGCTTCTAAGGCTAATGGTTCGGACCATTTGAAAAGCACTCTGCGACCGTATGCCAATGCCAGGACACTGCGCTCTAACTCCCTACTTCTCCTTGCCACTCCCAGATTCAAACGAACTCGTGCTGGAGGGAAAACATTTGAGGTTTGCGCCACTCAGTGTTGGTTGCCCTCCGTGCCTGCCAAACAGAATCGGCATTCCGAAAGTCTCTTAAGACCCACCTTTTCTCCATGTAATGTTCCTTCTTTTCTCTCTCTTTTTTTCTTCTCTGTTTCTACGCCCCCTGTTCCCAGATCTATCAGCGCCGGGACGCCCCGTTGGGGCAGCTGTGCGCTTTACAAAATACACAAATAAATAAAATGACCATAGTAGGTAGGCTATGCTTCTAAGACTTCTGACAAGTTGGGCATGTCCAGTTATGCTGGGTTAGTAGAACTATGGCAGAGACATTCTTTGGTCCTGCAGACCCAGTGGTATCCTCTGAGGGGATCCTCATGTTAATTGTTCATCAGAACATTTTGCAACACTCTGGCACTACCATCTTCCTGCAGCCCCTGGTTCAGGGTTTTACGGCTTGCTACAAAGACATCCAAAATTACTAAAATTCCACTCTTGCTTCTACTTCAGACTAGGGTTTGTCTTGGGCGCATTCAGTGAGCACAGTGGAGCACTCTTGTTTACCCACACAAACTCTGTGGGAATTCTTTCCATTCAGGAAGGTATGTCAGAGTGACATGCCTTTTCCCGGTGCCCTTTCCTGGATTACCATGGGGCTGAATATTCTGAGAGCGCTCTAGCACGGTCAGAAGGGGGTTTGCGCAGCCATGGTTCACTTTAGCTTTGTGGAATTTCTGATCCTGGCCTGTGAGATTACTGCAGGTGCATGCAGCAACTAAGGCTTCAGCCACACCAAATAGATGACCATATTGCTCTATAGACAATTCTTGAAAAAATTGTCCCTAACTCCCACAACAGAAACCTCATTCTTTCCATCCACTTGGTGAGATGAGGCAGTGAAACTTTCTGTAACCTTTGGACCCCATCACGTGCTATCAATCAGTAGCAATATTGCACTTCCAATGTTTTGTCAAGTGCAACATATGCCTCACTTGGAGCTCATTGCCAGTGCCCTGAAGTAGACTCCTGGGGGACAAGGGCTGTTTATTAGTGCCATTCTGGGTAGCACGGTGTTTCTGGCAATGGAATTACCAGGTTGCAAATACCAGACCCAGTAACCCTAGATCTGCAAACTATGGACCCTGTAATTAGAAACAAGGCATCAACGGACTATGTTTCGCCGATGCAGGCACCTGTGGAAGCTAGAAAAGAGGTAGCGGAAGGTTAGGGAATGTAGGCATGGATACTGCCCCATTCTCCATCTTCCCCCTGCAACACCACAGGGAGAGCTGGTCATGCTCCCCAAGCCTCCTCTCATTATTTTTGACTAATTTATTTTCACTTAATTACTGAGCTTGCTCCCACTGTAATTTCGTCTTTCTCTATCCGCTCTTTTTTCCCGCCTTGACGCCACTTCTCCCTCCCCCTTCCCGCCAACCAAATGGCCATTCATGATCCCTTCTCCTGTTCAAAACATCAAAAATACTTTTAGGTTTCATGAGGACAGATGGCGTGCTATTTGATCGTCAGTGAGTTCCACCATTGCATAATTTTAAATAGCCAAGCGGCATAATATGTGAAACCCATCTTTTTCATATTGCCTTAGGCAGAATGTGTTCTTCTTCTGGGCAAAATCATGCGAAAGGTAAGTACAAGCTTAAAGGATCAAACATCAGGTGGGATCCCAAGACTAGGTATTGCAAAACCGGGACAAGTGCACCTTGAGAAATGTAGTCAACCAAGAAAAAAAAATAATGACTATACCCTAAGAAGATTGCAAAAACATAATATATGTCTCAGATCAATCCGGATATCACAGGGTAAAAATCAATAAATGAAAAGAGCGAGGTGCATATGAATATTAATCAGGAACATGAAAACACATAGGATTAGGGAAAGCATTCTATTTATGTGCGGCAGTCACTCGGAAATAAACAGATGGCACACAACAACAATTTTCCAACAGGGAGGATTTCAAAGAAAGATTAATGTAATACTAAAAAAGACATGGATGGAAACTAGCTAAGAGCACAACAAAATATATGAGCAATGAAGCAATTAATTCAGACTAATGAACCAAGTTACAGCATCCATGTATTACACATGAACGATCAGATCAGATGCACCTATGCAGAAGGAATCAAATGTTATTTCTACCTCTCTGGATTCAGGTAAAATCGGGACCTGGGGAAACCTTATACTGGCTCATGTTATATAAACATTTTTGTGGCAGCGCAAAAGTGGGCAAAATACTGTGACATTGCAAAAACCTCTAACACATATTTTGTTTATAAAAGATTTTGCCTGCAGCTTTGACAAAGAACAGATCTTATTCATAAATATGCTTCAATATCCGAATATTGAAGCTGATTTTGCACAATGTATTTTTCATTTGTAATGAGAGAGGGATGAAACCTATTTTACTTAAATTTGACTTCATCTTTACAGTTTTTTAAGTTCAAAACAAGCAATCGATACATGTCCTGTTATGTAACTACAACAAAAATAGTGACAATTCAGTTTGCCTTAAGTGTGGTTTTGGTGAAAAAATATTTGCGATTTATGCTGGGTACGTGGCAGGGGAAGGAGGGCTGGCTTTGAGCCAGATTTTGACATTAACTGGTGTTCCGGCCTTCCAGGGCCTATGTTGGATAATGCTTTCCCTATGGAACAAGCGTGGCCTTTCCCCCCTCCTCCTCCTTACTCAGTCCCTCTAACACTGGTTGTGTCTGTTTAGCATCTGTTCTCATGGTCCTCCACTGTGAGCGCATGGATGACGTGATGATATTCAATTTCCATTGGGTGTAGGTAGTGTCAAATGTATCTGAACATATCACGTTATTGCTGTGTCAATCTACAAGTTTTGATGCTCCATTCAGATTGACAGGAAAAGTGCCTAATGTGTGCTTGCGGTTGCAGGAGGTGGGCTCCGTCATTTATTGTGCATTATCAGACTGACCCAGTTGAATGCAAAGAAAATGTCATAAAAAGGAGTAAAAAAAGGGAGAAGAGAAAGATAGGGAAACAGTAACAAAGGGAGAAAGCATGGATGAAAAGGAGCGGATGAGCAGGGACGGCTTTAGCGCTGGTGGCAGGAGGTGCACCAATCTTTTGTGGAGCTCCCCAATGACCTCCTTCCACAAAACTTCCCTCACTTCCTTGCTTCAACCGTGCTCCTCATCCCTGCAAAGCCCTCTATCAACGAGCATTTCATTTGTTTTACAGCGCTACTCATATCAGTGTGGGATGCCAGTGCACTTATGCATCACACACATATTATGCAGAGAGAGTGAATCCTTATTATTTAAATCAGTGTATTTGACATGTTCCATAAGACAGCAAAGATTACAAGGTGTATGTATCGCATGTCATTCATTCTAGTAGGCTACTAGTAGGTAGTATATTTTAAGAGTGTTTGGCGGGGGAAGAACACACTCAGGATCTAAAATGCACCACAGTGGTGCGAGGTTTGCTTTACTAATAAGAATGTATTTTAACCCAAACAAACCCAAACTAACCCTTTTTAGCAACATTAGTATAATGAAAGACTGGGGAAATACATACAGTTCCAACCCTATGCCTTGCAGTTTGCATGCAGCTCTTTGATTGCAGTTCATAGGTCACACTACTATTTTAGGATTGCACTTTAACTGCAGGTAACAAAAGGATCAATCTCTTTGACAAAAGCAGTAACCCACTGAGCTAGCCACATAACATACAGCTCTGTGATCTGCATGGTAAATGTTCTTTGCAGCAGGCATATTAGCCCTCTGCACTACTGTATGCTGAGTAAGAACTGCTACTAGCAACATTTGATCTCTCTCCAGCTGGAACAATATTCACCAGAGGTATCTTGACATTTTTATTGTCATAAGGTTGCACCACCCTAAAGTCAACCCTGTCCCTGGGAGTAGGCATACAATTTAAATGCCCCTCACTTTGAACCAAACCTTCAATGACAAAGAGTGGGGGAAACAAGTGAGTCTGATCATTTCTGGAATAGGTTTGTTTACCCTTGCAGCCATAAATCGACCAATTCATCATCTCACACTCTCACACGCTGCATTCTGCAGCACACATAGAAGTAGCAAATCATCATTATTTAATGATTGTTTATGTGCAGGAAGGGACACCTCCCTGCACATAAATAATCATGAATGGCTTTTTTCTCTTTCTATTTGTGCTATAGAATGCAGCATACATAGAAAAAGCAAAAAAAAACGAGGAGAAATAAAAGCATTTCTCCTTATGCGGCATTCTAACGCCTGCTCTTGCCTGGCGTTCATTTTCGCCGTTGCTACAGATTTTCACCTCCTTCTAAATATGGAGCTGTGTTAAAAAGTAATGGGTGTTGCTGCGGAACGTCCACAGCAACACCCACTGCACGTCCCTTTCAGATACCTGCGTGAAAGGGTCGCATATTTACAAAGTGGCGTTAGCGGCAAAAAGTGGCTTAACACCACTTTGTAAATATGGTGCAGGACATACCGCCACCAGAGTGTCAAAAAGGGGACATTCCGGTGGAGCTGGGGGCTTTACATATGCACCAGGAGGTGCAGGGTAGTGCCAGACAGAGGTGTGAGTAGGAACCTAGATAAGGCATTCTTGCTCCCAGGCATTTGGGAGCCCCTGTGGGGTTGGTACCAGAATATCATTGTCAGAATATAGTCTGACATAAATACAGTGTCCGTAATAACATTTACAAAAATATCTTCCATTCTAGTTCACAGAAAATGTATTCTAAAAAGGATATTGTAAATGGTATGTTTAGGACAACACATTTTAAGTAAGACAATAGTTCTGTGGATGATGTTCAGACACACAGCTGCACCAGTGGCAGGATTCTAAGAAAAACCATGGGACCTTGCATTTATTTCTTTTATAAAACGCACCCTTTCATCTGTGCATACAATCTACGGCTGGCATCCATTTTGGAACAGCCTTTTGTGTTGCAGAACCACACTAGTGACCGTGGATAAAAATATTAATGAACAATAACATACAGCAAAATGTTATAAAAGAGAGTTTGGTTCATTTTTGCATCAGATCAAAGTTTATTCTGGTTTCCTGGGCTCTTATTTTCCTTTGGAATGAATATGAAAAAAACTAACTATACCAATACAAACGATGCACCACTTAACCTAAAAGCGACCACATGAAATATTGAAGATGTGTAGCACTTAGGTGGACTGTTTCCAGAAAACAAAATAATATTTACTCTGACCTGATTCGCTTACCTCGGGCTTTGGAACTGTACCAGACTACACATTTACTCGTACTCAGTGCTACTTATATTCGTTTTTATTTTTAGAAATTAAAAAAATAAATCGGTAAAGCATAAAAGAGGCGCACTCAATTGTGGTGCTCCTGGCACATAATACATATGTCATAGGAAACGGGCCTGTATTTCTCCACCCTGAAGGTGGGGGCAATACACCCCATTGTAGGCTGAGCTCTAAGGGTTCAGAGGAAAATACGGATTTGCAAGGAGAATAAGACATTTCGGGTCCTTTTCCCTCGGTAATTTTGCATTTTGGCCTGGACTTCGAGATTTCAGTTGTTTCCAGCTGACATCTCTCAGTAACAGTAATTTTAATGTTGCCTTTAACTGACAATACTTTTGTGATAGCAATAAGCTGGATACCTTCCCTGGCACTAGTGGTCAAGCGACTTTGCAGCATCAGTGGCCTTTACAAAGAAGTAGCTAAATGACAGTTCCAATGACGAAGCAGATCGAGAATGACATGCCTCTGCCGAAATAGAACATTTTACATTGGTCGTTTAGAACAAACAACAGTGCTAATTTGCCTGGACACCTGCGCAAAATTGCTGTGTCACTCGTGCAATGCCTTTAGTCATGGTCTAGATGTTGATGCAAGTGGCGATCAGTGGTTAGTTTGTGAAAAAATAAGTGCCGGGGCTCTCGTCAGGAGGCAGCTTGCACCAGCCAGTTTCTCCTTTTACCGCCGCCTAAAACAGAACCAACTACTAACCATGAAAGTGAATGTGGCATAATGCCCAGAGCTGCCGACTTTGGAGCTAGGAAACCAGGTTCGAGTCTCGGCATGGCTCAACATCCTGTGATTCTGGGCAAATCACTTAATCTCCCCATGCCTAACATAAATTATTGTGTCCTTAACTAGTGCTCAAAAGAACCAGTGTTGATGATTAAATCCCGCTGCTGAGCACTGGAAGCCACTGGCTCAAATTAAGCACTGGTGGTAACTAAGCAGGGGCAACCATAGCCTTTGTGGCCATTGGGGGCTGCAAGAGGATCCCCACTGGCTCAAATTAAGCATTGGCAGTGACTAAGCAGGGACAACCATAGCCTTTGTGGTCATTGGTCATTGGGGCCTGCAAGAGGAGCCCCCGGCGCCGTGACTCTAGCTGGCTCCCATCATGTGCTCACTTTCGCCACCGAGCAGAGTAGTGTGGGAGCGAGTGACCAGTGTGTCCAGCACCCTACCCCTCCAAACATGGGCACGAGGGGCAGACAACCTTCCTGGCCCTAGACGGCACCCACCCCCAAGAAGCTAGGCAGTATATACAAGAAAAGTTCAAAAAGGAATCACTCAAACAAAACATTCAATTTCTTCGCAGGGGCTATACTGTTCAACTACCCTGCTACCACAATCAATGTGCTGCATATCTTTAAGATACCTAATGTAAACATTTTATACAGCAAAACTGTTTTTTACAGAACAAGAAATCAAGATTTCAATTTGTGAGTAGGTGCTACAAGTGACGGTGCAAGGTAAGTGAAGACAAGTGAGTGAAAAAAACAATAGGGTGCATAACAAATATGTGCCTTAACCATCAGACCATCAAATATAGAATAGAATCCAAACAAAATAATTTCCCGGGATGTCTTAATGTCCTGCGTCCAATACAAACATGGTTAAGGTTTAACAGTCAATGTTTCGACTCATGAAAAACATTTAAATAGGGTCATCTTCAATACAAAATGGAAGCAACCTGACCAGATGGATCATGCATGAACAAAATCAGTGAAAATGATCCTGGACTATCAATGTCTGAATCCCATACACCGGCATAACCAGGAATGTATCAAAACGGCTCCCTATTTATGTCAGTATAAGGACTTGTTAGAAATGGCGGTCTCTAGTTGGCAGAGGTAGGTACCTTTGTCCAAATAGGCACCCTTGATTCTAGTCAGGGTAAGAGGGATACACACTTTAGATAACCCCTGCTTACACCCTAGGTAGTTTGGCACGAGCGGACAGACTTAACCCAAAGGCAATGTGTAAAGTATTTGTACTCAAAACACACAGTAATACAGTTATAACACCACACTGGACACCACACCAGTTTAGAAAAATAAAGTATCTTTATCTAAACTCAACAAGACCAAAATGACAAAAATCCAACATATATGTAATAAAAACATGACTTTAAAAATGTGTCAAAGAACTTGGCCCATAGAAAACTACGGATGTGTGATTTCTCTTAAAGTACCTGTAGCTGCGACAAAATTCACAAGGCGAAACAGCTGCAGGGATGGGAAGCATCTAAAACCAAAGATATGCGTCAGTTCCTGAGAATCTGGGGAGGCGATGCAACAGCTCTGCTGCAAGCTTGAGAAGTGATGCATGAAATCCGGTCTGTAGGGGGAAGTGATGCGCCAATTCCAAGACAGTTCTTGCCAATGGCGGTGCTTCAGGCAAACTTGCCACACAGGTACGATGCATGGAAATCTGGGATACGTAGACAATTGATGCGGCAGTGACGAGTGGCACTGCGTCGGTTTCTTTAGCCGCGATCCCTAGATGTGTCAGTTCTTGCAGCGGTGACAGGTGCTGCGTATGTTTCGGCAGTGGCATGTCGTTGCATGGAGATTCTTCTCGCACAGCAGTGCTGTGTCAGAAAAACAGCTGCAAAAAGAGCAATGTGTCAATTTATTTTGTAGTTGCCTTGCTTTTCCAGCTCCCAACAGCGGGAACAACCTCCAGAGGCCCAACACAGTCACAGGCACCTCTGGGCAGGTCACAACTTCCAGCAAGGAAGGTAAGGGATCTGGGGGTGAAGTCTCTGTGTCCCTGCGACTTCAGATCAGCAAGCTCTACTCAAGCCCTTGGAGATCTTCCTCAAGCAGGGGGACACAGCACACAGCAAAGTCTTTTTCCTTTCTTTGGCAGAAACAGCTACTGCAGGCCAACCTCAGATAGCACACAGCAAAGGGGCAGTAATCATCCTCCAGTTTCTCCAGCTCTTCTCCTTGGCAAAGGTTCCTCTTGATTCCAGAAGTAGTCTAAAGTTCTGGAGTTTTAGGACTAATACTTATACTCCAAAATGTCTTTGGCCTGTTTGTGCAAGGGTCTCTGAGCCCTATACAAACCAGTTCTGTCCTCACTGGTGCACTATGACCACAGGGGGTGGAGACAGCATTGTGCAAGGGAGACAGGCCCTATTAGGGTGCACGGAAATCTCCTCCCACTACTCTAAATTCAGCCAAGGTTTATTCAGCTGAGCTCTGAGTCATCCAGGAAGGGTCAGGCACACCTCAACCCCCTCCCCCCCAGTGGCTGTCTACAGTGAATGCACATCCACAGCCCCTGTTACTCCAAAACCGGACTGTCAATACACAAACAGGCAGAGGCACACAGAATGGTTAAACAAGAAAATGCCTACTTTCTAAAAGTAGTAATTTCAATCACACAATTTAAAAAACATCTTTACTAAAAGATGTGTTATTACATTTTGAGTTCAGAGAGCCTAAACGTTATTTCTCCATCTTGTCCCAATGGGAAGTTATACTTGTAAGATGTTACAAAGCATCTCCAATTCTATCCTCTGGGGCAAGATAGCCTATCAATAGTGAAAAACAAAATTGGCAGTATTTCACTATCAGGACATGTCACACACACCAGTACATGTCCTACCTTTTATATACACTGTACCCTGGGCATTGGGCCTACCGTAGGGGTGGCTTACATGTATGAAAAGGGAAGGTTTGGGCCTGGCAAGTGGGTGCACATGCCAAGTCGACATGACAGTTAACAACTGCGCATCAACACTACAGTGGCAGGTCTAAGTTACCTTTTCAGAGCTAACCATGTGGGTGGCTCAATAAGTGCTTCAGGACCACTAGTAGCATTTGATTTACAGGCCCTGGCACACTTCAACGCACTTTACTAGGGACTTACCAGTAAATCAAATAGGCTAATCAGAGAGAACCAATTGTAACAGCAATTTACACAGGGGGTACATGCACTTTCACACTGATCAGCAGTGGCAAAGTGCCCAACGCATCTAAGCCAGCAAAAACAAAATCCTGCACAGTATTAAAAAAACAGGGGGTAGAGGCAAAAAGTCTCGGGAAACCACGCTAAAGATGTCAAGTCTAACATGAATCAACTGCACATGGCCACACTTCGTAAGAAATCAGCAGAAAATCTGTCTGGCCCTGGACTTGCCTCAGTCCAAGGGGTTGGGGTTCCCTGGATCTTCTATATATGTGCATATATCTTCTATATAGGTTCTATATGTGAAGATATCGGCCCTTGAGGGCAAAACTTTGTTTGGCAGGAGGGCCCCACTCATGCCCCCTTCCCATCAATAAATAAATAAAGATGTGCGGAACCCCCGAGCCTTGGTTTACCCCAGGAGTAGTTTATCAAAATCCTGTGAACTGCCACATGCTTCTTTCCTTCTTGGTCTCCATGCGGGACCAGGCTATAACTTGTATGCTCGTAGGGCCAATTTACACAATGTTGGATTTGTTTTGCTCTTGGAAGTGAGACCTAGCCACCAGAAGGAATTTTATCAGCCCTCTAAGGGCTACTCCAGACCTCTCCTCTGGCTCCTGATTCTCTTTTCTGCTTTGGGGGCATCTTCGACAGCCCCGCCACAGCTAATCATCAAAACACCCTCTTCTACACACTTTCCAGGCTTCAGACCGCCTGGCTTTTTGCAGGGCATCTGTGTGTCAGCTGAGTCAGAAGTCCCACAGGAAGCATTCAAGGGTCACCAGCAGGTCACCAGTTTTCCCCAAACTGTTCCTCACAAGGCATGAGGGGCCAGCTCCACTGACCCTAGAGTGATCCATTCTATTCAAAAGGGTCGCTTGGGTCAAAGTCAACCAGGTCCATACTTGCAGGGTATCAGGTGGCTTCTTTCAGCCGAGTATTCTTTCTCCGTCATTGCTCCCATGTCCAGTGTCTTCTTATCTGTCTCTCAATTGTGTAAGGGTTTTAAGTGGGGGTGGAAAACTGTAGAAGCCAGGCATTCCCTAAGATGCACCCTCATCACTCCTCCCCTGTCCCAACCCTCCTGCACAGCATTCTGGGATAATCCAATATGATGACTTCAAGCTTTCTGTGGGAAGAGCTTCCCTCAGATTATCAGCTCCATCGCTAGCTGACACAGCTGCCTGATCCCTTCCCACCAAAACGTCTTCAAAGGCGAACCCCTCCTGAAGATCCAGAGGTCTGACCATCCCGATTTGTTTCTGTGGGCGGGTCTATCTCAGCCCAGGTGCAGTGTGACAAGCTAATTAATGGATGCAGATTTCCTCCCAACCGTTTTCTCTCTTAGGAACTGGGTCAAGCACTGTTAATTGCTCTTTTGTGGGGAGACCCTTGATCCTTCTGCTAGGAAGCAGTAGAATTAGCTTGGCCCAATAGTGCACACAAAGGGCTGGAATCTGATAGAGCGCTGAGACCGAGAACTATGACAATTCCTAAAGAGTTATAAGAAGTATAAATATGATGTTTAGGATTTAAATTTACACTAAGGGTGCATGTTTACCCCTAGATTAGTATCTCGCTGGACCTTGTAGGGCTAAGTTAAGCAAAACTGTAGCTTAGTGCAGATTTCACCAATAACATGCAATATAATGCAAGCACAACATACTTTCAGTGAGTGCTACAGATCTACAATATAAATTCCCACTCACATTATAAGGCAGCCCCAGGTCAGTACCTTTCATTGAAGAGTACCTTCTGTAACCTGTTCGAAGATACCAGGCTGCGTAAGATGGTAGTCTAATGCACACAGCCTGCATATGTGCACACACGCCTAATCAGTCCAGAGCCTCTTACCTTAGCTGCAAATTAGCAGCCTTATCTTACAAGACGCATACTGGCAGTTAGCACCCTACATCCAATTACCATGAATTTACTATGAGAGAGACTCAAGTAGTGAGACCCATTTACAATACAAAGGGGCAGTGTCAAATGCAAAAACTCCAGAAGGGCTACGTGGATGGAAACCATTTGCTACAATTGGTAACTAAATGAATTCTGCCCTCCTACCTACTGGATAAAATAGACCTTTTTTCCTGCACCTATCGCAAATTTTCTCCACAGCAAAACAAAATTTTACATTCCTGACATATGTAACATGAAATAATATTCCTTCAATAAGGTACTGTTTCACTTCTTTACTTTGCCTTCCATCTTGTTTTTTTATTCACTACACTGGCATGTGTATTAGATCTTGGGTTGTTTGTGTTCCGGTTCAGGGAAGACACGGCCTGGAAGCTCAGGCTGAACTGTTTCTATGAGGAACAGGGTCAAGGCTGATTAGCATTGGACTGGATCCAAACTGAGGTGGCATAGTGTGCGAAAAATGATGGGTTGGGATGCTGTCCTGCTCGATTGCCAGTGGCTGAGATTAATTTAAGTATTCCATTTGCATTTGATATTCTAAAGCATCAGGTATGCCCTGACGTGGGTCCTGGACCAGGAGTTTCGTCAAAATAAAATCTCACCTCCTGAATTTCCGTGGCAGGAATGCTATCCTTCATGCTGCCAAAACACACAGTGAGATACTGATTGAAAATGATTCCAAGCTTCTATTTCCGGACTTTACCCCAGCTTTGTAAAATAAAGAAGTTTTGATGCAGTAAAGAGAGCTTTCCTCATTGCGGGAATAAATATATGATGTCTCCTACATGCTTAAAGGTTATCGCAGAAGGGAATCTATGGCATTCCCCATCCCCAGAGAAAACCTGGGACTGGTTTGACTGGTGGAGATCAGCAAAAACTCAACAGAATGACAGACAAATCTATGGACAACACAAACCAGCAAGGCCAAGCATGGAGACAATGTAGGTGTCGACATGTCAAACTGCAAAGAAGCTGCTTTACTATACGGTACTATGCGGTGTAATGTAGCAGGAAGTGGGGCAAGATAAGTCCTCTCTTCCTTCTGAAGATACTGACACCACTAGTAGTTAGTGTAACATACTGAGTGTCGCTGGACTAGCTGAACTTTAATATATTGAGGTAATAGTCACAGAATGTATTGGGAAGGGTCATTCTAAACTCACTGCACGATTGTTTGGGATGAGGGGAAGTTGGATCCTGTTGTTTTAGATGGAGATTGACACCTGATAATGCAATGGAAGGCGAGACAGTTGAAGGACTGAAAGACAAGAGGTTGATGATACCTATCAAGAATGGAACATTTTAATGGCTTTGGACAATAGACTCAAAAGAGAAGTTGTGCAAAAATGGCTTCACAGAAATGATCCAGATATAGTCTTCTTACCAGATACACACTTTTTAGGTTTTATTACTTGCATCATTTCCTTTGTGTACTGAGGTAGTGTGCCTTTGCTTTGTTCATAAGTAGCGCTCTGTATGCATCTCATCACCCCCTCAATTCTGTATATCATCTTTTGTGGGATATTTGTCTCTGGAGCCCATCTATTTTCAGAATCTTGTCCTCCAAGCATTATGTTTCTGTTCTCTACTGTTCTCTGGATAATTAATTCCTGGATATTACATTCCTCAGAACTGTAGGCGGCACATAAGATTGTCGAGTTGACCAGCCAACTCTCATTTGTCTTAAAAAGTTGTTGGATGTCATTTTCAAACATTTCACGCCTTCCTTTCTTGATAAGTATAAAACAAGCTAATTGGAAGTCCCTAGCATGGCTATATTATTTGGATGTCAATGTCTCAGAAATTGAACTCCCCTTGCTACACAAAGTATGCTTGAAGGAATCTCTTTGCATACATTGCAGTCATGAACTTGTAATCAATCCTTGAATGGCAGTTATGCCTGCCAAGTAGAAGGGAAAGGACATGTTCACTGTTGGAAATTGCGTTACTAGTAGACCTCATTGGAGGGCATGGAGTTTGGCTCTGCGGAATTCAATGAAGTGCCCAAAAAATCTGCAAAATGCTGTGGAAGTCCACGAATAGCGGAAGTGCTCATCCCCTCATACACGCTGCTGCTGCGCTGAAAAATAAGGATGAACGGCACGAGCAGCCCGCATGGGGATAGCAGAGGTTGTGGGTCACAGTGAGTAATTATTTATTGTTTGTTTTCCAAAATGCTAATATTTCTTTTTTTCAAATAGCATGCTAATCACACTCAGAGGTAAGTTAAGTTTACTTAACATTATGAACATTATGTGATCCAGCTTGAGCTAGACAGGTTCTCAGCGCTAACTAATCATATTGGTCTGCGCTCCCTTGGGCTTATTATTCAAGAAGTCATGCAGACTCCTCTGTCCTGTCACTAAGATAGTGGTATTAATAAAAGTGAGTTAGCGTTCTCCGTGCCTTTCGTTATGTAGCTCGTACGGTCCCAATCTCCCAGTGATGTGCAGTATGTATCTATGCGTTGAAAAGAGAGACTGAGGGGACAAAGGGGATGAGAAACAAAGATCATTCACTGCAATGCATTAGTAGTTCCAAATGTAGTTTAGGTTTAGGAAATTAGTAATAGGGCTTAGATGTAGGAAATTAGGAATAGGTCATCTCAATACTAGTACTATAAGCGATCTGATTTAGAAAAGTACAATGTTACTGCGTTTGCCTTTGCCTGTCAAAATATTTTGGGGGAAATTAACTGTACCACTAATCTATATTTTATCTTCTTTATTTCTTATATCAGCACCCAAGGGCAAGAAGTGGGGACCATCAAAAGTAGGTCAGGGTGAGGGGGTTGTCACCACAATTGGCGGGTAGAAGTACCACTACAATAAGTGCCGAGGGATCTGCTACCCCTAGAAAGTCCTAATATTATTATTATTTCCCTAACTTTTACTTCTCCCCATTTTGAATAATTTTACCTTGTTGATTTTTTTTATGCTGTCTCCATTTTTTCCACTCCTCTTCTATCTAATATTTTTATAAATCTTATTATCCCTGCATTATCTTTTTTTCTGTAATAGTCTGTAGCTTACTTCTGCTTTGTTAGTAAGTGTTCCTTCTCCCCTTATATAGCTTGAAGACTGGTACTGTAAGACTAAGAGAACAGATTTTAGCCACCATGCTGCGAAGATTACAGGCCCAAGTAAGGTATTTTTCTCTACGTATGTTTATTATGAACGCTTTCTCTATTTCTTGCTCATGCTCAGACAGTAAAAGGATAGAGTGGCCATGGCCATGGTGGACGCCACCACCTCAATGTTTCATTGTGTTATTATTTATTTTATACCAGCATTTTTCATGACAGTGTAGCATGGCAGGGAAGTAGTATGAGGTCCCATTGCTGTTAGAAATTGGGGATCTCTAGTTGGGCAAAGGTAGGTACCTTTCTCCAAGTAGGGACCCTTCTTCCTCGTCAGGGTAAGGAAGTTACACTCCTAAAATAACTCCTGCTCCCCACTTTGGTAGCTTGTCACGAGCAGTCAGGCTTATCTCAGAGGCAGTGTGTAAGCATTTGCACATAACCAACAGTAATACTGTGACAATACTACACCAGTTTAGAAAAATGTCCAAAATTTGTATGTATCCAAAACAAGACCAAAACAACATCCAGTACTTAAAAAGATATACTTTTGCAAGATAGCCTTAAAATTGCAGAAATATATCAAAACCACAGTTTTTTCGAGTCAGAAGCTTCGTCCGGGGCTACAGCGATACTGAAAACCACAGAGTCTAACAGTTCCAGCCAACCGTGTCAGTACAGGCCTGCTCAAGCATGGATAGACTCGCAAACAGTACCTTTCTCGTTGTGGCTGGCACGTTGGTGCGAGCCAGTCAGAGCAACCGTCGTGGGTGCGGTGTCGTCACGATGTAGTGCAGGCAGTGGCTCAATGTCAGAGTTAAATACTCAGGATCGGTTTGATGCTCAGAATGGTCTACCCCTCAACATTCCCAAGTCTGAATTTCTGTAATAGCACAGATCAGTGAGATTATCAAGTGAGGGATGGATAGGAGGGGAAGGGAACTGCGGGGAAGGAGACCTTAAATGACACAAGGGAAAGAAATTTATGAACACTATTGTCCCTTCCTCTCATCTATGGATACTATACAGGTGTACACAGATTTAAGATGTCATGGGTTACTTTATACCTGTAAAGAAATAAAGTGCGAAGCCATATATTTTACACATTCAGTCTGTGGTTCCAATGTTGCACACACTAAGAAAATCCTTAGTATTCCGCCTTTTATATGTCCACTTAACATCACAGGGGTTTAGCGTAATTCAATACTTGCTTCCTCAGTCACCCCTGTTAAGAGTGACAAAGACAGAACAGGATAAGTATGTTCATGGGGCGTGTAAATCATATAACTCCCTTACTGTGGTCACTGAACTGTTTGCCAAAAAGGAATCAAAAACATAGATAATACCCTCATAGGTTCAATTCTTCCAAGTGTCTTGTTACTGAATGCAGCAATACTCGCCCTGGGCACTGCATTCAGAATTTACCAACAGTTTGAGTGACATAGAGGAAGACCTCCCTTCATTCGTATTGTCAATGAGTTATGTCTTTCCCTCCGCATGAGCTTCGGTAATGAAGCTCGCCAATGTAGGAAAGACCAGACTCCAAACGAGTGAGGGTCGAGGAGGAAGCAGCGAGATTATGTCATTCCCTCCACAAGAGCTTTAGGTAATTAAGCTCACCAACGGAGGACAGACCGAGCTTCCAACAATGCGGGGTTTTTGGGGGATCAAGAATTTCCCCTTTTGAACATGGGGCAAAGAAATGAGTGGTGCAACCACACCATTTCCCAACCGGAGGAACTTCCAGCGTCGGACCACGGATACTCCAGCATCAACTTTGAATTTCCAACAGCGTTACGTGGACCGGCCTCCCTGAAGTAGGCTGCTTCACCCCCACACTGCGCGCTGGCTCCACTAAGGTTCTTGGGACGTGTAGCCCCTCTCTCATTCCATAACTGCTTCCTGGTTCTTGACCTCAACCACAGCGACACAGAATTGCGTCCACGCGAGTGAGAGGAAGGAAAAGGTGTTTTTAATATTATATCCAGGAATCGAGCGCTCGATTATTCTGCGCTCATGACACTCATTGACGATCAACCAGATGGAGTTGGTGAGACCAAGGCTTACGGTGCTAGGTGAGGCAGTGCTCGATGCGTTGCTGGCAGGTTGCGGTGCAAGCAACAGAGCCAGTTAATGGGAGCTGTGTGTGATGAGACGGTGCATCGTGAAATTTACGAGTGGTGCCCCCAGCCATGATGCGGTCACAGGTGTCGAGGTCAGCAGGCAGTGACGGCCTTGGTGAGACCAGGGTGGCAAAGTGAAGCGAGGTAGTGAAGAGTGCGGGCCCACAGGCCACGTACAAGCAGCAGCTCAGTGTGACAGCGTCAGACGTCATCGTCTGTGAGACCAGGGTTGCAGAGCGTGATTCAGCGGTGCCTTTTGTGGTGCCTTCAGGACACAGCGACAGAGTCGGTGACGGAGTAGGTTTCTTTTCCCTTCTCTGTGGTAAGTGAAACAGCAGTTCCAGAAGTGGTACCCAGAGGTTGGTGAAGTCTTTACAATTCCTGAGACTTCAGAACAGGAGGCAAGCTCTACTTCAAGCCCTTGGAGATACTCAGCACAAGTAAAGAAAGTCAGAGGCAGCAACTGCAGGCCAACTCAACAAAGCAACAAACCAGCAAAGGGGCAGTACTCCTCCTGGCAGCTATTCAAACTCTCCTTCTTGGCAGGTACCTTGATTCCAGCGAGTTCTAAAGTTTTGGGGTCTTGGTCCCGATATTTATACTCAAAATTCCTTTGTTATCTTGGCAGAGAAATGCTGTGCATAGTAAAAACCAGTTGTCCTCTTTGACCCAGTGTCCCTGCAGGAGGTGGAGACAGCATTGTCCAAGGCTGACCAGACCCATTCAGATGTAAGGAAATCTCCTCCCACTACTCTAAATGCAGCCCAGGTCCATTCGGCCCTGCCCTGAGTCATCCAGGTAAGACAGGAAACACCTCAGCACCCCAGTGGCTATTTGAAGAGAATGCACATTCCCAGCCCCTGGTGCACTGCTGGGAACAGGACTGCTGTCACCCTTATCTTCCTCAGCACCTTCACCCCCACCGTGATCAGAGCTGATTCTCCTCTCTCATCATCATCACCAACACCTGCAACAATTTTGTAAAGGTGCGCCTCCCACCAGATTGTGTGATGTCCTCCAGTACCATAGTGTGAACCAGGCTTACCTGGATAAACACTAACGTGGATGAACACTAACTTGGCAAATGGAGCATATTGGAATTTTATCCTCCTGCTTGCTTATCATAAAGAAGTCCGAAACAGAGGAGGAGAACTTTCTTAGAATGCCAATGCCTGAAGAAGAACTGGAGGGAGGTGGGTGTGCGATTGATTGCGTCCATGCCATGCGTACTTCAACTGAGGCAATGGTGGTTGCAGGTCTCAGCGGGGGCCTACAAATATGGAAGCAGGTGGTGGTGGTATCGGTGCCACATTCCTCGAGCAGGTTGAGGGGTAATGTTAGTGTCCTCTGAGCCAACTTCCATGAAAATGACTGGCTCATCATCCTCATCCCCTTCCATAATTGTAAGGCAATGGTGGTTGCAGGTCTCAGCGGGGGCCTACAAATATGGAAGCAGGTGGTGGTGGTATCGGTGCCACATTCTTCGAGCAGGTTGAGGGGTAATGTTGGTGTCCTCTGAGCCAACTTACATGAAAATGACTGGCTCATCATCCTCATCCCCTTCCATAATTGTAAGGCAATGGTGGTTGCGGGTCTCTCTTGGACTGACCAGGGATGCAGTGAATGTTCAGAGCATCAGAAAGGAGGTTTGAAGAAGATGGTGGAGCACCCTTCCTTTTCCTCACCGGAGATCTTAAAGCCACAGGTTCAACAACAGGTACATCTTGCCCAGCAGGAATCTCAACCTCCTGCTCTGCTCCTATTTCAGGAAGATCTGCTATTGCTGGCTGCTGCTCCTCTTGTCTTGTCCAAAATGCTCAGTTTCCTGCGACGATTGGCTACTAGTTTGTGGCTGAGACCAATCCAATTCAGACTCACTGCTTGTTGCCATGATTTCAATGGCTGCATAGCTGAGAGAAATGGCCTTAGCCTTAGGCTTAGGGTGGGGTGGTGCCGTGATGCTAGAGTGATCCTCCCAGCTTGCTCCCTGGAGCATGGTGCGGAAGTCACATCATGTTTCCTTTAAAAGGTGGAGGGTGGCATGCCAGTGGTGGGAATCTGCTTCTTCTTATCCTCCTCACTGGCCACTTTCTTGGCAGCACCTTTCTCTGGGGCCATCTTTGAGCTGTCAGTTAGCAGTGGCTAAAAGCTGCACAAGGGGCAGAGACTGGAAGACTCACGTCACATGTTGTAGTCACATCACTTTGTACAGGCCTTCTGACTGGCAGTATTGTGGGTGATATTTCTTGTGCACCTAAAAGCAAACAAGCAAGAAAAACATTTAGTGAAATGTGGAATTTGTGCAGTTTGAATTATTCATAGTACAGACAATATAATTTAGTGTCGTTACTTATTATGCTAAACAGTTGACAACAATAGTGTATCCATTTCAAAGTCAAATCACACCACCATAACATTCAACTTTAAGTTTGGAGAACAACATACAGGTGTAACTGCGTTATGTGCATCTAAGGGAGACACCTCTGGCAGTCAAGGAGGTGCAGGAGAAAATGGAATAGTCCTGAAAAACGTTATGCTTATGAGTTCACCTATGGCAGACAGGGGGGTCCAGGGAGAAAATGTAATAATACTTAAAAAATGAATGCTGGTGTGCACTGTGCATCTATGGCAGGTTGGGGATCCAGGGGAAAATTGAATAATCCTTAAAAAATGAATGCTGGTGTGCACCTATGGCATGCAAGGGGGCTTGTGGGTGTTAGAAATGGGGGTCTCTAGTTGGAAGAGGTAGGTACCTTTGTCCAAATAGGGACCCTTGCTTCAAATCAGGGAAGGTGGGAAACACTTCTAAAATAATCCATGCTCACCCCCTTGGTAGCTTGTCATGAGCAGACAGGCTTATATTAGAGGCAGTGTTTGAAGCATTTCTGAACTCATACAGTAATACAGTGAAAACACAACAAATGGACACCAAACCAGTTTAGAAAAATAAGTAATCTGTATCTTAACCAAAACAAGATGAAACAACAAAAATCCACAATACAATAATAAAAATATTATTTCAGATGGTAGAAATAGTTCAGTTCAAAGCAAATTGCAGATGTAACCCTTTTCTCCCAAAGTACCTGGGATGCGTCACGCAAACAAACCAAACCGGCCGCAGGGAAGGTGATGCGTCAGTTCCTTACACTTGGGGAAGTTGATGCATCGGTTCCTTGCTCCGGGGGAGGTGATGCATCAGTTCCTTACTGCAGCTCAGGGGAGTTGATGCTTTGGTTCCTTACCAGAGAGGGGGTGATGCATTGATTTCTTACTGCGTGTGGCGGTGATGCATCGGTTTCTTACTGCATCCCCCAACGAAACGACAAACTTGATGCATCAATGTGATTCGACGATCCGGAATGATGCGTAAACTCTTAGAGCCACACTGCAGGTCTTGCCTCAAACTCGCTGTGATGATCTTGAACTTCTGAGATCGGTGCACTTGATGTGGCGTGTAGCGATTTCTTGAGCCGGTGCAGGCACTGCAACGGTTTCTTCGGTTTACGTCGGAAACAGGTGCGGATGCGTTTCACTTCTTCTAAGTTGCGTTACTTTTCCAGCTCCCTGTGGAAAACACTCTTTAGAGGTCATAAACAACAGCAGGCACCTCTTTGCAGGCTAGTAGTCCCAGCAAGGAAATTCAGGGGAGCTGGTGGTGAAGTAGTTGTGTCCCTGAGACTTCAGAACAAGAGGCAAGCTCAGTGTCAAGCCCTTGGAGATATTTTCCTCAAGAAGGTGACAAAGCAAACACCAAAGTCCTTTTCTCCTTTCCTTGGAAGCAAGTAGCCACTGCAAGCCTACCCCAGACAGCAAACAGCACAGGGGCAGTATTTCTCCTCTGCTTCTCCTGCTCTTCTCCTTGGCAAAGGTTCCTCATGATTCCCAGAAGTGATCTAAAGTTCTCAGATCTGGGCCCCAATATTTATACTTCAAAATCCTTTGTTCTTTGGTGGCAGAGAAGCCATGTGCTCAGTCCAAACAGGTCTGTCCGCTCTGGTGCAGCTTCCTGGCAAGAGGTGGAGAAAGCATTGTCCTTGGCAGGCCAGGCACATTCAGGTGAAAGGAAATACCCTCCCCCTACTCTGAATGCAACCCAGGTCTATTCAGCACTGCTCTGACTCATCAGGATCTCTGGAGCCGCTGCTCCTCCCCAGCCTCTGTCATCCAAAAGCCAGACATGCAATACACAAATCTAGCAGAAGCATACTGGGTGGCTAAGCAAGAAAATACCTTCTTTCTAAAAGTGGTATTTTCAAACACAAAATGTAAACATCACCCTCGCTAAAAGATGCATTTTAACATTCTGAGCACAGGCATACTAAACTTAATTTACCTACCTTGTTCCCAGGGGTAATTATGTTTATAAGATATTATGAACAAGTTCCACATTCTATCCTATGGGAACAGGTAACCTTGCAATAGTGAAACATGAAATTGGCAGGAATTCACTATCAGGACATGCCACAAATACCAGGGCATGTCCTACCTTTCACATACACTGCACCATGCCTACAGGGGTACCTAAGGCCTATCTTAGGGGTGCCTTACATGTAAGAAAAGGGATGGTTAGGGTCTAGCAAGTGGGTGAACTTGTCAGGTCTACATGGCAGTACCAGACTGCACACAGGCTCTGCAATGGCAGGCCAGAGTTACATTTACAGGCTGCTTATGTGGGTGACACAATCAGTGCTGCAGCCTACTAGCAGCATTTTATTTACAGGCCATGGGCACACACAGTGCACTGTCCTAGGAACGGACTGGTAAATCAAATCAGCCAATCATGGAAACACCAATCCATAACAACAACTTACAAAGGGAGCACTTGCACATTGGCACTGAACAGCAGTGGCAAAGTGTCCAAAGCATGTAGACGAGCAAAGCGGAGTCCAACACACAGCAAACACACAGGAGGTCAAGGCAACAAATGCAGCGGAGACCCACACCAATGGTTTCAGGTCTAACAATGGGGAAATGGAATGATTCTTAAAAACTGAACGCTGGTATGTGGCTGTGTACATATGACAGGGAGGTGGTCCACCGGTCTCAGGGAAAATTAGTAATGATCATTCTTAAAAAATGAATGCTGATGTATGGCAGGAACCTACGGCAGGCAGGGGGTGGATAAATAATGTTCTTTTGTTTTTACTTTTAAAAATTCGAAATAAAGAATTAATAAAATAAATCAAATTAAAAATAAATACATTTAAACAATAATTGCTAGTGTACTAGGATACTATGAAAAAACCCATTGGGAGGCAAGGAGGTGCTGCGGGAAAATGGTTACAAAAATGCATTTAATATGAAACACATAAATAATTAACAAAAAGGATTAGCCCACTCCTAGCATTATCCCTAGAAAATTGCTTTGAAAACTGGGAAAAAAAGGATTTACGCAGTGACAGGCTGCACAAAATGGCCGCCAGCCACATGGTCAAACAACAACAGCAAGCACACCACCACACACCACAACAAAGAACACCTGCTGGCTGGCTGCACAAAGTAGCCACCGGCAGAATGGTCAAACAACAACAGCAAGCCAAGGAGGCATGGCTATTATAAAGAACACATACAGGCCCATGGCAAAAGCACACTGGCTAGCTACACAGAATGGCCACAGGCCACATCATCAAACAACAACAGGAAGAAAAGAGCCATAGCCACAAAAAAGAACACATTAAGGCCTCTGGCAAAGGCACACCAGCTGGCTACAGAAAATGGGTACTGGCCACAAAGTCAAACCGCAACAGCAACCAAGGAGACATGGCCACACCAAGGAACCCATGCAGCCCTATTGCAAAAGCACATTCAATGACTACACAAAATGGTTGCTGGCCACATGATCAGACAGCAAACAAAGGATACATGAACAACAAGGAACCCATGCAGGCATATGGACACTGACTACACTAAATGTCCCCCAGCTACATGAAATGGAGAATAAATACAAATGGCGGCTTATGGTAAAACTGAAGAAAACACTACCATTAATTCAGCAATGCCAAACGAAAATAAAGAGAGCTATAAACATTTTACAACAACCCACATCCTCCCAAGGCATCAAATATTACCCTACCAAAATACACATTTTGCAGGGGGCAAAAACGAGAAATTAAAAAAATCCCACATTTTTAATTTAAACCAATGCCAACCCTTCCCTAAATGACATTTAAAAAATACATATGCTAGAGAAACAGTTGTTTAATGTACCCATGACTAGTATTGAGCCTATTGGCTGGATGGCCCGTTGGCAGACTAGGCCACATAGTAAAATTAATGAATATTGTAAATTTAGCAAACATGGAAAGCAAGTACTGAACTGTGCAACTGTTTTCCTTACAAAAGTTAAAACATTATATGCAAAAATGTTTATGTTTTGTTATAGGTCATTTGTAGAGCACACGTTCATCATAAGGTCTCTTGCCGCTGGTCACTAAGGGAAGCATCATTCACCAGTTTAGGCACAGGATTGTTGGAACAACCACGTTTTTAGGAGTCTCTTGAATTTCTCATAGTTGGATACTGATCTAAAATCCAAGGGATGGGTGTTTCGTGTAAGAGGAGGCAGTACTGAAAACTGGCCCCTCCTAGCCTTTTCCTTTTGCTTCTTGACATCGTAAGTAAATTGAGATGAGCCGATCTCAGACGACAAGTGGGCTTGTGGCACTGAAGTCTGGGCGACATAAAACCAGGGTTTTTACCATGAAGAGCCTTAAATATCATACAGGCCGTTTTAAAGATGTGTCTCAGGGCCACAGGGAGCCAGTAGAGATGTTCCATTAGTGGCTTAGTGTGACAATGTCATGGTTGGAAGAAGACCAGCCAGGCGCTTGATTTTGCACCAATTGCAACCTGTGAATGAATCCAGTAGGGTGCCCCAAGTAGAAGGCATTTGCATAGTTAATCCGCGATATCACTAGGGCGATGGTAAATTGATTTGCAGCTTTCTATGTAAAATATCTGCAGATTTTGCTTATTCATCAAAGTTGGAAATAGCAAGAGGATGACACAGTTCCAATCTGTTGTTTGAGAGATAAATCTTCATCAATGAGAATCCCATTGCTTTTCACGGCTCTCTTAGGTGTGGGGGAAGAGCCTAATTCTAAAGGCCAGAAGGAGGGGTTCCATTGGATTGAGTTATTTCTCAATACCACCACTTCAGTTTTATTGGAGTTTAACTTTAACTCCGGAAAATTCATCCCTTCCCGAATATAAAGCAGAATGTTTTTAAAGAGTATCATTGATCACAAAAATTTGATCTATATCATAAGCATAATTAAATATTTTCACATCTTGCTTCTGAAGAGAGTGTATTATAGGACAAATGTAGATATTAGACAAGAGGGGGACAAGGACGATCCCTGAGGCACACCACAGCCCAAGTAGACCTTGGCAAAGCCATATGGGGAAAGGGAGACTGACTGAATCTGATCTTTGAGAAACCAGATCAACTGCTCAAGTGCAGTGCCACCCAGTCCTGCATTACTGACACGGTCGCTCAATAAAGTATGCTCGACTGTGTCAAATGCTGCTAAGAGGTCAAGCAGGACCAATGCCTTGGTGGACCCATTGTCTGCTTCCTTCCTTATTTCGTCCATAACAGCGAGAATGACTGGCTCATTGGAATGCACAGGACGGAAACACGCCTGGTGGGAGTTCAGGTAGCCGACTCCTCCAAAAAGGAGCAAAGGAGTTAGGCTACATGAGATTCTAGTCATTTAGCTTAATAGGGCAGCAAATAAATAGTTATGTAGGGGCATATCATCAAGAGGGGGCAATAATTATTTCTAGGCGCACTTAGCGCTTGGATAATTATCGCCTGCTATCTCTGTATTTTATCACTGAGATAGCGCGCTATCAGCGACGCTTATCTCAAAAGCGGTAAAAATACCAGCGATAGCTACAAAATGTGCGATTATCTCTGGGAATCCAACGATAATCGCACAGCGACAGGCGATACCTTGGTTATTGTGCTGGTTGGTCTCAGCCCTGTAATCCACCACCCACAGGCTAACATGGTTTAGTCAAAAGGAAAGCAGGCGTAAAGAAACCTGTGATGAGCGCGGTTAGCGCTCCTTTTATTATTGCTGCACAGGTTAGCGTGCAGGTTGATAATAGGAGTAATGTCGCTTAGCGACATTTTCCTGGGAATATCTGTATGTTATGCCCATGTTGCATCTCATTAGCGATGCAAAGCTGGGCGTTGATGTGACGGGCGGTAAGTCAGCAAAACACGCAATAGCGTGCCTTTGCTGATATGGCGATATGGCCCAAAAACGGACGCATAAGCGGCGATAATTTTATTGTGCCGCCTTGATGATATGCCCTGTAGTTTTTAAGTATATTGGGATTGTCCCTAATCTTTTTTTTAAAAGAAGAAGCACTACTGCCTCTGTAAAGGAGTTGGGGACCTTGCCCTGGGTAAGAGATACATTGAAAAGAGGGATTGCTATACTCACAAATCAAGAAAAAAATGTGTTTTGGACATTAGGAGGACAAATAAGGTTTGGTGACCCTGTTTGTTTGACTGTGACCATCAGCTTGACAAGCCACTCTTTGCTGATAGCCAGAAAGGCAGAAAGAGACTTAGAATTTCTATCTTCTGGTGGTATGTTGAAGGTTCGAGTGTTGGGAGGAATATTGCCTTTTATACGTTTTTTTTTCTCCACAACAAAATGGTTCAATTCGTCACACAGATTTTGTGTAGGGACCATAGGTGCAGAGAGTCTGTCAGGATTGGATAGTTCGCTGACCTTCTCAAAGATTACCTCATGTTTATTCTCTGAATTAAATTTTTTGTTACATAAGAAGGTCTCCAGGAAGGAGTTTAAAAGAATTTGTATGAGCCACTTGGAGGCAAACAGATTTATTTTAGAACAAATACACTGACAGTACAACGGCACCAATTGATTTTCATTACCCACACCATACAGCTGTATATACTGTATAATCCAAGCGGGTAGGATAGATATGTTTGACCCGACTTAGATTTGGGAACTTTTACCGTCTGATAAGTTTCCCCGAAATAAGTAACTAGTCCTAAGAGGTATGCTGTTGTCCATGCGATGATCAGTCTTTGCAATCATCTTAGCAAGGGGTTTTATTTTGCACATTTTATAAAAACAGAGAAAGAGGTGTATTCTGCCAATTTTAAGGTTAGGGGTGGACCCAATGCCGACCAGCGTTTTCTTTTCTGCAATTTTTAGATAACAAATGCTTTACTAATACATTACATTGAAAATCAGAAAGACTATTACTATTTAAATTCCGCAAGGTGGTGGGTGTTGGATGCCCTGTGATAGACTTAATTTTGTGAGACATTGTTTTAAATGCAATTTCGTTTTTGTCTGTGTTGTGCTCTGTTACTGGACTATATTGTGCTTTGTTATGTACAATTGACCAGTATGTTTCCCATAGAATTTCTATTTATTGGTACTAATTTAAATGTATTTATCAGACCGTGCTCTGGGTGCCATGGGACAAACACGGACAATTCAGCCACAGCCAAGGCATTTGGTGTCCTGCGGTCCATCCTACCAAGGATCTACAAACTGAACCAAGAACAACCCGTTCAATCCAAATGGACCCTGCAATGCGCCATACTCTGGTTCACTCCTACGCCTACTGCATGTACCACACTGGCAAGATATATAAACATGCACAACGTACACTTGCGTTGTTAGCTCTAGCTTCTGAGTTGGCACGTAGAAGTGGAACCTTACATGAGTGGGCCAGTGGGTCTCCATTCCAGTAAAACAGATAAAAAGGTCTGGTCACAACTATTAATTCACAAAGCACTCTTCATGTTAAACCCATAGCAGTGGAGTAGTCCACTGTCAGACAAAGGAGTGAACTCTTGGTACATCCCTCAAAGTCACAGGACAGGTCCAGGACCTCACTCATGTAAAGGGAAGACATAGGTATCTGCACTCCCCTGCCCCCCCACATGCACAGACATGATTAGTGTAAAGCTAGTGCCAATATAAAAAAAAAACAGGATACCCATAATCAGGTACTCAGGACAGAGGGAAACAACTGTACATCATACAGGGGACAGTCTCAACAGAATTTTTATTTATAATTAATTTAATTACAGGTAATATTAATGCTTCAATCAACTGTTGCTCACCATTTCATCAGGCATGCAAATGTTGGAAGGAATGAAAGAAAGGTTGGGGCCTTGGTCTAGACTATCTGAAAAAGCAATATATGCCACAAACATGTACAATACCAAAAGAGAGGTAATTAAACCGATATTGATTAAAGGACTGGGGCACATGGAAGAAGAAGAATATGAAAAGAAACTATTGCACCCATAAGATCTGTTTATAAGAACATGATTCAGTTTGAAATGGCTAAAAATTCTACATAGAATATGCATGGAATAATGTACCACCTGCAGTACATTATAAGGATTTTGTAAGTCACATAGGAGTTCTAATACCAAATAGGGGACTGAGGCCGGGGTCATTGTAAGGTTATTGAACTCCGAGGTAACTTGCTATATCCTTATCATGTAAGGCAGGTGGTACTTTATTCCTTATAATACATGGTCACACTATCGCCCTTTTAAAAGAAATCCTTAAATCATTGGTGCGGAGCTCTTTTGAATGAAAGAGAGAGGGTGTTTGCATACATGAAGAATAAAAATAGAATACCTAGTGCAAAATTAAACACATCAAAAAAGCTGTCAGCTATTGGTTGGTAAAAGATCCCAGAATCAAGGGGCATATTACCAAGCAATAGCGATAATTATCGCTATTGCTTGGTTAGAGACAAAAATTTACCGCTGCAGCGATTTTTACCGCAAATAAACCTTGGTATTACCAAGGTTTAACGCAAATGCGATAAAAATCGCCGCAAAGCATGAACATCGCTGAAAAGTCAGCGATATTCATGCATTACCGAGCTAATGCTCTTAGCCATGTTATCCACCTCCCATTGGATAACATGGCTAAGAACTGCTCAGGGCAGGTGTTAGCTTTTGGAGATATTCGCGCTTAGCACGAATATCTCCAAAAGTTGGTAATAGGAGATAGCGATGTTAGCGACTGTTTTCAGTCGCTAACATCTTGGCACACCCACTTTGCATGTCATTAGTGATAAATATCACTGACATGCAAAGTGGGGCCCAAGATGGTCGCTATCTCCTACTAGCTGTCGCTAACTGGTGTTAGCGACAGCTAGGTAATAGGGAGATAATTTTATCTCCGCTTTCTTGGCTTTTAAAGCCAAAAAAGCAGAGATAAACCCCCTTGATAATATGCCCCCTAGTTATTACAAGTAAGTAGTTTTTTTCATGAAAAAAACTGTAGCTCGGGATGTGTAGACGCATGCAGAAGGGTTCTAACTTTTCTATAATTACCTATGGAGTGCATAAAATAAACATGTTGCCATAAATATCTCCTTTTTGCTTATCACTGCACAGCTAGAAAAATAGAGCAGAGGAATGAAAAGCCAGGTTTCGTTTTCATTCTTTTAAACAGCTGCTTTAATTGTCCTCCATGACCTGATACTAGATCACCTAAAGTACAACTTCAGAGCTGTTTGAGGGTCTGTGGGCCGAAAAGCACGTTTGTGTACTCACTGTGAAGATATCATGCATTGAATGCCTATTGGGCTCATGTTGCTAAAACGAAACACAAAGCAATAAAAGAAGCACTCAAACTAGAGACACCGACAATCATGCTGGGGATATGGGGAGACCAGTCTACGTGATGATACCAAGCAATATTTGTAAATCAGAGCTAATGGTTGTGAAACGAGGCATTGCACAGCAATGGGGTTGATCAATAACCCCCTTCCACCCTGCACCACCAGGTGCAGGTCAGCAAGGTGACTAAATGGCCAGACCAGGCACCATTGTAGTCACTGGGTGGCAAAGAGCCAGTCGCTAACTCTGACTTCTGTCTCCCCCAAGGTTCTGTAAGCCAAACTTTTTGGGAGCTTAATAGTTGAGGAAGAATAGCTATCCAGGCAGATCCAAGGGGAGGGGGGAGGGGGTTGGGGGCTTAACCCTCCTTAGCTCCACAAGCATCAGGAAGGTGGAGGACACTGACCCAGGTCAAACATAGCCGATGGGCCTGAGTGACATTCCCGACCCAGGTCATGGTGGTTGCAGACTGGGGAGCACTCTCGTTTCCCTTCAGGGTGTGGTGCGGAAACAGAAACCAATGTGAAGAAGGCCAAGCCACCAGGCAGATCCTGGGTGCAAAGAAGTGTTGGACCGGGAAGGAGTCTGGGCTTCTGGGACTGGACAGCTTCCTTAATCCCCGTGAGAGGCAGGGAAGGATATGGCTTTCACCGGGTAGGCCCGGTACCCGCAGGCCAGGGCATCAGAGCCACTAGCCCTACTGGGCCAGGGTGACGTCACACCAGGGAGAAGTCTGGAGCTCCTGCAGGCTAAACAGCTATTTTAATCCCCATGCGGGAGGTCAGGTCCTCGCAGGCCATTGGTGCCAGCCAGGAGTCTGGGCCTCCTACCCTGCCAAGGGCATGGTAGCATCCCACATGCAAAAGTGAAATTTCATTCTTAGGCCAATCCAGTCAATGGACGAATATGGGTGTGCCACCTCAGGGAACCACGTCACCAGTCCAGCCTTCCTAATTTGAATTAAGCCCAGGTCTAGTTGTTTATAGACATACTTCTACATCCTGCCCCTCACTGCAACCTCCATTACTATCATATCTGCTGTTCTTTGACAGCTTTCAGCCCCCACAGCGTTGGATTCACAGTCAACTTGGGCTGGTGATTGGTGGACTTTTAGGTTCCAATGTTACTCCATCATTCTGGCTCTGTCTATTTGCAATACCTTGATAATGATTCCCCCTCCAACTGTGTTCCTTCTCAGACTCTTAATATTCGCCAACCCTCTCTTTTACCTCACTTTCATATTTCAGCTTTGCCCTCGGTGCTCTCTCACTTTTATTTTAATTCTTCTCTCACAGTATTTCCACACTGTCTCTCCCTTCGTTCCTGCATTTTCTCTTCATTCTTCATCTCCTGTATTGCTCCACATTCTTAGTTCATTCTTCCCTCTCTTCTTCTCTGTAATCAATATTCCTCAAAACAAGCAGCCATTTAAAGAGTTTTAAATTCAGTACTGTGGAATAAATTTGAAGATGTAACAACCCGACCAAACACAATATTTTGTGATATTTTCATAATAAATAAATAAATTCAAAACATCTGGGCCATGTGAGATATTGGTAGTAGGTGGCAGAACCTCCAACAAATGGTCAGGTTAAAGTGCATCAAAATATTATGTCGTGTGTGGGTCTTGTACAATACCAGTGGGAGGTCAGTAGCAAGTTGTCCCAAGCAAGGGGGCAGATGTAAGCACTTCAGAAAGTAAGACTGTAATGGCAAAGGTTCGAAGTGGTATTATACTGAAATGCACAGGACCCAATGGTTACCTCACACTTGCAAAGTACAGGTATATGCCTCAGAACCCCACAGGTATACAAGCATTGACGTGTATACCATCCAGTGTGCACTATCTTAGCCTGGCATTAGCATGTCATCACCTTGGATGCTTACAGAGTGCCTTCTGGCCATGCATTTCCATTCCCAAGCTTGTTGAAGAGGGCAGCAAGAAGTCAGAATGCTTCCAGTATTAACTATCTACCAGTAGATGAAAGAAATCTAAATTGATCTTGGTGTACAATCATTTGTATTCTCTGATTTAGTCATTGTGCTATATTTCAGAAGACGTGTAAAAACAGAGAGGGACCCCTTACAAGTATCAAGGGAACTGAGGTACTTTCCACAAGAAAAAAGATAATCCCCTTGACAAGAAAATATGTTTTCAGTGCACAATAATTAACAATACATAAAATATTAATTGTGAAATACCATATTCAATTCGTACAGTCAAAATAGTACTTCATTAAAAAAACTTTTTGTGAGATTAAAACTTTAAAAACACATATGAAATCACAATTATGACCAAATGAACAATTTAAAATACATTTTATGTGATACAGAGGGAATTTAATCAGCTCAGATTACAAATACCGTTATGATCAGCATAACAGAGACAACAAAATACGAAAGACGCAGCACCTTGTCATTTACTATTGAATATCGTGTGGAGCTAACACTTAAACACAGCTAGTGATACATTGATTTAATCTGTATCTACACTTCTATGTTGGTCCTTATTATGCCTGAAGAAGCGTTGACGCGTTTCGATGGTTAAAATTTATACTCCCATCTTTATCAAGACACAATGATAATGTTCTCCCAAAAATCAATCCTAGTTTCACTTCCCTCAGATTTCGGGTTTAATATATTTGCTTGTTAATCACTTTCAGTCACTTGACTCTTCTTATTTGTATATTTGGCAGTTCCTTAATTGTTTCTGAGTTAGAATCCTCCTTGTTCCTGTCCTTTATTATTAATACTTCGGGGGCATATTATCAAAGACCGATGTTAAAATTATCGCCGTTTTATCGGCAGGAAATTGCCGATAAAGCGGCTATAATGGGCTTGATAATACGCCCTTGTTAATTCCCATAGAAGTTCATGTTCTGATGTTAACATGGGCTTCGATGGGAATTAACAAGGGCGTATTATCAAGCCCATTATGGCCGTTTTATCGGCAGTTTCCTGCCGATAAAACAGCAATAATTTTAACACCGGTTCTTGATAATATGCCCCTCGATTTTTTATTTGGTCCGTAGATCCAACATATCTCTTGTTAAACTCACATCGGGTCTTAATCTCCTTATGATAGTTGCCCCCGTGTTATATTGTGAAAGAACTACGGCGGTCCGACAAGGCTTTCAATCCTCTTCTCTAACGTTTCGGGTGTCTTCTTTTGCAATATTTCAGTAGACACCAGAACCCAGACGCAGGTCTAGATATGATAATTTGTTATCTAGCTCAGGGCATCTTCCAAATTTGATGTGCAGCACTGCATTGCACTAGGGGCGAACACAGCACAGGGCCATATCTACTAAGATTGGATGCTGTGTCTGTCCTCCCCTGAACTGATGCTCTACAATTGCTGCCTTGCGTGATGCATAGCCTTACGTCTTGGTGCAGAAGTGGATGTGCCCTGTTTTGTGTAGGCTTGTAATGGAAGCACACCCTTCCAGTACAAATTATTTTGCCTAGACACATGCAGAAGGATCCCATGTATTTCATGTGTTCTGTGCAGTGCAGCACACTTGCAATACATGGTTCTTTGAGAAACAAACACATTGCTTCTTGTGTATGCCTGTTTCAAGTATTTGTTAGTTTTTAAATAAATCCTGGCAAATTGAATGATGGTGCTGGAGTTCACAACGCTGCTGCAGGCACCACTGAAATCTATCGAGGTCTACAAAAAGGCAAGTCATTAATCCACTTTTAGTAAAATGTTTTGGTATTCTAGGGCAATGGATGGATTCTCTTCTTTCATTACCTAAATTGTCACCTCTTGTTACTCATACACATTGTGCAGCCTAGTTGTGCCCAATTGCTAAGAATGTATACTTTTCATGCGGTAAAAAATATTGCCAAATCAAAACAATCTGAAAATATTTTTTTATAATTCTCTTGCTTTTTTTTCACATTTACTTTTGAGCCCCAAACTTACGGTTGAGATAGATAGCCAGTCATACTATTGCATGAAGTTGGCACATACTGTTTAAGCGTGGGCTTGGGTAAGCCATCCATTAGTTAGCTTCGAGCCTTTGACTGAATTCTGTTCTAGGCTGTCAGACTGAAAAGTACCTAACGAATGTTTCTGTATATACAAATATTTTTACAAAGTATAGCACCAATAAATTACATTTCATGTTTAGCATTTTGAGTGACAGAAGCACAAGAGAGGTGTGGGGTGTTAAACCATGACAGAATGCACAGTTGCCGTGGATTAGTCAACAGGAAAGTACATGGTTAGCTCTTTGAGGTGTGTCAGATACCACTACCTATTAGGGACTTTGAGTTAGGCAAGTGCAGTTTACCAAAGGTTCAAGCCTGAGAGATTGTGCCACCGCTGTGGGATATTTTGCTGACAATACATCGTTTCTTGTGAGAGAAGCGTGGTCCTCAAGCTATAGAAGCCCTGGAAGTCTAAAGAGCCAGGTACTTCCGGTTGGCCATAAGTGATTTTCATTTTGATGGCCACTCATGCCCCAAAAGCAGGACAGGGAAGCAAGCAGGAGCAAAGCTTCCAGTTGAGTGCTTAGATCGTTAACGACTGTGCAATCTGTCTGATATTGCCTTGGGATATCCAACCTCTCAGATGCTCACACCCTGAAAGACTGCACTACCTGCCTGGCCTTTCAGGACAGTTGAGTGCCTCCAGTGATAGGAGGACGCTTTTAATGTCAGAACGGCACAGTCTGGTCTCATCAGTTCAGTTATCCTGCCAATGGTGTTGAAAATAGCTGTTGGAGTGTGTTTTGTTTATCTGACTTCAGCTACTTCGCAGCAAAATAGGTTGTGTAGATTTCTGTATTAAGTTGTTCCTTTTTTCTTTCTTGGAGTCTTTCCTTTCTGTACTATTCCCTTTCTGGCTTTCATTCTTTCTTGCTTTTGTTCTTGCTTTCTTTCTTTCTTTCTTACTTTCTGTCTTGCTATCTTCCATTTCCTTTCTTGGCTTCTTTCTTTCTTTTTACTATCTCCTTTTTGATTCTTTTTTTGAGCCTTGATTCTTTCTTTCCTTTTTGCTTTCTTTTTTTCCTTGTCTTTTTTTCCATTATTTTTCTTGCCTTTGTTATTTCTTTGTTTCCATCTTTCTTTCTTTCCTATCTCCTTCCTTTGGTCTTTTCTTCTTTCTTTCCTTCCTTCCTGCCTCATTTCTTTCCTTCCATCCTCCCTTCTTCCTTTCTTTCCTTCTGTCCAGCCCAACCCACCCAACATATAAACTGGGGAAACCCAGCCGATGCTCTGGCTTGGCGCTGCGAGCCCTTTAATGAGCAGAGCTTTCAATATATTTCCAAGTTTGCAGAATCCCTTCAATGTTGTTCTAACATCTTTGAACAAAGGTTGATGAAGTTCCCAAGAACGAGGTGTAAAATGCTTTATTAAAAACAAGCACTGGCAAAACCAATAGGTCTGTAGCTGGCTACCAGTTTTGGACTTTGTCAGTGCTGGCCAACCTCTACCATAGATACCCTGGCTGCTGGAGTACAGAAGGCTGAGTGAGGTAAGAGATAAATGGTTTTCAGAGGGAAGGAATGGATCTTTAGTGAGTGGCAAAGTGGCAGACAGTTCACAGACAAGTCCTATAAAACAAGTATTTGCAATGCAATAGGTCTCGCATTTACACGAGTTTGACTTGTTGACATTGCAAATAACAAAGCCTTTTATTTGTGTTTAGGTTTTTAAAACAGAAATAAAAGGCATTGGCATTATCAATAGCTTAAACTCTTGTAAATGTAAGACATATTGCATTGCAAATGCTTGTTTATATAATTTAGCAGAAACTGAAGCCATTTTGTGTTGAGTCTGAAGCAGAACTAGTTTGGGCTCTGGAGCTGAAGAGAACGGTTGCCTAAGTGCGTATTCACATGAGGAAACAGATTTCATATAAATACCAATCAATAGCAGTATATTGATGTGCATTTGCTCTTGTGATGTGTACATATGTATGTGTATAATTAAAGAGAAAGGGTATTTAGGTATATATCTATGGGCATCTACGGTAATGGAACAATATAAAGATCTATGCTATGACAGTAAAAATCTATGTGACTAAATTAAATATGCTACTGAGGGCAACTAATACATCTATGCCTTCCCCCCACTCCCATTTTATACCACAGAATGTCAGATTTTATGTTATTGCCATAGTAAAACCCATCTAATGTGGAAAAAACACTCTTCTTCCTCAGAGATTATTTGCTACTATGTCTTTAGAGTATACTATCTCTGCTGATGCTCACTACGCCTATTCAGTGTGCCTGCATCTCACTGTACGGATGTAATCCACTATCTCCTCTTAAATTTTTATTATATATACATTTATTTGTTTATAACTACTACAGAAGCCATAAATAAAGTATGCAAAGGGTAAAGTGTTATGTACTACCAATTTTGTGTTAGGGAATAGTCCTCAAGACACACTTGAGGCTTTGCTTCTTGTAAATCACTTCCCCTCCTAACCAGAACATTGCTGACCAATAATAGATTACACTTTGCCCATAGATAGATCGATAGTTAGATATATAGATAGATAGATAGATAGATAGATAGATAGATAGATAGATAGATAGATAGATAGATAGATAGATAGATAGATAGATAGATAGATAGATAGATAGATATATTGCGTTTACTCGTTGTTTTCTTTCCCCCACTTGAAAAGCATTCTATTAACTGATAGATACAGAAGCTAAAATGAAGCCAGTTAATTGGGGGGAACATGATATTTGATCATTTAATGTCAGCTGTAGATGATGGACCCCGAACAGTGTCATGTATGTGCATGTTTGCATTGTGCTGAGGGGATTACCAGGTATTAGTTCGCGCAGCTCTCTGATGGATGTCACATGCAGTTTTTTTGAGTCCCCAGATAGATCATGCAGTCTGTGTTTTCTCCTTTGTACTGCCTGTCACCGGTGTATTAAACTGTGCAGCCTTGGACTGTGTCATGTATGTGCATGTAACTTGCATGATCGAGGTAACTATTAGCGGCGATACTACTTGTCTCGTGGACCTCTTTCAAGTGCTCGCCGTCATTTTCCTCAGGCCGCCCCGCCAGGGGCGGCAATCTGAGGGATACTCCTGGGCGAGACAAGCTCTAGCTACGCCTCTCAGGCTTTAGGTCAAGACCTATGGGTGTTTGCGCTGATCTGCCCCAGTAAAGACCAGACTTAAATTCTGATGAATACAATTATGAATTGGGGGTTGAAGCAAGCAGAACATTTATGCTTTTGCAGTGCAAACTACCGTTTGCCTTGAATAGCAAATATCATGTGCCGGTGCAAAACATTAGGAACTCTGGGCAACAGAGTCAACACAGGCTTTGCATTATACCAAGTCAGCCCAATGTAGGTATGATCTGCATTTAGTGGGCACGTCCCTGCCATGAGTCAGGTATAAACTGCATGAAAAATCCCATAAATGTTATTGTACTAAGTGAGACTTTCCAGTAAGAGCTCATCTTTCCATCTTATTACCTGCTGACCAGGTAATCACCGCACCCCACAATTGTCCCAAAGTCTATTTTGATAGGTTAAACCTGCCACAATTTGCAAATTGAAAAATGGCTTGTAATTTTGAGCACATGTGCAGCCTGGTGCAGTAGGCACTGAATTCTATGCTGAGCGCTATGACCAAAGTAGCAACTCAATGTGAGACAACTGCCTCAAACTCAACTCTGACAAGACAAAAGTACTGATCTTCAGGAAGAGCACCTCCATCTGAGACCACAGCTGATGGTAAGCAGAACTCAGATCAAAACCCACACCTACAGACTATGCACACAACCTTGGCATCATCCTCAACAGTGAACTAATCATGAAATGACAAGTCAAGGCAGTTGTCTCCTCCTGCTTCCACACCCTACACATGCTCTGCAGAAGCTTCAGATGGATACCAGACAACAACAGAAAACCATCACCCAGGCCCTCATCACTTGCTGCCTTGATTACAGCAACGCTCTCTACACAGGCATCTCCTCCCAGCTCCTCAAAAAACTCCAGACCATACAGAATATGGTGGCAGACTCATCCTGGACCTCTCCAAACGTGCCCACATCACCCCGCCTCAGAAACCACAGCTGTATACAATCAAAGACCGTCCCACATCAACCATCAGCTGAACTTCCACCTACCCACAAGGCACCTGCGCGCCGCCTCCCTTGCCCTTGCACACCCTCCGCATCCATAACAGCCATTCCTCCTACATAGCCACAAAGACCTGGAACTTACCTCTCCAACAACGAACAGCACCCTACCTGGTGGACTCAAAGAAACTCAAAGCCTGGCTTTTCAACTGAGAATTGGCACCCTCATCGCAAAGATACCCCTAGGGATGACAGTGTTGCTCTATACAAATGCTAATTGATTGAATGATAACATTTTGCATTTAATGTCCCATTTTCCAGACTGAACCGGAGATAGGAGGTACTGAAGTGATTACCACATTGGGCATTTACCCCATGATGGAGATTTACCACATGAAGTAATCACTGTACTGATTGCCAAATTTCAGCATTAATAGTACATTTGCATTCTCTGCCAGCTCCAAAAAGACACATTAGCATTTAGCAGCTACAGTAAAAATTGCATGCAATGTTGATTGAGGGTCTTCTTGAGATTTTTCTTTTTAATGCACAAAACAAGGACAACAAACAGCCCTTAAGTGTATTTTAAAGTGGCGGGCAGAAAGGGAACTGAACCTTAAGGCAACAGCCTAGCCAAGCAGACATGAGTCCCTTTCTCACTGCAGTTCTGAATCGTAGCCAAGCAACACAGCACACACAAAACGTGTCTTGGGCATAAAAACAAAGAAAGAAAGGTGGATCCAATTTACTGGTTTTGAGGATTTACATCGGAAAATACTGTTAATTAAGGATTCTACAGCTGAACAGCCTGATGGCGTCTGCATCCCATTCAGTAAGGGCAGAGTGCACTGACCTCTTGTGTTTGAGCCCCATGCAGAGTTGTACATGACAATGTGGTGGACAGGAACATTGATCTGTGGATGTATTGATTTCACAACATTTACTACCAACAAATTGTGAAGGTAAGCATACATAGGGAAGTACACACTAGACGTGGGAGACCCAGCTGGAGTCAGGCTGGAGCCAGATGCCTTGCTCTGGCTCAGCTTGAGGTCTTCTAGGTCTTCTTGGACCCTAACTACCATCCAGTTTTTAACCTCATGCATCAAGAATTGAAATCAAACTATTAACCTTTAGTGGATAAACTGCACAATAGGAAAGAATAAAACCTGCCATCAACTCCTGCTGCTTGCTCCCAAATGGTGTGATCCTATACATTTCCTTCATTATCTCTTATTAGAGCACCTTCAAATACATGAGTTTAGTATGTGCACTATACAAAACCTCTCTTGTGTTTGATTTATTAGACTATAACATTACACAATCTACATTAAGTAACTAGGACATATTTAGGGATACTCTTGCAATTGACTTGCCTCTTAGTTCACTAATGGCACTGTGGTCAGGGCGGAATGGAAGGCAGGACTATTTCTAAGTTCATGTTTAACCACATGACTCCTGAGGCAATTCCCCTCCTGTGCTGGAAATTGTTATAGTCCATGTATCATGACGAGCTCAGCTCGTCATGAGCACACGACCAGTGTCCTGCTCGTCATGAGCAGGGAAGGGGTTAAAAACTGTAACTTGTAATAAACACTTTTCAATGCAGTCACAAATTCTGATGAATACAGTTTTGAATTTTAAAGAGATTTCATTTTATTTTACAACATGTTTAGCGCATGATTTAAATGCAAATATTCCACGGTCTTTGCAGTGGCTCTTAGGGTGGGCGGCCTTTGATTTGGCTGTGGTTTTGCTCCCCCTTTTATTTTGTTGGCTTTACCACCTCTAATCTAGACTTAACTATTCTTGGCTCTGCAACCACTTACCTTGATGATATGTTAGTAGATGATACTGTGGATTTGATATCAATGCAGGACGATATTTAAACTTCAATATTATGGTATAGCACAGTTTCTGTGATTACTTCTGACATTACCTGCATCTGAATGCTGCATGCTTTTATTTTTTATTAAACAATCAATCAGGACATTCTTGTATAGCACGGCTTGCCACCCTGGGGGTCTCCAGGCGCTCAGGTTCTTACTCTTGGTCGAAGAGCCAGGGCCTGAGCCTTCTTCTGAATTCCGGGAAGGTAGGCAGGTGGGCAGTTGGAGGGGAAAGTAATTCCCTCATTTTAGATCTTCTAGTTTTCATTTTAAGTTAAAGATGTAGTTCTTGGTCGACACTCCAGTGACCTATTTTTAATAAATCCAAAACTAAAAGAATTTGAAAGGCGCTTAAACCAGCAAGCATCGAGGTACATTGCGCACTAAAAATCTGCTTTATCCCTTATTTCAGTAATAGATGTGTCTTATGCAGACCGTCAGTCTGTTACAAGTAACCCGTCTTAGCTCACTCATCCCCACCCAAGCATTCACCCATGGCCATCCTGAGGCCGCAGCTCTGTTGTTGCTTTCCCCAGCCCCACCAGTCCTGTGTGTTCGTCCTGCTCTCATTTTTAGCTGACCCCCTACCCACAAGATTTTGCATATTCCCCTCTCTTTCCCTTTCTTTCAGAAAGAGTGAGTGAATATTTGAGTTGAGTGTGTCTGTGAGTGTGAGGGAGTGAGTGTGTGAGTGAGTGAGTAGATGTTCTGTCAGTTCGGGTAAAACATTTCCAAAATCAAGTAAATCATTTAGGGCCAGATGCATCATGTATTTTGCTCCTCGCAAACGGGCCAATTAGCAGAATCAGACCGTCTGCAATTGCAAAAAATGCACTTCTGAAAGCAACCCAATTTTGTGAATCAGTAACCTGTTACCAAATCGCAAAATGGGTTTGCGATTCACTATTTAGAAGGGGTTTAGGGAGTCTCCTCCAAATAGCGAATCTGTTATACCTACTGCTCGGCCATTGTGACTGGTGTGGAATGTCGGTGTGAGAGGTGGCAGTGGAATGTTGGGTGAGTGAGGGTGTCAGTTGGAGGATAGGCTGAGCAGCAGGATGGCTGCTCCTGGTGGGGCTCTCTTCCTACCATCTTACTAAATAAATCTACTTAACCAAACAACATGGAACTGGACCTGCTTCTTCCTAACACATATTTTGGCGATGATTTTGAGGAAACGCTTTTCTTAAACACCTTAACCGCGGCCGTTATTTCGCGGCAGTGCAGCGATTTTAATAAGTGGGCGGCGCCGTGTCGTCCGTTGGACGTTCACAGCACCAGCGAGGTAGTGCTGGTGACGGCCAAAGACCGACGACAGCAGCAAAGGGATTAAGATTAACTGTACCTGAAGCTACTGAAAGACCTGAGGTGAATGTACTTGAACTGTACCTGCTACTAAGGAAACTTAAGGTAAAGAAGCTTGAAACCTGAAAGAAAAAAACACCCTCGCTAGCCTCACCAGTTTCCTTTATCACCTGGCCAGCCTGCCTAGGGCTGTCCAGGTGGTAAACAGACACACTGGCTGAGCAGCAGGTATAACACATCTCCTTTCTTTAAATAAACAAAGATACAGTTGCTACTAGAACACGCACGACTCACACGTCACGATAATGAATGGGCGGGAGGTGCGTGTTGACATTATAACTACAAAGAGGATATGTTATCCTTGCTTGTATGCAACATCTTTTATCATCTTTGTAGTTAATATGTCAACACGTACCTCCCGCTCGTTCATAATCATGACGTGCGAGTCGTGCGTGTTGTAGTAGCAATTGTATCGTTGTTTATTTAAAGAAACGAGATGTGTTAAGCTTGCTGCTCAGCCAGTGTGTCTGTGGTGACAGAATGTTGGTGTGAGAGATGGCAGTGAATCCTAACTGTATGCATGAATATTTTGTGACCATGAATCCGTTCGCAAAACATTCACAGTGTACCACCTACTTCAAGTGGGTGGTAAGCCATACCCCTTCCCCTTTATGAATGTTAGTAAAATAATTTTTTAAGAGCAGGCAGTGGTCCTAAGGACCACTGCCTGCTCTTACAAAATGAAAAGAAAGCTTTTCGTGATTTTTTTTTAACAAATCCCGTTTTCCTTTAAGGAAAATAGGCTGCATTAAAAAAAAAAATATTAATTGCTTTATTTAACCCCTTGGCTGCTGCGGTAATTCCGCCGCAGCGCTAGAGGGGGGGGGCCACGCGGCGCCGCCATGCTCGTGATGAAACCACTCCGCCACCAGCGGCGGTGGTGCTGTGCTTGTGACGGAATGGTTCCGTCACGGCCCGACCACCTAATAGAATGCTCAGCGCAGGCCCGGAATCAGCGCCGCGCAGGCGCAGCGGCCGGGCCGTGACGGAACCATTCCGTCACAAGCACAGCACCACTGTGGCTCCGGACGGAATGGTTCCGTCACGAGCATGAAAGGAATAAAAGCAATCACAGATATGGTGGTCTGCTGGGCCCAGCAGGCCACCATCCCTGTGATTTTTGCGATTCATATGGGCTCGCAAATTGTGACCTACCTCATTAATATTCATGAGGTAGGTCATGTGTTATCCTCTAGGAATCACAAAAAGGGTTAAACACACTTTCATGCATTCCGTTGTCCGATTTCCTAATTGCGAATCACAAAGATTCGCAATTAGGGAATCTCAAAACAGAGCATTCATACATCTGGCCCTTACTCTCGACAAATTGTGTGATCTGTCTTCAAATCATCAGTATTAGTATGTATCAAAAAGGAGCTCAGCTGTCAGCCATACAGGGCTGTGGGTTGTCCCTAAACCTGATGACCTAAGAGCACAGCCTTGAGCGCTCTGCAGTGGCCCTTCGAAGCATTGGCCCGTCCCTGCACCCCTGCTTGGAGTCTGCAGTCCAACTAAAGCCACCTAACACACCATAGGAGACTGCACCAAACCCTGTGGAGAGAACAAGCTGCAGATGTCCCTGAGGTCGTAACAAGATCACCAACGATCAAGAAAGCACTTAAGCACCCCTTGCTGGAGGGCATGAGAGGACGCAACAAGGCTGAGCACACTTCTCAGATCTACGGAACAATGTTTATTTTTATTTTTTTGGGGGTGGTGAAAAGTCTGAGCACCATTAAACAGAAGCAGCTAAGTCCACAAGAACTAGACAGCTGAGTTACTTATCGTCATCATATTTCCAACGCTGCCACCATCCAGAGGTCTCTTGGTCTACCTCTTGGGGGTAATTACCAATTTATCATTTTTCTGTGCCAATGCGGTTTCACAGGGTGATAACTTATTTTGACAGTGACCAAGTGCAGACTTTTTCAGTCCTGGAGGTCAGATTTCTTATCAGAAAATGAAATATTCTACTTCAAGTTAATTGGATGGACAGGCAGTTCTTGGCACTACTGAAAGTGCTGATACATAGGTGTTCTTTATGAATGTCATTGTAGACCAAGAGCCTTCCTGAGGGAGAAACATTACAACTCCTGAATCTGTCAACTTTCCCACACAAACCTTTGAGAGCTACTTTATTGTTATTGTTATTGTTATTGTTACTTTAGTTTGTATAGTGCCAGCTCACCCACCGGTCTCAAGACGCTTTCAGACCAAGAAACACAACACATTTTCCAGGCTAGCGAAGAAATAGAATACCTTATAATTAAGAAGGGCCAAAAGCTTCCCTGAATAATGTTGTTTTCAGTTGTTTTCTGAACTGTAAAAGATTGGCCTCCTTACGAAGCATGTCTGGCAACTTATTCCACAGCTGTGGGATTTGTGTGGAAAAGGATCTTCCACCCTTTGTTGCCAGTTTGAAGCGAGGGCAAACCAACAGTTGAGCATCCGAGGATCTAAGTGATCGTTTCGGATTGTAACGCATCAGACGATCCTTGATATAGACCGGTGCTTGTCCATATATTGCCTTATGTGCAACGCACAGGCTCTTGAATTCCACCCTCTGCTTCACCGGGAGCCAGTGAAGTGTATGTAATAGGGAGGAGGCATGGGCTTTCCTGGGAAGCTTAAAAATCAGGCGTGCCGCATCGTTCATAACCACCTTTAGTTTCTTCATCAGACTGTTTGGCAGGCCTAAATAAAGGACATTGCCATAGTCCAATCGTGATATAATCGTGGCTGACACTACCGTGCGGAGCATCGACTGAGAAAGGAGAGGGACAAGCTTACGCAGTTGCCTAATAAGACCGATACACACGCCAACTACCGTAGAAATCTGGGCAGACATTGACAGATCACTGTCAATTTTTATGCCGAGACTTTTTACATATGCTGCTGGTATTGGAGTAGGACCAAGTTCTTGTGGCCAGTTTCCATCACCCCAGGGTGATGTTCCTGTAGATATCACCAGGACTTCTGTCTTTTCAGGGTTGATTTTCAGTAGGTTGACAGTCATTTATAAATGTGTGTTGTAATGATATAATAACTACATATACAAATACTAATCAAGTGGGGTGTCTAAGAGTCATTTAATGCTTTCCTTTCCCACCCCCACTGCCTGTTGCTTCAACCCCTCGTTAATTTGTCCTCAACCCACTGTTCTTCTGGTTGCCACTCTGCCCCTTCCATTGTGGTTTTCTATTTTTTTTAATTCTTTTTTACATTTTGAAGGACCTAACCGCTACTATTAACTTTTCAACAAAAAAGGTGGACTGGGAGTGATATATGTTCAGCATACACACTACCCTGTATATACAAAGTGATACACAAAGAGTATGCACTTCCTAAAGCTATTTCATGGAGGAACACTACTAGTCCAATTCCATGAAAAAGAGGTCAGTGGAATATGGATATTCGGGAGCAAGAGCCCGCACCCACCCAAACGGGTGGCATGCTGCCCAGCCACACTGGCTTTCTGTGAAACAAAGGGTACGATTTACTCGCCCCTGCACAGCCTTCAAAGCTCTTAACAGAATAGGCCCTGACCATTTGAGGCAAAGGTTCAAATGGTATGTTCCCATTAGAACCCTGGGTCCACAGGAGCAAAAAATATCAAAATCCATACTTTAAAAAAAATCAGTTGGGGAGGTAGGAGTTTCATTACATGCACATCCAAGGCTTGTGACGACTTGCGTTCCCCCTGAGGAATGCTGCAGATCTCCTCTCCTTCAGAAAGGGACTGAAGACTTGGCTGTGTACTCATTGACCTTCTCTCTGCTAACATTTTGCTAATTTGTTAATTTTTCAATTTGTTAATGGAGCCCCTGGCGAATGCTCTGAACTCTGCGAACATTCTATATCACCTATATGAGGATGACACCCAGCTATACCTTAAAACCACCTCGCCAGATGACTTTGTTGCTCTTAATACTACGCTTCTGAACACGCAAAGCTGGCTCATCAACAACCATCTCATGCTAAACACCAAAAAAACTGAATTCATTCTCATCTCACCACCAAACTACACCCCAAAGATAGACCTCTGGTTAAAACACCTAACCTCCTTTGACTGTGTCCCCCTCATCATAGACTCATCTAAATCCCTAGGTGTCACCATTGACAAACACTTGAATATGCAGTTGCACATCTCTACTGCCACCAAGGGAGCTAATCACAAAATGAGTATATTAAGAAAACTTAAACCCTTCCTCCCTCAGGCTGACTTAAAAGTTGCTGTACAAGCTCTTGTACTACCAAGACTAGCCTACGGAAGTACCACCCTCGCTGGTCTCCCGAAATACAGGCTTGCACCGTTGAGAGCAGCTCTGAATTCTGCAGCTAGACTGGTATCAGGAACCAAAAGAAACAATCACATCTCACCAACCTTGAAAGCACTGAACTGGTTGCCTTATGAAGCAAGAATACACCTTAAAGTGGCCTGCATGACGCACAAAGCAATTCACAACAATACACCCAGCTACTTGGCGCTAAAGTTGGAAAAATCAGGAGGCTGCAGACAACTACAAAGTACGAGCATTCTACTTCTGAAAACCCCAATCCTTCAGGAAGAAGAGAACAGGCTGTAGAGCTTTCTCAGGGATTGCTCCAAAGATTTGGAACTCTCTACCACCCTGAGTGCATGGAATCACCTCCCTTACTGTTTTCAAAAAGGAAGTAAAAAGTCTATTAATGAACAAATTAATGTCCTAAATCTAAGTATGGGACGTATTTGACTATTTGTCTTTTTATCACATCCCCTGTTGCTCCACAATTGTTTGCTGATTATTGTTTTTCGTTGGATGTAGATCTGTGTGGCTGATAGCTCAATGTCTAATGTAAGTTGTTCTGCAGATGCTATTGCTCTATTATGACAAATTGACATTTTGTTTGTGTTGGCTACCTCTTCCACTGTTTATTCTTCTATTGTAAAGTGCTCTGATACCCTTGTGGGTCACGTTCGCGCTATATAAGACTTTATAAATAAATAAATAAGTGCATAGCTCCAGGACACCTCAGGGTAAACGCTGGGCTCTATAAACGTTCCAATTAACATAACATAACATCGGACAGCTCATTATTGGGTGGGCGCTGCAATGCCCAACCAACCCTTTGAGCGGGCTCTTTGCTAGAGATCTTTTCAGATGATTAGCAAGCCTATAGTGAGGGTGCTGTGAGTGTTGATTGGAGTAAAAGTGAGTGAAATGTTAAAATTGACGAAGGGCCTCCGAATCACTACTTTATTGTAATGGTGGTTCTCTTAAAAAAATAAAAAGTGAAACTGGACAAGAAATAATATTTCTACTTATTGCCTCTCAAAGGTAGAGTTAAAAATGGGTCAATATGTATATTGTCATAAATAGAGTCAAAGATGTTCTGTGGCAATTCATCAGGACCTTATAATATTCTAATCTACAAGGAAGTGGCACAGAAATCCAAATTGGTAACGTGCCCAAACCAATGTACCACCCAGGCGCGCAACACCCATTGGACTGAAAGGGCTTCAGCCCCCGACTAGCCCCCCCCCCCCCCCCCCACCCCCCTCGTGTGTGGCAGACCGGGATGAGACAGCTTCCCGGGCGCACACACAGCCGCACCCGAGCACTTCGCAGGTCTTTAAAAGACCATTTACATGTTAATGAGGCCTGGCTGTTGTTTCACCACTTCTCAGAGCCCCTGCAGCTCCACTCTGCCTATTGATTAAAGATTCAGCCTCCCCCCCCGAAATTTTTTTTTTGCCTTTCCCCCTCCCCCCCACCCCCCTCAAATTTGGATCTAGTTAAGCCTCTGGTACTACCTATAAATGTGGAAAAACTGGATTGCCTTACTAAAATTAAGGGAAAAAAGGAAAGATTCCGACCCTAATTAGGAAATACTTAGGCCCCTTAAGCATTGCAGGGAACAAATGTGCGGTTGGTCTCATGCGTTGTCACTGCCGGACAAATGTAAATGTAAATGTAAATGTCAGACATCTTTGAACAGTGTGACCACTGCGCCTTCGGCCTGGTCACCCCCACGCTCCTGTGCCTGCTGCCGCTCCCGCAGCCCCAGCCACCCGAGGGCCGCCAAGCCCACACCAGCTTCCCGCAGCCCCAGCCACCCGAGGGCCGCCAAGCCGGCTCCAGCTTTTCCCGCCGCCCCAGCCACCCGAGGGCCGCCAAGCCGGCTCCAGCTTTTCCCGCCGCCCCAGCCCGTGGCCTCGCCCCCCCGACAGCCGATTGGCTCGCGCTCCCGCCTCCCCGCAGACCCTCCCAACCGGCTCCCTTCTTATGACGTCCCCAGAGCAACCGCGCAGCGGACGCGCGCAGCGGGAGCACCGATTGAGCGCCGAAGGTGCGCCAAAGGTAAGCCCGTCTACGCCCGTCCGCGCCTGGACCCCTGGCCCCCGCAGATCCCAGCCCACCCGCCGGACGTACGACGCCGACACCCTCAACGCACTCAACGTCGGCCAAAGCCCAGGATGCTACCGAGCCACCCCGAGACGCACCCACGGACCCTTCTGCTGCAACTCCTGCAAGTTCACCTGCATCCGGACCTGCACCACTCCAGCAGTGCCCAAGACCTCGACGAGCAACAGCAGCCGCAGCCACCTGAGATGCATCCTGCTCAACACCCGCTCCGTCCACAGGCACGCCATCGAGATCTGGAACCTGCTCGACACCACAGCCCCAGACGTCGCCTTCTGCACGGAAACCTGGATGAACGCCTCCTCTGCGCCTGACATCGCCATCGCCATCCCAGACGGCTACAAGATCATCTGACGGGACCGCATCAACCACACCGGAGGAGGCATCGCCATCGTCCACAGGAACTCCATCCGCATCACAACCAACACCGACGACACCCTCACAACCGCCGAGCACCTGCACTTCCAAGTCCACATCAACCCGAAGACCACCCTCAGAGGCACCCACATCTACAGACCCCCTGGACAACGCACACAGTTCAGCGAAGACTTCATCAGCCCACACGCCCTCTGCTCCGCTGACTACATCCTCCTCGGGGACCTCAACTTCCACCTGGAGAACAACAACGACCGCAACACCACCACCCTGCTGGACAACCTCGCCAACCTGGGACTCAAGCAACCCCCACCCACTACGCCGGACACACACTCGACCCCGTCTTCGCATCCAGCAAGGACATCGCCTTCAGCCACGCCACCAGACTCCACTGGACGGACCACAGCTGCGTCCACTTCAGCTTCGCAAGGACCACGATCCACCACCACCAGCAACAGGTTGCACGCAGGAACTGGAACAAGATCACAGCCGACCAGCTCGCGTCCTCCCTGAGCATGAACCCTCTCACCAGCACAACGAACCTTAGCTAGGCGGCCACCAACCTCACAAAGTGGATCAGCGACTGCGCAGACGAGCTCTCCCCCCTGAGGACCCCGCCTAGCAGACCCGGCAGCAAGAAAGCCCCATGGTTCACCGACGAACTCAAGAGCTCCAAGAAGAACTGCCGAGCCCTCGAGAGAACCTGGCGCAGAGTCCCAACTCCGGACAACATGACTGCCCTCAAGCTCGCCACCCGAAAACACCACCAACTCATCCGTGCCACCAAGAAAACTGCATTCAAGGAACGACTGGACAACAACGCACACAACAGCAAAGAACTCTTCAACATCGTCAAAGAGCTCTCCAACCCCAACGCTGGAAACAACGACATCACCCCTTCGCAAGACCTCTGCAACTCCCTCGCCTCCTTCTTCCACAACAAGATCGCGGACATACACAACAGCTTCAGCACCCAACCGACGAACGCCACGACCGAACCACCGCCCCCCACCACCACCCTCCGCGCCTGGACTCCGATCAGCACCGAAGACACCGTCCGCACGATGAACTCCATCCACTCCGGATCTCCGACCGACCCCTGCCCTCACCACGTCTTCAACAAGGCCGACGCTGTCATCGCACCCCATCTGCGGGACATCATCAACACCTCCTTCAATACCGCTACCTTTCTGGAGAGCTGGAAGCACTCCGAACTCAGCGCTCTATTCAAGAAACCATCGGCTGACCCCACCGACCTCAAGAACTACCGCCCCATCTCGCTGCTCCTGTTTCCTGCAAAAGTCATCGAGAAGACCGTCAACAAGCAGCTGGCCGCCTTCCTCGAGACGAGCGGATCCCTCGACCCCTCGCAGTCTGGCTTCCGGGCCAACCACAGCACCGAGACCGCCCTGATCGCAGTCACCGATGACATCCGAGCGCTGCTCGACAACGGAGAAACAGCGGCCCTCATCCTCCTAGACCTCTCCGCGGCCTTCGACACTGTCTGCCATCGTACCCTAGTACAACGCCTCAGCAACGTCGGAGTCCAGGAGAATGCACTGGAGTGGATCATCTCCTTCCTCGCTGGGAGGACACAGAGAGTCCGCCTCCCCCCGTTCAGATCTGAAGCCACCGAAGTCATCTGCGGCGTCCCTCAGGGCTCCTCGCTCAGCCCAACCCTCTTCAACATCTACATGAGCCCACTCGCAGACATCGCACGCCAGCACAACCTCAACATCATCTCCTACGCCGACGACACCCAGCTGATCCTCTCCCTTACCAACGACCCCGCCACCGCCAGAGCCAACCTTCACGAAGGGATGAAAGAGGTAGCCGAATGGATGAAGAACAGCCGCCTGAAACTGAACTCGGACAAGACGGAAGTCCTCATCCTGGGATCCTCACCCTCCGCCTGGGACGACTCCTGGTGGCCCCCCGCCTTAGGCAGCGCACCCAAACCAACAGACCACGCACGAAACCTGGGCTTCATCCTGGACTCCTCCCTCTCCATGACCAGACAAGTCAACGCCGTCTCCTCGTCGTGCTTTAACATCCTGCGCATGCTACGCAAGATCTTTCGGTGGATCCCCACCGAGACCAGGAAGACGGTCACCCAGGCCCTCGTCACCAGCCGTCTGGACTACGGCAACACCCTCTACGCCGGAACCACCGCCAAACTCCAGAAGAGACTCCAGCGGATCCAGAACGCCTCAGCACGACTCATCCTGGACATCCCCCGTCGCAGCCACATCTCCGGACACCTGAGAGATCTGCACTGGCTCCCGGTCAACAAAAGAATCAGCTTCCGTCTCCTCACCCACGCACACAAAGCCCTACACAGCCAAGGCCCAGGATACCTCAACAGTCGCCTCAACTTCTACGCTCCCAAACGCCAGCTTCGCTCGACCAGCCACGCCCTCGCCGCCGTCCCCCGCATCCGTAGAACCACCACAGGGGGACGGTCCTTCTCCTACCTCGCCGCCAAGACTTGGAACTCCCTCCCCACCCACCTTCGCCTGACCCAGGACCACCTCGCCTTCAGGAAGCAACTCAAGACCTGGCTGTTCGAGCAGTAACAGACCCCCCCCCAGCGCCTTGAGACCCTCTGGGTAAGTAGTGCGCTATATAAATTCGATGATTGATTGATTGATTGATAAATAAAAATGCAAAATAGTTCAGGGCACATTATGCCCTATGTGTGCTCTTGGCTGGACCTGGAATGGAAACCAGCCCTGGCAACTGTGCTACTGAGAACCTTTGGCCCTTATGTGCACCGAAGCCGATTTTGTTACCCTGGCCGATATTGCAGAACTGCTTCTAAACTCAGTAACATAAATGGCCCCCACTAGCTAAAACCCGGTCCCCACCCTTCCGGCCCACCGGGAAATGCCCAGTGTACGCTACGCCTAATACGGCCCTGTCCACGCTCATTGCTCATCCTAAGCGCCTTGAAACCCTCTGGGTATGTAGTGCGCTATACAAATTTTGTGACTTGACTTGACTTGACATGTGCTTGTTCACATCATTTTACTGGGCTTCCTTAGTGTCATGCTGCACAGCATCTGCAAAAAGCATTCTGTTTCTCTTTTTGGCAAATCTGAACAGCATCAGCAAAATGTATTGTCAAAGCAAACAGTTCTGCTGTAGCAGCAAAGTGGAGAGACCGAGTGTGTACAACCTCCAGCCTCCAGAGAGTTAGCAGCATTGTTTGCTCGGCTTATCTTCTATCTTAATGGTTTGAATACGTAGCAACACAGCCTACCTGCTTCCAGAAGCTGGGTGGGTCTGCAGGGGTACTGATGCAGTGTGTCTGTGTTTCTGCACAGTCTGGCTTTTCAGGTAACGGGATCGGGAGGATTGGTAGTGAGTGTTTGGTTTGTGCTTAGTCAGTGCCTAGTCTGCTTTTTGCACCAAGGCAAGACATGGAGCAAACATATTTGCTAAACTTTTGATGTTATCATCTTGTCAAATGTAACAAATATTTAAAAATATGAAAATGTTTCCAGAAAAATCAGGCTGTTCCTTATTTGTTATTCCGAATGCCGCATTCAGGTATGCAATACGTTTGCTTTATTTTATTATAATGTGTCTTTTTCATAGAGCTTAACCGTTCTTTACTAAAAATGTTATTGCATGTGTAATATAATTTAGACAAAATATATGTCATATATTATTTGCAGTTGTTTCACAATCTGTCTTCTACATTACCAACCTGCGCAGAATGTATACATAAATATACTGGGAAACCCCTAGAACCTGTTTTCTCTTATAGGCCTTAATTCTGGTTTGTATTTAAAGAAAAGGGGGAACCCTGTGTCCCTATGAACCTGGGTAGTTAATGGTTAATATAAAAGGCGGTTCTGTCGGGTGCAAAACATGAGTAATTCAAAGAATACTGTTATTTTAGTTGGAACCCTTGGATCCTTGGAACTCCGAGCCAGCGATCTCATCCCTCCACAACTTGGAAGTGGATCTTATGACCATTGAGCCACAACCTTCACAAGCGAATCAATACGACCTGCTATCCGTGGACTGTCGTGCAACACATCTCTGTCTTGAAAAAGACCCACTGCGACCTTATACACAGGCGCAGAAGGGTCGAAACGTCAACATCCCACAACAGGCCATTTACTTCTAGGATTTCCAAAAAAAAACTTAAAGAAATATTGAGAATCTCTAGACACTCATCAGCATATGGCCTCCATAAAAAGAACTTTGTATATTTGTATATATTGATTGCATAGATTTGTATCCCTCACTGTTTCATCACGTGATCACCATTTACCTTGTCACTATTTTTGCACTGAAATCCACTTTGACAGTCTTTTTATCTGTATTACATTAAATACCAAAAATGCAATGAATAAGACCTCGAGTCATTAATTGTGAGGTTCTGAATTGTGTTGTCAAAAGAGGGGGTTCCAACTAAAATAACAGTATTCTTTAAATTACTCGTGTTTTGCACCCAACAGAACCGCCTTTTATATTAATTCTGGTTAGGTCACATTGGAGGGAGTATTTACTGCATCAGGTAAATATCACTAATAGAGGGAGGAGTGTTTAATGGGTGGATTAAATACCTTTTTTTCAGAGTTTTGCAAGTGGGTATGAGGCATACCATTCATATTCTGTATTTACCCCCCGAATTCTACATGTTTTAACAATTTTTCTTGGAGAAATATGTCAGAGGAAAAATCCCACCTTGGGAAAATTATCCCATGAGGTAATCAGCAAACACCCCCAATTGCTCCAAATAAGGATTTAAATTGTCAACAAAAGCTGATGCAAATGAGCATTTACTATTTTTTTAAGAAAAAGATAAATTTAGGGGCCGATATATACTTTGATTGGCGGAGGATAAGTCCATCAGGTTGAGGGAGTAAAATACTCCATCTCCCTGACAATGTCCCTGCCTGCAAAATTTAGAAATGACATCCAAGCCTTTGGAATTGTCTTAAGCATTGGCAAGAACCACCATGTGGCGGTTCCTATGATGCGCTGCTCCTTCAACATGACTGAGTCACCGGTTAAACTTTTTTTTTATTCTCAAAAAGAATATCCCAAAGTGGAATTTATTTTTGAACAAAAAAAGTAAAAATCTCTCCTCGCCATGAGTGATTCCTACCATGACAAGGGGGATTTTTTTTTCTACTGCTCTTTCGTGTCAGGGTTTTTCTCGTGGTGACGGGCAGTAAAAAACTGCTATATGTCCAGCTATCTAAATTGGGCCAGTGGGCATATAGCCATTTCTCTGACAGCCCTTACTCCATCAAACCGTTTGAGAAGTTTGGCCATGACAGAGATGGAGTGGCTTAATCAACCACTAAAATAAGGTAATAACATCACTGTAGTTTCTTAGTTTGCTGTAGGCTCTGTTTGAGCAACTATAGATATATATTCATCTCTTCTTTTGGGCGTATGATACATTTTGATCTATGTATCTCCATAGGATAAGGTTTCTTCGTGTGATTACCTCTTTATTATCACTTCAAGAGTCTGCTATTTCAGAGAAACCATCATTAGATCGGTATTTTATCTTTAATTTTTAAATGTTATGCTTTGTATCATGTGATCTTTATCTTAGATTTATTCTCTTCAGAGCTTCTTTAATGTGCACAATCTTCACTCTAACTTGGGTGTATATTACTCTTCTATGTGGTGCAGGCATTCTGTTCCTTATCACGTGTAATTTTATGTGGCACACAACGCATGGATCACTATTGTATTAATGGGTTTTACAGAACTATATATAGATATATAAAAAATGTATAGTTAGTGGGCATTAAAATCTAGGTCTGTTATTGCTTCTTGTTTTTTCAGTGTATACAGTGATGAAACCCTGATGAAGGCTGCGCCTTCACGCGTGCAGTGCCAACACACCGCCAGTTGTTCTATTGTAAAATGTCATCCTGAATGTATACTATATCAGAAATGGCTTTCTCAGCTTTTGACATGACTCCATTGCTAAAAACAAACCACTAGAAGTAATCTAGGATTGATGTATAAAATATGTATTCACTGAAATTCTGAAGATAACAGTAACAATATTTGGTGTTTATTTGTGGATATTTTTTTGTTTTTGTAATGTTCTTCACAAAACTGTTTATATTTATGGAAAATTAAGCTGTTTTAAAGAAAAGAAAAACATAGATTTAATAAATAAATTTGATAATATCACTATTATTGCATATTTCTCTATTTGGTACTATATAATTTATATACTAGGTTTTCCTGCCCACTATTGTATTGTTCATTGCTTCGCCTAGGCTTTATTTTTCAATAGAGACAGAGTAGTCACCGTTGCCAAACTATGGTCTGCCCACATATAGATTCGGCAGGTGGGCTATTGTATTGGCTGTAAGGATATTCTGTGACTTTTCAGAGGGAGTTTGCTTACTGCCAATGTATAAATTAGCCTATTAGTGAGAAGGATATCAGCAGAATGTTTTAGGATCTTTGGGGCATATTTACAAGCCCCTATCACCACTGGAACGTCACTTTTAATTACGTTCTAATGGTGATAGGGGCTTCGCCTTATTTACAAGACTGCGTCCGGCCACCTGACATGGCGAGGTCGGCGGAGGAGCTGGCGGGTGGGGTTGTAGAAGCTGAGTCGTCTGTTGTGGTACGTTGGTCCGATGTTGTGGAGTGCCTTGTGTGCCTGGGTGAGGAGCTTGAAGGTTATCCTCTTGTTGACCGGGAGCCAGTGCAGGTCTCTCAGGTGGGGTGTGATGTGGCTGCGGCGAGGGATGTCGAGGATCAGGCATGCAGAGGCGTTCTGGATGCGTTGGAGCTGTCTCATGAGTTTGGCCGAGGCTCCTGCGTAGAGGGGATTTCCATTTTCCAACCTACTGCTGACAAGGGCCTGGGTGACTGTTCTTCTCGTTTCAGTGGGGATCTACTTGTAGACCTTACGGAGTATGCGGAGGGTGTTGAAGCAGGAGGAGGAGACGGCGTTAACCTGTTTAGTCATGGAGAGGGCGGAGTCAAGGATGACCCCTAGGTTGCGTGCGTGGTCATGGGTGTTGGAGCGGTTCCCAATGCGGTCGGTCACCAGGAGTCATCCCAGGCGAAGGGTTGGATCCGAGGATTAGGACCTCCGTCTTGTCCGAGTTCAGCTTCAGTCGGCTGTTCCTCATCCATTCAGCAACGGCCTTCATTCCCTCGTGAAGGTTGGTTTTGGCGGTGTGGGGGTCCTTGGTGAGGGAGAGTATCAGTTGGGTGTCATCGGCGTAGGAGAGGATGTTGAGGTCATGCCGATGGGTGACGTGGGCGAGCGGTGCCATGTAGATGTTAAACAGAGTTGGGCTGAGGGATGAGCCCTTGGGTACGCCGCATATGATATTGGTGGCTTTGGAGCGGAAGGGGGGAAGGCAGACGCTCTGTGTTCTGCCGGAGAGGAAGGAGGTGGTGCAGTCCAGGGCCTTCTCTTGGATCCCAGCGTTGTGGAGGCGTGTTCATAGTGTGTGGTGATAGACCATGTCGAAGGTGGCTGACAATTCCAGGAGGATGAGGGCCGCCGTTTCTCCGTTGTCCAGCAGGGACTTGATGTCATCGGTGGCGGCGATGAGGGCAGTCTCGGTGCTGTGGTTGCTGCGGAACCCGGACTGGGAAGGGTCCAGGATGTTGTTCTCCTCAAGGTAGCGGGTCAGTTGTTCATTGACGGTCTTCTCGATGACGGGATCAGGGAGATGGGCCGGAAGTTCTTGAGGTCCTTGGGGTCCGCCTTGGGTTTCTTGAGTAAGGCGTTGATCTCGGCATGCTTCTAGCTCTCCGGGAAGGTTGCTGTCTCGAAGGAGGTGTTGATGACTTTCCGGAGATGGGGTGCGATGGATGTGCTGGCTTTGTTGAAGATGTGGTGTGGGCATGGATCTGACGGAGATCCGGAGTGGATGGTGTTCATGATTTTGATGGTGTAATCGTCGTTGATGTTGGTCCAATAGAGCAGGCGGTTGGTGCAGATGGTGGTCGTGGGGGAAGAGGTCTCAGTGGTTGTCAGGGCGGTCCTGGTGTTGAAACTGTCGTGGATGTCTGTGATCTTGCAGTGGAAGAAGGTGGCCAGCGAGTCGCACAGGTCTTGCGAGGGTGGGACGTCGTTGGTGTTGGAGCTGGGGTTGGAAAGTTCCTTCACGATGTTGAAGAGCTCTTTGCTGTTGTGCGCGTTGTTGTCTAGGCGGTCTTTGAAGGAGGCCCTTTTGGCGGATCTGATGAGGTGATGGTGTCTGCGGGTGGCATTCTTGTGGGCGGCGTGGCTGTCTGGTGTTCGTTCACAGAGCCAGATCTTCTCCAGCTCTCGGCAGGTTTGCTTGGAGGCCCGGAGGTCTTCAGTGAACCAGCTGGCTTTCTTGTTGGTATGATTGTTGGAGGGCTTCTTGATCGGGACGAGTGTGTTGGCACAGTCGTTGATCCACTGTCTGAGGTTGCGGGTGGCGGTGTCGGGGTCGGTATAGTCGGCGGGTGGGCTCTGGGCGAGGGTGATGGTTAGCTGGTCTTCGGTGACTTTGCTCCAGCAGCGGTGAGGCATCTGTTGGGTGCGGTGGTGCGTGTTTGGGTTTCTTGAAGGTGAAGTGGATGCAGGAGTGGTCGGTCCAGTGGAGTTCGGTGGTATGGTGGAAGGAGACGTGGGGGCTTGTGGGGAAGATGGGGTCAAGCGTGTGACCGACGGAGTGGGTGGGTGTTGTGATGAGTTGTCTGAGTCCGAGGTTGGCTAGGTTGTCGATCAGGGTGGTGATGTTGTCATGTGTTGCGTTGTCAGTGTCCTGGGTACTGATTGCCAGTCATGCTGGGCAAGTAGGCGAGTGTGCACTGTGGATAATTTGAAAAGGGACGAAGGGAGAATTGATGAAGACTATGGGAATCATTATAAAAGCCCTAAATTTGCTCTAGTTGCTGCTCTGCCCCTCGAAGCTACTGACATCGGGTACCAGAAATTCTGGTGCATGGATGTCATATAAGTGTCACCAGGGTCTACAGTTATGAGTCCTGGCTTCTCCTTTTGCTCCCACGCATCATCCTTGTGAGCCCTGGTTTGGCGATCTTGCAGACAATCTTGGGTATCTCAACTAGAGGAATGTGTATAAATGTCTCTCCTGAATTTCAATTGGGTTTGTCCCACGTACCTACAATGTTTGCAGATAGACTATCGAATCAAAAATATCGAGTTGCACAAATATCGAGTTGCAAATATCGTGGGTCAGAAATATCAACAGCAAGATTCTCGTGTTCAAGAATATCAATTTAAGGTAAGTTATGTTATGTTATGTTAAATAATCTTATCACAGCTACTCCGAGACGCGTCCCAGCGCGAGTCCAAGAGGAGTCACCGAGCTGTCACTAGGGGAAGAGGTAGACTTTTAGAAGTTTCTTAAAGGCCAACGGGTCTTGGGTATTGAGCAATGGAAACGGAAGGGCATTTCATGCCTGAGCAGCCTTCACGGCCAGCAACCGCCCATCTTGTGTCAAATGAAGCGGGGCACTTTAGCTAAAAGAAGCGATGATGAACGTAGTTGTCTCATTGGGACTTAGAAGGAAAACCTGCAAATAGGCGGGCCATCACCATGGAGGGCACAATGGGCGAAAACAAGGGATTTGAATTTGACCTGATCAGCCATCGGAAGCCAGTGGAGTGAGCGGAAATGTTAGTGCATGCTACTCCTCTTGGAGATTCCAAGGAGAAGCCTGGCGGCTGCATTCTGGATGACCTGGAGTCTATTCAAAGAGTATCCCGGGATGCCCACATACAAATAGTTGGCGTAATCTAAACGGGAGAGGATCAAGGCACGGATGACAGTCTCTTTAGCAGGTCTAGGGAGAGGAGGAAGAAAGCTCCTTAGTGTTTTAAGAAGGCCAAAACAGCTGCCTGAAAGCTTCTTTACCTGGGTGGAAAAAGAAAGGTTATCCACAAACCGCACTCCCAGGTTCTTTGTGGATTTTCCATTAGAAGTTGGTGAGGGGAACCCAGGAGGCCAGATCATGTTTCTGAAGCCAGGAGAGATTTTACCATAGAGGGGAATCTCTGACTTGTCTTCGTTACATTTGAGTTGAGCGGCAGCAAGCCACTCAAAACCGAAGACAAGTAGTGCTGAACAAAGGAAACAGAATCCTCATCCTTTTCCCAGGTGAACAGATGTTGTGTGTAATTTGTGTAGGCAATCTCCTTAGCCCCCAATTCCCCGGACAAGTAGACAAGATGAGCGACATAGATGTTAAAAAGAAGGGGGCTAAGGGAAGACCCCTGCGTGACCCCTGTTGTGACCGGCTGTGGGGCTGATGCGGCTGGCGACAGCCAGACCTGTTGAACCCGTCCTTCCAAGAAAGACCTCAGCCAGCCCCAGGCAGTTCCTTCGACACCAATCTCAGTAAGCTGGGCAAGCAGCAGTGTGTGTTGGACCATGTTGAATGCTGCCAATAGGTCGAGCATTACTAAGGCTACTCTTCCACGGGCATCTAGACACTCACGAATGGCCACGGAAACCTCCATCAGTGCTGTCTCAGTGCTATAGGAGGAGCAAAACCCTGACTGTGCTGGATGCAGGACATCTGACCCTTTCACAAACGCCGTAAGTTGTCTGGTCACCACCTTTTCACAGACTTATGCTAGGCTAGGCAGGAGGGAGATGTAGTGGTAATTCCATTGGATCAAGGGGTCAAGGGTAGGCTTTTTCAGAAGGGGGAGGATGTGTGCCTGCTTCCAGCCCTCTGGTACACTGGCCTCAAGAAGGGAGGCGCTTATGATGGTATTTACTTTGGGGATGTTAATCTCCGTGACTGTGGCTAGCAATCTAGCTGCGCAGGTGTCAGCGGCGACCCCGATTTCAAACCCTACAAGATTTTAAGAGAGCTAGGCAGATCCACTGAAGAGAAAGTGTGCACAAAGTGCCTGGGAGTAACAGGCGTAGAGGCACCCAGCACAGGATCAGAACAAGGTCCAGGGTAAGAAATAAAAGCCGTCTGAATCATGCAGATTTTGTATATGAAGAAATTGGACAGAATATTGCACCAGCTCTCTGTGGCCGGGAGTGAGCTTGATTGTGCAGAGGGGGAAGTAAAACTCTGGACTATAGCAAAAATCTCCTTGGAGTTGTTATGTGCCTGCTCAATGCGAGCTGCATAACAATGCTTCCTAGCCTGTGTTATTGCGGCATAGTAGGTTTTTTGCTTGCACCTGAGATTACCCTTAGCCAGGGGGCAGTACTCACTAAGGTGCCAGGCACGTTCAAGTTTTTTGCTTTCCTTTGATCCATTGAGAAAGTTGGGCAAGCTGAAGGATGCCGCAGAAAGCAAGGGAGTCATTAGAATCAGACTGATCAAGATGAATATTCAGATCCCCCAGAACCATATACTGGGAGAATCAAAGCGCCCACAAAGTCACGGCATCACCCCATGATGGCAAAAAGGAGCCTCCCAAAATAAAATGGGTAGAAAACCTGATACTATAGTCCAAAGCTTCGCAATCCCCCCATGCGCTAGGGTCTCCACTGAGGAGATCCATTTGTCCCTGTACATAATAGCCACTCCACCCCACCTTCCCTCAAGGCGGTCTGCTCTGGCGATCTTATAGCCCTCAGGGGTGGCCAGTGTAACAATCGGGTCTGATGTATTATCCAGCCAAGTTTCTGTAATAAACCGTACGCCCACCAGTTTATCAGAGAGTACCTCGAAAACATCTAAATGGTGTTTCTTTAAAGAACGTGCATTAATCAGGGCCACCAAAATCGTCGGCAACCTGGAGGGCCTGGATGAGAAATCAGGAAATGGGAGGGTCTGAGCACAATCTGAAGCCACACACAGCACAGGTTTTGTCCTGACCAGACAACAAACAAGTCTAGCTGGCAATGGGAGTTACATGCTGATGAGCAAAGTGACCAAAGTACCTTACTTGTATAACAAGCCCTATCCAATGTGACAGTCGGCCAACGGGCACAGTAACTGGCCCAGGTCTCTTCCCAGACGCTGACGGGCGCAGATGGGCTTGCCTTAGGTGCACCTCTGGCGCGCCAGTGGCGCGTCCACGTAGCTTGCATATTTATAAACCCGGCAGCCAAAAAAACTAGAGAGCGAACTGACTCAAAATGGTGTCTCTCACTGGCTTATTGGAGAACCAGGAAGTTGGGTAAGCCTCCACTCGTAATTGGACTTAAATTCCCCAAAATTGCACAAAACACAACAATATTTAAAAATGAAGTCCTAAAAACAGGCCTAACATTTGTCCTTCAGTAATTCTAATAGTTATTAAAAAGATTTATAAGCGGCTGAGAGCGTGTATAAAATAAGCAAATGCGGGAGTAAAGAAGGGAACGTGTGAGCAGAGTGACCCCTCAAGTAATAACGATTTTAATTTTTTTTAATATAGTTTGTAAAAATATAGTTATTGAAAATGTCGTTTTTTATTAATGTTATGTATTTTAGTATATATTTGATATGTATGTGTTGTATGTTTATTTGTATGAGAATTGTTTGTATTTTTAATATACGTGTTCAATTTTTAGTAGTTATTGATTTTTTTAATTTTAATTTTGCATTTTTGGTTCCATAGAGGGTTGTGGGTTTATAGGAGAATAGGGTGGGAAGAAATTTAATTATATTAAATGTGTTGAATATTTTGTATTTATTAGAGTTTGTTTAATTGAGATGGTATAGTGTTTCTTTTTAATTAATTAATAACTGGTTGATATTAATTTAAATTAATTAATTAGTTGTTAGTTATGGTAATTGTGTAATTAATTTTAGGTGTGTGTAATTTATTTTTAATTGATGAATTAATAATTGGCTGTTAATTCATTTTAATTAATTAAGTGGTAACTAATTATGGTAATTGTGTAATTAATCTCAGGTGTGTGTTCTGGTGTTTATAGGTGTTAAGGGTGGGAAGTAATTTATTTTTAATTGATGAATTAATAGCGATGTTAATTAATTTTTATTAATTAATTGGTAGTTAATTATGGTAATTGTGTAAATTATTTGTATGTGTGTGCTTTGCTGTTAAAAGGAGTAAAGGGTGGGAAGTATTTTGTGTTTAATTAATTAATATCTAATATTTTTTAGGTGATTGTTTAACGTTTTTCCTGTAGTTTTTACTTTTAAAGGGATAAAGGGTGGGTATTAAATATATTTTAATTACTTTATCATTAGTTGTTAATAGTAATCGTTTTTAATTAATGAATATGTTTTAATTGTGTTTTATTATTTTGGAGTTTAATGTAGGTGTGTATTGTGGATATCATAGTGTTAAAGTGTGTGTAGTTAATTAATGTTTATGAGTTATTTTTATTAATAATATTTTTTTATTGATTATTACTTATGTTAGTTTTGGGGGAAATAATTACAAATATTGAGTGTTGTGTTATTGATGTGCTGTTATAGGGTAGGAAATACAATAAATGCATTTATGAATCAATTAATTTATTTGTTTGTAAATATTTTCTAGTTTAAAATAATATTTTTAATAAATGTATTTATTATTTGTATTATATATTATTTATAGGTTTTTGTATATGTAATTAATATTGTAATATGTTTTCTTTTTATATATTTAATATATTAGATTTTTCATTTCTGAATATTGTTTATGTATTTATATTGTATATGTATGATTTTTAAAATAATTTGTAATGTTTTTTATTGTTGTTTTAACTGTTTGAGTGTGAATAGTAATTTTTGTCTCTTTGCTATCCCACACCTTCCTTAATGTTGCACTCACTGGAGTGGGAATAGTTATTTTTACCTCTCCGCTATCCAGCACTTTCCCTACTGTTGCACTCAATGGAGTGGGAGTCGTCATTGTTACCCCTCTGCTATCCAACACTTTCCCTACTGTTGTACTCACTGGAGTTGGAATAGTAATTTTTAACCCCTCTGCTATCCAACACATTTTTTCTAATATTGCATTCATTGGAGTGGGAATAGTAATTTTTACCCCTTTGCTATCCAGCACTTTCCCTTCTGTTGCACTCAATGGAGTTGGAATAGTAACTTTTACTCCACTGCTATCCAACACTTTCTTTACTGTTGCACTCACTGGAGGGTGAATAATAATTTTTTCCTCTCCGCTATCCAACACTTTCCCTACTGTCAGCCGCGGCCGGTAGAGGGAGTACCTGCAGGGCGGTGACGTGGGGAGGGGGAGGGGCAGGGTGGGTGGTAGTAATGTATGGATTACGGAACTTAACAGGTAAGTAAACATATAAATAAATAAAACGAATTTCGTTGCGCGCACTACATCCCATTTGGTGATGCAGTGCATGCAACGAAATTCGTTTTATTTATTTATATGTTTACTTACCTGTTTAGTTCCGTAATCCAGACATTACTACCCCCCACCCTGCCCCTCCCCCTCCCCACGTCACCGCCCGGCAGGTACTCCCACTACCGGCCACGGCTGCCTACTGTTACATTCACTGGTGTGGGAATAAAGATTTTTACCCCTCCACTATCCAACAGTTATTCTGCTGTTGCAATCAGTGGAGTGGGAGTAGTAATTTGTACCCCTCCGCTATCCAACACTTTCCCTACTGTTACACTCTGTGGAGTGGGAATATTAATTTTAACCCCTCCGTTATCCAACACTTTCCCTACTGTTGCACTCACTGGAGTTGAAATAGTATTTTTACACCTCTGCTATCCAACACTTTCTCTACTGTTGCACTCACTGGAGTGGGAATAGTCATTTTTACCCATCCACTATCAACCACTTTCCCTACTGTAGCACTCCCTGGAAAGGGAATAGTACTTCTTATCCTTCCTCTATCCTGCACTTTCCCTACTGTTGCACTCACTAGAAAGGGAATAGTAATTTTTACCCATCCACTATCCAGCACTTGTCCTTCTGTTGCACTCACTAGAAAGGGAATACTAATGTTTACCTCTCTGCTATCCAATACATTCCCTACTGTTTAGTGTGAGTTTTTTCAAAGGAAGGGGCTTCCAGCAGTTTCTGGGCAATGGGCAAACGAAAAGCTCTGACACTGGCCCCAGGAACCTTGCAAGCACTCCCTCACACCACCATTGACATTTTCCTGTTCGGGCGGTTGATATGATCTCCAAGGAGATCGAACTGGTGGCAAGAAGGCTCTCACTTACAGCTGAAGATGGGACTTTTCCAACAATATCATCTTTGCCTCTACCCCCTTCCCCACTATCTACCTCAGCAGCTTGCCATAGAGCTAGCCATAGAGAAGACCATTGTTCCCAATTACCCACCCCAGCTTGCCATAGAGCTAGCCATAGAGAAGACCATAGTACCCAATTGCCCACCCCTACTGCCGATAAAGAGGGTGGAGATGCTAGGATGTGTGGGGAGCAAGCTCAACCGAGTGACATTGTATATACGCCGTCCCCATAACCTATGGCCATGCGCAGAAAGGGGTCATCTAAAGCAAAGGCGGGTTCCTCCAAGTCTCATATTGTATGGGTAAATCAGTAAAGCCCGGGGGTTCTAGCCACTTGAGCTCTGAGGTATCTGCTTGGTAACTCATTCAAGCCCCGCTGTCTGAGCTACTTCACTGTAAATTGTGTCCCTGGTATAACCGTCTTATTGCCATTGAGTCTTTGACCAAGCTCAAGATGGGTCGGGAGGGTAGTCTTCGAGACGCACCTAAGGAAGGTCCAAGGGCAAATAGAGGAAAAGTTGTTTATGCATCCATAGCCAAATTGACATGTAAGAACAGCCCAGAGAACAGGGTAGTAGGAAATCAAATAAAGACACAAGTAATTTCTCTCCTGTTGTTTCCCCCCATCTTGGAAGGCAATGTTCATCCTAACCACAAGAGCCTGAGGAAGGCGAATAGACCCCATGATGTGGCTAGTAATCACAACTGCAGAGAAGTTCTCCCTATGATTAACCTACTTCCTGCCCTTGAATGGCCATCTTATCCAATGTTCCCTGCTTGGTCCATGGTACTACTGACTCTACTCTGCAATTAAAAAATAAGGTGACACATTGGATTTACAGCAAAGTGGGTATTGACCGTAACCTTGCTAAAGAAAAAAAAATTGAGCAAGAAAGTTGGGGGAATCGGGCTGCTTCCTAATCATCCTCAAAGAAATTGCATTATTATACATTTTCACAGGCCCTTGGTGTAGGAGAGTAGGATCTGGTTCTTATGCTTACCCCCACTTTTTGCTGGTGTTTCACTGTTTTTCGACTTTAGTCAGGCTGGGGCCCTGCTATCCAGGACCCCAGCCTAGCAGCTTCCTCTTTAAGATGATTCCATGTACTTTAGGTACACTCCAGTTTGGTTACTGGGGTACCCTTATGAGTCCCTAGTATATGGTACCTTAGGTACCTAGGGCATAGGTACCCCAGAGGCCTACCAGGGGCTGCAGCTTGTATTATACCACCCCTGGGAAGCCTTCCAAAATGACACCACAGGTCTGCTACTGCAGCCTGTGTAAGGTGGTGTATGCACCCCTTACTTAGATATAGGTGCCCTATATCTACCTTATATCACTACACATATACACCCATCAGTCACCCCTATGGCAGGCCTTATCAATCCTGAAGGCAGGGTGCTGGGTTTTGTGTGAGAGGGTGCCCATGCATAAGCAGGACCCCTCTGCAGCCTTTGGAATCTATTCTCTGGGGCTTTTCTGTGATGCAGCCACACCATATACTCGTAAGTGCAGTATAGCCTTGGATAAATGCTAACTTTGAAATGGCTGCAAGGAAACATGTTGTGTTTGGTGTCAAACACTTTGGAATCCTACCCTCCTGCCAGTTATGGCGGTGGGGGTAGGAATCCACCCTTCTAGAGGGAGAGACATGTACCCACCGGTATATCCAGCACCAGTTTAAAAGAGCCTTGGCGTCATAGAATGGATGCTGCAGCCACAGACACGAGTCTGGCCTCTTGCTGCTGGACGAAACTCCAGCAGGGAAGGCCCAGACAGTAGGTTTCCTGTCACAGGGAGGGGTCACCACCTCCCAGACAGGCGTTAGTGTATTGAGGCTGGGTGGGTGCACTCCAAGAGTGATTTGAAGTCTGCACTGGGAGCACATTTTGTGTCCCTGTGCATAGCTCAGTTCACACCGGTTGCAGGGGCTATCAGACCCTGCTCAGGCACGAAACTGGACAAGGGAAATAGGTGTACCCACCCCTTTTTCCAAAGCCTCCCACAGGTGGTTTTCCAGACCAACCCCTTCCTTGGGTATAAGAAAGGAACCCCTGACTACAGGACTTTAAATTAAACCTGGATGAAACTTTGATACTAAATCCTGGAACTTCGATGATCTGCACGATGCTGGTTGACTGAAGAATATCCCTTGGAGTAAAGGAGTTATTCCCCTGTGTGGCAGGCACCAAAGGCGTATCTGACCGGTTTGCATCTCCGAAGCTCTCGCCGGACTCCAAAGTATTTTCAACACAAGAGGTGGATTTCCAGACTTCTCAGAAGCCGCAGCCATCATGCGTACCGTGGAACCGGAACCCCTGGACACAGTGCACATTTGCAAGTGCATCAGCTTCTTGACGTTCCTTGAAGCTGTGCATTGGGTTACTTGTAGCCCAGACCCTGAGCACCTTTTCCACCGAAGATTGGTGGCCTACACGCCATGAGTGTCCCTTTTTTTTTTGCTCGAGGTACCTTTGTAATCCCTGGTCCGTTGACTGATGGGTCCCTCAGAAGGCAACTTTGACTTTCCCTGGGCTTCCCTGGTTGCTCTAGGTCTGCTCTGACTCTCCGCCACTTGGTGAGTCCCCTGTACCTTGCTAGTCTACACCAAAGCATCTTTTCTTTTTCTGCATGGGTTGCTGTTGCCAAGGCTTGTTGGGTCCAATCTGGGCACAGATGCCGCAGCACTCGACATCATTTGCGGGACAGCTCGAATCCAGCTCCTGGTTGCTGTCGACTCCTTCTGGTCCTCGTGGCTGGAGAATCAAGCTTCACCTCTTCAACCATAAATCACTCTACATCGGTGGGCATTCGTCTTTCGTGCCCCTGGTCACAGGCAAGAGACCCAGATTCTGTCCACTCTGCTTTCAGGTTCTTCTCATCTTTGATCCAGGCTTGGATCCCACCGGACACTTTCAACTTCAACGGCAGCAGCACTTTGCAGCAGATCGCCATTGAAATCAACGACGATTCCTGACACCAAAAGACACCTATGCACCCTGCTTCCCTGGGTGAGGTAACTCAAGTACTCCAGTGCTCTCATGGGTGTTGGCCCTAGATCCCCTTAAGTCTAAAGAGGTTTGCTCAAAGTCCTCTCCAAAGTATCCTTAATCTTTAAATTTCCAACCGCGACTTTCCCCATAGAAGCTAACCGCTTCTCGCAGCTGTGTTCTCACACTGCACGTGTCCCCGTGGTTCTCCTGTGTCACTACCTTAGGGTGGTTCCTTGTGACCCCAGTGATTCTACAGGCTCTAGGCCTTGTGTCTAGTCAAGTCGTGATTCTTATTCAACTTTCTTAATATATGCTTTGGTACGCCCTAAGGGCTCAATGTATATTGTACTATCTACTGAAGTTCTATTGCATTGAAATTGTGTACTTTGCTCTGCAATCTCATAAAGAGATTACTAGAGAGTGTTTAGTAATAAATACATATATTTTATATGTATACCTTGTGTGGTTCTCCTTTCATTTAGACATTCAAGAGGATATAATCTGGTAAACCAAGCTGCTGTACACTCCTTCAAGACTTAGCCTGAAGGCTGCTCTCCATAGCTACCACTAGGATAGCTTTCAATAAAGGTTGTCTTTAAACCTATAATCAATAAGGGTTGTTTGGACTGGTGCAAGGTGCCCACTAGAGTAGTGGACAGCATATGCTAGGCCAACTCCTCACATTGGTGGCAGCAGTGGGATTCACGCTTGCTATTGATTTAGCAGATAATCTCTTTGAGTGACTAACTGAAAACCACTATAGGCACATAGGTACATATAAATCAAGATAGACTAAAATAAGTTCTACTGAACTTAGAGTTGTGTGTCAAGGGTCTAGCACGCCTTCCTACAACTCAAGAGAGAGTTTAGTAGTCCCACTAGAGTAGGTAGGTGCAGGCACCACACCACACTAGTATGTCTTCAAAGGCTGAGGCCAGTGGCCCCAGAGTAACTTAGTATGACTCTGTCCCATTTAATGAATTGAGGACCATATGTACATCTATGAAACTGAAGACAGGGAGACATGCAGACACTCAATTCCTCATAGTGGTATTGCTATTAGATGAACTCAGAAAGACTCCTAGGTCTGATGAATCAGGCAGGGTGGGTGGGGCAGCAGAAGAGGAAAGGCTAGGAGGGGAAAACCTCCAGGAGCTGGACTCTGAAGCTGACCAGGGTGATCAAGATGATTCTAACCTGGAAAACCAAGTTCTTCCTGTGGATGAAAAAGGGATCCCTAGGGGTCCCCTATTCCCCCTGTCAGGTGGAACTCACAGTGTACCTCAGTGGAATCTCACCATTCTGGTTCATCTGTAGGGACCTCTGTATCTCATAGGACCTCAGCCTTCTACAGGAGAGAGACCTCGTCTGAGAGAGAAGACAGACTGCTTGCCTTTGAGAATGAGAAACTCAGAATCAGAAGAGCACAGTTGGCTTTAAACAGGGAATCCCTTGAGCTCCAGAGAGCTTCTAAAAAGTTGGGACTAGAGTCCCATGGTGGCAGCATCAGTGTCCCTAGAGTTAGAGAACATACTAATGACCATAGGAACCTGAACAATATTGTCCCTCCCTACCAGAGTGGGGATGACATCCACAAATGGATAACTGCACTTGAGAGGGCCTATAAAATACAGAGGGTCCCTCAGGAGCAGTGGGAAGCAATCTTGTGGCTCTCCTTTGCATACAAAGGTGGAGGCACGCTCCTCAATGTAAGAGAAGAGGATGCTGATAATTACCAAGTCCTGAAGAGTGCTCTGATTAAAGGGTTTGGCATCACCACTGAACAATACAGGTTAAAGTTCAGAGATACCCAAAAGGCACAGACTCAGGACTGGATTGACTTTGTTGATTGTGCTACTAAGGCTCTGGAGGGCTGGTTACTTGGCAGTAAGGTGTGTGATTTTAACCCCTTCCGTGCTCCCGTCAGCCCTTGGCCGGCGGGAGCACTTCCTCCCCAGTGCTGCGCACGACCAACGGCCGACGCAGCCCCACCCACCCTTTAGAACGCCCGCACCGCGGCGGAAAAACTGTTGCGGTTAAGGCTTTAAAGGATTGTACAACTTAATTATGAGGGAGCTGATCCTTAATAATTGTCAAAATCAACTGTTGCACCAGTACCTGGTGGGCTCTGATCTGACTTCTCCCCAAGAATTGGGTCAGAAGGCAGACAAGTAGGTCAGAACCAGGGTGAGGCAGAAGGTTCAGAACCAAGGTGACTCTAAGAAGCAAGATTCTAATAACTCTGAAAAGGGTGGGGAAAAGGGTAAAGACCAGAAGTCTTCTCAAGGTCCCCAAAAATCTTCATCTGGTGGGGAGTCCCAATCTAACAAAGTAAAAGGCCAAAAGAAACCATAGTGTAAAATCTGTAAACAGAAAACCCATTGGACTAGTGATTGTACAATGTCCAAAGACTCAACTCCAGCCACCATTGCTCTTAAGGCAACTGTTCCCCCTAGTTCAGCTCCAAGTGGTAGTACTCAGAATAAGGGTGTTGTAGGGTTAACCCTTTGTTCTGACATGGACTCTGGCCTAGTCAGAGTTCCAACTCAGTCTGTACTGATCTGCGGTGGAGACATAGATATGTCCTCCTTTGTCAGTCCCCGTAATCTGGGCAAACACAGACAGCAGCCTTTGATAAATGGAAAAGAGGCTTTGGCATTGAGGGACACAGGGGCAGGTGTCACAATGGTGACACAAGACCGTGTAGATCATACTTAAAATGTACCAAGTGACCAATGCTAGCAATGTCAGGACTGACCATTCCTTGGCAGTTGTTAATTTCTCCTGGGGAGGGGTAACTGGCCTTAAGAATGTTGTGGTAAGTGCAGACTTCCCTGTTGAATGCTTGCTTGGCAATGATTTAGAGACTTCAGCTTGGGCTGAAGTGGAGCTCGGGACCCATGCAGACATGTTAGGAATCCCTGCACATGTGTTTGCTGTGACCAGGTCACAGGCCAAAATATCAAAAACTGAACAGGCCCTGGATTCTGGAAGAATGGACCAGGTGCCTCCCAAGAGGAGGAGCAGTAGGGCTAAGACAGTGCCTTCCCCCCTGACTGAGAATACAGATCAGTCTCTTGAGGGAGATGATCTTAGTCCTGAAGGAGAAACTGTCCCAGATGAGCTTGCGCCTTCCCAGGTCGAGTTTGTGGGTCAGGAGGTCCTTCAATGGCAGATCTGAGCCAGGAGCAGCTGGGCTAAGCTGCCCCTCTCTTGAACACCTTAGACAGCAGGCTGCTGCTGAGGCTGCTGGGAATGCTAGTGGAACCCATAAGATATATTGGGATGATGGACTCCTGTACTCAGAGAGAAGAGATCCCAAGCCTGGTGCAGCCAGGAGGTTGGTTATATCTCTGAAGTTCAGGGGCTTCCTATTGGCACCAGTCCATGATATTCCCTTAGTAGGTCACCTGGGCCAAAACAAGACTTGGGATAGGATTGTCCCTCACTTTCAATGGCCCCATATGTCTAAAGAGATCAAGGAGTTTTGTTTTCTTCCGTGTCACCTGTCAAGCCAGTGGTAAGGCAGGTGGTACAACAAAGGCCCCCCTGATACCACTACCTGTGGTGGGGGTTCCCTTTAAAAGAGTGGGGATTTACATAGTTGGTCCCATGGATCCTCAGACAGCCTCTGGGCACAGATTTATCCTGGTGTTGGTGGGCCATGCCACTAGGTACCCAGAAGCCATTCCCCTTAGAACCACCACAGCTCATGTGGTGGCAAGGGCCCTCTTGGGAGTATTCTCAAGGGTGGGTTTTCCTAAAGAGGTGTTAGTATCAAACAGAGGTGCAGACGTCATGTCTAGTTACTTGACTGCTGTGTGGAAGGAGTGTGGAGAGAATTACAAATTCACCACACCCTATCACCCACACTGCAATGGTTTAGTTGAGAGATTCAACAAAACCTTAAAAATGCATGATCAAAGGTCTCTCAGAAAAGCCTAGGCGCAGATGGGACATCCTTTTTCCCTGCCTTTTATTTGCCTACAGGGAGGTTCCTCTAAAGGGGGTTGGTTACAGCCCTTTTGAACTTTTGTTTGGACATCCTGTTAGGGTTCCATTGTGTCTGGTGAAGGAGGGATGGGAGTTACCTCTCAAACCCCCTTGACAGGACATAGTGGACTATGTACTTGGTCTCCGCTCCAGGAAGGCAGAGTATATGAAAAAGGCAACTAAAAACCTTGAAGATAGCCAGGAATTGCAAAAGCCCTGGCATGACCAAAAGGCTGTTCTGACTGTTTACCAGCCAGGACAGAAGGTGTGGGTGTTGGATCCTGTGGCCTCAGCAGCCCTCCATGACAAGTGGAGTGGCCCCCATACAATTGTTGAACAGAAGGGAGAGGTTACCTATCTGATAGACCTTGGAACTCCCAGGAGCCCCCAAAGGGTGCTCTATGCCAACAGACTGCAACCATATGTTGACAGGGCAGACATGGGCTAGCTCATGGCTACTGATGGGGGACAAGAGGAAGAAAGTGATCCACTCCCTGACCTGCTCTCACAGAACCCTGATGATGGGTCAGTGAATGGTGTAACCTTGGCAGGCAGCCTCACTGCCCAGCAGCAAGCTGATTGTAGACAGGTTCTAAATCAGTATAGACATATGTTCTATCTGACTCCGAGTCAGACTACCTGAAGTGGACACTAGGGACAGTCTGCCTGTTAAAAATAAGATTTACAGGCAACCTGACCATGTCAGCAACTGTATCAGGACTGAAGTCCAGAAGATGTTAGATTTGGGAGTTATTGAATCCCCAGATAGCCCTTGGGCTAGTCCAGTAGTCTTGGTGCCTAAACCTCACACTCAGGGTGGTAAGAAAGTGATGAGGTTTTGTGTAGACTACAGAGGTCTTAATGCAGTCATTAGGACTGATGCTCATCCAATACCCAGAGCAGATGAGCCTTGTAGTTACTTTGGCCGCAGCATAGTTTCTGAGCACATTTGATCTGACAGCTGGCTACTGGCAGATCGGATTAGCTGATGATGCAAAGCCCAAGACAGCATTTTCTACCCCTAGTGGGCACTACTACCATAGAAGCTAGCGGCATCTCGCGGCTGTGTCCTCACACTGCACGCGTCGCCCCTGGGTCCCCTGTGTCACTACCTTGGGTGGGTCCTTGTGGCCCCATTGATTCTACAGGCTTTAGGCCTTGTGTTTAGTCAAGTCATGGTTCTTATACCACTTTCTTAATATATGGTTTGGTACGCCCCTAGGGCTCAACGTATATTGTACTATTTACTGAAGTTCTATTGCATTGAAATTGTGTGCTTTGCTCTGCAATTTTATAAAGAGATTACTAGAGAGTGTTTAGTAATAAAATCATATATTTATATATGTATATCTTGTGTGGTTCTCCTTTCATTTAGACATTCAAGAGGTTATAATCTGGTAAACCAAGCTGCTGTACACTCCTTCAAGACTTAGCCTGAAGGCTGCTCTCCATAGCTACCACTAGGATAGCTTTCAATAAAGGCTGTCTTTAAACCTATCATCAATAAGGGTTGTGTGGACTAATGCAGGGTGCCCACTAGAGTAGTGGACAGCATATGCCAGGCCAACTTCTCACACTTGGTAGCAGGTGAAGTCCTATGGCAGGCAAAAATGGATTTTGTTCAGTCAGGGCACATAACTATTGTACCGCTGGGGTATTTTTATCAGCATCTAGATCCGAAACATAGGCAACACAATCAAACACAAGCACACAGCTGCTCCCAGCACATGGCCCAGCCATTATATGGGAACAGGTATCAGGCCTTATCTGGCTTGGAGGACAACGATTGACAGCTGGCAGGGAAGTCTGACCTGGTTATGGTATAGACTAATAGGGATATTGTATGGTCTCCTATTACTTCCCGAAGCACCACCCCTGTCCCAGTTCCTCAAGGGAGCTTGAGAAGCATAGGGCTATCTCAAGGAATGTGTCATTCGTACTCCAATTCAGATAACACTCATACTAATCGAGCCAATGTGAATATTCTTGATTTATCTACTCACTCTCAAACTAGCGATGTAGGTCTTCTTGGGTCTTTGGGTATTGGTAATGATCCTTCTGTTTGTGACCTTGAACATAATTCACTCACTGAACCCACAGGAATTTCGTCACTGCAGAGAGCCCCTCTAAAAGTCATTGCTCATCCTTGACCTTATTGGTCTCTTGGAATGTGGCTGGTCTTGAGGCTAAGCTGTTGCAGCCTTCATGGTGTAATACATATGCCTCTTCTCAGAAACTTGGTCCATTGAACCTCTATATAAAGTGGGGTATTTGTCATTTGTCATTCTAAATACCAGCGAAGGAGAGTAAGGGTATCATTATAATGTCCACCTGCCACCGTAACGGTTTGCAGGGCCGAAGGGTGCGGCGGGCCCACCTTACCCATTAGGATGTCCCTGCCATACTGGCGGGCGCATCTCGCATTTCTCACATTGCGGCGGGCGGTGCTGTCAGCAGCACCCGACGAAATGTAAGAAATGCATGTTGTGCATTTGCATGCACAACATGACAGGCACCGCATGGTGCTTGCCACCTTGTGCATGCCATGTGCACCCCCAGCCCCCCAATACTCTGGGGCCTGCAACGGGCCCCAGAAAGCAAAGACCGCATGTCTTTTCATGGCCGCAACGCGAAGCACATAATTGACCCTGTAACACTATCCAGTACCCGTAATGCTGTACATATATCAGACAGACATCGCCTTAAATGGCATCAGGTTTTCATGAAGCCAGAAATTCTGTCTAATATTGATAAAGTTGTTCCGACAACATTGAGTACAATCGCAAAAGGCAGGGAAAAGGAGGGTGGCTACATGAATTTTAGTGAGTTGCATAAAAAGGTTTGCGAGAGGATTGCAGCTTATTTTTTACCACCCCCTCACCTCTACCAAGAAGCCCCCGACTAAAAGGCACTGGATGGTTCAACGGGGAGTGCAGGCATCAAAGGTGTATTTGGGTAGGTGTTGTGTCCTCGTGCTTACTCTCGTGCTTGCCTCGCCGCATGCACTGGAACTTGGAATCCGGTGTCTCGGTATTCCTGGATTCCTGTGCAGCGGTTGGCGTGGGCTCTTCTCCTTCCTATCTCGGCTTACCAAATAAATTACCTTTAATCACCCAACGACGTGCAGAGTTCTTCTTCATTACCAGGTTACTTCACTGGCGACATCGTAGAAACGAACTCACGTAACTTCAGAGCCTACAGCCCCGGGACCTCCGGACAAGATTACCGTTGCTGAAGTCCTGTGCGCAATTCTCACAACGTCCTCCGCCGAAGTTCTGTCATCTTTGAATCGGAACCATCATGAAAATCCCGATCTTCCTGCTAAAGCGGTGAGACTTATATGCTTTTTCTTCGTTTTTTCTTCCTTTTCGCTGCCATTTAAATCGACGCATGCGCATTCTCTCGCGCTAGGAACACTCCTTCTCATGCAAACAGGTGCATGCGCATAAGCTCGCGCTCCACCTCCTGTTTACATCACAAAGGCAGCGTCAGCACTAACCATGGGCGAATTTTGCGGATCTCGCGTTCGCGAATTTAGCGGATTTGCGAACTCGCAATCCGCAAAATCCGCGAATTCCCGCGAATTTGCGGATTTTTGTTTTTTTGTGTGTTCGCAATTGTTTCTGCCAGTTCGCGAGGATTTGGTACTAGTTCGCAATTGCGAACTTACTTGTCGGCTCGCAACGGTCGCGACTATGTTGTTTCTACGTCTGGTTCATCATCACAGCCTCCCAGCACCCTCTGTTTTACCACTGGCACCCTCTCTTTGACCCATGCCACCCTCTGTTACATCAATGCCACCCTCTGGTTCATCATCACTGTAGAAGATGGGGGGGAAAAGCAAGCCCACCTGCCCTGCTTGAACTGACATGAATTAATTTGGGGTTAGTTTATTAACAACACCTGCCCTGCCCCAACTGACAATAATGAATTAGGGGCTAATTAATGTGTCACTGAAAGAATTTCAAGTTCCAGCCTGGCACCTGCTTGTCTGCTCCTTTAGCTGTAAATCAGGACCTTTGTGGCATACAGTTAAGGTCAGAGCAGGGTCACACAATAGTTGCAAGCAGGCAACCGAATTCTGGAGGGCCCCCTCAGGAAGCACTACAAAGAATCGTTACAAATCATGAGGTTGACCTTTTGCACCTGCTCATTGCTTTTGCTTTTGCTGAAATCGTTTTTCGTTTTTTTTCGCGCTATTCGCGGGGCGCGGCGTCGTGCGAAACCGACCGCGGAAGCCGCCAATTCGTGCGAATGAGCATTTTATTTTTTTGCGTCTTGTTGTTTCGCGAGTTTTTTTGCAGTATTCGCGAGCCGCTTGCAGCGCAACACGCACATTTACCCCAAGGTCGAGTACGGGCGCGGCCATTTTGTTTGCGTGACGTATTTCCGTTTCCGCCCGCTATGTATAATCTCGCGCAGTAAGCGCATTGCGAGTAGAGGTTCGCACGAGATCGCGCGGGAAATCTAGAGGTTCGCACGAGATCGCGAGGAAAATCTCGCGCGAACTTACTTTCGCGCTCGTGAACGGGCGCCGGCCATCTTGTTTTTCATTCATTTCCTGTGTCTGGGCATGGTGTTTAATCCTCTTGGTATCTTTGCCATCCTTTGCTTGTTTTCAGTTTTTTTTTTACGATTTTGCTTCTTATCTATCCCTCTCTTTTCCTAGCTGTATATTTTTGTCTTTTCTGCTATTTTTCTTTACTTTTAAACTACTTTTTTAAACTCTTTTCTTTTCTTCTTCCCTATCCTATTCTTTCTTAATTTTCTACTTCTTCCTACCTTACCTGCCCAGACCATGGTCAAGCCAGGCGCCGTGAAGCTGCCCAGGCACTTGAGGGCCGCAGCGGCGGCGGGGAGTAGTGCTGGACCCAGTGCCAGGACAGCATGCGGGAGATTGAGGGGGGGAGCAGGTGACGCGACGGGAGATATTCAGCCCGGAGGAAGTGGGCGCGCTGGTCTACTTCGTCCAGCGCCGCCTGCCCAGGACCATCGCGGGAGGCGGCAGGATCGCGGCCGGCGGCTACAACATGCGGGAGCGCCGGAAGCGGTGGGAGAAGGTGTGCTGGGCCATATCCCACCTCTACGGGGTCCAGCGCACCTACAGCCAGGTCACCCATCGCTGGACGGACCTCCTGGACCGCGAGCGCGACCTGCTGGACCAGCTCGGCTTGGAGATCCCCGGGCTTGGTGAGTAGTAGTAGCCATTTAATCACTCACTACTATGATGTTTTCTCCTGCTCTGTGTTGTTGTATTGCAAATATTTGTTTTTTACATGGAGCAAGCCAATAATGCCGCTGATGACGATTACATTGTAGTTAAATTATATTTCAAAATCTTCTGTGCATTTCAGGTGCACTGCTCTCCTTCTCAGTGGCGTTGCTACTATGCTTATTTGTTTTCTATTTCATGGTCTCATTGGCCTGAGTAACTATTATGTATGAGTGTACTTTACAGAACTGCGTAATGCTAGACACTAGGGGGCAGATTACATTTACAAGCCCCTTGCGCCACGTTTACGTTGCCTTGCGTGACGCAACAGCGGCGTAAACGTGCCGCATCCCTGCGAGTCATTTACAGCATGACGCATCTAGGGAGATGCGTCACGTTATAAAGCCATGGGCCTGCACCACAATGGGTGCATTCCTAGTACGCAGGGTGGGCGGTCCAGCGGCTGTGCGCCTCGCAAAATTGCCTGCGTGAAATCTACAAGATTTAACGCAGGCACTTCTGCGACGCTGCTACGTCAATTCAATTCCTTATGTCTGCTCGAAGCAGGCGAAAGGACTGACACAGCATGTTAAGTATTGGGTGGCCCTGAGCATTACTGGAGTTGCATTGCGTTGGCGACGTGACTCCAGCGATGCGCCGCTCTTACGTGACGAGATGCGTCACGCAAGTGCCTACCCTTGCGCCAGGGCGCGCCGCATTGTAAATGAGGCACATCTGCCGTGTCGCAAGGGTAGTTTTGCGTGACGCATTTGATCTGGCGCATCTCTGGAGATGCGCCAGAACGCGTAAGTAAGTATGCCCCTAAGGGGCAGAATTGCAATTACCGTCGCATCCCTGCAAAGTAGCAGGGATGCGCCATTAATTGTGCGGCCCGCTACCACCACCAAACATGGTGCGCCGTATTTGCAATGCGGCGTGCCATGGGCCCAAAACGTCACCGAAGCTTTACTGCTGGAGTTGCGTCGCAACGATGGCGCAGCTCCATCAATGCTCTGGGGTACCCTATCTCCCCAATGCTGGGTCAAGCTGTACGTCTGCTTCAACCAGGTGCAGGGTTTGTGTGACGCATCATTGTCCTAAAGGTGACTGATTGAAATTTTGTAGATTTCCCTCAGCCACTATTAGGATGTGTTCCAGCGCAGGAATGCCCTCCCTTGCGCCGGAACGCCCCCTGATGGCGCAGGGCTTTATAACGGGATGCATCTCCCAAATGCGTCACGTTGTTATAATATTATACGCCGCACCATGGCGCCCTTTTTTGTTTAGCTGCTGCGTCACAAAAGTCACGCAAGAACGGCGCAAAAGAGCCGCAAGGGCTTAAATCTGCCCCTTCCTTTGTACCCCTGACAATAAGAAAAATAGTGGCGGTGGATTGATAGTTTGACTATTTAAATGACTGGTAATGTAGCAGGCAACTGTTAGTGTTGTCACTGATCTGACTGAAATCACAATGGAGTTTGTCTGTCACTTTGCGTCTTGCCTGCGGACTGCTGCCTGCCAGTCCTAGGTGAACGTTTCAGTACTTTGTTTAGTGAGTTACGTGACTTTCGAAGTCACAGGTCCGCAAATAAATGAAAACTAACCATAATCAATATAATTTCGCGGAAATATTTTGTTATTGTTCTTTTGAAATGTTTGATTTGGTTGACATTGACAAGCAACAATCATCCATGTTTTCTGTTCTTTCTTTCATGTTGTACGTCAGCTCCCCCCAGGGCCGAGAGGAGGACACAGGAGCAGCAGGCGGCGGATGCTGTTCAACAGGGCCAGGATCGGGCAGGCGAGGGCTCCTCTGCTGGCCCCAGTAAGTTTTCATTTTAGACTCGTACCTATTTTTCCTAGCGTTCCTCATTTGACTTTTTTCAAAATTGTCTTTGCTCTTCTTGTAGACTGTATCTAAATTCTTATCCTGCCTCTACTATGACTCCCTGTGGTATTACTAGATTATTCTTATTAGTCTGTCTGTGTAGCTAACTAAGATTGCACGGTTGGTGAAACTCCCATGATTCTAGTCAGCAATAGCTCTATCAACTTAGTGCAGTCCTCTGGGATTGTCCATAATGTCTTTTGAAGTGTTCTATCTGGACTCATGCTTGCAAAAATTGCAAAACCTTTCGCTCAGTCACTCTAGTCTGGACCAAAAAACACAGATTGTATTTAAGTTTAAAAGCTTTATTAAAAGTAAACACATTTATTAAAATGAAGTCATAATAAAACTAAACGTTTAACTGATAATGGAAAAGTGGTTAGTGCTGACGATTAATTGAAGACATTTCTTGTGGTCGAGCCGAGCTCTCACCTGGTTTCAACTTGATCTTGTTGTTAGAAGTCCATCTTCTGTCTGTGTGGAGAAAAATGGTGCGTGTTAAAAAAACAGCCTTCATCAGTTGTGCCAAAAAGTGCAGCAAGACAACCTTCCCTGGAAAAAGGGACATTTTTTTTAACTTTAACGTAGACAGTCACAAATTACATTGTTTTCACATGTCTTCATTCCTAGACCAAAGACTAGTGAGTGCTTTATTCTAACATTCTTAAATGTACTTTGTAGGTGGAACATCTGGTGGCGGGGCCAGTGTGGAGGTGGTGGTGCTCGACACGGAGGCGGAGGGCGATTCTTCAGGGGAGGAGGCGGCGGCTGTGAGAGTTGAGACGGTGGTGGTGGCGGCCAGAGGTAAGCTCTTATATATTCCTTACTTATTGAGATTGAAGACTAGCTGGGAAGGCAAGAATATGAGATGCATGGCTGGGTGAATGATGAAGCAATGATGGGTGGAAGGACAACAGCCTGGGTGGGTGACACAGAAACTGTATGTGTCCATATACCTGGATCATGCTACTATCTGACTCTTAGATAGCATATGTGTATCTAGAGCAGGGGTACTCATAGTACGGCCCGCGGGCCGGTTGTGGCCCGGCAAGCCTTCCTTGGCGGTGCGCAGACCTTGCAGACAATCACTGCTCCCCCGGCCCCCACAGAGCAGAGGCTTTTTTGTATTTCACCTGTTAGCGCCCCTGCATCTCCACTCTGACAATCACTGCTCCCCCGGCCCCCACAGAGCAGAGTGGAGATGCAAGGCCACAAAGAGGTGAAATAGAACAAAGCCTCTGCTCTGTGGGGCCGGGCAAGCAGTGATTGTCAGGGTGGAGAAGCAGGGGCGCTACAACAAACAAAGCCTCAATAATATGTTAATGGTCTTTTAAAGACCTGTTAAGTACTTTGGTGTTGTTGTCTGTGTGTGCGCGTTGAGGAAGCGGTCTCAACCCGGGCTGAAGGCTGACACAGATAGACACACACACAGTGAGATGACAGAGGGGGAGGGAGAGGGAGGGCAGGAGGGAGAGAGAGATGGAGGGAGGGCAGGAGGGAGAGCAGGAGGGAGAGAGATGTATGTAAATGCTGGGTCTGGTGGCTCAGTGGATGAGGGCATCTGCTGCAGGGACCTGTGTGCAACCTCATGGTCACAAGTTATCGTTTTGCTTTAGCCCCGCCCCCTCTGACTCCGCCCCCACCAGTGCGGCCCTCTGCTCCAAACTACACTGTAAATGTAGCCCCTGAGAGAAAGTTTGTGAGTACCCATGATCTAGAGAGATTAGACGGTCAGTGGATGAACTAAGTGTAACTTTGAAGAGCATGTAACACTGCACCCGCACGTCCATTCCAGTGTAGGAAAGGCAAGGAAAAGAACTTTTAATTTTGTCCAAATACTACCATAAATAGTAGCAGTAGTTTGTATTGCAAGCACTGCATAGATCCGGTTATTACGGTGGCCACTCCCTACCTCTCTTAATAAGTTTAGTAGTACTCAGTCATTCATGTGTGGATGTATCACTGGTCACTCAATAAAAAGCAAAGCACCTAAAGTCATCCCATATATAAGCAAAAACATCCCATGTGAAGTGATAGATAATCAGATTATTTATCTTCTTCAATTTTCCATTTCTAGTACTCATTTCCACTGTAGGGTGAAAGTTAAATTAATTAAGCAGTAGCCCTTGAGTTGTAACAGAGTATTCTCAGTGCCACCCGTAATAGAAAAGTAAGAGCTTCACCACCTGCATGTACTGGACGGGTACAGTAACGCAACGCAAGTCTAGGTCACTCCTCATGGCGTGCGTCTCTTTTTCTCGGGTGCAAGTTTACTGCGCTGGCATTATGCCGGCTTGCAGAAAATAACGTACCAATTTTCCAAAACAAGAGATAAGAAGAAGAATAAGACTGGTGTACTTTCATAGTCGACTCCAATGGAAGTCCACAGTGCTCGTAGAATTTGTTCCTTAAACTCCCACTAATGTTAGAGCAAGGATGAAGAAGTGTGAGGTTAGATAGATACTGGCCTCAATAGTTATGTAATGCGCTTGCAAGTTGCTAGTTGTACTGCAACACAAATTTCTGCTGAATGATTGAGTTAATCTTAAAGAGCATTGGTTACAGACTATGTCTTTCTTTCTTCATATAGATGCTCCTTCCAAACGAACAAGGAGGAAGGAGCTGGCTAGAGCGGCCCGGCAACGGAGGATCGAGGCCACTGTTGCGGAATATCGGCGGCTGGTGGCCCTGGAGGACGAGGAAAGTGTGCAGTCGACAACAACAACAACGTCGTCTGCATCGGCCTCCGTGGCCCCACGGGCTGCCACCCAGCACAGTGGTCCACCCAGACTGAGCCGGGCTGCCAAAGGCAAACGCCACCGCCGAGCAGCAAGGCCAACAGCTGCCTCTCACAGGCATTGCACCTGCAAGGCAGTGAAGGCACGCCTGCGCCGCACTACCCTGATGGTGTCCCGCCTTCAGCAGGAGCTCGCCTTGCTCCGCGAGGAGCATGATGCCCTGGCCCAAAAAGTTAACAGCATCCACCCATAGTGTCCCTTGCCCCTTTTTTAGAGACTTTTGGGGGGTGGGAATTGGGAGTTGGGTTTTTGGGGACTTTTGAAGGACAATCGTTGGGGTTAGGGAGGGTCTTGCGGGAGATTATTTTGTTAGGGATATAAATATACTTTTTCAAACTTTATCTGAGCATACCTGTTTTTTACTGCTTGCCTGGTGGGTGGGGGTTTAACGTTGACTGTTTTCCTGAAAGTTTAGTTCCATTTTCTTCCTTTAAGTGTAAATGCCCAAATGTTTTCAACACTAAGTGCCTCTCACAGACTAAGTGAAGTGAATCCAAGAGTCCTAGGACTTTAGTAGTACTACCTTCAGTCTCTCGTCTCTCGTACTAATACTCCATTATACCCCCAAACCACCAAACGCTTATCTTACCTGTAATTTGTGTTTGAAAGTAGGGCTAGACCCAGGGCTGGCTCCACGGGAAACACCGAATAAGGTTGGCAATCTTGGTCGGATAAAATTTCCTCATAGCGGTGGTACTAGTGGTGTGACACAGTGGCAGTTGCATGCCTATGAAAAAAAAGAAAATGAAATCTGGTTTGTCCTCCTGAGCAATTCAACGGTACAACTGAGAATATAGCAGGTGACAGAAGTACAGTAGAACAGTGCCACATTGTAGCCTAACAAATGGTAAAGTATAACTACTAATTCGGTTGAAGTTCTTTCACATTAGCAATGGTTCTTTGTCAAGCAGAGTAAGAATATATCCTCGGATTTCTTCACCAGCCTGTTGCTATCACCTTATCCTCCCCAGCAAGTGTGTGGATTTATTGCTGTAATAATAATTTAGTCACACATCAATCAAAACCACACAGCCCGGGGGAAGAGGGTTAGGGTTTGAAAAATGGATGGGTACGGGGGTTTTTGGGAAAGGTTTTGGGAGACAAGAAAAAATAGCACAGCATAGACAAACAATTGTGAACATAAACAAATCTTTGGGTACAAACCTATCCATCAATCTTTGAAAGTGCATGCACTACTGCATGCATGTCAGTGAAAAGTAAGTAGTACATTCGACAACTGTGGAAAGAAAGAATGCGACAGTACAGGGCCTGTGTGGAATTATTGATAACGATATTCAACATAAGGTCTCTGTAGCCAGATACCCAAGAGCCTTGCTGGTCACTATAAATCCATTCACAACAACACTCAATGGGGTTGGTCTGGAAGGTGTCAGGTTTACTCCCCGTGATCCAGTCGATGCAAATACGGTTCCACCTCCAAATGTCACCAACACCCAGAAGTGTAAACACAGGGTGTTCGAGCCATTAGGCGGGGGAGAAAAATAACAAACTAAAATAAAAAATGTGGGATGGGTAAAGGTAGGGTCAGCAGGGAAAGGATACCTGTAACAGAAGACAAGACAGGCATCAGTGAAGTGCTGTCCTAACATACAAGGCTACTCTCATATAGTCTCACTAAATAACCAAGGAAGTAGACAAGTACCTGAGCACCAAGAAAACATGAACTTGGATAGGAAATACTATAGCCCTTCTGCCACAATCTGTGAGGAAGGCCTAAGAAACACATAAACATATAGTTAACAAACACACTCCTGTCGCACCAAACACACTCGCGTTATACTAAGACATCAAACCCACTACTCACAACATACCACAAACATGGTAGAGGACTCAATGTACAAAGGGGGTTCCAAATAGTCAAAGCAAAGATGTATGGTCCAACAAAAAGGAAGAGGGAAACGGTAGTGTGTAGGAAGCAAGAACTACAACACTGCGCTCTCTAAGTAATGACCCAGTAGAGAATCTTTGGTGAAGGTCAAACAGAAAAACGTAGTTGCGACCACCACTGAATTCTGCCAACAACACACCCCACGGTGCACTACACAAAGAGAACTGGGGTAGCCTGTAGTTACCTCACTACATGCCCAGTTATGGAGGTCCTTTGAAATACACAGTTATACAACGGAGACGCGTAGTTGTCCTTACTACCGCGCTCCGTTTTAATAGTACAAAAACGATCCCCGATGTGAACGGTAACACGTGGTATAGACCGCCACTGTGCTCCGCCACACACAATTCAACCAAACAGGAATTCAGCAAAGGTAGAATTCTGTTAGAAAACAGTCACAGAACCTCCCTTAACAATCCGTTCAGGCAGTAATCAGCTGACCGCACGGGCGGCCGAAGAGTTTAGAGCGGCTTTACCTGAAGACGCGTGAAGTCCGTCTACCGCCAAGGACAGAACACGGAAGCGCTCCCCACTGAGCCTCAGGGGGGGGGGGGGGGGGGAGGTGATAGTCCACAGGAGACACGATAGAAAAGCATGCAGAGCGTCCGCTCTCATGCCGGTGCAGAACAGAAACCAGAATAACGCGCAACAGGAAGCGCGTCTGTTCCCCAGATAAACTTCCTGCAAGTCTCCCGCCTACTCATGGGAAATGTAGTTTCATAGTACGGTAGGCGCTTAGGGGCTGCGTAACCTGACAGAAGGTATAGTAGATAGAAAAGGAGAAATTGCTTTTTTTCTAGGTGTCCCCTCACTCACCAGGGTTGCCCCTTGGTGACATGCTTCATCATTGGGGCCATCCCAGTCCTCTACGGCCTGGGGCGTGCTGCGACTTGCGAATTACGTAGGAGCACTTACAAATGACTATGTGTGGTGCAGATGTGATAGTGGAGTGGACTAAGTGATGTGTTAAGGGATCAATTTAGAAGCCGAGAGAGAGCCAAGAAATGCAGTCACAGTCAGAGAAAAAGGCAAGGGATACTGTATCTATGTGGTTGTAGTGGTCCTGTTGGAAGTGGTAAGTAAGTTGCCTGCAGAAAAAAAATCCTCCTATTAGCGGCACTCCTCCATTGCAGCCGACGCTTCGTCCATCGATGTTGGTCACCAGAAGACACCCTGTAAAAAAAAGCACAGCATAGACAAACAATTGAACATAAACAATTCTTTGGGTACAAACCTATCCATCAATCTTTGAAAGTGCATGCACTACTGCATGCATGTCAGTGAAAAGTAAGTAGTACATTCGACAACTGTGGAAGAAAGAATGCAACAGTAAAGGGCCTATGTGTAAATTATTGATAACGATATTCAACATAAGGTCTCTGTAGCCAGATACCCGAGAGCCTTGCTGGTCACTATAAATCCATTCACAACAACACTCAGTGGGGTTGGTCTGGAAGGTATAGTAGATAGAAAAGGAGAAATTGCTTTTTTTCTAGGTGTCCCCTCACTCACCAGGGTTGCCCCTTGGTGACATGCTTCATCATTGGGGCCATCCCAGTCCTCTACGGCCTGGGGCGTGCTGCGACTTGCGAATTACGTAGGAGCACTTACAAATGACTATGTGTGGTGCAGATGTGATAGTGGAGTGGACTAAGTGATGTGTTAAGGGATCAATTTAGAAGCCGAGAGAGAGCCAAGAAATGCAGTCACAGTCAGAGAAAAAGGCAAGGGATACTGTATCTATGTGGTTGTAGTGGTCCTGTTGGAAGTGGTAAGTAAGTTGCCTGCAGAAAAAAAATTCTCCTATTAGCGGCACTCCTCCATTGCAGCCGACGCTTCGTCCATCGATGTTGGTCACCAGAAGACACCCTGTCCACTGCCTGCCTGATGCTGAATTGTGGCTCGCTACTGTGAAGCCTGACTCCATCCTTTTTTCCCCATTGCAGAGACTGAAACCCGGCCTGTAATTATTCAACGAAAAACAGGAAGTGATATAATATTACAACACCACTGATAAATAAATATAAGGTATGTAGGCTGTGGAGTGCAAAAAGTCACAATTTGATTTTCCTAGTAGACAGTACAATATTTTTGAAAGTGCGTACTCTGAGTCACCTTTTGAAGGATAAATAAGTATGGGCAAATTAATGTAGCGGATCTTGCCCCTCAAGCTAGGTGTACTGTAAACTGTGTTTTAGAACAAAATTAGATCTTCCTAGCAGTGCTCCCACCCAGACCCTTACTAAAGCCAGTCGCAAAAATGTAGAAGACCCCTAATCAAATCTCAAAAAACGAGGCCTAGCAGTGTTGAAAGTGAGCCCATAATTCTATCAATGCCCAGGCTGCTGGCGCAAACCGCCTCTTAGTTCCCATTCTGAATAGTTACCAAATAAAGAGACGGGCGCTGGGAGCAGGAATCAAGAACAGAGTTTATTTCTCATGAGGAGAGCCAGTCATTTCGGACACGAAACACAGTGTCTTTCGGGAGGTGCTCTGACAAGTGAGCTTGAGACTCTTGCTTATATACTTTGCAAAACATTTGATGATACAATCAGGTCAGTATGTCGCAAAAGGAGGGCATCCCTATAATCCTCGTGATGATCCTATTCCACATACATTCACAATGGGGACCCTTGACCTGCTGATAAGAGGGGAGGGCAATCATGCAGCTGAGTGTGTCGTAGGATGTGTGCGCCTGATCATGGCCCAGGGGGTGGGGTGGCTAGGCATACAATAAGGGCAGTAAATGGTATCTCCTGGCTTAGGCGATGGCCTCGGTCATGTGTGGTCAGCCGAACTCGGGGGAAGGGGTCATCAAAGGAGTGGTATTCATGCCTGCGTGGACAATCGAGCGTGGAGGGAGGGTTTGTCAATAGAGGGGCATTCAGGGAAGGGAAGGAGGTGCTGGTCAGGCGCGGCCGTGACTTCTCAAGGACAGGGCTTTGCGGAAGAAGAGGGTTTATGACTTGCTCATATGAGGAGAAGGAGGGGGTCAGGGTGCGTGCAGGGCCAGAGTCGCGCAGAGAGAAAGAGAGAGAGAGAGAGAGAGATCTTATGACCTGTACATGAGAGAACAGGGGCAGTCAGATACAACTGGGGGGGCTATGTCAGCTGAGGCGAAGGATGCTTCTTCGAGAGGGAAATGGGGAAGGCCTGGGTCAAGCAGGAGGGTTACCTTTTCACATCAGGATCGCGCAAAGGGAAAGGGTTTCGTGGTCTATACATGGGAGAGGGGGTGCAAGATACGCGCAGGAGGGAAGCTGGGGATTCCAATGGGTAAAAAGGCCATGGTGCCTAGAATGGCTGCACATATGCGTAGGGGTACGGGTTCTTACTGGCAGGGTGATACGGTCAATAATTTACAGTATCCATGGTGCCCACAGGGAGAGGAGTGGGAAAGGAAGGGAAATGAGTGCTGTCTATGTACATCAGTTTCGTCAGATTTTACAGTCGCCCCTTTTCACATAGCAGCAATCATTTTTGCAGCTGATGGCATTACAAGTAGACAAGCATCGTTGACGAATTAGCACTTTGTCGATACTAACATGTGGCGTACAATCATAGACAGTCAAGGTGATGGGAAAAACGCAGTACATAGGAAATTACTTTTTCGTTGTGTTCCGGGCAATTAAACGCACTACATAGCATAGATCTTTTTGACTTAAAAATGTGACCAATGAACAGGTTTGACCAGATAGTTGAGAGCGAAATTCAGTTCAATACACAAGATCTCTTCGTCACAGTGTCTTTTATCAGGGAGCCATCACTGGTAGGCTCTAATCCGGGTACTTTCGTTGGCACTGTTGAGCACCGGCGGTGGAGCTATAGGTCCAGCTCGGTTCTATCCTTACGCGTTGCAGGGTGCGGTCAGTCATCTGCTGTTAGACCACAGTCCTGTTCCCTAAACAGTCCGTTTGGCGGCGCCTTATGCTCGGCACCTAGCGTTCTGTGGCAACACCCTCTTCCCATATAATTGGAGTTCTTTCCTTTGGCAAAAAGTCACGTGGGAAGGTGGGCGGATGTAGTTCAAAGAGTCGATAGGAGAAGGAGTGAGCGGAGTTGGGTCAGGGTTCCTGGGACACACACAAAAAGGGGACCAAGGGAGCAAAGGATAACAAGCGAGCAGGCCCATCAATCGGGCCCTAAGAAGGCAGACGGAGACTCCAGGCACACGTGGGTTAGCAGTCGGAGGGCTTCGAGGCGGCCCGTCATTTTTTCATTTTCCACGTTGAAATTGCGGTCTCGTTCCGTGCCTTGTTGCTCTGCAGCTCCACCTCTGGTCGATGTCATACGTGTCCCAAGGTCTGCAGTCAGGCTGAACGTCACATCTGACCCATCTCCTCCGGTGATCGTGAATCTTTGAATAGGTACAAGACAACGTTTTAGAGAAATGGCAGAAGAAGACATCTACGCATATGAATTCCTCCCTCAATTCTCCGCATTTGAGATTTTATGCTCATCGGTCACAGTCAGAGGTCTATTACCAAGCAGTGCATGTGTTAGCATTCCTACTGAGTCTATGGCAGGTTTATTCATTGTCCTATTTATAACTCACATGAGGATAAATGACATTTTCCATCAACTGTGCGTTACATCATATTCAATATTACACAGCGTTTCCCTTCAGGAGCAATCATATTTTCAGACAGGGTGGGGGTGCTATCGTCGAGAGTCGGGCAAAACAAGATTTCCTCAAAGGTCAACAACTACCCATAGTCATTACGTTTATACCCGGGACAGCAGAAGTGGTTCTATCAAAAAGGGGGCGGGGATGCTACGGGCGCTTGCGCTTGGGTGCAAAGGGGGTGGGACAATCTGGGTATTGGGTGTCAATCTAGACGTTGGCGTTCGTCTCTGAAGAACAGACATAAGGTGCCATTGACATACAGTTCCCCTATAAATGGCCTGATTTGGGGACTTTAGTCGTCTTACCTGTCCTTTCCTTCTCAGCCAATTTAAGTTCATTCATTTTGCAGAAAGGAGAGGCAGTAACATGGCGAGATACAATCATTTTAGTTTCGGACAATTTTGCTGAACCCCTTCGCGTTCAAATATGTATCAAATCAGACTGGTGCCGGTGGGGCACAATTTTACCAAAGAGGGGGAGGGAAAATAGGGAGACTCTCATAGAGAGTGAGAGTCGTCCGCAATCTAAACGAGCCATTCGGTACACGTATGACATGTAAGGAGAGGGAGAGAGAGAGAGAGAGAGAGAGAGAGAGAGAGAGAAAGAGAGATAAAAAGGAGTGAAGAGAGAGAGAGAGACGTGTACGAAAATAGGTCATTTAGTGCGCTCACAACACAGAACGGCAAAGGTCAGGCGACCCGCAGATACAGACAGAGGGGAGACATAAATTCGTACGTTACACACACACGAACTCAGACAGGGAAGACGGCACATATATTACGCATGTACAAGACATTCATGACAAGACAGGAAACAATTGTTAGTCTACAAGATCTGTTTTTATATTTCCTACATATCGTTACTATCCTATTTATCTACGTGCTTAGCTCTTTCTGCCCTTCCCCCCTTTCCCTTCTCGCTTGTCATGCCTGCGAGCGTTCCCAATCACCAATACTCACACCTCGGTTGGTCGATCAGAAATTAACCTGGTTGCGCTAGTTACCCATGGTTGGATCTTAAACCATCTTTCTGTTCCCTCCTGTGGTGGGAAGTTTTCCAGGCTGAGGCAGCGGCAAATATTGATCGGGAAAACAGTCGGACAGTTTGGCTAAATCTGTAAGAGTGTGAGAAAAGGGGCAGTGCATTTTGAACATCGGCAACATTTCTAACTCCCTAGGCGGGTGGTGCCGTGGCAACCCTTACCCGTATATTTTTCTTTGTCCTCTCCCTACCTAGTAAAAACATCCAGTTATATTATTTAACGCGTCGTCTCTAGTCAATTTTTTCTTTATTCCGTCACTCAGTACCTGTCCAGTCTCTATGTCAGTCCATCCTCCCAGTTGCTATGTTCTAAGGAGGAACAGTCATGTTTAAGTCTACGTCTTTAAAAAACTTTTATTTGTCATAAGGACCATGCTCATATTCCTTTCTTCCCCTTCCCATCGGCGGTTTGGTCGTCGTCCGTCTATACATCAGCCAGTGTCCCGACGTGACCTGCAGAAGGGAGGAGAAAGAAGGGGTGGGGGAGGCAATATTCAAACCTCATCAGCATGCAGTAATCCGGAAATGCTTTTACCTACCATATACTCGACCTATTTCCACGTAGTGCATTTCCCTACCATTACGGCGTTTAAGCCCTAATGGACCAGGAAGGTCAGGCAGATAATCATTGATGATCTGTGTATCTACATGAGTTACTTGGTCGTAACCCCTTTCGATCGGGTACAAGGGTGGCGGTCAGGTGGCATTTCTGTGGTGTCGTTTTTAGGGCTTTCTAAAGCACTTTTCCGGCTGCCTGTGACACATAGTGTGGCTGCTGAATATCGGGTCCTTTTTAACCTTTAACCTTTATCATACTTTCTCGTTGTTCACAGTAGTAATACATTCAAGACTCATTAATTGCAACCGCTACAACTATGCTTTCGTTTTCAAAATACTTTTAATAAAAAGCGTTTGACACATAAATACAGGCCTACAACCCGGTGGACTAGCCACGGAGCAGATTGGATCTGTACATAAGGAGAACAAAGCTGGTGGCAGTTCATTGCATAAAGTGCGGCAGTGCAATAAAATCGTATTAAACTCCCCTACAGAGCAGGCATGATGTATGTCAGTAATTCATCTTCAACAAATTCATAAATACATTATCCAATGTTCATTCATTACCTTAAATTACATCAATTCATTTTTCAACTCATAATCGGTACCCACCCTTAAGTCAATTCATTGTCCAAGCACATACTCAATATCCTTCATATCTACTTTCATTATCCAAACGTTATATATATCTCGGGGTAAAAAGCTTGCGCAATCAGGGTGCAACAAAGTTCATTAAAAACGTCTCATTTTGTGTCGGCGCCATTTTGGGTGGGGTCAGGCAAGTTCCAGCACAGTCAGAGTATCTCTAGTCTCGCATGGTTGGCCCAGAACTTTCCATTGGCAGTTCAGAAAGTCTCGTGCAATGTGGTTAACAGTCTAACAAATATGGACCATGAGTCAAAGAGTGGGAAGGGCGGCAACAATTTTCCTACCGGGTCATTCTGGTGTTCCTCCGGAACTGAACAAGCCTGTGCCGTGGCGGCATTTTAGCCATTTCCGATCCGAGTCTGGTGCCGGCAGGAGTAGCACCGATGTCGTGGTTCCCAGCGAAGGGGGCGGGGGCACCCATGCAGAGGGTCGGGGGCCCCCCGGCTCTTATAGAATCTTCAAGGTCGAGGAGAGGCGATATGGAGCGAGTGCCCGTCCTGGGCAGAAGACCTCTTTTTGATGTTGACCCTCTTTAAGCAAAGAGTGTTGGGGTGTCGCTGGAAGCCTCCACCTGGAGGGAGGTGGGGGAGGGTCGTTCGCGCCACCTCCCCCTTCCAGCGACCCCGCGCCGTTCTCCGGCTCCATCGTTTTCGACATTGGCCGTGCCAGCCATTGATGATGGGGGGGGGGGGTGGTCGGCGGCTGAGGCAAGACAGCCCCCCCCCTTCCCTTGGCGACATGTGGCGGGACTACCTTCAACTCTCCAGGGAGCGTGGAATGTGGCGGGACTGCCTGTACCTATGCAGGCGGCGGCAGGCGGCGAATTTGGCATGTGGCGGGACTACTTGATTTGCTGCCGTCCTCGCCTTGGCTTCGGCTTTTGGCAAGCAGGCGATGGCATGCGGCGAATTTGAAATGTGGCGGGACTACTTGATTCGCCGCCGTCCTCGCCTTGGCTTCGGCCTTCGAGAAAAAAGCCGGATCGGGTGAGAGAGAGGGGTGGTCGGTGGCCGAGGCAAGACAGCCCCCTCTCTCCCCGCGGCCTGCAGGGTGGCAGAAGAGAGAAGATGGAGAGGTCCTTGTCATCCTTTGGACCGCCTGCCCAACATCATCTCCTCCTGACCGTGGCCAGGCGAGTCCCTCGTGCCTCCAGGCCTCGCCTTCCGGATGGGCGTAACCGCGGACCTGTTGCACTTCGGGAGCTTCCGGAATGGGGGTAGGTACCTATTGAGTTGTTTCTATTTCATGTGGCCGTTATTTGGGCGGGGCGGGCAATGAGGCAGACATGTTGGGAACAGGAACAGGTAGTGAAGCCTAGCTACCTCGTGGCTATGTTCTGCTATCGAATCTTTTCGCCATTTTACATTTCTTATTACGAATTATTTCTAATGTTTCTTATTTTTGGTGAAGTCAAAAGCTCATCAGGGGGTTACTGACTTAGCCTGATTTCCTTTTATTTTTCTTTCTCTTCCTTAGCGTGTTTCGAGCTAAAGCTTTCCGTTAGTAGGGAACGGTGATCACTTCATATTTTTATGTGTCCTTTTCACTAGGGGGGTACATCTGGACGGACCAGACGAGTCCCCTCCAATAAATGGTCCGGGGTGGAACGAGATTTATCGATCAAAAGGGGAACATATATTCCTTCATTAGGGTATCATCCTGGACAGACCGAGCGATGTACTTCCACTTACTAGGGTAGCCTCCTGGACGGACCAGTCGGTCTATTTTCTACTAAATGGCCCATGAGTAGAGAGCATATGTCCTCCATAAGGGTAGTCTCCTGGGCGGACCATGCGAGCTACCCCACAATTACCAACCAGTGGGGAGTGGGTAGGACTGACGAATTCACAAAGGGGCATAACCTACCCTTTTCTACTTGCAAAGACTAGACAGAGTGTTTCTATTTCACGTTGTTTGCAAATAGAAAATACCTCAAACGAAACAATTCCTGGGACAACAATGTCCAGGCAACCAACCAACCAATGGGGAGAAAAACAGGCATGACGGATTACAACGGGGACAAATGTCTGCATTACCTGCCCTTCGCTATCCATAAAGGGAACAGAATATTCCTATTCGTCTCTGTTTGTGGACAGGGAAGATCTCAAAGAGCAACAATCGATTATTAATCGACTTCAAACAATTCAGTGGGGAGAAAAGTAGGCATGACGGATTACAACGGGGACAAAAGTCTGCATTACCTACCCTTCTCTATCTGCAAAGAGGGACGACGTTCCTATTCGCCGCTGTTTGCAAACAGAGAATGTCTCGTTCTCAAAAGAGAACCAATATGTCAAGTAGCCTTCAAAGCTAAATGAACCAATACCAACCAATACAATATCAGTATACAAATACCGATTTCAATACAATCAATTCAATCAATCAGGTGGATAGAACCACCCTACCAATCAGGCGTAAAAACACCCTACTTAATCTTACCCGGACCGGACCATACGGACAGTTCTTCGACTCCCTCCTCCAGCGCCCGATCGTTCTCTTACTCCATGTAGCATTCCTGTGGGATTCCAGTCAGGACAATAGGTCACTCAAGAGAGGTCCGTTCAGAATTGGTGAAGTTCTGTCGATCGGCAGCCGGGCTAGGGCCCTCTCAAGGCAGGTATACTCCGATCATTTTAGACGTTCACTTCTTCGTCTGGATCTCTCTTACCGAACCCTATGTCACTGATGGACCCCGCGTTGGGACGCCAATTGTTGAAAGTGAGCCCATAATTCTATCAATGCCCAGGCTGCTGGCGCAAACCGCCTCTTAGTTCCCATTCTGAATAGTTACCAAATAAAGAGACGGGCGCTGGGAGCAGGAATCAAGAACAGAGTTTATTTCTCATGAGGAGAGCCAGTCATTTCGGACACGAAACACAGTGACTTTCGGGAGGTGCTCTGACAAGTGAGCTTGAGACTCTTGCTTATATACTTTGCAAAACATTTGATGATACAATCAGGTCAGTATGTCGCAAAAGGAGGGCATCCCTATAATCCTCGTGATGATCCTATTCCACATACATTCACAATGGGGACCCTTGACCTGCTGATAAGAGGGGAGGGCAATCATGCAGCTGAGTGTGTCGTAGGATGTGTGCGCCTGATCATGGCCCAGGGGGTGGGGTGGCTAGGCATACAATAAGGGCAGTAAATGGTATCTCCTGGCTTAGGCGATGGCCTCGGTCATGTGTGGTCAGCCGAACTCGGGGGAAGGGGTCATCAAAGGAGTGGTATTCATGCCTGCATGGACAATCGAGCGTGGAGGGAGGGTTTGTCAATAGAGGGGCATTCAGGGAAGGGAAGGAGGTGCTGGTCAGGCGCGGCCGTGACTTCTCAAGGACAGGGCTTTGCGGAAGAAGAGGGTTTATGACTTGCTCATATGAGGAGAAGGAGGGGGTCAGGGTGCGTGCAGGGCCAGAGTCGCGCAGAGAGAAAGAGAGAGAGAGAGAGAGAGATCTTATGACCTGTACATGAGAGAACAGGGGCAGTCAGATACAACTGGGGGGGCTATGTCAGCTGAGGCGAAGGATGCTTCTTCGAGAGGGAAATGGGGAAGGCCTGGGTCAAGCAGGAGGGTTACCTTTTCACATCAGGATCGCGCAAAGGGAAAGGGTTTCGTGGTCTATACATGGGAGAGGGGGTGCAAGATACGCGCAGGAGGGAAGCTGGGGATTCCAATGGGTAAAAAGGCCATGGTGCCTAGAATGGCTGCACATATGCGTAGGGGTACGGGTTCTTACTGGCAGGGTGATACGGTCAATAATTTACAGTATCCATGGTGCCCACAGGGAGAGGAGTGGGAAAGGAAGGGAAATGAGTGCTGTCTATGTACATCAGTTTCGTCAGATTTTACAGCAGAAAACTGGTGACAAAACTTACTTTGAAAGTAAAAGTAGGCCGAAGTACCCCCTTACTAATTACCCATTACCCACAGTGGATTGCATTCAAACCACTTGCAAGCAACCAAGCAAAAGTAGCCATAGCCAGCATCGCTCCAAGACTCGAAATCCCCCCCACTCAAACACATGCAATAGAAATACTGCTAACCCTAACGAACCCTAAGTTAAGAATAGTGGCAAAGGCTTTCTTTAACTATGCCAAATCCCCCCTTTCCCACCATGGATTTTCTTCAAATGACTTGCAACCAAAATTACACATTCTCACGAGTGCTCTAAGACCCCAGAACTCAGTTGGAAAAATCTAGAACACCCCGAAACACATGCAATCCTGCTGCTAGGGCTAACCCTAACGAACCCTAAGTTACAAAAAGTGCCAAAACTAAAGGCTTTTCTGCGCAGATTTTGTCCCAACCACTTTTACCCGGTATTAGACCTTCCCAGGAATGCCCCAAGACCCGGCAACCCACCCGCCAAGAAGCATAACACCCCCAAACAGGCCAAAAGCAAAATCTCATACTTGCAATATTTCTGGGCCTTCGGTCCAAACGCGCTGCGTAGCTAGGCCATAAGTCGGGGTTGCCACGACGGATTTCCTGAAAAGCAAATGCAATCAAGATTAGAGTGTCCCAGCAATGCTCCCAGACCACGAAACTCACCCACAAACAGACGGAACCCCCCCTAAGAGCACCTCAAAGGCAAGCAAGTCATCAAAAACACAAAAAAAATTCCGCCTGGGATTTGGTCCAAAACACTTTTATCCGGTATTAGAGCTTCCCAGCAATGGCCCCAGAGCCGTCAACCCAGGAGAAAACGAGTAGAAGACCCCCAAACAGCCAAAGAGCAAAAGTACAAAAATGGGGACTTAGTCAATTTTTCACAAATTTCCCAAATCACTCCGCGCGCGCTCTGCAGCTAGGCCCTAAGTCCCCTCTGCCACCATGGATTTGCTTCAAACCTCTTGCAAAGTAAAGTATATATAGCCAGCAGTGCTCCCAGACCACGAAACTCACCCACAAACACCAGGAAGCCCCCCAAACAGGCCCCCGAAAACGCTACATAGAGCAAAATGTCAGAAATAGCCAAAAAAAAAATCGGCCTGGATTTTGTCCCAACCACTTCTACCCGGTATTAGACCTTCCCAGGAATGCCCCAAGACCCGGCAACCCACCCGCCAAGAAGCATAACACCCCCAAACAGGCCAAAAGCAAAATCTCATACTTGCAATATTTCTGGGCCTTCGGTCCAAACGCGCTGCATAGCTAGGCCATAAGTCGGGGTTGCCACGACGGATTTCCTGAAAAGCAAATGCAATCAAGATTAGAGTGTCCCAGCAGTGCTCCCAGACCACGAAACTCACCCACAAACACCAGGAAGCCCCCCAAACAGGCCCCCGAAAATGCTACATAGAGCAAAATGTCAGAAATAGCCAAAAAAAAAATCGGCCTGGATTTTGTCCCAACCACTTCTACCCGGTATTAGACCTTCCCAGGAATGCCCCAAGACCCGGCAACCCACCCGTCAAGAAGCATAACACCCCCAAACAGGCCAAAAGCAAAATCTCATACTTGCAATATTTCTGGGCCTTCGGTCCAAACGCACTGCGTAGCTAGGCCATAAGTCGGGGTTGCCACGACGGATTTCCTGAAAAGCAAATGCAATCAAGATTAGAGTGTCCCAGCAGTGCTCCCAGACCACGAAACTCACCCACAAACACCAGGAAGCCCCCCAAACAGGACCCCCGAAAACGCTACATAGAGCAAAATGTCAGAAATAGCCAAAAAAAAAATCGGCCTGGATTTTGTCCCAACCACTTCTACCCGGTATTAGACCTTCCCAGGAATGCCCCAAGACCCGGCAACCCACCCGCCAAGAAGCATAACACCCCCAAACAGGCCAAAAGCAAAATCTCATACTTGCAATATTTCTGGGCCTTCGGTCCAAACGCGCTGCGTAGCTAGGCCATAAGTCGGGGTTGGCACGACGGATTTCCTGAAAAGCAAATGCAATCAAGATTAGAGTGTCCCAGCAATGCTCCCAGACCACGAAACTCACCCACAAACAGACGGAACCCCCCCTAAGAGCACCTCAAAGGCAAGCAAGTCATCAAAAACACAAAAAAAATTCCGCCTGGGATTTGGTCCAAAACACTTTTATCCGGTATTAGAGCTTCCCAGCAATGGCCCCAGAGCCGTCAACCCAGGAGAAAACGAGTAGAAGACCCCCAAACAGCCAAAGAGCAAAAGTACAAAAATGGGGACTTAGTCAATTTTTCACAAATTTCCCAAATCACTCCGTGCGCGCTCTGAAGCTAGGCCCTAAGTCCCCTCTGCCACCATGGATTTGCTTCAAACCTCTTGCAAAGTAAAGTATATATAGCCAGCAGTGCTCCCAGACCACGAAACTCACCCACAAACACCAGGAAGCCCCCCAAACAGGCCCCCGAAAACGCTACATAGAGCAAAATGTCAGAAATAGCCAAAAAAAAAATCGGCCTGGATTTTGTCCCAACCACTTCTACCCGGTATTAGACCTTCCCAGGAATGCCCCAAGACCCGGCAACCCACCCGCCAAGAAGCATAACACCCCCAAACAGGCCAAAAGCAAAATCTCATACTTGCAATATTTCTGGGCCTTCGGTCCAAACGCGCTGCGTAGCTAGGCCATAAGTCGGGGTTGGCACGACGGATTTCCTGAAAAGCAAATGCAATCAAGATTAGAGTGTCCCAGCAATGCTCCCAGACCACGAAACTCACCCACAAACAGACGGAACCCCCCCTAAGAGCACCTCAAAGGCAAGCAAGTCATCAAAAACACAAAAAAATTTCCGCCTCGGATTTGGTCCAAACCACTTTTAGTGCTTCCCAGCAATGGCCCCAGACCCGTCAACTCACCTGCAAAGAGGTAGAACAACACCCCCACAAGTGCTGAGTCTTTCTTCATTGGGCGTAAACCAGCCCTCTGCTTTGATGGAAATAGGAGTCTGGAGGAGGAGGATAGAGGAGCATGTTCTTCTGAACTTGTGAACCTGAGGAATGCAGACTGCGGCACCTTCAAATCAATTAGCAAACAAGTGAAGACAGTTCTGCTGATGGGCTTGTTTTTGTGATTATCTGATTAAAGTTTGAATTATATTAACTGTGCACAACAAAGAAAGACAGACACACAGGAATAAAAGTGAATAAGGATGAAAAAGAAAGTTATTGATTCGTTGTCTCATTTTCAGGGCTCGGTATCACGGTCCAGGAATAAGAATAAGGCTTCGTCATCATACTCTGCGAATTCAGGCAGGGTGAGCTCAGTGTCACCTGACAGAGTAGAAATTCCCTCATCTATGTTGCTGGCCACCTCCTCTTCATCCGGCACGCTCTCTCGTACTCTGAAATCTGGTGGTATGAGGTGCTGATTCATCTTGATCATTGTTAACCTCTCCACATTTTTGGGCGAGAGGCGGCTCCGTTTGGGAGTTACAATCCCACCAGCCGCACTGAAAACCCGTTCAGAAGACACGCTTGCGAGTGGGCAAGACAAGTAGTTTAAAGCCAGGTTGGTGAGCTGTGGCCACAATTCTTTTTTCCCATGCCAATACGCCAATGGGTCAGAATTAACATAGACCTCTGTTGAGTCATTCAGATAGTCCTTCACCATCGACTCAAGGTCCTCATCCAAGGTTCCTCCACTTTGCTTAGCTCTTGCTGTGCCTCTGACCTTTTGAGAACCAAACCCACGCAGAGCTAGCCAATCCTCTTCAGCCTCCAATGTTTCTGTTGTCTTTCGTGCAGATGATCCGGTTGCCGGTGTCTTTAACGGCTGAGAGGTCACTTGTGCCACAGCCACAGGTGCAGAAGTGGATTGTTTTGACTGGGGATGGCCTGCTGATGTACTGCCATTTCCTTCAATTTCCAGCCGTTCTGTTTCAAACTTCTTGGCTGACAAGGCTAGCCAACGTTTGTACTTTGGAACATGTTCATCATCAAAAGGAAAGAATGCTTGGCCTGCCAGCGCCTTTTTGTAGCGTGGATCCAGAATAGTAGCACAAATGTAATGCTGTTCTGAGTGGATCTTTTTAAGACGTTCATCACCTTGTAGGAGCTCTAATAATTGCTCAGCCAGAAGCAAAGAGTCTTGGTTTTTATCTTTTCCAAACACAGAACACACCTCCTTCAGTTGGTCCTCCAGCATGTACAACAATGGGATAGCTTTTCCCAAATTAGAGTCCTCCTTGCTGACTGCACGCGTGAAGAACTCAAAAGGACGAAGCATGCGTGTCAGGCTTTCAACTATGTTCCATTGCGGCCCACCCATCCTCAGCTCCTCTGCACCCTCTTTAAGGAAATATTGATTGAGTTCCGTATACTGCTCATACAGACGCTCAAGCATGTAGAAGGTTGAGTTCCAACGTGTTACCACCTCCTGGATGAGTGCTTTCACTGGCATTTGATGTTGATATAGCAGGCTCCTCAGCTGCTTCCGGGCCTTAAAAGAATGGCTGAAATGCTTGCACATTTTTCGGCAGGTGTCCAATACACTGTACGCTGCACTGCCTTTATTACCCAAGAATTTTTGGACAACCAGGTTTATACAGTGCGCCAAACACGGCACTCTGAAATAGTAACCGTCCCTCATGGCCTTAACTATATTGGCGCCATTGTCCGTGGAAACATGACCAACCTTGCGTTTTAGTGGGGACAGCCAGTTAAGGACCTTTGTGTTAAAGACATCCAAAATGTTTTCTGCTGTGTGACGTTTCTCCAAACCAAACATGGCTAGTGTTGCATGTTTCCGAGCACCTTTAAAAACAATGTTCGTGTCAACACCTGCGTTTAGCTTTGCTTTAGCCCCTGAAAAAGAGACCCAGTGTGCAGTGATGCACATGTAATCAGCGCCTGCGCCACTGGTCCACATGTCTGTTGTCAGATGTATAGTGTGAACAGCACTCTTCTGCAAAGCTGCCCCAATCACCTTCAGAACATCTTCATGTAGTGCTGGAACCGCAACTCGGGCAAAATAGAACCGGCTAGGAACCTTCCATTTAGGGCAGAGCGCTGTCACTAATTCTAGAAAACCAACCCCTTCTACAAAAGAAAAAGGGAGAAGGTCCAGAGCTAGCATTTTAGCCAGCTTAGTGTTATACAGACGGGTCATTGGGTGGTTGCGTTCATATTGCGCTTCTGTAAACAACATCTTTTTAATGTTGCCCTGGACCAAGGATTTACGGGATGATGATGATCTCTTCGACCCAGTTACGCTCGCTGATGAACTTTTCCGCATTGATGTCTCACTCTCTCCCACACTCTTAGTGTGGCTCCCATGGGGTGTGCTGCTGACATGGGAACTGGGTGTAAGTGAAGTGTTTGAATCGTCTTCTACCTCCTCGTCATCAGCAGATGAAAAATCAACGTTTTCATTACGTGCAATTCCGGCTTTCTTGACCGCCTCTAGGTCACGAAACCATTGGACAGGGTGCGCTCTCTCAAGATGACCTCTCTGGCCTCCGGTACCATAGTTAGAACCAAGCTTACCACGACTAAATCGAAGCTTACAAAGGCTACAAATGGCTACGTTTTCCTTTTTTGGGCAAACACTAAAGAAGTCCCAAACTGGAGACTTGAAATGTCTTCGGGGGCCGGAGGAGGCGGCGATACTGGTGGTGGTGGTCCTGCTGCTAATGCCAGATGAAGTGGAGGATGTGGATTGCCGAACTTCAGTACGTTTTGCACTTTCACCACCACGAATTGAGGTCGAGGACGAGGTGGGTACCTTCTTGCGAGGAAGAAATATGGAAGCGGTAGGTTTTGGTGTACTACTTAACTCCAAATCTAATGATTCCATTTCCATTGCCTCCTCGCCGACATCATCATCACGCTCAGCAGCTTCTCGGGATAGGGTCAAAATGTCTCTTTGCTGCATGCCCGGTGGGGCTGCAGTGACCTTTGTGATGACTGGCTCGTCGTCATCGTGAGAGGCTTCATCACCAGCAGTATCTGTCACTTCTTGTTGAGCCTCATCACACTCCATAGGTTTGAGTTTTTGGACGACCTTCCTTTTACGCTTAGGTACCGGTGTCAGATCATGGTGTGCCTCACTGTCAGACCGCAGTTGTGGTTCCCAAGACAGATCACTTGCATCAGAACGAGGTGGGCTTGAAGAAGATGTAGACACCCCCCTTGATCTTTTCCTTGCTAGGGATGTGGAAGACAATGAATGATCATCAGGAGGAGTGGCTTCCAATGATACCTCGGGTTCATTGTCGATTTCCTGATGTGCCCCTACTTCGGGAGGAACAACTATTGTGGGCACTTGTGAACCTCCATGCACCTTTGCTTGCGCATCTCCTTTTGCTGCCTCTTCTTCCACATGTACTTGGGCGTGTACTTGCACATGGTGTTGTTGTTGCGGCTGTGGTTGTTCAACACTTGTCAGATGAGTTACAACAACCTGTGTTGATTCAGGGACATTGCTGCTACTTTCTTGCGATGAGCCAACATCACTGGTCGATGGTGATTGGAGAAGTACACTGACTGCCTCTGAAGCACTCAAGGGCTTTGACTTAAGTTGGCGTGGTGGTGGAGGCACTGAACCCAATGGAGCAGTGGTGCTGCTCCCAGCTTGGTCCCCAGCAGATCCTGCTGCTGCAGGCGTACTTTTTTTTTTGCTCCCAAAAAACGTGGCGGGTGGCACACCAGCCTCCTTGGTAACTTGCTTCTTCTGCTCCTTACTAGCAACTTTCTTGCTAGAGGAGCTACGGAGAACTTTCTTTGGGGGCGGGGCCATCTTCTTCAGAGCAGGTCAGACAGCAGGCCGCAGTTGCACGAATTGTAGAGTTGTCTGAGGCCAGACGTGACGTCGCGTGATGTTATGCTGCACACACACACCGCTGCAGGACTTCTTCCTGGCACTGGTGGTTCTCTTGAGTCTTGTGCACCTAAAAAAAATGGAAGACAGAGGAACATCAGTTCAGTTATAGAGCACAAAAAAATCGAAAAACACTGCAAAATCAGCACAATCCCAATCCATCCATGCCCTCCATAATGTTTAAATTCAAGACAACCCACAGAAAGACTAGGCCCATGCAAGACTCACTACCCCTGGGCATAAATAAAGGTTGAAAAGTAGGCAAAATGGTTGGAGGCCTAACAACAAAGCCTGCATTCAAAATGGCCACTTGCCTCCTAGCACATGGCCAGGGCCTGCCTGTACCAGCACTCAAAATGGCCCCCACCCACATGGCCTGTCCCCATGAACACCCCCAAAAATCGAAAAACACTGCAAAATCAGCACAATCCCATTCCATCCATGCCCTCCATGATGTTTAAATTCAAGACACCCCACAGAAAGACTAGGCCCATGCACCACTCACTACCCCTGGTCAAGGCCCCAACAACAGGTCAAAAATCGAAAAACACAGAAAAATCAGCACAATCCCATTCAATCCATGCCCTCCATGATGTTTAAGTTCAAGACAGCCCACAGAAAGACTAGGCCCATGCTAGACTCAAATACCCCTGGTGAAAAGGCCACAAGTACAGGCCCAAAAAACGAAAACCACTGAAAAATCTGCACAATCCCATTCCATCCATGGCCTCCATGATGTTTAAATTCAAGACAACCCACAGAAAGACTAGGCCCATGCAAGACTCACTACCCCTGGGCATAAATAAAGGTTGAAAAGTAGGCAAAATGGTTGGAGGCCTAACAACAAAGCCTGCATTCAAAATGGCCACTTGCCTCCTAGCACATGGCCAGGGCCTGCCTGTACCAGCACTCAAAATGGCCCCCACCCACATGGCCTGTCCCCATGAACACCCCCAAAAATCGAAAAACACTGCAAAATCAGCACAATCCCATTCCATTCATGCCCTCCATGATGTTTAAATTCAAGACACCCCACAGAAAGACTAGGCCCATGCACCACTCACTACCCCTGGTCAAGGCCCCAACAACAGGTCAAAAATCGAAAAACACAGAACAATCAGCACAATCCCATTCAATCCATGCCCTCCATGATGTTTAAGTTCAAGACAGCCCACAGAAAGACTAGGCCCATGCTAGACTCAAATACCCCTGGTGAAAAGGCCACAAGTACAGGCCCAAAAAACGAAAATCACTGAAAAATCTGCACAATCCCATTCCATCCATGGCCTCCATGATGTTTAAATTCAAGACAACCCACAGAAAGACTAGGCCCATGCAAGACTCACTACCCCTGGGCATAAATAAAGGTTGAAAAGTAGGCAAAATGGTTGGAGGCCTAACAACAAAGCCTGCATTAAAAATGGCCACTTGCCTGCCAGTGCCAGCACATGGCCAGTGCCTGTAGCTGCACTCAAAATGGCCACCAGCCACATGGCATGTCCCTCCCCATGAACACCCCCAAAAATCGAAAAACACTGAAAAATCTGCACAATCCCATTCCATCCATGCCCTCCATGATGTTTAAATTCAAGACAACCCACAGAAAGACTAGGCCCATGCAAGACTCACTACCCCTGGGCATAAATAAAGGTTGAAAAGTAGGCAAAATGGTTGGAGGCCTAACAACAAAGCCTGCATTCAAAATGGCCACTTGCCTCCTAGCACATGGCCAGGGCCTGCCTGTACCAGCACTCAAAATGGCCCCCACCCACATGGCCTGTCCCCATGAACACCCCCAAAAATCGAAAAACACTGCAAAATCAGCACAATCCCATTCCATCCATGCCCTCCATGATGTTTAAATTCAAGACACCCCACAGAAAGACTAGGCCCATGCACCACTCACTACCCCTGGTCAAGGGCCCAACAACAGGTCAAAAATCGAAAAACACAGAAAAATCAGCACAATCCCATTCCATCCATGCCCTCCATGATGTTTAAGTTCAAGACAGCCCACAGAAAGACTAGGCCCATGCTAGACTCAAATACCCCTGGTGAAAAGGCCACAAGTACAGGCCCAAAAAACGAAAATCACTGAAAAATCTGCACAATCCCATTCCATCCATGGCCTCCATGATGTTTAAATTCAAGACAACCCACAGAAAGACTAGGCCCATGCAAGACTCACTACCCCTGGGCATAAATAAAGGTTGAAAAGTAGGCAAAATGGTTGGAGGCCTAACAACAAAGCCTGCATTCAAAATGGCCACTTGCCTGCCAGCACATGGCCAGTGCCTGTAGCTGCACTCAAAATGGCCACCAGCCACATGGCATGTCCCTCCCCATGAACACCCCCAAAAATCGAAAAACACTGCAAAATCAGCACAATCCCATTCCATCCATGGCCTCCATGATGTTTAAATTCAAGACAACCCACAGAAAGACTAGGCCCATGCAAGACTCACTACCCCTGGGCATAAATAAAGGTTGAAAAGTAGGCAAAATGGTTGGAGGCCTAACAACAAAGCCTGCATTCAAAATGGCCACTTGCCTGCCAGCACATGGCCAGTGCCTGTAGCTGCACTCAAAATGGCCACCAGCCACATGGCATGTCCCTCCCCATGAACACCCCCAAAAATCGAAAAACACTGCAAAATCAGCACAATCCCATTCCATCCATGCCCTCCATGATGTTAAAGTTCAAGACAGCCCACAGAAAGACTAGGCCCATGCACCACTCACTACCCCTGGTCAAGGCCCCAACAACAGGTCAAAAATCGAAAAACACAGAAAAATCAGCACAATCCCATTCCATCCATGCCCTCCATGATGTTTAAATTCAAGACACCCCACAGAAAGACTAGGCCCATGCAACACTCACTACCCCTGGTGAAAAGGCCACAAGTACAGCCCAAAAAAACGAAAATCACTGAAAAATAAGCACAATCCCAAGCCATCCAGCCCCTCCATGATGTTTAAATTCAAGACACCCCACAGAAAGACTCAGTCCACCCACCACTGAGTACCCCTGGGCAAAAGGCCCCAAAACAGCCCAAAAATCGAAAATTCCAAAATTTTAATTGCAGCAACTGTAATGCCCCAAACAAACTTACTTGTAAAATTTCTAATCCAACAGTGATCCAAAGAAAGTCAAAAAGGCCTCAAATCCAAATATCCAGCAGCATCCACAAAAAGTAATCCTTCCAGCTCCAGACCCAAATGAAAAGTGACCAGGAGATGGACAAAGCACTGGGAGGAGCCTGCTGAACAGGAACAGGAAGTTGAAGACTGTGGGGCACTTCCTTCCTCCCACCCCCCTCCCCAAAATGGACTCCTCGCTAAAAAAGTGCAGGCAAATGTCAAACTAAGGAGTTATTCAGATAAAAATCATCATTTCTAGAAGGTTTATGCTGCTTGCTGGTGGATTTCTTGTGCAGAATTGCAAATTTATATTTTCGCTCGCCGCATCTCAAATCTCGCAATTGCGAAGTACCGCGAGACGTGATCTCGCCGTACTCGCGTTGACAAACTATCGCTGGCAAGCCGCGATGACGTAATCGCGCTCGCCAATTCCCGCGGGATCACACAGCAAGATCCAAAATGGCGCAGCACTCGCAAACTATCGAAAAAAACAACTCGGCAAACGATTATAAACGCCGCGCGCCGCAAAAATTGTATCACCAACGCCGCGCGCCGCCAAAAAAATCCGCTGCGTGCGAATTTGCGGATTTTGCGGGAAATTCGCAAATCTCGCGGATTGCGGATTTCCCGAAAATCCGCAAAATCCGCGAGCGTAACGGATTTTCCGCCCATGCTTAGTCAGCACAAGCATCACAAAGGCAGCGTCAGCACAAGCAAATTTCGCACTCCACGTTCTATCCTACATCATAAAGGCAGCGTCAGCACTACCAAACTTTTCTTCTACAGATCTCTTGCCTTTATGACATCACAAAGCTTCTCTCCTCAATAAAGAACCACAATTACCTCACAATAATTTTGTTCTTGTGAAGGATTTGATTCCAATTTAGACTATTCTCAAGGTTATTTATGTCATCATTTTGACTCTCAAAGCGCATTTACAATGGAAAGTTTTAATGCCCCACCACCATTTCTTGCAAGTCCAGGCGAACCTCCATTGGAGTGGAAACAATGGCGCGAAGGTTTTGAGGCTTACCTAGAAGCCATTGGTGGAGAAAATTATACGGATAAACGCAAACTCGCTATTCTCAAACATTCTCTTGGTGCTGAAGGAAGACAAGTTCTTTCTCATCTTCCTCCCATTGCTTTAGACAATCCCTCTGAAGAAGAAACTGATGTTTATGAAAATGCCATCATGCAACTGGATAAACAATTTATCAAAAAAGTCAACGAAGTTGTAGCACGTCACAAGTTTCTTAGCAGACAACAACTTCCCATTGAACCCATTGATTCTTTTGTCAAAGATTTAAGAATTCTAGCTTCCAAGTGTAACTACCAACAGTTCCATGATCAAATGGTAAGAGACCAGCTTGTGCATAACGTTTCTGATGTAAAACTCCAAGAAAAATTACTCGATGCAAAGGATTTTTCTCTGTCAAAGGCTCTTGATATTGCGCACCGATTTGAAGATATGAAGTTGGGCATCAAAGAATTGTCTGATAAAAAACCAAAAGAATCTCCTTTGTAAAAACCCAATATTTCTGTGGTTCAATCTGTCAAGAAAAGTCTAACTGAATCTGTTCCCAACAAACCTATGTTTCCTTCTTCATCGTATCAAGGTTTCAGAAAAGAAGTAGTTTGTTTCAAATGTGGCTTTCCAGGCCACGTTGCAACTGATAAGAGGTGTCCCGCTATCGGACAATTCTGCAACTATTGTAAATCTAGAGGTCATTTTGCCAGAATGTGCAAAAGTCGTAACAGATCAAAAAACTTTTCTTCTGATTCTAGACGCCCCAGATTCTCTGAGGTTCATGCTGTGGACATGGATGATGATGTCTATGATGATATATGCACCATTTATGAAGTTTGGGAAGAAAAAAAAGATTCACCTTTCTGTATACTTCAAATCGGATCCAAGTCTATAAAAGTCATGGCAGACTCGGGTGCAAAATACACGTTGATTGGTGACGATGTTTTGTTGAAAGAGTTTCCGGATGTTATATCCTTATTTCCTTCTGACATAAAATTAAGGGGTTATGGTAAAAAACCTATTGAGGTATTTGGGTACTTCCATTCCACCTTATCATTCAAGGGCAAGTCAATACCTGCTAAAGTTTATGTTGCCAAAGATGGGTCATGTTTACTGGGTTGGCCCCAACAAAGAGAGTTGATGATGAAGCTTGATCCCAATCATCCTGATAAAGTTCTGGGGTATTCTGATTGTATCAATTCTGTTGATGTGTCTGCTGACAATAAATAGGAAACACTTTTTCCACAGGTTTTTTCCCCCAAGTTGGGTTTGCTGAAAAATTTTAAACATAAAATTATTCTTAAACACAATGCTGTTCCCAAGGTACATAAAGTACGCAATATTCCTTTGGCTTTGAGGGAATCTGTTAAAAAAGAACTTCAGAGATTATGTGACCTGGATGTAATTGAGAAAATTGAATCCTCAGAGTGGCTTTCTCCTGTAGTGGTGGCCCACAAGCCAATGGTAAAATTCGTCTTTGTGTTGATATGCGCGATTTAAATTCCAATGTGTGGGTTGATAGGCATCCTCTACCCAATATTGGAGAAATGTTCTCTAAACTTAAGGATGCATCTATCTTCACCACATTGGATTTGTCTAACGCATATCATCAGATTGCCCTTCACGAAGATAGTAAACATCTTACATCTTTTATAACCACTGAGGGTGCACACAGGTATAAGAGAATGCCTTTTGGCTTAGTGTCCGCATCCTCAGTGTTTCAGCGGGTCATGCACAACATGTTCAAAAATGTTTCTAACGTATTATATTTTCAGGACGACATATTAGTTTTTGGCAAAGATGAATGTGAACATTCTGAAATTTTATTTAAAGTCCTGTCCATTTTACAAGACAATGGTCTTACCCTTACCAAGGAAAAGTGTAAATTCAACAAAGATTCCGTTGATTATCTAGGCCATTCCATCAGTAAAGAACGCATTTCTCCCAAATTGAGTTTAGTTAAGGCTATTGAAAATGCTCCCGAACCAGTTAACAAGGATCAGCTCAGATCCTTCCTCGGTTTAGCCGAGTATTATGCAAAGTTCATTCCTTCCTTTTCTGATAAAACTTCTCACTTACGGAAGTTGATGAAAAACCAACAACAATTCATTTGGGATGACAATTGCAAAGATCAATTCAATTTTGTAAAAAAATGTATTGTTGCTGCTCCTGCCTTATCTCCATTTGATACCAGTTGTAAATCATGTATTGTCACTGATGCAAGCAATGTTGGCGTTGGTGCGGTGCTGATGCAAAGGCAAAAAAGTGGCTTTGTCACTATTGCTTTTGCATCAAGACCGTTACGTGGCGCGGAAACAAAATATTCTACTTTGGAAAAGGAAACCATGGCTTGTTGGTGGGGAATTGAATATTTTCGGAGATATGTTTATGGTACAGATTTTATTGTACGCTCTGATCATCGTCCCCTTGTGGATCTTTTTACAACTGAAGGTTGTGGTAAAGCCACTTCTAGGATTGCACGATGGCAATATAAGTTACAAGATTTTCATTTTTCTGTCGAATACATTTCTGGAGCGAAAAATATCTTAGCTGACTTCCTTTCTAAGTTACCTGTAGATGATGACAATCATGTTGCTCCTGATGATGATCCTGATAAAGTAGTGTCAATCTGTGAAGTGTCCAATGGTTGCATCCGTGAAGATGATTGGATTCTGGCTTGTGGTAATGATCGTGATTACTTGGATGTTCTGTCTTTTGTTAAAAATGGTTGGCCTTCCAAGAACAGTTTATCCCCTAGCATTTTGCCTTACTTTCATGTAGCACAAGAGCTTTCCATCCAGGGGGAAACTTTGTTGAGAGGTTTGCTTTTTGTTGTACCACACAGTTTAAGAGACACCGTATTAGACATGGCTCCTGAGGGTCCCCGGGCATGTCCAGTATGAAAAGGAGAATAAGGAGTGAAATTTGGTGGCCTGGTGTCGGCAAGTTGATTGAGAAAAAGGTAAGATCTTGTGTTGAATGTTGTGTGAGTGATAAATCGCAAAAACCTATTAAATATCAACATGATTCTATCTCGAGACCATCTAAACCATGGGAATGCGTTTCTATAGACATTGCTGGTCCGATGTCTTTAGGTCGTAGTCCAGTCTATGCTATTGTTTTGATAGACCAATTCTCCAGTTGGCCTGAGGTGAAATTTGTTCCCCATGTATCTTCTAGGGTAGTTATCGACTTCCTCAATTCAATTTTTGAAAAAGAAGGTTTCCCTACTTCCATCCTTTCTGATAATGGCACACAGTTCACCTCTGCGGAGATGAAGTCCTTTTGTTGCAACCATGGTATTTTGCACAAACGCTCTTCTGTGTATTATCCCCAAGGTAACGGCATGGTAGAGAGATTATTAGGGTCCTCAAAGAAGGCCTACAACTTGCTGTGTGCAACGGTGAGAATTGCTACGATGCTGTTAGGAAACTCTTGTGGAGTTATAGGAATACTCCAAAGTCCGATGGTGATTTGTCTCCTTTTGAGAAAATGCGGGGGAGGAAGGGTGTGTGTAACATGAGCCAGCCCTGGATGAGGGATCTTGTCAATGGTAAATTCAGGAAACGCAATGCTCCTGTGGTTTGTGCTAATACCAACAATCCATGCAAGGTTGGAGATTGGGTACGTGTGAGAAAGTCTGGTTTTATTAAATCTGGTGTGTCGCACTTCACCGACCCTTTGCTAGTTGTTAGAGTGGGTAGGCAAGTTGTGGAATTGTCAGACGGTAATGTTTGGAGCATCTCCAAGGTTGTCAAAGTTCCGTCTCTCCTTAGTGGTTCCTTTTCTCCCAACCAGTCAGGAACCTCTCATTCTTCCAATTCATGTCACCTTCCTACTACCTCTCATCCGCACCTGCCTGTTCCCATTTCCTCCTCCTCCCGCAATATGTATACTCCCCGTCTGAGGAAACCTCCCGTTTGGCTCAAAGACTACAATGTTGGAAAATGATTTTCATCTCATCAAACTGTTATGTTTCTTTATTCATTGTATTGCTTGTATGAATTTTATGTTGTTATATTTTCTTTTTCTTTTCTAGAAAGGAGGATGTGTTGTATCCTCGTGCTTACTCTTGTGCTCGCCTCGCCGCATGCACTGGAACTTGGAATCCGGTGTCTCGGTATTCCTGGATTCCTGTGCAGCGGTTGGCGTGGGCTCTTCTCCTTCCTATCTCGGCTTACCAAATAAATTACCTTTAATCACCCAACGACGTGCAGAGTTCTTCTTCATTACCAGGTTACTTCAGTAGGGTGATCTATTTAAAAAATCCATCTATGACTAGAAAGGAAGACAAGTTTTGTATGTTGAAGGCTAAGAAGGTGTGGGACAACAACAGATGGCAGGACTTAGCAGAAGTGTGTTCATCCAAAGACCATTCATGATTCTGGAAGTTGGTTGCCAGTGGCGCAAGCCCCAGGGGACAGAACCATAAAACCATTTTCCACCCTCTGAATGGTTTATCCATTTTGATGCTCGGTACCATGAGGAGATAGCCCCCACCACTGAGAGCACCTTGCTGTACATTAGCCCCCAGATTTTTAACCCCCGTCCTTTCGCCATAGAGGATGTATTAGCCTCATTGTCCAACTTTTAGGGGGGAAAGGGCCCAGGGCCAGATGGTCTACCTATTAATTAGTTGGTTTATTACACTGATGCCCGGGAAGACTACATATCAGCTCTCTCGAATGTGATTGCGCTGCGGGCATCCATTTCTGAATCGTGGCAGGGTGCCAAAGTTATTCCAACTAACTATAGGCCCATCAACCTTATTGACTGTGTCCAAAAGGTCTTCTCTCGTACAGTCCTGGCAAAAATTCAAATGTGGATATCAGACCATGAGATTGTAGCCCCACTTCAGGCTGGATTTAGAGTTAAAACTTCCACATTAGACTAGGTATTTCAGTTTGTCCTAATTTTTTGGAAGACTATCTTGATCGGCAGAGGCAACTTGTTTGTTGTTTTTGTCGAGCTAAAATCTGCCTTTGACCTGTTCCCGTGCTTGAGGCTGTGACAGGTCCAGAAGGCGATGGGCATGCCCCATGATATCCTGTCTCTACTGATTAGGCTGCATGAGAATAATTTTGCCTGGGTCAGATGGGGGTCACAGCGCCAATTGACCAACAAGATTCTGGTTCTGAAAGGTGTTTGACAAGGGTGTGTTTTGACCCCCACCTTTTTACACTATACCTAAATGGGTTGGTTGAATATAGTGCCCAGCGGATGCACCCATCATAGCCAACACTAAGATCACTATATTGTTATTTGAAGATGACACTCTTTTAATCGCAAAAACTCTGAGTGGTCTCCATATACCTCTTAACAATTTTGCTGCCTTTTGTCAGGTATGTGGTTTAGAAATCAATGCAACCAAAACTACATTTATGGTGTTCAGCAATCACAAAAAGGTAAAGGGGATGTTGATGTTAGGGAAAAAGGCCCTGAAAATGGTTGCATCGTTTCACTTCTGAGGTATCAAACTGTTGGCCAACATGTCCTGGTGTCCCCACATTAACAGTAGAGCTTTTATGAAGCATATAAAAACAATAGTCCTTAAAGGAAACAATAATGATGAGATAAATATAGACTTGAATTAGTGCTATATTGATGATTACTAGCCGGACAAACAATTTAATGAATTGATAAATGCAAAATCAAATAGGAGCCCCTCAATACAGTGGGACACAATCCTGCATCCTACACAAACACACAACAATTACATTTGGACAAAAACATTTCAGGCAAGACAAAGGTAGCTTGTGGAAATTTATGGATAACTGTGGCAAGTTTAGAAAGAGCAGTGAATGCACTTGTTTTATCACATTGGATTAATGTGCATACTGTTTAAACAAGTCAAAGACGTTTCGATCCTTTTAAAACAATAATCGGATCATCATCAGGATGGGTATAATACAAGCCGAATTTTATAGTGCCTCGTACATTACGGGTGGGGTCACAGAGCGCATGGAGGCTCGGATGGAGCCTGTAGGTGGCTGCAATTGGCGGATCTTGTGCAAATGTAAAAAGGGATCTTAACTTAGAGGTATAAGTGATGTAGTATTGAAATTCAATCGGGCTCGGTGGTGATGCACTATATGCCCATTCTACAGCAAACCCGATCCAAAGCTTGATGGCTGGGATGCCATCCAATACTACATCGCTCATACCTCTATGTTAAGATCCCTTGTTACATTCGCAAAAGATCCGCCAAATCCATTGTTTTTATATAAAACTGACACCCAAGGTCTTTTATCTACCTTGTGGGTTCCCTTGTTTGTTGAAAATATATTTTTCCGAAGCATAGGCATATTACTGCTGCAATTCTAAAAGAATATTTGACATCTTTTACCAAGTCAATAGTGAAGCACTGTAGGGCTTCGGTGTCATCTCTGAGCTAGAGCGAACAGCTTTCTAAGACAACTGGCCTTCCTCCCTTCTGCCCAGTATGCCAATAAACCCTCTAGCTTTGGCCATGGGAGTAAAAAAGATAGCCCTAAAACCTTCTCTTCGGCCTCTTCTATTCTGGCTCATTACGCCACTGCCCTACAAGACATAATTAGAAAAGAGAGATGTCATTGAATCCCCTGGTATCATTCGACTAAAAAATTGTTGGCTTCTCTAGGCTTTGGGGACATCTGGCACCACTCTACTGCATCCCAAGTAAGGGGGTGCTGAAAGAACAGCGACATTTTTGGGGCTGATGTGGGTGAAAAGGAGAACTGTAATAATATGACCATCCTCTGTATATTGATTTTAGTATTGTGATGTACTGGAATTTTGTAGTTTTATCAATTTATATGGAGTTTAAAAATAATTTGTGTGCATATGCCATGTAACTCTAGTTCTAAATGATTTTAGGTGGTTGTGAAAGTTTCTCATTAACAATGTATGTATATGCTACATCCTTTTTCCTTTTACATAAACATGTATTTCATTGTAACTTGTATGGCTCTGCCGACATAAAGCTATATTTGACTCACTGACTGTAATATATTCATGGCTAAAGAACATCACTTCCTGTGAAGTCACTGCTGTTAAAGGCCATGTGAGTTCACTTCCTGTGATGTCATTGAAGGTCATGTGACTTGTAATGTCTCTTCAGCTCTTCCTAGCATTTGGTGAATCGATGTTTATTCTCAAGGAGTTGGCAGGGATTAAGATTGAAATGCGAGATTCCGATGAGAAATTAGCGGGGAATTGGCTCCAAGTGCTAATAATTCCTCATTCTCCATTTATGTTTTACCAGGTGAGTTTCTCTGCTTTCAGTAGTCGGAGTCCTGGGTGAAAATTGAGGAACACGAGAAGTTGATATGATCAGCATGGCAGACAAGCAATGCCTTTCAAACCATGTCCATTTGACTGGTCTGGAAAGCATTCTGTTGAGGTCAAGATAAACTAAGCCAATGCAATAGGGCTCCGAGGAGCTCGGATGGAGCACAATAGCACAGGGGTACCTGGACTGACCTCTCATTCTGTCAAGTCAAAGTCATCCTAGACGGCAGAGTCTAGTTCTACAATTAAAAGAAAGGAAAGCGACGCCAGTGGGTTGTACTACTAGGAGAAGTTAAGTATGTAGGGCACTAACAATTGTTGAGACATGGGCTATGGTGATGATTCGCGAACAGTGTTATGAGAATGTTTTCCACTAATCTACTTAACTAACATTTTCATTTCAAATGCAAATTTCCAATTATTTCGTGGTATTTTTGAGGATAATTCCCTTTGACATCTTTTGTATTTATGCATTCATTGAAAACTTGTAGCGCAGACAGATCAGGGTGCGGTGCCTGAGCTTGCCTCTGGCTAGAGACAAACTTGAGCACTCAGGCAGAAAGTGAATAGCTTGCAGTATCAAAGCTGCTCTAAAATGTATGCATGGTGCATTTCCAAATACTGCTTTAGTTTTATAAATAGTGTGGCAAATGTATTCCAATTATTGTTTTAGTTTTTATAAACTCTGACCCAGGACCTTGAGAAAAACAAAGCGATTGTACACATTGCATGTTCGAATTGTGCTGAAAAGTTAACTCAGTTATGCAACAAAGAAAGGCATTGTATGCAACATATTATGCGAATAAAGACATATGTGTCATCTTGTGAGGCATTATGATGTAACAGGTGTTATGTTGTAATACACAGTTATTGATAAACATAGACCACAATGCCTTAAAATTACAGAGATGTCTTGAAGGAATTAATGAATGTAAAGAGATTTAGAAAGCACAAACTTTGATTCCAAGGGGGAAAACTGACGCTCGTGGCTAAAATAGAGAAGATAGGTAGATTAAAGATAAGATTGAAGATGTGAACAACCAGGTCTTCGGCTGTTTTCAGAAAAAGGTCAAACCGTGGAGACGTCGAGGAGTGTGAGGCAGGCTATTCCACAGTTTAGGTGCCAGGTAGAACAAGCATTTGCAATGCAGTAGGTCTCGCAGTTAGGCAGTGGCAGCTCCTCCGCTATGGCGTAGGACGTCGCCTCACTGCTTTTAAGCAGCGCATAGTATAAACATAAAATGATAATAACTTAGTTATCAATTTATGCTTTGTGCTGCTTTGTGGGCCGGCAGGTGGCTGCTCTGCTCTTGGCATTGCAGCATTGTGATGTGTCAGGGGAGCCTGTGTGCTTACCATTCACAATGCTGCATTGCAACGTTGTGATTGGTCCACAAGGTGAGCAGGAGCAGAGACGCAGGACCCGGCGGTAAGTTACGTTTCTGTTTTATATTTGGCCTGCGACCTCCTTGCGACCTCCCGTGCCTGCCCCGCCACCCACGAGCCATGCTGGCCGCTCCTGGAGTTAGAGCTATTGGCTTTACAAAGGACAATGTCTTTTACCTATGTGTTTTGGTTTGAAGTGAAGTGTAGTGAATTTTTGAACAGAGACACAGCTGCAGCACTGCCTAGATGACTGAGAATGAGGAATTACCACTGGGACCAAAGACATAGCCGCATCACTGTCTAGAAGATTTTGAATGAGGAATTTCCACTGGGACTAGAGAAGCAGATGCAGCTCTGTCCAGAGGACTAAGAATGAGGAATTTCCGATGGGAACAGAGATGGAGTTGTAGCACTGCTAAGAGGTCTAAGAATAAGGAATTACCACTGGGACCAGAGAAGCAGCTGCAGCACTGTCTAGAGGACTAAGAATGAGAATTAACACTGGGACCAGAGAAGCAGCTGTAGCACTGCCTGGAGGACTTAGAATGAGGAATTACAAGTGGGACTAGAGAAACAGCTGCAGCACTGTTTACAGGACTAAAATTAGCAATTACCAGTGGGAACAGACACAGCTGCAGCACTGCCTAGAGGACTTGTAATTAAGAATTGCTGACGCTCCAGAGTAGCAGCTAGCTGCACTGTTTATGGTCTTAGAAGGAGGACTTACTGACGGCACCAGAGAAGCAGCTAGCGGTACTACCTGAGTGATTAAGAATGAGGAATTACCACTTGGACAAGCGAAGCAGCTAGTAGCACTGGCTAGAGGACTAAGAATGAGGAATTAACCCTGGGACCAGAGAAGCAGCTGTAGCACTGCCCAAAGGACTTAGTATGAGGAATCACAAGTGGGACTAGAGAAACAGCTGCAGCACTGTCTAGAGGACTAAAAATGAGCAATTACAAGTGGGAACAGACACAGCTGCAGCACTGCCTAGAGGATTTAGAATGAAGAATTACTGAAGCACTAGTGTAGCAGATAGCTGCACTGCTTAGTGGTCTTAGAATGATGACTTACTGACGCACCAGAAAAGCAGTTAGCTGTACTGCCCGAGTGATTAAGAATGAGGAATTACCACTGGAACCAGCGAAGCAGCTAGCAGCACTGGCTAGAGGACTAAGACTTAGGAATTAACACTCAATCAATCAATCAGGGGGTTTAAAGCATGCTACTCACCCATGATGGTCTCAAGGCGCTGGGTAGGTCAGATGTGTGGGTAGATCAGCCAAAGTGCCAGGTCTTTAGGTTCTTCCTGAAGGTGTGCAGAGTAGGGGAGTGTCTGTTGCTGACTGGGAGCTCATTCCAGGCTTTGGCCGCTAAGTAGGAGAAGGCTCTTCCACCCGCTCTGATTCTGCGGATGCGCTGGGTTTCTGCCAGGGCGAGGTCGGTGGATAGGATGTTCCTTTTGGGTACGTGGAAAGAGACTCTTTTGTTGAGGTATTTGGGTCCTCTGTTGTGGCGGGATTTGTAGGTGCAGGTGAGTAGCTTGAAGGTTACTCTCTTCTCAACAGGACAAGGTAACCTCGCAATACTCATTGTTAGCGCTGCTGTGCATGCGTTCTACGCTTTTAAAACTCCAGTTTTTTATTTTGTTTTTATTAATTTCTATTTCACCCTGTTTTTAATGTGTGTTCCCTCCTGCCCACTCACTTGCATTGTAATTGTTGATATCACCGCTGTTCGAGCGGGTCCGGTCCCGGAGATCTGCTTCCACGCTCGCCATATTGGGAGCGAAGGGGACATTTCTGGACGCCATTTCTGAGCGTTCTAGCGCTCCTGCAACTCGAGATCCGCCTACTTAAGGCGTCTGTATTCAGGGGGCCAGCCTGGACAAGGTAACCTCGCAATACTCATTGTTAGCGCTGCTGTGCATGCGTTCTACGCTTTTAAAACTCGCGTTTTCTATTTTGTTTTTATTAATTTCTATTTCCCCTGTTTTTAATGTGTGTTCCCTCCTGCCCACTCACTTGCATTGTAATTGTTGATATCACCGCTGTTCGAGCGGGTCCGGTCCCGGGGATCTGCTTCCACGCTCGCCATATTGGGAGCGAGGGGACATTTCTGGACGCCATTTCTGAGCTTTCTAGCGCTCCTGCAACTCGAGATCCGCCTACTTAAGGCGTCTGTATTCAGGGGGCCAGCCTGGACAAGGTAACCTCGCAATACTCATTGTTAGCGCTGCTGTGCATGCGTTCTACGCTTTTAAAACTCCCGTTTTCTATTTTGTTTTTATTAATTTCTATTTCCCCTGTTTTTAATGTGTGTTCCCTCCTGCCCACTCACTTGCATTGTAATTGTTGATATCACCGCTGTTCGAGCGGGTCCGGTCCCGGGGATCTGCTTCCACGCTCGCCATATTGGGAGCGAAGGGGACATTTCTGGACGCCATTTCTGAGCGTTCTAGCGCTCCTGCAACTCGAGATCCGCCTACTTAAGGCGCTCTACTCAGCGCCCAGCGGTGACGCGCAGCGGGTGCGCCCTCCCTGCGCCTGAGTCGTGCCAGAGGCCTGCCCGTCTGCACTCGTCAGCGCTCAGGCGGCGTTCGGCGTGGCGGTACTCTGCTTGTGAGGGTCTCATCTGTAAATGCTGGCGAAGTAAGTTTACTCCCGGGCCGACTTGCTCGGCATTAGCCATTCTATCCCTCGCTGCCGCCATGATCCGGTTAGTCCCCTCTGTGGCCCGCATATCTGTACCTGTGGGACATGGTCCCTTACTGCCCCCGCTCCTATTCGTGCTCTTAGAGAGCTTTCCCCAGTTAAACCCCCCCCGTAGCAGACCTTCGGTTCCTCAAGATATCACGGTTTGGAATCTGAACATTAGATCCCTTCCGAAGCACCACGCAGAACTTTATGATCTTATTGGTGAGGAACTACCAGACGTATTTTTTATGACAGAAACATGGCTCCAAGAGCCGATGCGGCCATCATTAATCTTGCACTCCCCTCTGATTATTCTATCTTTACACATAATCGTTTATCTAGGGGTGGTGGCATTGCTGTAGTAGTAAAATCCTGCTATCCATGTGAAGGGAGGGTAGAAGACCTAGTGGGGTGTGAAAGCGCTTTTTTTAGAATTTCTATCAGCCATCAGTTCACCCTGTCCGGTCTCCTGATCTATCGCCCTCCTGGCTGTGACACTGCTTTTCGAAAGGCTCTCCCAGAATGTGTCAGCTCCCTGGCATTGAGCTGCGCTAACTTTTGCATTCTTGGAGACCTTAATCTTCATTTTGACTGTGCCCATATGCCCACTATCAGCAGTACCTTGGCTGATTTGGAGGTCCTTCAGCTCAATCAACTGGTCACCTCTCCCACTCATCTGGGGGGCCATATTCTTGATCCTTTCTTTACCAATCTGACTGGGGCCAAGGTAACCAGGCCTAGTTCTGTAGCTTGGACTGACCATTTTCTGGTGAAAATCTCTCTTGTGATTAAAGAGCATCCGTTTAAGCCCCAAGACAGAGTAGTGATGAAACGTCACTGGAAGAAACTCAAACTGGAGGATTTTCATCATCTCCTGGAGGTCAACCCACTAGGCTCTCACCTTAGTGTTGAAGCTGGGTATGACGCTTTTTGTGATTAGGTTTCTCGTGCCTTAGATGCTCTAATCCCCGCAGCCTGGACTAAATGCTGTTCCAGAGAATCCAGCCCATGGTACGACAGTACCCTGGTTCTGTTAAAAAAAGCCTGTAAACAGGCAGAAAGGGAATGGCGGAAATCCTATGAGGCTGGGAAAAAAACTGCCTATCTCTCTAAAATTAAATTTTATCATAGAGCGGTATGTAGAGCTCGTGCGGCTTACTACGCCCAGGAATTTAGAAACAGCCCTAATTCGTCCAAGTTAATCTTCAAAGTTCTTAAGGACTTGATGGCCAAAAGAGCCACTGCAGCAGAAGTCTGCTCTGTGGACCACTGCGAAAATCTGGCTGCTTTTTTTATGGAAAAGGTTCAAGCTCTTTATCGCGCCTTTCCCACCTTTAATCAGGGAGATGAGCCTTCCAGCTCCACACTTACCATAGGTGAGGCCTTATCCTCACTACCTAGTTTGCAGATGGAGGCATTTTACAAACTGGCCTCTAAAATTAAATCAGGCTCTCCAGAGGATCCATTAAAGCCTGTCCAGTTTAGAGAATCTGCTGCTGTCTGCCTCCCTCCAGTGTGTCATCTCTCCCTCACTTCGGGCACTGTTCCGATAAAATGGAAACAGGCCGTTGTGACACCCATTCTCAAAAAGGCTACCCTGGACCCCCTTAAACTTGAGAGCTATCGGCCTATCTCTCTCCTTCCCTGGGCCGGGAAAATTGCGGAAGCCCATGTGAATGAGGTGCTGACTGAACATCTTGCGAGGGAATGTATTCTGGATCCGTCCCAGAATGGGTTCCATGCGGGCCACAGCACGGAAACTGCCCTGCTCTCTATGACGGAACATCTTCGTTCTGTGCTCGACTCCGGTCAGACTGCGGCACTGATACTCCTTGACCTCAGTGCCACGTTTGACACGGTTTCGCACAAAATTCTACTTCAACGTCTACGAGAGGCAGGAGTTGAGGGCACTGCACTCGATTGGTTCCGCTCCTTCCTATCTGATCGGACCTTCAAGGTTGCCACTCCACCGTTTGAGTCCAAATTCTATCCCCTGGACCTGGGTGTGCCTCAGGGTTCGTCATTGAGCCCCACATTATTCAATCTTTATGTGAGGCCACTGGCTGCTGTCGTCAAGCATTGGGGTCTGACCATGGCCTCTTATGCTGACGACACACAGCTAGCGGTCACCTTCAGTGGGGACTCCGACCGTGATGCCCCCAGATTTCGGGAAGGACTCCTGGCAGTGGCCAGCTGGATGAATACCAACTGTCTCCAGCTTAATGCCAAAAAAACGGAGGTCATGATAGTGGGTAAGCGAGCGGATCTCTGGGGTGATAAGTGGTAGCCCCCTGAGCTGGGTGTAACCCCTACCCCAGTGACAGAGGTAAAGAACTTGGGGGTTGGGCTTGACCCTGCCCTCAGCTTCTGTGGCCATACGAAAAAAGTGGCGGCCACCTGTTTTGGCATCCTACGAGGGATGAGACCTATCCTGAGGTTTTTTGATGCCTCAACCAGGCAGCTGGTTATTCAAACATCTATACTATCACCGCTTGATTACGCCAGCTCACTATTGCTGGGGGCCAACCAGGCTGAAATCGCGCGGATGCAACGTATCCAGAATGCTGCAGCCAGAGCCCTGGTGGGGCTTCCGAGGTTCTGCTCTGCAGAGAGTACCATCCGCTCTCTACACTGGCTGTCGGTGGCACAGAGGATCCATTTTAAGACCCTGTGCCTGTCGTTCAAGATTCTCAGGATGGCCTCCCCCCCGATTCTTGACAATCTCTTGAAGCCTTATGTTCCCTCGCGCCCTTTGAGATCTATGGGCCAAAACTTGGTTGTGGTCCCACGATTTAGATTGTGTAGAGTGGGAGGACGTTCCTTCCAAGTCCTGGCTGCGAAGCTGTGGAATTCTCTACCGTCCCACATCCGCGAAATTGATGAGCTGCTGAAATTCAGGAGAGCCATCAAAACGCATCTGTTCCCTCACTGCTCTTAGGATTCTGATCTGTGTGTCTCCTCCATCATACTGCTGTGTTATGTCTGGGTACCCTTCCTGAAGCGCCGGGACGCCCCTTTGCTGGGGCATCTGTGCGCTATAGAAGTGTTATTAACATAACATAACATAACATACCATAACATAACAGGGAGCCAGTGGAGGCTGGGTGATGTGCTTGAGAGAGCGCAATTTGAATGAAAAGTATATCTGTACCATATTTACAAGCATATCGCATAAACGTAGAACTTGTAACGTGAAGTAGCACTTGTAGTGTAAAGTTAGCCGATGTAACCAATGTAATAGGAAATGTACTTGTATTTACACTAGAATGCTTTAGACTTAGAAAGGCCCGTATACATATAGGATGGGCTAATATAAATGTGTAGAAATGCTTAAGAACAGTAGAACGTGCTGAATAGAACGTATGAAATTATAAAGCGGAGAAAGAAGATGAAATGCAGAGTAAAGAAATGTGCAGACTATATAGCACTATATAAGAATAAGAGTATAATGTTGTATTTTATGTAACATGGATTCAAGTATAATCAATGATTTGCTAATTCGATTATATATATATGTGTGTTAAAAGTCATACTGTGTAGAAGAGTTTGTAGGAATGTTAGCATAGTGTGGTCATGTTTGATTTTAACCTAACTGACCAAGGGTTCGCAGGAGTGTAGTCCGCTGTATGTAATTTAGTGGGCTCACAGGAATGGGGATAGCTTTGATCTGAATGTGCGAGCCAAGAGTCAAAGGTCTTGTTAAATTTAGAGTGACAATGCTGGACGAAGTTTATGGCCTAAATGAGATAAGAGACGCTTGGAATTTGGGGTCTTGTTTTAAGTGACTGTTCACAGGACCAAAGGAGGTTATAATCACAACGGTAATGAATAGAGTTCTGTTGAGGTGATAGACTTTGCTCTGAAAGTGTCAACTGGAATGTCAATGAAGTCGCCAACAAGAAGACGAAGATGGCGCCTAAGAAGCAAGGTCAACTTAACGGACGACGTGAAGAGACGAAGCTATGGAAAGAACTAGAATGAGATCATGTGAATGTGTATGTGGTGGGCGTCAAAGGGGCGTTCCACCTATACGGTGATTGTGTATTTAGGGACAGCACCCAGGGGAGAAGTTAGCACAGATGGCCTGAGGAGTCAGAGAGAGAGAGCAGAGCGCAAGAGAGCAGTAGGCCGAGGACCCTTAGAGAGCGGATGGGTAGGCAGAAAGGGTACTGCTTCTCGACATAAGTTACCATTAGAGGCTAAGAGAGTTTGAACTTCTTTGGAAGTCAAACTGCTGACACCTTTTTAGGAAAAAGGACTTGCTAGTAGGGATGTCATCTAGCATAGAGTAGGGACAGATTTAACTTGTTTATTTTCTTTTTTTGTAGATGACGCAACAGATCCACTTGGTGTCTATGCTTTTCAATTTGCTGATTTTGGAATTGATTTTGATTGTATTCTTTTGTAGACTGAGATTCTTTAGGGAATTTATGTTCCTTTTAGTTCCTGTATACTTGTTGAATCTTATCCTGAGAGGATTGTATTTGCAATTATCTATGATTCTATATTAAACTTTTTAAACTTTATCAGTCGTAAGTGGTTCTTCAGAGTTGCGTCAGTCTATGGGGTTGATTTAACCTATGTGGGTTTGCCTTTTACTCAATGACAGATAATAATCGATCCAAAATTGGAAGAATGAGATAGGTATCTAGGTGATCAGAAAAGGTATCAAAATCTCATTCCCCGCAGTTGGTAGCAGAGAAAGATGGTTTTCTTCTTGAGGAAGGCAACCTAGGTCAGGTCTAGATCACCCCAAGGTCCCTAGTCATCGACGACCAGAAGAAGAATCCCTGCCGAAGAAGGTGCTGATGGTGCGAGAGAAAAGCAGCAGAATCGGTCGAGAGTGAGTATAAGGGTCATGCGTTGCCAGATTGCGGTGTTTTATGTTGTACCTGTGTTGTAATGTCAAGCGGAGTTGAATGCCTGTAGTGTGATTGAGGGAAGGTTGTGAGCGCGCGCAACCGGATAAAATCTTAAGTCCAGAGAAGGGCTTAAGTGGTTCGGGTGTATCGAACACCCAGAGTAATTGTCTACCATTGTAAAGGGGGTCATGAGGTACCATTGATCGCCCGCAGGACCGATGATAGGGGGAGTGTAAGAGTGAGTGTATGAGTAACGGACGCTGGTCGTACGTTTACTGTGTGTAAGTAACCTATCAGTTAAGGCGAGCGTCTGAAGTGAGAGGAAGACGTCTCGTCAGTTGAGGTGACAATTACAGTTAGACTGTGGACGTACAGTCAAGAAAAGTGATCGCTTGGACGGAAGTAGTCATTTTTCGGTGTATGAATGAGACGCATGCAAGACCGCGAGGCAAGCTGAGAAAGGAGGGGAACTGCTGCAGAGGGGACGAGTGACGTCAGCGTAGAGCCACGCTGGGATTGGCCGGTCGGTGTAGAACCGCGCTGGGATAGGCTGGTTAGCGAGAGCCGCGCAGGGATTGGTGGTTTGTCATCGGGAAGTAAAATAAGGAAGAGTAATTAAGGAAAATCGTAGATTCTTGAAAATGAAGTGTTTTAAACGTTTAAGGGCGATCCTTAAGAGAGATAGAGGAAACTCGTATGCAGGGGAAGAAGCTCCACCGGAAGGCACACCAGCTTATTATATGGCTGTGAATGTAGGGTTACACTCAATATTATGGATCTCCGAGTGGAGTAAGCTAACAGAAGGAAATGAGGAACTGACGTTCCCGAGATACGGGACGTTTAGGGTAGAAGCATTGAACCAACTGAAAGCGGTAATGCTCGCAACGAGACCTCTACCGAGGCCAACACAGTTCGAAGCCCTTAGTGCATGGTTTAGAGCGGCACATGATAAGAGCTTGAATAGACGCCAAGAAAGAGTGAGACGATCGGTAAAAGCAGTGCAGGATGCTAAATGGGACGATGAAGCTAAAAAGTGGAGGGTGCAAAAGATAGAAGCAGACAAACTGTACCCAATGCTAGAGGCTACGGGAGAAAAGAAACCCCTAGAAGAAGATGAGGATAGCGAGCCGGATGAGGATCTGATAGAGAGGCTATTATTAGATAGACCACCTCCGTACAACAGAGAAGCCGAAAGTCCCGAACTACAGCAAGGGGACGGGGCTAGGTGGGGGGAATATAAATCGCTCCCCACATCAGAGTGGGACCCCAAGAAAGGTGAGGAAGTACCTCAATCTAGTCCCGTACAGAGAGTAGTAGGAAGGTTTGTGGTCCAGAAGGTGCCAGAAACGGAGCATGCAAGGTCGTATCAACTGCCCGATGCTCTACAAGTACCTGTTACCATAGGTCCTATAGTGTCAATCTACAACCCGGAGGGAGCCCAGCAGGAGGAACAGGCACGGTGGGACAGGGAAAGGGCAGAGATGGAAAGTAGGAATAATACGATCAATTCCCAAAGGCAGTTGCTAGGACCAAGGAGTCGGAGTACCCCATTGGATTCAGCAACGGGTCCCTGGATAGAACAGGGGGGTCAGAGAGGACATATGGATTTAAGGGGACCGAAACCGAAATCCTTTAAGGAATTAAGGGAGTACTTGAAAGAATGGGATGCTGCCGTAGAGACGCAGAATAAAAAGATAGAAACAGAAGCAGAATGGAGAGATCAGGATAACAGGATCCTCTCTCACTGCGGAGCTGGCGAAAGCAGTCCGGAGTGGGAGGGAGGGAGTCAAGGAAGCAAAGGAGATACTTGCCATACCACCAGTGGCAATAGACAAATGTGTGAAGACAAGAGTACAGGGTGTGGGGGAGTGCCTCGCCTCATCCTTAGTGAGGGAGAACGAAAGACGCAGGAGTACCGAGATAGTTTTAGGTGCACTCACCATGCCCCGGGCGAAAATGTGCGACATTCGAGTCACGAGAATATAGGGAGTCGCGAAGGGTCTCGCCATGCATCCGGTGATCACGGACGAGATCGCGGGAACATGGAGGACCGTGAAGGACCCTATCGTTTATTGAGCGACACCAGACAGCAAGGGAGTTGCAGTGATATAGAACAGAACGGAGGATCCTATCTCGCACCTAAAGAGTCCGAACCGAAAAGACAGGATGCAGTGATGGGGAATAGATCATTGTTCCACCATACCCCAAGGGAAGATGGGAAAGCTTGGGATCTAGAGAGGTGGGAACAAAGAGAAGCAAGAAGGACGCCTCATAACTCACCTGCACTTAGACGTAGGACTCGTAGTGGGGGTGAGAGGGATGTAAAGGAACCACCTAGGAGTGAGGTACTGAGAGCTGAGATAAAAGCAAAACGGCTCGACGTAATGAGTTTAAAATCAGACTTGGAAGAAATAATAGACGGCACATTGCCAATGGAAAGGATAGAGCTGTACGAACCGGATGAAATACTGTTTATGTCTAAAGACGTTACTCGGAAAGCGAGGTCAGTTCATGAAAAATTATCTGAGTTGGCAAACAGGTATATGATAGACCTTTCACGAACTAAAGCTTTACAGGGTAACCATAGGCTAAATTGCACGGATCAGGATCTAGATGAGCGTAGGACGATTGGGCTGAAAATACACATAAAGGAACTGATCCTGAGTATCAGATTGTGGACGAATTTGGATAAATGGGAGGAAAGATGGTCCAAGAGGGGATCCGTCAGAAGGAGTACACTTACGAGGTCCCCGGATGGAGAGCTAATGCGAATGGAAGCTTTCCCTTTGCGAGAAATCGCGAACGGAAGCTACGTGCATGTGCCCTGGAGTAGGGGGGATTTAGCGGCATTTACCAATTCCTTTCCAAAGCTAAGGGAGAATCCCGTCGAGTGGTACAAACAGGTAGAGAGGTTCGTGAAGATCTCTAAGGTGCTGTGGGTCGACTTGAACACCCTGTTTGACATTGTAGTACCCGGAGATTTGTGGACGGCATGTAAGCTTAATGTCGAATGGCCCATTTGTGAACCCGAGAGGGATCCCCGGACAAATGGACCATCAGAGAGGGTCATGGAAAAGTACGAGAGGGTAATTGCATGGTTAAAAGAGAAGGTGCTGTTGCAGGACATAGACTGGGTTAAGATAGATCGAACCACTCAGGAACCTAAAGAGACCGTTCACGAGTTCTATGACAGATTGCTGAAAGCATTCAAACAGTACAGTGGGTTGGACGTGATGGATCCCAAAGACATAGGACAGTTTGTGTCGAAGTTCGTCCTAGGATTGAGACCAGACATATGCTTCATGATACAACAGCATTTGATCTGTTGGCAAAACAAACCTTTAGATGAGATTCTGAGGTATGCGAGGTACTGTAGCGATGAAATAGATTCGAAAGCAAAGAAACTTAAGGAGAAGCTGATGTTGGTGCAGATGCAATCAGCTGGAAAGGGTGGACAGCGACAACAGGGAACAGGAACACTAGGAAAGAAACAGAATAATCAGAGCAGAGATGAGGAGGAAAGACCGAGACCGAGGATAGATATCGCGACACTGAAAAAGACAACGAGGTGCCATCAGTGTAACGAGGTGGGACATTGGAGACGCGAGTGTCCCTATAATGTCGAGACGGGGGAATTAGAACAGGAGGAGGATGAGGTTCAGAACAGCATGGTAAAGGGAACAGTAGTTCCAAAGGGGAAGTTTATCAAAGGGGGGACTCAGACTCCTCGAGCTCAGTTCCCTCAACCGCCTCGCATTGCAAATGGAGGGAAAACCTATAGACAACTGCCACTGTTCGTAGGAGGAGAAGAATGCTACTACGTTGATCCTCTTACGGGACAACGAGTGAATAGGGAAGAAGGCTGTACTCTAGGAGCAGCCCTGGAGGTAGATCAGAGAGGACCATACGTAGAAGCTGAAGTAGCTGGATGTCCTACGACCTTTTTGGTGGATACGGGGGCCACTCAATCCACTTTGAGATCAGCGGTAGTCCCAGGTCTGCCAATGTCGGGAGAGACGATTCAGGTGGTAGGAGTCGCAAATAGGAGAATGACGAATCCTCTGACAGAACCAGTGTCAGTGAAGATAGGGAAATATAGTGATGAACACCAGTTTGTGATTTGTGATTCTAGCCCTGTGTGTCTGCTAGGAAGAGATCTGTTGTGTAAACTAAATTGCACCATATATTGCACACCTGAAGGAGTAGAAGTGCAGACTAATGATGATGATGCCGACTTTAAGGTTGTAAACTCGCAGGGATGCGTGAAACTATATCCTACCTTAACGGTGGAGGAGCTTCCACAGGATTTGAAGGAGACTGTGTCAGCTGAGGTGTGGGATTTTACTGGAGAAGAAATAGGACTGATCAAAGGAGTAGAACCGGTAAAGATCATGGTAAAGCCCAATGCCGATTATCCAAGATCACCACAATATAAGTTGACACCGGAGACGATTGCAGGAATAAAGCCTGTGATCGAATCCATGATTAAACAGGGAATACTGAAGGAGATCGTGGGAAGTCCATGTAACTCCCCGATTATGGGTTTGCAGAAGCCTAGTGGAAAATACAGAATAGTGCAGGACCTTCGAAAGATTAATAATATCGTTGTTTCATGTTGTCCAGTGGTACCGAATCCATCAGTGATATTGTTTCAGATACCGTTCCAAGCAGAATGGTTCACAGTGATAGACTTGTGCCAGGCTTTCTTTTCGATTCCTTTAGATGAGGAGAGACAGTATCTGTTTGCTTTTAAGCTGGAAAATCGCGTTTTAACATGGTGTCGTATTCCCCAGGGGTATACAGAAAGCCCATCGATTTTTAACCAGCTGCTGAAGAAAAATCTTGAAAGTCTAGTACTGCCTATGAACTCGGTTCTGGTCCAGTACATAGACGACCTACTTGTGGCGTCAGAAACTGAGGAAGCTTGCAAAACAGACACCATCGCCTTATTAAATCACTTGGCCGAGAACGGACACAAGGTGTCTCCAAGTAAATTGCAGTATTGTCTGACCGAAGTGCAATACTTGGGCCACAGGATTGAAAAGGGAAAACGGAAGGTGTCTCCAGACAGAATAGAGGCGATCATGAAAATGAATGCGCCTAAAACACAAAGAGAAGTCAGGATGTTCCTAGGCATGGTTGGTTATTGTCGGCAGTGGATAGCCAATTTTTCACTGAAGGCAAAACCTTTACTAAAACTGACGCACAAGGGGGTGAGTGATCCGGTACCATGGGACAAAGATTGTTTGATGGCATTTTTGCAGCTGAGGGAGGACTTGTGTCGTGCCCTGGCTTTGGGAATGCCTGACTATGAGAAACCATTCTTGCTTTACTGCTGTGAAAGGGAAGGTTGCGCTTTAGCAGTTTTGGCCCAGATACACGGAAATGCGCGTAGGCCAGTTGCGTATTTTTCGGCTACATTAGATCCAGTAGCCGCAGCGTTGCCCGGATGTCTCAAATCCGTTGCTGCAACGGGTGTCAGTATTGAAAGGTGTGAAAATGTGGTTATGGGACACCAGTTAGTGGTGTACGTACCGCATTCTGTGGAATTGTTAATGACCAGGACCAAGACTCAGCATCTGACGAATAGCAGGCTCACACGCTACGAGCAAGTCATATTGGCTGCTGAGAATGTGACCCTGAAGAGATGCTCTGTTTTGAATCCTGCTACTTTGATGCCACTTCCAAATGATATTGATGATGAAATTTGTACAGATCATGACTGCCTTGATGTGACTGAACTATGCACCAAACCGAGACCAGATATCGTAGATGAGCCATTGACTGACCCCGATGAAATTTTCTTTGTTGATGGTTCATGCGTAAGAGACGATATCGGTCAGCTGAGAGCAGCATATGCAGTTTGTACAATTACCGGAGTAGTGGAAGCCGCCTGCCTGGAAGGAGTACATTCCGCTCAGGTAGCTGAAATCATTGCTTTGACCCGTGCCTGTTTGGCAGGCAACAAAATTCGAGTCACCATATACACCGATAGCCAGTATGGTTTCGGGGTAGTTCATGACTATGGGCAGTTGTGGTCTCAAAGAGGTTACATGACCTCCTCGGGTTCTCCCATTAGGAATGGAGAATTCGTGAGATTATTGTTAGAAGCCTTACAAGGACCAACAGCTATTGCGGTTGTCAAATGCGCCGCGCACACAAAGAATACAGATTTTGTGTCGCAAGGTAACAGATACGCAGACGAAGTTGCACGTTACTGTGCGGAACAGGGGTATTCTCACACCAATGTAGAAGTGGGGGGAATACAGGAAAGAACTGATTTGACTATGTTGTTAGACACTGTAGATACGTGGGATGAATTGAAGTGTGTTCAGGAAAATGCACCAGATGTTGAGAAGAAAGCATGGGAGACAGCAGGTTGTACCAAAAGTGAAATGAATTTTGGGATTTCTGCAGATGGGAGAGCAGTCTTACCAAACGAACTTGTTAGTCCAATGGCAAGGAGATTGCATGGACCAGCACAGTAGAGATGCCATGGTGAGAGTATTCAGACAAACGTGGTATAATCCGAAGTTTAGAGTAGCGGCAGAAGCAGTATGTCAGCGTTGTGCAATCTGTCAGCAACTAAACGTAGGGAAAAGAACACCAGTCACATTAAGTCACATAGGGAGGTCTGGGGGGCCTTTCAATAGAATGCAGCTGGATTTTATTGAAATGCCTAAGTGCAATCGACTCAGATACGTCTTAGTGATTGTCTGTATATTTTCCAGATGGGTTGAAGCTTATCCTACACGTAGGTGCGATACACTCACAGTAGCAAAATTGTTGCTTAGAGAGTTGATACCGAGGTTTGGGGTGCCAGCCTCTTTGGAATCAGACAGAGGAACTCATTTCAACAGCGAAATAGTGAAGATGCTATGTTCAGCCTTGAGCATAGACCAGAAGCTCCATTGTAGTTATCGACCAGAAGCTTCGGGGATTGTAGAACAAATCAACAGCACAATAAAGTCCAGACTCGCCAAAGTTTGTTCATCGACATCCCTGAGTTGGCCTGATGCACTTCCATTGGTCCTTATGAGCATACGTAGCACACCAGATAGAAGGACAGGTCTCTCTCCACACGAGGTGCTAATGGGGAGAGCTATGAGACTGCCATCGGTTCCGACTGCAGCATTGTTGAACATCACAGACGATTTGATCTTGGACTACTGCAAGGGACTATCTGATGCCATTCATTCTGTGTCCCTCCAGGTCCAGGCTGCAGAGGTTCCATCAGCACAAGACCTGTGCCATGACCTGTGTCCAGGGGACTGGGTCCTGGTGAAGAAGCATGTCAGGAAGAACTGTCTAGACGTGCGCTGGCGAGGACCATTCCAAGTCATACTAGTTACGAACACTGCAGTAAAGTGTGGAGGCTTGCCCAACTGGATACACGCCTCACACACCCGACGAGTTCCAGCACCTCTGGAAGAAACAGCTCCTCTCTCGGATGAAAATCCAGCAGAAAGCGGAGAAGCCACAGAGAGGGAAAGTCAAGCTGTAGAGGTGATTGAAGAGGCTGAACCTGTGTCGGAACAGGCTGATGACGGTCAAAACACCAGTGAGACCGAAGCTGTCTCAGAAGAGGAAAGTAGTTGGGAATTCGAGTCAGACACCGAACAAGCTATAAGTGATCAAGAAACAAGTCCAAGAACAAGGAGCAGGAGGACAAGGAATGGAGAAGCTAGTTGGCCGGAAAGAAGGAGAAGGTCAACCTTGAGAGCAAATCCAGAGAGCACCCTTGTCCCGATTTCTGAAGATTCGGATCTAGAAGAAGAAGCTACGGATTCAGGCTCTGAGAGTCCGAGAAGATCAAGGAGAGTACGTGTGCCCTGCAGAAGATACGCCACCCCAGAGTGGACTTATCTAGCAGATGTCTTGGGGACAGAGATCTGGGAGAGTGAGAGAAGTGCAGGTGATCAATCTCGATCCGATTGTGGCAGTGGAGATATGGATGTTGACGCCTGGAATCGAGACTGAGGGGTTACTGACTTTCACACTTCCCATTCCCCTTTACCTAAGTCGGATCAAAGACCTGGTGCTGAATCGATTAGAGTTTCCAACTTTTGGTCATCAAATACCAGCACAAGAAGAAAAAGTCATTCATTTAGAACTATTGGAATATGTTATTAGAGCTGCAGGTACGAGAATCATTGTGGATGCATAAAGACTTTTGTGTTTAAGCTATAAAGAAGAAGATAACCTAGCACCGAGTGGAAAGAAGAATAAAATTAGGGATTGCATTTAGAGGACGGAGAAGGGTTAGGGTTGTCTGTTGCTAAAGATAAAAGGACATTGTTGTGAAAAAGAGACTTTTTGTTGGTTAAAAGAGCTTCACAGACTGAAGAAATCAAATAAAGAAAATAAAGACTTGAAAAAGAAAACTTTTCCACGAGAAAGAAAGAGTTACATTGTTTGATAACATGGAGAATGGCAACCCAAACCGAAAAGCCAAATGCATAATAGGTACACTAATAGCAGTAGTAATTTTTCTTATTATTACAGTAGTTACCATATCATACATAGTAGGATATACAAGCGTAAAGGAGACAAACGATGTAAAGCCTGTAACGACCTTGAAACCTGCTCTTGTTGGGAAGAAGGAGGAGAGCAATGTAATCCGTGAAAAGGCGTTACTGGCAGATGAAGCTTGTAGATTACACGTAGACGAATCGCAGGGAAATTTTAAATCAAATGCATATGCCAAACTATTGTACGAGTATATCGATGCCATGGAGGCCAAAGATTGTTATGTTTGTATGCAATTGCCGGCTTCTGTAGATGAAGGTATCAGATATCATCACCTCCCACTGACATATGGGATAACATGTAGTTTATTGCTCAGTATATTTTATGGTAGAGAAGGGTTTGAGTACTACTTTTCAAATTATGATTCGGTACTGCCTGAAGTCCCGAATTATAAACAAATGAATAAGTGGGACTACTACAAAAAGGAAGATAGATTGGCAAAATTCTTTCTTCCTTGGGATACACTAGATACTTCATATGCACGCAGAAATAATCTGACTTGCAAGGTGTCAGAGATTGAGAAGAAATTCATTGGACAAGTAGATGACAGGTACAGGAGGCAGAAGATTCTAAAATTGTCAGGACAGTGGAAAACAGATTGGACCGAAGAAGAAAAAGCACACAAAAAGAAGGGTAGCAATGGTCCAATAGCTTTGGATAGAACGCAGAAAGGAAAGTTATGTTTAACTTGAAGCAAGACATATTATGAGAGTGTATTTGTAGGTGAAGTTAATTGCGAACATGCTTTCAGGTTAGAGTATTATACGAAAGATTTTATGAAAGAGATGCAAGCGATTCCTAATGTATATTTTGTATGTGGAAGAAATGCCTATGTAAAATTACCTGACAATTGGTATGGTTCATGTTATTTGGCAATTGTCTTCCCCAAAATATATCATGCAAAGGATTTAGAAATCATAGAAGGAAAGGCTTCGACAAGAGCGAAAAGAGAAGTAGGAGATGCTGAGGTAGTTGGAGACATATTTGGAGCGATGTTTCCACTTTTAGGTTTGGTACTTAACGATGTTAAGATCAGGAGACTAGCTACAGTTGTGGATAGATTATCTGCTAGTACTGCAAGGTCATTGATGCTAGTAGAAGGAGAGATGCAGTCGATTAGAGCAATGGTTCTTCAGAACCGTCTTGCTTTAGATGTTCTGCTAGCAAAAGAGGGCGGAGTCTGCAAGGCTCTGAAGGTCCAGGAATGTTGTACTTACATTCCAGATAATTCAAAACCACTTGAGAAAGTCATACAGAACATTACAGAGATACATCAAGAAATCGAAGATTTAACAAAGGTAAATGTTTGGGAAAAAGTAGGTCATGGAATGGGTAAGGTTGGAGATTGGTTTGCCAATCTAGGTAAAAGTGTTGTGTGGTATATATTGAAACCTGTTTTAATAATATTGATTTGCATAATCATATTGTTGGGGTTAGTGAAACTGTACAAATGGTATAGGACGAACCGGTTACAAAGGTCCATGAGAGAGCAAGAAAGGAGATTAGCTGCTTTACAAGATCAACAGTATAAAAGTTTAAGAGCTCTCGAGACGATAAAAAGAGGGAGTCTTGTAACTAGTTCTGTGTAAAGAGTCATTCAAATTGAGGTGTTAGTGATGACCCCTAGAGGTCATCAAAGGGGGGAACTGAGAGAGCTCAATTTGAATGAAAAGTATATCTGTACCATATTTACAAGCATATCGCATAAACGTAGAACTTGTAACGTGAAGTAGCACTTGTAGTGTAAAGTTAGCCGATGTAACCAATGTAATAGGAAATGTACTTGTATTTACACTAGAATGCTTTAGACTTAGAAAGGCCCGTATACATATAGGATGGGCTAATATAAATGTGTAGAAATGCTTAAGAACAGTAGAACGTGCTGAATAGAACGTATGAAATTATAAAGCGGAGAAAGAAGATGAAATGCAGAGTAAAGAAATGTGCAGACTATATAGCACTATATAAGAATAAGAGTATAATGTTGTATTTTATGTAACATGGATTCAAGTATAATCAATGATTTGCTAATTCGATTATATATATATGTGTGTTAAAAGTCATACTGTGTAGAAGAGTTTGTAGGAATGTTAGCATAGTGTGGTCATGTGTGATTTTAACCTAACTGACCAAGGGTTCGCAGGAGTGTAGTCCGCTGTATGTAATTTAGTGGGCTCACAGGAATGGGGATAGCTTTGATCTGAATGTGCGAGCCAAGAGTCAAAGGTCTTGTTAAATTTAGAGTGACAATGCTGGACGAAGTTTATGGCCTAAATGAGATAAGAGACGCTTGGAATTTGGGGTCTTGTTTTAAGTGACTGTTCACAGGACCAAAGGAGGTTATAATCACAACGGTAATGAATAGAGTTCTGTTGAGGTGATAGACTTTGCTCTGAAAGTGTCAACTGGAATGTCAATGAAGTCGCCAACAAGAAGACGAAGATGGCGCCTAAGAAGCAAGGTCAACTTAACGGACGACGTGAAGAGACGAAGCTATGGAAAGAACTAGAATGAGATCATGTGAATGTGTATGTGGTGGGCGTCAAAGGGGCGTTCCACCTATACGGTGATTGTGTATTTAGGGACAGCACCCAGGGGAGAAGTTAGCACAGATGGCCTGAGGAATCAGAGAGAGAGAGCAGAGCGCAAGAGAGCAGTAGGCCGAGGACCCTTAGAGAGCGGATGGGTAGGCAGAAAGGGTACTGCTTCTCGACATAAGTTACCATTAGAGGCTAAGAGAGTTTGAACTTCTTTGGAAGTCAAACTGCTGACACTTTTTTAGGTAAAAGGACTTGCTAGTAGGGATGTCATCTAGCATAGAGTAGGGACAGATTTAACTTGTTTATTTTCTTTTTTTGTAGATGACGCAACGGATCCACTTAGTGTCTATGCTTTTCAATTTGCTGATTTTGGAATTGATTTTGATTGTATTCTTTTGTAGACTGAGATTCTTTAGGGAATTTATGTTCCTTTTAGTTCCTGTATACTTGTTGAATCTTATCCTGAGAAGATTGTATTTGCAATTATCTATGATTCTATATTAAACTTTTTAAACTTTATCAGTCGTAAGTGGTTCTTCAGAGTTGTGTCAGTCTATGGGGTTGATTTAACCTATGTGGGTTTGCCTTTTACTCAATGACAGATAATAATCGATCCAAAATTGGAAGAATGAGATAGGTATCTAGGTGATCAGAAAAGGTATCAAAATCTCATTCCCCGCATGCTCATGCTGTGGGATGCCGAGGACGAGTCTGGCCGCGGTGTTCTGGATGGTCTGGAGTTTGTGTGGCAGGGATTTGTTGATTCCAGCATAGAGGGTTTTTCCGTAGTCCAGTCTGCTTGTTATGAGTGCATGGGTGACGGTATTTCTGGCTTAGGGGGGTTCCACTTGAAGGTCTTGCTGAGGATGCAGAGGGTGTTGAAGCAGGTGGAGGTGACGGCATTGATCTGTTGGGTCATGGTGAGGGAGGAGTTGAGTATGATGTTGAGGTTTCAGGTGTGGTCCTTGGGGGTGGAGAGGTGACGTGGGTGGAAGGCCACCAGGAGTTGTCCCATGCGGAGGGGGAGGGTCAGAGGACTAGGACTTCTGTCTTCTCCCAGATGAGTTTCAGACAGCTGCTGCTCATACAAGCTGCAGCGTCTTTTATTCCTTCTTGGAAGCTGAGTCTGGTGGTTTCGGGGTCCTTCCTGAGGGAGAGGATGAGCTGGGTGTCGTCGGCATAGGGGACAATGCTGAGTCCATGGTGTCTGATGATGGCGGGGAGGTGGGCCATGTAGATGTTGAAGAGCGTGGAACTGAGTGATGATGCTTGTGGTACTCCGCAGTTGATCTCTGTGGGTTCAGAGAGGAAAGGCAGGAGTCTGATACTTCACAGAGGGCAAGGAGTGGGTTTGGGAGCGGTGGCAGTGTTGAAAGAGAAGTGTATGCAGTGGTGGTCCATCCAGAAGGGCTGTGTGGTGTGGCTGAAACAGATGCTGTTCCCACCTGCGAAGATGGGGTTGATGGAGTGTCCTGCCTTGTGGGAAGGGGTGGTGACAAGCTGTTTCAGTCCAATGCTGGCGAGGTTGTACAGGAGGGTGGTGGAGTTGGGGTCGCTGAGGTTATGGAGGTGGAAGGTCAGGTCTCCGATGAGTATGTAGTCCATTGAGGCAATGGCGAGGGGTGTGACAAGGACGGCAATAGTAGTGGTGAACAAAGCGCGGTCCGGGGGGGACTTTAGGCGAGGGGCCCGTGAAGTGTGGTTCTAGGGCGGGTCTGAATCTAGAAGTGAAGGTGTTCGTTGGTGGTGGAGGAGTGGCTTGTGGTGGAGGTGGAGAGTCCGAGGGAGCTCTTGTGTGTGATGATGAGTCCTCCTTCTGGGTGGTTGGGGCGGTCCTTCATCTTGATCTTGAAGCCATCGGGAATGGCAGAGGCGATGTCGGGGGTGGAGCAGGCTTTGGTCCAGGTTTCCGTGAAGAAGGCAGCGTCTGGCGAGAGGGTGTCGAGGAGGTCCCAGATCTCTATGGCATGTCTGTGCAGGGAGCGCACGTTGAGGAGGATGCACTTCAGGACTTCTGTGGTGTTGGCGTCTGGCATGGGGTGTCAGCTGTGATGGTGCAGAGGGTGGTGGCGGTTCAGCGGCAGGAGAAATGGCCGTCGGTGGCGTTCAGTGTGGACAGCTGGGAGTTGTTGTTCCTTCCGGGGTTGAGTGTGAGGAGGGCAGCTGAGTTGTAGCAGTGGGTGGCCAAAGAACCAGGGTACCTGGCGCTGGTCGGGTCGCGCGCAGATGGGCTTGCCTTTGGTGCACCAGTGGAGCAGCCGCATACCGGTCGCCATTAAATAGGGAAGGTGGAGGGAAGCGCAGCTAGGAAGCAGGAGCGGAAAGCAGCAGGGGGAAGGGCTGTGGGAAAGTAAAATGGGCAAAAAATAACAGGACAAACAGAGTGAGACCAGGCAAACAGATAACCGATAAAAATATAGAGGCAAAAGACAGAAAAACAGGCACAATAACAAAGACAGAAAACAAACACAGAAAAACAACAGAAAAATAGGCACAATACAGCACAAACACCAGGGGAACCAGCAGAAGAGCAAGGCTATTCCACTGGACCACCAGGGATGAGGAGTATGCAGGAGCCTGCGGATCAAGGAGGGCCTCAAACACCTACCTGTACAGAGCACTGCACTGGGCAGCGGCACTTAACAGCAGAGCTGCAGGGGGAGAGAGCAGGTCTCTGACCACGAGGTCAGAGGTTCGGGCACCACACTGGGAATAGAGACGCAGCCATAGCAGTGCCTATAAGACTAAGAATAGGGAATTACTTCCGGGAATAGAAACACAGCTGCAGCATTGGCTAGAAGACTTAGAATGGAGGAATTACTGTCAGAAGCATATGGAATTTGCTGCCCTTAGCCGTTTTACCTGGCTTGTACTTTAACACCATCGGTGCGGCGCATTTTCCCGCTGTGCGCTAAAGATTCGCGAATCCCGCGGTTCATGACGAGCTCAGCTCGCCATGAGCGTACGAGAGGTGTACTTCATGACGAGCTGAGCTCATCATCAGCGTCGAAGGGGTTAATACTGTGAACGTTATTTATGTATTTTAAAGCACATGATAAAAAAACTTTCATGTTGTCATACTAGAAAAGGAAAATAAATAGCACTGATTATTTTTCCTTTTACAGAGGACAGCATCCATTCCTGTGCTTTTACTGTGTGCTTTTCCTCCTCCATTTACAACAACGAACAATACTACAATTCCCAGAGTGCATTGAAAGAATTAGGACTTGATGGGCTACTCACACCTGACATGGCACTGCCTTAGAACTTCTGGATTTGGTGAGCTATTTACACCCGAACTGAAACAGCTTGAGTTCTCTGGAATGTGAGAGCTACCCACACCTCTCATGGGACAGCTTGAGATCTCTGGCCTGGGTGAGCTACACCCTTCTGACATCGACAGACTGACATGTTTGGCCTGGATAAGCTACACCCATACATGGACAGACAGAGATCTCTGGCTTAGGTGGGCTACTCACGCCTGACACTGGACCATAGAAACGAGCTTTCAACTCCCCTGTGGATGCTCAACCTAAAGGAAAGGCCTTGGAGGTATGTGGCATGATCAGAAATAAAGGAATGTGAGGTAGCGGGGGCACTGAAAGAGAGATGGGCTGACGAGACAGTTAGAGGGTAACCAGTATTGCTGGAGGGATTACCAGGGATAAAATGGCTTGAGAAGGATACTGTAGGACGAAAGGGAAAGGTTAAGATTGGTAGGTGACCAGTGGCAGTTGGACAACGTTGAAAGTGGTGGGCTTAATAACTGTCAAATTGCAACCAGTGAGGACACCAAGCATGTGAGCCCCACTGTCGCGTAAAAACAGTTAAAATTATGCTATCAAATGATGCATTTTCCAGTACAGCTTTAACATAAATTTGCTGAGCCATAGTCTCTGAAAAGGCAAGCAGTATATCTTGCATTGCTTGACCCTAAATGAGCTTTGAAGGAATGTCTGCCCTAAATCAATTCTGATAAAATGGCAGCAATTTATTTTTTATTTTTGAGCAAATGTTTCTTTTAAGGATGACTAAAAGCTAAAGTCGATACAGGCGGTAATTGAAAAATGCAATTTTGTGTGGCTCATTATATACCATCATAGACACACATGTATATTTCACTTCCTGTCACTTTTTCTCCAGCCTTGTCTAAGCGCGTATTCAGCCCTGTGTTATGACTGGGAATTGCCAATAGAAAAATAAAAAAGCACATATATTTCACATTCTCAGGCACTTGAGTGAGTAAAAACTAATTTTACAGGTTCATTTAGCGGTGATGCCGCTCACCTTGCAGAGAATTTGTAGATTAGGAAACAGATTACACTAATTTCACTTGCTCGGTTTTTAGGCAGTGGTACCAATCATCAATTATATATATATATATTGAGAATGCAATCAGTTTGATTGCTTATGAAAAAACACATTTTGTTGTCAAATAAATGTTTTAATTAAAAAAAAATGTGATTCAACAAAGACAAATTTATAATACTACCTTTACACTGTAAGGGCCTCGTTTATGAGGCCCCATGCGCCGCCAGAACATCACTTTTTGTGATGTTCTGTGGTGCAGGAGCCTGCTCCATATCTACAAAGCAGCACTAAGACACTTTTTTGGCTTAATGCTGCCTTGTAAATATCATTCCCTCTAACACAGTTTCCTGCATTAAAGAGGTGTGCAATGAGTGTTGCTGGGAGCATTCCTAGTAACATCTATGGCTTTTTGAGACTGCCCCAGACTGCACTCATGCAACCACACACAGCATTCACATTTTTCACTTACCTTCCCTGGTTGGCTGCACACGCCTACCTCAGCTCTCTTGTGCCTGGATTTCAGTCCCTACATTCTTGGAAGAAAAAACAGACCAGGTTGACGCTTCTTGTGCACTCCCAACACCTGCCCGCACTCCTCCTGGGTTTCTCAGATGGAGACGGGCCCCTGCAAGGAGTTTTGTGTCTAAGAGAAGCAACACATTCACATGCAGGCGTATCAATTATTTCTTCTCTGGAGAGATGTTTCCTCGGGGGGATATGGAACCATCAGCTTAAAAGCCCACTGTAAAGCAACCTCGCCATGACCCCTGTAATCGGCACCCTGCATGGGACCAAGTGAGATCCCTTGGTTTGGTGATGCACTCAGGTCTAAGGGGCAGTGCATAGGTGCAAGCAGTACGTCGGGCAAAAAGAAAGAATGGCAGTAACAGGAACTAATGGTAAAAATAAAACAATATTTTAAAAGCAAATGATTGTGAAAGGCGAAGAAAGGAGAGGGCGAGAGGGAAATTGAAGAAAGAGGGAGTGAGCAAATATATTGTTAAAGTAAGAGTGGACGTGAAAGAGTGACTGGGAGATGAGATAAGTGACTAGGAGAAACTGTGCCAGAGAGCAAGGTTTAAGAGAGAGACAAAGAGAGAGAAGGGGCTCTTCAGGGGGCCTTCCTCTCCGGACAGTCCCTACTTATTCTTTCTGCTTATGGTGTGTATTCTCATTTACAAAGTTCCCGGGGTCTTTGTGCTCTGAAAAGAGAGTAAAATAAAATACCAATTGCCTGAGCGTGATACTCACTTCCAGAGCTCCCTGCGGTGCCTAAAGTACTGCTGATTTGGCTGCGGAGATGGGCAGCAGGGAAGATCTCTGTCAGAGGCAAAATAAAACAAGGAGGGAGCACAGAAGTGCATGCTTGCTTTTGCCCCAGGGGGACTACTGAGTGCGCGCTTGATCGGGAGCATCTGAATGATCTATCTCCAGGGCCGGACTGGGAACCAAAACCGGCCCTGGCAAAGTGCTCGGGGTGCGGCTGAGCTCGTTGCCAGGGCCGGTTTTTGGCCGATTTTGTTACAAGGCCGATTTTGCAGCTATGCGGCGCACCAGGGGATTGCCCGGTGCCCGCAACGGCCAGTCCGGGCCTGTCTATCTCACAGACAAAAGAAATATGCAAAAGTTCCTAGAAACCCAAAAACAAATCGCAGGTAGCCCGGCTTCCATGAACGGTGTGAGAAATGCTGAATACCTGCAAACGAACTGTGTATAGGAAATAAAGTATGCAGGGGCAGAAACACTACAACAGACCCCGAGCCGAAACAGGAAACCAAAAAAGAGTTTCATTCACAAATGATAAACAGTGATAGCATAAGTAAACTGTACTTGGCGCGTGCCCCTCAACTAACAATGTCTGCATGAACCAGTAAGGAGGCTGCAAACAAGAGGGACACTGGATTCACCCTATAATAAGCAGCAGACACAGTTAAAGTCCTTTAACTGTTTACACTTGGGGCTGATTGCGATGACAGTAAGACTGCCACCGACAGCACGTCGGTGGCAGTCCCACCATCATCATGATACTGTTTGCGGCCCGTGGATGTCTGGCGGTCGGAGAGACAGACCGACACACATCCGGCCGGCTCAAGGAGCCCTTTGGTGCATCGGAGGGAGTTGTGTCCCTACAACAGTAGCAGGGCCTGCTCAGGCACTGCCTTAGGGATTACAATACACCTTTCCACTGGCTGTTTTATGGCGGTTAACCCTCCTTGAAAAGACTGGCGGAAAGGGACATTGGGGGCCTGTAGTGGGGCCCCCTTTCCCGGGACCTCCAAATATACCCCCTACATATCCCTGCAGCATGTGGCAGTCACCATATGGTGCCTGCCACAAGATGCAGGGATATGTCAGATGTGTATTTTTTGTATTGCGGCATGTGCTGCAGGCCGCATTACACGCTGCAATACAAAAAATACACTTTGCGGCCACCTTGAAGGCGGTCGCATTGTAATTACCATGGCGGGACCATCGAGAGCAAGTCGAGTGGCCCCATTCACGATATGATGGCGGTTGGACCATTATAATGAGGCCCTAGGTTTTGCAGACAGCGCATGTGCCCTGCCTAAGCTCGGCCTAAAAAGGCTCTGCCATCATACTGAACATGCCTGAAACTAGGAAGGGTCAAGGGGTTGGCTGAGACATACCGAAGGAAATCAGTAGGCTTGATGCCTTGAAAGACAGGTTTAGTGGAACTAGATCTACTATGTAGGAATCGAAACAACATAAGGAAAAACTTTTGAAGATGATTCACTACAATACTGATAAATGTTTCAACAAGTTGCTGTGAGACACGTTGTCAAATGAGGTAGAGAGATCCGTGAGAAATATTCTGTTCTGGCAACCTTTGCCCATGAATTTCGCCCAGTGAAGAAGTCTTCCAAGGAAGAAATAAATCAGTCCCACTACTAGGAAAGAAAAGCTTCATAACCATTGTGAATACTTCCTTGGAAGTAATAGAGGCGGAAGAGATATGTTGTTGGTCATCAAGGGAGAACACTGGCTTATCAATAAGGAATCGGCAGGTAAATTTTAATAAATGCAGCAAGTTTGCTCAGGTTTTTTTCAACAGGATTTGCTTCCAGTGACTAATCGTAATGCTAATGGAGGTACCTGCCTCATCACCGCTGCCATTCCCTGATGTCTTCTGACTGCCGCACTGTTGGGATCCAAGATCCTGGCGGAGGCGGTGGTGTGGCATTGGGCTGATGTCAGTCCAACTGCCAACATCCAAATATGGCGGTCGGACCGAAGAGCTGTCGGGCCGTCACTGATGGGATGTCGGCAGTTTGACAGACAGCACAGACTTGGGCCCTTAGTCACAGGACTGATCGTTCTACGAACCGGTATCCTGTCTGCCTTTCCTGGCTAAATTGATACAAAAATGCACCCACAATCAACTATATATATATACATACATATACTCGCTCCGACCGCCTGACTTGAACTCAGGTAATTGACTGCTGCTGCCGGTGACCGTGGCCGGGGGTGTGATCGCGGAGACGGGCTGCGCGAGTGGCTTGTTACCGCGCTGAACGCTTCCCAGCGGTGGACCCGGATTGTGCGCAGGACACCGGAGGTTTGCAAAGTGATTAAACGGGCAGAGGTACCGCGCTGCCACTCGTAGGAAGCGGCGCGGCAGGGTTTCAGACTGTGTCACTATACCAGAAGCATTGGTACCTTCAAGGAGGAACGGGAAACGTCGTGAAACCATGACGAGGGGCTCGCAAAAAGCGGCGGCGGCAGCTGCGGCAAATACTACCCAGAAAAACATCACGGGAAGTGAAGCGAACACCAATGCTGAATCAACAAGCATGAACGCGAGCACCAGCGCTAGTACAGTAACAGGCAGAATGGAAGAAGCACGATCCCTATTTTGTGAGGATGAACCGGCAAACACAGGACCAGCGAACAGCAATGAAACAGTGACAACTACACCAGATAAATCGGTAAAACAGCTCCTGTTTCAATATGAGAAGCTGCTGAAAAAAGAAATTAACAGGTGGTGGGAGGTGACGTCGCTGAACAACTATATAGAAGTGGGGAGGCTGCTTAAAAACATGTTTCAGATTTAGGAATTTGAAGAGAAGGATGGTGTTCTGCTGTTCCTTTCAGGTCACCATCCTGCTGTTCATAGCCAATCATAGGGGTTCGCAAATAGCAACCTCCCTCATTAAAATGAATTCTGCAGGTCATTCTGCGACTCCTCTGAAATTGAACGTTATGTAACATGGCCTCTTTATACATAGACAGTATTGCAAAATTACAGATAGATCACACAATGTGCACTCACTATTGGAGACCTGCCTATTAATAGTACATCAGACCCTCTGTTTCTTGCCAAAGCCAGGCACTTTCATCAATCCATTCTGTATCAATGTTAATGTTATTTGGTAAATTTCTTACCACTTTAGTGCTTGAGTAGAGCATTCCGCAGAGAAGGATAATCAGTTAATTCTCTGCAGTAGCTAAATTGTTTTTCATTTGCTTGGTATCTAATTTTTGATCCATTTCAACTACAAAATCTACAGATGATGTTGTGACAACTGCAGGAAATCCATCATTATTCTGTTAACTTAGTGGTCACGGAATTTAATTTCATCTCACTCGATGAAGACTGGTCTCTTGGGCACGGTACTGTTTGTGGATCTATTTCAGAAGTATGCTTGGACAAATTTAAATTACGTTAGCAGGATTTACATAATTTTGGGAATTCCATGGTATGCTTGTTAAGTTAAATCCCAAAAATGATGTCATACAACATGTCACATAATTACACCGTTCTCATGAAAATGATAGCGGTGGAACTAGAACACGAGTGGCTGTTGTTCACAGCAATTGTGTTTTTTGCATTTTGTAGCATAAAATGTATCCTTGCATCAAAAATGGACATAAGGACGCATTTCATGTTAAAATATATCGCTATATGAGGAATTCACAATTTACATAAATAGGTGAAATTTCACAAAAAGTTCTGAAAATTTTTCAGAATTATGCAAAAACTAATTGCGCATTTTGCACACCCCTAGTAAAAAGCTGATTATGATATATTTTCCTACAACTATGTTGTCGATGTCTGTCTCTCATCCTGACTTGTCACAGAAGTAATTTAATCAAACAATATTTGAGACTGAATAGAAAAGTCAGTGAGAAGGTGCCTGAGTAGGTGGACACCTTACTGGGCGCAGAACATGTCTAATATTGACAACTCTGTAAATCAATAAAACTGTATTATTTTTCTCAATCTTTTATCATCAAAAGCACCTTTCCTAGTTAAGGGGTGACATAATCTTGCTATATCCTTGAAGCACAGAAATATGGACTGCAGCATTTTATGTCAGATAGAACCCAAACCATTATGCTTGGTCCCCATCAGTCAGGAAAAATGCGTCTGGACAAGGGTGTACCTCAGGGTTCCTGTCTAAGCCCGACCCTTTTTAATATATATATGGCTCCTTTAGCAAAAATAGTGGAACAGCTAGGCTTTGAAATAATTTCATATGCTGATGACACTCAGCTTATGTTCACCATCCAGAAGCCAAGAGAGTTCGTTTTCCAGGGGTATTCTGGCTATCTTCAACTGGATGACTGACAACTGCCTCCAGTTGAATCCTGGAAAAACTGAGGTGATGTTAATGGGGAAAGCCTCGGATGTCTGGAAAGAAGAATGGTGGCCCTCACAATTGGGTGTAGCCCCTGTTCCTAAACAGGGTGTTAAAAATCTAGGCCTAAAAGTGGACCCATCATTATCAATGAAGGATCATATAGCCACCGCGACGAGCTCTTGCTACCTCAGTTTATGACTACTTCGTAAAATTCTCCCCTATATGCCTACTAATCACTGTAGAACTTTGGTCCAAGTCATGGTGATAAGTTGCCTAGACTATGGAAATCCGCTGCTAGCTGAAGTGGGTGTGACCTTACTAAATAAACTGCAAGTGATTCAGAACACAGCGGCCAGAATGATTTTAAACCAGCCAGCGGGTTCCCCTTTCAGACCCCCTACTGAGAGAACTGCACTGACTGCCAGTGATGAAAAGATCATTTTTTTAAATTTGCTGCCTTACTTTTAATGCTCTAAAAGGTAGAGGACCTTACTATCGACAAAAGAAATTGGTAAAACATGTATCTTGTAGAAGTCTGAGATCTGGTACATTAGGACTCCTACTGGTACCTCATATACGCTTGAGCCTCAAAGGTGTGGTGGTGAGCCTCAGCAAGGCCTACCAGTGCAAGGGATTCACCCTTCTCTACACAGAGTCCTCAGACCAATAGGAAGAAGTTGGCACAGAAACTGGAATAGAAAAGACAGAGTTTATTAAACCTCATGAGGTGAAACTACATTCACACAGCACCCTTCGGTAATGCATGAAGTAGCACACTGAATGGAAGGAGCATGGTCCTTTTATACCCACACAGGGGCTCAAATGAAGGCGGTACAAGTACAGAATGCTGGTTGTAAGTACATATAAGGTCATACAGAAAGTGTACAAGCAACAAGTGGGAGGAGCTAACAGCTAATTCTGGTGGACACATCCTGACAGTTACAAGTTGAGGACAGCTGCAAGCTCAACTGAGCATGTGCGAAGCAGAAGAGGCTAAATATATCTCGTCTCTAGGCAGATTTCAAGAGCAGTTAACAGGGAGGTAGGACAGAGCACATGGCGAGCACATGGCAAGCAAAATCGCTGCCAGAAATACAAAATGGATTCCGCAAAATGGACAAGATAGTCTCTAAATACAAGATGTCTTCTGCTAATGCTTAACCTAATCGCTGCTAAATTACAACAGACGACCCTTTCAGCATTAGCTGAAGACATTCAATTATCTAGGGTAATCTAGATATGCATCCTGGACATTGATGCTCATCATCTCAGCTACTTCTTTATTTAACATTTGCTGTGCTTTTGTATCTGCAATATTTCTTTTGGCAGGTGTACAAGCAGTGATACACATAGAGCAAAGCATAGGACCACATTGTACACAAGTACAGCATGTAAATAGTATCACCAGTAGTAAACATTGCACAGTCAGTAGCTTCCAGCCCCAAGTAATAAAGAGTGTCCATATCCAGTTCGAAAATGTCCATGTACCAGTCTCTGTGTGAATTTCTGCAGCAATCCTATGCAGTTTTGAGATTGCATCATATACTGAAGGTGAGTGATCCGGTATAAGCACACAACAACTACTACCGATGATGCAACATGCACCACCTCGATCAGCCAAAATCACGTCTAACGCCATCCTATTTTGGAGAGCTACAATCCTCGCAATTTGTAGTTCCTCTGTAATGTTCCCAAGTGCCATAGCTGTTTGATTGGTAACAGCTTCCACAACACGAGTTAATCACCTTATCTTTCTGCTATTCAATGCAGCACCCACAAAGAAGAACAAACCCAAATTGAAATCGACATATTGTTGCAAAGTGGTATCTGTCTGGCCAACTTCATCTACACTTATTGTTCGTTTATATCTATTCTTGGAAATGTCATTATACAACTTTAAATTCAGGTGATATGATGGAGCGGCCAAGAACACAGGTGGTAACAAAAATGATATGTAACATACCCCAGACCACCCAACAGGTAATTGATAGTGTCCTTTATTACCACACACAAAATACGAATTATGTGAAGACGTAAATCTACTGTTATTAGCACCTTCAATAGTCAATGTTAAAATACATTCACTCCGTCCTACTGGAATTCTCCCAACACTACTTATACACAATTCTGCTTTAGCTCTGGTCACAGAAATTACAAAAGGTCCATTGTCTTTGATAGTCCTCATATTCGTGAAGACATATGGTGTCGAAATATTGTCCAGTTGGTATTCTTCCCATTCCCATTTAGTCCCTTTAGCTTGAGGATAACCATCTTCATCTTGATAGCATACTTTATTCAGACGAAAGATAATTCCTCCTACTGAAGGCTTTCCGAAAGCAAACAAAAGAGCATACCAAGCTTGACAAGAACCATTATGGGAAAAAGGTAGAGGAATAAAAATTGTTCCTCCTTTCTTTTGGTGTGAAGGTATCATACCACACACCCAACAGTTGGTAGCATTTGTAGCATTGTGTGTATGATGCAACATCTGGATGAATGTGTTATTTAAGTAAGATTGTCGATGCTTCTGCTCATGGTAGGGAAGCGTAAAATACCGATGTTCCACTGAAGCTGCAGTAGTGGCAATGAAAAGCTGTCGAGCAGGAGCCACTTTCTCAACAAACCAGGTGATTATCGCCATAACCACCAGAGCAACAACAAACCCTATAGCACAAATGATTCTTTTATTATTTTCAGCAACAGTGATAATTGATCTTTCTAAAAACTCGTTGAAAACAATCGTTGGAGCTCTTATCCCTGGGCAGCCGCTGATTTCTTCACCACGGGCCAAGACGGGTGTCCCTACACTAACGCAGGGCTGATCCCCCCTTGCCACATCGGCTCTCCGTTTCACTAACCCAGGGTGGTAGCTCAACCAGTCTTTTTCGGAAAAGCAGATTCTTTCCTCAGTCTCAAGTGGTATCGCGATGCTCCAGGAATCGTGTGGTCCGGGAAGACTTCCGCAGATTCGTCAGGTGAGATAGCTTGACCTTTCTCCGTCTCCAGAATCTCTCGATAGTCGGTCAGCACAGCAGGTTCCACCAACGCAGGCGACGCGCATTTGCAATGTGTGCTATGGACCCAGTTCTTCTTGTTCGTCATTCGAACTGCTGTCCTTGTCACAAGGAGCACTTGCTCCGGACCTCGCCACCTCGGTTCCAGGCTGTTCGATCTGTCGAAGACCTTGACCATCACATAGTCGCCAGGACGACGTTCGTGGGCCACACCTGTAGATCTGTCAGGAAGCGCTTCTCGAACCTGTTGATGAATAGAGATCAAACTGTTGGTTAATGGTGCCAAATAATCATTCATCAAAACACAAGGAACATCATGTATGGGGCGTGGCTTAGGAATTCCATAAATATTCATTGGTCTCCCAAAGACCACTTTGTGAGGGGTGAGACCAGATCGCGAATGTGGCACAGATCTTATGGACAACAATGCCAAGGGTAATGCATCTGGCCACTTTAAAGATGTGGAAGCCAGTATTTTCGCCAACTTCAATTTCAAAGCAGCGTTGTACCTCTCCACTAATCCTGCTGATTGTGGGTGGAAGACTGTATGGAACTTCTGTTTGATCCCTAATCCTTTCGGGACATGCTCAGCAACTTGCCAATAAAATTAGGCCCGTTGTCACTCCACAAAAGCTTACAAACACCATATCTAGGGAAAAACTCCTTTGGAAGCACCTTTGCTGTGGTGAGAGCAGTATTATCCTTTGTAGGGTATGCCTCTATCCATTCGCTGAAGGCACATACCACCACTAGGACATATTTCAGATTATTGCCGCGTTCAAGTTGGATGTAATCCATCTGCAAAACTTCAAAAGGTGCGGTTGGTGTAGCAAACACTCCTGTAGGAGTCTGTGTTCCTTTTCCAGGATTATACTGCCAACAGATCAAACAGAACAGTCCCACTCTTTTAGCTGTGCTGGCAATTTCAGGATGCTCCCAAACTTGCTTAAGCAATTTAGTTATTGCTAGAGCTCCAACATGTGCCAGCCCATATGCCATTTGAACCATAGGTTGTAAATAGGCTGCAGGCAATTTCCACTTATTCATTTCTTTGTTACGCCAACAGCCCTCATCGTTTAACATTCCTTCTTTAGACCATTGCTCAAGCTCTTCCACAGAGGCAGATCTCTGTATATCCAATACTTCCTCTCTAGCGTCATGTCAACGCTCAGCTTGAGACTTCACTACGTACATGGAAGTAGTGCTTCACTGCTTCGCAGTCTCACGAGCTACGCGATCTGCAAAGGCATTCCCTTGTCCTATTTAGTCAATGATTTTCTTGTGTGCGCTACACTTCATAATAGCAACTCTCTTTCGGTATGTAAGTGCAGTCAAGAGATTATGTACTAATTCTCCGTGCATTATCTGCATCCCGTGGGATGTAAGAAAGCCTCTTTCCTTCCAGAGTAGGCCAAAATCATGAACCACTCCAAAAGCATAGCGGCTATCCGTGTAAATGTTCACACAGAAATCAGTGCTACGTTCACATGCTCGTGTCAAAGCTAGTAGTTCAGCTGCTTGAGCCGACTTCTGAGGTATGCAAGCTGTTTCCACTACTGTCTCAAGCGTGGTGATTGCATAAGCAGCAGAAGTCGTGCTATCTGGTAACTTCAAACAGGACCCATCAACCCACAGTTCCTCATCTACATCTGGAAGGGGCGTATATTGCAAATCGATGTGACCCTTTATCTGTTCCTCAGTAAGGAATATACAATCGTGAGGCTCCTTTGACTGAGACTGAGTCGCAGGATATGGCAACAAAGTGGCTGGGTTCAGTGTCGCACACCTCTTCAAGGTAATATGAGGTGCTAACAGTGTCAATTCGTATCCTGTCAGGCGAGCACTAGTTAAGTGTTGTGTCTTAGTCTGATTCAAAAGGGCATCTACTGCATGAGGTACTAGCACCAACAGTTTGTGTGACAAAACTATCCCTTCACTCTGACGTATGGACACAGCTGTCGCTGCAACTGAACGGAAGCACCCAGGCAATGCACGAGCAACAGGATCAGGAACTGCAGAAAAGTATGAGCAAGGACGCTGCTTGTCCCCGTGTGTCTGTACTAAAACTGACAATGCACATCCATCTTTCTCATGTACATAGAGTGTAAAACCCTTCATGTAATCTGGTGTGCCTAACACTGGTGCAGAGCAAAGAGCTTTTCTTAACTGGCGAAAAGCATTTTGACATTCATCTGTCCATGGAAGGGGGATCAGAGTGTTTTTAGTCAGAAGCACTAGCAGGGGTTTAACAATGTGTGAAAAGTCCAATATCCATTGCCTACAAAACTAAGTCAAACCAATGAATGCACGGACATCTTTCTGTGTGGGAGGTACACTGGGTGTCTAAAATTGCTTGAATGTGATCTGGTGTCAATGCACGGCCCTCCTTAGACAGAACGTGACCTAAGTAGGTTACCTTCCGTCTACAATATTGCAATTTCTTTCGTGATACTTTATGATGGTGTGTAGCAAGAAAAGAAAGCAAAGACAAGGTACATTTTTCACACTGCTCAGGAGTATCAGCTGCCAACAAGATGTCATCGACATATTGTATGAGAGCCACTCCTTCAGACAAAGTAAAGGAATTGAGTTGTCATTTTAAGGCTTGACTACAAATACTCGGACTCTCAGTGTACCCTTGAGGGACTCTATAAAATCTGTACGATCGATTATTCAGAGTAAAACCAAACAAATATCAGCTATCAGGATGAATAGGAATCGAGAAGAAAGCATTCTTCAAATCGATTACAGAAAATGTAGTTGCTGTCGGAGGGACCAGGGTAAGTAATGTCGTTATGTCAGAAACCACAGGGTACTGCGGTACTACAATCTTGTTGACTTCTCTTAAATCAATGATGAATCTATAAATCCTGGTGTCAGTATCTTTTTTCCAAATGGGAAGAATCGGACTATTGCAAACATTGTAAGGAACTTCTTCCACAACCCTCACTTTAATCAAATCATGAACAATGCGTGTAAGTGCTTCTTCTTCTTTAGAAATGTTATACTGAGGCATTCTTGGCAAAGAAGCACCCTCCTTGACACTAATATGCACTGGAGGAATAACCATTTGCCCTACATCAGTGTCTGAAGTAGCCCACAATGTACTAGGGAATGAAGCTAATGCAATGTCCTCTTTAATAATACAGGATCTCTAAATCAAAGGGTAGTTGTCATTCAAAATAACCCGTACTCCTTCCGGAGAACATCGTATTGTAGCCCTGAAATATTTGAGCATATCAAGACCCACAATATTATCTGGTGTGTTTGGAGAGAGCAAAAACGGACATGGAGCAATAAAATTATCAACATGGAATGCAAAAGGTTGCGACAGTGGGCTAGGGGAAGGTGTTCGATAGAAACCTATTGATGTAATAGCTAAGCCAGACAGGGGGGCCCTAGGAACCAAGTGTTTAGACAAGGCGCTACGAGTAGCTCCTGTATCAACCAGAAACTGATCAGTAGAACCCAAAACATGTGCTGTAACCTAGGGACCCCTCTGATCTACTGGAACTTCAACTGGTTCCTTACCCCATCCTAAGCAATCATATGCATAGGCAGAATCTTGTAAATCAGATGGCACATAGTCGGACATTTGATATTGGTTCCTTCTATCAAAAGTGTTAAACCCATCCTGCCCACGTGTATTTGCATCAAACCTAGAGCGATCATTCATGCTTCCTCTAGGCCCTGAATATCCTGAGCGATTTCTCATTTGTCCCCGCCCACTTAGACACTGCTGAGCACGCAGTACTGGACAATCAGAAATTCAATGTCCAAATTTCTTGCAGTACGCACACTGATCAACAGACAAAGTCGACCGAGTATAGGAAGGAAAAGACGAACCATAAGATCCACGTCCGCCTCTATCATTACTTCTAGAAGGTGGGCCATAAGCTTGCTTGAGCTAACATAACCTTTGTTTTCAACTCTTTAGACTTTTTATCCTCATTACTTTTAGCTTCTAATTCTTGTCGCTCATAATACTGAGCCATGGTTAAGGGAGAAACCAGAGAAGAGGTAGTCCATGAACTCTCACTGGCTTCAGGCGACTAGCTATTCCTGGCAAAAGGTTTGCGACATATTTATCGACAAACAGATGTCTACCCGTGTCATCTGTCTATGACTGGCCACTAAAATCGTGGAATGCTTCTTCAAAGCATGTGAAGAAGTCAGAAACTGATTCATCTACTTTTTGCTTGCAAGATGCTAACACTGTCCGATCTATCTTTTTAGGGGGAATAATCGTTTTTAACTTAAATATTATAGCTGCCGGAAGATTTAAAATTAACTGACACAGTTTCTGTGCAGGTTCTCTATCTTCATCTAACTGCTCTAAATCTTTCCACAATGCTCCAAATGTCGCATGATCATCAACTTTACGCACCGTTCTCCACATATCAGGCGATAATATTAGTCCAAAAAATAAATGAATATCAGGCAAAATCATAGTACAAGAGCTAATGGCACACTCAACTTCCTCATAAAAGGCTGCTGGATTCTTTCGCGGATCAGGCAATGCGTTTTTAAGGGCCAAAACATCTGCTCTATTCCAAGGAGTGTAAACCCAATTATAAATAAAATATTCCTTAGCATCTGTAGAAGTCTTATCATCATTTGTACCCGTTCCTTTAGGAGGAACATATAAAGGCACGGCTTCCCGCATGGGTTTCACATTAATTACAACATTCTTATCTGTTTCAGGAGTAGAAGTTCGTGCCATGCCGATTCGGGATGTTTGTGCAGCTGCGTCTGCTGCCTTTTTCTCCTATTGCACATGGGCTGCTTCAACACGCAGTTTAACCAAGCGTCTGATTGTGTCAGCCACCTGAGAGAAAACAAAAAGACCTTCACGTCGTTTTTTACAATCAGCTGCTACATCATCAGGCTCTATTTCTACCGAATATTTTCTAAACCGTTCGATAACCTCTGCGGCAAATGTATCGGTAAAATATATTTGCTCCCTTTCCTGCCAATCTTTTATACTATCTAAAAGTTCAGAAGCAGTGGCAGTACTACGAACGACTTTACGCGCAGCAGATCTAATCTGAGACGCACATTCAGCAGATAACATCGAGCAAGTTTCTCTAGCTTTGTCCTGGTCTGTAGGAGAGTCCTTATCTGACTCATAAGGAGCAGAAGGAAGAGTATAAGGAGGTGGACAACGATCTAATAAGAGAGAATCATCTTGGGGTTTATTAAGAATAGGATAAAGAGGTGTACGAACAGTGTATTGGCCCTTTACCTGTAAATGACGCTCCCTATCTTCCCTCTCTTTAATTTTGCTAATTTCCCTATTTTTTATTTCCAGTGCTTTCGCATGAATACTCTTGCGTTGTTCTTTTTCAATCAAGGCTTTCTCACGCTTCATTCGATCATGTACTTCTTTCTCCCACATTCGTACACAGTCAAACATAACTTGCCTAGCCTTTCGCTTAAACATCCGCTCCACATACTGAATCTTTCGCAAATCAAATGACCCATGCATAGGCCAACGCAACTGTACATACGTGCTGTACATTATGGAAGAAATACCATACTTAATATACATGTCCCTATTAGGCGTCCCCTCCGGGGGGCCGGCTGTGCTGCGTCGAGTTTCAAACTGGTACCACTACAAAAGCAACACATCCTGCGTAGTGTGCTGGAAACAGGCATGCCAAAAAAAGTGAACAATATGCAGTATTTTTTAATCAAAGTAGCGATTAAGGTACTCTTCGTACGTTGCACCGGTCAAACAAATTTAGATAGAGAAAAATCTCCTCATTACCTGCCTATATAAATTGCAATGCATATATAATTATCAAACAAATACTAATATTGGCCAATCTTACAAACAAAAGCCGCAGTAAGTGTTACTAAACTACCTTACCAATCAAAGGCATCAAAAAGACCAACAGCAAGTGCCGCAGAACGGCTCTTACCAATCAAATGGTGTCCAGGTTCCAACTGCTAAGTTCTCAAATCAACCAAATGGTCACTGCACGGCGAATCAACAGAAGAGATCTCAGTCGAGGACCGGCACCACCTGGATGGTCAGATCAGAAAGAAAGGAAAAACGCTGTGGGTGCTAAGACTCGGGTCTCCTCAGGCAGCGATCGCGTCCAAAGCGAGATTTCAATCCTTCGTCTCGACCAGTCCTTCGAACATGCGAGTCGCCGATGAGCCCCACGTGGGGCGCCAATTTGTGGTGGTGAGCCTCAGCAAGGCCTACCAGTGCAAGGGATTCGCCCTTCTCTGCACAGAGTCCTCAGACCAATAGGAAGAAGTTGGCACAGAAACTGGAATAGAAAAGACAGAGTTTATTAAACCTCATGAGGTGGAACTGCATTCACACAGCACCCTTTGGTAATGCATGAAGTAGCACACTGAATGGAAGGAGCTTGGTCCTTTTATACCCAAACAGGGGCTCAAATGAAGGCGGTATAAGTACAGAATGCTGGTTGTAAGTACATATGAGGTCATACAGAAAATGTACAAGCAACAAGTGGGAAGAGCTAATAGTTAGCTAATTCTGGTGGACACATCCTGACAGTTCCAAGTTGAGGACAGCTGTGAGCTCAACTGAGCATGTGCAAAGCAGAAGAGTCTAAATATATCTCGTCTCTAGACAGATTCAAGAGCAGTTAACAGGGAGGTAGAGCACATGGCGAGCACATGGCAAACAAAATGGCTGCCAGAAATACAAAATGGATTCCGCAAAATGGACAAGATAGTCTCTAAATACAAAATGTCTTCTGTTAATGCTTAACCTAATCGCTGCTAAATTACAACACAGGGGCTAAAGCTTTTTCATATCTTGCCCCAAGTTACTGGAACAGTTTGCCCAAGGCCCTGCGGGAAATACCGATTTACAGCACCTTTAGAAAACAACTTAAAGCTTTTCTGTTTTAAAGCTCTGCAGACCTGCCTTCAGCCCTCAGGTGTATTTTCTAGACAAGCGCCGAGAGGCCTCAGGGTGAGTCGTGCGCTATAGAAGATCATGTAACATAACATAACATAACATAACATAACATAACATAACATAACATAACATAACATAACATAACATAACATAACATAACATAACACAGTATAGGTTGTGTGAAAATACCTCTGTCTTAAGAAACACATCTCACAGAAATAAGTGTGGAAAACTGTATGCTCTAGCAAAGAAAAATGGTGGATAAAATTGGGCAATAATTAACATGTGAAATACGTTCTTAACGTACATCAGCCGCGGTCCATGCAGGTAGCAGTGGTGGTGCGGTGGGGCCCGGTTGAGGGGATTCCGACAGACGATTACGAGGGAAAATTAATTATTTACGTAATTATCCCTCTGCATCATCTGTCGGAATCCGCCACAACCCAGCCCCACCGCTGTTACCTGCACGGACCACGGCTGACGTAGATTTAACCTTTCTTTATCAAGTGAGACACTCTCAACTGGGAAGGGTATATATGTATTTGGTACACTGTCATTGACCAAAGATTAGTGAAGGGAAGACAGCATAGTCTGTTACCTTGTAAGAATATGCATTCAAAATGTCAACGATGAACGCAGCAACCATTTCAAACATTGGAAATAACACATCTGGAATTGGCAGCTGCTTACTCAGGAGATGAACTAGAATTGGTGGAAGTTCAGTCACCCCAGTTTGCTTACCTGCAGAAATGTTCAGTATCATTCTATCCTGCATACTTGAACAACTGGAAATAGGGTGTGGGATCTGGCCTCTCTCAGGATTCTCCCAGCCCCAGTAATAAGTGAGATCGCTCCAATTTTAATTCTGGTTACTGAGAGCTTTATCTTTTTGAAAGAACTTATGTTATCCACTCTTCACAAACATTTACTAAGAAGGTTAGAGAGAGTGGACTAGTCAGTCCCCTTCATTCATTCTTTTTTGTGAGCTTTACACAGTTGCCATTGTTTGGATGGACTGTCCATTGATGCCATGGCATTTTGAGGATATTTACATTGCCCCCTTTGTGATCTCATTACAATCTGACATTGGGGTTTATTTTGCCCTTTTGTTAGACTAGAGGTATTATGTTCTCTTTGATGTATTACCTTGCTGGCACAATGACATTTTAATTGCTGAGTTATTTTATTTTTTGTTTGGGAATTCTTTGCTGTTTGAACGCTTTAGTCTGTTTTAACAATATAGTGCTATCTACTAATCACCTTGAAAAGTAATTTGATTTAATTTGCTGTGAAGAAAACATGTTGGATATACATTTTTGCCTACAGAAGGGCCTATTTACAAAGGTAACTTTACACAGATGAAAATCTACACATGTATATTTACTCCTAGACTTGGAAGCAAATGTATTACTTTTGGCTATTTACTATTTCTGCATGTAAATTTACTACAAAGTATAGACTTACATGTCTCTGTCCCCTGAAAAAGAGAGTGGAGCCAAATTAACAAGTATAAAGTCAGTACAGCCAATAAAAGACCTGGAGTACGTCCAGCACCATGCATGGCCATCCACTTCTACTGCAACACCTGTCTGTAGAAATTATTGAAGGCAAGGACATAAAATACACCTCTATAGCAAATAATGCTGAAATACATTTATTTTGACTTTTTTTAAAACATGTAGACAATTAATTTAGTGTTAAAAAAATATAAACAAACATATTTGATGGCAAAATATTTTTAAAATAAATGAATCATTAATTACAAAATAATGTAATTAATTGAAATTATTTATACGCCTAAACTTTTAAGTTATTGAAAATGTAAAACAAAATAAGCAAATGCAGACATTTTACTTTACACTGATCTTTAAAAACTAAGTTTCATTAAATACATTTAAATTAATCAAATATTTCTTTAATATTGTTTCATGTGAGGTTCTATTTGAAGTCCCTTTCTCTATTATTTTCTAAGTGATATTGGGGTAGTGCCAGTGGTTGACCATGGGTGGTGCTGGATGCACTTCGTTCGGAGCTGGAGAACATTTACCACTTTTCTGTGTTCTTTTAGGTGTGCTTACTTTAGAAGTGTAGTTTGTGAATATCAATGGGCTTACTAGTTAGTGGAAATAAACCTCTACTTAGCCCTCCCTAAATCCCTCCTCAGCCTTCCCTAACTCCCTACCATTTAGCGCCCGATTCTGATGTGGATTGGAAAGCTTCCTGACCGAATCAGTTTGGAAATGGTTTCCGAACCACTCAGATCTTGAGAGTCCGACCTACGGAGTACGATGCATCCGGATGCTTCCCGATATGATTTAGTTGGACTCCAAATGACTTCATTGGGAGCATATGTTCCTAACCGCATCATATTTGGGTCCTCGGTTGGAAAGACACGTTCCTGATCCGATTTGGAAGGAGCAAATGCTGTTAGGAGGCCTTCCTAACTGCATCAGAATCAGGCCCAGGCGGGAATGCTTTACTAACCGCATCAGAATCAGGCCCTAGGGGGCCGATTCCGATCTCGGTCAGAAGGGCACCGAATCGGGTTTGGCATTAGCGGATCCGATTCGGAGTCTGGATTTCCATCCGAGTCATACACGGGTCCGGACGTCGAAGTACGATGCGAACAAGCGTGAAATCTCGTCCAAATTGTTTCTGGGTCCGAACTGCTCCGTACGACTCGGTCACAAGCAACCCGTGGCGCGCAATGGAGACGTTTCACAACCGAGCTAGTCTGATGCTCGATTTGGACAGCTAGAACGAGTTGGAGCGTCTGGCTCACAATAGCTCCCAGAGTCGGACTTCGGGGTTCCACGTCGGACCCCCTGTTACCCACAGTCTTACGACTCGGACACAGGGGGAGACCCATGGGTCTTCCCAACACAGGCAAGTATGGTGCGGATGGCACTGACGCATTCCCACTGTAGGGAGCGCACTTGTCTACGACATACCCATTCAGTCAATGGGAGCCCATGTACACGTTGTACGACCGGCTCCTGTTGACTTCTATGGGAGTCCGACCGAACTGAGTCCGATGGCATACGGCCGCATCGTACCCGCTCGGTCGGACTGCAGGAGTCCGCATCGGTCAGAAAACAGCCAGGATCCGGCTCGGTCGGAGTGCTTTCCGACCCAGATTGGAATCGGCCCCTTAGTAGTAAATGTGCTCTTTTTTACAGCCATGCTCCCAGTTCCCCACACATTTACTACTAAGGGGTTGATTACGATGTCGCTCGGAAAGGCTCCGAACGGGATTAGGATTCGACTAATCCGATTCGGAACCTAGGTTTCCGACCGAACAGATACATGTCTGAACAACCAATTAAGATGCAAGGAAACTGTTCGGGCTGTCTGAATCGGGTCCAATCGGCATTCGGACAGATCGAGTCATTTGGAGCTGAATCATACAGCTCTATGGACACTGTTTCCGACCGAGCGATTACGATGTCCGAATCTGACAGCCGTTCTGAATCGGTTTGTCCGACATGAAACAGCTGTCAGAATCTGACTTTGGGGGCCCGTAGGAGGCCTCCCTTCACCCGTAGGCCTGCGGTTGGAGCCCGTGGGGGTACCCTTGGGACCCCTTTTTACAACCATGCACAGTGCGGCAGGCACAATGGGGTGCCCGCTACAAGGTGCAAGGTTTTCCCCAACCACCCCTTTTTTCAATGGGAGCCTGTGTTCTCGTTCAGAACACAGGCTCCCATTGAAGTCAATGCGAGTCCAACTGAACGCTGTTTGAAAGCATCGTAATTGGTCCCAGAAAACGATTCGGTCGAAAACTATTCCAAAACCGATTCAGTCAAAAGAGTTTCCAAAAGAGTTTCCAAACGACTTTGTAATCGGCCCCATCATGTGTGAAAATCCCCCATAGAAAAGATAGAAGACGTGGAAGTGGGCAATATACACTCAAAGGTTTGTGAATTTCATTTTAAGTAGGTAGTAGTACTATAGTACTCTAAAATCAGTTTCCATATTAGACCCATAATCTTTCTTAAAAATGGAACACAAATACTGGCCCTTTGTCAAAGCACTTCTTTGAAGGTGCAACTTAACACTATGATGGCAGTCTGTTCTTGAAAAGGCCCTCCTCTGAGAGTCCATATTGTTGTAACCCCAGAAGATGGATTTTCTTTCCAAGGCAGCTAATATAAAGTCACCCAACTATTTTTAAACACTTTCCCTAACACAAAGCACAACTTATTCATTTTGCTTGTGCTTGGTAGTACCTAACGTGAATGTAACCTGGAAAGTCGAGTTGAAGTGTTTAAAATAGGGTAATTAAAATAGGATTGATGAAAAATGAATTTCTTCCTCTTAGTGGCATCTCTGATTCTGTCGGACTTCTCTGAAGATCCATTCAGACATCTATGCCAAGATGATGCTTCTGGTCTTTTTGTATGGTAATCTTATGTGGTGCAGGATATTATTCCATATTCTAGGGGCCTCTGCAGGGAGGGAATTATTCACTGTACTCAAGTCCTTGGAGAAGTGATTGAGTAGAATTAAGCTTTTGGATAATTTTAGGGCCTGCCTTAAGGTGTATCTGGTGAGATTATTCCAGATCTTGAAGACGGTGGGTGCTGTTGTCATATGTAAATCAGTCATAGGATAATAAAAGCAGTGCCTCTCCTGATTGGCTGGTAATAGATGGCATGGATGCAAAGTGTGAGCTGGGCAGTCTTATTAAGTCAAACAGTAAATGTGGCTATTGCATATTAGAGTTTCTAGAGTTCTTTTATTTTGTAGTCAGGGATGCAGGTGCTTGGTGTTTGCGTAGCATAAGTGTGGTTCTGTTGTTTATTTCATAGCCTTTTTGTCTTATCTCTGCTGTTGTCCCCCTGTACCTGTGTGCGTTGTTGTAATTGCCTTTTTGTAATATTTTTACTGTTGTCCCCCTGTGCCTTGCCCACCCCGCTCCCCGCTTCCCGCCACCGTTCACGCGGCCAGGCCCCCTTTTCGTTTTGTGTCCTCCCCGCTCCCGCCTCCCAGCTGCTCCTCCCTCCCACTTGTCCATAAATGGCGACCGCGCGGCGCAGGTGAGTGTGACCTGTTCCCAGGACACCCCCGCGCCGCACGGCCACCAGCTGTGTGTGTGCCCCCCGCCCCTCGCTGCTGCTCGCAGCCTCGTTGTGCCTGCCTCTCCGCCCTAGCTGCCTGCCTCGCTGTTCCCTGCCTCTCCGCCGTGTTTGCGTAGCATAAGTGTGGTTCTGTTGTTTATTTCATAGCCTTTTTGTCTTATCTCTGCTGTTGTCCCCCTGTGCCTGTGTGCGTTGTTGTAATTGCCTTTTTGTAATATTTTTACTGTTGTCCCCCTGTGCCTTGCCCACCCCGCTCCCCGCTGCCGTTCACGCGGCCACGCCCCCTTTTCGTTTTGTGTCCTCCCCGCTCCCGCCTCCCAGCTGCTCCTCCCTCCCACTTGTCCATAAATGGCGACCGCGCGGCGCAGGTGAGTGTGACCTGTTCCCAGGACACCCCCGCGCCGCACGGCCACCAGCTGTGTGTGTGCCCCCCGCCCCACGCTGCTGCTCGCAGCCTCGTTGTGCCTGCCTCTCCGCCCTAGCTGCCTGCCTCGCTGTTCCCTGCCCCTCCGCCGTGTTTGCGTAGCATAAGTGTGGTTCTGTTGTTTATTTCATAGCCATTTTGTCTTATCTCTGCTGTTGTCCCCATGTGCCTGTGTGCGTTGTTGTAATTGCCTTTTTGTAAAATTTTGACTGTTGTCCCCCTGTACCTTGCCCACCCCGCTCCCCGCTTCCCGCCGCCGTTCACGCGGCCACGCCCCTTTTCGTTTTGTATCCTCCCCGCTCCCGCCTCCCAGCTGCTCCTCCCTCCCACTTGTCCATAAATGGCGACCGCGCGGCGCAGGTGAGTGTGACCTGTTCCCAGGACACCCCCGCACCGCAAGGCTACCAGCTGTGTGTGTGCCCCCCGCCCCTCGCTCCTGCTCGCAGCCTCGTTGTGCCTGCCTCTCCGCCCTAGCTGCCTGCCTCGCTGTTCCCTGCCCCTCCGCCGTGTTTGCGTAGCATAAGTGTGGTTCTGTTGTTTATTTCATAGCCTTTTTGTCTTATCTCTGCTGTTGTCCCCCTGTGCCTGTGTGCGTTGTTGTAATTGCCTTTTTGTAATATTTTTACTGTTGTCCCCCTGTGCCTTGCCCACCCCGCTCCCCGCTTCCCGCCGCCGTTCACGCGGCCACGCCCCCTTTTCGTTTTGTGTCCTCCCCGCTTCCGCCTCCCAGCTGCTCCTCCCTCCCACTTAGCCATAAATGGCGACCGCGCGTATGCGCAGCGGTCACGCGCAGCGGGCGCGCTGATTGTGCACCGAAGGCGCGCCAAAGACAAGCCTGTCTGCGCCCATCCGCGCCTGGACCGCGCCCAGCACCAGGACCCCTGGTCCCCACCGACGCAAGACGACACGACACACCTACGACACCGCGGCCCTCAATGCACTCAATACCGGCCGGAACCCCACCTGCTGCCGGGCCGCCCCGAAACGCTACCACGGACCCTTCACCTGCACAACCTGCAAGTTCACCTGCCTCCGAACATGCACCGCACCCGCCAAGCCAAACTCCAGCAGCGACCTCTAGTGCATCCTGCTCAACACCCGCTCCGTCCACAGACACGCCGTCGAACTCTGGAACCTCCTCGACACAACCTCACCAGACATAGCCTTCCTCACTGAAACATGGATGAACGCCTCCTCAGCCCCCCGACATCGCCATCGCCATCCCGGATGGATACAAGATCATCAGGAGGGACCGCGTCAACCAGACCGGAGGAGGCATCGCCATCGTCCACAAGAACACCATCCGCATCACGACCGACGCAGACGACACCTACGCCACCGCCGAACACCTCCACTTCCAGATTCACACCGACCCAAAGACGACCCTCAGAGGCACCCTCATCTACAGACCCCCGGGACCACGCACACAATTCAGCGAATTCATCACGGACTTCATCAGCCCACACGCCCTCCCCTCCGCTGACTACATCCTCCTAGGGGACCTCAACTTCCACCTGGAGAACAACAAGGACCGCAACACCATCACCCTGCTGGACAACCTCGCCAACCTCGGACTCAAGCAACTGGTCAACACCCCCACCCACTACGCCGGCCACACGCTCGATCCCGTCTTCTCATCCAGCAAGCACATCGCCTTCAGCCACTCCACCGGACTTCACTGGACCGACCACAGCTGCATCCACTTCAGCTTCAGAAAAATCACTACCCACCACCACCCGCAACAGGTTCCTCACAGAAGCTGGAGCAAGATCACCGCCGACCAGCTCACCACCTCCCTCAGCCAGAACCCACCTGCCAGCACACCGGACCCCAACGAAGCAGCCCGCAACTTCACGCAGTGGCTGACCGCCTGCGCCGACTACCTCGCACCACTGAAGAACCCTCCCATCAAACCCAGAAGCAAGAAGGCCCCCTGGTTCACCAACGAACTCAAGGACTCCAAGAAGACCTGCCGCACCCTCGAGAATGCCTGGCTCCTCGACCAGACCACTGACAACATGACCGCCCTCAAACACGCCACCCGCAAGCACCACCAGCTCATCCGCACCACCAAGAAGAAATCACTGAAGGATCGACTGGACAACAACGCCCACGACAGCAAGGAACTCTTCAGCATCGTCAAGGAGTTCTCCAACCCCAGCACCGGCAACAACGACATCACCCATTCACAAGATCTCTGCGACTCCCTCGCCTCGTTCTTCCACCGCAAGATTGCCGACATCCACAACAGCTTCGGCGTACCATCCTCGCACCCAACCGTCGAACCAACGCACCCCACCGCCACCCTCCGCACCTGGACCACGGTGACCACCGAAGACACAGCCCGCATGATGAACACCATCCACTCCGGTTCTCCGACTGACCCCTGCCCCACCACGTCTTCAACAAGGCCGACTCCACCATCGCACCCCAACTCCGAGACGTCATCAACACCTCCTTCGACACCGCCACCTTCCCGGAGAGATGGAAGCATGCCGAGCTCAGCGCCCTACTGAAGAAACCAACAGCGGACCCCACCGACCTCAAAAACTTCCGCCCCATCTCGCTCCTCCCTTTTCCTGCCAAAGTCATCGAGAAGATCGCCAACATACAGCTTGCCGCCTTCCTCGAGACAAATGGATCCCTCGACCCCTCGCAGTCCGGTTTCAGAGCCAACCACAGCACCGAGACCGCCCTCATCGCAGCCACCGACGACATCCGAGCCCTGCTCGACAACGGGGAAACAGCGGCACTCATCCTCCTGGACCTCTCCGCAGCGTTCGACACTGTCTGCCACCGCCTCAGCAACACCGGCATCCAAGAGAAGGCACTGAAGTGGATCATCTCGTTCCTCGCCAGAAGAACACAGAGAGTCCGCCTCCCCCTGTTTCAATCCGAGGCCACCGTAGTCATCTGCGGCGTCCCGCAAGGATCATCACTCAGCCCCAACCTCTTCAACGTCTACATGAGACCTCTCGCTGCCATCGCACGCCAACACAACCTCAACATCATCTCCTATGCCGACGACACCCAGCTGATCCTCTCCATCACCAGATACCCCGACACCTCCAGAACCAGCCTCCACGAAGGGATGAAAGACGTCGCCGAGTGGATGAAGAACAGCCGCCTGAAACTGAACTCAGACAAGACGGAAGTCCTCATCCTGGGACCATCACCCTCCCCCTGGGACGACTCCTGGTGGCCCACAGCCCTGGGCACCGCCCCTAAGCCAACAGACCATGCATGCAACCTGGGCTTCATCCTGGACTCCTCCCTCTCGATGACCAGACAAGTCAACGCCGTCTCCTCTTCATGCTTCCACACCCTCCGCATGCTCCGCAAGATCTTCCGATGGATCCCGACCGAAACCAGGAAGACGGTCACCCATGCCCTCGTCACCAGCCGACTGGACTACAGAAACACCCTCTACGCCGGAACCACAGCCAAGCTACAGAAAAGACTCCAACGCATCCAGAACGCCTCCGCCCGACTCATCGTGGACATCCCTCGACGCAGCCACATCTCCGGCCACCTGAGGGACATGCACTGGCTCCCGGTCAACAAGAGGATCACGTTCAGGCTCCTCACCCACGCACACAAGTCTCTCCACGACCTGGGCCCTAAGTACCTCAACGACCGCCTGACCTTCCACATGCCCATCCGCCAGCTGCGGTCTGCTAGCCTCGCCCTCGCCGGCGTACCACGCATCCGAAGAGCCACCGCCAGAGGCAGATCCTTCTCCTACCTGGCGGCCAAGACATGGAACTCCCTCCCCACCCACCTTCGGCTGACCCAGGACCACCTCGCCTTCAGGAGACAACTTAAGACCTGGCTGTTTGAGCAGTAGCGGACCCCTTCCCCCAAGCGCCTTGAGACCCTTCCGGGTGAGTAGCGCGCTATACAAGTGTTATGATTGATTGATTGATTGATAAGCAAAATTACCTTCATGATTTGTCTGTTGGAGAAAGGCTCTCTTGCCTTGTTGCAGGAGCCTGCATGTGAAAGCTTCAGGTGGCAGAGATGTTGCCCAAGCTTAACTTGTTGATCTCAACATTATCAGACAATCCTCAACGGCTTGAGTTTTATCCTGGTAGAAGAGATGGCAGGTTGAATTATTTTGAGCAAGTTTTATAGGGCATAGTGTTGAAAACTTCAAGAAGGTTAAGAAGAACAAGTATCTACAATGTGTTAGTGGTAGCATGGTCTCAGGATGTCATCTGTTATAGTTCCCTGCAGTGGGCGGGAGCTTGAATGGCTTGGATCCGGTAAATAATGGATTACCAGTTCTTTTCATCTGGATTATTACTATATTTTCAAGGATTGTGGTGGGAAAATGGAGGCAATGTATAGGGAAGTACTTGCAGTATATGTGAAGTGATCGATGGGCTTTCCAAATAAAGGGGGGATGAAGTGTCTGAATGGGAAAGGGCCTTGTCTAGGCAAGAGGATCTGGTTTATATCAGTAATGTAGGTGTCAAATAAGAGCACTCTCCATGGCCAAGGACATATAAATACAGGGGTTCCCTCTGTTACTATGGGAATTGTGGGAAATCACCCAACATATAGGTACTCGAAAACATTTTCCCAGGGGCCAAAAGGTTTGGTTTGTGATGTGCCTGAGAGCAACACTGATTCCAGCGGAGTGGCGGTCGGGCGACTGGGTTAGGGGCGTTGGCTGTAAGGTAGGTGTAGGCGAAGAAAAGCATATACATGTAGTGGCTGGATTGAACAATGAGAAACCAGAAAACCCGGGGTCGATGTCAGCTTCCCTGCTTTTCTAAATTGTGTGATCCTAGGCAATTGTTTAATTTGACATTCTCTACTTTTTCTTCATTATCACATACATGAGAACCTCGAAATACATGATTTCAGGGTGTGCTCTGTTCAAACCCTGCTCCTGTGTTTGATTAACCCAGGCCAAACAAACAGTGCACATAACTTGCCTCTCTACTGCACTGTTGGCGTAGCTGTCAGGGTAGGGGTAATAATTAATGTTTCTAAATTCCATGTTTGAAAACTATCACTTTGAAATTAATACTGCTCAATGCCCTCATATAATTAATTTTACTAAGGTGAAATGGTTATGCATGTTCATTAAATACACTTTTTGATTTTGAAGATACTCAGAATTTTACACTTTTTCTGAAAGATGTCTTTAAAACCGAAGGGGCTTCTAAAGCTAAGCGCAGGATTCCCAAATTACTTCATTTCATTGATACCAATTAACCTTGAAATAAATCATTGCCTGTCTATTTAATATCTTTTATATTGTTAGTGCTCAGTGGAGTAAACAGCAGCCCAGTGCTCCTGTTGATCAGGGGGGCGCATGCGGTCGTACTTTGAGTATCCATGCTATAAAACAAAGGAATAAATCTGGTTTTGGATTCCGTGACAAATGTGTAGATTATTCCCAATCTCTGGTGTCACGAGCAGCACCATGTGCCCTGGAGGCATCCCACTTCACCTTATCCTGCCCTAGTCTTTGCTGAACCGCCAAAATGAAATACCCGAGAACATACTAGAAGCATGACTCAAATCTTCAGAAATTTGTTTGGGTACAAGGCATTATTCCAGCCTCCCTTCTGGTGTATCTGTTGGTCCTAGTGTTAGGGACTCTTTGCATCTCTCTTAAAGGAGAATATATGTAGCAATGTGCCAGCAACCACCACCACTTGGCATTTTTCTCTCACCCCATATTGGGCTTGGCAGCTTCCTCCCCTTACAAGCCTTCCCCATCTCTTGCAAGACTAACACAAGAGGGCCGAACTTGTGGTAGGGTGGCAACTATCTTTGGTAGCCTTTGGCAGCCTTTGTTATTTGCTTGACTTCAGAGCAGTTCTCGGAAACAGTTCTATATCTCCCACACTCTTCTCCAATAAATACTGTAAGGCCACCATGTTCTTCCAGTACCAATCATGCCCCTCAAGCTTGCTCTCCTGTATCTCTTTTGTATTCAGAAACTGATGAAACCTAAAACAAATAAATTAAAACAATAAAACAAAGGTTAGTTGCACCCTGTGCATGTTGTTTAACAAACATACATGTTGTAATAAAAACAAAAATAAAAATAAAATAATAATGCTACTTGTAAAGCTATTGGCTACTTCTTATGAAGTGTTCCAGCGCTAGGATACTGACCTAAAAAAAGTGTTACCCAATGACTGGGTAGGTCGTAACCTGAAAAAAGTTTCAGAAGTGGCTAGCCAGAGTTTAGAGGGTAGGGAAATCAAACATTTTGGTTCTAGCTGGCTAAAGACACTGCCACCAATTCTGGCTTTTTTACATTTTGGGACAGAGGACAGTTTTGCTACAGGTGATCTTAATTTATTTTTCAAGGTTCCCAGCATCCAAAAACACTTTCCTTCAAGGGCATTAACCTGGTAATTAAAGGAGAGAATCTCATCAACCCAGATGCCCAGGTTATCGACGTTGTGCTTGGGAGGTGAGAGAGGCCCAAAACTGGTGGGCTACCAAGCGTTGGATCAGATATTGAGGGGCTTGCCCAGAACCAGGACAACTGTCTTCCCGGCATTCAGCATCATACCGTTAGAGTCCATCAAAGAGCAGAGGGAAGAGGCCACCAGCATGCTGTTCTGAGATATGGTGATGACAAGTTGGATAGTAATACCATAATGCTCAATGACCTCCACCAGAGGGCTGACATAGACATTGAAAAGGGTTGGGCTCAATGAAGAGCCTGTAGCACTCCTTGCTGTGAAGAGTGAATCATCGAGTGACATGGCTTGCGTGAGACCTGAAAGATGCGTATCCGCAGGAATGAGGTCAGCCAAAGTATTACTTTGCCTCTGATACCTCTGTTCTAGAGACGCTTGACCAAGATATTATGGGATAAAGTATCGAACGTGGCACTGAGGTCAAGTATAATAATTGCTGCAGTGTCGCTCTGTTCCATAATCCGCCTTGCGGACTCGGAGTCTATCAGCAAGGCTAGCTAGGTGCTGTACGAGGAGCCGAAACCTAATTGAGTCCTGTGCAGGAGTTCATTGCCCTCCAGAAAGCTGGAGAGCTGCTTATTTACATGTTTTTCTGCTGTCTTAGAAAAAACAGGCAGCAATGATATAGGCTGTAGTTTTCAGGCTTAGATGGCTCAAGCAGAGGTTTTTCTAGAGGGTGGCCACCATGGCGTGTTTCCACTGCTGCGGAGCACAGCCAGAGGGCAGAGACGAGATGTTGTAGAGATCACAGCAAGATGAAGAGAATCCTAAAATGAAGCACATAAAAAAAAAACATAAAATAACTTTTGCTATATGGAAACAGATGAAATTTCACTCTGCAATGCACGAACAGCTCACTCCGCACTCTGCACTATGAGACAACAGTAAGACGTTGTGAACATTTTTGGAACGTCTTGAAGTCAAGTTTTTCATGCTGTGAATAAAACAGCTTACAGGATGGCAATTCAGTTTGGAATCTTGGTTTTGAATCAACGCCCTTCTAGGTGCTATAAAAAATACACAGTTGAATGTGTTGTATCATCCTATATGGTGATAGAACTCCATGACAATGACAATTGTTAGGGTTTGTTATGCAGCTCTCATCAAGGATTTTGCTGCTGTTTATTTTCTGTACATATTGACAACAAAACACCTGCCAACCATAACCTCCCTGAACTAAAGACATCTTTTCCCCACTCCCCCATTCAGGGACACTGATGGGCTGCTAATCATTGAAGGGGATGGGAGTATTAGGATAGTGTTAATACTGGATCCAAGTCACTACTGGAATGTATGCCTAAAACTCAGGTGAATGATTTTTGGAATCTGGGTTCTGACAAAAAGCTGATCCCAAGGCATTAATATTGCCTGAGTACCATGGTCTAATATTATCAATATCAACTTGGCCAAGGGTCTTCTGGCACCGCAACAAGGGTTAGTCGGACATCATCAGGAGAACCAGGCAATATATCAAGAATGTTATAAAACCACATGTCTGTTTATAAAACTAGATGTCAAGCCAGATGCCAGATGTCTGTAGTCCAGATGTCAGGGCCCCAAACATGAGTATCACAGCTGTCACTCCTCCAGACACATTCCATGAGTCTACCCTTCTGGTAGAGCAGGATGCAAGATGTTAATCTTAGACATGGACCTTTTTATCAAACCGTTTTGCCTTGTCAGCCATTCTCTTTGCTCACTCTCCCTGTTGTTCCATTAACCCCACCAGAAAAGGTTCATGGAGATAGCAATAACTTCATTATTTTCATGAATGTGAGTCAGCAGCACTTTCTGTGATATCCTCCTTTTTGCAAAAGAAATCTTCCAGAGTGGAATTTATATTTACTGTGTAGGGGGGAACGCAACCAAATTCGTTATACCCTTAGTGGAAAAAATTATCTTGGACTGTGTAAATCAACGGATTTCAAGGGGGCAATTAAGACATTATTAGGTAAATTTGAAGCAAAGGTATCACAGATTTACGACTTATTTCATGTCTTTTAACCATCTTGTGACAGACGGAAGAAGAAAGAGGTTCCAAAACAACAGGAGATAAAGAGAGAGTGTGTATCAAGAGCGCCCTCCACTCAAAAAGCCAGTACAAACTGCAAAGTCCTTGATACTTATCAAATAGGATATCTACATTTTTCTCAAAAAACACCCCATATCATCTAACTATTTGTATGCTAAGGGTTCCGCTCCAACAAAACATTTAGAGACAGACCCATTGTCTACGTATGATGTTTTTCTAGGTCCAGTGAGTAAGGACTTTGACAACCATACAATTCGGAAAAGAAGATACATTTTATAGGAGTGTCAGCCATGCTTAAAACTTCAAAGGTTACATTTGTTTCTGTAAGTCAATGTTTGGAGGATCAGGACAACTTCCAGGCTCAGTCATTGTGGAGACCAATTGGGAGAGGGCAAAACAGCCTCCTGTAGCATAGCCAATGTTAACAGCCCTTAATAGTCACATTTAGTCACACTTGTAGTGTTGCATCCATGATTACTCAATAGCTGACATACCATTTCCTAGATATAACATTTGCTAAATGTTTTTCTGTGCCCATGAAAATGAAGTAGTGAAGGCTGGATATTGTTGAGTACTCTCATTGGGTACCATAATGTCGCAGATACAGGCTCTATATATGTTTTTTCCTAATAGGAAGAAACCATTGTTTTTGATCTGATTGATGATCTCCAGCTCTGTGTCCTTCTAAGCATTCTGGAGTTGTATTTGCATAATCCCAAACTCGACTTGAGAAATTAAAACCATCACTTTAGCTTCACCTCATTGCTTATGACCCTGCTTATGTAGTGATCCAAGGCCCTTGCACCTTTTCAGGAGAGATGAGAACTTGTATCAACTACCGGGCTCCTAACAATGTGACAGTAGAAAGTATTAACCAATGCCTCTGATTCCTGTCTTGTTAGATCATACAAAAAATCATATTATTCAAAATTGTACTTGTGTGTGGTGTAGCACCTAGTCTGAGTCCGAGAGGGAGATGAGTTGAAGATCACATGTCTTACAAAGTTTGGTGTCTACAACTACTGGTATTACTTTCCAACTCTAGGGAAACATCCTTTACGACGCAACTTTTACCACGCAGTACCTTTACAACGCAGGTTTTTCAACGCAAGTCACTACAACGACTTGCGCTGGGGGGCGCTCTAGGATAGGTAATAGTTTAACCTCATGCGCGCTAGCGGAATTCCGCTCGTACGCTGAGATTTTGAAAACCGCACTTTACGTGACGAGCTGGGCTCGTCATCAGCGTGCGAGGAGGCTACGCCATGACGAGCCCAGCTCGTCATCAGCGTAGAAGGGGTTAATTTACTATCCAACACCTTCCCTACTATTCCCGGGGACTGGAGTTGGAATAGTAAATTAAACTATTCACTATCCAGCACCCCCCAACGCTAGTCGTTGTAACGACTTGCTTTGAAAAACCTGCGTTGTAAAGGCATGCGTGGTAAAAGCATGCGTTGTAACAACGTACATCCCAACTCTAGGACCTTTAAGCTCCAGTGGGATTTTCTAGACATCTTTGGCGACGTATTGTTTTTTTCCAAGTCAGAAAAGGACCATTTGCCCCATGTTTGAGCTCTGTTGCAATATCTAAGAAAAAACAGTTACTATATCAACTTTGAAAAATATATTTTTCAGACAATGTTGACGCAATTCTTAGGCTTCTTCCTCAGCCCATCTTGAAGACCTATGGACACAAGTATAGTTGATCCAGTTATTTTGTGTAAAATCACCAACTTGCGTATAAGACGTCCTAAGCGTTTCTGCCTTTGCAAATTTATACTGGTTCATTGTCAAGTTTTCTCATATTGTACCTCCAGTTACATGACTGCTATATACAGAAGTCCATTTTCAGTCGACCATTGAGGCTGTCTTTCAAAGGCTGGGGGATCGATTTCTGCCCCTATATTACATCCCTCAGAGACAGATCAACCATTCACCATGGAGGTGGATAATTCACACTTCACGAGTGGAAGTGTTCTTTCTCAATGAAATTTGCAGTTGCGAAAGAAAAACATCCAGTGTTGCATCCTCACTACAAAATTGGCTCCAGAAGTTATAAAATAGACCATAACAGATCAAGGAATACGCACCATCAAAACTGCCTTTATGGAATCAAGTTACTATCTACTAAATGAAAAACAAACAATAACTTTGTTTACCCATCACTGGAATATGCATTTCCTATGCTCTGTCTAAAATCTAATGACAAGGCAACTTAATTGGAGATTGATAGTTAATGAGTATGATTTTATAATAACATTTAAGTCTGAATTTAGGAAGACCAAACCAGATACATTGTCACAACTAAGTAAATCTAAAATCTCAAAAAGAAAATACTCAAGAATCCCAAATATTTTCTAAAAGGTTCAGTGATAGAGTTGCTGGGTTTGGATGATTTTATGTATAGAATACATTCGGAAACAGCCACATTTATTACTACCACCAGGTAACAAAACCTAGAAGGCACAATCAAGGATATCCTTCACTTGAAAAAAAATACCTTGTTTTTTTCCATTGCAGTCCTTTAGCAAGAGGCGATTAAATGGTGTTGTGCTTCATCTTAGCTGGTCATCCCAGAAATGGGAAGAGACGTGAAATGGTAAAATGTCATTTTTGATAGGCGTCGCACTAACGACAGGGCTCCTGAGGCGGAAAGCCGGGAGTGAGGAAAAAACGCTGATTTTTAAAACTTTTAAAATTGAATTGTATACTTTGTTCTGATCACTCCCCCACCTACTTGCACTTCCTGGCATCCTAGAACAGCGCTTCTCGCTGCAACGACTCTCTTCCTGGGCAGCCATTCTCGAGGGCGCGGCGCGTTAATCAGACACGCCCCCTCGGTTGGCCACGCCCCCCCACCAGACCATAAATAGTGCGCGCCGTCGCTAGGCGTCGCACTAACGACAGGGCTCCTGAGACGGAAAGCCGGGAGTGAGGAAAAAACGCTGATTTTTAAAACTTTTAAAATTGAATTGTATACTTTGTTCTGATCACTCCCCCACCTACTTGCACTTCCTGGCATCCTAGAACAGCGCTTCTCGCTGCAACGACTCTCTTCCTGGGCAGCCATTCTCGAGGGCGCGGCGCGTTAATCAGACACGCCCCCTCGGTTGGCCACGCCCCCTCCAACATCCTTTCTTCTACTATAAAGCATGTGTTTGGGTAGGAAGCGCAGCAGACGAGCGCAGCGGGCGCGTCGATTGCGCGCCGAAGGCGCGCCTAAGGCAAGCCCGTCTGCGCCCGTCCGCGACAGGCCGGGACTAGGGGCGCTCCACTCTGCCCCACTCATCATCTACACCCCGGACCTACTACGCAGCTACCAGGGTCCCTGGCCCATCTCGGCCACAACCAGCTCACTTATCACCACTCTTGGCATAGCTTCCCCTACCCCCCTTTCTCACTCTCCTCCCACAGTCACTTCTTCTCCCACTATCTGTGGATCGGTTACTCCCCCAATTCCTAAAAACCTCACAGCTATCTACCTCAACACCCGATCTGCCGTCGCCCATGCGCACGAACTTTCGGTCCTGCTGGACCTTCACACCCCCGATCTCCTCTTCTTGACTGAGACCTGGTTCTGCGACGACTCCCTCCCGCACTTCTTTCCACCTTACCGGCCTCCTACTACGCCCTCAGGGCGGATCATCCATCAGGCAGAGCCGGGGGCGGCGTGGCGGTCGTCGCACGTACCGATCTCCCCTTTCAAATCCTATCCCTACCTACCATTGCTACTACTGAATTCCCAGTGATCCGCACAGTCTCCACTTCTCCCCCCCTAACCTGCTTCCTCACTTACCGTCCCCCCCAGTCCCCCCTACAGTTCCTCCCCGACTTTCTGGAGGTCCTGGCCACTATTACTGTCAACAATTCTTCTATCTTACTCCTTGGCGACTTTAATTTCTGGCCTTCTGATCTCGCCGAATGCCCTTCATCAAAGGAATTCTCCGAAACCCTCCACTCCCTCAACTTTACATCCCATGTCCACTCCCCCACCCACACTAAAGGACATCGGCTTGACCAGATCTGGTCCCTGAACTGCCCTGTGGAATCACTCTCTATCTCCCCTTGCCCTTGGTCTGACCATCACTTGATTTCCTTTCTCCTTCCCATTCTTCCCCCAGCTAAGCCCCTCCGACCCAAAAACACCTGGGTCCGATCATGGAGCCGTGTCAATCTTGAAAATTTCTCCTCCCTCCTGACTAACTCTCTTCCCTCTCTTCAGGGCCTCACCACTGCTTCCCAGGTTGATTCCATAAATCAATGGCTCACTCACAGCTGCGACTCTGTTGCCCCGCTCAAACGTATCACCTCCAAACGCGACAAAGACGCCAATCGGTGGTTTAATAATGAGCTTAAAACCACCAAATTAACAGTCCGTCGCGCGGAGCGGGCTTGGAGAAGAAACTATTGCCCCACTTTGAAACTGGAATACACTAACATCCTGAGCCAGTACAAAAAAGCCATCTTGGAGGCTAAAACATCTTACTTCTCTTCCAAAATCCTAGCAGCAGAGAACCAGTCCAAAGAGATTTTTTCCATCGTCCACAACCTGGCGTTCTCGGACAGAACTACTCTCAAACCTGCCCCATCCGAAGATCTTTGTCTCTCGCTTAATGATTATTTTATTCACAAAATTACCACCATTAAGGCCAACATCCCCCCTCCCTCCCCATCTTTTGTTGATCCACAATGTCCTCCCCCAAAAGGCGCACTGACCTCCTTTCCCCCTATCACCCGGGAAAGTCTGACCTCTGTGGTGCCACTGATCAAATCTGGCTCTCGATCCCTGTCCTGCCCGCATTCTCCGTCACGTCTTTGTCTCTTGCCCAGACCCTCCCCTCCACCTTCTAAACAGCTCCCTCTCTCAAGGCATAGTTCCCAACTCCATGAAATCCACGGTCAGTGTGCCCATCCTGAAGAAACCGGGGGCAGATCCTTCTGTCCCGGCCAATTTCCGCCCCATTTCCCTTCTACCATTCCTGGCTAAGGTGCTCGAACGCCATGTCACCTGCGCTCTGAGTTCCTTTGTGGAGAAGCACGGTGCCCTTGCCCCCCGTCAAGCCGGTTTCCGCCCCGCACACTCTACGGAGTCCGTTGTTATGTCGGTCCTTGACACCCTCAGGGAGGGTATGGACACCAATCAGCACCAGGCGCTTGTGCTCCTAGATCTCTCAGCCGCTTTCGATACGGTGGACCACAACACCTTACTTTCCCGTATCGCAGCGGCGGGGATCGGGGGGAGTGCCCTGGTCTGGTTGTCCTCCTTCCTGAGTGACCTCACCCAGGCTGTCCGCCTGGGTGACTACACAGCGGACACCTGAAGAGTTCAGTGCTGGGTTCCCCAGGGTTCCTCTCTCTCTCCCCTCCTGTTTAATCTGTATATTGCCCCTCTTATTTTCTCTCTTCAACAGATGGAGGTCACCGTATTTAATTATGCGGATGACCTCCAGCTGGTCTTCAATCTCTCTTCTCCTTCTGCTGCACTCAACTTTCAAACCGTCATGCTTCATATCAGGGACTGGATGAACCACAACCATCTTAAACTCAACCCTGATAAAACCGAACTGGTGTTGACGGGTGGTTCATCCAGCCCCTGGTCCCCTCTCTTCTGGCCCCCCTCTCTTGGTCCTTCTCCTGTTCCCTCTCCCTCAGTCAAAACTTTAGGCATAAAACTTAACTCTCAACTCACCCTTCACTCCCAGGTTAGCTCTGTGGTATCTTCTTCCTTTCTCTCACTGCGTACTATTCGCAGGGTGTCCCGCTTCTTCACTTTCTCTGCACTTAAACTCATCATTTTGGCCATGGTGGTGTCCCGCCTGGACTACGGGAACGCCCTGTATGCCGGCATTCCTGCATACAGCCTGCGTCGCCTTCAACAAATACAGAACCAGGCGGCCCGCCTGGCCTTCAATCTCCCTAAATTCCACCACTCTACCCCTCTTCTGAAATCACTGCACTGGCTCCCCGTGCGAGCTAGAATTCAATTCAAGCTCGCATGCATTACTTTCCTGGCCCGATCCAGTTCGGCGCCAGCCTTCATCTCCTCTGAGATTGTCCCTTATGTCCCCACTAGGGCTCTACGATCCTCCACTCAGTCCCTCCTTACCATCCCACGCTTCCGGAGAAAGAAGTGGGGTGGATCTAAATTTGCTTTCCTTGCCCCTACCCTCTGGAATTTCCTTCCCCTTGAACTCCGATCCATCCCCCTCTATTCACAATTCCGTAAAAGCCTTAAAACCCATCTTTTTACAAAATCCTTTGACTAATTGTCCTGTCTGACCTCCCTACCTCCACCCTCAGTCCCCGTTAGCTATAGCGCCAAGAAGCCGCTGGTAAACGTGCGCTCTACAAGAACTTTCAAACTGAAACTCAAACTCAAATTATATATAGGGCGATACATACATGTGTCCAGACATATGATATATGTGCCCAGTTTAGGAGCATGCATTCTAGCTCCTGTGGCCCCTTGTATCCTGTCCCTGGCATTCTGTTGCTTTGCATTTCATTGTGGAGCTACCACCCCATCAGAGATTTGCCACTATATTATATATTACTGGATACATTCTCTACATGGGATCAGCATTCCTGACAAACTGCTGAGTCTGACTTTGCCATGCATCTTTCATTAGTGCCACCATCAACATCTCTTTCAAACATCTTATGTTTCATTTCCAATTCGCCACTGCAGTACTTGGCATATCTCAGTATTTCATCAATGGGCTTACTCTGCCAACAAATCAAATGCTGTTGAATCATCAAGTTAATCTTGGTTTTCAGTCCATGGACCTACCTTTACACCAAATGTCCCATGTCTTTCATCTCAATAGACTATGTCCCACTATACTACTCAAATGCCTACACCAGTCTCTCATAAAAGGCATGTATTGATTCTTTGGCCTCTTGGGTCGTTCTGTAAAACTTGACCCAATCAATCTCTTTGGGAGATATTTTCAATTTCAAAAATGTAATCACCTGATGATAATTCTTCATCACCACTAGTAACGGAGAGTTTAATATGGGATGCCTCATAGGTCCCCTCTCAGGCCAATCCACAACTGCATTCAACCCAAAAATCACCTGTGACCACAATTTCAAAAAAGGTATTCAAATTGATCCACAAAACCTTTGATATCTTCACAAACTGATCAATCTGTCTGTACCACTCCACTGGGTTTTCTCTCACCAGGCACTTCTCTCATTGAAAGCATATAAAATCCTCATCCTCCTCATCGTTCCAGAAGGAGTTAATTATAATCTGAGTTTCTTCTGTTCTTTTTTCTTTGCCCATCTACCTTCCCATCTATCCAGTTCACTCCACTTTCGGACATAGGCAATTAATTCCTTGATTTGTCATTTAATTCCTGACGGTCTCATGTTAGTGATGTTAAGTCAAGCTTAAACGGTAACTTCTCTGTTGGGCCTTGGATTTTTGCAAGTCAATTTCATACTATGAGCCAGGTCGGACAATCTTTCATGAGCCTGTCTTGCATGTCCAGTAATGTCTTTACACATGAACAATAGCTCATGATCCCGATAGGCGTTTAATTGGGACATGTCAAGATTTTGCAGTATCAGTTTGTCTAATTCTAGTTTGAATTTAGCCATCCCTATTGTCCTTGTTCTTTTGCTCCCTGGGGTTCAAGTATTCCTTCCACTCATTCCAGATTTCCCACTAACAGTTGGGGTGTCTATACCCTTGAACCAAGCATCAATTTCTTGGGCTTTGAGACTAGGTTGTTCAGCCGGGGTATTAAGAATGCTCTCTTCTCTAAAGGAACCACTATTTGGATTAGGTGGTGAGGTGAAAAGCGACATGTCAGAATTTGGCAGACCCATAGGTAGTTCTGTACTGGGGAGGGTTCTATTATTTGCATGTGGAAGCACATTCATTTTAGGCATCAAAAAGGGTGGTGATCTTTCGGAGAAGCTTCTAGTGCTATGAACCCCAATGTACCCCTATATAGGCCAAGGTAGTTACACAACCTTTTATCTATATTTGTCCTACCATTGTACTACCATTGTTCCACGTAACAGGTTTGGTGCTGACCTTTTACCTAGTTAGGTGCTGCATAGATGTTGTTTGGTTTTCTCAGAAAACTAGCCTAAATTATTATGCATGATGATTCTCAGTATCACAGCAGGATTACCATCTACTGCATAATAACTCTGTATAAGGGTCATCACTATTGTCATACTTAGATGACATGCACAAAGTACCATGACACATCTAGGTAAAACTCCTGAGGGTACCTTTTGGGTATATAAGTACCACATCTTCACAAGGCAAATTTAAGGAGAAAGACTCCCATGCTGACACGCTGACAAAAGATGCTGGGGTCCCTGCATGCAGATACTCCAGCAGTCAGTGGTCTGACATCCCTCGCTGGATATTCAACTCAAGACCAAGACAGAGTACTATGCTCTCTCACATCAGATAATGGGTTGGCTCTTTCTTAGGGGGATTCTTGGCTATACACCTGCATACATGCTAGGAACATCTAGTTAGGTTTGCATCGTAGGAGTACGCATTCTACTGTCATGTATTTATATGTCTACATATATCCACTGTTTTAGCACTATGGTACCGTTCTACCTTTTATTTACTCTGTTGTTGCTAGTAATCGTATATATCTGTTTCTGTCTCATAGTTGTTGCAGCACGCGTCTTTACACTAGAATGATTCTGATTCAATAAATACTTATTGAAAATATCCCAACCGTTTAGTCTGTGTATCTCTCTGAGACAAAGCGAGCACCAGTGACTGAGCAAAACGTACTGTACTGTACTGTTTCCATGATCCCTGAGGGGTCAGATTTGTCATGTTCGAAGGTTTCCAGAAACTATTTGCTCCTTGGTAAGGTTGTGGGGCTTATAATGGCCCTGTGAGCTAGCTGGTCTGCAGTAACCCTGGGCGGATAACTCCGCTCCGCCGCCGGAGTTTGCGGAGATTTGCCTACTCCGCACTCTGTGGCGAACGCGGAGTAGGCAAAAACTCTGCCTCCATGGCGGAGCGGAGTTAGCCGCTCCCTCCACCCACGTTAATGCTTTGAAAAGCTATAAAGAAGACACTTACCTGTGTTTCTGCAGCCTCCCCTGCCTGGCAGCTCTCCGTCCTGCTCCTCCGCTCGCAGCCTCGTCGTTCTTCATTAAAAAAAAACACTATGCTGTACGTCTTGTGAGTGCGCATGTGCACACGCAAGACTTACAACATAGTGTTTTGCTTTATGAAGAAGGACATTGAGGACAAAAGAGGAGCAGGAAGGCGAGTGACCAGGCAAGGGAGGCGGCAGAAACGCAGGTAAGTGCCTTCTTTATATCTTTATAAAGCATTTGGGAGTGAGGAGGGAGCGGGGACGGAGAGGAGCTACTTGTAGCTCCACAAAGTTTTTTTCAAACTCCGTGGAGCTACGCGTAGAGGCACTATGCCAGCTCTGCTCAGGCCTAGTGTACAGGCGAACATATCCTATACTATGAATAGAGGCACTCAATTAACACTGTGGCTCTCCATGTTCCTCGCCATGGTCTTCTTCATAGGCTAACTATCTTTCAACAGTACAATGTTGTATCTATTCTAACAAACCATGTGAACTTACCTAGAAGGGAAAAGAATTGCAAGCAGAAATTGAAAACAGTATTTTATGCAGAATGGAAAACAGGCCTAGTTAGAACAACTTAAAGTATTAAATCAATGGTGCATATTAAATATGTGTGTACACATCCAAACACAAATAAATAACACAGTTGTTGTGAAGTTAGCACACCAGTAGTTGGGAGTGGGAGGAGCTAGGGGGCCAGAGGAAGAGGAGGAGTGGACACAGGAAAGAGTTGGTTAGTGTAGGGACAGGGCATAGATAAGACATGTTAAATAAAGCTCCAGTTCAAAGGCAACTATAAGTGTTTGTGTTTATTGTAGCTGGACGCTACAACTGGCGACGAGGGTGGGATCTCGTTAACTGCAGCCCACGAGACCACCTAGAGACACCCTGTCCCCTGCAGCGTCGAGAGACGAGCTCCGCTGCCAGAAGAAGCTGAGGCCGGCCGAGGAAGGTCAAGAACGAGTGACCGCGGCCCCAAAGACGCTAGAAACCCCAAGTACACCGTGACCTGGGAGCGCTGGAACGCTCGGTCGAAGAACCGCCTCAGCGCGACTCCCGCCGGGGGTGTGTCACCCAGCCGTTGTAAAACAGGAGTCGGGAGCCCACTCCGACCCTGTCCAGTGCCCCACAGCAAGTCAAGAGGTGCCTTGGTGAAAGGGGCGCTGCCCCGAAGAAATCGCTGCCCAGCGAGATTAAGCGCGCCAAAACCGGAGCCTGCGCCGGTGAAAGTGCCGACCTCACGGCTGATGCGTGGGTTTTGGCACGCGATCGGCCGAGAAAAGCGGGAAAGTGCTGAGCAAGGCGGGAACCCACCCCAACCTTACCTGGTCGCTGTGGTGGCCAAGGAAGAGTGATTCCTGGAGCGCGCTGCCCTGCAACTGCTGGCCGGTGAGTCTGGAGTGCCTGAATCCAGAGAGAGAGAAACCTCGTGTGATTACAGTGACGGCGGCCATCTTAGAGTCAGGCGCTCGTCAGGACAGACCCCTTGGTTATCATAGAGCGGCCATTTTGAAGTCAGGCATTGTGAAAGAAACAAGCATTGGCGACTGAAAGAAACAAGCATTGGCAAATAAAACAAGCATTGGCGACTGAAAGAAACAAGCATTGGCAAATAAAACAAGCATTGGCGATTGAAAATAAAACAAGCATTGGTCAAGTAAACAAGCATTGGTTAAGTAAACAAGCATTGGCGACTGAAATAAGACAAGCACTGGAAAACAAACAAGCATTGACGACAGAAATAAACAAGCGCTGGCAAAGAAACAAGCATTGGCAAAGCCAAGTGAGAGTGCTGCAAAATGTCCGACGAAGAGAACGCTCAGCCTCCCTCAAGTGGGTCGCTTCTACGGGCACCCGCACCTCTCAAGGTGACAACGGGAGGGAGCATGGGTCCCAAATGGCAAGAGTGGCTGGAAGAGTTTGAAGATTACACTGAAGGCTCGGATATCGTAGACGAAAAAAAGAAGTTGATTGCTCTGCGCAACCTGGCGGGGCGAGAGATAGTCAAAATACTCAAAGACCTTCCTGCTACCGACGTGGATACTTATGTTAAAGCATGTGAGGTTTTGAATAAAAAGTTTCTTCACAAGCGAAATATAGACTACGAGCGCCACTCATTCCACTCCGCTCGGCAAGGGAAGGATGAGCCCATGAGTGCCTTCATGATGCGTCTGCGGAGGCTAGCCAAATACTGTGAATTTGATCATTTCTCTACCGATGACGCCATCAAATCTCAAATAATAGATGGATGTTATTCGGATCAACTCAGGAGGCGCCTGCTGAGAAAAGCACATGGACTGGATGAAATAGAGGAAATGACACAAGCTTATGATCAGGCGGAGAAGTATGCAGCCGTCATGGAAACGGAACACAAAGGGAGTCATGAACAGGTGTGACGTGTGCACGCCAAAAGTGACAGTCGGAGAAGCTCAAGTGACAAGCAATGGAGATCGCACACGTCGTCCCGTCAAAAGCAATCAAGATATCAACGACGAGAACCATGGAAGAAGGAGAAAAGACCGGAAAGAGTGAGAAAATGCTACCGATGTGGGTATGATTACCCTCATGTGGACAGCTGCCCGGCCATGGGCCAGAGATGTCGGAAGTGTGGTCAAACTAACCACTTCGAAGTAATGTGCGGGGAGTACAATAAAGAAAAACGAAGTGGTCCCACAGGGACAACACGGTCTGACACACGAAGCAGAGCGCCAAGAATTTCTCGGTCCGACACTCGAAGGCACCACACGCGTGCTGTCCAAGATCAGACGGAACAGTCCTCTGGATCATCACATTCTAGCAGAGAGTCACGTCGGTCCAGGTGGGAGCGGAGGTCACCGTCCAGAGAATCCAGACCGTCGGCCCGAGACTCGGCATACACCATTGAATATCGAAATTTGGCAGCAGATCCAGACCAGCTTAAGAGATACCCTCGGCTGGATATCAAAGTTGGAAATCACGACACAAAGTTTGTGCTAGACTCTGGTGCATCCTTAAACTACATTCCAGTTACCGAATACAAAAGAATGAGTCCACGACCTCCTTTGACATTTGCACCGGTGAGGGTTTTCACGTGGATGGCCAAGAAGCCACTTCCCTGCCTGGGGAAGTTCTCAACGACCCTGACAAACGACAACACAACTATATCAGCGGTCATCCATGTTATCAAGGGCCCCGAAGCAGACTGTCTTTTGAGCCTACCAACCGCTGAACGGCTTCACCTGGTCGAAATCCTTTTCAAGGTCAGCGACAACCAAGACGTGACTCGCCAGTTTCCCGGCTTGTTTCAGGGATTGGGCAAATTGAGAGACTGTCAGGTGCGATTGCATATCAATGAACAAGTCAGGCCTGTCGCCCAACACCCTCGACGGGTACCATTTCATCTACAGACTGCTGTTGAGGAAGAACTCCAAGACTTGTTAGCTGCGGACATCATCGAGCGCACTGACGGCCCGACTCCATGGGTATCACCAGTACCAAGGCAAGGCAACAAAGTCAGACTCTGTGTGGACATGCGCCTGCCCAACACTGCAATAGAAAGAGAACGACACCCGGGGCCACATTTGAGCGACATGATCGCAGCGCTTAATGGAGCCACTGTGTTTTCAAAATTAGATTTGAATAAAGGGTACCATCAATTGGAACTAGAAGTGGGGTCCAGATATATCACCACCTTTGCAACCCACCTGGGGTTGTTCAGGTATAAAAGACTAAGCTTCGGAGTCTCCTCAGCGGCCGAAATATTTCAAGAAACAATTCGGCAAGTCATTCAAAACATTCCTAACACGCTCAACTATAGAGATGACATCCTCGTCTATGGTTCTGACGTTCGAGAACACGACATCGCGCTCAATCGTGTCTGCCATGCCCTACTGGCAGCAAACCTGACTCTAAACAAAGAAAAATGCGAGTTTCACCAGGCCACGCTGAAATTCTTTGGTCATATCTTTTCTGGAGCCGGCATGAAACCTGACACTGACAAAATTGTAACCTTAAACAACACCAAGAGTCCCCAAGATGTCAGCGAGCTCAGGTCGTTCCTTGGAATGGCCAGCTATTGTGCTCGTTATATTAGGGACTATGCCACGATCAGCCATCCCCTCCGCATGCTGACCAAACAGGGTCAGTCATTTGAATGGACTCCCCAGTGTGAGCAGGCATTCAAAGAAATCAAGAAAGCGGTGGAATCAGCGGACCATTTGTCATATTTCAACCCAAAGCGAAAGACTGAAATAACTGTGGATGCCAGCCCCGTGGGGCTTGGAGCAATTCTGGCACAGTATGAGAATGATTCGGATCAACGCCGCATCATTGCCTACGCAAGTTGCAGTCTGACTGACCCAGAACGGGCATACTCCCAGCCCGAAAAGGAGAGCCTAGCCGTAGTGTGGGCATGTGAACATTTTCATGTTTTCATTTATGGCAAACATTTCACTTAATTACAGACCATCAAGCTCTCATCACTATTTATGGAAATCCAAGATCTAAGATGCCCCCGAGGATTGAAAGGTGGGGCCTACGATTACAGGAATATACGTTCACCATAATTCACAAACCAGGGAAGTCTGAAAATCCAGCGGACTACATGTCCCGGCACCCCCTTCCATCGTCAGCTTCCACGTCCTCCATCGCAGAAGAGTACATTCATTTTGTAACAGATCAAGCTCTACCGCCAGCTATCCCTATGGAGACCATTTGAGAAAGTACAGCACAAGACGTCATCCTGCAGAAAGTCCTTCACAGAGTCCGCAACAATCGATGGAGACACGATTCTCAGGATGATACTGCCGACCCCTCGACCCAACGTGCAATGCAAGCCTTCCGGCACAAGAGTGGTGAGCTGTCGGTCACAACTGATGGCATACTGTTGCGAGATCAGAGGATTGTAATTCCCACCAAACTAAGACAAGGAGTGGTTGCTCTGGCACATGAAGGGCATCGGAGAATCGTATCAACCAAAAGAGCACTAAGGGAACGAGTGTGGTTTCCATTCCTCGATCACCTGGTGGAAGCCACCCTGAAGGATTGTCATCTCTGTCAACTCACTAGCAAGAGCGATCCTCCGGCACCATTACATATGACCACCCTACCCAGTGGTGTGTGGCAAGAAATCGCCATAAATTTTTATGGACCCCTGTCATCGGGCAAATATGTACTGGCTATCATCGATGAGTATTCCAGATACCCCATTGCCTACTTTGTGCCGTCCACTAACACTGCCAGCACTCTTAAAGTACGCAATGAGGTCTTTCAACGTGGGGGTTCCCAAGATAGTTAAATCAGACAATGGGCCCCCTTTCAACGGAAATGACTTTGCAGCTTTTGAGAAACACCTAGACTTTCACCATCGCAGGATTACACCCCTCTGGCCACAGGCAAATGGGACAATTGAGAGATTCATGGCCACACTCAAAAAGACCTTCCAACATGCTACCGCGGAAGGGAGGGACCTGCAAACAGCACTCAATGAAGTCCTTCGAGCTTATCGTACAACTCCTCACGCAACGACTGGCCAATGCCCGGTGACTCTTATGCTGGGACGTCCCATGAGGAATCGCATTCCAACGTGGGATGGAGCCTCGGAAGCATCATCATCTGCGAAAGATCCGCGTGAAATAAGAGCCACTGATGAACGCAACAAAGAAAAAATGAAGGCCTACGCAGACCACCGGAGAAGAGCGAGGTCATTATCATTACATGAAGGGGACCATGTTATCGTCAAGCAAGAGACGCAGAAAAAGACCGACTGTCCCTTCAAAGACGAACCATTGGTGGTCACAAGAAGAAAAGGAACCATGGTAACCGCGGAGTTCGAGCAGCGGCGAGTCACGAGAAATATCTCGCACTTTAAGAAATTGCCACCAGATACCTCAAGAACCATGACGAGTGAAATGGACAATCCCAGAGTGGAAGAACTACATTCAAATGATCACGAGAACATTGCTCCGATCATTGAGACACTGAGCACTAATAGTCCAAGAGCCAAGTCGCCACGACCTCATCGTGACGTACGTCCACCCAAGAGACTGATCGAGGAGATGGACTGAGAAGTCAGTATGTCTTGTTTGTTTTGTCACAAAGGGGGGAGATGTTGTGAAGTTAGCACACCAGTAGTTGGGAGTGGGAGGAGCTAGGGGGCCAGAGGAAGAGGAGGAGTGGACACAGGAAAGAGTTGGTTAGTGTAGGGACAGGGCATAGATAAGACATGTTAAATAAAGCTCCAGTTCAAAGGCAACTATAAGTGTTTGTGTTTATTGTAGCTGGACGCTACAATGGTCAGTACATTAGATGTATATTTCATGTAGTATACACTTAAACCTTGAATATGTGCATAGAATTATGACTATTTACTATAGTTAAATCCAAATAACAAACATTAGTGTAGACATTGCATACATTATTGTCGTTTCTAAAGTAAACATACTTTTAATAGGATGGTTTATTCAATCAAGTCTCTGGAGAGTATATAATTTAATATGGCTGCACAGTGTATATGAATCGCTAATCCTACGGTGAATGCACTTCAATAATGATGTCAAATGCAACACATTCCATTAATATCGTTAGGGCACACAGGGAACATGTGCTAAAAGCACATTTATGTTGCGTTTTTGTAACGTGTAAAGGTGAAGCCAAAATTACACGCTCTAATTCCAAAAGAGGTAGGAGGATTATACACAAGTGCTTCTGTATCCAACATGGTGGAAGAAACCTGAAGATTGAAAATCAAGCAGTGCACCTCTTTAGGGTGTCAGTTAGAGTGCACCTGTAACAGAAGCGGTATGCAATACCCACCGCTTCCGATTTTAGCTGCACGATCATGGTGTACAAACGAATAGCTGGTGGCGTGGCGTTGGCAATATTTAGATCAGAACAGGATTGTAACCATGTTTCCGAGAGGAAGACTACAGCAGGACTGTTGTTTCTGATAAATGTATATATGTTGAGGGCAGACTTGGGCAACAAGTGTATATTAATAGAATAATAGCTTAAGTAATGGAAAACGAGAGGCATGACTTTAGACATCTCGGGCTCGATTCACAAAGGTAATGCTAGACGAAAGTCTTACTTTACGACGTTCGGTATTGCACAAAGGGCATTTACCACTCGTAAATGCCCTTTGTGAATCCCGAAAGTTGAACTTTATGACTCTCAGTATTTACAAAGGGCATTTGCTACTCGTACACACCCTTTGTGAATAACAAAAGACTTTGTGAATCGGGCCCTCCATCTTTTGCTGTTTGGTGCTCACTACCATGCCTTCCTCAGAGAAGAAGCCTGTAGCTATGAAAACGGTTTTGTATTACAGACTTTCGAGTGTGTCCTGAATAAGAGTCATCTGAGTGACCTAGCTGCTTTTCCAAAGACCGAGGAATAGAGCCAGAGTTCTGGGCACTGGGCACAGTCTCAGTGTAGAGGGGCGCAGGCAGGCTTGCCTTTTAGTGCTTGAAATGGAGAAATAGAGGTGCAGGTACTCTGTACCAGAGTACCAGCTTGTAGTGGCGGTACTGACTAATTAAAAGTATTAGGATTATCTTGAGAAGTGCAGGTACTCTCTGTCTCAAAACAAAAAAGTGCAGGTACTCCGTGCTGGACAGCACAGGCCCATTTAAAGCACTGCTGCCTTTGCCGCGCTGCTGCATTGAAGTGCTGCTAGCCTACTTTAATAGTCCTCCTGGCATTCTCAAAGCTTGGCCGCACTGTCGGGAAAGCAGAGCATGAAATCCACTGATACCTTCAAAATGGCGCGCGTGTGGTGCTCTACATTAAAGAATGCAGGTGAAAAGCAAGTTACTCATCTAGATAAATGTTACCCCACACTACAAAATGTCAGCATGAGGTAATGAGGTAAAAAAACTAAATGCCACTTAGGATAAAATGCAATATGCCTCTACAGAAAAATGAGTAAAAATCACAGTCTTCTGAAAATTCTGTTCATGCAATTAGGTAATACCATACCCTTTCCCCTCCTTAGACCCAAAATCCCTCTATCGCAATTGAAGACTATTCACAAACGCCAATACATGAACATAAATTAAGTTGTCGAAATATACATTTAGGAGTACATTTACCTTACCTATGACTGCAGTACCTGTAAATATTATGTAGGGGGTGCGACTAGGGCCTTCAAATGCATGGGTAACATTAGAAGCAGGTGAACATGGCAGCATTCACAAACACCTCTCCTTCCCCTTCCCACCGTGAAAAAGGTGAGAGATTTACTAGTCAAGCACTTGTGTAATTCCTCTTCTGGGGGTGAAACGGAACATATCCCCAGCCGAATAGCTGGGTGTGTAGGGGAAGGGGTGTCTCCATGGGGGAAAATATTTTCCCTGTCAAGAAAAAAAAAATGTTCTTTTTCGCAGGTGACCCTAGTCCCCCTGTGCAGCATTCTGTGCTATGCAATAGCATCTTTTTGTAATGTCACATGACCTTCCCAGGAATACACATGTAAACTTGCACCTGGTGCAGCTTTCCATGCATATGCATAGGAATGTTTCTGAATTCCACAAATTCATAAACCTACAGTCGCACACAGGTATACACCTGTGATAGCAGATTTATTTTTTTCAGTTTAATAAGGTTTTTATTTTGGTTAAGAAAAATAGTACATCATAATATAACAGCATGACATATAACAGAACCAATATGAGAAAATCTTGAAAGATAATTGGAGATGAAAGAAAAATAAAGGTTCAGAAAAAAAATATGAAATGGAAGAAAATAGTAGAGAGAAAGACAGATAGTAAAAGAAAAGAGAAAAAGAGGGAGAGAAAGAAAAGGGAAGGAGAGGTTAGGGAGGGGGATAAGAGGATAAGAAGGTAGAGAAAGGTAGCCAGGTAAGATCAGATTTAATTTTTAAGGCGACAGAAGAGGAAGAGGCAATTGCAATTCTATGCTCATCACATACAAAATTCCACCATGTATGCACAGACAATTTAGAGTTATCCTTCCAGCAAGACAAAATTACTTTGAAAGCAGTTGCAATGAGAAGATCAAACAATTTAGCGTTATACGAATGTAAGTCCAAAGCATCAGATAGGGAACCTAGAAAAATATGCAACGATGAAAATGGTTCAGAGAAATGAAAAATACGCATACAATATTTCCAAACTGAGTTCCAAAAAATAAGAACTGATGGGCAATCAAATAAGAGGTGTTTGAGTGTGCCTGGGTGAGAGGAACAGGACCAACAAAGGGGTGAGGAGGAAGGGGAGAATTTTGTTATGCTTACGGGGGTAATGAGAGCTCTATGGTAAAGAAAAAAAAGTGACTGAGTAATACGGGCTGAAATCGAAGTCTTAAACAGTTTAGTCCATAGGCGATCCCAAACATCAACAGATAACGAGAAAGATAAATCAGTTTCCCAAACATTTTCAGTAACAGTTTTAGGCCTAAGGCCAACATTATCTAATAACAGTTTATAAATTAGAGCAGCTTTGGGGATTTGTTGAGTAAACATAGGATATAAAGGAGTGGAAGGAGTAAGGGAAGGAAGGAGATCAAAAGTAGGAAGGGTAGATAGATGACATAAAATGGCAGAAGTAATAATGTCAAATTCTTTGCGAAAATGTGCAGGTAAATCAAACATAGTTTGCATTGCATCAAATGAAATAATGGAGGAATCAGAGAAAAATTGGTACACAAACATAACATCCTTTTCTTTCCAGTACTTGAAATGGAAAGATTTACCCTTGTACTTAAGATATTTGTTATACCATACACTAGAAGAAAGAAAAGTTTTTTAGGGGGGACGAGTCTTTCGAGAATACATTGTGCAGTAGAGTATGTGAGTATTTCAGTACAGGGTGTGTAGTCAAGAATGAACACTTTGACATGAAAAGGGATTGTTGGAAAGTAAAGTCCTTTAACAGGGACCTTTCGACAGTAATCCATCTGGGTAGAGGGGTATCATTGTAGTCGAATGCCAATGAGAAGGCTTGTTTTATTAAAAAGGCAGAGTGATACGATTGGAAATCAGGAAAGCGAACCCCACCTTCAGATTTTGGGCATATAAGTTTATGTAAGGCAATACGAGGTCTTTTATTATTCCACAGAAATTTGGAGCAGATGGAGTTCAGCCGATTGAAATACAATTTAGGGATTTTCACAGGAGGCATGGACACAGTGTATAAAATATGTGGGGAAATCATCATTTTGATGGTGTCTAAACGACCCCACCATGAAAGGAAAAGAGGAGACCATAATTGAAGGAGCGATTGAATTTTTTGAGTAAGGGAGGTAAAGGTCAGTTTGAGTGTGTCACGCAAGGTAGGGGAGAACCAAATACCCAGGTATTTGATCTTGGAGGGACACCATGCAAAATCAGTTGATGCAAACATATATTGGTAACAGGATGAATTGAGGGGTAGGACCTCCGTTTTAGAGAGATTAAGTTTAAAACCAGAAACAGAGGAGTATAAGCGGACTTCTTCTAAAAATGGAGGGAGGGAAGAGACAGGGTTAGCCATGTAGACCAGGACATCATCGGCATATGCCGAGATTTTTGACTCAATCGAGGACAGTTTGAACCCCTGAATTAGGGGGTTAGAGCGGATTCTAATGAGGAATGGTTCAAGACAAAGAATAAAGAGTAAAGGGGAAAGAGGACAACCTTGTCTTGTCCCTCTGGATAAGGGGAAAAATTTTGAGAATTGATTATTAACAAAAACACTAGCACGGGGAGCAGAATAAAGTAGTTTAACTAAGGAAAGGAAGTGGGGACCAAATCCAAACCATTGTAAAGTTTTAAACATGAATTTCCAATTAATTCGGTCAAACGCTTTCTCAGCGTCTAGGGATAGGGCAGCTAGAGGGGTTTTGAATTGTTTACTGTGGGAGATGATATTAGCAAAGACACGGGCATTGTCAGCTGCAAGTCTACCTTTCACAAAGCCAACTTGATCGGTTGTGATTAGTAGAGGAATAAGGGATTCGAGGCGTGCCGCTAAAATTTTGGCAAAAATTTTACAATCGTAATTAATGAGGGAAATGGGGCGATAGTTTTTACACAGGGAATGGTCTTTGTCAGGTTTGGGGATTATAACTATTAGGGCATCCAAAAATGAGCCAGATGCTTTAGCGTTTGCAATAAAGGAGTTAAAAAGTTGTAAAAGATGGGGGACAAAAATAGAGTGCATGTTGGCGTAAAATTCAATTGGGAGACCATCAGGACCAGGGGCTTTCGCTTTCTTGAGGGAGGTAATTGCCTTGAGAATTTCCTGAGGGGTAATATCAGACTCTAGTTGATGGAATTTGGTAGGGAGAGATGGGGGAGGAGGAAGGTCTTCGAAAAAACGGGAGAGGTCATCATCATCAGGATGTGTATCATCAGTATACAGGAGTTTGTAGTAGTTATGAAAAACTTGTGCAATATCCTCATCGGAGGAAACCGCTGTATTGGTTACTTCATTGAGAATAGAGCCAATTGATTTTCGCTCAGATTTAATTTTGAGATAGTTTGCTAGCATTTTCCCCGCTTTATTTTGACCTCCATGGAATTTGGATTTAACCTTCAAGAGGGTGTTACAGGCTTCAACTGTGGCAATTTGATTAAGATCGGATTTGGCCTTGATTAGTTGGAGGAGAACGTCAGGATTCTTGGATGAAAAGTAAGAGTGTTCTAGAGTTTTAATGTTGGAGAGTTGGGCTGTGTATTTGTCACAATTGAGTTTCTTTTTCCTAGATACATAAGAAATTGTGAAACCTCGTAAAGCAGCTTTAAAAGCATCCCAATTATTTGAGACAGACGTTTCGTGGGGTAGATTGAGGGCGAAGTATTCAGAGATGAAATCTTTAACTTTAGACATAAATACAGAATCGGAGAGAAGGAAAGTGTTAAATTTCCATCGATTAAAAGAGGAAGAGGTTTGGGTTAGGTCAAACGTAGCATAAACAGGTGCATGATCCGAAAGAAAAATGGAACCAATTTCAGATTTTTGAATCGCAGGTAGAAGGGATTTGCTGATTAGAATATAATCAATCCTAGACCGGGTATGGTGTACATTAGAGTAGAATGTATATTCAAGTGAGTTCGGATTGCATGTTTTCCACACATCGAAAAGGGTACGGGAGGCAATGGCTGATTGGAAGGATTTATGTGTCTTATCAGGCTGGAATTTGGAGGAAGATAGTCTATCTGAAAAGGGATCTAACCATTGGTTAAGGTCACCAGCTATGATAATGTTAGGGCAGTCAATGGATGAGATGAGGATTTTGATATCAGTCCAAAATTTAGGGTCTGGTCGGACAGGGCCATAAATATTGAGGAGCACCATAGTTTTGTTTTGCATAGACACTTTTGACATAACCCAACAACCTTCATCATCCGATTGTGAAGATAGAATTTGAACATCCAAACCTTTACGAAATAAGATAGCAACCCCACCTTTTTTATCAATAGCAGGAGAAAATACAACTTGACCCACCCACGCCCTCTTAAGTTTCAGCGACTCGACATCTGTACAATGAGTTTCTTGGAGAAAAACAATCTGAGCATTTAACTTGGATAAATGGGACAATACCTTTTGACGTTTAACAGGGTTGCCAAGACCACGAACATTCCACGTTACAAAGTTACACATGATGGAAGGCAAGGGAGGAGGGTAACAACCGGGTCCAATACACTGCAGGTAGAGAACTACAAGGAGAGACAATGGAGACAGACATGTTAGAAATAAGAATTAAATACCAACTATAAACAAAGGCAAGGCAAATCAGGTAAATATGGAGGAACGCTAAACGAAGAAGCAAAACAGTCATGAGGCAAAGCGAAAATGCACAATAAGGAGTACTGGAAATAATTATAAGACAAAAAATAAGAGACACAAAGAAGAGAACGGAACAGAACTGAGCAAGGGATAAACATGAATGGCCTGTGAAAAGAGAAGGGAAAAGGGGTGAAAGAAAAAGAAGGAAATAGATAAGAAACAGATCAAGGCAAAGATGCCTGATCTGAGAAGAAAAGGAATACGTAGATAGTAGGAGCATGGAGACGCCAACGGGGGCGCCCACCCTACAGAGCGAGGAATACGCGGGAATATAGATAAGATATAATCAACATGAAGAAAGGTCATAGTAGGTAATGACGAGAAAGAGACCGGGACAAGGCCACAACAGTCGTCAAGACAAAAGATAATTGAATGAAAAGAAAAAATAGGAAAAAGTTATTTTCAGTCATTAGTATCCATCGTGGAAGTAGAGATGGTTTGGAGATATTCTCGAAGCTTCTGTGGATCATCAAAGGTGCGGGAACGACCATTGTGGGTTATCTTGCAGAGACAAGGATGAAGAATTCCATATTGAATGTTCAATTCCCTCATACGTGGACGCAGATTGAGGAACTCCTTACGACGTGCATTCGTAGCATTCGATAAATCCTGTGCTATAAAGATGGTGTGGCCCGACCAAATGAGGCGACGTTTCGATCTTGCAGCTTTAAGAACAGTCATCAATTCAGTGAATTCAAGAAAAAGCAGGATGATACCTCTAGGTTTGGTTGGGTTAGACGTTGGACGTCCGAGACGATGAGCACGCTGTATGTTTAGAGGGTTGGATTCTGGTTGGAGTTCCAAAAGGTCGTAGAGGAATTTGCGGATGAAGGTCACCATATCACCCTCCCCAAGGGACTCCGGAACAGCATAAATACGGAGGTTATTCCTTCTGTTACGATTTTCAAGGTCCTCTGTGTGAAGTTTCAACTGCTGTATCTCCTTTTCAAGAATAGGAATTTTCGTAGAGACATCCTGGACGTCACTGATGCGTTGTTCCAATTGCAGAACTTTGTTTTCCATGACGACCCATCTGTCTTCTATCTGCTTGAGCTTCTCATTTGTTGCTACCATGAAGGGCTGTAAACCACGAACCTCTTCTAGAATGGAATCCAGCACGGGGTTTGGAGAGGTGCGAATTGGAGATGGAGGGTCATTTTTAAGTCGTTTTGGCTTGGTTCCGGTGACAGACGATCTCGAATGGCCTGCGTCCTGAGACATGATGTCAACAGAGGGGCAAACTGAGAGGACCGCAGGAGTGGAAGCCACACCGTAATAGTAGAGTTGTTGAGACCCTATGAGCAGAGGTATACGAAGAGCTGGAAAGAAGAGGTCATGTAAGAGGTAACATGAGACAATGGAGAAGCAATACCACAAACCTACACGGTATGCGTCGAAATGCAGCAAAAGTCAGTTTTATGCGAAGCCAAAAAAAACCATCCAGGAGTAAGGCATCAAAGAAACAGCAAAGCGTCCATGAAATATGGGGACCAAGGTACTTGTTAAATGTGCCACGAAGGATTAACAGCATAGGAAGGAAGGCATGAAGCAATGCGCAAGGAGCATCTCAAAATGGCCGCCGAGATGTATTGTCAGTGGAATTAGAAGACCTGAGGAGAACTTTGGCGGAAAAAGTCATGAAAACGTAATGGTAGCAGGAGGTGCATACCTTGGCACATACCTTTTGACAAGTTGAGCATTCAGTGCAGCAAACGGGCCATTGGAGCGGTTGAAATGGCAAAAAACGGGACACGAGCGCGGCAGCAAAAAATGGCGGCCGCCCGCGTCCCGTAACAAGTGGAGAAGAGGCGGCGGCAAAAAGATAGAAAAGCGGCAATTATGAGCGCCGCTGTTGCTCGTAAGCCACGGGGACCATGTTCCGCCGTGCAATGCTGCCTTTTGCCGGACTCCATGTGGGAAGGAAAAGCAGGGAAACAGTCAAGATTCCCGCGTAGGTCCGGAGCTCACGGACGAAGCGCCATCTCACGCCGGCGCGTAAGCCACGCCCCGTGATAGCAGATTTATGAGGTTGTATGATTAAACAACTGCCTCGTGAATTACGAGTGCCTAAACCAAGAAGGCTAAACAACGAACAATGCCAAACCACTAATTAATGAACCACGACTTACTGAACAACGAAAAATATTCATTTTAGATATAAACCGACTCTAGCACTAAGTTCAAATCAACTCATCTAGCTCACGTTTTATTACCTGTGCGTGCGTTTTTAGCTAAAGTATAAAATGCACAATGCAGTCATGGGTTAAACAGAGAAGAACATAGTAAGTGTCACACGTTTATTTGTAATGCGAATGTCCATGTTGTTTATTTGTCCTTTAACTGCGCAGTATTTGCAAGATAATAGACAAACCCGTTTCAGGGCAGTCATTCTACCAAGGCCCGTGACACTTGCTGACCTTGAGTGATTATTAAACAGGATGGCACGGTCTGATGCATGAGGAATGGCGCTCAATCACTCTCAAATTACGATCTCCCCTATAACTAATGCCTCTATCCCACAAATGCCATTAAAAAAGAAAGAAAAAAAAAGCCTGTCAAAGATCAGACTAACACGTCCCTGTGGCATCTTGCTGAAACGTTTCTCTCCAAGTAACTCTTTTTTAAATTTAGTTTATGATTTCAAACATTAGGAAGCATGAGAACACAAATAGTTCAAATTTCTGTGGCTCAATCTGAGCTTCATTAACCCCTTGGCCACGAGGATAATTCCGCCGCTGCGCTGGGGGGGTCCACGCGGTGCCGCCATGCTCCTGAAGGAACCACTCCTTCCCGGCCCGTTTGCTTAATAGAACGCCCGCGCAGGCGCGGAATTCCTGCAGCGTGGGTGGGGCGGCCACGCCGTGACGGAACCACTCCGTCACCAGCAGAGCGCGTCCGTGGCTCGTGACGGAGTGGTTCCGTCACGAGCACGGAAGAGGTTAATATCATGGAGACAGGTGTTCACAGAAGCACCGATTAAACATTTACGTGGGCTGGTTAATTTTCATTGTAATTTTGTGCCATATTCTTGACATTCGCGGCTTCGGCTCAGTGAACTAGATTTTATGACTTTAAAAATAATTTCTTTAAAACAAAAAATAATAATATGTTAATTAAACTTACCTTTAGCTCGTTCTAAATGAAGTACTGGGTTAAGGAAGTTGTGGTTAAAGAAGTCGTGGTTCAGGTCCAGGTCGTTGTTAATGAGTCGTTGTTCAGGACACTAGGTCTCAACAAATCATTGTAAAGGTTGTTTCCCTCCCTGAAGATATTATACTAGCTTGCTGGTAGAAATAAAATAGGTCCATTTCAACTAAGAGCTACCTTGGTTGTATTTACATCAATAACAACTTTATCTGCTGGAAAGAGTCAATTTGAAAGGTTCTTCTCTATAACCAACTAGAGAAAACAAAAACATGATGGATGGATTGCTTGAATTAACCTCAGTCATTAGTAAATACTATGGCCGCAATCCATTCCATTGTTTCTTTGCCCACCATGCCTCCCCAGATAGGAACCAACCAGCCATATGCAAATCAGTCTTGGTGCTGCTCCAGTAGGAACAGTCCAGTCTGAACTGTCAGCTTCCCTCTGAATGGTAACACAAGTTACCCTTGGCCTATTTGGACCTCTACAGGAGGGTGCAGCTTAAGTCCTTTTGCACTTTGAGTACAGGACCCACATCTGGGCATACCCTTACGCTTCGAATGTGGCTGCATAGATGTTGTGTGACACAAGATTGATTGAAGCTCTTATCCATTGATTAGCTTCACTTTAAAGGAAGGAGCTTAGCAGTCTGCCTGTGATATTTTTGGAGAGAAGGGCATGCGCTTATTGGATTGCAAACTGAAGATTGAGAATGTTATTGCATTTGCTTGTTGGAATGTGGGGAGACCAATCACAGCACACCCCACATTGCCATCCACTACTGCGGCAAAACAAAGTAGTGTCTCCTGTTACCTGCTCATGTTGCACAACCTTGAACCCTCTCATTTCAACAGAAAGCAATGTCATATCCTGGGAGTTTGTTCTACTTTGGATTGGAGAAGAGAATACCACGAGCTACAACTCGGTAACTATGCCAGCGAAGTTGATAGAAGAATGAGCCGGAGGCTTTGGAAATAGTCCATTAGACCTAGAATTGAAGACTGGATCTCAGCCATTTAACGTTTGCCCCATTTGAAAGAGGAATTTATGTGCCTGCAAATATACCAGGAGTTCAATGGTTAGTAGTCCTAGACATTATGCAATTGATGCTGCTAAAGCCTTTTACTGGGTTAACTGGTCATGTTCTCAGATAGTTTTGGCTTGAGGCATACTTATTATATTAACACAAAATCTATATATTAGCCTTCAAGCTAGGAAATTAGTTAATAGGTGACAACTTTGATTTACAGTGCTTTTGTGATTCCTAGGTCGAACCATTGGCACAGCATATTAGGCACAGTAAAGAAAACATTTCTCTCTCCTATAATGGCTTACACAGCTCTATATGATGATGACATAAGTTAGACTTCAAGTCCGACATAGTGATTTGGGGCACTTAATGAAACAATTGATTGGTTACAGATTTCTCAGGTTATTGTGTAAATGAAGATAAATATGAGACAACTACCCTACCCTTATTAGGCTTACACTAAAATATATCGGTGTATAAAATCTGCAAAATAGCTGAGCAAAATCATGACCATGCTCTGACAAACATTAAAACAGAACTGAAAAGTTGAAACTCAATCCCTTTAACCTGTACAGGATTAACAACCCAATTACAACCTCCATTCACCTAAAAATAACTTTTCCCTTTCTCACTCTCCCTATATTTTGAAAGAGTAAAGATTAAGAAGTTGCATTTGTTGCTAATGAGGTTAATTTGGTAGCATAAGGACATTTTAATGGAATGGGAAAAGCTCAGAATATCAGTGCTGAAAGAGGGCGTGCTGGGCCTTCCAGTGACCTACAACTTTATTATTGAGCTTTGCAATTAAGGCAGATTGTTACTCTGTTAAGACCACATATGGCTGGCAGATCGCATCATCTTTTTCCAGCAATGGTTCTCCTTGGTGAAATTTCAGGGTATGTGTTGTTTATGTATACTTACTTGAATGTGGCTACTTGGTGTCTGTAGTCCTTTCTTAGTGTTCTTATCTTACCAGTCTCACATACTACCTAAGAGTGTTCTATCTGGTGTATGTGGGATTCCAGCCTTGGCAGTTGATGGTCTGGTCAGCTGTGAGGTTTATGCTCTGCTGTCTTATCTTATCTTGTAACTTAATAAACCTATCTCAATAACTGAAGACGTGTCCTGCTACCTATCTAAACTATTTACAACATTTTGGCGACATTCTGCGCTGACCAGACCAGAGGAGCAGACCAGAAGAGAAGACCAGAAGATCAGCTTTTACGAGTATGTTAGCACAGGATTCTCATAAAGATCAAGTTCAGTCTCCAGTCTTGAAGGGTTCTCTAGGTAGGCCCTTGCAGGAAACGGGAAATGAATTCCACTATGAGTTCTCTGGTAGTTGATTCTGCACGCTTAGGGATCAGAATGACTTAAGAATTTCCCCAGAAAATTGGTTTTCTTGGGTCAAGTATGTTCAGTTAGCTACATGGGCTTCCAAATTACCCCAGGAAATTAATTCTATTGGCATGCTAGAATAGCAGAGTATACTTCATGCAAGTGACAGGGCCAAAGACAAGTTAGCAAAGATATAACACTCTTTTTATTAGAGATTGAAGAAGCATTTGTAGATCGTTATGAGAGAGCCACATTAAAGGTTTTGAACTGTTTCAAGATGGGGAGCTGGTAGTAATCCGGAGAGTATCTATATATTTGCTATATTTTGGTGTTTGATTTGCACTATGAAAAGCTAACCATTTATACATTGATTGCCAACAGGCTGTACCAGTCTCCTGCACACAGAAGCAAAGTTAATTCTACAATCCCCACAACCTGGCCTCCTTCTGATACACAAGTAAGGGATGATGCAGTATGGCTGGCACTTAACAAGTTCTGGAATGCTATCTCTGGGAACATTCTTGACATCATAAGCAATTAGATTCAGCCAAACATTTTTAAGATTACTAATCTATAAGAGTTGGTTTGCAAATATTTTGAGGTGTATGATGTATGATAGACATAGCAACACTGTGAAACATATTAGGATATGGTCTCTGTATTTTGTTTAGTGAAGGCAATAGTTTTTATTCTTTTGTGTTGGTTATCAACTGTGTTATTCCTGTTACGGTCTCAATGTTGTGTATGTGGTTTTTTGCTTTTTTCCAACTATAAAATGTGCCTTTTCTGGGATATGTTCCAGACATTTCCTTGCTTTTAAACTGAGCAGTCCCAATGTCAGTTTGCCATTTGATTAGACCTTTCATCATCATCAAAGAGACTTTATTTCGGTTTGATTCAACCATAAAAGTACACAAATCATTAAATACAATTGTTTTTAAAAAAGCATGATCATCATTGGTAAAGTGCAAATGCAATATTATGATACCCTGTATACATTAGTTCATTGGTGATTAGACCTTTCTTTTGTTGCAGCGATTCTGCGGAGTCGCAGAATTATGCTTGGGATCATAGGACCTTAGTAGGCAGGGACTGAGTGATCCTACCACCTGAGTACCCATGAGCCCAGTACCGGCTAGCTATAGTGTCTCACTTGCTCTCCTACTCACTCACAAAGGACTATTGATTAGACACCCCAGAACACAACACTCCTAACCCTTTCAGAAATCGCGGTTACAGGACACACCCTTTTGCTTTCACACTCGTACTAGTCCACAATAATTTCTGACAGAGATACAAGGCTTGATTAAAATGTTTATTTTAACTAGTGTTCTAGTATACTGTATACATGGCACAACAAGTACGAAAATGCCTAACACGAATAAGGTTAGCATAACAAGTAGTCTGTAAACCATAAATGGGGCTGTCATTATATACGACAGTGTAGCAACATCCCTCCCCTTCTACAGAAGCAAAATGTTTATATATCAGACGTTCTTTAGCAGCAGACCCAGTATCTTAGTACACACAGATGAAAGTTCTACATCTCAGGTGCTGTCACAATCTTTTCCCTGGAAAGGTCCCTCTCCAAGTAAGTGTTACCTATCCGTGCATACCGATATGACAAAAGTATGTGTTCCTAAACAACAGCTGCATGTGCGTGTTTTGTCTAGGTGCTAGGGCCTGCCCAGAACAGAATAACAAGGGGCATTGTTGTTCAACCTTGTCTACATGTTCAGACTAAATCCCAGGAAGAACAGAACGCAAAAACAACACCCTGTTCTGTGTGAAAGTACAGTGTGCACAAAGCAAAATGTGTCTGTAGAGTAACATGCGCAAAGCAGAGGACTGTCTGTAACATGCTCATGCTAACATAGGGAAAACGACAATGGGCCTACAGGAACATGTGACACTTTGCCTCTCATACCAAGCAGTCTTGAAGTCTCTGCCTTTATAATTAGACATTCCCTGCCCTTCATAACGAGAAGTCTTTATGTTGGACTGTATTTGATTTATATTTAGACTATTTCTTGATGTACGAACTAAGTAGATTTATGCCAGTTCCAACTTGAGCTATATTTTGGTTCTATCTATTTTCTTTATGTAATAATCTCTCGCAGTTGATTTTATTTTGACAAATCATTGATGCTGAATTGAATCTGACTAATTAAATACTTTTTGCCTTCTGTAATGATTCTTATATTTTGAACAAACCTTCATGGTTTTGAGTTTGAATTTTGTTCTACAAAAGTGTTTCTTTATTTGCACAAGTGCCCCAGTCTTTTGGGGCTCACTCAGCCCTATCCTGTTCATCAGCCCTTTACATTTACTGATGAAAAGCACCAACATTCTCGTTATAGCTTTGTGGTGTGTATGAAGGCAAAAAAGAGTTGTGATTATTAATAACTGTTGTTTTGGGTATTGCATTCCAGTTTTATAAGCTAACATCCACGGCTGACGATAACAATAAGATGAAATTGGGGCAATAGCCTCAACGTTATGCAATGTAATGACCCAATGATGATGGAGACATGTGAAAATAGGTCAAACGTGCAGGCAGATCCAAGTGAGAGCAAAGTTATGTGCCCCAGAAACTCTAACCAATGCCAGGAAACAACACATCTAGATTGGTCTGGATAGAGATACTGTCTTGGAAATGCACTAACTGATATATGGAAAGGCTGAGAAGAAAGCCAGGTAGAGTCAGATAGGACTCTCTAACATCCAACCCTGCAGATGGGGCAACTCTGCAGATGGTGCATGAAGGAACCAATAGTCTAAATAAGGGAACAGAGGCCAACAGTGAAGATGAAGACGTGCCACAGTATGTGTGGCCACCTTTGTGAATGTAGTAATCAAAGTGGAGGGAAAAAGAAGCTATGATCCTCCTTTGTGAATGAGCATATTAGAGTCCAAGGGGAAAGCACAATGCATTTCCCGAACAAAGAGTCATGTAAATGCTTATGACAAAGAGCTACTGGGACATGAAAATAGGTACCCAGGAGACCTTGTATGGCTCTCTCACCATGAGTGTGGCTGTTAGGCTTTCTCACCATAAGTAAAATAATTAATTGCAGAATCTCTACCATGAAGAGGATCTTCTGAATCTAGATGTTGACTCTCCGCAAGTCATAAGTTAACTCGTTCCGTGCTCATGACGGCTCCTGGCCGTCATGTGCTCATGAGGGCCGGGAGCCGTCTGAACGTTTGCGCTGCGCCCACACGCGATTAATTCTACACCTGTGCTGGCGAATTAATCAGTGGGCGGAGTTCGGATGGCTCCCAGCCTTCATGAGCACAGGCCTACTGTGACTCATGATGGCCGGGAGCCTCATGAGCACCGCGGCGCCGCGCCCACACCCCTCCCTCGCCGCGGCAAAATTAACACCGCAGCGAAGGGGTTAATTGAAAATACTCTCTGTTTATTCACAAGCAACACAATGAGTATACCCCAATACTATGGTGAGGCAGCACAGCCCACTTTTCCAACAAGTAGATTGTTTGAACCATGGGGAATTTCTTGAATGGAGAAAGAACAATGGGTTAGGAATAATTCCAGAGACTGGTAAAAGAACTATAACTCAAGGTGATAACCCTACTCATTTACCTGAAGGATCCAAGTGTTGAATTGCACTGTTCCCATGCTGACAAAAACTGATATATCTGACCACCAACCACCCAGTCTGGACCAATGCCAGCCAAGTCTGGAATACTGAGATTTCCCTGGAGAAAAAGCATACTCGTCTGGTAAAATCGTCCGGAAATATCTCCCCCTCTCTGCTGGTTGGCCGGCAGTGTTGCTGGTTGCTTGAAGACTGATGAAAGGATTCTCTAATTTAAGTACTTGAGGCAGAATATTTGTGGTGCTGGCAAAACGATGAAGAATGTTGATGGTCGTGAATGAAACCATGTAGGCTGTTGTTAAGCTCATTGGCAAATAGTGTTCTGCCCACAAATGGGAACCAGAAAGCAGATGACGTCTGGAAAGTAACTGTATGCCAGTCTTTCAAATGCAAATTGTAGTAATCTGCCAGGGAACTACGCCCAGCCAGAGAAACAGCACAGACATAAAAAAAGGTCTACCAAAAATTCAACTGGGCATTCCATTAGTTCCAACAGCCATGAATATATGCCCCCAACATGCTTGCCACCAGCGAATCCAGAGGCACCGCATCAGGAAAAGCTTTTTCTATATCTTTCATAGCACGAAAATGAGCTATGAATCTGGGTACATTGGTCCAGTCCTGATCATACAGGTCAGAGAGGATAACATTTGAGGATATCTTTGAAACTGGTAAATACTAGGGTTGGGAGCCAGGAACATCAGTCACAAGAAAGCCCATATTTTCTCAAAAATTAAACAGCATATCTGGTAACATCTGCTTGGTGAGCTACTACTCCTCAAATCAACCTGATTTACCTCCTGCCTCAGAAGCTGAGTCCTGTTCAGATGTCATATGCAGATGTAGAATCCTATGGAGTTTAAGTGTGCCACTGCCTCAGCCACAACTTTTTGAATCCTGGAACGTAAGCCAACATTACCTCTCCCCACAGAATTACTGTCATGTTTAAGCTGGTAAAGAGTGGCAGGGACCCCCTAGAAGGAATCCTCAACCCAAGAGGAAATCGTAAAAAATGTCTGCTTTTGGTGGAGAATGGTTGTTGGGGGGTTGGGGGTGTTGAGAGAACATTCCCCATCCTTGTGTTGAAAGCCAGTATTAAAAGGTAAAAAAACAATACACCTAGGGTTTCTAAGGAAGACCAGCATTTACATGTCCTGTTCTGTGGCCTACAATTAGTTTCCTAAGACGCCTTGCTGGGAAACAATAGCAGAAGGGTATGCCATATCGACCCTTGGCGCATAGAGAATCTGTGCAGCAAGCAATACAGCCTCAGAATGCTGCTGTTATGAAACAATACACTCTGGGTGCTTTAAGCCATCCGGGCCAAAAGCCCTGTTCAAGAATCAGCAAGCAAATGCCCCAGGTTTCATGAATCTCCTCTGTGTTAAAGTGTCTGAGAGCACAGAGGGACTCTAATAGGTTGGTTGGAGGAGTATTAGGACTATCTGGGGTGACTGGACACGGTTTGAGGGTCTCTTGGGAAATTATGGAGGCATGCAGTCCTGAGAGCCAATCAGGAGTGTTTAAGCACAAGCTAAAGATATAAGTAGCCTGAGGTCAAATGAGCATTCTCATTGAGTTTAAGGGTATGTTAAAGGTGTCGGAGGGCACATCAAGCAGCGGCGGATACAACAATAAAAATATGGTGAGGTGCTACAGCGAGAAACTCACAATATACTTCTCCCCCGGGTGCTCACCTCTCTCCCCCAACAGCGTCTACGAGCAGGAAAGGAAAGTACTTTGTTCCTGCTCAGTGGACACCAATTCAACCAATCCTGGAGATGCTCTCAAGCTGACAGCTGCTCCAGGATTGGTGGGAGCAGGCTACCCCAGCACTCATTTGAGGCTGGGGGCCCGTGTCAGCAACCCCCTCCTCAAAACCGGTAATGTTACTGGTTTTTCAGGGAGCATGTCGGGCTGGCCGTAACAATAGAGCCAGCCAACCCGACATGCGCAGTGCAGGGGAGCTGTAATCCTGCAATTGCAGTATTCAGCCCCGCCCCCTGCCATTGCACTACGGCGTTTAAGTAAAATGATACTGACATGCCATTTTACTTATTCGTGTGTGCCTGCTGTGCTCGTAACCAGCGGGGAGACACTTCTCGGCTCAAAGGAAGGAGCTGCCACTGACATCAAGAGTCCCTAAGTGCACAGCTGGGTTTTTTAGAAACCAAATGGACGTAACTAAGGAGCATGCTGATGGTCATCTGGGAGTCTCTCAAGGCCAGTTGGGGCATCTGAACATAGCCTGGGTGTGTCTTCAAGCAGAGAAAGAATATCTGTTGGCTGATTGAAGGTATTTAAAAACCTAATGAGAATGTCTGAAGGCAGGCTATAAGTCTCTCAAGGAGTGTTTGAATGTGGAATGGGGATTGGCAGGTGCCAGGCCGAGTAGGGCGGAAAGTCTGAGGGGAGTCAAGGTATGTTTGAAAGACAACTGGGGTGCCTGAAGGCAGATGAAGGATCTCTTGGGCGTGAGGGTATTTTCACTGTATTACTGTTTGTGAGCTGCATAAATACTTTACACATTGTCTCTAAGTTAGGCTTGACTGCTGTGTTCCAAGCTATCAGAGGGTTAAGCATAGGTTCATTTAGTGACATTTGTGAATCATCTGCCAAGAATTGTGGTTGTTGCCTGAGTGAGGCTTCAACCTCCCTCAACCACTATCCCAATTTTTTACAGTATGTGTTTCATCTTGATAATCAGAATCAATACATCATGAACGCGAGTTATAGTGCTATGAAGTGCTATCAACTACTGGCTGGAAAATACTTACTAATGCAAGAGAACAGTATTTGAATTGTTGATGGGTTGCAATGCCGGGTTCAGTGCACCCATGAGCCTTAACACGTTTTCTGCTTTATAGCACCAAATTACAATGAAATGGCTGAAAACATATTTTTCATTGTGGAAGGGGGGCTGTCCAGCAGCATAACATTGATTTGCCTTTAGCATCAAGCATCCTTGCACTACTCCTGGTGAGATAAACTGATCTGTATATTATAATCTGATACCTCCTATAAACCATAGACAGACAGTGGTGGCCAAACAGAATTCTCTTTAAAATCAAATGACCAGAATATTTTAGAAAGCAGGTGGCCAGCCAGGTCCTTGCTAATAATGCTTGAGAATTCATTAGAAAATGAAGATCCTGATAGTACCATTACAGACTCCCCATATCGGTTTGGGATATTTCTGTGCGCTGTCGCGACTGGCCCACCGTTCTTGCAGAGAGAATAACCAGGTGAGGCAACACTGGGCCTGATTTTACTGACTGAAAGCCCAGCTGGTATAATATCAAAAGGATTAAGCTAGAGCTGTAGGCACAAGTGCAGCCCAGCACCCCCCTCACTTCCCCGAACCGTTACTACAGCACAGGGAAGCATGGATTTCTCCTCTGTGCCTCCTGCTTGCCTCCCCTGACCACCTACATATCCCCCCCCCTTGAACCCTCACCTCCCTCTCCTCTCTCAACTTTCAAATGAGAACATTAATTTGCATGGAATAGGAGAAAACCTGTTCTATGTGGTTATTCCCCATTTCATGGGTATGTACTTGTAAATGCATGCTGCACAGCACAGACCTGGTATTTATGATTGTGAAGTTTGCACCCTGCAAGTACTGTGCAGCTCTCAATTGAGGCCATTGAAGGATATTGAAGTATTTTTGTCAGATGTCTATTGTTGTAAGGTTTATATAGCTATGTTTTAACCACAAATAAACTATAATATAAATAAACTATAATATAATAACGTAATGCCTAAAGAGCATGAAACAACATCCCCACAAACTGATAAAGTTGAAATTGAACTACCGATTATTTTTGTTTACTGTGCCATGACAATTCCTTTTGGTGTGCTTCCACTTTTTGATACTAATTATTAATCTGAAAGATTCCCAAATGAATTCTTAAAATCAACCCATTAAAGAGGTTTCTCTTTCTTTCAAAATCACCAGAACTTAAGTGTGTGCTGCTCTGCGGGGAATAAACGTTATAAAATGCCTTAGGAGCTTTAGTCTACATTTAAAGTTGGATTTTTTTTTATCGTGGTAGCCTAATGTGTCTAAAAATGCATTTACCTCTGTAAATTCGCCATTAGATGATATCCTGTTTATAAAAATGTATAGTGCTGATATACGCAGTGGCGTAACGAAGCCTGCAAAACACATGGAGGGGGCCCCTCCCCAGGGGCCCGGCCCACCTCCTACGACTTTGCCCTACCGCCCAAACTTCTGGCATATTTTTATTTAAAACCTCCAACATTTTAATGAAATGCCTCTATATTCTCTTTCTCAAAGTTTCTAATGAAAACGATGGAACCCCTTTTAACATATAAGCTACGCCATTTGTAACAATAATGTCGAAAGCAGATTATTTAACTGAGGCAACAATCAGAACAATGCGAAGGAGCGATCCTATTGTCTCAGGAACTGCAGCAATAAGAACAATGCCAAGAAGCGATCCTATTGTCTCAGGAATAGCAGCAATCAAAACAATGCCAAAGAGCAGTCCTATTGCCTCATGAACTGCCTATGGCTGAAGAATCACTACGAAGGGTCTGAATTAGAATTGTCTCCGAGACGCACGCAGGGCCTCTCCTGCTCCGGCGTGCGTCTCTCTCCCCGAGGGGGGGACGAAACCCCTCACTAACGCGGCCCGCTAGGACGCGGCCGCTGGATGCAGCGATGAAGGGGAAGAGAGCGGGGGACCTACGGGCGCAACGCGCGCCACCAGGGGGTGTCGGGACGCGGAGCGGAGCTCCGGTCCCAATCTAAGGACAGCTCGGGCAAAATAAAGTGAAACTCAGTAAGCAGTGTGCGAGCGCGGCACAATGTAAACAGTAAGCGCAATAGCGATCGATCAATCAAGCATAAGCGTAAACACAAAACAGTGGATAATAACAGTAAATAGTCACAGCACAACGCGCTAAGGCGATAGAAAAAGGCATAGGCCACGAGTCATTTAGAATAAACATATAAAGTATAGAGCACTTATCTGGGCTGCGGAGCAGCAAAGAAAGAGGAGGCCAGATTAGTGTCTCTATACTTTATATGCTTGTTACCATTATGATTGGCTGTTGTAGGAGAGGCGTGGTTCAAAGCCTCATGGGAAATGTTGTTTTTTACATTTGTAGTTTCATTTTTATTGGCTGCTGTTTGTGCAGTAAAGAAATGAGAAAGCATAATCAGAAGCCTCTGGTCCTGCCATAGAATCTGACCTACTCTACCTCACCTGAAAGCGAAAGCAGCTGATTTCAGAAATGAGATTCCCGTTCGCCAGAAGTAAGGGAAACAACTCTGGAATGTTCCAGGACCTCTCCGCCGGCCATATTTTTATTTCAACTCTTACTGGCCTCCAGAACAGCTGAAGGCGCTCGAGTGTGGCCTGGCCAGTCGTGCGCACCACCATTGAATTAGAAGAGCCTCTGGGGCCCGACCGGACCCAGGCGAACCGGCTGAGTAGTGCCGTGAGCAACTTAATTTATTGAGAAGGGCATGCAGTGTGCCGTGCATACTGCGCACCATTTAAATAATGATTAATAAAGTGATGGGGCCCCCTACACAACGCGGGGGCTGCGGGGCCTTTGTTATGCCCCTGGATATATGCCATGAGCATTTGTGAGTGCACTGAGCAATTCCTGATTATGGCAGTCAAGCACTCGCAATGCGTTTTAGGGATCAATAAGTCGTAAAACCTGTGCCAGTTATTTTGAGGTTTTAGCTGGAATCACGGAATGCACGACCAAAGTTCCATTTGCTTTTCAAAGCTCATTTGAATAGCTTTGGTCTTCAGAAGAAACTTAAGATGTCGCTGGGGCTGATTTAATTATGGCGTACTGAAATTAACGCATTCCGGTGGGAAAATAAATCAACTTCTGTTTAGGACTTTTCAAAAAGGCACAGTATCGAGGCTTGCGGTGATGAGAGGCAGGCACATTGGCTTTTGCAATATCTTTTTATTTAGGCCCATAATTATGAGGCCTTTGCAGTGTCCTTATGTCACACAAGGCTATGCAAGAGCCACACAAAGGCTTCAGTCATGTTTACAAAGCCACGTACAGTGGCGTAGTGAGATGGGGGTTGGAGGGTGCGGTCTGCCCCAGGTGACACGAGTTCTGGAGCGGCGGCCTCCCCCTCCCACCCAGCTCTTGCCTGTGACTGTTGTGGGATTCACCAGCACCCCCTCTCACATGTGGGCCGCCGCAGGGCAGCAAACGCAGGGGCCGCCACAGGTGGCCAAAGTTCTAGTTCCGCCACAGGCCTCACAAGGCCTGATTTGAGTGACCTTGAGCTTTGTAAACAAATGAATCGCAAGGCAGCTAGCTGCATGCAATGTGTTACTTATATTCTTTCTCTTTTTAGAAATTGTTACAGATAAATACAGACAGAAAACAATGGGTTTCTGAAACGAAGTTCAGCCATAGTTAAGGTAAGCTCCTCTTTTATTAAACAAGTACAGTGGTCAGCGACAGCCCGTGTTGGGCGTTCCACCGGGCGGTGACGTGGGGCGGGGGAGGGGCAGGGTGGGGGGTTGTAAAATACAGGAAATGGACAATTACAGGTAAGTACCGTAAAAAATAAATAAAACGAGTTTCGTTGCGCGCACTGCAACGCCAAATGGGATGCAGCGCGCGCAACAAAATTTGTTTTATTTATTTTTTACGTTACTTACCTGTAATCGTCCGTTTCCTGTATTTTACACCCCCCCACCCTGCCCCTCCCCCGCCCCACGTCACCGCCCGGTGAAACGCCCTACACGGGCCATCGCTGACAGTGGTAACTGGGAGGGAGCTGCCAGCCAGCATCCAACCGTCCGTTCAACTGCCTCCCGAGCCTTCCAACTCCGATCACCACATTCCATAGAATCACGGAATGCAGAAGGCTCCAGAGGCATGATGCAACACATCTCCCTCCTTACACTAGAACACTTAAAATAACACAAAAGAAAGTTACAAAGATCTTACCAACAATGAATGATACTATAAGTGAATAAAACAGTAACAGACAGTTTATAATTAGGGCTCCCGGTTTTATGGTATTTAATTTTTTGTCATTTCCGTCTGTATTTATCCATATTTATTTTTTGGGCCTTTTTTCTGTATTTATCCACATTTATTTTTGCCACAAGCAAAAGATGAAGCTACAGCTAGTATTTTTCCACATTTATTTATATTGACAATGCACACATGCACTCACTTAAACTAGCGATTCGTTGTGGCCTTAGCAGTGCAGTGGAGTCAGGGGCATTGGGCGAGGCTACGGCATAATGTTGGCGCCCCTAGGTGGAGAAGGGGCAGGTGAGAGCCCAGACAGCACCGATGTGGGAGTGCGAATTTTGGAGACTAGTTACCGTAATAGGGTAGTACTGGAGAGGAAGTACCAGACCCCAAATATTGTTCTCTTCATATAGAGAATAGAACAATACAGTACTGGCTTCTGAGCAGCTGAATCCCTTTGAGCCCAATGGGCTTTGTGCGCATGGTATTAACCATTGGGCAAGATACAGGTCCCACGTTCAATCTCTGTGCAGTCTCGGTTTTTAACACTTCGGCACATTATCCCATTTGCAGTGCTATGAATCAGTAAGAATTTGGGAGCAAGCACTACACAAACAAGTATTTGCAATGCAATAGGTCTTGCATTTGCAAGAGTTTAAGTTATTGGCATTATAAATGACAAAGTGTTATATTTATCTGTTTTGAAAAACACAAATAAAGGGCATGTCATCTACAATGACAATAGCTCAAACTCTCGCAAATGTGAGACCTATTGCATTGCAAATGATGTCATCTGGGTGATGGGGACACAATGAGAACAATTATAAAATATAGACGAGACACACTGGAAAAGGCTGCATTTGGGGGAGAGGGGAGAGTTAAGCAAGCTAAATTGCCTTTTAATTTATTTTATCTCTCACCATACTTACGTTCTGTGAAAAAATTAATTTACTATTATAGTTAACACAATACCAGTTTGCCAAACTGAAATTGGAAAGAAACACTGCAGTCCCAGGTGTGACTGTGTGTAAGTACCTGTCCATGAGTAAGGGAGTTGCTATGCCTCCTTCGTTGACTTTTGTGTAATATTTAACAGGGTGAACTAATGTTTGTGGGGAAAATTGCCAGCGACAAAGAGCTTTTACACGCAACAACTAAAGTGATGCCATTTAAGACCAGGGCAAGTATGAAATGTGCAGTTCCATTCATTGAACATTCCTGCAAAACTGCTCACTTGGCTTCATTGCTAAACTCACTACAAGAGGATTAAAGCACTCCTGTCACAGAGGATCCTCCTGATTCCCGCCCAAGCACCTCCCCAACAACACTATGCACGCTCTTGTCTGCAAGCCAACAGCATCACAATGCGCGGAGCGCCTGTGTAAATACAAAATAATAGCCTACCGATCCAAGCTGCTCGTGATTTAAGCTGCTCGTGATTTGCGTTGCCAGAACTCCATCAAACTTTAAGAAAGTGGGATGCAAGGATTATGTATTCTTATATAACACTATTTCCAGCAGGAACACTTTTATCTCGTCAAAACACGGGCCAAAGGGCATTCGCGGATTGTGTCAAAAAGGCCAGGACACTTCTAGAGGGGATTACAAGGAATAAGTGCTGTAATCGGAGCACGTAATTATGCGTGCTAGCAGCTCACACCGAGCACCTGTGGAAACAAGAAACTACAACAAATCTTATCACTGGAAAATGCACCAGGCACTATAAACGGATTAAAACTACGGCTCCAAACAGCTAAAAAAAACAAAGAAATAATGACACACAGCTGATAAAAAAAATACAATGACTGATAAGTGGACCTGATTGCAAACAACACTGCTGCTGAGACTTGATGAAGCGGGTGACATACAACCAGATAGCATATTACTGAGCCGTGATGTGAGTAGTATGCAAAGTGCTCCAGGTAACAACGAAGCCCTACCAGTGAGAGTCAGTGGCAAGCAACTGTACCACCAAACAGCTGGCGCCCAGCAGCACTGCCACTGTGAGAGATGGCACGGGTAAAAAAATTCGGGGGGGGGGGGTTAAATCTTTAAGCAACAGTCAGAGTGGGGCTGCAGGGGGCTAAGAGGTAAACAAAGCTTCATTAACATTCAAATGGTCTTTTAAAGACCTTTGAATCGCTCGGGTGCGGCTGTGTGTGTGCCCTAGAAGCTGACTCATCCCGGCCTGCCACACAGGACACGAGGGGAGGGGGGCAGATAGCTCTTGATTCGAGCAAGGCAGCACTGCAATTTTCTAGTATTTTGCCGTTTTTACATATAAATACAGACAAAGGAAAAATAGTTTTCCGTCTGTATTTATATGTAAAAATCCGTTTAAACGGAAAACCGGGAGCCCTATTTATAATTAGACTTTCCTGTTTTCAGTTTCTATTTTTGGCAAATGCAGGTGTTTTCAATACGTTAAAAAAAACAGTGGTTATCAGTGGTTACACATTTTAGCGCCTTTAAAAATAATAGAAACTGTGTTTTTCTGGTGTTTATGGAATGTTTTGCTTTTTTTTACTACTTGCTTTTTACACAGAAAATGCATGGTATACAGCCAGTGTACATACATTTACGTAAGAAGACCTAAAACATGCTTCTAAACCCTGCATCTTTAGACCAAAAACCACAAACCTGCAAAAAGCAGAAGGAAGAAGAAACAATATTTTAGTGACATCCCTCAACAACAAAACTGAGGCAGAATAATTTTAGCCCAGTCTTTCTTGCTGCCAGTTTGTATAAGAAAGTAGCATTGTAGTGACCCTTTCAGGAAAAAAACGGCAGTGTTTTTTCAGCGTTTATATGTTTACACTGGTGAGGGCTATTTTCTCTTTCAGTGGAGTTTTATCAGTTATTATAGGTTTAAACCTGAAACCGGACAGCCTATTTATAATTAACAAGTGACACCTAACAGTATAACAGTGCCCTTTGCCAAATGATCTAGTGACATGTATAGCGGAAACATATTTATAACAAATTCTTAAATTGTAGATTTTCACAGGTCGATGACAAAATCCTTAAACTGCCTTGGTAGAAGATATGTCCTGGTCTGTTTCACCTCCACCAGTTCAGACAGCCCCTACAGTACCATACATCACTTCCACGTTCAAACTCCAGTCCTCACCACTCTCAGTCATTTCTCCACTTAACAGACAATCGGGCACCTTCACCCCCTTAACGCTATTCCACAAGCTTCCTTCACTCAAATGAACAATGTAACAATTAACTCTTTTGTTCTGAAGCAGCCTGGAGAACCTTGACACATCTTGCTTACCCTCCATCCTTTCTTTATCCACACCAAATCACCAACACCCAACCATCCCCTGATCTCATACGTGGAACCCTCAGGTAACCCTCTACTTCTTCTTTCTCTCAAAACCCCCTCAGCCAACAACACTTAGGAATTTCCTTCCCCTCATGACCTCAAATGGTTTCCATAACACTACTGGGAGTTGTGTGATAAGCCCACACCGGCTTACATACAGCCACTCTCCATTGTTCACTTTGACTTAGGACCAACTGTTCCACCTTTCCACCAGGCCATTACTTTGTGGATAATATAAGATGACCTGATATGCTTCATACCATACCACAATAAAAATGACCCCATAGCTTGAGACAAAAAGTGAACACCATTGTCAGTCACAATTATCGCTAAAATACCTTCCCTTTCCCACAATCTTTCAAAAACCTTACTTATATCCTGTGTCATCAAATGATTCATAAACTCTACCTCTGGCCACCTTGAATAGGAATCAATATTAAGAGCGCATACATAGGACAAGCACCTAACACATTGTAAGGCCCGGAAATGTCCAATCCAATTTCTTTCCATGGACCATCTATTTTCTCCACCTCCACTGGAGGATAATTCATGGTCTTCTGTGATTTATCGCTCCATGCACATGGCAGGCACTCTCTGACCTCTCTTTCCTCATCTTGTCCAAACTGAGCCACCAATATTCTGCTCTAATTCTGCGCTCTGACGCACTCATGCCAACTCCTCTCTCAATAGAATACCTTTCTCCATTGATAATTCTGTACTTATATTCCGGAACAACTCCACCTCATTTGGAACCTTCCCCTTGGTAGGCCACCCATAAGACATGTACCTCACAACGTCCTCCAAAATCTTGTCTTCCTTCATGGCTTGCAGCCACTTCTCATGCTCAATGCGACCTTCAGTGATTGCAAAAACACCTGCCATCATCTCTCCACCATCATCCAACTCCTCATCACTTGAACACTCCACGGACAATCTCAATAAGCAATCCACCACATTCTTCCTTCCCTGCATGTACTCCATGGTGAACCACAATTCCAGCCTTTGCAGGACTTAATGCATTATCCTAGATGACGCTAAATTGATTCTTATGTTAGTAAACACCTCAACTAAGGGGCAATGATCAGTGTGAACCTCAAACTGCATTCCCCACTCAAACTTCTTGAAGTGATTCACCCCCACCAGCATGCCAGTGCTTCTCTCTCAATGGTAGAATACTTGCGCTCAGCCCCTTTCAATGGTCTGGATGCATGAGCAATAGTCACCTCTCTCCCATGTCTTTGTTTTATGAGAACAGCGCCCAATCCTATAGCTCTGGTGTCAGTGCATAAAGCACACCTGTCATGGGTATCAAAAGGCTTAGGAGCAGGGTCACATGAAATCTCCACTTTAATTTGCCTGAATTTAAGCTCACATTCTGGACACCAAACAAACATAACATTTTTTATCATCAAACCTCGCATGTTCACAGTGTTGTCCACAAGCCTTCTGATGAACTGCAAGTAATATTCGTCCACCCCTAAAATACATTTCAGCTGATCCTTATTCACAGGCTAAGGGGTATGCTCTATAGCCTTCACCAACTGCAATTTAGGAGACACTCCTTTATCATCCAGCCAATGACCTAGGTACTCCAAACCACAAACCTCAAACTTACAGTTTTCCAATTTAATGGTAAACCCACTGCGTTGCAAAATACCCAACACATCAGACAAAACTGCATCATGCTTCGTCACATTTTTAGCAAAATGAGTATCTCATCTTGAAAATACATCACATTGCTCAGTCCTTTCAATAGCTGATGCATCGCCCTCTGGATAACAGCTGAGTCTGAAGCCAGACTGAAGGGCACGCACTTGAGCCTATAGTTACCATCTGGGGTGACAAAATAAGTAAGATGTTTTGAATCCGAATGCAACGCTATCTGATGATAGGCTGATGACAGATCCAGGGTAGAGAACAACCTTGCACCCTTGATCGTCGGCAATATTTCGCCAATATTAGACAGAGGATGTCTGTCAACTCAAAAAGCCTGATTTAATCCCTCCATTCCCCATTAGGTTTCTTGGCTAAAGCCACCAGGGCCATCCATTGTGAGGCGTCAATCTTCTCGATTGTTCCCAACTCACACCATTTTATCAACTCTTCCTTTAAGAGCTCCCTCAATACCAAGGGCTTCTTTCAATACAATCCTGTGGGAAAAATCCTTGAGTAGCCCTAACTTACTTTTGAATACCTCTGGAAATTGATCTTGACACTTCTCACCAGACACCACGATTATACATGACCTTGCACCCAGCTATTGTTCAGAATGATTTGGATCCAGTCTCATCAACAAGTTTTTTTGTTGAGGCCACCCAGCAAACAAGACCCATCTTTGGTAATGTACACTTTAGAATGTGTCCCCACTCCCTGAAAAGCCAACACTCCTTTTAAATATCCCAATAACTCAATGGGCTTGTTCCCATTGGCCAAAAGCTTAATCTTTGACTCACATAATGTACGATGGGGAAATGTTTCCAGATGTTATTTTCCAATCAAGGTGTACCATGCACCAGAATCAGCCATGATGTGCACCTCAACCCCATCTACCTTGATAGTACAGTAAGGATGTAACTTTTCTGAAACTACACCCACGGGAAGCAACCATTACAACACAGTCATTACAACCCACTACCTTTACAATGCAGCTGGTACAACTCAACTGCCTTTACATTGCATTCCATTACAACGCATGACATTACAATGCATGTCACTACAATGCATGCCATTACAACGCATACCATTACAACGCAAACCATTACATCGAATGCCATTACAATGCATTAACAGGTAAGTAATGGGGATTGTTTAGTTTTAGGGTGGGTATGGGTTTTGGGGTACATGGAGATAGTATTTTTACCCCTACACTATCCAAAACTTACCCTACTGCTGCACTCACTGGAGTGGGAATAGTACATTTTTCCCCCACACTATCCAACACTTACCCTACTGTTGCACTCACAGGAGTGGGAATAGTAATTTTTACCCCTACACTTTCCAATACTTACCCCACTGTTGCCACAAAGTATTATGCATTGTAATGGTATGCGTTGTAATGGCATGCATAGTAAAATCATGCAGTGTAATAGTAGTTGTGATGTAAAAACCGCGTTGTAAAAGCATGCATTGTAATTGTTTGTGTTGTAACATCATATATTCAACACCCACCTCACTAACATGTAAAATAAATTCCTCTCCTTCCAGATCTTTCCAGTCACCCTTACCCACCATGCGAACAACAATCTTTTGTTTGGAAAAACTCCCCTTTCCTTTGCACATTTTGGCAAAATACCCCTTGGCTTTACACCTTCTACACACTTGTCCCACATCTTGACAGTTACGATCAGTAGCAATGTGTCCTCTTAATCTGCACTTAAAACATGTGTAAGCCCTCTGATTCCCCCCAACTTCCATGGAGCGGAACAATTCAGTTTCCAACAACACCAACATCCAGCTTTCTGCCAAATTTGGTGTCATTCCGTTTAGCAATACAGGCTGTAGTCATTTTCAAAAAATGAAAATTCCCCATAGACATAACACAGGGAAAATGCATTTTGGGACCCCTCCTTTTTCACACCCCTCGCTTGACAGACCACCCCGAAACTTTCAACACAGCAGCTGAGCTAAAATGGAGACGTTTTAGAAAAAAAGTGATTGGCAAAACAATGAAAGCTTTTCCTATGGAAACTTTGGTTTTAAGTATAATTACCTACTGCTTATCGCCAGTTGGTTTTATAATAAATATATATATATATATCTTATATATATATATATGGAGAGAGAGCAGAACCTACTGAGTAGTTATAGTTAGGTCAGATTTTTCATAGGAAGAGTGTTTTTGTTGAGGTAATAGCTTCGGCACTGTCATTTAAATCTTCACAAAACTTTCTAAAAAACAGTTCATCCACCTTAGTATTTAGTTCCCTCATGGAAAGTTTCAGGGTGATCCATCTAGTAGGGGGTTGAGAAACTGGAGAGGAGGGCAAAACACTATTTCCCCATGCAATTGTCATAGGAAATATTAGATGACAATGCAGAGAAAACCACTGAACAGAGGTAAACCACATTTGGCAGAAAGTTAGATCTTTGCCCTGAAAGCATGCTTTTTGTGATTCGATTAAATTCTATTGAGCCGTTATACAGAAATTAGGGCTCAAAATGTATATCCCTGAATTTTTTTTAAAAAGCATATACGATGGGGCAGTGTACAAATGTTTTTAGATAATACTACCTTTTTCCTACCATTAGAATTAATTAAAGGAATTTATTTTTGTAAACACTTACATACCGCACATCTCTCACTACATGCAGTGTAAATAGGAAATGTTTCTATTTCCCAGTTTATGTTACTCAATTTACCCACCTTGGAAGGATGAAAGTCTCAGGTTGGCCTACCAGGATTCGAACACTGGACCTCCAGAATACATTGAGCTCACAGAGCCGTCCACCCGCTTCAAATAGATTGTTTTAAAATATCACCAAGGGAAATCCTTTTATATCTACTGTTGCTAGAAATTCGGCAATCTGCTATGTACTTCCTTTACTCCCAACTGTACGGAATCTAGCTAAAAACGAACTGAAGGCCACTTTTCTCTCTGAAAATATGTAATCGATTGGAAATTAGTCACAACTTGGTATTTCTCCGCCGTATTCCAAAAGACTACCACTAGCAGCGGAAGCAGTTACAATAGAACTCCTGCCAAGCTACTATGGTGGCAGGGCACCACAAACCACTAACAACCAAACAATCACCATTTTAGGAGTTGACCCCAGTATCATTAAAATCGAATATTACAAGTACTCATTCCATTTAGATACATTTGACATTTTTTTTGTTGCTGGTGATCTTTCAGAAGGCCTTGAGAAGGCCTACATGCCATTAACTCTGATCTCCGCTTTTATATTCTATTTTACCTGATTTAAGTTATGAAACCTCATAAAGATAGCAATAGATTCTAAGCCACAGTCACAGAGTTTAAACAGTGCTCTGAGCACAAGCCCAGTTAGTAAAATCATCCAAGCTCGTGGTATTTTGGGAGGGAGTCTTCACAGATTTGCAAGATGTTGGTCGGATATGTATTTCTATGAGTCTTTCACTTAGGATACAAGAAGTAGTATCTTTCGTTGAGAGAGTCCTGTTGATAACATGGTCCGAAACATAGAGTTGCATATGGGCATCCAGACATATAGTCTGTCCCTTTGCTAGGCAGGATTGCCCATCACTGTTGAGTCTGTAAATTCTCTCAAGGTTCACCTTCCACCCAAGTTAGCCAGTCATGAGGACATCTAGCCAGTGGTCCATTGGAGTCAAGCCCTAAATGACATAGTGTTGTAATCTCTTATCTTGCATCTTTGTGTTGGTCACTTTAAATGGAACATTCTGATATTGTCTATGTCATGATGCAGATCTGTCCTCTGGTGATTCTACCTGTCAGTTGCTTCTTGGCTTTTGATGGGAACACCAGTTCTTCTTTGTAGCTAATAATAAATCCATTTATTATTCCAATATACTTTACTTGGCTGAGTTACTTCGATTACAACACATAGCTTCAAATACATTTTACCCAAGGTACTTGTAAGATATGTTCAAGTTAAGGGATAGCTTTGCTGTTAGAAAGCTGAACCTGATGGAGAATTCCTTAGTTCTATGTAAGCTGAGAGATAGGGAAGCTGTCAGTGGCCGGAGCCTCTAAGATCTGCGTATGAGTGATGGCATTGCTGGCATTTTTCTAGCATCAAATCGATAAACCTGATTTTGTAAATAAGTTACTTAAGTACTCAGTGTCTTTGATTGGGTGGAAGGTGGTCTTCTGAGAGGCTCGGATAAGTGGCTGTGAAATGCTCCTTCAGAATAATGGCTGTTGGTTCTTAGACAGTAATTTGCCAACAGGCCAAATGGATGAACATGAGGTAATGGAGATATGTAATTTCTATCACTTATCATGCTTAAATGTTCCAGAAAAATGGGCTCCAAATGTGCTATCACTCACAGTACCCAAGTACCTACATTCCGGCACAGTTTGCCATTGAGTTTGTCATTGGTGGCTGCTTCTTACCAGGGTCTTCAGGGCGTAGCCCTGCCACCTGTTAGATGGCACTTATTGCCCCTTGTCACAACTACTAATTATTTGACTGAATATTGTTCATGACAATGCGACTTTTGTTTTTTTCATGAACTCTGCCAGTGTGCAGGTCAGCCTTCTCTGCCTTTTCTCCAGACCCCACGTGAATGTATCCCTGATGTGAGTGAGAAGCTACACATAGCAGCACAGGAACAATTCACAACACTGGCCCAGCTTCTTATAGTACTATCAAGAAGGTGGGGGAGGGACGGAGGTGGATCTTCCTGTTTTCAAACCTGGCCTTGCTGCTCTGTCGGGCCCCTCGTTGGGTATCATGGATGGGTTCCAATGTTCACTGCCAGATCCCTGCTCTGCTGCTGCCATGGAGCCTCAGAGTTGCCAGCAAAGTAAGGAAGGTAGTTAAAAAAAAATTGTTTATGTTGGTATACAGTGAAAATATCAAGTTAAAAATATAGAATTGCAGTAATATCGAATTAAAAATATAGAATGGACACAATATCGAATGGACAGAATATAGACAACAAAAATATTGAAAAGAATAGCAGTAATATTGAATTCAAAATATAGAATGGACAAAATATCGAATGGACAGAAAATAGACAACAAAAATATCGAATTTGAGGTAGGTAAGTTAATATCAATTTTTTAATAACATCGAATTTTTAAAGTGCTTTTTATGTTAGTATATGTGTGAAAAGTGTATGTTTATTTTATAATTTATTTTAAGTGATTGATTTTATGGTATTTAACTTTTGCGTAATATAGTTCTGTAGCGGGTTGTGGGTTTATAGGGGAATAGGGGGGATATAATTTAATTATAATTAATTACATATTTTAATGTATTTATTGGTATTTAATTTTGAATTATTTGTTAATTAATTTTTAATTGGTAATTAATTAAAATATAATTGGTAAATATTTTTGATTAATTAATTAATAAATATGTTAATTTTATTAATTTATTTACTGTAGCGGGTTGTGGGTTTATAGGGAAATAGGGCGGAAAGTAATTTAATTCTAATCAATTAAATGTTTTAATTTATTTATCTTGAATCAATTGTTAATTAATCTTTAATTGGTAATTAATAAAAATATAATTGGTAATTCATTTTTAATAATTGATTAATTGATAATTATGTTAATTTTATTATTTATTTTCTGTTGCGGGTTGTGGGTTTATTGGGGAATAGGGTGGGAAGTAATTTAATTTTAAATAGTTAAATGTTTTAATATTTATTGGTATTTATTTTGAACTCATTTTGAATTATTTTTTAATTGTTAATTAATTAATTGGTAATTGGTAAATAATTTGTGATAATAGGTAATTATTTTGAATAATTAATTTGTATTTGTATTTTTAATTGATTAATTATTATATTAAATTGTTAATTACTTTTAATTAATTTGTAATTGATATTAATATTCAATGTATTTTTATTCATATATTAAGTATTTACTTTCCCTACTGTTGCACTCACTGGAGTGGGAATAGTAATTTTTACTCCTACGGTATCCAACGCTTTCCCTACTGTTGCACTCTCTGGAGTGGGAATAGTAATTTTTACCCTCCCGCTATCCAACGCTTTCCCTACTGTTGCACTCTATGGAGTGGGAATAGTAATTTTTACAACTACGCTATCCAACGCTTTCCCTACTGCTGCACTCTATGGAGTGGGAATAGTAATTTTTACCCCTACGCTATTCAATGCTTTCACTACTGTTGCACTCACTGGAGTCGGAATAGTAATTTTTACTCCTACGCTATCCAACGTTTTCCCTACAGTTGCACTCACTGTAGTGGGAATGGTAACTTTTACCCCTACGCTATCCAACACTTTCCCTACTGTTGCACTCTCTGGACTGGGAATAGTAATTTTTACCCTGCCGCTATCCAACGCTTTCCCTACTGTTACATTCACTGGAGTGGGAATAGTAATTTTTACTCCTACGCTATCCAACGCTTTCCCCACTGTTGCACTCACTGGAGTGGAAATAGTAATTTTTACCCTGGCGCTATCCAACGCTTTCCCTACTGTTGCACTCTCTGGAGTGGGAATAGTATTTTTTACCCTCCCGCTATCCAATGCTTTCCCTACAGTTGAACTCACTGGAGTGAGAATAGTAATTTTTACCCCTACGCTATCCAACACTTTCCCTACTGTTGCACTCACTGGAGTGGGAATAGTAATTTTTACCCCTATGCTATCCAACTCTTTTCCTGCTGTTGCACTCAATGGAGTGGGAATAGTCATTTTTACCCTTGCGGTATCCAACGCTTTCCCTACTGTTGCACTCACTGGAGTGGGAATAGTAATGTATATGCCTACGCTGTTCAACGCTTTCCCTACTGTTGCACTCTCTGGAGTGGGAATAGTAATTTTTACCCTCCCGCTATCCAACACTTTCCCTACTGTTGCACTTTGGTGTGCGAATAGTAATTTTTACCCCTACGCTACCCAATGCTTTCCCTACTGTTGCACTCTCTGGAGTGGGAATATTAATTTTTACCCTCCCGCTATCCAACGCTTTCCCTACTGTTGCACTCACTGGAGTGGGAATAGTAATTTTTTACCCCTATGGTATCCAACTCTTTCGCTACTGTTGCACTCACTGGAGTGGGAATAGTAATTTTTACCCTTACGCTATCCAACGCTTTCCCTACTGTTGCACTCACTAGAGTGGGAATAGTAATTTTTATGCCTACGCTATCCAACGCTTTCCCTACTGTTGCACTCTCTGGAGTGGGAATAGTAATTTTTACCCTCCCGCTATCCAACACTTTCCCTACTGTTGCACTCTGGAGTGGGAATAGTAATTTTTACCCCTACGCTACCCAATGCTTTCCCTACTGTTGCACTCTCTGGAGTGGGAATATTCATTTTTACCCTCCCGCTATCCAACGCTTTCCCTACTGTTGCACTCACTGGAGTGGGAATAGTAATTTTTACCCCTATGCTATCCAACTCTTTCGCTACTGTTGCACTCACTGGAGTGGGAATAGTAATTTTTACCCTTACGCTATCCAACGCTTTCCCTACTGTTGCACTCACTGGAATGGGAATAGTAATTTGTATGCCTACGCTATCCAACGCTTTCCCTACTGAAGTACTCTCTGGAGTCGGAATAGTAATTTTTATGCCTACCCTATCCAACGCTTTCCCTACTGATGTACTCTCTGGAGTGGGAATAGTAATTGTTACCCTCCCGCTATCCAACACTTTCCCTACTGTTGCTCTCTGGAGTGGGAATAGTAATTTTTACCCCTATGCTACCCAACGCTTTCCCTACTGTTGCACTCTCTGGAGTGGCAAAAATTAATTTTTACCCTCCTGCTATCCAATGCTTTTCCTACTGTTGCACTCTATGGAGTGGAAATAGTAATTTTTACCCCTTCGCTATCCAAAACTTTCCCTACTGTTGCACTCTATGGAGTGGGAATAGTAATTTTTACCCTGCCGCTATCCAACGCTTTCCCTACTGTTACATTCACTGGAGTGGGAATAGTAATTTTTACTCCTACGCTATCCAACGCTTTCCCCACTGTTGCACTCACTGGAGTGGAAATAGTAATTTTTACCCTGGCGCTATCCAACGCTTTCCCTACTGTTGCACTCTCTGGAGTGGGAATAGTATTTTTTACCCTCCCGCTATCCAACGCTTTCCCTACAGTTGCACTCACTGGAGTGAGAATAGTAATTTTTACCCCTACGCTATCCAACACTTTCCCTACTGTTGCACTCACTGGAGTGGGAATAGTAATTTTTACCCCTATGCTATCCAACTCTTTTCCTACTGTTGCACTCAATGGAGTGGGAATAGTCATTTTTACCCTTGCGGTATCCAACGCTTTCCCTACTGTTGCACTCACTGGAGTGGGAATAGTAATTTATATGCCTACGCTGTTCAACGCTTTCCCTACTGTTGCACTCTCTGGAGTGGGAATAGTAATTTTTACCCTCCCGCTATCCAACACTTTCCCTACTGTTGCACTTTGGTGTGCGAATAGTAATTTTTACCCCTACGCTACCCAATGCTTTCCCTACTGTTGCACTCTCTGGAGTGGGAATATTAATTTTTACCCTCCCGCTATCCAACGCTTTCCCTACTGTTGCACTCACTGGAGTGGGAATAGTAATTTTTTACCCCTATGGTATCCAACTCTTTCGCTACTGTTGCACTCACTGGAGTGGGAATAGTAATTTTTACCCTTACGCTATCCAACGCTTTCCCTACTGTTGCACTCACTAGAGTGGGAATAGTAATTTTTATGCCTACGCTATCCAACGCTTTCCCTACTGTTGCACTCTCTGGAGTGGGAATAGTAATTTTTACCCTCCCGCTATCCAACACTTTCCCTACTGTTGCACTCTGGAGTGGGAATAGTAATTTTTACCCCTACGCTACCCAATGCTTTCCCTACTGTTGCACTCTCTGGAGTGGGAATATTCATTTTTACCCTCCCGCTATTCAACGCTTTCCCTACTGTTGCACTCACTGGAGTGGGAATAGTAATTTTTACCCCTATGCCATCCAACTCTTTCGCTACTGTTGCACTCACTGGAGTGGGAATAGTAATTTTTACCCTTACGCTATCCAACGCTTTCCCTACTGTTGCACTCACTGGAATGGGAATAGTAATTTGTATGCCTACGCTATCCAACGCTTTCCCTACTGAAGTACTCTCTGGAGTGGGAATAGTAATTTTTATGCCTACGCTATCCAACGCTTTCCCTACTGAAGTACTCTCTGGAGTGGGAATAGTAATTTTTATGCCTACGCTACCCAATGCTTTCCCTACTGTTGCACTCTCTGGAGTGGGAATAGTAATTGTTACCCTCCCGCTATCCAACACTTTCCCTACTGTTGCTCTCTGGAGTGGGAATAGTAATTTTTACCCCTATGCTACCCAACGCTTTCCCTACTGTTGCACTCTCTGGAGTGGCAAAAATTAATTTTTACCCTCCTGCTATCCAACGCTTTTCCTACTGTTGCACTCTATGGAGTGGAAATAGTAATTTTTACCCCTTCGCTATCCAAAACTTTCCCTACTGTTGCACTCTATGGAGTGGGAATAGTAATTTTTACCCCTACGCTATCCAATGCTTTTCCTACTGCTGCACTCACTGGAGTCGGAATAGTACTTTTTACTCCTACGCTATCCAACGCTTTCCCTACTGTTGCACTCACTGGAGTGGGAATAGTAATTTTTACCCCTACGCTATCCAACACTTACCCTACTGTTCCATTCACTGGAGTAGGAATAGTAATTTTCACCCCTATGCTATCCAATGCTTTCCCTGCTGTTGCACTCACTGGAGTGGGAACAGTAATTTTTACCCCTACGCTATCCAACACTTTCCCTACTGTTGCACTCTCTGGACTGGGAATAGTAATTGTTACCCTCCTGCTATCCAACGCTTTCCCTACTGTTACACTCACTGGAGTGGGAATAGTAATTTTTACTCCTACGCTATCCAACGCTTTCCCTACTGTTGCACTCTCTGGAGTGGGAATAGTAATTTTTACCCTCCCGCTATCCAACGCTTTTCCTACTGTTCCACTCACTGGAGTGGGAATAGTAATTTTTACCCCTATGCTATCCAACGCTTTCCCTACTGTTGCACTCACTGGAGTCGGAATAGTAATTTTTACCCTTACGCTATCCAACGCTTTCCCTACTGTTGCACTCACTGGAGTGGGAATAGTAATTTTGATGCCTACGCTATCCAACGCTTTCCCTACTGTTGCACTCTCTGCAGTGGGAATCGTAATTTTTACCCTCTCGCTATCCAACACTTTCCCTACTGTTGCACTCTCTGGAGTGGGAATAGTAATTTTTACCCCTACGCTATCCAACGATAAAAATACGGTATATTTTTTATTAATATTATGTTCATATATATATATATATTCAAACGATGTTTACTCCCAAGGAAGGAAACTTGGTCACACCTGAAGACTCAACTTTTAGCTTTTTTATTTATGGAAAAACAAGCGGCTTGTGGCACTGTTCCAACATGTTTCGTTCCTCCTGGAACTTCCTCAAAGGTAAGCCTCGCTCTCTGACCAGTTGCGCTTCACCCCACAGTTCGATGTAGTGGAAATTCATTTTGTTTGCCTCCAGTGGCATTCTTTTAAGGAATCACTTCCGTTTTAAAATGAATTGTGGGACTTGTGGTCGCGCATAGATCCACGACATTTTGATTTGCAGTCCGATTTCTTTTCAAGTCTTTTCTTGTTTATTTTTAGTGTCTCACTCGGTGTTCTATCTTCCCTTGATGACTTCTGACACTTTATCGGACTTGTTAATCAAAAGGCTGTCTAATAATAAACCCTCCAGTGGGTAGAGCGTGATGGTGTTTTTCATTTCGGCGCTTGTTTTCCCATGTTGATTGAGTTTGAGCAGTGAGCTTTTACGGGTCAGCCTTCATTTAAAGCCGACTCCAGAACCAATACCGAGGTGCAGTCCCCGGCGGCGCCAATCTCCCTTTTCGGTTTACCGAGTCCAACAAGATGGTTCAGGGCGGGAGATCCACGGCGCTCTTGTGGCGGTGTTTGACCTTCGGCAGAACCACGCCGATATCTATTCAAACGATGTTTACTCCCAAGGAAGGAAACTTGGTCACACCTGAAGACTCAACTTTTAGCTTTTTTATTTATGGAAAAACAAGCGGCTTGTGGCACTGTCCCAACATGTTTCGTTCCTCCTGGAACTTCCTTAAAGGTAAGCCTCGCTCTCGGACCAGTTGCATTTCCACCCCACAGTTCGATGTAGTGGAAATTCATTTTGTTTGCCTCCAGTGGCATTCTTTTAAGGAATCACTTCCGTTTTAAAATGAATCGTGGGACTTGTGGTCGCGCATAGATCCACGACATTTTGATTTGCAGTCCGATTTCTTTTCAAGTCTTTTCTTGTTTATTTTTAGTGTCTCACTCGGTGTTCTATCTTCCCTTGATGACATCTGACACTTTATCGGACTTGTTAATCAAAAGGCTGTCTAATAATAAACCCTCCAGTGGGTAGAGCGTGATGGTGTTTTTCATTTCGGCGCTTGTTTTCCCATGTTATGTTATGTTTTGTTGTTATGTTATCAGATTCTTCTATAGCTCAACAGCTACTCCAGAAGGAGTGTCCCGGCGCTTTGGCGAAGAAGTCCTTCGGGGGCGGCAACATAACTGAAAACCGTAAGGAAAGGCGGGGGGCCTATCTGGTGAAGAGCCAAGTTTTTAACGCCTTTCTGAAAGACATAAGGCTGGAGGTCTGTCTAAGAGAAAGGGGAAGCTCGTTCCAGGCACGAGGAGCCAAGTGGTGAAAAGAGCGGCCGCCTTGTCTGGCGCGTTTAATGGCTGGAACAACCATTTTAGACAGAGAGGCGGACCGTAAGGTTCTGGTAGGCTTGTAAAAAACAAGACTTTTCCTGATGTAGCTAGGGCCAATGTCATGAAGGGCTTTGAAAGTCAGTGTCAGACTTTTAAAAAGGACCCTCTTGGCTATAGGAAGCCAGTGCAGTTCTTTAACAAGTCTGAGGCACTAGCGCGTCTGGGGAGCCCGTAGATAGCCCGGGCAGCTGAATTTTGGACTACTTGAAGTCTCCTCACAAGGTATTTGGGGAGACCTAGATAAAGGGCATTTGCGTAGTCTAATCTAGACCCAACAAGTGCTTGAACAATGACCCTCCGATGATGGATTGAGATCAGGGGGAGAAATTTTCTGAGCATCCGAAGGATGCCGAAACATTTCCCCGAGAGGCAAGATATTTGAGGCCCAAAAGTTAAATCGTTGTCAACAATGATTCCTAGATTTTTCGCTTTGGTACTTGCATTTGCAGGTGGAAACAAGTCTTGCGGCCACCAGCTTTTCCAATTTGGTTCAGTGGCGCAGCCAAAAAAAAGCAGCTCCGACTTGTCGGAGTTGCATTTTAAGCCGTGCCCTCTGAACCAACCAAAGACTGCCTCTAAGCAGCTTCTGATGCGAGTCCCATCAAACACCTCATTCTTGTCATAAGTGAACAAGAGCTGGGTGTCGTCGGCGTAGGACACGATCTGAGCGCCAAAAGACTCCGCCACCTCTGCAAGGGGGGCCAAAAAGATGTTAAAAAGCAGGGGGCTAAGAACAGACCCCTGCGGGACCCCTACTTCCAGAGGTGCCATAACGGCGGAGTATGGGGGCGCCCAGATCGTTTGCCGACGGCCGGCTAGGAAGGATTTAAGCCAGTTCCACACCGTCCCCCGAAGACCACATTCCCAGAGTCGTGTTAGGAGGGTATCATGGGGAACGGTGTCGAACGCCGCCGACAAGTCCAACATGACCAACATGGCCTTTCCTCCAGCATCTAACACCTCTCTGATAGCGACAGTGACTTCAAGTAGCGCGGTCTCAGTGCTCTAGTTAGCACGAAAGCCAGATTGAGTGTTGTGCAACAGATGGTTCTCCTCGATGAAATTAGAGATTGATCTGTGCACATGTCTTTCTGCCACTTTCGCCAGAGCGGGGAGGAGAGAGATTGGCCTGTAGTTGGCATGAACGATGGGATCAAGGGCTGGTTTTTTTAAAAGTGGAAGAATGAGAGCACTCTTCCAAGCCCGAGGGACTATACCAGAAGCTAGTGAGGAGTTAAGGATGGAATTTATGAGGCCATTTAGGGCTGGGGCTATTTTGTTGAGACATGAAACTGGGCAGGGATCAAGAGGTGAGCCCGACTTCAGTCCTGTCAGATGGTCTAATGAGGAAGCAAGACTCAACGGGGGGAATTTACAGAGAGTGGGAGCTGAGACAAGTTGTGAGGAAGAGAGGGCACCTGGTGAGTCAACCTTAGTTTGTTTAGAATAAACAGCAAGGGAGGCTTAGATGGATGTTATCTTATCTACAAAGTAGTGCGCCAATTCAGTCAGCCAAGGTTCTGAGTGAGACTGAGCGGGGGTGCCTAGGGACGGAGAAGTGAAGTCTTTGACAATTTTAAAGATTTCCTTACATGAGTTTCCTGAATCATCAATGCGACGTTCAAGATAAGATTTTTTCTCATTCCACAACAACTTGTGGTAGGATCTAGTCAGATGTTTAAATTTCACTTTCTCCAGAGGGTTGTAATCCTTCCTCCAGGCTCTTTCAGCTCTCTTGCAGTTTTGGCGAATTTCCCTGAGCTGAGGGGTGAACCAAGGGGCAGAGGGCCGTTTGTTCCCAGACTTGACTATTTTCTCGTTGATTGAGTTTGAGCAGTGAGCTTTCACGGGTCAGCCTTCATTTAAAGCCGACTCCGGAACCAATACCGAGGTGCAGTCCCCGGCGGCGCCAATCTCCCTTTTCGGTTTACCGAGTCCAACAAGATGGTTCAGAGCGGGAGATCCACGGCGCTCTTGTGGCGGTGTTTGACCTTCGGCAGAACCACGCCGATATCTATTCAAACGATGTTTACTCCCAAGGAAGGAAACTTGGTCACACCTGAAGACTCAACTTTTAGCTTTTTTATTTATGGAAAAACTAGCGGCTTGTGGCACTGTCCCAACATGTTTCGTTCCTCCTGGAACTTCCTCAAAGGTAAGCCTCGCTCTCGGACCAGTTGCGCTTCACCCCACAGTTCGATGTAGTGGAAATTCATTTTGTTTGCCTCCAGTGGCATTCTTTTAAGGAATCACTTCCGTTTTAAAATGAATTGTGGGACTTGTGGTCGCGCATAGATCCACGACATTTTGATTTGCAGTCCGATTTCTTTTCAAGTCATTTCTTGTTTATTTTTAGTGTCTCAATCGGTGTTCTATCTTCCCTTGATGACTTGTGACACTTTATCGGACTTGTTAATCAAAAGGTTGTCTAATAATAAACCCTCCAGTGGGTAGAGCGTGATGGTGTTTTTCATTTTGGCGCTTGTTTTCCCATGTTGATTGAGTTTGAGCAGTGAGCTTTCACGGGTCAGCCTTCATTTAAAGCCGACTCCAGAACCAATACCGAGGTGCAGTCCTTGGCGGCGCCAATCTCCCTTTTCGGTTTACCGAGTCCAACAAGATGGTTCAGGGCGGGAGATCCACGGCGCTCTTGTGGCGGTGTTTGACCTTCGGCAGAACCACGCCGATATCTATTCAAACGATGTTTACTCCCAAGGAAGGAAACTTGGTCACACCTGAAGACTCAACTTTTAGCTTTTTTATTTATGGAAAAACAAGCGGCTTGTGGCACTGTCCCAACATGTTTCGTTCCTCCTGGAACTTCCTCAAAGGTAAGCCTCGCTCTCGGACCAGTTGCGCTTCACCCCACAGTTCGATGTAGTGGAAATTCATTTTGTTTGCCTCCAGTGGCATTCTTTTAAGGAATCACTTCCATTTTAAAATGAATTGTGGGACTTGTGGTCGCGCATAGATCCACGACATTTTGATTGGCAGTCCGATTTCTTTTCAAGTCTTTTCTTGTTTATTTTTAGTGTCTCACTCGGTGTTCTATCTTCCCTTGATGACTTCTAACACTTTATCGGACTTGTTAATCAAAAGGCTGTCTAATAATAAACCCTCCAGTGGGTAGAGCGTGATGGTGTTTTTCATTTCGGCGCTTGTTTTCCCATGTTGATTGAGTTTGAGCAGTGAGCTTTCACGGGTCAGCCTTCATTTAAAGCCGACTCCAGAACCAATACCGAGGTGCAGTCCCCGGCGGCGCCAATCTTCCTTTTCGGTTTACCGAGTCCAACAAGATGGTTCAGGGTGGGAGATCCACGGCGCTCTTGTGGCGGTGTTTGACCTTCGGCGGAACCACGCCGATATCTATTCAAACGATGTTTACTCCCTAGGAAGGAAACTTGGTCACACCTGAAGACTCAATTTTTAGCTTTTTTATTTATGGAAAAACAAGCGGCTTGTGGCACTGTCCCAACATGTTTCGTTCCTCCTGGAACTTCCTCAAAGGTAAGCTTTGCTCTCGGACCAGTTGCGCTTCACCCCACAGTTCGATGTAGTGGAAATTCATTTTGTTTGCCTCCAATGGCATTCTTTTAAGGAATCACTTCCGTTTTAAAAGGAATTGTGGGACTTGTGGTCGCGCATAGATCCACGACATTTTGATTTGCAGTCCGATTTCTTTTCAAGTCTTTTCTTGTTTATTTTTAGTGTCTTATTCGGTGTTCTATCTTCCCTTGATGACTTCTGACACTTTATCGGACTTGTTAATCAAAAGGCTGTCTAATAATAAACCCTCCAGTGGGTAGAGCGTGATGGTGTTTTTCATTTCGGCGCTTGTTTTCCCATGTTGATTGAGTTTGAGCAGTGAGCTTTCACGGGTCAGCCTTCATTTAAAGCCGACTCCAGAACCAATATCGAGGTGCAGTCCCCGGCGGCGCCTATCTCCCTTTTCGGTTAACCGAGTCCAACAAGATGGTTCAGGACGGGAGATCCACGGCGCTCTTGTGGCGGTGTTTGACCTTCGGCAGAACCACGCCGATATCTATTCAAACGATGTTTACTCCCAAGGAAGGAAACTTGGTCACACCTGAAGACTCAACTTTTAGCTTTTTTATTTATGGAAAAACAAGTGGCTTGTGGCACTGTCCCAACATGTTTCGTTCCTCCTGGAACTTCCTCAAAGGTAAGCCTCGCTCTCGGACCAGTTGCGCTTCACCCCACAGTTCGATGTAGTGGAAATTCATTTTGTTTGCCTCCAGTGGCATTCTTTTAAGGAATCACTTCCGTTTTAAAATGAATTGTGGGACTTGTGGTCGCGCATAGATCCACGACATTTTGATTTGCAGTCCGATTTCTTTTCAAGTCTTTTCTTGTTTATTTTTAGTGTCTCACTCGGTGTTCTATCTTCCCTTGATGACTTCTGACACTTTATCGGACTTGTTAATCAAAAGGCTGTCTAATAATAAACCCTCCAGTGGGTAGAGCGTGATGGTGTTTTTCATTTTGGCGCTTGTTTTCCCATGTTGATTGAGTTTGAGCAGTGAGCTTTCACGGGTGTGGAAATAGTAATTTTTACCCCTTCGCTATCCAAAACTTTCCCTACTGTTGCACTCTCTGGAGTGGGAATAGTAATTTTTACCCCTACGCTATCCAATGCTTTTCCTACTGCTGCACTCACTGGAGTCGGAATAGTACTTTTTACTCCTACGCTATCCAACGCTTTCCCTACTGTTGCACTCACTGGAGTGGGAATAGTTATTTTTACCCCTACGCTATCCAACACTTACCCTACTGTTCCATTCACTGGAGTGGGAATAGTAACACTTTAGCTATCAATGGTGCAGCAGTTGCACAGGGTCCCAGAGTCAGTGATTGTGCAATGGTGACTGTGTGTAAATGTATTTGGAAGCAAGAGTGAAAATCAGTGAGCATGAGTATATTTATGAGTGTGTAACTCAGAGAAGAAGTGAAGGAGAATAAACAACTGGCAGAGTGTGAGTTAGAGTGAGTGAGGTGGAACAGAGTGAATGCGAGAGGGAGTCAGCATAAGTAAAAGTGAGAGAATGTGTGTGAGTAAGAGGGCATTTCTTTGCATCTTTTATGATGCAAATACATACTTTTGCATCATAAAAGCCCCTATTCGTGCAGTTTCATCAGACTTGAGAGGGATATCTAGAAACAGCTGGAGACACTACAGCTTTGTCAAAGACTGCAAGCAGTTTCATCAGAAGCGAGAGAGATATCTAGAAGTAGCTTCAGATACTGCAGCTTTAGGAAAGGCTTCAAGCAGTTTCTTCATATTCAAGAGGGAGATATCGAGATGCAGCTTTGTGAAAGGCTTCAAACAGTTTCATCAGACTCGAGAGGGATATCTAGAAGCAGATACTGCAGATACTGCAGCTTAGAGATGGACTTTTCAAGTAGCTACATCTGACACAAAAGGGACATCAAGTAATGCTTGAGATACTGAAGCTTTGTAAAAGACTTTAAGCACATGCATCTGACTTGAGAAGGGCACCTAGCTTTGACCAGAACTATAAACTGTGCCAGCCCTTGTTAGTACATGTGGTCTCTTGAGAAGGAGGGGCTCCATACTCCCCTTTTGTACTCATAACACAGAGTAGTTAAACAATGTCTTCATTTGCATTTCAGAAAGCACCAGGAACCTTCTGCATGTTGCATATCTTGTGCTTCCATATCAGCGGAACTACAGAGCCATTTCTATTGAAGTGGATTTGTGGCTACTGCCTAATTCTAAATGCTATAGAGTGTAGAAAATCCCTTCTCCGATATTAATTGAGCAACAGGAAAGGATGTAGAAGTCAGGCACATTTAATATTGTACGACTGCATTTCTAGCAAATTCATGTTAGTGTGGAGCTGGCATTTAAATTATTTTCATTCACTCTGATGCATAAAACTAGATTATAGTAAGATAAAGTGAACCTTGTGTTGTATACACCATCTTTATACTTTCATACTACACAATAGAGCATGCAGCATACTCCTGTTAAGTTTCTTGCCCTTGTGCCAGATTCTGAATATTTATGCTTATCTACGTTGCACTTAGGAAGCAAAAAAGAGCATCTGTGGGAGTTAATCCCCAAACTTGATAAAACAAAATATGAGGATCTACCAATGGATATGCTTGCAGATGGAACTTTTGATATGTGGAGAACTGTAAATCCAAGTTTCTGACTGACAAGATGTGATGTTTCCCTTGTAAAAATGTTTGCTGTGTGAGCAAATCTTCCCCAAGAAGGCACTGCGAATGGAACTTTCAAGGTCAGAAAGCCCCACAAACATGCTTTTTTGGGCATTCACAAACGGTTCCATAGTCCATTCCCAGCCTGAAAATAAGCACAGTCAAGTCAATAGTAGGAGTAAATCTGTTTCTACAGTGGGAATGCGGAGAGAACACATCAAGACAGAAGTTTCTGAAAACAGGGAAAAAAAATTCTCCTTTGACGAAAGTAACGTTGGAAAGTGGAACTGCATTTGTGTGCAGCATTTTGCATGTGTAAATGTAGACTATGCAAATCAACATGCAGAAGTGACTTTTAGTATTGTGGTAAATGGGAATTTGAATCATTTTTTACTTGCCTCAGCTGCCAGGGAGGGTCATATTCCAGCTAATTGTACTCCATTCTTAATTACAGTAATAGTAACCAATTGTTTGTCATTTACTAGTAGTGTAACAAAATTGACCCAAAACAAGGAAATCATAGCCCCAACCAATGTTCATAATGACGAGCAGTCCTTGTGTTCCTGACACTGATTTTGCCACCAATGAGGCCAGGGGTCGCACAGGCAGTACCAGAGGTTGCAAGGGGCTAAGCCAGGGGTTGCTACTGCGACTCCTGGTGATCCCTAAATTGCCTCCATGAAACCATGCGAAACCTCCAGAATTCTGTTTCCAATTTTTTGGGAATCAGGCTCTATGTTAGAGGCAGTCGTGGGAACATAGGGATGGACATGGAGTGGAATATTAGAAATCTAGAGAAAATTCACAAATCAGCCGTGGTTTTTCCTCTAAATTACTCACAAAAAAACCTGCTTTAAAAAAAGACTGAAGTAATTGTGTAAATTGTTGATATTCTTTTCCCTTACTTTTCAAGCGGTATAGAGGGAAAGGCTTAATTACAGAAACAATGTTTCCCCATGAAAGAAATAAAAAGTTCATTATGCAGTGGGGGTTTCTGCAGCACATGCAAATGTTCAGCACTGCATTAATTAATGCAAACAGAGCTCAGCTAATCGTTGCTTCCCTGTCTTGTGAGCTTTCTGACTTGGGACTCTGAAAAAGCCTCAGGATTATTGTATTGATTAAATTCAAACTGCTTTCATAACAAGTTATAAATAGATGATTAATGTGATCCAAAATGGCTGAATAATAGGCCACTCAAGAAAGAAACTGTGCATCGAAGAACTGCCTTTGGGTTCTTGTGTTCACACCAACAAATGGAATTTTCAGTCCCTTTGGCAGAACAAAGGAAAGAAAATCTGCCTCCTTTGAAACCGCACAGCAGCATTTTCGAAATATATGTGTGTAGAGAAATATAAAAATATAACCAAGTCCATGAGAACCCATAGCTACCAAGTGGCCCCATGTCAATGTCAACACCTTCAGCAGTCCGTGCCCTTTAACTAACAGCGCTGTGCATTTTGGGACTTTTAGCTTTCCATTATAACAGCAGCAGTCAAAGTAAGTAAGTAAGTAAAATCTCTTTATTCGATTGTTTACATGTAACAATCATAAAAGTACATATCAAAAACATTTATCACAAAGTACAGTTTATGCAAAAAAAAAAAAAAAAAAGTATGTTACCACGTAAACACGAGCACAAGCAAAAGTAACAAGTTTGTAATTTAAAAGCAGTAAAAATACAATGTTAAAAAAAGAGATACATATCAGGAACAAAGCTAGTTAGCCTTCCATGCTTTTCCTGTATTTAAGTGCAAGTTTTAAAAAGCTACATAAAAACAGAGTGCTGTCGCTATTTAGCATATGAAGATAATAAAGTGCTGGTCTGTATTGTGCAAAGTGGAGCCGTTGTAGTAAAGGTTTTAAAAACAATTTGCGAGGGACTGTATAATATGAACAGAAGAATAAAAAGTGTGCCAGATCTTGTGGAGACTTATTGTCGCAGCCACAAGCTGGCAACACTTGACCCCTGTGTGCCCCGCTTGGTACGGCTAGCAAAAGGTGAAACATATCAAATCGGAACCTTGTAAGCAGAAATCGTTCATAACCCGACAAGGGCCAAACAAGGTAGGGTTCTATGTGGAGGGTCGTTTTGGTGAGAGCATGCAATCTCACACTTTTTTTCTCATACTCTCTCTCCTCCCTTGCTAGGTACCTAGTTGTCATGAAGGTGTTCTTTACGTAAATAACGTCAGACTTAGTTATTTTCGCAGGGTCTAGGAAAAGATCAGGCCGGCCTAGTTCGGAGAGACATCTACTAATATATTTTAGCCACGGGATCTTATACTTCCCTTCCCACACTAATGCCTCTTGCAGGATGTTTCTAGTGAGGGGTATATCTGGATTTAGCCAACTGTTTAGCCAGCATAGCAAGGGGTTAACAGCAATCCTGTCGCTTAGATGGGACATACCTAGTTCTGTGTGGACAGAAAAGTTTGCTGAACCCCTGGGGAGCCTTAGGACTTGCTTTAAAAAGTTGTTTTCAGTGGTCTCAAGGGTGTCTGGGGGTTCAGATCCCCATAATTCACTCCCATAGCATGCAACTGCAATGCTTTTAGCTTGTATAACTTTAGAACAGCGGCCACTGGGCTATTACCCATTTTCTTTGCAAAATCCATTATACCTGCGTTTACGCGCACTACCTCACCCTTTTTCTTTTGTATTGCAGGTGCCCAGGTTAGTTTGTGGTCAAAAAGGACACCAAGATACAAGAAGGTCTAAGTTGTCGGTATTTTTTCGTTGTTTACAGAGTGGGGATATCTTTTTTTTGGACCTGAGCCGGTCATCATGATGAAAGATTTCGAGTTATTAATGCTCAGTCCATGGGAATTCATAAATACAAAAAAAGAATCAAGCAGGGTTTGAAGGCCGATCGCCGTTCTAGAGATTAGGACGGCGTCGTCCACATATAGCAAGACGGGCACGCCCTTCCTCCCTATGTATGGGTAATCTGCGCCGGTTTTTAGTAGGTGTTCCTCCAAATCATTAATATAAAGATTAAAAAGAAACGGGGCTAGGATGCACCCTTGTCTAACCCCCCGGTTTATCCTGAAGTCCCTAGTTACTTTCATGTCCTGTGTAAAGCGAACGTTTGCTCTGGTGTCCGAGTGTAGATCTGCTAAAAAGTTAATTAGATTTTGCTCCACACCCATTTTTTGCATGACCTCCCAAAGCCTACCTCTGTCAACGCAGTCGAAAGCGGATGATAAATCCATAAAGGCCATATGGATGGACCCTTTTCTGGCCATGGTGTATTTGCCATTTATTAAATACAGGTTCAGACATTGAGCTATCGTGGAATGACCTGGTCTGAACCCGTATTGGATGGGTGACAGAATGTTTTTTTCCTTGGCCCAAAGTACTAGCCTATTTAGAAAAATGCCCCCCACCACCTTGGCGATTGAGTTGATCAGTGATATTGGCCTGTAACATGTTACATTTCTGCGATCCCCTTTCTTGAATACAGGCACTATGGTCGAGGACCCCCATGATTTTGGACAACCTTTAGAGATCCCGGCATTTATTACTGCGGTAAGGACTGGTGCCCATAGTTGAATGTCTGATTTAAAGAGGTCGGGGGAAGACCATCGGGCCCCGGAGCTTTATTGCTGGTCAGGCCCTGAATCCCCTTTACTACCTCCCCCACTGTAAAGCACAACAGTTCTTCATCAGGGGTGTTAAAATCATTGTCCGCTTGTGCATCGTCACTTTGAAAAATTGTTCTGAAATGAGTTAACCACTCATCCTCGGGTATATTTGACCCAATCACAGAATTACTGGGATCGTCGAACAGGGGCTGGTTTATAATGTTCCAGAACTTGGAGCTATTACCCAGAATTGCTGGGTCACTCAGAGATTCCCAGATGCTTGCCTTCACTTCTTTTTTCCGGGCTGCTAAGGATGTCTTATAGATGTTTCTCAGTTCTTTTACAAGGGTGGAATCTCTGGGGTTAGTCTTTAGTGCTTTTTTTAAGTTACGTCCAGCCTTTGAGAAGGTTTGGTCGAACCATTTCGGGTGGGGTTCATGATGACCCTTCACTGGTATGGTTAACAGTTCGCCCACTCTATCTACCACAACTGAAAAGGCGGTTAAAGTCACTTCAGGCAGGGTGGTAGGAGAGGCACAAAGCGCGAGTTCTTTGCCACAACTATTATTAATTGAGTTATACAGAGTAACACTGTTGACTTTTGACCACTTCAAACGCCGGTTTCCGTTTATTGGCTTTAAGCTGCCGCAGTCTTTCCTGGGCTTTCGAAGTTCGAAGAAACCTCCTCTGATTTTGATGGAGATGGGATTGTGATCACTGAACAAACTTGTTTGAATTTCAAAGTCAGTAACTAGATCAACCAGGTCTCTTGAAAGAAGAATGTGATCTATATAGGTGCCATTACCGGGTCCTTTATACGTGGGAATGTCAAAGATGTGGGAATCCTCTGATATAGACATTGCAACTGTCAGGTTCCTGTCATCAGTTAGGTTATTTACAAGGGTACCACGTGGCGAGTGATCAAAGTGGAAGCCAGATCTGTTATTGCAACCTAAAAGTCCAATTGGTGTATCTACAGGGTCACCGCATGGATGCGTGTTAAAATCTCCAGCAATGATGGTGCTGCGGGGCCGACTTAAAGCTTTAGTTTTAAGGAAGTCATGTAGATGGGTAATGTTGCACTCCCTATTTGATAATACGGCATTATAAAAGTTAATAAGGGTCAATGCCCTTTTTCCCCTCCTGAGTACCAGGGTTTGAATATGTCTGTTGTTGGATTCCCTGTTTGAAACCTGGCAATTGAGTGCAAGGCTAACGTAAACTACCAAGCCCCCCTTTGATCTTCCGCTATTCGATGGAGTTGCTGGTAGGAAGAAACTTTGGAAGCCCTCAATATGTGCGTTTACGTCTTCCATCCATGTTTCTTGGAAACACAAAATGGTATAGTCTTTTATGTGTGATACCCATGTTGGATCCTTTACCTTGGAGGCCAGGCCAGCAACGTTCCAGGACAAAAGTTTTATAGTACTTGTTGATGTGTCATTTGGGCCTACTTCCTGGGCGTAGGTTGTAGGTGGAGGTGTCACTTGATTCCCTTGGACAGTTATTGTATCCGCTTGTATTCCAGTGCTGGGTAGAGAGTTTACAACGCCGGCGGTGTCGCAGAGAACTTGGTTCAGAGGATGTGAGGGACTAGGTTCATATAGGGGCAATGTGCTCTCTGACTGGTTTACTGGAAGAGCTGCCTTGGGGGTTACACCTAACCCTTGAGTAGGATTATTCGTACACTCTAGTGTAGTACTCACTAGATTGTTCGAAACTGCTTCCATGCAAAAAGACTCGGAGTGTGTCGGAGGCGGAGTTAGGGGTACAGTATGTCAATCAATCTCGTCCAGATAGTCTGGGGCATAAAGCGTGTCATATCTGTTTGAGACGGGGACCCCATAGTGTATGTTTAGCTGTTGTGGGTGTGAATAGTGCTGAAACTGTGGGCGAGGTGGAAACTCCCTTCTCTCCTGAAGATTTGTACGATATCTGTTTTGCCTGTTAAACCATGGGGATTCGTTCCTGTGGTTTGTATGATCCAACGGGGTGAGCGGGTCATACTGCCATAAGGTTTCCCTAGCTTGGTGATACGCCGTTTGCTCAGGCGGCCCCCCCTGTCCATAGGTTAGCTGTGATTGTTTTACATTGTGAGTGGGATTATTGGAGGGATAAAAGTAGCTCAGATCCATTGTGCGGATCAGGCAATTGGTCGTGCCACTTTTCCAGCTGTTCACAAAACTAGCTGCACGGCTATCGCCGAAGGTAACCACAATGCAATCACCCTCAGTTGATTTAAATCTGGTGCCCACCCAGTCTACTCTTTTCACATGTGAGATATTGCCAATTATATGTTGTGGAATCGGTCTGTGATTTGTAAGCCAGTGGCTGACCTTATTTTTTAGTTCCGCATGAGATTCTGTTTTCTCGTCCGGTAATTTAGGTACCCCAATCATGACACTGGTATAAGGGCTGGATTCAGGTGAAAGATTTATGTGGGTTGGTCTTTTGACTGCCACTGGTTTTGGCAATTTGTCCCCTGTTAGCGTTATAGGTATACTCAAATGTGTAGTTTTAGTTTGGCTCGGTAGTTCTGGGTGGGTTGGTACTAGTTTGACTGGGGAACTTTCAGCGGTCCATTCACTTTCCTCAGTTTCATTTTCAGGTGGAGTTTGGGCATTGGTCAGGGTAGTGGCCGCTGTGGGGGAAGGGTTAGCCACCGTGTCTAGATTTACTCTCGGCTTAGAGTGAGGAGTTTTATCCTGACAGGCTGGCAGAGTGTGGTTATTTGCAGTGTTATGATTAGTTTGCTTTGTCCTTACAGCTTTGTTACTAGTTGAGGCAAGTGAACTGCGGGCTGGTACAAAGGTGGAAGTGTTTTTTGGTGCATTCAATATTTTGAGTAAGGTGGTGGATGCATCATTTTGAGCCCTTTCGAATTTCCCTAGAGCCTTCTCAATGTTAATGACTCTCTCACTGATGGGCTTCAGGAGGGTCTTGATTAGGACTTCTAGTTGACCCAGAAGCGGCTCATTGCTTGTTTGTGTGTTGGCTAACTGATCTGAGTGGGCTATAGTCATGACTGTAGGACCAATCTGCTGCTTGCTCAAGGGCGGCCCTAGCTCCTGACTAATTGTGGGTGGGCAAAAATTTACTACTTTAGGTGTAGGGTTAGCCAGTCTGAAAGTGGACCAAATATCTTTAACTGGATGGTGTTTTTTGGCCTTTAAGCGAGAGGTTTTTTTAACTAAAGATGTTTTTTTGATTCGAGAACCACGGGACCTGTTTGTATTTTTTGACCCTAGTCTCCTAGCCGGGGAGGGTTCTATTCCTGTAGGAGCTGTAGATGTGAAGTCTGCCATGGTTAAAGACCCGGGGTCTAAATGGTCTGAAGACGGTAGGCATATATTAGTACGGTTTTCGCTAGGCACCATAAGACTGTTGTCCCTACTGGTACCTGGGGAGGGAATGGACAGGACAGATGGGGTGTTGTCTCTTGTTTGGGGACTTGGGAGCCCTGTGAAGGACAGCATTAAGATTGATTCTTGGGAATTCATTGTAGTGTCTTTTGAATTAACGTTTTCGGTAGTGTGTAGGGAAAGGTCCGGAAAACACAGGTCTGGTGTTAGAGATAGTCGTCTTTCAGTATCCTGGATAGCATCAGCCACCACACTGATTCTTTTCTGTAACATTAAGTCAATAGCAGTTATTGTAGGAAGAGGTGTTTTGGGTGCACTTGTTGTTCTTGTTACAGATCTCGTGGCCACGGGGGTCTTTCTGGTTTTGGACATTTTCACGTTGTTATCCGAGGTGTGACAGTAATGGGGAGCTCTCTTTTAATGCGCTGCAGGTAGAGAGCAAGGCGTATTAGGATGCCTTGGCACAGATGAAAGGGGGATGGCCCGTCCCGTCCTCCTCAGACCCCTGAGGGCCACAGAGGGCCCGCGCTTAGCCCGGCGCTGCCCCGCGCGCTCCCGCGACGCGGGAGATGAAGGCTGTTTTTAAGCGCCTCCTGGCGCGCTCCGCCTCGCGCGACTTCCGGTCGCGGAGGCCGCTGGGAAATGTCTCTCCCTCTCCCCCACTCAGCGGCAGCGGGGTTGTTGTGAGGCTGCGGCGGGGGGAGGAGCTACTCGGCGGTGGAGCTGCAGCGAGGTCGACGGCAATGGCGCTCTTGCGAGGATTCTGCTGGCTGGAATGGCGACATTACTCCCAGTAAGTTGCTGGCGTTTTAGAGTGTTCACCCCAAAGCCAAAGTTTAATTGGCTAAAATAAATATGTCATGCCTGAAAGGCTAGGAGAGACTAGTGTTGAAGACATGACCTTAGCTGACTTTTAAACTGAGAGGCATATTAGCAAGGGCGTTATCGCCGCTTTAGCAGCACTTTTTGCAGATAAAAGGGGCACTTTTTTTATCGCCCAATTACCAAGCTGTCGCTAACAGCAGTTAGCGACAGCTTCCAGGCGATAGCAACCAGTTTGGGGCCTGCATGTCAGCGATATTTATCGCTAAGGACATGCAAAGTGGGCGTACCCAAACTGGTAGCGACTGAAAGCAGTCTGTCTAATATGCCATGGTTAACCTCCCTCATAACACTATTGACCTCCAAAATGCTAGTTCCAGCATTTTGCCACAGATTCCCCATGCCAAAAATGTCCTCATGTTTGCCAGTGCCTGGATTTTTCCACAAGTTCCCTGTCTGCCAAGAATGAGCTCTGGTATGTTAGTACCAACATTTTACCACTATCCCAAGATCTGCCTCCAGTACTAATTACCTCTAGTGTACCAATGCCAGTATTTTACATGTATGCCAAGAATTACCTCCAGCTTGTCAATTTATTCTGAGGATTGCCAGAACAAGGATTTGGCCCTGGGTACCTCCATAAGTCAAGAATTACTTTCAGTATGCCAGAGTGAGTGGCAGACTCACAAGTATAATACAAACATTCGTATTCCCGATCACTTACATTCAGTCACTCATATTCATTCTCACTTGTCGTGTGGGTCCTTTGACCCCCCAGGACCTGCACGTTTTGGATGACCTAAACTGAGGGTTTGGTGTGCAGATAGACTCTGGACACCCCCACAGGATGAGTCAGCCATTAGACCAGCTATCTCTACAGTGCACTACCACCCCCTGTATTCTACAGCTGTGTAGGTAGTTTCTGGCAACCACTGAACATGACAACCCTGATTCCTCAGGTATCATGGAAAACAATACAGTAGCTTTCACTCAGTCGCTCGTGCTTACTTTTCTGAAAATACACATACAATGACGATTGAAACTGTTTCAATAATTATTTATTGATCAAGCGTCAGTCTAGTATGAAACATATTTGCTGCAACAATCAAAAGACAGTAGCAGACAAATGTGATCACTAGCACTAATATTGTAAATAGCAGACACATTTCTTCCATAGTGCTAATAAGATTAATAAAAGTTGATTATATAAAATATTAGCTTACTCCTACGATGCGTAGCCTACCTAAATGTACCTTGCCTAGATATGTAGGTGAAGCATGAGTATGTATGTGCTAGTATATATCCTAATGGAGCCAATAATCCCTCGGGGAAGTGCTAACCCCTCACCTGATGGTTCTGAATGAAGGACCCGTCTCTGCATCGAGGATGGCACCCACAAGGTAGGTCAGGTCTCTGCCTGTCGAAAGATCAGCCTGCAGAGTCTTGGTCCAGCCTGGAAGGAATTCTCCTCTCTGTCTGTAAGGGGGAGTGAGGGTCTTTTATACTAAAGTGGTCACTCCAGGGTTCCTTCTGGAATCAATATGTTTTGAAAACATTCACTAATCATTTGCTAATCCTTTTCTAAACAGACATGCTCATGCACAGCTGGCTGTTGGTCGTGGTTGAAAAAATGGTGTGCTTATACAGAATAAATCTGCTGTGCCTGGGGACATGTTTATGTACGTCAGGTACAGGGATTAAGATAGGGCACCGAGAGCCTGGTGTCGTAGAGACCGAAGTAAGCTACTAGGTAAAAAGTCACCTGTGTAGGCCCGCTATGTTGTGTGGATAGGGTAAAATGTATGTAATTAGTATGTACATGATGGGACGATCCTAAAGGACATGAAACACTTACTCGCTCTCACTGATTCGTTGTCACCAACTTGCACTCACTCATTCATTGTCACTCACTCTCTTGTACTTCCTCTCACTCCCACTCTATGATTCTCACTCACTATCACTTATTATCACTGACTCACAGACCTACACTCACTCAAATTCCCTCTTGTGCTGACTCGATCATACTTTGTCACTCACATGCACTCATTCTTACTCTATTTTCTCACTCACTGTTATTCTCACTCATCCTCACTCAGTGATTCTCATACTCTCTAATACTCGCTCACACTCATTTATATTCTCCCATTTATAGTCACTCTTACTCAGCCTCACTCACTCTGTCTTACTCACACTCCCTTACTGACACCCAATATTACACATTATGACTGTCTTTTACTCTCACTTTCTTTCACTCACACAAGGAGAGAGGAGCCTGACCTGACCCCTAAAAGGACCAGCTGCCCCTGCAGCTGATATTGGAACCTCTTATGCCAGGGGTCGCAAGGGGCAAGACAGAGGTTGCAGCTGCAACCCCTAAATGACATCCATGACATCAATATATTGATTGATCTCTTGCTTCTCAATGTCTGGATAACAGAACGTTTCTCACCATCATCATCTCATTTGCCCTCTGTAGAATCTTTGGATATTATCTTCGGCTCTGCCCTTGCCCTCACCATTAAATATAACACATCCATCAAGTTGCCAAATCTGCAAATTACTACCATTACTCACTGAAAAGGTAAAGCACCCTTTCAATGGAGACTCAGGCAGACTGCTGTTCAGACTTTAGTTATATCAAGGCTAGACTTTGGAAATGCTATTTCAGCAGATGCCACACAAGTCTTTCTCACTTCGCACTGGAGGATATTCTGCTCTCAGTAGACAGCATGGTAACTGAAAGAAAAGAAATTGACTGCCGTGCCAATGCTACAAGACCTACACTGGCTTCCAATCCAGCCAACATTCCACTAATGTAGAGATCTAAGGAGCTGAAACTGACTGCAGTTGGACATTGATCACTTCAGAACACTCCTTTGCTGGTGCAGCAAGTTCTAGTTGAGACTCTCTAACATTTTATATTAGAAGGAACCCAACTCACCTCACACTCAGGAAATATCTAAATACTCACCTGTTCCAGCTCTACCTAAAGCAGGGACATTCTCTTATCACGGACATTCCCTACACTTCTCACCCATTGCTTACCCATTTACAACGTTAAATTCAATGTGGAAAATGTATTCTTTATCTTGGCACTTGCTCAGCCATTTTGTACTCTGTGGAAAAGTATGTCTGTTATCTTGCCATTCGCTCTGCCATTTTGCGCTTCACCCTTCATTACTGACATTCTGTCTGTATCACGAACGGTCTGGGTCTTCACTCTTGACTTGCCTCATTCCGGCAAGGACATACACACCCTGTTTGTGCTCTGGCCTGACCACAAACTACCCAACTCATGCTCAACCAGTCGTACAGGGAGTTTCCCAGATGCTTATCGTCTTCACCTTGTGCACTATGCCCTGCAGGGGCCCAACAACTAACATCTGCGAACTTATCAGATTGACCTCTATCTGTTGAATAAACATGCTTTGAACATGCTTTTCACCTATGCTCTGCAGGGGCCCAACCGTGACCATCTGCTAACTTATCAGATTGACCTATAATTATGGTGTTCATTGTTTTACTGTACACCTCTCCCTTTGTATAATTATAGTGTTCATCGTTTACTGTACACATCCCCCCTTTTGCATAATCATGGTGTTCTTTCTTTACTGTACACGCGGGGTGGGGATGAAGGGTATATAAGATGTGGAACCAGAGTGCTTGGCAGACTGCCTCCTTAGACATCTATGGGTGTCTGTTGTTGATGCTTTCTCTCTCATGAGATAGTAATAAATATTCTTTCTCTCCGGCTCCAGTGTTGGTCTCAGTTTGTATTCCGGACCCGTGGACTATATGGTGACCCTGCACCTTTGGGTGGTCCCACAAACGACCCCCAAATCCACAATTGACGCCCAAACATGGGGCCCATCAGTGACGCGGCTGCCCGGTCGAGGGGTCCTAACAAAGTTTGAACGGACGGTGGTCTGCTATACCTACGCAAAGAGACCCTCGCTTCGTAGCCACCACCTGACCTTCACTGCCTCTGAGGAGACCCCCGCAAGTGGCGCTAGTCCTGACTGGGGCCCCCGATAGACATGGACGAGCTTTGCAGTAAAGAGACCGCCTGGAGAACGAGACAAAGGATTCGGGTAGGATCTCCGGTTGGCGATACCTTTTGTTAGTTTGGTTTTGGTTATCTGGCTTCTGTTCACTCTTTGCAAACAGTGAAGGTAAACGGGTAATGTGGACTTTTTGTCCGGCCTAGATACTTGTAGAGATGTTTTTTATTATTGTAAACATGCCCGTGTGTAGTACATTTGTAGGGATATGCTGTTGTATATCTCAGTCTGATGTTTTGGAAGAAAGTCAACCAGCCCCTCCGGAGGGTACCCCGAATAAAGAAATGTACATAAAATATGTTATTTCTCCCATAATGTACAGCACGTTATGGAACAAATACACGTCAAAGGATAGGGATAATACCTGGCCAAAATATAGCTCTTTTTGATCCTCAGATAATAGAGGCAGTAGAAGCCCAATTGCATAGGCGCAGATCTAGACAATCCATGTTTCATCCCTTGGGGTTATGGAAGAAGGAAATTATAGAAAGGGGGAGGAGAGCTCAGGCTCGATCCCAGAAGGCAGCTTGGAAATCAGAGAAACAAAAATTGGCGGAATTACAACAAGAAAAGGTGGCTTCAAATATTGCCTGTCTAGATAGAGAACACCGGCTAAATGCCTCTAGCCAGTATACTAGGCGATATACCGCCTCAGCACAATCAGACCCCCATGAGGACGAATTACTCCTACCCCCCCCCCGCCACCACCATATCACGTACCTCCCGCTCTACTTGCAGCTGACGGACAACAACTCCCCGACTCTAACAGACAACAACCTCCCAGTCCAGACTTGCATCCCAACGCTACAGCTCCACCCCATCTCTTTCTTTTCCCGAACCGGGTTGATTGCAGATTGACATGTTTGTCCAAAGTGCGGAGAGACGAACGCCCCCACATTCACTTGGGGAGGTTGCTCTAAATGCATGCTTGTGCAATTGATTGAATCGGAGACACTTGTCATTTTGGGAGATTGGAGGCTGGGATTATTAGTTTTCTCATTTACTGAGGGTCTCTGATTTTAGGGGACAATGAGTAAACTAAGCTAATGCATTTCTCATTGTTATGTTGTTTTGGAAGTCCATATTCGGACAAATTGCTCCAATCCCCACCTCATATTGTAGGATGTAGGTGAAATTTGGAGTGAATCTTTGGAATAGGTTTTTTTGGTATAAAATATACAAAGGACAATGAAGATTTGAGTGGCTGCTGGACGGCTCCTTAGATTTAAACCAAAATACAGTATTTACGTTTTTTTAAGGAAAAAGAAGGTAGATAAATGGGAAAGCCTTCGAAAATGGGAAGAACATGCACCACTTTAGCAGGGCTTGAAAAGAAAGAAGAAAAAAAGGAAAAAGTCCACTCACAACATCGAGCAAGATTTAATATGGACGAGCTGTTTTAGGGATTACCATAGCGAGGTGACAATAGGTGTTCTGCTTACTCAGCAAACTGAATAAGAAATAACAATGCTTTTATATATTGTTATCTTGCAACATTTGCTCAGCTTTCAGAAACAGAGGTCAAAAGTCAGTTTGTTTTCTGTGACTGAAATGAAAGGATTTTGTAAAGAGAACTGCATTACGATTGCACTGTGCAAAACATGTGAAAGGAAAGGCTGTAAGATGCCAGGTTTCATTCTTTTTCTCCAACACAGCACTGAAATAGCTAATAAGTAAACGCTTCAAACATTTCAAATATGCTTAATCAATTATGAAAAAAACTGCAAAAAACACAGTTGATGGACAGAATGTAGAACAATGTCATACATTCGCCCCAGTACAAGGATCTGGGCATAAATCCATCGTTTTTTTGCACTCCACACCACCCTGGGTTAGACACTGGCTATATGAAAATCAGCTCTGACCTTATGCCTCATGGGAACAGTCCAGTCTGAACTACCAAACCATGTCTTTCCCAGACCGGAATCAAGCATCCAAGGACCGGTTTCTGGCTATCAGGCTTCATCAGCCTGGATAGCTTGACTCCAGTAGTGTGGAGAGCCTGGGACTCACGTCTGAGTATACCCCGCACACTCGGGGTGAAAATTGCACAAAACACAGTTGATGGACAGAATGTAGAACAATGTCATACATTCACCCCAGTACAAGGATCTGGGCCTAAATCCATCGTTTTTTGCACTCCACACCACCCTGGGTTAGACACTGGCTATATGCAAATCAGCTCTGACCCTGTGCCTCATGGGAACAGTCCAGTCCGAACTACCAAACCATGTCTTTCCCAGACCGGAATCAAGCATCCAAGGACCGGTTTCTGGCTATCAGCCTTCATCAGCCTGGATTGCTTGACTCCAGTGGTGTGGAGAGCCTGGGACTCACGTCTGAGTATACCCAGCACACTCGGGGTGAAAATTGCAAAAAACACAGTTGATGGACAGAATGTAGAACAATGTCATACATTCACCCCAGTACAAGGATCTGGGCCTAAATCCATCATTTTTTTGCACTCCACACATGGCTTGGTAGTTGGTAGCAGGTTGCGCTGCTGCTGCGCTGTCTATTTTAACAGCCCGTTTTACATCTGTGTTATTTTGATTTTCGTTTTCCCCTGTTTTTAGGCGCTTTGCTTGGGAATATCCTCCTGCCCTCTCACCTGCATATAAAAGTGAAAAACGCACCGCCGTTTGGCGTGTCCGGGTCCCGGGGTTGGTTCGGTGGGCGCCATCTTGTCTTGGGCTGTCCAGATCTTCCACGGGCGCCATCTTGGAGCGTCTCTACGCTCGGTATGCTAATCGCCTCGCCTACTTAAAGTCGTCCTCTCCCGCGCAGCGGGATCGCGCAGTGGGACGCCGTCGCTAAGTCGGAGCCGTGCCTGAGTCCTGCCCGTCTGCGCCCGTCCGTGCCAAGGACGCGCCGGGCGCGGCGGCCTTTAGGTATTTCCACATCCTCAGGTTCGGCTACATGGGATTGCGCTATGATTGTATATTCTGCCGCCACGCTGCGGGTCTTAGGACGCTCTGTCCCGAGATGTATACATGCACCTATACACCCGCTTAGTGGCCCTTATCAGTGCGCCTGTGGCCAGTGGGTGGTGGACTCTCCGGTTAAGATCTGTCAGGAGGCTCCACCGGTCGCTCCGTGCAGCAGCCGTCAGGCTCATGCTCTGCGCATCCTCAGCCTTAACGCGAGGTCTCTATTTCAACACCACCAAACCGTTGGGGACCTGATGCGGGATGAGGCCCCTGACATTGTGGCTATTACGGAAACTTGGCTGAAGGATGAGGATACGGCCATTATTAATCTGGCATTCCCCTCTGATTTTTCGGTTTTCACCCTGAATCGATTGACTAGGGGAGGGGGCATCGCTCTCGCAGTGAGATCTAGTCTCTCTTGCTGTTGGTCTGCCCTTAACATCGCAGGCTGCGAGAGTGCTGTTTTTAAAATCTTGGTTAACCCTCAGTTTTCCCTTTCAGGGATGGTAGTCTATCGCCCTCCGGGAAGCGATGTGGCATTTAGGGCTGCCTTTCCTGACGTTGTAAGTTCTCTGTCGTGGGGTGTGCTAACTTTTCTATCGTGGGGGACCTCAATTTGCACTTTGAGAATCAGAATATCCCTACGGGGTGCAGTATTCTAACCGATCTGGAGGCTCTCCAACTCCAACAAATAGTGCTGCACCCTACACACGTAGGCGGCCATACGTTAGATCCGTTTTTTACGAACTTGACAGAGGCCACAGTTACGGCCGTTACTCCGCTCGGCTGGACGGACCATTCTTCGGTGGCCATCTATGTCCCCTTGCCGGGAATTTCTTCTTCTGCTCCCGTAAGGATGGTCTCCACACGGCACTGGAGTAAATTGAGACTTGAGGACCTTCATCGAGTCCTCGCGGCAGACACGTTGGGACCTTTGGAGGACGTAGATGCAGGTTACGATCGATTTTGCTCTTGGGTTACTAAGGCACTTGGGGGCATATTATCAAGGGGGTTTATCTCCACTTTTTTGGCTTTAAAAGCCAAGAAAGCGGAGATAAAATTATCTCCCTATTACCAAGCTGTCGCTAACACCAGTTAGCGACAGCTAGTAGGAGATAGCGACCATCTTGGGCCCCACTTTGCATGTCAGTGATATTTATCACTAATGAGATGCAAAGTGGGCGTGCCAAGATGTTAGAGACTGAAAACAGTCGCTAACATCGCTATCTCCTATTACCAACTTTTGGAGATATTTGCGCTAAGCGGGAATATCTCCAAAAGCTAACACCTGCCCTGAGCAGTTCTTAGCCATGTTATCCAATGGGAGGTGGATAACATGGCTAAGAGCATTTGCTCGATAATGCATGAATATCGCTGACTTTTCAGCGATATTCATGCATTTCGGCCGTTTTTTATCGCATTTGCGATAAACCTTGTTAATAGCAAGGTTTATCTGCGATAAAAATCGCCGATGTGCGGCGATAATTTTTGTCTCTAAACAAGTTAGAGACAAAAATTATCGCTAGTTGTTGGTAATATGCCCCTTGATTCCCTGATTCCCATCTCGGCTAGGAAAATCAGCTCCAGGGAGTCAAGCCCTTGGTATGACAGTGCTTTACGCGCACTCAAGGGCAGTTGTAGGCGAGCAGAGAGGGAGCGGCGGAAGATGTACGACAGCGGGAAGAAGGTTGTTTACCTCGCTGCTGTTAAAATTTACCATCGCGCTATATGCCGGGCCCGGGCAGCTTTTTACGCTGCGGAGTTCGGCAATAGCCCAAATCCATCAAAAACCATCTTCAAAGTGGTGAAGGACCTTGTGGCAAAGCGGGCCTCGGCTATAACAACGAGCTCCACGGCGCATTGTGAGGCTCTTGCCCTGTTCTTCTTAGAAAAAGTTCAGAACATCTACTTAACATTCCCTGTCACTAGGCCACCGGCAGGTACTCTATGTAACATCTATGGAGATTCTCTGCTTCATGTGTTGCCCCCGTTGACATCTGAGGGATTTGACATCTTGGCTCAGCAGGTGAAATCCGGGTCGCCTGCTGATCTGCTTAAGCCAGCCCTTTTTAGAGACCAGCTGTTAGTGGGTCGTACCTCGGTACTCTCCCTGATTAACATCTCGCTGGCTTCGGGTACGGTTCCAGCCAGTTGGAAGCGGGCTGTGGTTTCTCCTATTCTGAAGAAACCTTCCCTGGACCCGGAAAAGCCGGAAAATTATCAGCCTATTTCCCTGCTCCCCTGGCCGACTAAAGTCGTGGAGGCCCATGTGAACAAGGTTCTTTCCGACCACCTCACTCGAGCTAACATCTTAGACCCCCCCCAGAACGGGTTCCGTGCTGGTCACAGCACGGAGACCGCCCTTCTCACCATGGCTGAACACCTTTGCACAGTGATGGATGCAGGACAGACGGCGGCGCTTGTATTATTAGATCTAAGCGCCGCCTTTGATACTGTCTCTCATCCCATCCTGTTGCATCACCTGGAGGAGATTGGGGTGGGTGGGTCCACCCTCCAGTGGTTCCGGTCCTTCCTCGATGGTCGCTTCTTCAGCGTTGCGGTGCCACCGTTCCAGTCCAAGGTCCATCCTCTGAAACAGGGAGTGCCGCAGGGATCCTCGCTGAGTCCCACGTTGTTCAATCTATACGTGAGACCGCTGGCTGAGGTTGTCAGGCAGTGGGGCATGACCATGGTGTCATATGCCGATGACACCCAGCTAGCGGTTACGATCAGCGGGGATGCGGACCAGGATGCCCCCAGGTTTCAGAGTGGACTTAGGGCGGTGGCAAGCTGGATGAAGGCCAACTGTCTCCAGCTCAACGCGAAGAAGACCGAGATCATGATTGTCGGTAGAAGGGCGGATCTCTGGGGGGACAGGTGGTGGCCTTCGGAGCTTGGGTCGGCCCCTCTTCCGGTGACGGAATTAAAAAACCTGGGAGTGTGGATGGATCCCACTCTCAGTTTTGTGGGGCACACGAAGAAAACGGCTGCCTGTTGTTTTGGAATCCTTCGGGCTCTGCGACCAGTCCTGAAGTTCTTCGACCCCCGCACCCGGCAGTTGGTAATACAGGCGACTGTTATATTGCGCCTGGATTATGCCAGCTCTCTCCTGGTGGGGGCTAACCTGGCTGAAGTCACCCGCCTCCAACGCGTGCAGAACACTGCCGCTAGAGCAATCGTTGGTCTTCCTAGATCCTGCCCCGTTTCCAGTACTTTGAAAGCATTGCACTGGCTGCCAGTCAGGGCCAGAATTCAATTCAAGGTACTGTGCCTGTCCTTTAAGATTCTAAAGGGTACGGCCCCTCAAATTCTTACGGACCTCCTGTCCTGGTACGTCCCCACTCGGCCTCTGCGATCTTTGGGCCAAGCTCTTACTATCACCCCTCGATATAAGTTGTGCCGTGTTGGTGGTCGTTCCTTCCGGGTCAAAGCAGCCGAACTGTGGAACTCTCTCCCGGTGGAGATTCGGCTGTTGGAGGATCTTTTCTCCTTCCGTAAGGCTATTAAAACCTTCTTATTTTAACCTGGTTCCTTTTCTTTAGCTGTTGTGTTTCCTGTGGCTGTTGCGTGTTACCTTGCAATGCGCCAGGAGGCCCCTTAGCTGGGGCAGCTGTGCGCAGTACAAATTCACGTAACATAACATAACATAACATAACATAACATAACATAGTTCGGACTGGACTGTTCCCATGAGGCACAGGGTCAAAGCTGATTTGCATATAGCCAGTGTCTAACCCAGGGTGGTGTGGAGTGCAAAAAAACGATGGATTTAGGCCCAGATCCTTGTACAGGGGGGAATGTATGACATTGTTCTACATTCTGTCCATCAACTGTGTTTTTTGCAATTTTCACCCCGAGTGTGCTGGGTATACTCAGACGTGAGTCCCAGGCTCTCCACACCACTGGAGTCAAGCTATCCAGGCTGAAGAAGGCTGATAGCCAGAAACCGGTCCTTGGATGCTTGATTCCGGTCTGGGAAAGACATGGCTTGGTAGTTCGGACTGGACTGTTCCCATGAGGCACAGGGTCAGAGCTGATTTGCATATTGCCAGTGTCTAACCCAGGGTGGTGTGGAGTGCAAAAAAACGATGGATTTAGGCCCAGATCCTTGTACTGGGGTGAATGTATGACATTGTTCTACATTCTGTCCATCAACTGTGTTTTTTGTAATCAATTATGAAGACACACTTCTGTAAATTGGTATTGAGAAAAAATATATATATATATATTTTTTTTTTATAGGATCAGAAAAAATTAGAATGGTTTGCTTGGTGATGTGCAACATTTAGGTATTCTTGCTGAATGCCGATTTCCAAACATTGTTTGTGCACTGTGTATCTTTATCAATAAAACTACACGTTAGTGGGAAACCTTTAGTGTCCATTTCAATGGAGAATATACTACCTGTAGTGACAGTGCACTCCTACAGTATGCTTTGCTTCACTAAAATATTTGTGATAGGAGAGTTTTAAATTATTACTATTCCTGCCCAGATGACAATGCTATTACCAAGTCAACCACCACAAGGTCCAGCTAGTCAACAGCACGCACCCCTTGCCCAGAATGCGCAAAACATTGTGCTCTAACATGGATATGTGCAAATGCTAGCACATTCAATTGGCCCTTTGTTTCAGTGAAGGTGCATTCCGCCCCAGGTTCACAGCCTGTTCGAACAAGCTTTCTGGGGACCAGGGCACTCAGGGGTCACTATGCTCCAATTACATCAACTGGAGTGTTCCCTACTCGTTTTGACTCTTAGGATAGCAAGATAGGGCTGTCCAAGTCTTACTCAAAAAGGTGAGGTGCGGTTAGATATTCAGAATACAGTGCACACTGTACTGCCAGCTGATGAACTCAAAGTCCAGTCAGTGCTTTACTTTTTATAAAAGAAAAGCACTTTATTACACCCAAGAGAATTATATTACACATAAGATTAGGACAAACAGTGAAAACCAGATGTCTCTACAACCCTCTGGGCCAGCGTTCTGACCCCTGACAGTATTATAGTGCCAAGATGCTAAGCACTATAAAAACACAGTTAACATGAAAAAGTACAATTTGCATTGTCTATTACAGACCATGTTGCACAGGGTTGTTCTCATTAGACATATTCTTATTATTAAAGTTATTCAAAATTGAACAAAGAAAATCCTGATAGAGTGTTATTGCAACATGTTTTTGTAGGGGAAACAGAAATTAATGGGAAATATGCAGAAGAGGAGGAGGACAATCGAACAGGGGCTGGTCAACCTTCACTGGATCCGGCGCAGCAACGTAGTGGAGGATTAGGCCAAAATGAGTGTGCCTACTGCTTACAGGAAGGGTCCTTGAAAGGATGAATGCCCTAATTTACAGGGTCAAACAACGGTGGCGAGAGGAAGGGGTAATTCATTCACAAGGAGTACAAGCAGAAGTGGTGCAATCACACTTCTCAGACTAATACTTTGATGTAGAAATTAAGGAAGCAGAGTTGAGAACAGATGCAGAAGAGGAGAGGGCAGATTTTGATGAAAGAGCAGAACAGATTAAGATGAAGCCGAACAGAGGGAGGTAGATTTAGCTAGGACAAGGACAGATTAGATGAAGGCTATGTATTACATTTTGACTTTTTATTGAAAACACCAAGCTCTATGTATTGACAAACAGCTTTTGCCAAGGCGTACTTGCTTGGCCTTGGATTCTATGAGAGAATCTAAGAATCAAAATATGGTAGCAAAGATTTCCGCACTATAAGCATACAAACAGACAGAAGCTTTTACAATGATGACTACTGACATTTGATTATAATACCTTTGAATACCCTCCATAGGGCAGTCAAGGAAGGGCAGAAGAAGGTTCATGATACCAATTAATAAAGCTGGCCCCTATGTTACTGTACCACTGGGGGAGGGGGGAGACATGAGTTCCTGGTGCATACCGCTGCTACTTGTACCTCTCTAGTTCATAATCCCTTTCCTAGGTCTCCCCTCTCAGGTACATTTCATACATCTGTGGGATTTTCTGGCATCCCTGTTCAAAGTACTATTTTATATATCTATCTAAAAGAAATAATGTGTATGTATATTAATGTTTTTATTTCTATATTCTTCAGAGTTGAAGAGAATATTGTTGTAACAAATTACATTGTAATGTGGAATGCGCTAAAATGCATTCTAAATGCAGTGCATTCACCAGGGACTACAATGGATGGATAATCTATAGTAGGAATACATTTATGTATTGAGGTTTAGTAATGAGAATATGAGTATATGTAAATACAGAAGGACGGTGTGCATCGAATAACTGTGCTTCATATTATACTGTTTTGGGATACAGTGAGTATAGATTTAATATGTCTTTCAGTATACAAGCGCACTCTTTAAAGGTGTTTGCAATTGGATTACAAGGTATAAAGGATTGGCACAGTTTGACAACTACGAGTATTTTGATTCCCAGAAGTGTTACTATGACAGAGATTGTCAACTGTATTTGTGTTGGGACAAGCTATTGTACAATGTTTTAATCCTTCTTTTGCTTTTAATGGATTTCTTTTTAAGCCAACAAATACGGCATGCACCATTAATAAACACAACTATTGCAAGGCCTGTTGCTACCAAAGTTTCAATTGTGAAATGTGCTGCACCCACCTCCTCCGAGGACTATGTATCATGGTTGTGAGTATACAATGATTCAGGTTGTTTCTTTTACACATGATATCATGATGTAAAGATAAAATATGATGATATGTACTATGACCCTAAGTATATTATTGAAAGGGCTGGGTGGAAGAAAAGGAAGAGGGGAACAGGGGAGGATGTATGCAAACAGAAAAGGAATATGAATAGGCCCAAACGGAAAGATATGTTTACCAACGATAATGCTTGCTCGCATGGCCCAACTTTTTCATGGTTCATCACTTGCAGAATGTGATGAAATGATCAGACTGTTTTCCCAAATGCTGGTACAAAGTTTAAATTCGAAAGGGTTCTTCCACTGCCCCAGGCCACTTCTGTTCCGCCCATTAAATGGACTTCCTCAGCATGCCCCATACTCAAACTAAAAGAACGTGTTGGTTATTGTGTGCATGTTCAGCACACAGACTGAGGCATACCGATCCAAGAACTGCAATGTACAAACGATTGCCAAATGCCTCCTGAAAGAATTCGTACAGCGCGTTTAAAGTACCAATGTTTTTTGGGTTCTGACAATGGACTGGCGTTCATCTCACATGTGATTGAGGGGTTGCACATGGGGCTAGGAGCTACACAGAAACTACCAAGTGAGAATGGTATCCCAAGCTCATCCTGAAGGGTTGCACGTGCTCCACCCAGCAGAGAAAGGAAGAGTATGTAAGCGGGCCCCAAGGATACATCACCTAAAGAACGTCTGGAAACATCAACGCCCCAACCCCTCAGTCTAAAAGTTGTGACAACAGACATCTTTACCTTCTTCATCACTTTTGTTTTCTTCATATTGAAAGTACATAAGTAATAGAAGTGCTAGTAACCTCTCAAATTACTTGAAGACAGGCACCAACGGTTACTTTTTCTGTTTACAGGTATGACCACTGAGGCTCTTCACTATTCCTCAGGAAACTTTTAAAAAGAGTAAAAGAACAACAAAAGATAAGACAGTCTTCCAACTAGTCACACTAGCCACACGTACCAACGATTGAAACAATGCCTCAAGACTTTCCGCTTCGCTCCTGTCAACAGGAGGGACTGTGAAAAATGTATTCTTTATCTTGACACTCGCTCAGCCATTTTGTACTCTGTGGAAAAGTATGTCTGTAATCTTGCCATTCGCTCTGCCATTTTGCGCTTCACCCTTCAATACTGACCTTCTCTCTGTATCACAAACGCTCTGGGGGTTCACTCTTCACTTCCTCATTCCTGCAAGGACATACACACCCTATTTGTGCTCTAGCCTGACCACAAACTGACCAACACATGCTCAACCAGTCGGACAGGGGGTTTCCCAGATGCTTATTGTCTTCCCCTTGTGCACTATACCCTGCAGGGGCCCAACAACTACCATCTGCAAATCTATCACATTGACCTCTATCTGTTGTATAAATATGCTTTAAACATGCTTTTCACCTATGCTCTGCAGTGGCCCAACAGTGACCATCTTCTAACTTATCAGATTGACCTATAATTATGGTGTTCATTGTTTTACTGTACACCTCTCCCTTTGTATAATTGTGGTGTCCATCGTTTTCTTTACACATCCCCCCTTTTGCATAATCATGGTGTTCTTTCTTTACTGTACTCGCGGGGTGGGGATGAAGGGTATATAAGACATGGAACCAAAGTGCTTGGCAGACTGCCTTCTCAGACAGCTATGTGTGTCTGTTGTTGATGCTTTCTCTCTCATGAGATAGTAATAAATATCCTTTCTGTCCGGCTCCAGTGTTGGTCTCAGTTTGTATTCCGGACCCGTGGACTATAGGATGACCCTGCACCTTTGGATGGTCCCCCAAAAGACCCCCAAATCCACATCAATATGTTCTATCTACAGCACCCTAATGCTCCACCTATTGCAGGTGTGATATATAAAACGATGGAATAACTAAGTGCATTGACTTGACTGCTTTTTGTTGCCAAGTTTCTGGTGTGGCATTTGTGCCTCTCTGATGACATGACCTCTCTTCTACCCTTCGTGGGTGTGACCCCTCAAAAAGTAAGTCATCCTCAATGCAGGACCAGTATAAAATGGCTAATACGTCTGAAGGTATTCCGTTTCGAAGGAATCCCCATACCAAAGTGTTTGACAGTGAGTGGGGGGACAATGGAGCACCCCTGAATTTATGAGGGGAGATCCTGATCTTCGTAGTGCATCCCACCACAAATACAGCTCTGTTGGGGCGAGAATCAGAGCCTTTCTCAATTTATGGAAATACACCCATTATCAAATATGCATCATAGTTTAATATAAAGCATTTCAAATATTTCCCAGAATTTTAAAATACAAACCTGCATTCAATATTTCATGAAAGGTAAAAAAGCAGATATTATTTTCCCATGAAAGAATACACATATCACATGTACTTTGTGGTTTATCTTAATTCTTATCCTCTCAAATTTTCTTTTCCACTTTTAAAGCCATTGGAAACATTGTTCAGGATTATGACTGAATTTAGGATTATGTTTCATCCTGAAGCAAGTATATATACACGTCTCAAAACCGACCTGAATTGCTAGGGCTTTTGGGCACCAACATGTAACACAAATGCATGAACGTTGTTTAGGCTTTTAAGGGCCCGAAGTTCTAAGGCAACCTTTGCAAACATTGTTACAATTTGCACCCTGGCTGTGTCCAAATCAGACTAATTTTGAAAAGAAACATAAACACTAATACTGTTGTGTCGAAAAATAACCATTCACAAGGGTCACAGTAGGGCTTGCCTAATGCCTTTGATGGGTTACAGACACAATGATGGTGGCCTGCAAGGGACTGCCGACCTTCATCCTTGCGTTTGCATTAAAACATGGACAACTTTGTTTGCAAGCAGGACCGGTTCCTTAAAGGAATCAGTGTTGATTTAAAAAAACATAAACGTTTTTGGTTTGTTTTCCACTGGACCACTGCCTACCCCTTCCAAGCTTGCTGTTCCTTCCAAGTGTCCCAAAGGTACTCCTTCACCATTGCGAACCGGTTACCAGTACCTTTGAAGTATTGGCAATTGTTCAATGATTTGCAAATGGAATTGCAGTTCCGAACCGTTGATAAATTCCATACCATATCGCAGTTTGGAGCCGAGCGTAGTTTGGAGGGCACGCCCCTTTTATACCCCTTCCAAACCACAATTCAGTATGGGTCACAAAACGCCCTTTACAAGTCAGACAACATTTTGACTCAGAAAAGTAGATTTGCAGTTATACACCTCTTTTCCTAACCCCTACCTATAACAGCAGGGAAGTTGAGCTATTTCCATGAAAAGTGATCTACTCATAACCATAATACTAAATCTAAAACTATTTTGAGGGTTAGATGTGTTGATAAATGCAGCGTGGCTGGTGTCGAGGAAAAGTGTTGGGATGGGGGCAGTGGGATAAAAAACAAAACAAACAAAAAAAAATCGTACCTGAATCCAGCCATATCGCCGCTCTTCTGGCTCCACTGCAGGCACAGGCTCCCAGACGGCCCTCTGTCCAATCCTGAAACTGCTCTCACAGCATGAAAGCAGCGTCAGGATTGGCTTGAGCGCCCTCGATTTGCACTCTCAGGGAGTCTGGGAGCCCGTATCTGCTGCCTCCAACCCGGCAACACAGCTTGGTTTGGGGAAGCTTCAGCACTTGATGAATTGGCCGTCCTCAGACAGATGCCCAAACTGTCATGCACACTGATAACAGTGCCCACCACTTCCCCTCAGTGCCTGTCATCCCCTGGCCCCGCCCCAAGACAGTAGGAGAAAAATATAACGATAATAAACATGTTTACTGTTTTATTGTTTGTCAAGCTTTGCAGCTGCTGCTCCTGTTGGGTTGGGACTGGGGGGAACCCTTCATAGTGGAAGAGCTGCCGCTGGATAAGTGGTTTGTGAATAACCAAAATCCCAATTTACTGAAAGTGGTTTTGCACTTGTAAAACAAGCAATTGTAAATCAGGCTGAATTACATGCATAACTTTTAAACTGAGGTCCTTTGTTTCACTGTTGCTGGAAAGTTAAAAAACAAGCTGGGGTATGTCTGGGGTGGCTAAGAGTCACCCAAAGTGAGAAAGTCACTCTTAACATAGGATGAAAGATACAAGAACACAGTTTTCCTTTTTAGCAGAGATTTGTGAATCCCGCCCAACATGTTTAACAATGAATTTAGTTTTATGTTGTACAATATATCAGGAAGGCTCCGCGCTCAATGAGTAATCAGGAAGTCTATGCACAAGTGGCCAGAGTGGACGCCGGTTCACACCAGCACCAAGCGGCCGAATCCGCTCGGGTCCACCACTCAGCAGGGCTAACTCCAGCAGGAGCGGGCTCCAACTCGCGACCCTTTCTGTAACGCGGTTCGCGTCCACTCACTGTCAGGAATTCCGCTACCAATTAACAAGGCATGACCTAGTATAAATAACACACCATTCTGGTTTGCAAATCGTTTAACACAGGAATAAAACATTTATGCTCTGCCAGCGAGCGAGCAATATAGTCAATACAGCAAAATATGCAGAACGTTGTGAAAAGCACATAACTCGGCTGCGAGCAGCAAAGAAACAGGGGGCCTCATTTATGAAAAGTGACGCATCGCTGCGTGAAAACAGCGATGCGTCACTTTTCACTGCGCACTCCTTACGACATTCCTGATGCGTCATATTTAATGTATGACGCATCATGTCGCAAGGAGTTACAGATACGTCAGTATTTCTGACGGATCTATAAGCGCAAAAGTGACGCATTGCTGGAGTGTGTCACAAAAGTGACGCAACTCCAGCAATGCGTCCTTTCACATGGGGAAAGCCCCATGTGAAAGGGCTTGCGTCAGTCTTACGCCTGCTGTGAGGCAGGCGCAAGATTTTGACGCAACAGCGTCCTAAAAGTGACGCAGTGAAATCTCATAGATTTCACTGCGTCACTATTACGAGGCTTTTTGCGGGGGAACGCCCCCTCTGCATACATTATACCTGACGCAGGTATAATGTGGCGCAGGGGTTTAAAAAGTGACGCATCTACCTAGATGCGTCACTTTTTAAATATGGCACAACGAGGCGCATTTTTTACACCGCTGGTGCGTCACAAAAAGTGACGCACCGGCGGCGCAAAACTGACGCAAGGCCTCATAAATAAGGGCCAGGATTTGTTCACATGGAAGGTCCTAGTTATAGGGAAAGAGAGACTGTGATTGGTGGATATGCACCAATGCATTATGGGGAATGCAGTTTTTGTATTGTGCTGAAGGTTTTCATTGGCTGCTGAAAATGTACAGTAGAGAAAGAAAAAGCATAATCCAAAGCCTCCGGTCCTGTAATAGAATTTAATTTTATGTTGCACAATTTATCTTAGGCAGTGTACAAGAATATGAAGTGGGTTTGTTTTTTTAGCTACTTCATCACAGGCACAGATGCTGTCAACTATATCTGCCTCACACAGTTTACCTGTATTAGATTAAATAGCCAATAAATATGCTTCATTTCTAACGAAAGATGCTACAAGGAAAATCTGATCTTTTCAAAGGTTTTCATAGTTAGTTAGTTACCCTTGAAGTCATGCTAAACTCATGAAACTCTCACAAAGCCATGTATGTGCTCCATTTTACAGGATCTACATACAAAATTCCCATCATTACAGTTAGCACAAGATGGCACCAGGTTGATCAAATAACGTAAAAAAGCCATCGAGCAAGTAAAAGGGAGCACCTAAAAGACAAATGTCATTTTGCTTGGACCTATGAAAATCCTTGCAACCGAGATAAACTTACAAAACATGTTTTGCTTTACTTCTGGCGTGCCCACCTCACAGGCAGCTTTCACTGTTTTCTCTACACTTTCATGAAATTTTGACCTCTGGGCCATCGCTGTTCTTGAATGCCTGTGCTATTTTTAAAGCGTGAACCCCACAGGAGACAGAACTGGAAGAATTTATGAAGAGCAGATCCCTAGGAGAAGATTCCAGAACAACAGGATTACGTCAAACAAAGGTAACTCTGGAGTAAATCAATATAGTAAGACTCAAACAGCATGGTGAATGTAACAAAGGAGAATTAAGACCGTAATTAGCACATTAATGTAGTTATTTTTACGTATTTATTTATATATTTATTTTATTGCAATTTTTATTGTCTGTACCTGACCACAGAAAAAAGCAACTGAGCCGTTTCCAACAATGTAGAATAGTAGAAAACACCTGCTACCACATTAGCAACAGAATTATAAACTATCAATTCTTTTGGCTTGTACAATAAAAGAATGACAGTTAAAATACATTTCGGGGCGGGGCCTGACTGGGAATTGAATATGACACTGCTCGTCTGAGCTCTGGCTTCCCATTGGCCCTACAGCTTCCTGATCACCCCTGCGGTACCCCCGACACCCAGTGTGCTGTGCTGAACTCTTTAGCAGGTCAGGACCCTCTGTGGCCCGACGATCTTCATTGAGTTCCTTCTTGGCAGGAGCGGGGCTGGTCCACTCGTCTTTGACTAAGGCAGGGATACCATTTTGCTTTGCCGGTGTGGCTTAGCCGCCACAGAGCAGGAGCAGATACTCAGCTGTGGGTACTCAGCTGCACCACAAGCAGACGGAGGAGCGCCAACACCCTAGGCGGCCACTGTGTCCTCTCCTCCCCGCTAACACCATTACTTACGGTGATTCCCGGGCCTCGGGGCAAAGCTTCCTGACGGGCTGCCAGGAGTGCTGTCCACCATCTTGGCTACCACGAGGTCCCCATCGGCGATCCCGCTCTGCAGGGTCTGCTTAGCCAGTGGCGGCCTCTTGACTGCCCCCTGCCTGCGCAATCTGACACTGGTGACGCTGGGCCCCTGTTATTAGCAGCGGCAAAGCCCAAGGCCTGGGCTGCAGCAAATTGTGGTGGCGGCCTGGAATGCGGAGGGAGCGACCTGTGGTTGGTGAGTACGATGAAACATCGTAGGTGAATGGACAAGGGCCTCCCCCTGTGAGGCTAAACTGGGTGATGGCTGGCCCCAGGGGGCAAGAGGCGCAGACACACATTGAAGGCCCTAGGGGACCCCATCTATGCCATTCACCTTCACTGTCTTCCGTGGCTTTGGCGGGCCTCGCCAGGCTATGATGGGGACCCTGGCACGTGAGTCGGGCATTCCTGAACAGAACCGGGGATGACCCCACCCCCAGGAGCTTTATCAGACGCCACTTGAGTGGCTGTCCGGGAGCTGGCCTCTATGAGCCCTCATAATCAACTTTCTACTCAGCTTATCCGGTCTCCCAACTGGCCCAACTCTACAACCTTCTCTGAGGTTGATCCTCTTGGCAATCTGCAGGAAAGCGGCCTCGAGCTGACTGAGCCTGTGCCCAGATCACGGCTTTGATGACAGGAGGACAGACGTGCTGTAGGAGACGCTCATTAGTGCAGACCTCATCTTCTGCCGCCGGACTGGATAGAGAGACCTGATTCTGGAGTCTTCCCCATTTGGTGCCGTGTCTGGACCCACCCCCTCCAGACTCTGACCCCCATGGTGGACCTGGAATTATACGCAGCTTGGCTTTGGCACACCTCTCCTGTCTCTGCCTGCTTCTTCCCTGAACAGCGAGGCCTGACAAGTCTTCCAACTCTGGTCCTTGCACCAAACTACTGGGGCCTGCCAGGTCAGATCTGGGCTTGATCTCAATGAAAGGTGCCTGCCCTGATGCCCCCCTCGCAGTCGCACTGCCTGGTTTTGGTCATACCTGCTAAACTGCTCCTACCTGGCATTACTGGCCTGTCACTGCCCCTCGCATCCTCACTATGCTAAGAGGCAAAGTTATCAGGGCCAGCTCAGTCATTTTCCTGTGGTCTAAATCTTCCTCTGCAGACATGAGACCCCCCCCCCCCCCAACAGGCCGCTGGGACGCCCCTCCTATCACACAGGACTATATGGAGACATTTCTGAATGATATTCGTCTTGAGATTAGCTCCTTAAAAACAGACTTCAAGAGCTGTCTACACGACCTTTTAAAAGATGTCACAACTGTGGGCACCAGAGTGGATGATTTGGAGCAAACAATGAACTCACGCGCTGAAGACCAAGAGATGCTTTGGAAAAGGCTGAACACCCTAGAGGAACTGCAGATCAAACTACAGGCAAAACAGAACGACCTTGAGAATAAAACAGAACGACCTTGAGAATTGCAGCTTTTGCAACAACAGATGTATTCAGAGTTCCCCCAGGGTGCCGAAGGAGAGGACATTGTGACATTCATCAGAGATGTGTTGTGGGTGAACCGGGGAGGGCCAGAGGACCAGCCCTTACTCCTTGATAGGGTGCACCGCATCACCGCCATGGCTGACTGCCCTGAAGGCACCCCTGACATTCTCACCAGACTCCACTTCTTCCAGGACTAATAAACCACCCTTAGGACAGGTGGGGGAAGCAGATCTCGTCTTCTGAGGACACATGGTACAAATCTTCCAAGACCTTTACCCGTTGTTGCTTAAAAAGAGAGGGGATTTTAAACCGATAAATGAGTACCTGTGTGACCAGGATATCAAATACCAATGGGCCCACCCCTTTGGGCTGCTCTTCCAGTGAAATGGCAAACAGAGAATGGTGAGGTCTCCGGGGCTAGGCAAAAGCTTTCTAACATTGTCAGAGGGATCATCTGACCAGGACCCCTCCCCTCCGCCTCTGAGAGACCTGATGCTTGGCGCCCTGCCTGCCAAGTATTTGTAGCTGCGGCCCAGGGTGCAACGCAACAGCTAGATCTCTTCGCACTGAAAAGGAGGAGATTATTAAAGCACACCTGCACCACATAAAACAGGAGTCCTCGCAGCCCATTGTCAGTAACGCATAATCTGCGCTGAGTGCCTCCTACATTTGGCCATGCCATTGGAATATATTGGCTCACTGAACTCTCTTATTCCCCAGCAGGTCCCACAGACCTGAAGCTGTACTTCTATGTCTTTACTGCATCTTATCACTCTTGTCTTTTCCTTGCAGGTCTTTGCCCTAACTCCGCCATCCTAGTCTTCCTCTCCCACTGGACTTCTCTCCGTCAATGGCGTCGCCTCTGTAGGGACTGATGGGAGAACCCATCCTCCTATAGGGAGGATGGGTTCTCCCATCCTTACATTGATGGATTGGTCCACCATGTAGGGCCCTGTTGGCACATTCAACTACTTCACATTTAGACTTCTTGGTTAGTCTCCAACTGTTCACCTCACTGGTAATGGGGATCAGGAGGGGCTGCTTAAGCCCCACATCCATGTTGCTCTGACCCGATTGAGTAAGAGCTGCTACTACACTGCACTGCTGGCTCCCAGAATGCCATGAGCTCCTTGACCAATGTGAAACTCCTGTCCATAAATGTCTGAGGATTCAACTCCCCCAGCAAACGTAGGCAAATATTGTGCTACCTTCTCCAGCAAGATCCTGATGTCATCTTTCTGAAAGTGAAGCATTTGCTTAAGGAGGACTGCCACCACATGGCCTACCCCAGATACCCCTGCCAACATAAAACTCCGGGCGTTGCCATCATATTCGAAAAGCATTTCTCTTCTGAACGAATAAAGGACACTAGCGATGCAGGCAGATGGTTTTTGACACTGACAGTCCGGAGGGGGGAGACCACTCTGCCTCTCCGTACTCTCTATGCCCCCTAACTAAGCACAGGAGATGTTTATTTGAAATGTGCTCAGGCTCTGCTAAGGGGGACCTCATAGTGGGGGGTGACTTTAACATAGTATGGGACGGTGAACTTGTCCATAAGACATCACATTTCCAGGATACGGAAATCATGTCCGGATTGCTCAAGAAAGAACGGATGGACTCTGGTCTGGTTGACACATGGCATTACTTACACGCAGACTTGAGAAATAATTTCTTTTAATCTCATATACACCTTTCCAACTCCCGAATGGACTATCTATTCCATACTCACTTCATCTTGAGAGGCCTGGAGTCCGACTGGATATGAGAAATCTCCATCTTGGACCATGCTCACATTGAGCTTACGTAGACACAGAGCATGGATACGGCTTGTACCTAATTCTCCAACTCCTACACAACCCATTGGATAAGGCCTCGAAGAGGCAATCTATGAATATTTCATACTTAACGCTTTATCAGACACCCCTCACCATATAATTTGGGACAACTCAAGGCCACTATACCAGGTACCACGTCCTACATCTCAATAGCTGGAGCTCGCGAGGTGCCTGTTTGAAGCTAACCTCACCGAGGAGATCTGCTCCTTCGAAATGCAGTGACAAGCAACAGTGCTCGGTGCATGTCAATTGGCAGCTAGCCCTGTTGAGGGGCCAACTCTGGGTGCACCAGGTCAACAAAGCTGAGTGGCCCCTTCTGAAACTTAAGCAAATGTATTATGATGGGGAGACAAGGTGGGCACCCTCCTGGCTCGCAGATTACGCCACCAATACACTCGCTCCCATGTCACTAATCTATAAAGAAGACTCCAGATTGGCTATTCAAGAGTCAGATAAACAAGAGGCCTTCCGGGCCTACTGTAAGCATCTTTACACAAGAGCAGGAGGACCTAGAGCCAGAGGACCAATCCGTTATCGACTCCCACATCCGAGACTGCCCCTGGCCGCCCCTGTCCCCTCAATCTGCTCTGGACTTGAAGAAGCCCTTCATGATTGCAGAACTTTGCAGAGCTCTCAGAAAACTCTCCTAGGGGAAGACCCTGAGACCAGATGGCTTTCTGACCACTTTCTATAATGTCTTCTTCCCCCAACTGAAGGATCACCTACTCAAGCGCTCTAACTCTTTCACCCACACCACTGGCCTCACTCCAGCGATTTCTGTTGCTGAAATCACACTCATAACCAAACCTGGCAAAGACCATACTCTCTGCGCAGCCTATTGACCAATAGCGCTGCTGAATTGCAATGCTAAGATCTATACTAAAATGCCGGCAAATTGCCTTGAGACCCTACTACCTGGTCTGATAATCTCTGACCAAGTTGGCTCCATAAAGCACAGACAAGGTCTCTATAACATCAGATGTCTTTCCCATCTAGGGGAAAAGTCCAACTAAGACAACATCCCTGCCTTCGTTCTTTTCCTGGATGCTGAGAAGAGGTCAGATAGGGTGAGCTGGGCCTTTCCCATGCAGTTCTAAAAAAAAATTGGTCTGGGTCCCAACATGATTATCAAAAATATGGCCTTCTATGCGGTGCCTACATCAACTATCCAAGGAAATGGCCGCTTGACTAAAACCTTCGCACTCTCCCGGGGCACCTTCCAGGGATGTCCCTTGTCCCCCTTGCAGTCCGGGCCTGGCACCATTATTGTATGGCACAGGGTTGACGAAATTCTCAAAATATTTTGTGATGACAGATACGTTTCTTTTTGTGATCTTACAAAAAATATTGAATTTATAAATGAATTTCTGCCTTTTGGATATATTCTTACTGTCAGAAACAGCGCAAATAGGATTGAGGGAGATGTTGCGTTAGAATTGTATGTTACGTCCATCTTCTCCTTTTTCCTTTGTTACTAATGAAATCATAAATTACGTTTTTTTGTCATATATGAATCGTAAGAAAGAGATTTGACCTCCATGTGGATTGGTAAATCATATGTGATTAAGGAATGTGTTTTTTCAGCAGGTCATGGTTTAATATATTCCCCACTTATTTGGGGAATTATACGTTTTTCCTCCCAATTTTTGGCATTCTTAAAATGTAATTAGCTGTTGTATATATATCTATTTAAATAAATACAACTAGATATAAAATCGTTTTGTATTGAATGCAATACAAACAAAATTTGTAAATAGAAAAGTTGTATTACATAAAATCTTTTTAATTTGTATATATATCTGTAAATATTATTGTAAATATAATTTAATCTCTTATATATACTTACTTGTAGCCCTGAAGAAGTCCTTAGGGACGAAATGCGTTGGCTGCAGTCGTTTCCTTTTAAAGAAGATTTTGAATAAAGAAAAGTTACAAAAGACCTGCTGTTTGGATCTGAAAATTTGTTAATTACAACCTGCTTTGATATTGAGTGGAGTGCTGAATCTCTTATTTACAGAATTTTGTGGAGTTTGCCATAGGGGGCATGGGGTATTGAGCCTCAGGTGCTTGGCACCCTGAAAAGGAAGTTATTATAACCCAATTAATGGATAGGTGCAGTCACTGATGCCCCATACCCTGTGTCTTTCGTGGTAGTATAATTATTTCAAACCGTGTCCAGATACAAGATCAACATGGCCAAATCACAGGTCCTTAACCTGACCATCCCACAGCAACAACTCCAGCGCCTGCAGGCATTAGCCTCCTTCTACTGGGCACCTCATTCCATTAAATATCTTGGCCTTACCATCACCCGCTCTTTACAGACATAGACTTGGACTAACTGACTGTGCTACCCACAGGTCAATCATGGAAGGCTTTAGGTATTGGAGGCCCCTCCATGTTTCTTAGCTAGGTCGAATAAACTTTGTGGAAATGAACATACTCCCCAGACTGCTTTACCATTTCCAGTCACTCCCCTCCTCCATACCTACAGAGGACATCAAACAAATACAAAGAGATCTCCTCTATTTAATCTGGAAAGGGAAACAACCCCACATCTCTAATGTCCTGCTCATACTCCCTAGGAACTGAGGTGGCCATGCCTGTCCAAATCTGCAGGAGTACTACTGGGCAGCCCACTTGCTCTACATCTTAGAGTGGGTGGTTAGAGATAGTGAGAAGCATTGGGTACATAAGGACTTGGTGGTGGCCTGTAGACCATTGTGGGAAGTAGCCTGGCTCCCGAAGCAACATCACCCCCGCTGCGCGTACATAGATACTCCAATGTGGACAGTTCTAGAAATATGGGGCAAACTGGCAATTGGGGGAGGCCTGAACATGTTCCCCTCTCTGAAAATCCCTGATAACACGTAACCCTGACTTCACTCGTGCAATTCATCCAGTCTCTTTCCTGAGCTGGCAAAAAGGTGAATACAAAATCATGCAGGACCTTTTCCAGGGACAGACAATCAAATTATTTGGGAAAATCAAAACTGAATTCCATTACCCTGACATACTACAACAGCAATACTTCCAACTGCATCATTTGGTACAATCCTCCCCCCATGCCCTGAATGCCACTCAGTCCCTCACACTCTTCGAAACTCTGGTATGCAACTTGAGGGCTACCCAGGCCATATTTCCAAGACAAATGCTGAGTTAAAACTGCCTCGCCTCCTCCATAGCTGCCCATACTAAATAAAGTTGGAGCTTGGTAGTTAATATTTCATTTCACGGAAACAGTGAGAACTCCTGTGGTGCGAGATCCCTAAAACTCACAGAAGCAGCTCCCAACAAGAAACGACATAGAAGATCATGCTCATGCTACAAAGGTACTATACACCTGCATGCTAGCACTCTATTTACCCTGCAACCCAAGCCTCTTCTTGGAGTTGAAGAATACAGATACATTTGGTAAACCTGTCCTCCTATTGCTTTATTCCTGAAAGAAATCCTGAGCCACATTAAGACCACCCTGGGATACCCGATACTGACAGACTATGCACAGTAATTCTAAGAATCCATCCTACACTTGAGACAATGTCCCATGCCTATTGGTTCCTCATACAACACATGATGGGAGCAGCGAAATAGTTCATTGCCCTAGCCTGGAAATCTCTCATTGCTCCTCCTTTTGCCTCCTGGTCACATGGCTTTGGCACACTCTGGCAGTTGAGCAACTGACTCATAAACTCTCACTCTCAGAAAGGAAATTCACTCACCTCTGGCAGCCCTGAATTGACTACATGTCCCGGATAGAATACCTCTGTTCCCTCCCTTAGAGTCTTTGTGCCCTCCACTTGTTTGACTAAATGTTTGAGGTGGTAGTATGGTAGCCCCTTGGTTACTGATTGGCCGTGCCACAGGGGGCGCCCTCGTCCCCAATGGTGTTGCCCCCCTTGTTGTCACCTCCCCCCCTACATTTGAGCGGATCACTGAAATAATATCGAGCCCATTAATATCGAGTTGCAAAAATATCGATGAGAAAATTTCGAGGGACAAAATATCGAGTTTCTATCTTTATACAGGTAAGTACAAAAATATCGACTCTAAAATATCGACTGTAAATAATATAGACTGTCAAAATATCGTTTTTTTATGTCTTTAAATTAAGTTAAAACTAATATAATAATGAATATATTTAATATAAACTTCGTTAAAATGATTAAATAAATGTAATCTTAATACATAATTAATGTAAATTACAAAAATATATAACAAAAATAATATATATATATATATATATATATATATATAAATACATATTATTAACTAAACATATATACTATTTTTACCGTAGCATAGCAAAATGGTTAAAATTTATTGTAACAACTATAGTGAATTCAACAGTAGAAAAACGCTGGATAGCGTAGGGGTAACATTTACTATTCCCACTCCAGTGGGTGCAATAGTAGGGAAAACGTTGGATAGCGTAGGGGTAAAAATTACTATTCCCACTCCAGTGGGTGCAACAGAAGGGAAATCGTTGGATAGCGTAGGGGTAAAAATTACTATTCCCACTCCAGTGAGTGTAACAGTAGGGAAAGCGCTGGATAGCGTAGAGGTAAAAATTACTATTTCCACTCCAAAGAGTGCAACAGTAGGGAAAACATTGGATAGCGGAGGGGTTAAAATTACTATTCCCACTCCAGTGAGTGTAACAGTAGGGAAAGCGCTGGATAGCGTAGAGGTAAAAATTACTATTCCCACTCCAAAGAGTGCAACAGTAGGGAAAACATTGGATAGCGGAGGGATTAAAATTACTATTCCCACTCCAGTGGGTGCAACAGTAGGGAAAACATTGGATAGCGTAAGGGTTAAAATTACTATTCCCACTCCAGTGGGTGCAACAGTAGGGAAAGCATTGGATAGCGTAGGGGTAAAAATTACTATTCCTACTCCAGTGGGTGCAACAGTAGGGAAAGCGTTGGATAGCATAGGGGTTAAATTTACTATTCCCACTCCAGTGGGTGCAACAGTAGAGAAAACATTGGATAGCGTAAGGGTTAAAATTACTATTCCCACTCCAGTGGGTGCAACAGTAGGGAAAGCGTTGGATAGCGTAGGGTTAAAAATTACTATTCCCACTCCAGTGGGTGCAACAGTAGGGAAAGCGTCGGATAGCGTAGGGGTTAAAATTACTATTCCCACTCCAGTGGGTGCAACAGTAGGGAAAGCGCTGGATAGCATAGGGGTTAAAATGACTATTAATTAATTAACAATTAACAATTTTATTTATGTACATAATTAATTAATTATTATTAATTTACTTCCCACCCTATCCCCCTATAAATCCACAACCCGCTACAGAAAATAATTTAATAAATAATAATTATTTATCAATTAAATATTTATTATTAATTACCAATAATATTTTAATTAATTACCTATTAATAATGAATTAACAATTATTATTAATTTACATAATTATTTAATTATAATAAAATTACTTCCCACCCTATTCCCCTATAAACCCACAACCCGCTACAAAAAATAATTTACTAAAAATTATTTATTAATCAATTCTTATTTTTTACCAATTATATTTTAATTATTTACCAATTAATAATTAATTAAAAATTATTATTAATTTACATAATTAAATAATTATAATTAAATTACTTCCCACCCTATTCCCCTATAAACCCACAACCCGCTACAGCTTTATATTACACAATTATTAAAAATTATTAAAAACTACCTTATTTTCGATTTTTTTTGTCTATATTCTATCTAGTCGATATTATGTTTAGTCTATATTTTTGATTCGATATTTTGGCTATTAATATCGATATTACTCGATATTTTTGTAGTCTATATTATGTCTGGTCGATATTTTGTCTAGTCTGTATTTTTTACTCGATATTTTGTCCAAACGATATTTTGGAATCGATATTATGTCTGTTTACCCATTTGAGCACTACTCCCCTTGCGTCAAAACTGGAGACCTGTTTGCTATGTTTCATTTTGCTGTATTTTCGGTTTAACGATGGGCTGGTTGATTTTGTAGATGATCTCTTGTGCCACTATCTTGTTTTGAATCTATTGTACCAGCTCTTTAGTATTATCACAAGTACCACACCTATAGTATAAATTGTGCCTCAACATTTGTAACTCGCAATATTTTGATATATCATTGTATTGTTTAGTTAAAACTTGATAAACAGATTTGGAGTTCAAAAAGAAACAGCTCAGGCAACATTGCATGTAGACATCTGAAACAAGTTACATAGTCAATCAAATATGTGAGCAACTATCGAGAGAAATCCTATCAGACGCAATATTACAGCTTATTTAACATATTAATTATTACAATGTTAAAATATTGATAAACAACTTACATCTACAAGTTGAAAGAAAACACATTCATTACCTTATTATTATGAATGAAGAGTACTTAAAATAAAAATGAGGACAGTGATAACACAACCTGCACCCACTAGATGGATGGTGAGATCAATCCAAGCACAGAGAGAAACAGCTGTATTGTTCCTGCCCAACCATGTGGGTGTTCGGGTATAGTAAAATAACTCAGTCATATCACTGTAGGGGTCTGGATATGTGTGTCACTGGTTCATGGAGTACTGCACGCAAGTACATGATTAAAGTAAGGAGTTGGTATTTGGGGACAAAACTAGCATTAACTAAATAAAGGAAAATGGGATTGGTGGAAACAACAATTGTGGTTTTCATAAAAATGAATAGATTTTTCTAGTTTAGCCCAATAGGATTGACAAAATGATCTAGGGGAGAAAGTATCAAATCCTAGGGGGAAAAATCTACATAAGCATACTAATGACAAACAACCAAAAATAGCCACCAAAATAACAACACAAATAAAGATCAGGTCATGGAATATTGTCGGGATTAAAAAGAAGCTAAAAGACAAAGAATGGCTAGATAGCAATAAACCACTCCAATTACTATGCCTCCAGGAGACCTGGTAAACCCAAGAGCCATATATTGATGGCATTGCCACTGTCTCAACCCCAGCTATACCATCAGTCTCTGAACGAGCAAAGGGAGGCCTGGCAATCTTTATCTCAACCACAGCGCCAACAGAACTTAGAAAGCTGTACAATGGCCCTCCTTATTTCCAATTAGTTCTATTGATAATAGGGAAGAACCAACCTTTGATAGTGGTGAATTTTTATAACAATATTTTTAATGCTACCGGTTATAAAGTTGTGAATGAGTTGGAGAGAGTACTTTCTACCTTTATAAAGGAGGTGGACCCCTCTTACACATGCATCGGGGCGAGGGATTTTAACACAAGTAAATGTAGCCTTTCTGGAATAAATGCCTGTGGATTTTCAGATATAACAGAGACTAATTTTCAACATTTCCCACATGATTGCCATGGGGAAGCACTAAATGAAGTCCTAAGTAAGCATAGTCTGGAAATATTAGTATCAAGAGGAGAAGATGGAGTAACCACATGTCCAACCTTCCAAGGCTTTGGAAATCCATCATGCATTGATCACATTATAGTGTCCACTTCTGACCTTACCGACAGTGGCTTAACATTCAGTGAATTCACTCGATTCAGCGACCATGCTTTGCTGACTCTGCCCTTATATGCCACCACAAATAGGCCTGAGGATAAATTAATGCTGCCAAATGTAGTGGCGGCTGTAAAAAATACTGTTAGTATCAAATGGACAGGTATCAACGAAGACACCATGTTGTGTTAGGCTGTAAGTGATAACATGGAAAGTTTTTCCATCTGTACTGATACAAACTCCCCTCCTCGGAAATGATCACGACCACTTATGAGAGAATTACTACGGGCAAAATCTAGCAACTAAAGGAAGGAAATTACAATGAAAAAGAGACAGGCAAAAGGCTGGTTTAATCACAATTTTACGCGGACAAAACAGGATTTAAATAAGGGCCTACGCACTATACCCAGAGATATGATAGAAACCAAGCGACTTAGATTACTATATAAGCAGGCTCTAAAAAATAAGAAGAGGGAGATAAAAAAAATAGGAAGAGGGAGATACAAGAGGAGGCCTGGTCGAAACTGAATCAAGCCGCAGACACTAGGGATTCCACCCTATTCTGGGAAGTGATAAATTCACCCATGTGAATGCGCGCAGCTATCTGCAGAAGGCTTTGTTTGTGTGACTGAAGACGGCTGTCCTGCTTGATTACTAAGCAGACAGCGCTACCATTTCTCAGCGCTGTGATTTAGACAAGCGCACCAGGTTAAATAAAAGTAATGCTGATATTTTAAAACTGCTTTGCTTTATTTTTAAAACTGTTACACCACATCACTCTGATTGTGTTTCCCTGCGCACCTGTGTCTGCACTTCGTATCTTTCCTGGGTCATACGCCGGCATCCACGGGTTTCCCGATTGATGTGGAGGGTGCCGGCGCCTCTAACCTTCTTTCCAGGCAGCTGAGAGGTGCTAGGGGCGGAGCCGTTGGTTAGCGCTCTAGCTCTCCCCGCGCTATTTATTTGGCATGCCTTTTCTCACATGCAGCGGACGCGCGCAGTGGGTGCGCTGACGGCACGCAAAAGGCGCGCCAAAGGCAAGCCCGTCTGCGCCCGTCCGCGGCTGTCCAGGGCAAGGGGAAAGCAACTATGCCCATTTCACCTCTTACACGGCAACTGAGCTGAGACATTTTCATGAGAATTGGCCTATCAGCTCCTGTACCAAGGCCGATCTGCACTCTACAGGGATCCTCAAACCCAGGATCGCCTTTTCTGAACTCTCGGCCCTGCCGTCAAAACAGAGCCCTTCCGTCATCAGCTCTGTTGGCTCACCTGGACTTATTCCCCCCCTATGCCAGGAAAATCAAAATAGAACCCCGGTAATTAGTTATTTAAACACCCGCTGGTTGGTCAAACACCAACTTGAAATATTTCAGCTACTTGACTCGGACAAACCTGACACATTTCTTGTAGCGTAAACATGGCTCACTACCGAGTCTGTACCGGATATTCTTGCAGCAGTGCCCTCAGGCTACTACATACTCCAGGCCAACAGGCCCTCGGGGCAGCCTGGAGGTGGGGTTGCAGCTATCATTTGCCATCAACTTAGGTTTACCGCTTTAAAGATCACCAGCATTCCCTCAGTTGACAGCCTGATTTTTAAATTTGAATCAACCCAATCCCCTTTTATCTGTGCCCTTTTCTATCGATCCCCTCACCACATGCCCGCTTCCCTCGATTGCTTGGTGAAATGTTATCCCAATTAGTCATTCACAATGCCAAAACTATCATCATTGGAGACTTTAACTATTGGCCCGTGGATGTAAAGGAGAGTACCTGCTCCTTATAATTCACAGATCTCCTATCCGGAATGAATTGCACCCAGCACATACAGGCTGCCACACATATCAAGGGACATGTTCTAGACCAAGTCTGGACCTCCAACTTGTAAATCACCCAACCTCTAACTTCCCCTTGCCCTTGGTCAGACCATTATATTATTACATTTTCTCTGGTCTGTGCCCCCTCACCAAATCGCCTCTCACAGATAACCACATGACGAGAAACTGGGGTCGGGCCAACATCGACGAGTTCTGTATCTCACTAAAAGCTTTATCCCCCAGCGAACAGGACTCCTTAGATAATCAGACAGCTAGCATCAAGCATTGGCTTGAATCAGTCAGCAACATCGTCGCCCCTTTTAAGAGAACCAAACCTAAACTAAGAATGGGCCGAAAATTCGTCCTGCTCACGGAATTTGTGGATTTTCGGCAATTTTGCTAAATCATGGCAAAATCTGCGAATCCGCGAGCGGGACGAATTTTGTTCAGGAGTTGAAGCTAATTTCTTTGTAACCATTTACAAAAGGGTTACTAAGAAATTAACTTCAATTTGGGCACCTGCTGTAACCCTGTAAGTGCTTCCTGAGCGGCGCCTCGTTGCCTACTTGCAACTATTCTCTGACCCTGCCCTGACCCTCGACGCAGGGTCAGTGAATAGTTACAATTAGGCAACGAGGCTCCTGTCACAAAAATTAAACCTCAGGAGGAAGCACTTACAGATATAAATAAAGCAGGTGCCCGAGTTGAAGCTCAAATTCAGTAACGCATTATTAATCAGCCCAAGAATCTAGTGAGCACGGTCGATGCTAGGCAGGTGTGCTTTCTCCCCAAATCTACCGTCTACAAATAGCTGTAATCCGTGATGGAGGTCTAGGCATCCACGAGTTTCTCGAGCACAATCCCGCTGTACTTCCAGTGACCAGGAGGCTGCTTTCTCCTCATCTGCTGTGCTGATCGGTCTCTGACCTTTGTAAATAAGAGGCATGTGAACTCGAACAGAAGCCCGGCCCCACAAACACTAGGCTATGCAACCTCTTCCCGCCCTTTCCCCTACTGTGATGGACAGCTCACTTGAGGGACCTTGGCGCCTATGGGCGCGGTGGCAAAGTTATAGACACACGGAGTAACTGAAGACAACTCTTCCGGGCCTTTACGCAGCTGTAGTGTAGGAAAAGCACGTTACATTTACCCAACGAGGTAGCACTTACTGATTTCTTCTCATCTGATGCTCTGATCGGTCTCTGACCTTTATAAACAAGAGGCATATGAACTCACACAGAAGCCCGGCCCCACACACACTAGGCTATGCAACCTCTTCCCGCCCTTTCCCCCACCGTGATGGACAGCTCACTCGAGGGACCTCGGCGCCTATGGGCGCGGTGGCAAAGTTACAGACACACAGGGTCACTGGAGACAACTCTTCTGGGCCTTTACGCAGCTGTAGTGTAGGGAAAGCACAATACATTCACCCAACGAGGTAGCACTTACTGCTTTCTCCTCATCTGCTGCTCTGATCGGTCTCTGACCTTTATAAACAAGAGGCATGTGAACTCGCACAGAAGCCCGGCCCCACACACACTAGGCTATGCAACCTCTTCCCACCCTTTCCCCTACTGTGATGGACAGCTCACTCGAGGGACCTTGGCGCCTATGGGCGTGGTGGCAAAGTTATAGACACACGGAGTAACTGAAGACAACTCTTCCGGGCCTTTACGCAGCTGTAGTGTAGGAAAAGCACGATACATTTACCCAACGAGGTAGCACTTACTGCTTTCTCCTCATCTGATGCTCTGATCGGTCTCTGACCTTTATAAACAAGAGGCATGTGAACTCGCACAGAAGCCCGGCCCCACACACACTAGGCTATGCAACCTCTTCCCGCCCTTTCCCCCACTGTGATGGACAGCTCACTCGAGGGACCTCGGCGCCTATGGGCGCGGTGGCAGAGTTACAGACACACAGGGTCACTGGAGACAACTCTTCTGGGCCTTTACACAGCTGTAGTGAAGGAAAAGCATGATACATTTACCCAATGAGGTAGCACTTACTGATTAGCCAGTAGAAAGTACTCCAGTTGAGTATAGTGCAATTGCAAAAAAATCCGAGATTTCGCGGGGAAATCCGCGAATTTGCCGATTTTTTTACGTATTCGCGAACTGTGAATTCGCAAAATTAGCCCATACTTAACTTAAACCTCCCCATGATGCCCAGTGCTGATTCTCCGCGAGCTGAAAATAAAGAAACTAGCACTCAGGCAAGCCGAGCATAACTGGAGATGAGAATATGCCCCAGGAAAAAAAGTTATCTATATCACCCTGTGCCCCCCTGCTGTGCCCTCTGCCTCGCTGCCAGCCGCGCTCCGGCTGACCCTGCCGTCATTGCTCTGGTCTGTTTGGACCATCATTTGTGCTTGTTTTGCCCTCGCTGTTTTTGCCCGTTCTGAGTGTTGTTTTGGCCGTCATCTGTGCTTGTTTTGCCCTCGCTGTTTTTTGCCTGTTCTGAGTGTTGTTTTGGCCGTCATTTGTGCTTGATTTGCCCTCGCTGTTTGTGCCCGTATTCAGTGTTGTTGTGACCACCATTTGTGCCTGTTTCCCTCATAGGCGCTGCCCGCTCTCCCCCGTGTTTCCCGCCTTCCGCGCCGCCCCCTACTTCCCGCCACCACCGCCGACCCCGCCCCTTTTTTCATTCTGTTCCCTCCCCGCTCCCGCCTCCCAGCTGCTCCGCCCACCCGCGCACTTCGCCTTAAATGGCGACCGTGCGAACGCGCAGCGGTCACGCGCAGCGGTCACGCGCAGCGGGCGCGCCGAATGTGCGCCGAAGGCGCGCCAAAGGTAAGCCCGTCTGCGCCCGTCCACGACCGGATCGCGACCAGCGCCAGGACCCCTGGCCCCCGAAGACCCCGACTCACCCGCCTGACGTACTCCGCCGCCACCCTCACCGCACTCAACACCGGCCGACTCCCAATATGCCATCAAGCCACTCCTCGACGCACCCACGGACCTTTCAGCTGCCAAGCCTGCAAGTTCACCTGCATCCGGACCAGCCTCGCACCAGCACCCGCCAAGTCGAACACCAGCAGCACCCACCTCAAGTGCATCCTGCTCAACACCCGCTCCGTCCACAGACACGCCATTGAACTCTGGAACCTCCGAGACGCCACAGCCCCTGACGTTGCCTTCCTCACGGAGACCTGGATGAACGCCTCTTCAGCTCCCGACATCGCCATCGCTATCCCAGAGGGCTACAAGATCGTCCGGAGGGACCGCAACGCCAACCAGATGGGAGGAGGCATCGCCATCATCCACAGGAACACCATCCGTCTCATGACCAGCACCGACAACACCCTGACCAGCGCCGAACACCTGCATTTCCAGATCCACACCAACCCGAACACCACCCTCAGAGGCACCCTGATCTACTGACCCCCTGGACCACGCACACAATTCAGCGAGGACATCGCCGACTTCATCAGCCCGCATGCCCTCCCCTCCGCTGACTACATCCTCCTGGGGGACCTCAACTTCCATCTGGAGAACAACAACGACCGCAACACCAGCACCCTGCTCGACAACCTCGCCAACCTGGGACTCAAGCAACTGGTGTCCACCCCCACCCACCTCGCCGGACACACACTCGACGCAGTCTTCTCCTCCAGCACAGACATCAGCTTCAGCCACGCCACAGAGCTTCAATGGACGGACCACAGCTGCGCCACTTCACCTTCAAGAGAACGACGACCCACCAACACCAGCAACAGGCCGCCCACAGAAGCTGGAACAAGATCACAGCAGACCAGCTCGCCACCTCCCTGAGCCAGCACCCTCCTGCCAGCTCAGCGGACCCCAGCCAGGCCGCCGACAACCTCACGAAGTGGATCAGCATCTGCGCGGACGAGCTCGCCCCACTGAGGACCCCGCCTAGCAGACCCGGCAGCAAGAAGGCCCCATGGTTCACCGACGAACTCAAGAGCTCCAAGAAGAACTGCCGAGCCCTCAAGAAAGTCTGGAGAAGGGAACCAACACCGGACAACAGGACCTCCTTCAAACTTGCCACCCGGAAATACCACCAGCTGATCCGCGCCGCCAAGAAAACAGCATTCAAGGACCGGCTGGACAACAACGCACACAACTGCAAGGAACTCTTCAACATCGTGAAAGAGCTTTCCAACCCCAGCGCAGGAAACAACGACATCACCCCATCGCAAGACCTCTGCAACTCCCTCGCCTCATACTTCCACAACAAGATCGCGGACATACACAACAGCTTCAACAACCAACCAACGCACACCATGACCGAACAACCACCCCCCACCACCACCCTCCACGCCTGGACCCCGATCAGCACCGACGACACCATCCGCACGATGAACTCCATCCACTCCGGATCACCGACCGACCCCTGCCCTCACCACGTCTTCAACAAGGCCGACGCTGTCATCGCACCCCACCTGCGAGACATCATCAACACATCCTTCGACACCACCATCTTCCCTGAGAGCTGGAAACACGCCGAACTCAGCGCTCTACTCAAGAAACCCACAGCGGACCCCACCGAACTCAAGAATTACCGCCCCATCTCGCTCCTCCCGTTTCCAGCCAAAGTCATCGAGAAGACCGTCAACAAGCAGATGGCCGCCTTCCTCGAGACGAACGGATCCCTCGACCCCTCACAGTCCGGCTTCCGAGCCAATCACAGCACCGAGACCGCCCTCATCGCCGCCACCGATGACATCCGAGCCCTGTTGGACAATGGAGAAACAGCGGCCCTCATCCTCCTAGACCTCTGCGCGGCATTCGACACGGTCTGCCACCGCACCCTAGTACGGCGCCTCAGCAACATCGGAATCCAGGACAAGGCGCTGAAATGGATCATCTCCTTCCTCGACGGAAGAACACAGAGAGTCCGCCTACCACCGTACAAGTCAGAGGCCTCCGAAGTCATCTGCGGCGTCCCCCAAGGATCATCTCTGAGCCCCACCCTCTTCAACGTCTACATGAGCCCCCTCGCGGCCATCGTACGCAAACACAACCTCAGCATAATCTCCTACGCCGACGACACCCAGCTGATCCTCTCCCTGACCAACGACCCCGCCGCCGCCAGACCCAACCTGCACGAAGGGATGAAAGAGGTAGCCGAGTGGATGACGACCAGCCGCCTGAAACTGAACTCGGACAAGACAGAGGTCCTCATCCTGGGCTCCTCACCCTCCGCCTGGGAGGACTCCTGGTGGCCTCCCGCCCTGGGCACCGCACCCAAACCGACAGACCATGCACGAAACCTGGGCTTCATCCTGGACTCCTCCCTCTCCATGACCAGGCAAGTCAACAACGTCTCCTCGGCGAGCTTCAACATCCTACGCATGCTACGGAAGATCTTCTGGTGGATCCCCACCGAGACCAGGAAGACCGTCACCCAGGCCCTCGTCACCAGCCGACTGGACTACGGCAACGCCCTCTATGCCGGTACCACCGCCAAGCTCCAGAAGAGACTCCAGCGGATCCAGAACGCCTCAGCCAGACTCATCCTCGACATCCCACGAACCAGCCATATCTCCGGACATCTGAGAGACCTTCACTGGCTCCCCGTCAACAAAAGAATCACCTTCCGCCTCCTCACCCACGCACACAAAGCCCTACACGACCAAGGCCCGAGCTACCTCAACAGCCGAGTCAACTTCTACGCTCCCAAACGCCACCTTCGATCAGCCAACCACGCCCTCGCCGCCGTCCCCCGCATCCGAAGAGCGACCACAGGAGGAAGGTCCTTCTCCTACCTGGCCGCCAAGACCTGGAACTCCCTCCCTCCCGACCTGCGCCTGACCCAAGACCACCTCTCCTTCAGGAAGAAGCTGAAGACCTGGCTGTTCGAGCAGTAGCGGCACTCCCCCCCCCCCCCCCCCCCCAGCGCCTTGAGACCCTACGGGTATGTAGCGCGCTTTATAAGTGTCACTGATTGATTGATTGATAAAAGCTCCATTCTTCAGGCTAAGACAACGTACTTCTTCCTGAAAATCATAAATTCAGCTACCAAGACCAAAGACATATTTTCCATAGTCGATGAATTATCACAACCGGACAGATTTACAGCTAAACCCGTCCCCTCTCAAACATTATGTGATACCCTAAACTTGCATTTTAGGGAGAAAATTGCTATAATCAAAAGGAGTATTCCACTTCCCACATCCCCAATAACTTTTTCTATCTCCTTAAAAAATCCCCAGGTGTTGGATCAGATACCTCTGATCTCAAGAGATGAGTTTCTTGTCCTAGTAAAAAAGGTTGGATTAGGCTCCCCCACAGACTGCTGCCCCCCACACATTTTACGAGAAGCCTTTTCCACCTGCCCGACTCCCCACTTGCGCTCCTCAACAACTCTCTTAGACAATGCATGGTCCCTGACTCCTTCAATATTGCTGAAATCATCCCCATTCTGAAGAAACCCAACGCCAACCCTCTGCTGCTGTGTAATTTTTACCCTGTCTTATTACACCCTTACTTCAGTAAGCTCCTCGAAGCCCATGTCACTAACTGCCTCAGCTTCTTTATCGAAAACTCACAGTTCCTCGATCTTTAGCAAGCAGGATTGAGACCAGCACACTCTACTGAGTTAGTCATTCTTGCAGTCATGGACGAGCTTAGGAGGGGGGCAGACCAAAACATCAGCCAGGCCATAGTCCTCCTGGACCTGTCGGTCGCTTTTGACAAGGTCGAACATGACATCTTGATCGACTGTGTCAGTGACGTGGGCATCCAGGGGTCGGCTCTGAAATGGATCTCCTCCTTCCTCAGCAATCAACATCAGGCAGTCCGTCTCACCAACTTCTCAGCGGAGAAAGTCAGGATGACCTGTGGGGTCCCGCAGGGATACTCTCTTTCACCCCTTCTTTTTAACCTGTATAGGGCTCCCCTGATCCGGTCTTTATGTAATAATAAAGTTGCCGCTTTTCACTATGCTGATGACATCCAGCTGGTGTTTGAGATTGACTCTTCTTCCACCTCAGTCGCTAACTTTCAGTCCACCATGAGCCTTATTAGTGATTGGATGTGTGCCAATCAACTAAAGCTCAACCCCCACAAGACCGAGTTGATCTTGACGGGAGGCACTTCCAATCCTTGGAACCTTATTTTCTCCTAGGCAATCCTCCCCGCCCTGTTGAATCCGTTAAAAGTCTAGGGGTCATAATCAGCAAAGATCTATCTATAAAATCTCAGATTGGCGCAGTGGTATCATCCTGCATCTTTCATCTTCGAACAATCTGAAAAATCTCCAGATTTTTAACCACCGAGGCCTTAACTCTTGTCCTTCTGGCCTTGGTCCTCTCCCGTCTTGACTATGCCAACTCAGTCTATGTTGGCATCTCAGCCTATCAGCTCCATCACCTGCAATTGGTCCAAAATTAAGCAGCTAGGCTCATCTTTCATCAACCCAGACACAAACAAGTTCATCCCCTGATGAAGAGCCTTCCTTGGCGCCCGGTGGCCAAACGCTGTGCATTTAAATTGGGCTGTACCATTTTTAAAGCCCTGGTTGTTCCTGGCCCGGCTTTCATCTCATCCTTGATCCAACGCTATCTCCCCTCTCGTGAACTTTGCTCCTCCTACTTGTCCCTGCTCACCATCCCCACTTTCAAACGGAAGAAACCCAGTGCTCTTAGATTTTCTCTACTTGCCTCCAATTCTGGAACTCTCTTACCCTTGGAACTCGGTTCAGTAACAATCTATCCCCACTTCAGATCTCTTCTTAAGACTCTCCTGTTCTCTCAGGCATATGAGTAAGGTCCTGCGCTCTACACTCCTGCTGCCCTCCGTTCACAGCGCCATGAAACCGCCTGGTGTAAGTGCGCTCTACAAATGATTTTAACATAACATGACATAACATAACATGTGGACAGATTATCAAGACCCCATCATTAAAACAGTCATTGCCTCAAATGACTGGCTTACCCATTTTTGCGGAATTTTTAATGCATCCATCAATAACATAGACCAGCCCCCCTCTATAGCTGTGATACCTCTCCAACAAATTAGACTTGAGGAGGTAACCATAGTAATAAACAAAATGAAACAGGGTAAGGCTCCTGGACCCAATGGGGTCCCAGCTGATGCATACAAAAAATATACACAGTTATGGCACCCATTTTAACCCAGGTCTGCAATGCGGCTTCCAAAGGTTGCTTCCCCAAGACCTGGACAGACAGTATTATCGCCCAATTTTTAAAAAGGGGAGGCAGGGTGACATGAGATGCTACTGCCCCATACCCCTCCTAGACTCATCCATTAAGATCATGGGGCGTATAGTTCTGGAAAGACGGGAGAACTGGGTAAATGATGACAATATCTTGACCGAAACCCAATATGGCTTTAGGGAGGAGATGGGGACGGTGCATTAACCTACATTTAATTATAAATAAATATACAATGGCTAAGGAAGAACACATCCATCTATGCTTTGCAGACCTAAGCTCTGCTTTTGACTGTGTAAACCACGCCAAATAATGGGAAGCCATGATGGATATGGGTGCCCCTGACTATATTATTTCATTCCTTTCACAATTATACTCAAGACTGACATCCAGAGTAAGGTATGGAAGGGGAGGCGAATGCACCCCAAACTTCAAGGTGTCCAGGGAAATAAGACAGGGTGTATCATCGCACTACTCCTATTTTCATTATACTTAAATGGGATCGATAAAACTCTTCAGAATCTAAAAATAGATGCCCCGAAAATAGGTGTGAGACCAACCTCGCTGCTCCTGAATGCAGATGATGACGTTCTAATCTCGAGAACTGCAAACAAACTTTAAGAACTGATTGAAGCTTTTGTCTCATACATGGAGCAGAGAGATTTAAAATTAAACATTTCCAAAATGTTTGTGATGACTTGTGGCAAAGGTAGGGCTAAGAAAAAGTCCCACTATGCAAGGGATCACAAGCTAATAGAAGCTAAGAGGTTTTCCTACCTGGGTATTTTATTTTATTTTAACATTAATTGGGCTTCTCAACTCAGACTAGACTTAAACTCCTCAGAACCATAGCGACTTTTTTTTAGATTTTGTAATTAGATAGGCAGCAAACCCATCTGTGATATGCTAAAAATGTATGGCAGTAAATGCCTACCCGTAGCAACTTATATCTCTGTAGTGTGGGGCAAAGCCAATCTTAATGCATTGCAATCCTGTGAAAACTATTTCCTCTGCCGAATGCTGGCCGTACCAAGATCTACGTCATCATTTCTCTTACATAAAGAATTGGATGTATCAGATGTAATCACCTCATTCAAGTAAGAGCACTGTTCTACTGGCATAACCTCTGGTGTAAGGAGGGACCAAAGTTCACCAGGGACATCATTAAGGATTGTTTAGCTTTGGAACACACTAACAATATTCCCGGGCTAGCATACATGGACAGCTTATTAAAGAATATCGATAGAGACCTATTGGTAAAAACTCCTACAGCCATTCTGCAATTTGCTAAAAACTATATTAAAAAAACTGTATATGGAGAAACAAAGCCAAGGAAGAACTAGGAGAGAGGAAGAAAAAATAAGTGTATCAAGATATATGGCTAGCATCGAGCCAACTGGCCTCCCAAATTATTTGGTAAAAGTTACAAACACCCAAGATAGATTCTATCTCACAAGACTGCGTCTGAGCACAGTCCATGAGCTGGTGGCTTTCAAAAAACTTAATAAATGGCAAAAAATAGAACATAAATGCCCATGTGAGGGAAAAGCTCACCAGACCACGATGGCCTTGATGCTGTTTTCTAAGTTTTACCAAGATATTTGAAAAACATTTTTATGTCCAATATTTATTGCACAGAATATCTTTTTTTATAAAGACGCTATGAAATTCATCTGTACCCTTGATAATGAATTAGCCTTCAGTACTGTTGTGTGTTTTATAACCCGGGCCATACAAAGAAGGAAATCCCTTATACTTTTAGACCAATTAGTTTATGAAACTAAATGAAGGATGGCCCTTGACCAAAAAGTAACAATATTAACTGGGATAACAAAGTGACGTGTACTGATAAAGATTGTAATGTAATATCGTGAAATTTTAAATACAATATCATGGATTATATTATAATATATCATATTGAAAATTATTTTAAAACTATTTGTACTTTTATGAATCTGGAAAAAAAAAGATTTGAATAAAGTTTTATGATGATGACGATGACTAGATTTTTTCTTGGAGTTTTGTGTTTCAATCTGCAGAATGAAGGCTGGTGGTTGATAGCAACAATGTTAATTTCCAGAAAATAAAAAAAAGGTGGTGTTTGTTATCAAAATTGCCTCTTTTTAATTGAGACTGAACATGGGTGGCGTATTGTTAATATTGTTTACATTAAGGGTAGAGGGTTTTTATTCCTAAATCTGTTATGGTTTGTTTTGTGTTATTTTATCATCTGTCTTGATAGGCAGTAACACCCATTGGTCTGCTTTGCAAACCATGAAAAACTTGGAATATTTCTCAAGAGCTGCATTAGAATGTATGGCTTTTCAAATACAATGGTGCATTGTCATGCACTTTTTCACTACTCGTATGCACCCCTTTTGGTGGTTCTCCTTTGATGCCTTTTCTGGGCTTAATCTCTTATTTTTCTTTCTGTCTAAACCTCTCCTCCCTCTTCGTTATGCTATTCTCTATTTATAAGTAGTTTGGCTCAAGAATTATTTGTTGATATCACTGAAATAGAGCTGTCATTCTCCTCTGAGATCGCAGGTTGTCCCTGCACTATGGCACTTTGCTTTGACAAACCATTCAGCACCTGTATATTCCGGTACATTTCATGCACTTACAGCTGGTAACACTATTCTTGCACAAACACAGAGCTGACACTTTTATGTGCACCTTCGCAAATCGGCTCTCTAAACATACCACCCAGCAGAGCCCCCACTGCTCAGACTGTCTGACACCATTGCTTCTAATGCAATAATATTGGTACTCTTAAACAGGCCAGCCGCCAGAGCCAGCTCTACTGGTGGGAACCCTTGACCTGTGAACCTGGCCACCACTAGGACTCCATGTCACACAGACTGCAGCCTGACCTTAATTAGGGTGGAGAACATGTAATGTACAATATTCAACATTCCCAGAATGCAACGAGCTTTCTGCTTTCTTTTCAGAGTTGTTTGTCTTTGGCCTTGCAGCACGAATCTCGCTTTGCAGATGTATTGCAACAAAGCAAAATGGACTACCGAGTGGGCCACTTCAACACGGCTCCTGCTCAGAATGCAAGAGTGTTTAGCATCTTCGGCACTGGCAGCTGCACTTTCGTTACGGAAATCACCAACAGATATGTCTGGATCTCTAGATATTTGGGCCACATATATTTAATTTTTCAGAATTAAAAAGTTCGAATTAATTAATTTGAAAATTGTAATTTAATGGTGAAAAGACAAGTATAAGTATGGTAAAGAAAGTGTGGAAAATGACTACATCAAATTCATTTTGTTTGACTATTGCACAACCCAAGATATTTTTATGACGCCTGAAAGTGAATTCTGTCAGAAGAGGTCTTACACTATTACCCCATTGCAAATACCATTATCCTGGGGTGCTGTGTGGAGGTGCTCTAAGAAATACTGCATGTTCTGAGTTGCAAAATTATTTAACACACTGAATTCTGCATGTTTTTCCTTTTTCAATGCATTTTCCACCAATACATTGTAAAAGGTTTACTCTGTCATAATTTAGTAAGGGAAAACTGTGGGGTTGGTTAATTATCACACAATACATAATTCCATACCTGTCCAAATTCAGGTTTGCACAAAGTTCAAAAATTAGCCCAGCACTTAGGGCCATATGTAGGGAATCTCTATGCATCGATTCTTAAATACTGAATTTTACCGATTCGGCTTTTAAGAATCGCTAAATAATATGTAGGTAAAAATTGGTAAATTTTACCGATTCGGTAATATTCGGCATTACCGATTCGGTATTTACTGATTCGGTAATTCCCATTCATTCCTATGGGCCTGGAGGCCCATAGGAATGAATGGGAAACCATTCACTATTACCGATTCGGTAAATACCGAATCGTTAATAGGGGAACATATTAAAGGGTGGCAGGTTGTTACATTGACACCCTGTTGCAACCCTGAATCGTGCATGTGTGCACATGTGGCACACATACATGCCCTAAGGGCATGTATGTCTGCCACATGGCACTTTTAAAAAAGCACAAAATTGCTTTTTTAAAGGTTTTCAATATTTACCACCAACTTGTAGTTGGTGGTAAATAACAAATCCTTAAATCAAAAAGGCACTCAAGTCAAATAACTTTATTTCGATTCCATGTAGAAATCATAAAAGTATACATAGACAATTTTAAAAGACATTACAATTAATCCACCATAAAATCACAGTACATGTTTACACAATTTTTTTTTAAAACCAATTTCCATCAATATCTATTTCTAATCACCAAAGCTGATCTAATAAAGTTTAAAACGGCATTACAAATATGTACAGTTGACAAAGATAACAAGAGGTCATACGCTTCTTTATAATAACGCGTTCCAAATGATTCTAATAATGGTTTAAGGAAAGTGTTTCTTGGAACTTTATACAAAGTGCAAAAAAAGCAGAAGGTGAAGACTATTTTGCGAAACCCTATTGTTACAGGGGCAGCAGGGTAGCTTCTCCCACCAACCCCCCTGCTTTGGAAATGCAAACAGAAAATGTAAAGTGCCAAGGCGAAATCTTGTAAGAAAAAAACGCCATTGAGTGTTCATAATATATGACAAATAAAACTGGCGAACTAGTTTTCCCCGTACACTTAATGCATGATCATTTGTCTTAAAAGAACCTAAGTTGACACTATAAGCATTTTTGATAATCTCCTTAGCATCCTTGCCAAGCATTTCGGGATTTGTAAACATCTTACTTAAACCTATGTTATTAAAAGTCTCTCTGACATATCGTAGCCACGGGATTTGGGTATAATAATCAAGTTTAAGGCAATCTTGAATAATATCTTTTGTTAATTTCAATTCTTCAGATCGCCAAACTTTAGCCCATAATGTTAGAGGGGCGACGTGAATAATATCACTTATAAACTCGATTCCGACTTCTCCGTGGCAAAATATATTAGATGTGCCCATTGGAACAGATAATAAACGTTTAACAAACTTGTTTTCCACAATTTGTATTTTTTCACAGTTATGTGAACCCCAAACCCCTGCGCCATAGGTCAAGGCAGAAACACACTTAGCTTTATATAACGATGTAATTTCTGCTACACGTCGCTGGCCTAATTTGCTGGCAAAACGGAAGAGGGCTTCAATTAACTGTGCAACCTTCTGAACCCGGGCTGTCAGCAAAGGTTCCCAGTTCAATTTTTTGTTAAAAAGGTTACCCAGATAGCAGAAGTTATCCACTTTCTCAATAGTAGCGTTCTTCACCACATATTTCCGTGTTTTAACATTTTTTTGACCACAGGTCATGGCAAAAGATTTAGTAAAATTAACACCTAATTCTAGTTTGCGAGATAATAATATTACAAGAAACTCACCTGTTAAAAGAAGAATGGGATCAAATAATTAAGAACCTATGGTGGGTAGACACCTTAATATGCACAACACAATAATGTAATATTAAGGGAATAGCGATAATTTTTAAAAAGTCCTTAAAAGCTACTATAACCAGTTCAGAAGTAGATAGTAAAGGAAGATGGGCCATAGCTAATGTTAGAATAGGTAATTCTCCCATTACTATCGCAGGGTATTATGGTCCGAATTTGGATGATGCCGATCCGCTGCGAAAACTGTACTCACAACTACTACTAGCTACCTCTCCCATAATATTGGGAGGTGACTTTAACCTAGTAATGGACCTAAAACTAGACAGATCACCACCGGGTAGACATACTAACTTAAAGAAAATGAGACAATGGATTGTGACTTATAAAAGGGATCTCAACCTGGTAGACATCTGGAAAAACAAAGGAGAAAAATCACACCCGTTTACTTTATACAACAAAAAACTGGGACACAAATCCAGGATCGACTTCTTTTTGGTTAGTAATGAACTATCAAAGAAAGTGAAAAAAGTATCTCACCTACCAGCTCACCTCTCAGACCATTCAGCAGTACAACTAGAACTACAAATCATAGAAAATATAACTGAAAGGAGATTCACAGTCGAAAGAGCGTTACTGGAAGACGAAGAAATTATAAAGGAGCTGGAAACTGAGACAAATATCTTCTTTGAGTTAAATGCGTCAGGTACCACAGAACAAATAACCTGGGATACTTATAAAGCTGTCATAAGGGGTAAACTCTTGAGTTTGGTACACAGACAAAATATCGAGTTTTAAATATCGATATACCAAAATAAGAAGTTTAAATATCGATATACACAAATATCGAAGGTAAGTAATATCGACAGTCTAAATATCGATATTGGTATGATATCAGTAATATCGAAGTTGTAAATATCGATGTTAACAATATCGAAATTAATAACTTTGATGTTACTAATATCAATTTTTAAATAAATTTAGTGTATATTATATTGTATTTATTATGTTTTATTATTTATTTTAATGTAATTTAATTAAATATTGTCTTTTACTACTGTAGCGGGTTGTGGGTTTATAGGGGAATAGGGTGGGAAGTAATTTAATTATGTTAAATTAATTATTAATTAGTAGGAATTATTAATTAATTAATTGAGAATTAATTTTTTATTATTTTTAATTAATTGATTAATTGATAAATATGTTCTGTAGCGGGTTATGGGTTTATAGGGGAATAGGGTGGGAAGTAATTTAATAATAATTAATTAATTGATCTATGTTTGTACATATTTTAATTAATAATTAATTGGTACTTAATTTCTATTAATTAGTTAATTAATTATTATAATTTTTTACATATTTATAATTATTAATTAGTTGGTAATTAATTATTATTAATTATTTTATTACATTAATTATAGTAATTTTTTATATATAATTTATTGTTATTCTTAATTAATTAATTGGGCAAAATAATATTAATTATTAAATTAAATTAATTACAGCAAATGTGCTAATATATTTACTTTATTGTTATTGTTAATTAATAATTAATTGGTAATTAAATAATATTAATTAATTTTGGGTACAGGGGAATTTTTAGGGTTCAGGGTCAGTTTTCAGTTCATGGATACAGGGGTATTTTTAGGGTTCAGGGTCAGTTTTCAGTTCATGGGTAAAGGGGTATTTTTAGGGTTCAGGGTCAGTTTTCAGTTTTTGGGTAAAGGGGTATTTTTAGGGTTCAGGGTCAGTTTTCAGTTCATGGGTAAAGGGGTATTTTTAGGGTTCAGGGTCAGTTTTCAGTTTTTGGGTAAAGGGGTATTTTTAGGGTTTAGGGTCAGTTTTTAGTTTTTGGGTAAAGGGGTATTTTTAGGGTTCAGGGTCAGTTTTCAGTTTTTGGGTAAAGGGGTATTTTTAGGGTTTAGGGTCAGTTTTCAGTTTTTGGGTAAAGGGGTATTTTTAGGGTTCAGGGTCAGTTTTCAGTTTTTGGGTAAAGGGGTATTTTTAGGGTTCAGGGTCAGTTTTGGGTTTTTGGGGTACAGTCGTACAGGATAAAAATAAAATAAATTTAAATTAAATCAATTAAATGAAATTAAAAAATATAAAATTACATCAAATTATTAAGTTTTTAATTTATTTTAAATGTATATGTATTAGTTTTAATTTTTTAATTATGTTTTAATATTTTTATTTAATATTTGTAACATTATATGTATTTTATAATTATTTTTACATTATTATTATTACATTTAAAAAATCGATATTTTTAATTTCGATATTTTTGTACTACGATATTATTTTTTCGATATTTTTGTACTTACCTTGTTAGGGATAGGATTCCGATATTTTTGACTTCGATATTTTTGTTCCGATATTTTTGTATTTCGATATTTTTGATTTCGATATTTTGTCAGACATTCCTTGAGTTTAGGGGCACATAAAAACAAACAAGTAAAACAAGAGATCTTAGACTTGGAATCAGAGATCAGCTCCTTAGACATCGCTATATCCACAGAACGAGAGGAGGAAAAGAAACAAGATCTTCTTAATAAAAGACAGACACAAAAAGATAAAATCGATCAAATTTTGGAAGAGAGGCTACAGAAAAAATGGGATTCAAGCAAACTGGCGAAACATGAGTTTGGTGAAGGTTGCGGAAAATGGCTGGCATGGAAGCTTAAATCAGATCTAGCTAAAAACAAAGTGGAAAGTATTATCCCGGATGATCAAACAATTCCTACCTCTGATGAAAACATTATCAAGTATGAATTCTGGAAATTTTTTAAAGATCTATACACGGAAGATATAAATCCCTCGGAGCAAATGATTAATTCTTACTTGAATGATGCTGCACTTCTAAAACTTGAAGAGAATGAAAGAGAAGCTCTGGATAAAGAAATTCAAGAAGAAGAAGTGGCGGATGCCATTAAAAGTTTGAAAAAGGGAAAAGCCGCAGGGCCGGATGCCTTACCAAACGAATTATACATGAAACTGAAAAACTCTATACTCCCTCATATAACCAAATTAATTAACCGAATTTTAACACAACGGCAAAACATACCAGACTCCTGGAACGATGCCATAATCACAATCATTTTGAAACCCGGCAAGAACCCTCTTAAATGTGAGTCATATCGTCCAATATCATTATTAAATACGGACTATAAAATATTTACTAAAATAATGGCAGCTCGACTAGGGAGAGTACTATCAAAACTACTACATCAAGATCAAAAAGGTTTCATTAAAGGAAGACATCTACATGACGTAACACAAGAACTCCCAACCGCAATAGATATCGCAACAAGTGAGAAAATTCCACTTACCATACTTGCTGTTGATGCCGCAAAGGCTTTTGATAGGGTCAACTGGGCCTTTCTTGAGAAGGTTATGGTCAAGAATAATTTCGGACCTCACTTTATCAGTATGGTAAACCAGATTTATAAAGATCCAAGATCAAAGGTCCTAATCAATGGTAGCTTAACAGAAAATATAAAGATAACCAGAGGAACGAGACAGGGTTGTCCACTCTCCCCTTTACTATTCAATTTATATATCGAACCACTGGCAAATAAGCTAAGAAACAACAATAAAATCACTCCATTCAATTATGTAACATGGGAGAAAAAAATCGCTCTTTACGCAGACGACTTAATGATTTTTACTGAGAATTATCCAAAAGCTAAGGCAAGTATCGAGAAAACTTTAAAGACATTCGGAAAAATCTCAGGATACCTGGTGAATCAAACGAAGACAGAGGTCATGACATGGAATACGACCTTTCAAAGCAACTTTATAAAAAACAAAATACGGTACTTAGGAATTCTAATAAATCATGATATAGCGAAGAATGCAAACAGAAACCTAAACAAAGTTGCCGGAGAGGTAAGAAAATTGCTTGAGACATGGACCTCTCTACCGTTGAGCTTGATTGGGAGATCGAATAAAATCAAGATGACCGTCTTGCCAAAGTATACCTTTTTATTTAACGCGATACCAATGGAATTTGGAAAGACGGAATTAGCTCGAGCACAGAGAAACATAACAAGCTTCATATGGGCAGCAAAAGGACCGAGGATTGCATGGAAAAAGATCAGGAGGAGCAAGAAAGATGGTGGGTTGGCCAGCCCAGACTTGGTGGAGTATTGCAGAGCTTTTCAATTCAAAAACATTAAAGTATTACTAAAAAACCACGAATACTACCCTGCCTATTTTAAAGTAATCACAAAATCAGAGGATCACGCGTTGTTCAAGTTCGGACACCCCAAATACTTCAAAAAAATAAAGCTCAAGATATTAAGGGATGCAGCAAAGATGTGGACACAAATTAGAGGCATTCTAAAAATATCGTACTATAGCAAATGGGCTCCTATCTGGGAATCTCCTGGAACTCCAGAATGCTTAAAAGATACTCTCGCACTGGCATTAAAAAGAGCCGACATCAAATATTGGGGACAAATACTAAATGGTCCTAACTTAAAAACATGGTTAGAACTGCAAGAAATAACAAACAATACTCTATCTAAATTTAAATATTATCAAATGTTAAGCTGGTCTAGAACTTTGCCCAGTATAAACGGTAATGAAAAACTGGAAGACGACATGATCAAAACAACGCGATTACCAAAAGAAGTAGCAAAGTGGTACTGGGCTCTGATAACGGCCAATGATATCAACGCCAATATGGAAACCCAAATATGGGGGAAATACATTGTAATTATGGATTTGGACATAATTTGGGAAAAATCAGTAGATAAGTGCTGGTCCAACCTGAAATCCGCGGCTCTAAAGAGAAATCATTTGTACACAATCCATAGGGCGTACTGGACACCAAAAAAACTCTCCAAATTTAAAAATGCAGGAATAAAGAAATGCCCCAAATGTGGAGAGGAAAAATCAGATGACATCCACATGTTTAAAAACTGCCCTCAATTGAAAGAGTTTTGGGATCAAGTCGGTAAGACCCTGAGCACTATCCTGTCCAAACATCTAACTGTGAGTATTACTTTTATTCTTTTTGGGATATTAGACTCAGGAAATGAAGGGGGGCTTACTAAGGAGCAGGAGAATCTCCTCTTTGTGTTAATAGTTCTTGCAAGGAGAGAGATTTGTATCAAATGGATAGGATCCTCTTGCCCAACTCATGCAGAATGGCTGAACTCGGCAATAAGAATCAACAAACTTGATAAGCTAAGAAATGTAAGAAAAAGATTTAAGTTCTGGGATAGTTTTGAAACCTTCTTAAACCCCAAATAAGTATCAAACTTAAGTCCTATGATTAAAGCGATACATCTTCTGGTGGACAAGTATGGTACTTGCCGAGTAGCCAAGTTGGCTAGCTCACCTCGATCCAAGGCAGAAGCATTGATATGTAACGAGTAAAGGAAACTCCTCAAACCAACAAGAGGTCAAAACTCCCCAGCCAAGAGAGATCAAGGGGCAGTGTCGGAAAAGAGCAAAGATTCAGACACCTGATACTCCGTAATCATACAGTAATCGCAAGATGAGGACAAAAAAAAAACCCAATTTCCATCAATATCTATTTCTAATCACCAAAGCTGATCTAATAAAGTTTAAAACGGCATTACAAATATGTACAGTTGACAAAGATAACAAGAGATCATACGCTTCTTTATAATAACGCGTTCCAAATGATTCTAATAATGGTTTAAGGAAAGTGTTTCTTGGAACTTTATACAAAGTGCAAAAAAAGCAGAAGGTGAAGACTATTTTGCGAAACCCTATTGTTACAGGGGCAGCAGGGTAGCTTCTCCCACCAACCCCCTGCTTTGGAAATGCAAACAGAAAATGTAAAGTGCCAAGGCGAACTCTTGTAAGATAAAAACGCCATTGAGTGTTCATAATATATGACAAATAAAACTGGCGAACTAGTTTTCCCCGTACACTTAATGCATGATCATTTGTCTTAAAAGAACCTAAGTTGACACTATAAGCATTTTTGATAATCTCCTTAGCATCCTTGCCAAGCATTTCGGGATTTGTAAACATCTTACTTAAACCTATGTTATTAAAAGTCTCTCTGACATATCGTAGCCACGGGATTTGGGTATAATAATCAAGTTTAAGGCAATCTTGAATAATATCTTTTGTTAATTTCAATTCTTCAGATCGCCAAACTTTAGCCCATAATGTTAGAGGGGCGACGTGAATAATATCACTTATAAACTCGATTCCGACTTCTCCGTGGCAAAATATATTAGATGTGCCCATTGGAACAGATAATAAACGTTTAACAAACTTGTTTTCCACAATTTGTATTTTTTCACAGTTATGTGAACCCCAAACCCCTGCGCCATAGGTCAAGGCAGAAACACACTTAGCTTTATATAACGATGTAATTTCTGCTACACGTCGCTGGCCTAATTTGCTGGCAAAACGGAAGAGGGCTTCAATTAACTGTGCAACCTTCTGAACCCGGGCTGTCAGCAAAGGTTCCCAGTTCAATTTTTTGTTAAAAAGGTTACCCAGATAGCAGAAGTTATCCACTTTCTCAATAGTAGCGTTCTTCACCACATATTTCCGTGTTTTAACATTTTTTTGACCACAGGTCATGGCAAAAGATGTAGTAAAATTAACACCTAATTCTAGTTTGCCCATAAATGTATCAAAAGCATTCAGAGAAATCTGCATGCTGTTGGGGGTAAGTGCCATTAAGACAGTGTCATCTGCATAAGACAACATTGGAATTCTTTTTCCGTTTATCTTTGGGAAATCAGCAGTCGTTTCTAATAAGAAGCCCTCTAAGCCATTTGTATAGACCAGAAATAAAAAGGGTGCTAAAATACATCCTTGTCGGACACCTTCAGTGGATAATATAGGTTTTGATTTCTCTCCACCACGGCCATATCTAATCCTAACCGTTGTGGCAGTATGTAACCTGCGGAGCAGGGTGACCAGTGGTTCTTCAAAACCCATAGAGTCCATCATGCGCCATAATTTGTCCCTACATACTGTGTCAAAGGCACTGGACAAGTCCATGAATGCCAAGTGTATAGAACCATTCTTGGCACCCACGTACTTGCCCATAATCAATGCCAGGTTCAGGCACTGCTCGATAGTTCCTTTCCCCTTCCTAAAACCATATTGAGATTCTACAATTACCCCTGACGACTCAGCCCATGTTTCCAGCCGTGCCAATATCACCCTACCCATTAGCTTACATGTTGAGTCTATTAGTGATATTGGCCTATAACATCTTGGATCATACTTGTCACCCTTTTTAAAAATTGGAACCAAAACGGCCTCTTTCCAAGAGGTCGGAATAGGGCCAAGTATTAATGCCTTAAAAACATTCATAAGTAGAGGAGACCAAACCTCTCGATTACATTTAAAAAGATCTAAAGGTACTGAGTCAGGGCCTGGGGCATTTGAGGGTGCCCCCTTAGTCAGAGCTAGCTCTACTTCTGCGAGCATTAGTGATTCGCTAAGCTTCTTAGCTGATTCCATATTAATATAACAGGAATCGTCCTCCTCCGAGGTAGCAGTCTGTAATATCTCTTTGGGATTAAAGATTTTATTGTAATGAGTTACCCAGGTTTCCTCTGGTAAATAAACTCGAATAGTATTTTCGTCCCCTGATTTTAAAAAGGGCCTATTTATTACTTCCCAAAAGAGTCTATTATCCCTTAAATCGACTGCCTTGTCCAGGTCTTCCCATGCTTTGGTCTTCAGTTCATTTTTCCTTTTTCTAATTGCCTGCCTATATTGTTTCCTAGCCAGTATAACTATGTTTCTGTCTCTTGGGTTTTGGCGCAAAGCTTTAGTTAAGGTAGTTTGTGCTGCAGAGCATTCAGCGTTAAACCATTTGGGCCCCTGGTGTTGATTCTTCCCCCCTACCTTTACCAGTAGATGTGTAGCTACATTTTCCATTAGCTTCTCGAAACTAGTAATTATATGGACTGGGTCAGGATTGAGTGATAGGCAGATATCTATCTGGCCACATTTTCCTTAAAAATATCCATCTCCAGTTGCCTCACGGCTACTTTATTCCATTTTACAGTGACACCCTGATTCTGAGTATATACTATGGGTTGTTCCTGGTGCAATTTTGGGTCAGAAGCAATGGTAAAACTCAGGACTAGGGGGTTATGGTCGCTAGCCGGATTTGCTTGCTGATAAACAGCATTCTAATAAATAATAATTTATGCATTCTCGATATGATCAGTTTTTCGGGTAATGTGAATATACCCACCTTCCAGGGCACAAGGGGCAGAACAAGCACAATTGATTTTGCAATTGTATCCATGGGATTTTTTAATGATTTAAAAGACTTCAAAATTGAGGCAAATCCGGCTAGCGACCAAAAAGGCACTCACTTGAGTGCTCCCTACATAGCATTTAAGGATTCGGTAATTTACCAATTAAGGGCCATATGTAGGTAATTGTAATTTACCGATTCGAAAATACCGAATTTTACCGATTCGTTATTTTTGAATCAGTAAATGCAATGTAGATAAAAAGTCAGTAAAAAATACTGAATCGTTAAGATTCGGTATTTACCGAATCGGTATTTACCGATTTGGTAAATGCCATTCATTCCTATGGGTCTGGAGGCCCATAGGAATGAATGGCAATTACCGAATCAGTAAATACCGATTCGGTAAAATTGGAAAAGAGTCATGGGTGGCAGGGTGTTACTTTGATACCCTGTTGCACTCCTGAATAGTGCTGGTGTGCACATGTGGCACACATACATGCCCTAAGGGCATGTATGTCTGTCACATGGCACAGGTGTAAATGCACAGATTTGCATTTACACAGGTATTCGTTATTTACCACCAACTAATATTTGGAGGTAAATAACTAATCCTTAAAGCACAAAAGCACTCTTTAAAGTGGTTCCTACATCTCATTTACCGATTCGGTAAATACCGAATCAGTAAATGATGATTCGGTAAATACCGATTTGTTATTTACCGAATCTGTAAATATACCACCTACATAAGAAAAGGCTATTAAGCTACCTACATGTATTTGAATTTGAATTTAAAAACATTTGTATAGCGCGCTAATACCACGCGGTTTCATGGCGCTTTTCAGATTGCGAGGTAACAGCAGTAGCAGAGGAAGTTAGACAGCAAAAGCTCGGGAGAAGCCTAGGGTTTTAAGGCTTTTTCGGAACTCTGTGTAAGAGGGTGTGATGCGGAGTGCCACAGGGAGAGAGTTCCAAAACGCAGGAGCGAGAACCGCAAATTTTGTTCCACCAGCCTTCTTCTTTTTAAATCGAGGGGTGGTCAATAGTGCCATGTGGGTGGAGCGAAGCTCTCTACCCGGTGTGTAAGGCTTAATGGCAGAGCAAATAAACTCCGGAGCGGTGCCCATTTTGGCCTGAAAAGTAAGGCAGCCAAGCTTGAACAAGGCTCGGTCTTTCACCGGCAGCCAGTGTAGTGCCTGCAATAGAGGAGAGGCACGATGGAATTTAGGCAGGCCATGGATCAGGCGGGCAGCCTGATTCTGCACTAGTTGCAGGCGGGGAATGGCATAGGCCGGCGCGCCATTATAGATAATGTTGCCATAATCAAGGCGCAAGAGCACCATTGCCATCACTATGATCTTTAGAGCGGGAAGGGAAAAAAAACGGGAAATCTTCCTGATTGTTCTGAGGGAGAAAAAACAAGAGGAAACAACAGAACTAACCTGTGAGTGGACAGAAAGTAGGGGATTAAGGAGGATACCAAGAGTTTTGACTTTGGGAACGGGGAGTGGAGGGGAACCAAGTGAGGGGGGCCAGTAGGACGGGGACCAGGGACTGCAACCACCTCCGGTCAAGACTAACTCCGTCTTGTCCGGGTTGAGTTTGAGGTGGTTGCAGTTCATTCAGTCCTGAAAAACAACATAACTGTTTGGACATTCGGGGAGTGAGAAAGGTTGAAAATTAGCTGGAGGTCATCGGCGTAATTAAACACCGTGACCTCAAGCTGCTGCAACATAAAAATGAGGGGATAGATGTATAAATTAAACAAAAGAGGGGAAAGTGAAGAACCCTGGGGAACCCCGCAGGCAACCTTCCGAGAGGCGGCAGTGAAACCAGCAAGATGGACCGCCTGAGCCCTGTCGCTCAGGAAGGACTCGAGCCATGCGAAGGCTAGGCCCTCTGTGCCCGCCGCCCTGACACGGGTGAGGAGGATGGAATGGTCCACCGTGTCAAAAGCGGCGGACAGATCTAGAAGGATGAAGGCCTGCGGGAGATTGGTATCAATGCCCTCACGTAGGCTGTCCATCACTGAGATCACCACCTTCTCCGTAGAGTGGAGGGGCCGAAAGCCCGCCTGACGGGGGGAGAGGCAGTGATTGGTTTCCACATGGGTGCTCAGGATGCTAGTAACATGAGTTTCTAAGACCTTACCCAGGTAAGGCAGGAGGGAAATGGGACGATAGTTAGAGGGGGATGAAGGGTCGGTGCCAGCCTTTTTTAAAATAAGGATGACAGCCGCAAATTTATGGGGAGTGGGAACCACCCCGTTACTGAGTGAATCATTCAAAAATGTGAGGGGAGGAGTAGGGCATGCTAGGAAGGTTTCTCTCAGGATATGGGCAGGGGCAAAGTCCAGGGGGGAGCCTGACTTCACCCTTTGAAGCAGAGGTAGGAGGGTGGCTTTAGTCAGGGGGGGAATGGAAAATAATTTAGAAATGGTGGCGGGGGGAGAGGGATTAATAAATGTGGGGGAAGGAAGAGGAATGTTAGCCTTGATCTGTGCGACCTTTTCAACGAAAAAATCGTTGAGCGAGTCGCAGAGAGATTGGGAGGGAGGGATCGAGGCCGTAGCTCTGTTGGATGAAGCAAGTTCGTGCACCGTGGCGAAGATTTCTTTAGATTGAGACTCCGCTGCCAGTATCCTGTTGGAGTAGAATATGGTCTTGGCATCAAGGATGCCTTGCTTATATATCCTAAGAACAGATAGATAAGTAATTTTTTGGGCGGGGCAGTATGCTCTTCTCCATGCTCGCTCGGCTCTCCGTGCGGCCAATTTCTTCTCCTTGAGATCAGGAGTGAACCAACGGTTGGCAGCGTGGGCTCGCTTGACCGTAATCCTCCTCAAGGGAGCAAAATCGTCGCCTGCCTGGGTCAACCAGTTGTTAATGGTGGCCAGTTGGACAGGGGCGGCGAGGCCGGAAAGGTCGGGGCTGGATTTGGCCAGAGACGAGCAGAGAGATGGCATATCAGCTTTGGCCCATTTTCTAACCCAGGTGTTCTTGTTACATGTGGCCCTAAGTGCCTATTTCAAACAAGCATTTGTAATGCAATAGGTCTCTCATTTGCGAGAGTTTGAGCTATTGGCATTGTAAATGACAATGACTTTTATTTATGCATTTTGAAAACCTGCAACTGTGTTTAAACACGTACTTTTTACTACTAGTCCTTGCTTACGAGAAGCAAGGCTGGCAGTAACTGCGCCTCTTTTACTACCAGGTTTGTTTCTGGATAGCAAGGACTATCTGTACAAAGTGTGTGTTTATGCACCGCTCCCAGATTTTCAAAACACAAGTATAAAAGGCATTGTCATTTACAATGCCAATAGCACAAACTGAAATATGAGAGCTGTTGCATTGCAAATTCTTGTTTTAAATGCGTTCTTTTAGTGATCTGCCCCAATTATAAGTGCGCTAGTTTTTGGGGTCTAGGACTTATTTTTCAACATCGGACTTTGACCTAGAGAAAGTGAGATAGAAAGTTAGAAAAGGAGTGAAGAAAGAGAAAGTCCAAAAAACAGAGACGCAAAGAGAAAACAGATGAACTCTAACTTCCATGAATGAGTTAAAGAATCAGCAGGGTGGAATAAAGACTGGGCAGTCTAGTGACTAGTCACTCAGGGTCATAAATAAGCCCTTATGCCCTTGGTATCCTCCAGTGAATGTATGGCTCTCTGATAGAATGCACATTGCATTTCATACACATCTTAAATAAGGCTTGTTGCAAAAACCAAGTAAAGATTATTTGAAAAAATAACTATGAAAAGCATGAGTTTTTTTTAATGCAGCTGCACCATTTATGCGTAAGACATGGACACGTATTAGATACAATCCTATTAGACTTTTAAGGTTTTGGGATGTTTATTCTTTCCACTGAATTAATTAGATTAACCACCAGTTTAGCCTTGTGTGTTCTGCTTTTAAGTGGACAAAACGCTTCATGTGAGTTCGAAATGAAGTAGCCAAATAAAAGTATAATTAGTAGTGAAACTAAGAAAAGTAAAAATGGAGCTATAGTTTCCAGGGCTACCACCCAGGTACTGTTTCCTGCCCTGTGGCTTGTGAGATGTTGGTGGCCTGCACCATGTGTGTGTCACGCTGTGCCCTTCACTCTGTTCCAACACAGACCCATTCTGTGAGTTTATCATTGTGAAAGAATGTTCTCGCCGGCTGCCTTCAAATTAACATTAATCCCGTCTGGTCTGTGAGCTTGTTAACTGCGTCAGTGTGCTGAGTAGTTCCAGGGTGAAACTCTCCATTATTAATGTTTGAACAGAAAAAAAGACAAACATTCAGAAACAGAACTAGTTTCACTAATTATTACATAACACATAAAAACGAATTTGGAGAAAGTTACTGCGTGAAAATATGCAGTGCCAGGAAGGGAGTGTAGGAGAGTAGGGTCTGCAATCCAATGATCTCCCAGATTTTTTGCTTTTGTTTCACTGGTTTACGACTTCTCTGGCTGTGGGCCTGCCAATCAGACCCACAGCCTAGCTGTTCTCTCACTAAATTGACATGTGTACCTTAGATGCATTATCCAATTGGATACTGAGTCACCTTATCAGTCCCTGTACAGTGTACTTTAGGTCCCCAGGGCATAGGTGTACCCAGGGCCTACCAGGGGCTGAAGCATGTATTATGCCACCCCTGGATGGCCATCTAAATCTGACACAACTGGCTGCATGACAGCTGGGGCAAGGTGGTGTAATCACCCTTTGCTTTAGATATAGTATACCTATATCTAACCCTAACAATGGACACACAGATTCCTATCAGTCACTCCTATGGCAGGCCTTGACAATCCTGGAGGCAGAGTGCTTGGAATCGTGTGAGATGGTGCTCTGGCATGAGCTGACGGAACCAAGTCCTAATAGCTGTTCCATGATAACGCATACCATATACTCTTAAGTGCATTATAATCCTCGCGGTTAAATGCTATCTCTGGTATCGCTTTATCACAACATGTCGAGTAAGGTGTCATACGAATTGGAATAAGAACCCCTCGCCAATTCTGGTGACGGGGTTAGCATTCCACCCTTCTAGAGGGACACGACATGTATGTAACTGTGAACCCCGGTTAAAGTTAACTCAAGCCTCAGCATCACAAAAAGAATGCTGCCACCACAGACACGAGTCTGACCCCCTGCAGCTGGGAGTCCTTCCAGCGAGGGGAGCTTGGACAAAGGGTTTTCTGTCAGGGGCGGTGCTAGCACCATCCCAGACAGGGTTTTGTGTATCCTGGGTAGGCAGGGCTTTACAGGAAGGTGACTGCAAGTGGCACCCCGGTGCTCACTACGCATCTGCCGGCTAGAACCAGTTCCAGGGGCACACCAGCCCCTGGCCTGGGGAAAGTCCAGCATGGGAGAGGGGTGTAACCACCCCCCTTCCTGGTCCCACCCCTAGGGCAGGACCTAGTCGCGTACCCACTCCTTTCTTTGGGATAAAGGCAGGAGCGGGGACCCTTCCAAATTAGATCATCTTTGAATCAAGAAACTACTTTCCACGAAAGGAACTCTCGACTCTTCTCAAGATTTCTCCCTTGTGGCTAAGGAGTAGTCACCCTGCATCCGCAGGCACCATCTAAGAACTCTGCGGTTTGCTGCACGTCCTTCCTCCGGAATCCGACTGACCAGCTCAACGAGACCCGGCTTCCCTGGCACCTCTGACCTCTACCTACCTCTACAGCTAAGCTGAGAACCGTAGGTGCGACGAGACCTCGAGGGACCGGCCATCATCAGAACTGCACGACTTCTATCCAGCACGACCGCCGAGGGATCCTCTGGAGAGTGCTTTGGGGTCCGAGAAGCCCCGGCCCTGAGCAGCTCCAGCACCGAAGTCCAGCCCCACAGCATCCACGAGATCTGCGTGGGGCCCTTCTGCTTTTTGCTGCTCACCGCGTTGTCTGGCTACTAGCCCGCTGGCTTGTGGCCTTCCCGACGACGATCAACGACGACAACACTGCTGGTCTGGTTGCTCCAGACTGGCCCTTGCTCCCTTCCAAAAGAGGAGCACCCCGGACCCTCCTGGTCCACTCCAGACACCATTTTAGGTACACCGCATGGGCTTGAATTTGCCAAGACTTGTTGCCCCAATCCTGGGTCCAGCGACGTCGAAAGCATCAACCATCGTGGGACAGCTCGCACCTCCATCCTGGTTGCCGACAACGCCTCCTGGTCCGTGAGACTGCAGAGCCCAGCGTCGCCCACTCACCTGGTCGAGGTGACTTCGCCCGGTGCCATCCTGGTGCCCACACAATCACTGGCTAGTGATTAAGAACTTGGTCCCCTCTGCTTTCAGGTGTCATCCATCTTCGATCCAGGCTTGGATCCATCGAACAATCTTCACTGGTCGCCTGCCAGCAACTTCTTTCTTCAGGCTCCTGGTTCGTCAACGAGGATTCCCGACGTCTTTTCAGACCTATGCAGCCGCAGCCCCTGGGCTAGGTAACCTCGGCATTTCGGTGCCCCAGCATAGCCTCACTATCCAAGGGTCCAGATCCACTTTCGTTTTTGACCTACCTAGTTGGGTTCGCCCGAGAACACTAACTTTGCTTTTACTAGCTCCCATAGACTTTGTCCCGCATCCCGCTTGAGAGTGCACACTCTGCACCCGAGACCCCTAGGCCTCCTACTAGTAATCTGAAGGTTTAGTAACGTAGTCCTAGCGATTCCAAAGCCTATTAGTCCAGTACTTACCTGCTAGTAATTTCGCATTCCACTTTCATAGTATATGGTTTTTCGTGCCCCTCGGGCATTTGTGTAAATTGTGCAACTTAAAGTATTTTCGTAAGAGTTTTGTTGTGTGCTTAGTACCCTTTCCTCATAAAGAGTACAGGGCTGTTGTGATCTAAATAAATACACTGTTTATTTTCCTAACACTTGTGTGGTGTCCTTTCACTTGGTGTTCAAGGGGTATATGTGATGGTATAACAGCTGGCTTAACACGCCCTCTAGAGTTTAGCCCGAAGACTGCCCTTGTCCATGCTACTAGGATAGCTGGTCTATCGGTTGACTTACAACCAATCACCATAAGGGTTGTTTGGACTGATACATAGTGATCACTAGAATAGTGAACACTGAATATCAGGCCAACTTCTCACATTGGAGAGCAGCGGTTGGGATTTGAGCTTGCTGTTGTTTTACCACACGTATCCTAAGAATATCTTTGTGAAAGATCACATAAGGTAAGGTACATATAACTTAGCTTAGAATACTCTGAGTTCTACTGAACCAGCTGTTGTAGTTTAACAAGGCCTAGCACACCTTGACTACAACTCTTAGCAAGGGATCAGTAGGCAAACAAATAGTGTAGGTAGGTGCATCACTTACACCACACTAGAAGCATGTCTAACCTCGGAGAGTCTTCAGAGACCCCTCTTGTGGTTGTGGACCCTCCACAGGTCCCTTCCAGATATGCTGCACTTAGCTTCCAGGAGATGAGACAAGTGTGTACCTCCAGGAAACTAAAACAGGGTTCAAACCCTACCATTCCTTTTCTGATTGGTCTCTTAGAGACTTATGATGCTAGGAGGGCTGCTAACACAGACCCTTCTCATCCAGAAGGGAATATGCCCACCTTACAGGGTCCCTTTGATAACCATGACCATCCCCTCCAGGAGGCAGATGATGCTGAGGATGAGGATGAGGATGAGTTGTCAGGGGAGGAGGCAGACAAAGGTCAGGTAGAAGTCATCAGACTCACTAGGACCAACTTAAGTAGGCATGAGAATGGATTTGGGGGACCCCCAGGGCCACTCTCAGGCAGACTTAACATTGGGGATAGACGAGTTAGGTCTCGCTCCAGAGGCTCTAACAGATCTATTCATACCAATGGCTCTCAGACCTCTTCTCATAGAGGGATGTCATCCCCTAAGAGAAGGGAGCATGAAGCTAAGATGAGGGAAGCCACTCTAAGGATTGAAAGGGAAGAACTTGCCCTGGCCAAAGAGAGGCTTGCCTTTGCTAGAGAGCAAAGGTTATGTGGACTAGATTCCACTGGTGGCAGCATTCCCCCAAGGGAAAACAGGAGTTTAGATACTAGACACCTGAGTAAGATAGTGCCCCCCTTTAAACAAGGGGATGATATCCACAAATGGATAACTGCTTTGGAGAGGGCTTGCACTGTACAGTGTGTCCCCCAGAGTTAGTGGGCAGCTATCTTGTGGCTCTCCTTTGAAGGTAAAGGTAGAGACAAGCTCCTCACTACTAGAGCTGAGGATGCTAATGATTACCAAGTCCTGAAAAATACACTGATAGATGGGTTTGGCCTAACCACTGAGCAGTACAGGTTGCTGTTCAGGGATACCCAGAAAACTCAGTCTCAGGATTGGTCTGACTTTGTAGATTGTGCCACTAAGGCTTTGGAGGGCTGGTTGCTGGGCAGTAAGGTTACTGATTATACAGGATTGTACAATCTGATCATGAGGGAACAGATTTTAAACAATTGTCAGAACCAGTTGTTGCATCAGCACCTTGTTGACTCAGATCTGACCTCTCCCCAAGAATTGGGAAAGAGGGCAGACAGATGGGTCAGAACAAGGGTTAAGCAGAACCAGGGCCAGAACCAGGGTGGTCAGAAGAAAGCAGACCAGAAGGGTAAAGATACTAAAGGTGAACAAAATGACCAGAAGTCTTCAACAGGTCCCCAACAATCCAAAGAGGGTGGGGGTCAGGCTTCCCAGAAGAAGAAGACTCAAGAAGGCCAGTCAAAAAGGTGGTGCCAATACTGTAAAAGTAAAACTCACTGGTTTAGTGAGTGCACCAAGAAAGGAGGGCAAACTCCTGCCACTGCAGCCCCTAAGGCAACTGCACCCCCTAGTACAGCCAGCAGTGGTAGTGCACCTCCCAAGGGATTAGTTGGGTTAACCTTGGGTTCTGAGGGGTATGACAACTTAGTTGGCACACTCACTCAGGCTGTCCTTGTCTGTACAGGGGATATGGATATATCCCCTGATGTCAGTCCCAATACTTTGGGCAAATACAGGCAGACACCTTTGATAAATGGCAAAATGGCTCAGGCCAATAGGGACACTTGTGCCAGTGTCACAATGGTGACACCGAACTTTGTGGACCCTGGACAGATCATGCCAGGTACAGATTTCCTGGTGACCAATGCCAGCAACGTCACTACCAGTCATAGTATGGCGATTGTTGCTTTCTCCTGGGGAGGGGTAAATGTCCAGAAGAAGGTTGTAGTTAGTTCAGACCTCCCAGTGGATTGTTTGTTGGGCAATGATTTGGAGTCATCACAATGGTCAGAAGTGGAGCAGAGGACTCACATGGAGATGTTAGGCTTGCCAGCACATGTGCTTGCTGTGACTAGGTCACAGGCCAGAAGATGCCCCACTGAACAGGTGCTGGATCCTGGAACAATGGACCAGACACCATCCAAGAAGAAGAGCAGTAGGGTTAAGGCATTGCCTTCCCCCTTGCCCCAGGTTGAGGATCAAGTCTCAGAGGAGGCTGACCTACAGGAACTGAGGGAAACTGAGCCTAAAGAATTTGAACTTGATCAAGTTGAATTTCTGGGCTCAGGGGGACCCTCCAGAGCAGACCTGGGGAAGGAACAGTTAGACTGCCCTTCTCTTGAACCCCTCAGACAGCAGGCTTCTGCTGAGGCTGCAGGGAACGCCACAGATGCCCACAAGGTATACTGGGAAGATGGACTCCTATACTCTGAGTCAAGAGACCCCAAGCCTGGTGCAACCAGGAGGCTGGTCATCCCCTTGTCTCTGAGAGGTTTCCTTCTCACCTTGGCCCATGAGATTCCCCTTGCAGGTCACTTAGGCCAGAACAAGACTTGGGACAGAATTGTCTCACACTTTCACTGGCCTCACATGAATGAAGATACCAAGGAGTTTTGTCGCTCCTGTGCCACTTGCCAAGCCAGTGGTAAGTCAGGTGGCACTACAAAGGCCCCCCTTATACCAATGCCTGTGGTGGGGGTGCCCTTTGAAAGGGTGGGGATTGACATTGTTGGACCAATGGAACCCCAGACAGCATCAGGGCACAAGTTTATACTGGTGGTGGTGGACCATGCCACCAGGTATCCTGAAGCTATTCCCCTTAGGACCACTACAGCACCTGTTGTGGCAAGAGCCCTAGTTGGAGTGTTCTCCAGAGTGGGCTTCCCTAAGGAGGTTGTCTCTGACAGAGGTGCAAACTTCATGTCAACCTACTTAACTGCTATGTGGAAGGAATGTGGTGTCAACTACAAGTTCACTACACCCTATCATCCACAATGCAATGGGCTTGTTGAAAGGATCAACAGGATCCTAAAAGGGATGATTCATGGACTACCTGAAAAGCTCAGGCGTAGATGGGATGTCCTGATACCCTGCCTTTTATTTGCTTATAGAGAAGTCCCACAAAAGGGGGTTGGCTACAGCCCTTTTGAACTTTTGTATGGACATCCTGTAAGAGGACCCCTGTGTTTGGTGAAGGAAGGATGGGAGAGACCTCTCAAAAAGCCTGCAACCAGCATAGTGGACTATGTACTTGGTCTCCGCTCCAGGATGGCTGAGTATATGGAAAAGGCATCTGAAAACCTTAAGGCCAGTCCAGAACTCCAAAAAGCTTGGCATGACCAAAAGGCTGTCCTGACTGTGTATCAGCCTGGACAGAAGGGGTGGGTGTTGGAGCCAGTGGCCCCAGCAGCACTCAAAGACAAATGGTCTGGGCCCCACACAATTCTTGAGCAAAAGGGAGAGGTCACCTACCTGGTAGACCTTGGAACTCCCAGGAGCCCCCACAGGGTGCTCCATGTAAACAGGCTCAAAGCATATGTCGACAGGAAGGACATGAGCTTGCTCATGGCCATAGATGAGGGACAGGAGGAAGAGAGTGACCCTCTCCCAGACCTGCTTACTCAGAATCCTGATGATGGATCAGTAGATGGTGTTGTCTTTTGTGGCAGCCTCTCTGAACATCAACAGAAGGATTGCAAACAAGTTCTTCAATCCTTCAGGCATATGTTCTCTCTAACACCCAGTCAAACCAATTGGTGTACCCATGAGGTTGACACTGGTGACAGCTTGCCAGTTAAGAGTAAAATCTACAGGCAGCCTGATCATGTTAGAGACTGCATCAAAACAGAAGTGCAGAAAATGTTGGAGTTGGGAGTCATTGAACCCTCAGATAGCCCTTGGGCTAGTCCAGTAGTTCTAGTGCCAAAGCCTCACACCCAGGGTGGTAAGAAAGAGATGAGGTTGTGCGTAGACTACAGAGGTCTCAATACAGTCACTAAGACTGATGCCCACCCAATACCAAGGGCAGATTAACTTATAGATAGATTGGCTTCTGCCAACTACTTAAGTACATTTGACCTGACAGCTGGGTATTAGCAAATCAGGTTAGCTGAGGATGCCAAGCCCAAGACAGCATTTTCTACCCCTGGTGGGCATTATCAATTTGTGGTAATGCCCTTTGGTTTGAAAAATGCACCTGCCACCTTCCAAAGGCTGGTGAATCATGTTCTCACTGAGCTGGATGACTTCTGTGCAGCATATCTTGATGATATAGCTGTCTTTAGCTCCACCTGGGAGGATCACCTGGTCCACCTGAGGAAAGTGTTAGAGGCACTGCAAGCAGCAGGTCTCACTATCAAGGCCACAAAGTGCCAGATAGGGCAGACACAGGTTGTATACTTGGGCCACCTTGTAGGTGGAGGCCAAGTTCAGCCACTGGAGAGCAAGATACAGTCAATCAGGGACTGGGCTCCTCCAACCACCCAGACTCAGGTTCGAGCTTTCTTGGGCCTGACTGGTTACTACAGAAAGTTTGTCAGGAATTATGGATCAATTGTGACTCCACTTAATGAACTGACAAGTAAGAAAATGACAAAGAAAGTTCAGTGGACAGCAGGCTGTCAAAAAGCATTCGATGACCTAAAGCAGGCCATGTGCACAGCACCTATCCTCAAGAGTCCAGACTACTCCAAACCATTCATTGTCCAAACAGATGCTTCTGAGTTGGGTGTGGGAGCTGTTCTATCTCAACTGAATTTTGATGGTAATGACCAGCCCATTGCTTTTATAAGCAGAAGGCTGACCCCCAGAGAGAAAAATTGGTCAGCTATGAGAGGGAGGCCTTTGCTGTGGTTTGGGCCCTGAAGAAACTGAGGCCATACTTGTTTGGCACTCATTTCAAGATTCTGACCGACCATAAGCCCCTCTTGTGGCTAAATCAGATAAAGGGTGAAAACCCCAAACTGCTTAGGTGGTCCATTTCCCTACAGGGGATGGATTTTACAGTGGAGCATAGACCTGGCATTGATCATGGCAATGCAGATGGGCTCTCCAGGTATTTCCACTTAGAGCAAGAAGACTCACCTGGTCAAGGTTAGTTTATTGTCCCAAAGTTTTGGGGGGGGGGGGGTCATGTAGGAGAGTAGGGTCTGCAATCCTATGATCACCCAGATTTTTTGCTTTTGTTTCACTGGTTTACGACTTTCTCTGGCTGTGGGCCTGCCAATCAGACCCACAGCCTAGCTGTTCTCTCACTAAATTGACATGTGTACCTTAGGTGCATTATCCAATTGGTACTGGGCCAACTTATCAGACCATGTAACTCAGGGCATAGGTGTACCCAGGGCCTACCAGGGGCTGAAGCATGTATTATGCCACCCCTGGATGGCCATCTAAATCTGACACAACTGGCTGCACGACAGCTGGGGCAAGGTGGTGTAATAACCCTTTGCTTTAGATATAGTATACCTATATCTAACCCTAACAATGGACACACAGATTCCTATCAGTCACTCCTATGGCAGGCCTTGACAATCCTGGAGGCAGAGTGCTTGGAATCGTGTGAGATGGTGCTCTGGCATGAGCTGAGCCCGTTTGCAGCTTGCGGAACCAAGTCCTAATAGCTGTTCCATGATAACGCATACCATATACTCTTAAGTGAATTATAATCCTCGCGGTTAAATGCTATCTCTGGTATCGCTTTATCAAAACATGTCGAGTAAGGTGTCATACGAATTGGAATACTAACCCCTCGCCAATTCTGGCGACGGGGTTAGCATTTCACCCTTCTAGAGGGACACGACATGTATGTAACTGTGAACCCCGGTTAAAGTTAACTCAAGCCTCAGCATCACAAAATGGATGCTGCCACCACAGACACGAGTCTGACCCCTTGCAGCTGGGAGTCCTTCCAGCGAGGGGAGCTTGGACAAAGGGTTTCCTGTCAGGGGCGGTGCTAGCACCATCCCAGACAGCGTTTTGTGTATCCTGGGTAGGCAGTGCTTTACAGGAAGGTGACTGCAAGTGGCACCCCGGTGCTCACTACGCATCTGCCGGCTAGAACCAGTTCCAGGGGCACACCAGCCCCTGGCCTGGGGAAAGTCCGGCATGGGAGAGGGGTGTAACCACCCCCCTTCCTGGTCCCACCCCTAGGGCAGGACCTAGTCGCGTACCCACCCCTTTCTTTGGGATAAAGGCAGGAGCGGGGACCCTTCCAAATTAGATCATCTTTGAATCAAGAAACTACTTTCCACGAAAGGAACTCTCGACTCTTCTCAAGATTTCTCCCTTGTGGCTAAGGAGTAGTCACCCTGCATCCGCAGGCACCATCTAAGAACTCTGCGGTTTGCTGCATGTCCTTCCTCCGGAATCCGACTGACCAGCTCGACGAGACCCAGCTTCCCTGGCACCTCTGACCTCTACCTACCTCTACAGCTAAGCTGAGAACCGTAGGTGCGACGAGACCTCGAGGGACCGGCCATCCTCAGAACTGCATGACTTCTATCCAGCACAACCGCCGAGGGATCCTCTGGTGAGTGCTTTGGGGTCCGAGAAGCCCCGACCCTGAGCAGCTCCAGCACCGAAGTCCAGCCCCCCAGCATCCACCAGATCTGCGTGGGGCCCTTCTGCTTTTTGCTGCTCACCGCGTTGTCTGGCTACTAGCCCGCTGACTTGTGGCCTTCCCGACGATGATCAACGACGACAACACTGCTGGTCTGGTTGCTTCAGACTGGACCTTGCTCCCTTCCAAAAGAGGAGCACCCCGGACCCTCCTGGTCCACTCCAGACGCCATTTTAGGTCCACCGCGTGGGCTTGAATTTGCCAAGACTTGTTGCCCCAATCCTGGGTCCAGTGACGTCGACAGCACCAACCATCGTGGGACAGCTTGCACCTCCATCCTGGTCGCCGACAACGCCTCCTGGTCCGTGAGACTGCAGAGCCCAGCGCCGCCCACTCACCTGGTCGAGGTGACTTCGCCCGGTGCCATCCTGTTGCCCACACAATCACTGGCTAGTGATTAAGAACTTGGTCCCCTCTGCTTTCAGGTGTCATCCATCTTCGATCCAGGCTTGGATCCATCGAACAATCTTCACTGGTCGCCTGCCAGCAACTTCTTTCTTCAGGCTCCTGGATCGTCAAGTAGGATTCCCGATGTCTTTTCAGACCTATGCAGTCGCAGCCCCTGGGCTAGGTAACCTCTGCATTTCGGTGCCCCAGCATAGCCTCACTATCCAAGGGTCCAGATCCACTTTCGTTTTTGACCTACCTAGTCGGGTTCGCCCGAGAACACTAACTTTACTTTTACTAGCTCCCATAGACTTTGTGTCGCATCCCGCGTGAGAGTGCACACTCTGCACCCGAGTCCCCTAGGCCTCCTACTAGTAATCTGAAGGTTCATTAACGTAGTCCTAGCGATTCCAAAGTCTATTAGTCCAGTACTTACCTGCTAGTAATTTCGCATTCCACTTTCATAGTATATGGTTTTTCGTGCCCCTCGGGCATTTGTGTAAATTGTGCAACTTAAAGTATTTTTGCAAGAGTTTTGTTGTGTGCTTAGTACCCTTTCCTCATAAAGAGTACAGGGCTGTTGTGATCTAAATAAATACACTGTTTATTTTCATAACACTTGTGTGGTGTCCTTTCACTTGGTGTTCAAGGGGTATATGTGATGGTATAACAGCTGGCTTAACACGCCCTCTAGAGTTTAGCCCGAAGACTGCTCTTGTCCATGCTACTAGGATAGCTGGTCTATCGGTTGACTTACAACCAATCACCATAAGGGTTGTTTGGACTGATACATAGTGATCACTAGAATAGTGAACACTGAATATCAGGCCAACTTCTCACAGGGAGGGACAGAGCTTCCAGCTTTTGCGAAGTCGTGTGTACTTCAGGATGGGACACGCCTGGCCTTATCTTATTCTCCCCTCTGACTGCCCATATAAGTAAGCGCTGTACTAAATATAAGGCGCGGTGCCCGTATACAAGTTGTGTGCACTGTAAAATAAATGTTTTTTAAAACGGGTGCCGTGCTGAATATACGCTGTGCCCAAATACATACAATTAGAGTGCGAGAGTAAAAACAAATTAAAAGCTGGCGCACTGCTGAATATAAAGCATGGCGCCCGAACATGAAACGAAACAAAACAAAATAGGGTGCCTCAATAGGAACATACGTTAAATATTTTTTTCTAAAGCGGGTGCCTTGCTGAATATCCACGGTGCTCAAAAACATACAATGAATGTCCGTGAAGTGCAGGCACTTCCTGGCTCAGGCCTGCAAGAAGAGAAGGAGGCAATTTAGCTCATTCCCGCCCCTTGATTGCTGCCATTCATGAATCTTGTTCCATGCCTTCTTTTAATCCCTTAATCTTTGCTAAAATGTGTGCTTGTTTTCTGAGCATCAGGGCAAGGTTTCTGCTTACAGTCTTTCATTCTAAAAGTTATGCCCATCGTGGCCCGTAAAGCGGGCCGCAATGCCAAAACTAAAGCTGCGCTGCAGGAGCGAGAGGGCTCCACCAAGGGTAAAAAGCATTGAGGACATGGGAGGGAGAGCAAACTAAGAAAAAGATAACAGTGTTTATTGAGGAGGGGCATGCTGCTCAGCATGCTGGGCTGAAAACAATGTTAAAAAAAGTTCCCCTCAAACACACATCAAACACAAAAGTGAACGAAAACAGTAGTTAGGCGCTGCTGCTTCAGGACTACACAGCAGTCAGTATCGGATCAACAGCCAGTAAAAACTCAGCTAACAGGAGGTATGCCAACGTTAAACAAATCCGGGCAGGAAATATTACCAAGCAATAGGCGGAGTTTCATCCAACATATAGATTACTTGATGTCTCGGAGAGACAGCGCATGCACTGCCTAGACGAGACCTAAAAAGGCTCTACCTAACAGATACGTTTAAACCCATTTGAACAGAAAACTAACTGGGCGGCACATGGCAGGTATCTGGTCTGTGGCAGTAATTATGGAACAAGTTGTGTTTGAAAATATTCAGGTCTAGGTTGTTATCTATGTGACAGGCTTAGGGATTTTTCCTTAGAAGTTCAAACTCAAAGGTCCTCACCCACCACTGCAGTGGACTCTACCCAGAGCTCTGTAAGTGGTTGTTTTTATTTAATTTATGCATGTTATGTTATCATCCAAACAGAAAGGTAAACTGGGACTCTACTTCCAAATTAAAAATGCATTCAGGGAGCCTGTTTAATTGTGTTTCCCAGTTGCATCAATAACATTGGGATACACATGGCTCTCGTATTATGCAGACCCTTGGTATGTTATATCGTCAACATGATTCTGCTGATATTTGTTGACCCATATCTGTCCAGGGCAGTCATCAGGGTAGGAGTCCCTTCTAATAGATCACCTACAGATACAGTATACATCCCTAAAATTCCTAAAAGGCACAGGCACAGTCAGGGAAAAGAATATAAATCGTATATCTTTGACGGTTTTAACACATTTGGGGAACGCCTAAGGAAAAATAACACCATTGTCATATAGATGCTGCTTTTCTATATACTGTGTTAAGTTAGCATGAGTTTATTAGGTGTTTAAACGACATATTTTCCTTCGGCTTCAGTTTGCACACGACACATAATTGTTATTGTAGCTTTCAACCTAGACGAAAGATGTGATTTATTTGAGAATAATATGTTATTACTCTGATATCAGTCGTGCTTAGTACACTGTCTGAACAGTGAGTGCTGAACCCTCTAAGAATAACTTAACACAAGGTTGCTGGGAGGTCTGATCCTCGCACCACACTAGACATAACACAAATACAGTTGCTGCCAACATTTGGCTCTAAGCGGATTTAAGATAGAGTTACGGAGAATACAAGAGACACTTGATGATGCTTCGCATGCAGAGAGCTGGTAGCAGATGATGTGATCCTCTCCTCCTGAGATTTAGAGGTATGGGCCCGCCCTGCTAAAACCCAAAAGAGGCCTTCATAGATATAATATAATATACTAAATAGGGAGGGCGAGAAATAGATGTTATTAATTTCTATTGATTTCAGCATTATAATATGCTAACACCGTTTGCTTACTATGGACTAGTTACTATGCTAATAACTTTGATTCTTATAATATGTTTCCTTGTATTATATAAGATACTGCGTTTGAGAACCTTGCATTGAATAATAAATATTTCAAATGTGCACGTGTCCTCTTTTACTCCACGTTCTGGTTTGAAATGATTATAGAGCGAAAGAGTGTTCATGTGTTCCACGATTCCTGAGGTAATCTAAGTTCATGTTCTGGTTTGTCTAAGTCATTGGGAGTTTGTTATGACCAATGAGACACTGTAGCTAGCTCGGTAAGGGGATTTTGGATACTGAGGTGAGTTTTGGGTCACCCTAATTCACTGAGGTTCCGGATCTCTATGCACAGTTCTGTAAGAGAACGGAATCCCTGCTACATGGCGCCCGATCGTTGGTGGTCTTATATCATGACACTCGAGTAGTATATCATTCAATCCTTAACCCCTTCATTCCCGTGTCCGGAAAACGGTGGTGTCGGAAAAACCTACCTATTTTTGAAATAGGTCTTTTCAAGCTTGAATCTATCTAAAACGGTTTCCTTGAATTACTTCCCAGTTGTGCTACAAAGTAATCTTTGTTTTTTCACGTTCCTGTGCAGTCATGGCACAAGCCGTGGACATTCTGCAACATAGTCGCATTGCGGTGCGTGATCATTTGCGGGCTTATAATGTTCCTTTGGAAGGCTTGGCTGTGATAATGGTGGTTAGTGCGGAACATGCTTATCCATACGAATTGTTTTATTCATGGGTGACGTTTCCGGCGGTGGACGCTAAGTCTGGAGTGTTCCACACATACACTGCCACTGCTGTACCTAATGAGTATACTCCGTACAGAGCGCAGGAAGTACCTATTGATGTTTGGCAGCATGGAGTTTGGTTTGGTGGCGCCCTACCCCATTCTTTGACCGCTCCGAGGTTAGGTCCTTTGTCCATTCCAGGCGCAAGTTGGCCTGTTTTGGCTGGATTTACTCCTCACCCTCTACACGGCAATTGTAACTTAGGTGAACTTCGCCGACTTCATGTTGTCACTATTGCCGTGATTAGAGCGCTAGTGCACTACACAAGCTGTAATCTTCAGGGTGGAGCCCCGGGAGGTGCGGCGCTTCCGGCAGGGCAGACTGGTTTGAAAATCAGTCCTGTAATGGTCAATTCCGTAATGGGCAAGAAGCCCCAGGATAAGGATGATTTTCCTTTCTGGCTTGCCGAGAAATTTGACCAGCTGGAAGCGGTATTTCCGAATACGACTCCGGGTGAGAAACACCAGATTCTTATGCTTAGTTTGCCGAAAGATTTGGCCCCTGAGCTTGTTGACTGTGAGACATGGGGAAAGACTTTTGCAGCGGTCTATTCAAGATGCTTTGGCACCCCGTCTATGTCCAATCTGTCTACGGTCCTTAAACATGTTCAAGATGATCACGGACCGGAGTCTGCGTTTGAGTTGGGTATGCGCCTTTGTGGCACCTTTGATGTTGTTTGCGATCTGATCCTTGCAAATGTCAAGGGGGATGCAGTGAACTTTCAGGTTGCTAACGCGTTAAAGGCGATTCCCGATGCTGAGAAACCCCGACAGTTAGCGAAGATAATTGTGGCAGCTTATAAAACGGTTGGCCGCAATGCCAAGGGTCTTAAGCCTTTTTCTGATAAGGAGAAAAAGCAGCCCCAGGGACAATCTTCGGTAACGGCGGTTCAGCCCAATTCCAATAAAAAACAAAATTGGCCTAAAAAACAGAAACAGGGTAAGCAACAACAACAACAAGCTCAGACTTCTCGCCCTGCGTCTCCGTTGCCTGCGCAGTCGGAACGTGTTTATGATTTGCGCGACCGCGCGATGATTAAATCTCCTGATCGTTTTCAGGCTTCTGAACAACGCTCTCCTCGTTCATTTCAGGACTCATTGGCCCCGTCAACCGGTGGTGGAGGGGGCGGCAGGGGCCGGGGTGGCCAGCAAGGATGTGACCAGCCCCGCCCGCGCAACGGTGCAGACAAGCAGGAGGGCTCTACGCCTAAGAGACCGCAGTTTGCCAAGAAGAAAGTCGCTGCCTTAACAGTGCATTGATATGCCCCAGATTGTGAGAACAGGGCTTCGGAATCTGACGTGGGCTCTGACCTTGCTGGACAGCGCGGCGGAGATTACCATAGTGAGAGAGGCCCTCCGTCCACTACTGAAGGGGACAGCGACTGACACTTATGTTGTGATTGAAACCGCTGATACTAGAGTTGCTCCCCCTGATAGAATTTTTGAAATTGTCCTGTTAATTGAAGGTGACATACAGCGTACCATAAAAGGGGTATTTTGGGAAAATCTTTCATCTACGTATGACATTTTGCTTTCAGAGGCTGACTGGCCCCCACCTTTTGTTCTTGCAGCTGCGCGAGGGGAGGAGGTGATCCTCCCCAGTTTTGCGAACACTGTTTCGAGAGTGGAAGCGCTGCACTTTGCAGACGAGTGGGCTCTGGCGCTTGCACCGGCTGTGTACCGCAATCAATGTGGCTGGGATAAATTGTCCCCAAGCCACGAGATTCCTTTGCGGTCTCAGCCGCAGCCTCAACCTCAATATCCCAAATCTTCAGTCGTGGCTATCCTTGAACAATTGGAATATTAAGTAGGGGTGGGCGGCCAGCTACGCTCCGTGCACGGAGTGTGCGTAGTGCCGCCTACTCCGCATTTTGCGGAGCTGGCGGAGCCAGGCGGCACTACACACGCTCCGCAGACGGAGCGTAGCTGGCCGCCACCCGCCTCCCTCCCGCCCTCCCTAAATACTTTAAAATAAAGGAATGCAATAATTTTAAAAGCACTTACCTTGCCGCCGCTGGCCGCCGCTTTCCCCGGGGCTCGTTATCTTCCGTCTTCCGTCTTTTTCAGTAATGCGCGGGCGGCCGCGCATGCGCATTTTCACGAGAAAATGCGCATGCGCGCCCGCCCGCGCATGCGCATTACTGAAGAAGACGGAAGATAGCGAGCCCCGGGGACGCGGCGGGCAGCGGCGGCAAGGTAAGTGCTTTTTAAATTATTGCATTCCTTTATTTTAAAGTATTTAGGGAGGGCGGGAAGGAGGCGGGTGGCGGGGCTGGCGGCCAGTGGTTTTGCGGAGTGGGGCTACGCGGAGTGCGGAGGTGGGCGTAGTTTCTCGCCCACTTCGCGTAGCTCCGCGAAGCCCCACTCCGCCAACTCCCCCCAGGGCTAATATTAAGGTATAATTGAAACATGTGTGTCACAGATGAATAACCCCCTCTTTACTGTAAACAATCCGGACGGCTCATATCGTTTGGTTTTGGATTACCTGCATTTAAACTCGCATTGCCGTAACTGTGCAGTACAGAATACTCACGGCTCTGCCCTTGTGAATAGTCTTTTGCGTAAGCGGTTCAAAACCATGCTTGACATTTCCAATGGTTTTTATGCCCATAGATTGGACGGTCTAAGTTCCCAATGGACCTCCTTCACATGCGGCGGTGTGCAAAAAATGTTTCGGCGTCTCCCAATGGGCTATAAGAATAGTCCTGGAGTCTTTTTCGCCCGCATAGTCTCTCTGTTAGAGAGAATCGACCCAGATGCTTGTTCGTATGTGGACGACGATCTTTGGGAGCATCTGTGTCGAGTGACAGTATTATTTGTAACTTTGCAGACATGGGTTACAAGTTTAATTTTGCAAAATCGCACATTGCAGAGTACACAGTGTTGTTTCTAGGCTATGAACTCAACAATGAAGGAAAAGGTTTGGCTCCTCACTTCCTGGAGAAATGCGCACAGTTGCGTTCTCCGACAACACTGAAAAAATTACAGTCTTTACTGGGCTTCTTAAATTTCGGGAGAACATACATTCCGGAATATGCCCAGCGTATCAAGCCTTTGTATGCTTTGATACAACCAACTTTTTCCAAATCATGCTGGCTGTCTGAGCATTCAGCTATTCTGCAGTCTTTGCAGGCTGATTTGCTCGCCTCTGAATTTTTACAGACTCGTGAGAACCAGACCAACCTGGTGATAAGAATTGTCCCTCGGACGGTAGGTTTCACGTACCTAACGTTTAATGAGGGAGATACAGTACCTATTGCTTACAAGTCACACTTGTACACTTCGGCTGAAATGCGATTTTCCACTGTGGAGAAAGTTTTAACGGCTGTGCAGATGGCAATTCTCAAGGAACGTGCCCTGTCACAGGGAAAACGCATGTTGGTTGTTACCCCGTGTCCTGCCTTGGAGGCAGTTACGAAAGCCAGTGTACCAAATTCCAAAGCTCTGCACCCTCGGTGGATTCAATGGGCTGCATCCTTGACATCCCAGGATGTCACTTTTATTTTTGACGCCACTTTACGGTCGCAGGAGTACTTACAGTATGAATTCGTTCATCCGGCTCCTTTAGCAATGCGGCCGTTGGAGGATTTCCATTGCATCGTTTACACTGATGGTTCGGCGCAGGTTGCGCATGGCTCTAAACATGCCTACGTTTCCGCGTGCGCCATTGTGGTCAGTGCCATGGTGAACGACGAGTTCAAGTCCAGTGTCGTGCACACGCAGACACTTGGGGACTGCACCGCACAATTAGCAGAACTTCGTGCTCTGATGCTTGCATTGGAGTACGCAGATCCTTGTGTGATGACTTTAATCGTAAGTGATTCTTACTACTGTGTCCAGTCTTACAATGAGAACTTGTTCTTTCGGATTCAGAATGAATTTCGTGATTCCAAAGGTAGCACAATAAAACATAAAATGATCTGGGTCCGAGTGGCTGAACTTAAAGAAAAGTTACCACTCGTATTTGTGATTCATACTCTTGGCCACCAGCGTGTGGGAGTCCACGCTGTCGGTAATTTGCTTGCTGATGAAGCGGCGAAGTCAGCAGTATCAAAATACTTAGTTGCAGCAGTTACACGGTCCAAAAGTAAAATAGATGATGACATCCTGGCGGCTGTTGTTGCCACTGAGAAGGGAGGTAAATATCCTGCGGGGTTCCCTTCGAAGTACACATACCACTTAAGTCCCGATAAGGTTCCTTATGTGAAGATTCCTGAGGTTGGCGAACGTTTAATTCCCAACTCGGATCGCAGAGCTACTTTGATTACAGCGGCGCATGAAGGTGTGGCATCTGCGCATGCGAGCGTCTCGGCCACTGTAACTCAGCTACAACAGAGGTTCTGGTGGCGGGACTGTACAAACAGACGCGCGATTATGTCCTTCAATGTGACATTTCCCCGCAGATTAAGCCTTCAACTGCTGTGCGTCCGCCTCAGACACAGTTGTACATATCTAATAAACCGCTAGTTTGTGTTTATTTAGATCACTGCGGTCCTTTTTCTTCTGATACTGCGTACAAGTACATCTTAGTAGCAGTTGATTCATGCACACGCTTTGTGTGGGTCTTGCCCCATCGCAGCGCTGATTCACGGACTGTCATAAAGGATTTGCGTGTCTTTGTAGGGATTTTTGCCTGTGGTACCTTCCATTCGGATCAGGGTCCGGCTTTTGCCTCTAAGGCGTATAAGGATGCTATGGTTTAGTTGGGGGTCGAAGTCAAGTTTTCGTCTCCGTACAGACCTGAGGGTTACAGTGTAATGGAACGAATGAACCGTGACTTAAAGCAATCTTTGACAGCTCGAGTTATAGGCACTGGCAGAAACTGGTTGGCCCATCTCAATGGCGTGCAGCATGCTCTTAATAATCTCCCTAGAAGGTCTCTGGGTGGGCGGACCCCATACGAAATGCTCTTTGGTATCAAGATGTATGTACCTGACCTTGACGGTCTAGACTGCAAGGCCCAGGCCGCGGCCTTTGCAATATTTTACAGGATCTACAAAAGACCAGAGACAGTCTAGCTGAGGAACATTTGCCCTCCACATTGGATGTTGCGTTGCAGATCCCGGTAGTTGACTGGCTACCCCAAGTTGGAGAACTGGTTCGAGAGAAGATCGATAACAAGAAAGAATTTGGTCCTTCATATCGTGCACCGGTTCGAGTTCTTGGAGTGAAGGGCACGAGAACAGTCATATTACCACCGCTTCCAGGTCGTAAGGAAAACAGATTTATCTCAATTGACAATGTCAAGATACACAGGGTGGCCGATTCTTCATAGCATGACACCGGCAGTATCCTTTCCATCCATGGTGAGACATTCTGTGTTGGCCATTACTTCTGGTGCTGAGCCAGAGGTGTCCCTCGAGATGCCTGTTGTTTCCAGTCCTTTATTAAATACTTTTCCTGTTAATGACACTGATGAGCTGAACTACACCTATCCAACTGATTTATCAATGCCGGATTTGCAGACTCGTTTGGCCACAGAATCCAGATTCTCTTTTGACTCTGTTTCAATACATTCGAAGAAACCCTCAAATATTGCAATTTATGCCACATTATTAAAAAACATTTTTTGATTCCCCCTTGGACATACATTTGGTTGATTCTATTTTCAATTTTTCTTTGTATGTCAATTGGTTTTGTGTTTTATTTTTTCCGTCTGATCGATGGACACTATGTCAAAGAAAGAACAGGAATTCGGTACCTTAATGGAACATTGGCCCCTCTTTCCTCTTCACATTCAGCACACAGACTGAAAAGAGATTTGAATAGAGTTAACATCACTGCTTGGCCTGTTCCTGATGGGATTGTGTGGGATGCGGTTAGGTTTCAAATACATGGCCCCACTGAAGTGATTAATGTTCCGAATGTGCTTAGAGTAAACATGGGGGATGTGGTAAAACAAAATATACGTTCTGATGATTGGGATATTCAGGCCGTGGAAGCATTATTCTCTGATTTAAAATATTATGCTGCCTTTGATGCTGAGGATTTATACTTAGATTCTGTTAATTATGGTGATTTGTTTTGCTTTCAACAGTATGGTAATCATTTGCTGCATAAAACAAGTTCCAGAAGGGGTACTGTAAATTACACACAGTGGGAACATTGCCCAGCTCCATTAAGAGGCAGCTCCTGTACATTTCTGAAAAAATACACTTATTTTACAGACTTTAATCAATCAAATCCTGAGTCATTTTATTTCAAAATGACACAAAAGTCCATGTCCAAAGTTAGACTTACCGATACAAAATTGCTGTATTCGAAGTCCTTTCTAGACAAGTTAGCTGTGGATTGCTACGAGCTATGGAAGGAAACAATTGACCTTAAATCGGTTTTGGGTACCAAAGATTGGCAGGTACAAGGCACTGAGGCTTTGCACCGTGCATGTCTCATCCCGAATCACATGTTGTTTCTAAATTCTACTATTTCCCAAACAACATGCTTTGGATTGGCAACTTCTAAAAAATTAAATACACCAACTATCCCCGAATTGGAAGAATATTCAGGTTGGGGTAATTATACTGAATTGTCCATTCGTGAGTTACAACCTCTATTGCACAATTCATCCTTTAATGTATCCAGTTTGGATACGAAGGGTTGGCTGATGTGGCATAGAAGCTCTGATTCTTGCCAACGTCGTTTTCTGGGTTTGACTGAAGGGTTTACACAAGTCAGGCCTGATCCCCGTTTTGAAACTGATCATACTGTCACAACTTACTCTGTGGGCAAACTGTGTCAGAATTGGTTGCAACATTCCACGTTAGCTGCAGTTAAACTACATCTATTCCAGTTAAATGATAATGTGGATTTAAATGATTTTATAAAAGGCCCGGCTAATGGTAGATCTAAACGGTGGATTTATGCGGTTTACAATGAAATTTGGAAATTTTCGCAAATTGAGGCTGCTAAGCGCCTAAGGGCGGTTGACCAAGCAAATTTGGAAAAAGTGCTTGCAGTTGTCGATAACAGTATTAACATGCTTTCTTCCCGAATTTACACATTGAATAATATTGTTTCTTCTGTAGTTGACATTGTGAATGATGAGGTGTCTGTTTTATACCATGGTCAAAATCAATTGCGTTCTGTAATGCAGTTTGCATGGACACTACAGACTCTTAAGGAGGTCCGTGTGCCTTGGAGTTACATGAACGTATCCTCCCTCTTTGCCCCATCTGATTTGACTGACAAGCAGCGCATGCTTTCAATGCGGGATGCATCATTTTCTATGTTACATTGAAAAGTTAGAATCTTTACCCTTTTCTGTAGCTGAAGCCGCTGCTGCAACATGGCTTATCCATGGATTAATTACATTACCATTTGCTTTGTACAAATTGTGAGAAGTTGGCCTGATATGCAGTGCTCACTATTCTAGTGATCACTATTTATCAGTCCAAACAACCCTTATTGATGATTGGTTGTAAGTCAACCGATAGACCAGCTATCCTAGTAGCATGGACAAGAGCAGTCTTTAGGCTAGACTCTAGAGGGCGTGTTAAGCCAGCTGTTATACCATCACATATACCCCTTGAACACCAAGTGAAAGGACACCACACAAGTGTTATGAAAATAAACAGTGTATTTATTTAGATCACAACAGCCCTGTACTCTTTATGAGGACAGGGTACTAAGCACACAACAAAACTCTTACGAAAATACTTTAAGTTGCACAATTTACACAAATGCCCGAGGGGCACGAAAAACTATATACTATGGAAGTGGAATGCGAAATTACTAGCAGGTAAGTACTGGCCGAATAGGCTTTGGAATCGCTAGGACTACATTACTGAACCTTCAGATTACTAGTAGGAGGCCTAGGGGACTCGGGTGCAGAGTGTGCACTCTCACACGGGATGCGGGACAAAGTCTATGGAGGCTAGTAAAAGCAAAGTTAGTGTTCTCGGGCGAACCCGACTAGGTAGGCCGAAAACGAAAGTGGATCTGGACCCTTGGATAGTGAGGCTATGCTGGGGCACCGAAATGCCGAAGTTACCTAGCCCAGGGGCTGCGGCTGCATAGGTCTGAAAAGACGTTGGGAATCCTCGTTGCAGTCTATGGAGCCTGAAAGAAGAAGTTGCTGGCAGGCGACCAGTGAAGATTGTTCGGTGGATCCAAGCCTGGATCGAAGATGGAAGACACCTGTAAGCAGAGGGGACCAAGTTCTGAATCACTAGCCAGTGATTAGATGGGCACCAGGATGGCACCGGATGGAGTCACCTCGACCAGGTGAGTGGGCGACGCTGGGCTCTGCAGTCTCACGGACCAGGAGGCGTTGTCGGCGACCAGGATGGAGGTGCGAGCTGTCCCACGATGGTTGATGCTGTCGACGTCGCTGGAGCCAGGATTGGGGCAACAAGTCTTGGCAAATTCAAGCCCACGCAGTGGACTTAAAATGGCATCTGGAGTGGACCAGGAGGGTCCGGGGTGCTCCTCTTTTGGAAGGGAGCAAGGGCCCGTCTGGAGCAACCAGACCAGCAGTGTTGTTGTCGTCGGTCATCGTCGGGAAGGCCACAAGCCAGCGGGCTAGTAGCCAGACAACGCGGTGAGCAGCAAAAAGCAGAAGGGCCCCACGCAGATCTCGTGGATGCTGGGGGGCTGGACTTCGGTGCTGGAGCTGCTCAGGGTCGGGGCTTCTCGGACCCCAAAGCACTCACCAGAGGATCCCTCAGCGGTCGTGCTGGATAGAAGTTGTGCAGTTCTGATGATGGCCGGTCCCTCGAGGTCTCGTCGCACCTACGGTTCTCAGCTTAGCTGTAGAGGTAGGTAGAGGTCAGAGGTGCCAGGGAAGCCGGGTCTCGTCGTGCTGGTCAGTCGGATTCCGGAGGAAGGACATGCAGCAAACCGCAGTGTTCTTAGATGGTGCCTGCGGATGCAGGGTGACTACTCCTTAGTCACATGGGAGAAATCTTGAGAAGAAGTCGAGAGTTTCTTTCGTAGAAAGTAGTTTCTTGATTCAAAGATGATCTAATTTGGAAGGGTCCATGCTCCTGCCTTTATCCTAAAGAAAGGGGTGGGTACGCGACTAGGTCCTGCCCTAGGGGTGGGACCAGGAAGGGGGGTGGTTACACCCCTCTCCCATGCCGGGCTCTCCCCAGCTCAGGGGCTGGTGTGCCCCTGGAACTGGTTCTAGCCCTGCCTACCCAGGATACACAAAACCCTGTCTGGGATGGTGCTAGCACCGCCCCTGACAGGAAACCCTTTGTCCAAGCTCCCCTCGCTGGAAGGACTCCCAGCTGCAGGGGGTCAGACTTGTGTCTGTGGTGGCAGCATCCATTTTGTGATGCTGAGGCTCGAGTTAACTTTTACCGGGGTTCACAGTTACATACATGTTGTGTCCCTCTAGAAGGGTGGAATGCTAACCCTGTCACCAGAATTGGTGAGGGGCTAGTATTCCAATTCGTATGACACCTTACTCGACATGTTTTGATAAAGCGATACCAAAGATAGCATATAACCGCGAGGATTATAATGCACTTGAGAGTATATGGTATGCGTTATCATGGAACAGCTATTAGGACGAGCTGACCGACCGGATGGCAAAACCGGTGGTGGGGTTGCCTTAATTTTCCGCGACAACCTCCGGTTTCAAACACTAGCATCCCCCTCCTTACCTACAACGGACTGCCTGATCGCACGCTCTACTGTACCTAAGTCCCCTGTGACCTGCGTACTGGTATATCGACCCCCTCATACCCTCTCCCAGTTCATTCCTGCTTTTCAAGAGTTACTAGCCCCTCTTGTAGTTAATAATACTTCTGTTCTTGTACTCGGTGATTTTAATTTCTGGCCCAACGACCCCTCAGAAGACCCCATATCTAAGGACATCACCTCTTTATTACTAAGCTTGAATTTTGTCCTGCATGTCCGCGCCCCAACGCATGTCCGGGGCCATACCTTAGACCAAATATGGACTCTCAATCTACCCGCTCCTTGCGTGTGGTCCGATCATCACCTACTGTCCTTTTCTTTGGACCTCCGCGCGCAAAATGTCCCCCGTGGCTCTAAAACCCTGTGGGTTCGAAGCTGGAATCGTGTGGATACCCCTGCTTTCTGTGAGGCCCTAACTGCCACCTGCCCCAATCTTACTGACATTCCCCCTCAACAACAGCTGGCCACCTTAGACAGCTGGATAATCCACCTTCGGGATAAAAAGGCCCCGTTAAAGAAGGTTACTATAAATCACCACCATCATGCTAACAAGTGGTTCACCCCTGCCCTTAAAGCACTTAAGTTAACTGTTCGTCAAGCTAAACGGGCTTGGAGGCTGAAATACTGCCCTACTAGCAAAAATCACTATACCACCCTGCTAGCAGAATACAAAAAAAGCCATCCTAGCGGCCAAGAAAGACTACTTCTCCCAACGCATTCTGAAAGCAGAATGCCAGCCTCGTGAAATCTTTGCTACAGTCCACGAGTTAGCCCTATCAGATAGGCCTTCACCTACGATTATACCTTCCCAGTCACTGTGCAATTCACTGAACAAATTTTTTATTGAGAAAGTTGCACAAATAAAAGCTCGCATACCTCCTCCATCTAACTCTTCATCAGATTGCTCCCCGCCACAGAACACCCAGTGCCTGACTTCTATTCCGATGCTAACCAGTGAGTCCCTCTCTCCGCTACTTAAGCGTGTAAAATCTGGGTCTCCTTCTGACACGTGCCCGGCCCGCATTTTGGCCCAGGTGTTCTTGGCCTGTCCCGCCCCCGCTCTTACCGTCCTAAACAATACCTTCATCTTAGGTCTAGTTCCTACTGCTTTTAAATCGGCCACCATCATCCCCATTTTAAAGAAGCCTGGGGCTGACCCTGCCTCCCTAGTCAACTACCGCCCCATATCCCTGCTTCCCTACTTGGGCAAGGTGGCGGAGACGCATGTGTCTCAAATCTTGAGCACCTTTGTTGAGGACAGCAATTACCTGGCCCCATGTCAAGCTGGTTTCCGACCTCGACATTCTACCGAGAAGGTGGTGATTTCGGTCATGGACCAACTTAGGGAAGGACTCGACGCCAACACCCCCAAGATTCTGGTCCTTTTGGACCTCTCCGCCGCCTTTGACACCGTGGACCATAACATCTTGTTGTCACGGGTCAGGGCGGCGGGGATCGGGGGGCTTGCATTTGCCTGGGTTGAGTCTTTCCTGAAGGATCGTAATCAGACAGTCCATCTCGGCACCTTCTCGGCCTCTCCACGTACTGTCAACTGTGGTGTCCCTCAGGGTTCTGCTCTTTCCCCTTTACTTTTTAATCTTTACATCTTCCCCCTGGTTTTTGCTTTACAGAACATGGAGGTCACTGTATATAACTATGCAGATGATCTCCAACTCATTTTTGACCTTTCCTCCCCCTCAGGGGTTGGCAGTTTCCAGTCCGTCATGCTATTTATCCGAGACTGGATGAACACCATCCAGTTAAAACTCAATCCGGATAAAACGGAACTTGTGGCGACGGGCGGCGCTGCCAATCCCTGGTCCTCTTCTTTCTGGCCCTCCTCACTTGGACCCCCTCCTTCCCCTTCTTGTTCAGTTAAAACCCTTGGGATCATGCTTAACAACCAATTAACCCTTCACTCACACATTAATTCGGTGGTTTCTTCTTGTTTCTTTACACTTCGACTTATCCGGAAAATTGCCAGATTCTTTTCCACTTCTGCTCTAAAGCTAATCCTGATGGCCATGGTCCTGTCAAAGATTGACTATGGAAACATCATTTACAATGGAGCCCCTGCGTATGCCTTGCAGCGCCTACAGTTAGTACAAAACCAGGCTGCCCGCCTGGTTTTTGGCCTGTCTAAGTCCCATCACTCGACTCCCCTACTCAAGAGCTTACATTGGCTCCCGATAAAAGAACGAGCCAGGTTTAAGCTGGGGTTCTTGACCTTTCAAGCAAGAGCGGGTACAGCCCCGGCCTTCATTAATTCGGCTATTTCTCCCTATGTTCCTTCTAGAGACCTCCGCTCCTCTAGCTTAGCCTTACTAACTACGCCCCGGTTCAAAAAGAAGCGGGCAGGAGGGCAGAAGTTTGCCGTATTTGCTCCCACCTTCTGGAACGACCTCCCCCTATCTTTAAGACTCTCTTCCTCCTACATGGAGTTTCGGAGGTCACTAAAAACATTTTTATTCCAGCAGGCTTTTGGCACCTAGCTATCCTATCATCACTAGCTCTCTTATCTCATTCTTTTAGGGACCTCACCAGCGCCATGAAACTGACTCAGTGTACGTGCGCTGTACTTGTCAGTTCATTAAGTGGAGTCACAATTGATCCATAATTTCTGACAAACTTTATGTAGTAACCAGTCAGGCCCAAGAAAGCTCGAACCTGAGTCTGGGTGGTTGGAGGAGCCCAATCCCTGATGGATTGTATCTTGCTCTCCAGTGGCTGAACCTGGCCTCCACCTACAAGGTGGCCCAGGTATACAACCTGTGTCTGCCCTATCTGGCACTTTGTGGCCTTGACAGTGTTACCTGCTTTCTGCAGAGCCTCTAACACTTTCCTCAGGTGGACCAGGTGATCCTCCCAGGTGGAACTAAAGACAGCTATATCATCAAGATATGCTGCACAGAAGTCATCCAGCCCAGTGAGCACTTGATTCACCAGCCTTTGGAAGGTGGCAGGTGCATTTTTCAGACCAAAGGGCATTACCACAAATTGATAATGTCCACTAGGGGTTGAAAATGCTGTCTTGGGCTTGGCATCCTCAGCTAACCTGATTTGCCAATACCCAGCTGTCAGGTCAAATGTACTTAAGTAGTTGGCAGAAGCCAATCTATCTATAAATTCATCTGCCCTTGGTATTGGGTGGGCATCAGTCTTAGTGACTGCATTGAGACCTCTGTAGTCTACGCAAAACCTCATCTCTTTCTTACCACTATGGGTGTGAGGCTTTGGCACTAGAACTACTGGACTAGCCCAAGGCATATCTGAGGGTTCAATGACTCCCAACTCCAACATTTTCTGCACTTCTGTTTTGATGCAGTCTCTAACATGATCAGGCTGCCTGTAGATTTTACTCTTGACTGGCAGGCTGTCACCAGTGTCAACCTCATGGGTACACCAATTGGTTTGACTGGGTGTTAGAGAGAACATATGTCCGTGTTGAAGGTGAGCCCATAATTCTATCAATGCCCAGGCTGCTGGCGCAAACCGCCTCTTAGTTTCCATTCCGAATAATTTACCAAATAAAGAGACGGGCGCTGGGAGCAGGAATCAAGAACAGAGTTTATTTCTCATGAGGAGAGCCAGTCATTTCGGACACGAAACACAGTGTCTTTCGGGAGGTGCTCTAACAAGTGAGCTTGAGACTCTGGTTTTTATACATTTGCAGAACATTTGATGATACAATCAGGTCAGTGTGTCGCAAAAGGAAAACATTCCTATAATCCTCGTGATGATCCTACTCCACATACGTTCACAATGGGGACCCTTGACCTGCTGATAAGAGGGAAGGGCGATCGTGCAGCTGAGTGTGTCGTAGGATGTGTGCGCCTGATCATGGCCCAGGGGGTGGGGTGGCTAGGCATACAATAAGGGCAGTAAATGGTATCTCCTGGCTTAGGCGATGGCCTCGGACATGTGTGGTCAGCCGAACTCGGGGGAAGGGGTCATCAAAGGAGTGGTATTCATGCCTGCATGGACAATCGAGCGCGGAGGGAGGGCTCGTCAATAGAGGGGCATTCATGGAAGGGAAGGAGGTGCTGGTCAGACGCGGCCGTGATTCTCAAGGACAGGGCTTTGCGAAAGAAGAGGGTTTATGACTTGTTCATATGAGGAGAAGGGGGGGGGGTCAGGGTGCATGCAGGGCCAGAGTCGCGCAGAGAGAGAGGGAGAGAGAGAGAGAGAGAGAGAGATCTTATGACCTGTATATGAGAGAACAGGGGCAGTCAGATACAACTGGGGGCTATGTCAGCTGAGGCGAAGGATGCCTCTTCAAGAGGGAAATGGGGGGTGGGTGGTGCCTGGGTCAAGCAGGAGGGTTGCCTTTCATAGCAGGGTCGCGCAGAGTGCTGGGTTTCATGGTCTATGTATGTGAGAGTGAGAGAGGGGGGGGGTGCTCAAATGCGCGCAGGAGGGAAGCCAGTGATTCTAATGAGTGGGCAAGAGGCCAAGGTGCCTAAAATGGCTGTCATGTACATATGGGTACAGGCCTTTGCGGGCTGAGGGATGCAGTCAATGCTTTACAATATTTCATGGTGCGTGCAGGGAGGGGAGTGGGAAAAGGGAAATGAACGTTGCCTATGTACATCAATACTTCTTATTTTCTACAGTCGCCCCTTTTTACATAGCAAAGTTCATTTTTGCAGTCGATGAAGGTACATATAAACAGGTGCGATCGAAGAATTTGCATTTGTCAATACTAACATATGGCATATAATCATGGACAGTTGATGTGTTTGGCAGAACGCAGCACATAGGGGATGGCATTTGTCGAGTTCCTATCATTTCAAATCACTACATAGCATAAATGTTTCCGACTTAAAAATGTGACCAATGAACATTTTGACCAAGTAGTCAAGGGAGGAATTCAGTTCAATACGCAAGATCTCTTCGTCACAGTGTCTTTTATCAGTGAGCCATCACTGGTAGGCTCTAGTCCGTGTCCTTTCGTTGGCGCTGTTGAGCACCCGCGGTGGAGCTATAGGTCCAGCTCGGTTCTATCCTTACGCGTTGCAGGGTGCGGTCAGTCCTCTGCTGTTAGACCACAGTCCTGTTCCCTAACCAATCCTTTGAGTGGCGCCTTAAGCTTGGCACCTATATTTCCGTGGTGTAACCCCATTTCCATCTAGATGCTGTTCTTCCTTTCAGCAGAGAGTCGCATGGAAAAGAGGGTGTGCTGTTTCGTTAGTCGATGGGAGTGAGAGGGCGGAGTGGGGGCAGATTTTCCCGGGACACACCAAAGGGACCAAGGGAGCAATGGGTAACAAGCAAGCAGGCCCATCAATCGGGCTTGAAAAGAGGGACGGAGGCTCCAGGCACACGTGGGTTGGCGGACAGAGAGCTTCAGGACAGCCCTTCATTCTTTCTTTTACCGCCTTTGAGAGTGCTGCCTCGTCCCGTTTCTTGTTGTCCTGCGGCTCCACCTTTGGTTGAGGTCGCATGTGTCTCATGATCTGCAGCCACGCTGTGCGTCACATCCGGCCCTTCTCCTCCGGTGATTGAGTATCTTTAAATGGGTAAAAACAAGTTTTAGAGAACTGGCAGGAGAAGAGATTTTTACATATGAATTCCACTCGCAATCCTAGCACCTGGCGTTATGCTCATTGGTCATAGTCAGAAGTCTATTACCATGAAGTAAGTAGGTGGGTATTTCTACTGCTTTCGCACCAAGTCTAATCGGCGTTCGTTCATGACATATATGGACAGAGGTCGGACTCTTATCACCTGCGTATTTCAACAAAAACCCAAGATTGACAACATTCAGGAGAGACTCGTCCTTCTAATTCGAGCCTTAACAGTCTTACATTTCCCTTTAGAGCTGGCTAACTCTTTAAAACAAAGCGGGGGTGCAATCATTGAAAGACAGAGTCAAACATGTTTTTCTCGAGGGGCGGCAGTTACTCATGGTCATCAGATATATATATATATCGGGGACAGTAGCTGGGGTCGATCAAGTGGGGCGGGGACGCTTCGGGCATTCGTGCTTGGGTGCAAAGGGGTGGGGCAATCTGGGCATTGGGGGTCAATCTGGACCTTGGCGCTTGTCTCTAACAATAAAAATTAGGATGCCATTGACATATAGTTCCCCTATAAAAGGCCAAATTGGGGGACCTTAGCCGTCTTACCTGTCCTTTCCTTCTCAGCCAATTCAAGTTCATTCATTTTGCAGAAAGGAGAGGTAGTAACATGGCGAGATACAGTCATTTTAGTTTCGGTCAATTTCGCTGAACACCTTCGTGTTCAATATGTATCAAATCAGACTGGTGCCGGTGGGGCACAAATTTACCAAAAAGAGGGAGAGAAAATAGGGAGACTCTCATAGAGAGTGAGAGTCGTCCGCAATCTAAACGAGCCATTCGGTACACGTATGACATGTAGAGAGAGAGAGAAAAAAGGGTGGAGAGAGAGAGAGAGACGTGTACGAAAATAGGTCATTTAGTGCGCTCACAACGCAGAACAGCAAAGATCGGGTAACAAGCAGATATAGACAGAGGGGAGACATATATTCGTACGTTACACACACACAAACTCGGACAGGGAAGACGGCACATGTATTACACATATACAAGACATTCACAACAAGACAGAAAACAATTGTTAGTCTACAACATCTGTTTTTATATATATCCTACGTATCTTTACTATCCTATTTATCTACGTGCTTAGCTCTTTCTGCCCTTCCCCCCTTTTCCTTCTCGTTTGTCACGCCTGCGAGCGTTCCCAATTACCAATACTCACACCTCCGTTTAGTTGATCGGAAATTAACCTGGTCGTGCTAGTTACCCATGGTTGGATCTTAAACCATTTTCTGTTCCCTCCTTTGGTGGGAAGTTCTCCAGGCTCAGGCAACGGCAAGTATTGATCGGGAAAACAGTCGGACAGCTTGGCTATATCTGTAAGAGTGTGAGAAAGGGGGCAGTGCATTTTGAACATCGGCAACATTTCTAGCTTCCTAGGCGGGTGGTGCCGTGGCAACCCTTACCCGTACAATTTTTCTTTGTCCTTTCCCTACCTAGTCAAAACGTCCAGTTACATTATTTAACGCATCGTTTCTAGTCAGTTTTTTTTTTTTTTTTTTGTCATTCAGTACTTGTCCAGTCTCTCTGTCAGTCCATCCTCCCGTTGCTATGTTCTAAGGAGGAACAGTCATGTTTAAGTCTACGTCTTTTTAAAAACTTTTATTTGTCCTAAGGACCATGCTCATATTCCCCTTTTCCCCCTCTCATCGGCGGTTTGGTCGTCGTCCATCCATACATCAGCCAGTGTTCCGACGTGACCTGCAGAAGGGAGGAAAAAGAAGGGGTGGGGGGCAACATTCAAAACCTCATCAACGTGCAGTAATCCGGAAACGCTTTACCTACCACATACTCGACCTATTTTCACGTAGTGCATTTCCCTACCATCACGGCGTTTAAGCCCAGATGGGCCAGAAAGGTCAGACAGATAATCATTGACGATCTGTGCGACATGAGCTACTTGGTCGTAACCCCTTTTGATCGGGTACAAGGGTGGCGGTCAGGTGGCATTTCTGTGGTGTCGTTTTTAGGGCTTCTAAAGCACCTTTCCGGCTGCCTGTCACACATAGTGTGGCTGCTAAATATCGGGTCCTTTTTAACCTTTAGCCTTCATCATACTTTCTCGCTGCTCATAGTAGTAATACATTCAAAACTCATTAATGCAATCCGCTACAACGATGCTTTCGTTTCCAAAATACCTTTAAAAAAGAGGGTTGACACATAAATACAGGCCTACAACTCGGTGGGCTAGCCACGGAGCACATTGGAGCTGTACATGGGAAGAACGAAGCTGGTGGCAGTTCATTGCATAAAGTGCGGCAGTGCAATAAAATCATATTAAACTCCCCTACAGAGCAAGCATGATGCATGTCAGTAATTCATCTTTAATACATTCATAAATACATCATCCAATGTTCATTCATTACCTTAAATTACACCAATTCATTTTCCAACTCATAATCAGTACCCACCCTTAAGTCAATTCATTGTCCAAGCACCTACTCAATATCCTTCATATCTACTTTCATTATCCAAACGTTATATATCTCGGGGCAAAAAGCTTGCGCAATCAGGGTGCAACAAAGTTCATTAAAAACGTCTCATTTTGTGTCGGCGCCATTTTGGGTGGGGTCAGGCAAGTTCCAGCACAGTCAGAGTGTCTCTAGTCTCGCAAGGTTGGCCCAGAACTTTCCATTGGCAGTTCAGAAAGTCTCGTGCAATGTGGTTAACAATCTAACAATATGGACCATGAGTCAAAGAGTGGGAAGGGCGGCAACAATTTTCCTACCGGGTCATTCTGGTGTTCCTCCGGAACTGAACAAGCCTGTGCCGTGGCGGCATCTTAGCCATTTCCGATCCGAGTCTGGTGCCGGCAGGAGTAGCACCGATGTCGTGGTTCCCAGTGAAGGGGGCGGGGGCACCCATGCAGAGGGTCGGGGGCCCCCCGGCTCTTATAGAATCTTCAAGGTCGAGGAGAGGCGATATGGAGCGTGTGCCCGTCCTGGGCAGAAGACCTCTTTTTGATGTTGACCCTCTTTAAGCGAAGAGTGTTGGGGTGTCGCTGGAAGCCTCCACCTGGAGGGAGGTGGGGGAGGGTCGTTCGCGGCACCTCCCCCTTCCAGCGACCCCGCGCCGTTCCCCGGCTCCATCGTTTTCGACATTGGCCGTGCCAGCCATTGATGATGGGGGGGGGGGGGTGGTCGGCGGCTGAGGCAAGACAGCCCCCCCCCCTCCCTTTTTGACATGTGGCGGGACTATCTGATTCTCCAGGGAGCCCGAAATGTGGCAGGACCGCCTGTACCTATGAAGGCGGCGGCAGGCGGCGAATTTGGCATCTGGCGGGACTACTTGATTTGCCGCCGTTCTTGCCTTGGCTTCGGCTCTGGACCAGCAGGCGATGGCATGCGGCGAATTTGAAATGTGGCGGGACTACTTGATTCGCCGCCGTTCTCGCCTTGGCGTCGGCCTTTGGCAAAAGCCGGATCGGGTGAGAGAGAGGGGTGGTCGGTGGCCGAGGCAAGACAGCCCCCTCTCTCCCCGCGGCCTGCAGGGCGGCAGAAGGGAGAAGACGGAGAGGTCCTTGTCATCCTTTTTGGACCGCCTGCCCAACGTCATCTCCTCCTGACCGTGGCCAGGCGAGTCCCTCGTGCCTCCAGGCCTCGCCTTCCGGATGGGCGTAACCGCGGACCTGTTGCACTTCGGGAGCTTCCGGAACGGGGGTAGGTACCTATTGAGTTGTTTCTATTTCATGTGACCGTTATTTGGGCGGGGCGGGCAATGAGGCAGACATGTTGGGAACAGGAACAGGCAGTGAAGCCTAGCTACCTCGTGGCTATGTTCTGATATCGAATCTTTTCGCCATTTTACATTTCTTATTACGAACTACTTCTAATGTTTCTTATTTTTGGTGAAGTCAAAAGCTCATCAGGGGGTTACTGACTTAGCCTGATTTCTTTTTATTTTTCTTTCTCTTCCTTAGCGTGTTTCGAGCTAAAGCTTTCTGTTAGTAGGGAACGGTGATCACTTCATATTTTTATGTGTCCTTTTCACTAGGGGGGTACATCTGGATGGACCAGACGAGTCCCCTCCAATAAATGGTCCGGGGTGGAACGAGATTATCGATCAAAAGGGGAACATATATTCCTTCATTAGGGTATCATCCTGGACAGACCGAGCGATGTACTTCCACTTACTAGGGTAGCCTCCTGGACGGACCAGTCGGTCTATTTCTATTAAATGGCCCATGAGTAGAGAGCATATGTCCTCCATAAGAGTAGTCTCCTGGGCGGACCATGCGAGCTACCCCACAATCACCAACCAGTGGGGAGTGGGTAGGACTGACAAATTCACAAAGGGGCATAACCTACCCTTTTCTACTTGCAAAGACTAGACAGAGTGTTTCTATTTCACGTTGTTTGCAAATAGAAAATACCTCAAACGAAACAATTCCTGGAACAACAATGTCCAGGCAACCAACCAATCAGTGGGGAGAAAAACAGGCATGACGGATTACAACGGGGACAAATGTCTGCATTACCTGCCCTTCGCTATCCATAAAGGGAACAGAATATTCCTATTCATCTCTGTTTGTGGACAGGGAAGATCTCAAAGAGCAACAATCGATTATTAATCGACTTCAAACAATCAGTGGGGAGAAAAGTAGGCATGACGGATTACACCGGGGACAAAAGTCTGCATTACCTACCCTTCTCTATCTGCAAAGAGGGACGACGTTCCTCTTCGCCGCTGTTTGCAAACAGAGAATGTCTCGTTCTCAAAAGAGAACCAATATGTCAAGTAGCCCTCAAAGCTAAATGAACCAATACCAACAATGCCAGTATACAAATACCGGTTTTCAATACAAACAATCAATCAATAACCAATACCAACAATGCCAGTATACAAATACCGGTTTTCAATACAAACAATCAATCAATCAGGTGGACAGAGCCACCCTACCAATCAGGCGTAAAAACACCCTACTTAATCTTACCCGGACCGGACCATACGGACAGTTCTTCGACTCCCTCCTCCAGCGCCCGATCGTTCTCTTACTCCATGTAGCATTCCTGTGGGATTCCAGTCAGGACAATAGGTCACTCAAGAGAGGTCCGTTCAGAATTGGTGAAGTTCTGTCGATCGGCAGCCGGGCTAGGGCCCTCTCAAGGCAGGTATACTCCGATCATTTTAGACGTTCACTTCTTCGTCTGGATCTCTCTTACCGAACCCTATGTCACTGATGGACCCCGCGTTGGGACGCCAATTGTTGAAGGTGAGCCCTTAATTCTATCAATGCCCAGGCTGCTGGCGCAAACCGCCTCTTAGTTTCCATTCCGAATAATTTACCAAATAAAGAGACGGGCGCTGGGAGCAGGAATCAAGAACAGAGTTTATTTCTCATGAGGAGAGCCAGTCATTTCAGACACGAAACACAGTGTCTTTCGGGAGGTGCTCTAACAAGTGAGCTTGAGACTCTGGTTTTTATACATTTGCAGAACATTTGATGATACAATCAGGTCAGTGTGTCGCAAAAGGAAAACATTCCTATAATCCTCGTGATGATCCTACTCCACATACGTTCACAATGGGGACCCTTGACCTGCTGATAAGAGGGAAGGGCGATCGTGCAGCTGAGTGTGTCGTAGGATGTGTGCGCCTGATCATGGCCCAGGGGGTGGGGTGGCTAGGCATACAATAAGGGCAGTAAATGGTATCTCCTGGCTTAGGCGATGGCCTCGGACATGTGTGGTCAGCCGAACTCGGGGGAAGGGGTCATCAAAGGAGTGGTATTCATGCCTGCGTGGACAATCGAGCGCGGAGGGAGGGCTCGTCAATAGAGGGGCATTCATGGAAGGGAAGGAGGTGCTGGTCAGGCGCGGCCGTGATTCTCAAGGACAGGGCTTTGCGAAAGAAGAGGGTTTATGACTTGTTCATATGAGGAGAAGGAGGGGGGGGGGGGTCAGGGTGCATGCAGGGCCAGAGTCGCGCAGAGAGAGAGGGAGAGAGAGAGAGAGAGAGAGAGATCTTATGACCTGTATATGAGAGAACAGGGGCAGTCAGATACAACTGGGGGCTATGTCAGCTGAGGCGAAGGATGCCTCTTCAAGAGGGAAATGGGGGGTGGGTGGTGCCTGGGTCAAGCAGGAGGGTTGCCTTTCATAGCAGGGTCGCGCAGAGTGCTGGGTTTCATGGTCTATGTATGTGAGAGTGAGAGAGGGGGGGGTGCTCAAATGCGCGCAGGAGGGAAGCCAGTGATTCTAATGAGTGGGCAAGAGGCCAAGGTGCCTAAAATGGCTGTCATGTACATATGGGTACAGGCCTTTGCGGGCTGAGGGATGCAGTCAATGCTTTACAATATTTCATGGTGCGTGCAGGGAGGGGAGTGGGAAAAGGGAAATGAACGTTGCCTATGTACATCAATACTTCTTATTTTCTACATCCGAAGGATTGAAGAACCTGTTTACAATCCTTCTGTTGATGGTCAGAGAGGCTGCCACAAAAGACAACACCATCTACTGATCCATCATCAGGATTCTGAGTGTATAGGGCTGGGAGAGGGTCACTCTCCTCCTCCTGTCCCTCATCTGTGGCCATGAGCAAACTCATGTCCTTCCTGTCAACATATGCTTTGAGCCTGTTCACATGAAGCACCCTGTGGGGGCTTCTGGGAGTTCCAAGGTCCACCAGGTAGGTGACCTCTCCCTTCTGCTCAAGGATTGTGTGGGGCCCAGACCATTTGTCTTTGAGTGCTGTGGGGCCACTGGCTCCAACACCCACACCTTCTGTCCAGGCTGATACACAGTCAGGACAGCCTTTTGGTCATGCCAAGCTTTTTGGAGTTCTTGGCTGGCCTTAAGGTTTTCAGATGCCTTTTCCATATACTCAGCCATCCTGGAGCGGAGACCAAGTACATAGTCCACTATGCTGGTTGCAGGCTTTTTGAGAGGTTTCTCCCATCCTTCCTTCACCAAACACAGGGGTCCTCTCACAGGATGCCCATACAGGAGTTCAAAAGGGCTGAAGCCAACCCCCTTCTGTGGGACCTCTCTGTAAGCAAACAAAAGGCAGGGAATCAGGACATCCCATCTACGCCTGAGCTTTTCAGGTAGTCCATGAATCATCCCTTTTAGGGTCCTGTTGAACCTTTCAACAAGCCCATTGCATTGTGGGTGATAGGGTGTGGTGAACTTGTAGTTGACACCACATTCCTTCCACATAGCAGTTAAGTAGCTTGACATGAAGTTTGCACCTCTGTCAGAGACAACCTCCTTAGGGAAGCCCACTCTGGAGAACACTCCAACTTGGGCTCTTGCCACAACAGGTGCTGTAGTGGTCCTAAGGGGAATACCTTCAGGATATCTGGTGGCATGGTCCACCACCACCAGTATAAACTTGTGCCCTGATGCTGTCTGGGGTTCCATTGGACCAACAATGTCAATCCCCACTCTTTCAAAGGGCACCCCCACCACAGGCATTGGTATAAGGGGGGCCTTTGTTCTGCCACCTGACTTACCACTGGCTTGGCAAGTGGCACAGGAGCAACAAAACTCCTTGGTATCTTCATTCATGTGAGGCCAGTGAAAGTGTGAGACAATTCTGTCCCAAGTCTTGTTCTGGCCTAAGTGACCTGCAAGGGGAATCTCATGGGCCAAGGTGAGAAGGAAACCTCTCAGAGACAAGGGGATGACCAGCCTCCTGGTTGCACCAGGCTTGGGGTCTCTTGACTCAGAGTATAGGAGTCCATCTTCCCAGTATACCTTGTGGGCACCTGTGGCGTTCCCTGCAGCCTCAGCAGCAGCCTGCTGTCTGAGGGGTTCAAGAGAAGGGCAGGCTAACTGTTCTTTCCCCAGGTCTGCTCTGGAGGGTCCCCCTGAGCCCAGAAATTCAACTTGATCAAGTTCAAATTCTTTAGGCTCAGTTTCCCTCAGTTCCTGTAGGTCAGCCTCCTCTGAGACTTGATCCTCAACCTGGGGCAAGGGGGAAGGCAATGCCTTAACCCTACTGCTTTTCTTCTTGGAAGGTGTCTGGTCCATTGTTCCAGGATCCAGCACCTGTTCAGTGGGGCATCTTCTGGCCTGTGACCTAGTCACAGCAAGCACATGTGCTGGCAAGCCTAACATCTCCTATGCTCCACTTCTGACCATTGTGATGACTCCAAATCATTGCCCAACAAACAATCCACTGGGAGGTCTGAACTAACTACAACCTTCTTTTGGCCATTTACCCCTCCCCAGGAGAAAGCAACAATCGCCATACTATGACTGGTAGTGACGTTGCTGGCATTGGTCACCAGGAAATCTGTACCTGGCATGATCTGTCCAGGGTCCACAAAGTTAGGTGTCACCATGGTGACACTGGCACAAGTGTCCCTATAGGCCTGAGCCATTTTGCCATTTATCAAAGGTGTCTGCCTGTATTTGCCCAAAGTATTGGGACTGACATCAGGGGATATATCCACATCCCCTGTACAGACAAGGACAGCCTGGGTGAGTGTGCCAACTAAGTTGTCATACCCCTCAGAACCCAAGGTTAACCCAACTAATCCCTTGGGAGGTGCACTACCACTGCTGGCTGTACTAGGGGGTGCAGTTGCCTTAGGGGCTGCAGTGGCAGGAGTTTGCCCTCCTTTCTTGGTGCACTCACTAAACCAGTGAGTTTTACTTTTACAGTATTGGCACCACCTTTTAGACTGGCCTTCTTGATTCTTCTTCTTCTGGGAAGCCTGACCCCCACCCTCTTTGGGTTGTTGGGGACCTGTTGAAGACTTCTGGTCATTTTGTTCACCTTTGTTATCTTTACCCTTCTGGTCTGCTTTCTTCTGACCACCCTGGTTCTGGCCCTGGTTCTGCCTAACCCTTGTTCTGACTCATCTGTCTGCCTTCTTTCCCAATTCTTGGGGAGAGGTCAGATCTGAGTCAACAAGGTGCTGATGCAACAACTGGTTCTGACAATTGTTTAAAATCTGTTCCCTCATGATCAGATTGTACAATCCTGTATAATCAGTAACCTTACTGCCCAGCAACCAGCCATCCAAAGCCTTAGTGGCACAATCCACAAAGTCAGACCAATCCTGAGACTGAGTTTTCTGGGTATCCCTGAACAGCAACCTGTACTGCTCAGTGGTTAGGCCAAACCCATCTATCAGTGTATTTTTCAGGACTTGGTAATTGTTAGCATCCTCAGCTCTAGTAGTGAGGAGCTTGTCTCTACCTTTACCTTCAAAGGAGAGCCACAAGATAGCTGCCCACTGACTCTGGGGGACACACTGTACAGTGCAAGCCCTCTCCAAAGCAGTCATCCATTTGTGGATATCATTCCCTTGTTTAAAGGGGGGCACTATCTTACTCAGGTGTCTAGTGTCTAAACTCCTGTCTTTTTCTCTTGGGAGAATGCTGCCACCAGTGAGATCTAACCCACTTAACTTTTGCTCTCTAGCAAAGGCAAGCCTCTCTTTGGCCAGGGCAAGTTCTTCCCTTTCAATCCTCAGATTGGCTTCCCTCATCTTAGCTTCATGCTCCCTTCTCTTAGGGGATGACATCCCTCTATGAGAAGAGGTCTTAGAGCCATTGGTTCGAATGGATCTGTTAGAGCCTCTAGATAGAGACCTAACTCGTCCATTCCCAATGTTAAGTCTGCCTGAGAGTGGCCCTGGGGGTCCCCCAAATCCATTCTCATGCCTACTTAAGTTGGTCCTAGTGAGTCTACTGACTTCTACCTGACCTCTGTCTGCCTCATCCTCTGATAACTCCTCTTCCTCCTCCTCCTCAGCATCATCTGCTGCCTGCAGGGGGTGGTCAGGGTTAGTAAAGGGTCCCTCTAAGGGGGGCAGATTCCCATCTGGATGAGAAGGATCTGTGTTGGCAGACCTCCTGGCATCATAAGTCTCTAAGAGACCAATCAGAAAAGGAATGGTAGGGTTAGAACCCTGTTTTAGCTTCCTGGATGTACAGATTTGTCTCATCTCCTGGAAGCTAAGAGCAGCATATCTGGAAGGGACCTGTGGAGGGTCCACAACCACAAGAGGAGTCTCTGAAGACTCTCCGTGGTTAGACATGCTTCTAGTGTGGTGTAAGTGATGCACCTACCTACACTATTTGTTTGCCTACTGATCCCTTGCTAAGAGTTGTAGTCATGGTGCGCTAAGCCTTGTTGAACTACAACAGCTGGTTCAGTAGAACTCAGAGTATTCTAAGCTAAGTTATATGTACCTTAAATACTTATGTGATCTTTCACAAAGATATTCTTAGGATACGTGTGGTAAAACAACAGCAAGCTCAAATCCCAACCGCTGCTCACCAATGTGAGAAGTTGGCCTGATATGCAGTGCTCACTATTCTAGTGCTCACTATGTATCAGTCCAAACAACCCTTATTGATGATTGGTTGTAAGTCAACTAAGCATGAGCGAATTTTACGAATCTCGCGTTCGCGAATTTTGTGGATTTGCGAACTCGCAATCCGCAAAATCCGCGAATTCTAGCGAATTTGCAGATTTTTTTTTGTGTTCGCAAGGATTTCTGCCAGTTCGCGAGGGTTTCGTACCAGTTCGCAATTGCGAACTTACATTTCGGCACGCAACGGTCGCGATTATGTTGTTTCTACGTCTGGTTCATCATCACAGGTTCCCAGCACCCTCTGTTTCACCACTGCAACCCTCTGTTACATCAATGCCACCCTCTGGTTCATCATCACTGTAGATTATGGGGGGGGGAAAGCAAGCACACCAGCCCTGCTTCAACTGACATGAATTAATTTGGGGTTAGTTTATTAATGTGTCACTGTTTTAAAATTCCAGTCTGGCACCTGCTTCCTTATCTGTAATTTGCTTTCTGTTGCAGTGCATTTTTTTTCCCAGGACCTTTGTGGCCTACTTGTAGCTATTCTATGAGCCTGCTGTGAGGGTCAGAGCAGGGTCATACAATTGTTGCAACTAGCAACTGAATTCTGGAGGGGCCCCAGTCAGGAAGCACTACAGGGAATTGTTACTAATGATGAGTTTGAACTCTTGCCCCTGCCGAGTGCTTTCAGTTTTGAAAAACTCGTTTTTCTGCAATTTCGCGGGATTCGCGGGGCGCGAACACGCGCGAGATCGGATTCGGAAGCCGCAAATTCGTGCGAATATGCAATTTGTTTTTTTGCGGCGTGTTCGTTGGCAAGATTTTGTGCGTTTTTGCGAGCCGCTCGTAGCGCAAGGCACGAAGTTACCCTCGCGGTCGTTCAAGGGCGCGGCCATCTTGTTTGCCTGACGTATTTCCGTTTCCGGGCGCGAAGTGTAATCTCGCAAAGTCTGCGGCTTGCCAGTACAGTTTCGCGCATGTTCGCAAGGAAAATCTCGCGCGAACTTACCCGCGCGGTCGTGAACGGGCGCGGCCATCTTGTTTCTCATTCATTGCTATGGTTCTGGGCATGGTCTTTGTATCCTCTGTCAATCTCTGCCATCCTTTGCTTGTTTGAAGTTTTTTTTAATCTATTTTACTTATTATCTATCCCTCTATTTTTCTAGCCCTATATTTTTGTGTTTACTGCTACTTTTGGTTAATTTTAAACTACTTTTTAAAACTCTTTTCTTTTCTTCTCTTCCCTATTCTATTTTCTTTATTCCTTTCCACCCAGACCATGGTGAAGGGAGCCGGGAAGCATCCCGAGAAGGGGAAGGGTCCCGCATCCAGTGTCCGGCTCCCGTGCGGGCGTTTGAGGGGGGAGGAGGTCGTACCCAGGGAGATCTTTACCCCGGAGGAGGTGGGCCAACTCATTTTTTATGTTCAGCACCGCCTCACCAGGACCATCATGGGAGGCGGCAAGATCAGTGCCGGGTACGGGGTCCGGGAGCGCCGGAAGCGGTGGGAGAAGGTGTGCCAGGCCATTTACCACCACTCTCGGGTCTGGCGCACCTACAACCAGGCCACCCACCGCTGGACGGATGTCCTGACCCGTGAGCGAGATCTGCTCGACCTCCTTGGCCTTGAGATCCCCGGGCTTGGTGAGTAGTAGTAGCTATTTCTTTACTACTATGTTTTCTCCTGCTGTGTTATTATATTGCAAATTTTTGTTTTTTACCAAGAGCAATAATGCTGCTCATTACATTGTAGGTAAATTATATTTCAAAATCTTCTGTGCATTTCAGGTACACTGCTCTCCTTCTTCTCAGTAGTGTTGCTACTATGCTTATTTGTTTTAGATTTTGTGTTCATTTCATTGGCCTGTGAAATTATGTATTAGTGTAGTTTAAAGAACTGCGTAATGCTACACACTAAGGTTCTGATTTTTAATTACCGGCGCATCCCTACAAAGTAGCAGGGATGCGCCAGTAATTGTGCGTCACGCCACCATCACCCATGGTGCGCCGTATTTACAATGCGGCGCACCATGGGCCCAAAACGTCACCAAAGCGTTACGCATCTGTGCCGTAAAGGTGGCGCATTGCTGGAGTTGCGTCGCAACGATGCTGCAGCTCCATCAATGCTCTGGGGTGCCCTATCTCCCCAATGCTGCGTCAAGCCGTACGTCTGCTTCAAGCAGGCGCAGGGTTTGAGTCACGCATCATTGTCCTCAAAGTGACTGATTGAAATATTGTAGATTTCCCTCAGCCACTTTTAGGATGCGTTCCTGCGCAGGAACGCCCTCCCTTGCGCCGGACCGCCCCCTATTGGCGCAGGGCTTTACAACGTGATGCATCTCCCATATGCGTCACGTTGTTAATATACGCCGCACCATTGCGCCTCTTTTGTGCTGTCGCTGCGTCACAAAAGTCACGCAACAATGGAGCAAAAGAGCCGCAAGGGCCTTCTAAATCAGCCCCTACAGACTCAAGTCCAGTCCTTCCTTTGTACACATGGCGATAAGAAGAAATAGTGGTGGTGGATTAATAGTTTGAGTATTTTAATGACTGGTTAATGTAGTAGGAAACTTTAGTGTTGTCGCTGATCTTCAATCACGATGGACTTTGGCTGTCACTTTGCGTGCTGCAGACTGCTGCCTGCCAATCCTAGGCAAACCTTTTTAGTACTTTGTTTAGTGAGTTACATAGGGTAGTTTCCAATTCGACGGTCCGCAAATCAAGCAATGCTAAAGTAATAACGTAGTCGACCACATGAGATTGGTCAATAATATATCCCGTGGAGTCGTTCCCTATTTGCTATTTCGCAAAAATATTTTGTTAGTTCTTTTGAAATGTTTGAATTGGTTGAGAAATATCATCCATGTTTTCTGTTTTTCTTTCTTTCATGTTGTACATCAGCTTCCCCCAGGGGCAAGAGGAGGACACAGGAGGAGGAGGAGGAGGGTGCTGTTGACGATGCAGGCCAGGACCGGGCAGGCGAGGGCTCCTTTGCTGGCCCCAGTAAGTTTTAATTTTAATATAGAGTACTTATTTTTTCCTAGCGTTCCTCATTCGATTTTTTCTAAATCGTCTTTGATCTTCTTGTAGACAGGATCTAAATTCTTATCCTGCCTCGACTATGACTCCGTGTGGTATTACTAGATTATTCTTATAAGTCTGTCTGTGTAGCTAACTAAGATTGCACATTTGGCATTTCCATTGGACTCCCATTCTAGTCAGCAATAGCTCTATGCACTGAGTGCAGTCCTCTGGGATTGTCCATAATGTCTTTTCAAGTATTCTAAATGTTTATGCTTTGACCATTGCCAACAATAAAAAGGTGAATGACCACCAAGAAAGAATAAGATACTACTTTACTTTTGGTTTGTATAGGAGGACAATCCATTCTACTACTGTTGCAGGGACAAATCTGCACAAACAGAACTATGGACACTAAATAATGCATTGCTTAGCTTATCAATTATAATAGGTGCTGTTAGACTTTCCACATACCTCAGTGATAACAGACTTTGTAGTTGAACCCCCAATCTCCTTACTGACTAGATAGTGTGGCAGAGTCATTTAGCTCCCAAAGTCACCGATGGCAGAGGCACGGACTCATGCTTGCAAAAATTCCAAAACCTTTAGCTCATCCACTCTAGTCTGGAGGACCAAAAACCACAGAGTCTATTTAAGTTTAAAAGCTTTATTAAAAGTAAACACATTTATTAAAATCAAGTTTGTCATAAAAGTGAACGTGTAAATGAAAATGGAAAAGTGCTTAGTGCTGACGATTAATTGGACACATTTCTTGTGGTCGAGCCGAGCTCTCACCTGGTTTGAACTTGATCCTGCTCGTGTTCTTAGAAGTCAAGCTTCTGTCTGTTAGGAGAAAAAGTGTTGCGTGTTAAAAAGTAAAAAGCAAACATTCATCAGTTGTGCCAAAAAGTGCAGCAAGACAACAGCCTTCCCTGGAAAAAGGGACATTTTTACTTTAGAGTACACAGTCATAAATTATTAAATTGTATACTGTTTTTTTTCACATTTCTTTCTTCCTCCTAGACCAAATATTATATAGTAGTGAGTGGTGTATTCTAACATTATTAAATGTACTTTGTAGGTGGAACATCTGGAGACGGGGCCAGCGCGGAGGTGGTGGTGGCATTGGACGAGGAGGACAACTCTGGGGAGGAGGCGGTGCAAGTGCCGGACAAGGACATGCCTGTGAGGGTTCACACGGTGGTGGCGGGCAGAGGTAAGCTATACATTCCTTAGTCATTGAGATTGAAGACTGCAGAGTGTGCTTTCTGCACGGGTGTATTATAAATAAACCAGGTAGTAGCCTCCTCCAAATGTACTTCGACTTAGCTGTGAAGTTTTTGGCGAGAAGAATCCCAATCAGATCTGAGGTGAACTTGATGGATGGGATGAACGAAAAGCGAAAGAAGGGTGTAAATAAGTGTGGAAGGACGAGAAATGTAATGATGACTGGCAAAGAAGAATGATATGTGTTTGCTTGGTCCCCGAGGTGGCTGGGAAGGAAAGAATATGGTATGGTGCATGGCTGGGTGAATGATGAAGCAAGGATGGGTGGAAGGAGAACAGCCTGGGTGGGTGAGACAGAAACTGTATGTGTGCATATACTTTGAATGGATGGATGCCTGGATCATTCATGGTACTATCTGACTCTTAGATAGCATATGTGTATCTAGAGAGAGTAGACGGTCACTGGATGAACTAAGTGTTACTTTGAAGAGCATGTAACACCGCACCCGCACGTCCGTTCCAGTGTAGGAAAGGCAAGGAAAAGAAGTTGTAACGTTGTCCAAATACTACCATGAATAGTAGCAGTAGTTTGTATTGCAACTGCAAGCACAGCATATATCCGGTTATTACGGTGGACACTCCCTACCTCTCTTAAAACTTTAGTTTAGTAGTAGTACGTCATTCATGTGTGGGGGTATCACTGTTCACTCAATAATAAGCAAAGCATCTAAAGTCATCCCATATGTCATCAAATACATCCCATGTGAAGTGATAGATAATCAGATAATTTAGCTTCTTCATTTTCCTTTTCTAATACTCATTTGCACTGTAGGGTGAAAGCTAAATTAATTAAGCAGTAGCCCTTTTAACAGAGTATTCTCAGTGCCACCCGTAATAGAAAAGTAAGAGCTTCACCACCTGCATGTACTGGACCGGTACAGTAACGCAAGTCTGTCTCACTCACCATGGTGTGCGTCTGTTTTTCTCGGGTGCAAGTTCACTGCACTGGCATTATGCCGGCTTGCATAAGATAACGTACCAATTTTCCTAAACAAGAGAGAAGTAGAAGAATAAGAGTGGTGTACTGTCATAGTCGACTGTAATGGAAGTCCATAGTGCTCGTAGAATTTGTTCCTTAAACTCCCACTAATGTTAGAGCAAGGATGAAGAAGTGTGAGGTTAGATAGATACTGTCCTCAATAGTTATGTACTGTGCTTTCAATTTGCTACTTGTACTGTGACAACTTTCTGCTCAATCATTTTGTGTTAATCTTAAGGAGCACTGGTTACAGACTATGTCTTTCTTTCTTCATGTAGTTGCTCCTTCCAAATCCAAGACACCATCAAGGAGGAAGGAGCAGGATCGAATGGCCCGGCAACGGAGGCTGGATGCCACTGTCGCTGAATATCGGCGGCTGGTGGCCCTGGAGGAGGAGGAGACGCAGTCTGGTACAACAACAACGTCCACTGGGACAGCTGCATCCTCCTCCGTGCGGGATGCCAGCCAGAGCAGTGCTCCAGCGGTACGGAGCCGGGCTACCAAAGCCAAACGCCACCGCCGAGCAGCAAAGAAAGCAGCTGCCCCTCACAGAATTTGCAAGGCACACCGGCGCCGCTTATCCCTCAGACTGTCCTACCTGGAGCAGGAGGTCCATAACTATAAGAACTCGGTGGATGGCCTCCGCTTCGAACTTGCCACCCTCCGCAAGGAGCATGATGCCCTGGCTGCTAAATCCAACAGCACCCTGCCATAGTGTCCCTTGCCCCTTTTTTAGAGACTTTTGGGGGGTGGGAATTGGGAGTTGGGTTTTTTGGGGACTTTTGAAGGACAATCGTTGGGGTTAGGGAGGGTCTTGCGGGAGATGATTTTGTTAGGGCTATAAAAATATACTTTTTGAAACTTTATCTGACCATACCTGTTTTTTACTGCTTTTGAGTCTGGTGAGTGGGGGTTTAACAGTAAGTTTGTTTTCCTGAATAGTCCTAGGACTTTAGTAGTACTACCGTCAATCCAATCTCTCGTCTCTCCTAATACTCCATTATACTACCTCCAACCAAACGCCTATCTTACCTGTAATTTCTGTTTGCAAGTAGGGCTAGGCCCAGGGCTGGCTCCACGGGAAACAGCGAATAAGGTTGGCAATCCTGGGCGGATAAAATTTCCTCATAGCGGTGGTACTAGTGGTGTGACACAGTGGCAGTTGCATGCCTATGAAAAAAAAGAAAATGAAATCTATTTTGTCCTCCTGAGCAATACAACGGTACAATAGAGAATATAGCAGGTGACAGAAGTACACTACAACAGTGCCACATTGTAGCCTAACAAATTGTAAAGTATAACTAATTCGGTTGAAGTTCTTTGACATTAGCCATGGGTCTTTGTCAAGCAGAGTAAGAATATATCCTCAGATTTCTTCACCAGCCTGTTGCTATCACCTTATCCTCCCCAGCAAGTGTGTGGATTTATTGCTGTAATTTAGTCACACATCAATCAAAACCACACAGCCCGGGGGAAGAGGGTTAGGGTTTGAAAAATGGATGGGTACGGGGGTTTTTGGGAAAGGTTTTGGGAGACAAGAAAAAATAGCACAGCATGGACAAACAATTGTGAACATAAACAAATCTTTGGGTACAAACCTATCCATCAATCTTTGAAAGTGCATGCACTACTGAATGCATGTCAGTGAAAAGTAAGTAGTACTTTCGACAACTGTGGAAGAAAGAATGCGACAGTACAGGGCGTGTGTGGAATTATTGATAACTATATTCAACATAAGGTCTCTGTTGCCAGATACCTGAGAGCCTTGCTGGTCACTATAAATCCATTCACAACACTCAATGGGGTTGGTCTGGAAGGTATAGTAGATAGAAAAGGAGAAATTGCTCTTTTTCTAGGTGTCCCCTCACTCACCAGGGTTGCCCCTTGGTGACATGCTTCATCATTGGGGCCATCCCAGTCCTCTACGGGCTGGGGCGTGCTGCGACTTGCGAATTACGTAGGAGCACTTACAAATGACTATGTGTGGTGCAGATGTGATAGTGGAGTGGACTAAGTGATGTGTTAAGGGATCAATTTAGAAGCAGAGAGAGATCCAAGAAATGCAGTCACAGTCAGAGAAAAACACAAAGGATACTGTATCTGTATGTTGTTGTAGTTGTCCTGCTGAAAGTGGTAAGTAAGTTGCCTGCAGAAAAAAAATCCTCTTATTAGCGGCACTCCTCCAATGCAGCCGACGCCTCGTCCATCGATGTTGGTCACCAGAAGACACCCTGTAAAAAAAGCACAGCATGGACAAACAATTGAACATAAACAAATCTTTGGGTACAAACCTATCCATCAATCTTTGAAAGTGCATGCACTACTGCATGCATGTCAGTGAAAAGTAAGTAGTACTTTCGACAACTGTGGAAGAAAGAATGCGACAGTACAGGGCGTGTGTGGAATTATTGATAACTATATTCAACATAAGGTCTCTGTTGCCAGATACCTGAGAGCCTTGCTGGTCACTATAAATCCATTCACAACACTCAATGGGGTTGGTCTGGAAGGTATAGTAGATAGAAAAGGAGAAATTGCTCTTTTTCTAGGTGTCCCCTCACTCCCCAGGGTTGCCCCTTGGTGACATGCTTCATCATTGGGGCCATCCCAGTCCTCTAGGGGCTGGGGCGTGCTGCGACTTGCGAATTACGTAGGAGCACTTACAAATGACTATGTGTGGTGCAGATGTGATAGTGGAGTGGACTAAGTGATGTGTTAAGGGATCAATTTAGAAGCAGAGAGAGATCCAAGAAATGCAGTCACAGTCAGAATAAACACAAAGGATACTGTATCTGTATGTTGTTGTAGTTGTCCTGTTGAATTTGGTAAGTAAGTTGCATGCAGAAAAAAATTCCTCTCATTAGCGGCACTCCTCCATTGCAGCTGACGCTTCGTCCATCAATGTTGGTGACCAGAAGATACCCTGTCCACTGCCTGCCTTATGCTGAATTGTGGCTCGCTAATGTGAAGCCTGACTCCATCCTTTTTTCCCCATTGCACAGACTGAAACCCGGCCTGTAATTAATTATTCAACGAAAAACAGGAAGTGATATAATATTACAACACCACTGATAAATAAATATAAGGTATGTAGGCTGTGGAGTGCAAAAAGTCACACTTTGATTTTCCTAGTAGACAGTACAATATTTTTGAAAGTGCGTACTCTGTCTGAGTCACCTTTTGAAGGATAAATAAGTATGGGCAAATTAATGTAGCGGATCTTTCCCCTCAAGCTAGGTGTACTGTAAACTGTGTTTTAGAACAAAATTAGATCTTCCCAGCAGTGCTCCCACCCAGTCCCTTACTAAAGCAAGTCGCAAAAATGTAGAAGACCCCCAATCAAATCTCCAAAAACGAGGCCTAGCAGAAAACTGGTGACAAAACGTACTTTGAAAGTAAAAGTAGGCCCAAGTACCCCCTTACCCACCGTGGATTGCATTCAAACCACTTGCAAGCAACCAAGCAAAAGTATCCATAGCCAGCGTCGCTCCAAGACTCGAAACCCCCCCCACCCAAACACATGCAATAGAAATACTGCTAACCCTAACGAACTCTAAGTTAAGAATAGTGGCAAAGGCTTTCTTTAACTATGCCAAATCCCCCCTTTCCCACCATGGATTTTCTTCAAATGACTTGCAACCAAAATTACACATTCTCACGAGTGCTCTAAGACCCCAGAACTCATTGCAAAAATCTAGAACACCCTGAAACACATGCAATCCTGCTGCTAGGGCTAACCCTAACGAACCCTAAGTTACAAAAAGTGCCAAAAGGCTTTTCCGCAAGGATTTTGTCCCAACCACTTCTACCCGGTATTAGACCTTCCCAGGAATGCCCCAAGACCCGCCAACCCACCCGCCAAAAAGCATAACACCCCCAAACAGGCCAAAAGCAAAATCTCATACTTGCAATATTTCTCAGCCTTCGGTCCAAACGCGCTGCGTAGCTAGGCCATAGGTCCGGTTTGCCACCACGGATTTCCTGAAAAGCAAATGCAATCAAGATTAGAGTGTCCCAGCAGTGCTCCCAGACCCCGAAACTCACCCACAAACACCAGGAAGCCCCCCAAACAGGCCCCCGAAAACGCTACATTGAGCAAAATGTCAGAAATAGCACAAAAAAAATCGGCGTGGATTTTGTCCAAACCACTTTTATCCGGTATTAGAGCTTCCCAGCAATGGCCCCAGAGCCGTCAACCCAGGAGAAAACGAGTAGAAGACCCCCAAACAGCCAAAGAGCAAAAGTACAAAAATGGGGACTTTGTCATTTTTTTCCAAATTTCCCAAATCACTCCGCACGCGCTCTGCAGCTAGGCCCTAACTCCCCTCTGCCACCATGGATTTGCTTCAAACCTCTTGCAAAGTAAAGTATATATAGCCAGCAGTGCGCCCAGACCCCGAAACTCACCCACAAACACCAGGAAGCCCCCCAAACAGGCCCCCGAAAACGCTACATTGAGCAAAATGTCAGAAATAGCAACAAAAAAAAATCGCCGTGGATTTTGTCCAAACCACTTTTATCCGGTATTAGAGCTTCCCAGCAATGGCCCCGGAGCCGTCAACCCAGGAGAAAACGAGTAGAAGACCCCCAAACAGCCAAAGAGCAAAAGTACAAAAATGGGGACTTTGTCATTTTTTTCCAAATTTCCCAAATCACTCCGCGCGCGCTCTGCAGCTAGGCCCTAACTCCCCTCTGCCACCATGGATTTGCTTCAAACCTCTTGCAAAGTAAAGTATATATAGCCAGCAGTGCGCCCAGACCCCGAAACTCACCCACAAACACCAGGAAGCCCCCCAAACAGGCCCCCGAAAACGCTACATTGAGCAAAATGTCAGAAATAGCAACAAAAAAATCGGCGTGGATTTTGTCCAAACCACTTTTATCCGGTATTAGAGCTTCCCAGCAATGGCCCCAGAGCCGTCAACCCAGGAGAAAACGAGTAGAAGACCCCCAAACAGCCAAAGAGCAAAAGTACAAAAATGGGGACTTTGTCATTTTTTTCCAAATTTCCCAAATCACTTCGCGCGCGCTCTGCAGCTAGGCCCTAACTCCCCTCTGCCACCATGGATTTGCTTCAAACCTCTTGCAAAGTAAAGTATATATAGCCAGCAGTGTGCCCAGACCCCGAAACCCACCCACAAACACCAGAAAGCCCCCAAACAGGCCCCCGAAAACGCTACATTGAGCAAAATGTCAGAAATAGCAAAAAAAAATCGGCCTGGATTTTGTCCCAACCACTTCTACCCGGTATTAGACCTTCCCAGGAATTCCCCAAGACCCGCCAACCCACCCGCCAAAAAGCATAACACCCCCAAACAGGCCAAAAGCAAAATCTCATACTTGCAATATTTCTCGGCCTTCGGTCCAAACGCGCTGCGTAGCTAGGCCATTGGTCCGGTTTGCCACCACGGATTTCCTGAAAAGCAAATGCAATCAAGATTAGAGTGTCCCAGCAGTGCTCCCAGACCCCGAAACTCACCCACAAACACCAGGAAGCCCCCCAAACAGGCCCCCGAAAACGCTACATTGAGCAAAATGTCAGAAATAGCAAAAAAAAAATCGGCCTGGATTTTGTCCCAACCACTTCTACCCGGTATTAGACCTTCCCAGGAATGCCCCAAGACCCGCCAACCCACCCGCCAAAAAGCATAACACCCCCAAACAGGCCAAAAGCAAAATCTCATACTTGCAATATTTCTCGGCCTTCGGTCCAAACGCGCTGCGTAGCTAGGCCATAGGTCCGGTTTGCCACCACGGATTTCCTGAAAAGCAAATGCAATCAAGATTAGAGTGTCCCAGCAGTGCTCCCAGACCCCGAAACTCACCCACAAACACCAGGAAGCCCCCCAAACAGGCCCCCGAAAACGCTACATTGAGCAAAATGTCAGAAATAGCAAAAAAAAATTGGCGTGGATTTTGTCCCAACCACTTCTACCCGGTATTAGACCTTCCCAGGAATGCCCCAAGACCCGCCAACCCACCCGCCAAAAAGCATAACACCCCCAAACAGGCCAAAAGCAACATCTCCTACTTACAATATTTCTCGGCCTTCAGTCCAAACGCGCTGCGTAGCTAGGCCATAAGTCGGGGTTGCCACCACGGATTTCCTGAAAAGCAAATGCAATCAAGATTAGAGTGTCCCAGCAGTGCTGACAGACCCCGAAACTCACCAACAAACAGACGGAACCCCCCCTAAGAGCACCTCAAAGGCAAGCAAGTCAGCAAAAACACTAAAAGATTTGCACCTCGGATTTGGTCCAAACCACTTTTATCCGGTATTAGAGCTTCCCAACAATGGTCCCAGAGCAGTCAACTCACCTGCAAAGAGGTAGAACAACACCCCCACAAGTGCAGAGTCTTTCTTCATTGGGCGTAAACCAGCCCTCTGCTTTGATGGAAATAGGAGTCTGGAGGAGGAGGATAGAGGAGCATGTTCTTCTGAACTTGTGAACCTGAGGAATGCAGACTGCGGCACCTTCAAATCATTTAGCAAACAAGTGAAGACAGTTCTGCTGATGGGCTTGTTTTTGTGATTATCTGATTAAAGTTTGAAATATATTAACTGTGCACAACAAAGAAAGACAGACACACAGGAATAAAAGTGAATAAGGACGAAAAAGAAAGTTATTGATTCGTTGTCTCATTTTCAGGGCTCGGTATCATGGTCCAGGAATAAGAATAAGGCTTCATCATCATACTCTGCGAATTCAGGCAGGGTGAGCTCAGTGTCACCTGACAGAGTAGAAATTCCCTCATCTATGTTGCTGGCCACCTCGACTTCATCCGGCGCGCTTTCTCGTACTCTGAAATCTGGTGGTATGAGGTGCTGATTCATCTTGATCATTGTTAACCTCTCCACATTTTTGGCCGAGCGGCGGCTCCGTTTGGAAGTTACAATGCCACCAGCAGCACTGAAAACACGTTCAGAAGATATGCTTGCAAGTGGGCAAGACAAGTAGTTTAAAGCCAGGTTGGTGAGCTGTGGCCACAATTCTTTTTTCCCATGCCAATACGCCAATGGGTCAGCATTAACATAGACCTCTGTTGAGTCATTCAGATAGTCCTTCACCATCGACTCAAGGTCCTCATCCAAGGTTCCTCCACTTTGCTTAGCTGTTGCTGTGCCTCTGACCTTTTGAGAACCAAACCCAAGCCGAGCTAGCCAATCCTCTTCAGCCTCCAATGTTTCTGTTGTGTCTGGTGCAGATGATCCGGTTGCCGGTGTCTTTAACGGCTGAGAGGTCACTTGTGCCACAGCCACAGGTGCAGAAGTGGATTGTTTTGACTGGGGATGGCCTGCTGATGTACTGCCATTTCCTTCAATTTTCTGCCGTTCTCTTTCAAACCTCTTGGCTGACAAGGCTAGCCAACGTTTGTACTTTGGAACATGTTCATCATCAAAAGGAAAGAATGCTTGGCCTGCCAGCGCCTTTTTGTAGCGTGGATCCAGAATAGTAGCACAAATGTAATGCTGTTCTGAGTGGATCATTTTAAGACGTTCATCACCTTGTAGGAGCTCTAATAATTTCTCAGCCAGAACAAAAGAGTCTGTGTTTTTTACATCTTTTTCAAACACAGAACACACTTCCTTCAGTTGGTGCTCCAGCATGTACCACAATTTGATAGCTTTTCCCAAATTACAGTCCTCCTTGCTGACTGCACGCATGAAGAACTCAAAAGGACGAAGCATGCGTGTCAGGCTTTGAACTATGTTCCATTGCGCCGCACCCATCCTCAGGTCCTCCTGAGCTGTACCATCTGTTAAGAAATATTGATCGAGTACCGTATACTGCTCATACAGACGGTCAAGCATGTAGAAGGTTGAGTTCCAACGTGTTACCACCTCCTGGATGAGTGCTTTCACTGGCATTTGACGTTGATATAGCAGGCTCCTCAGCTGCTTCCGGGCCTTAAAAGAATGGCTGAAATGGTTGCACATTTTTCGGCAGCTGTCCAATACTCTGTACGCTGCACTGTCTTTATTACCCAAGACTTTTTGGACAACCAGGTTAATACAGTGCGCCAAACACGGCACTCTGAAATACTCACCCAGCCTCATGGCCTTAACTATATTGGCGCCATTGTCCGTGGAAACATAACCAACCTGGCGTTTTTTGGGGGACAGCCACTTAAGGACCTTTGTGTTAAAGACATCCAAAATGTTTTGTGCTGTGTGACGTTTCTCCAAACCAAACATGGCTAGTGTTGCATGTTTCCGAGCAGCTTTAAAAACAATGTCCGCGTCAACACCTGCGTTTAGCTTTGCTTTAGCCCCTGAAAAAGAGACCCAGTGTGCAGTGATGCACATGTAATCAGCGCCTGCGCCACTGGTCCACATGTCTGTTGTCAGATGTATAGTGTGAACAGCACTCTTCTGCAAAGCTGCCCCAATCACCTTCAGAACATCTTCATGTAGTGCTGGAACTCGGGCAAAATAGAACCGGCTAGGAACCTTCCATTTAGGGCAGAGCGCTGCCACTAATTCTAGAAAACCAACCCCTTCTACAAAAGAAAAAGGGAGAAGGTCCAGAGCTAGAATTTTAGCCAGCTTAGTGTTATACAGACGCGTCCGTAGGTGGTTGCGTTCATATTGCGCTTCTGTAAACAACATCTTTTTAATGTTGCCCTGGACCAAGGATTTACGGGATGATGATGATATCTTCGACCCAGTTACGCTCGCTGATGAACTTTTCCGCATTGATGTCTCACTCTCTCCCACACTCTTAGTGTGGCTCACATGGGGTGTGCTGCTGACAGGGGTACTGGGTGTAAGTGAAGTGTTTGAATCGTCTTCTTCCTCCTCGTCATCATCAGATGAAAAATCAACGTTTTCATTACGTGCAATTCGGGCTTCCTTGACCGCCTCTAGGTGCGCAAACCATTGGACAGGGTGCACTCTCCTAAGATGACCTCTCTGGCCTCCGGTACCATAGTTGGTACCAAACTTACCACGACTAACTCGAAGCTTACAAATGCTACAAATGGCTACGTTTTCCATTCTTGGGCAAACACTAAAGAAGTCCCAAACTGGAGACTTGAAATGTCTTTGGGGGCCGGAGGAGGCGGCGATACTGGTGGTGGTGGTCCTGCTGCTAATGCCAGATGAAGTGGAGGATGTGGATTGCCGAACTTCAGTACGTTTTGCACTTTTACCACCACTAATTGAGGTCGAGGTGGATGGAAGTCCCTTCTTGCGAGGAAGAAATATGGAAGCGGTAGGTGTTGGTGTACTAGTTAACTCCAAATCCAATGATTGTTGTGTTTCCATTGACTCCTCGTCGACATCATCATCACGCTCAGCAGCTTCTCGGGATAGGGTCAAAATGTCTCTTTGCTGCATGCCCGCTGGGGCTGCAGTGACCTTTATGATGACTGGGTCGTCGTCGTGAGAGGCTTCATCAGCAGCAGTATGCGTCACTTCTTGTTGAGCCTCATCACACTCCATAGCTATGAGTTTTTCGACGACCTTCCTTTTACGCTTAGGTATCTTTGTCAGATCATGGTGTGCCTCACTCTCAGGCTGCCGTGGTGGTACCCAATCGTCATCCAGATCATCAGTAGGAGGTGGGCTTGAAGAAGATGTAGACACCCCCCATGATCTTTTCCTTGCTAGGGATGTGGAAGACAATGAATGATCATCAGGAGGAGTGGCTTCCTCAAATGATACCTCGGTCTGATTGTCAATTTCCTGATGTGCCCCTACTTCGGGAGGAACAACTATTGTGGGCACTTGTGACCCTCCATGCAACTCTGCTTGCGCATCTCCTTGCGCTGCCTCTCCTTCCACATGTACTTGGGCTTGTACTACTTGCACATGTTGTTGTTGCGGCTGTGGTTGTTCAACACTTGTTAGATGAGTTACAACAACCTGTGTTGATTCAGGGACATTGCTGCTACTTTCTTGCGATGAGCCAACATCACTGGTCAATGGTGATTGGAGAAGTACACTGACTGCCTCTGAAGCACTCAAGGGCTTTGACTTAAGTTGGCGTGGTGGTGGAGGCACTGAACCCAATGGAGCGGGGGTGCTGCTCCCAGCTTGGTCCCCAGCAGATCCTGCTGCTGCAGGCGTACTTTTCTTTTTGCTCCCAAAAAACGTGGCGGTTGGCACACCAGCCTCCTTGGTAACTTGCTTCTTCTGCTCCTTACTAGCAACTTTCTTGCTAGAGGAGCTACGGAGACCTTTTTTTGGGGCCATCTTCTTCAGAGCAGGTCAGACAGCAGGCCGCAGTTGCACGAATTGTAGAGTTGTCTGAGGCCAGACGTGACGTCGCGTGACGTTATGCTGCACACACACACCGCTGCAGGACTTCTTCCAGGCACTGGTGGTTCTCTTGAGTCTTGTGCACCTAAAAACAATGGAAGACAGAGGAACATCAGTTCAGTTATACACCCCAAAAAAATCGAAAAGAAACCCAGAAAAATCAGCACAATCCCATTCCATCCATGCCCTCCATGATGTTTAAGTTCAAGACACCCCACAGAAAGACTAGGCCCATGCTAGACTCAAATACCCCTGGTGAAAAGGCCACAAGTACAACCCCAAAAACGAAAATCACTGAAAAATCTGCACAATCCCATTCCATCCATGCCCTCCATGATGTTTAAATTCAAGACAACCCACATGCAAGACTCACTACCCCTGGGCATAAAGGTTAAAAAGTAGGCAAAATGGTTGCAGGCCTAACAACAATGCCTGCATTCAAAATGACCACTTGCCTCCCTGCACATGGCCAGGGCCTGTAGCAGCACTCAAAATGACCCCCAGCCACATGGCCTGTCCCTCCCCATGAACACCCCCAAAAATCGAAAAACACTGAAAAATCAGCACAATCCCATTCCATCCATGCCATCCATGATGTTTAAGTTCAAGACACCCCACAAAAAGACTAGGCCCATGATAGACTCAATACCCCTGGTGAAAAGGCCACAAGTACAGCCCCCAAAAACGAAAATCACAGAAAAATCTGCACAATCCCATTCCATCCATGCCCTCCATGATGTTTAAATTCAAGACACCCCACAGAAAGACTAGGCCCATGCAAGACTCACTACCCCTGGGCATAAAGGTTGAAAAGTAGGCAAAATGGTTGCAGGCCTAACAACAATGCCTGCATTCAAAATGGCCACTTGCCTCCCTGCACATGGCCAGGGCCTGTAGCAGCACTCAAAATGACCCCCAGCCACATGGCCTGTCCCTCCCCATGAACACCCCCAAAAATCGAAAAACACTGAAAAATCAGCACAATCCCATTCCATCCATGCCATCCATGATGTTTAAGTTCAAGACACCCAACAAAAAGACTAGGCCCATGCTAGACTCAATACCCCTGGTGAAAAGGCCACAAGTACAGCCCCAAAAAACGAAAATCACTGAAAAATCAGCACAATCCCATTCCATCCATGCCCTCCATGATGTTTAAGTTCAAGACACCCCACAGAAAGACTAGGCCCATGCTAGACTCGAATACCCCTGGTGAAAAGGCCACAAGTACAGCCCCCAAAAACGAAAATCACTGAAAAATCTGCACAATCCCATTCCATCCATGCCCTCCATGATGTTTAAATTCAAGACACCCCACAGAAAGACTAGGCCCATGCAAGACTCACTACCCCTGGGCATAAAGGTTGAAAAGTAGGCAAAATGGTTGCAGGCCTAACAACAATGCCTGCATTCAAAATGGCCACTTGCATCCCAGCACATGGCCAGGGCCTGTAGCAGCACTCAAAATGGCCCCCAGCCACATGGCCTGTGCCTCCCCATGAACACCCCCAAAAATCTAAAAACACTGAAAAATCAGCACAATCCCATTCCATCCATGCCATCCATGATGTTTAAGTTAAAGACACCCAACAAAAAGACTAGGCCCATGCTAGACTCAATACCCCTGGTGAAAAGGCCACAAGTACAGCCCCCAAAAACGAAAATCAGTGAAAAATCAGCACAATCCCATTCCATCCAAGCCCTCCATGATGTTTAAATTCAAGACACCCCACAGAAAGACTAGGCCCATGCAAGACTCACTACCCCTGGGCATAAAGGTTGAAAAGTAGGCAAAATGGTTGCAGGCCTAACAACAATGCCTACATTCAAAATGGCCACTTGCCTCCCAGCAAGACTCAATACCCCTGGTGAAAGGGCCACAAGTACAGCCCCAAAAAACGAAAATCACTGAAAAATCAGCACAATCCCATTCCATCCATGCCCTCCATGATGTTTAAGTTCAAGACACCCCACAGAAAGACTAGGCCCATGCTAGACTCAAATACCCCTGGTGAAAAGGCCGCAAGTACAGCCCCAAAAAACGAAAATCACTGAAAAATCAGCACAATCCCAATCCATCCATGCCCTCCATGATGTTTAAGTTCAAGACACCCCACAGAAAGACTCAGTCCACCCACCACTGAGTACCCCTGGGCAAAAGGCCCCAAAACAGCCCAAAAATCAAAAAATCCAAAATTGTAGTTGCAGCAACTGTAATGCCCCAAACAAACTTACTTGTAAAATTTCTAATCCAACAGTGATCCAAAGAAAGTCAAAAAGGCCTCAAATCCAAATATCCAGCAGCATCCACAAAAAGTAATCCTTCCAGCTCCAGATCCAAATGAAAAGTGACCAGGAGATGGACAAAGCACTGGGAGGAGCCTGCTGGACAGGAACAGGAAGTTGAAGACTGTGGGGCACTTCCTTCCTCCCACCCCCCTCCCCAAAATGGACTCCTCGCTAAAAAAGTGCAGGCAAATGTCAACCTAAGGAGTTATTCAGATAAAAATCATCATTTCAAGAAGGTTTATGCTGCTTGCTGGTGGATTTCTTGTGCAGAATTGCAAATTTTATATTTTCGCGTGTGCGAGATTATTGCTGCTCGCCGCATCTCAAATCTCGCAATTGCGAAGTACCGCGAGACGTGATCTCGGCGTACTCGCGTTGACAAACGCTCGCTGCAAAAGTTGGCAAGCCGCGATTACGTAATCGCGCTTGCCAAATTCCCGTGGGATCCCGCAGCATGATCCAAAATGGCGCAGCACTCGCAAAATATCGAGAAAAACAACTCGGCAAACGATGATAAACCCCGCGCGCCGCAAAATCGTATCACCAAGAAAAAACAAATTCGCTGCGCGCGAATTTGCGGATTTTGCGGGAAATTCCCAAATCTCGCGGATTGCGAATTTACCGAAAATCCGCAAAATCCGCGAGCGTAACGGATTTTCCACCCATACTTAAAGTCAACCGATAGACCAGCTATCCTAGTAGCATGGACAAGAGCAGTCTTTAGGCTAGACTCTAGAGGGCGTGTTAAGCCAGCTGTTATACCATCACATATACCCCTTGAACACCAAGTGAAAGGACACCACACAAGTGTTATGAAAATAAACAGTGTATTTATTTAGATCACAACAGCCCTGTACTCTTTATGAGGACAGGGTACTAAGCACACAACAAAACTCTTACGAAAATACTTTAAGTTGCACAATTTACACAAATGCCCGAGGGGCACGAAAAACCATATACTATGGAAGTGGAATGCGAAATTACTAGCAGGTAAGTACTGGACTAATAGGCTTTGGAATCGCTAGGACTACGTTACTGAACCTTCAGATTACTAGTAGGAGGCCTAGGGGACTCGGGTGCAGAGTGTGCACTCTCATGCGGGATGCGGGACAAAGTCTATGGAGGCTAGTAAAAGCAAAGTTAGTGTTCTCGGGCGAACCCGACTAGGTAGGCTGAAAACGAAAGTGGATCTGGACCCTTGGATAGTGAGGCTATGCTGGGGCACCGAAATGCCGAAGTTACCTAGCCCAGGGGCTGCGGCTGCATAGGTCTGAAAAGACGTCGGGAATCCTCGTTGCAGTCTATGGAGCCTGAAAGAAGAAGTTGCTGGCAGGCGACCAGTGAAGATTGTTCGGTGGATCCAAGCCTGGATCGAAGATGGAAGACACCTGTAAGCAGAGGGGACCAAGTTCTGAATCACTAGCCAGTGATTAGATGGGCACCAGGATGGCACCGGATGGAGTCACCTCGACCAGGTGAGTGGGCGACGCTGGGCTCTGCAGTCTCACGGACCAGGAGGCGTTGTCGGTGACCAGGATGGAGGTGCGAGCTGTCCCACGATGGTTGATGCTGTCGACGTCACTGGACCCAGGATTGGGGCAACAAGTCTTGGCAAATTCAAGCCCACGTGGTGGAGCTAAAATGGCGTCTGGAGTGGACCAGGAGGGCCCGGGGTGCTCCTCTTTTGGAAGGGAGCAAGGGCCAGTCTGGAGCAACCAGACCAGCAGTGTTGTTGTCGTCGGTCGTCGTCGGGAAGGCCACAAGCCAGCGGGCTAGTAGCCAGACAACGCGGTGAGCAGCAAAAAGCAGAAGGGCCCCACGCAGATCTCGTGGATGCTGGGGGGCTGGACTTTGGTGCTGGAGCTGCTCAGGGTCGGGGCTTCTCGGACCCCAAAGCACTCACCAGAGGATCCCTCGGCGGTCATGCTGGATAGAAGTCGTGCAGTTCTGATGATGGCCGGTCCCTCGAGGCCTCATCACACCTACTATTCTCAGCTTAGCTGTAGAGGTAGGTAGAGGTCAGAGGTGCCAGGGAAGCCGGGTATCGTCGTGCTGGTCAGTCGGATTCTGGAGGAAGGACGTGCAGCAAACCGCAGTGTTCTTAGATGGTGCCTGCGGATGCAGGGTGACTACTCCTTAGTCACAAGGGAGAAATCTTGAGAAGAAGTCGAGAGTTCCTTTCATAGAAAGTAGTTTCTTGATTCAAAGATGATCTAATTTGGAAGGGTCCCCGCGCCTGCCTTTATCTTAAAGAAAGGGGTGGGTACGCGACTAGGTCCTGCCCTAGGGGTGGGACCAGGAAGGGGGGTGGTTACACCCCTCTCCCATGCCGGGCTCTCCCCAGCTCAGGGGCTGGTGTGCCCCTGGAACTGGTTCTAGCCGGCAGATGCGTAGTGAGCACCGGGGTGCCACTTGCAGTCACCTCCTGTAAAGCCCTGCCTACCCAGGATACACAAAACCCTGTCTGGGATGGTGCTAGCACCGCCCCTGACAGGAAACCCTTTGTCCAAGCTCCCCTCGCTGGAAGGACTCCCAGCTGCAGGGAGTCAGACTTGTGTCTGTGGTGGCAGCATCCATTTTGTGATGCTGAGGCTCGAGTTAACTTTAACCGGGGTTCACAGTTACATACATGTCGTGTCCCTCTAGAAGGGTGGAACGCTAACCCCGTCGCCAGAATTGGCGAGGGGTTAGTATTCCAATTCGTATGACACCTTACTCGACATGTTTTGGTAAAGCGATACCAAAGACAGCATATAACCGCGAGGAATATAATGCACTTAAGAGTATATGGTATGCGTTATCATGGAACAGCTATTAGGACTTGGTTCCGCAAGCTGCAAATGGGCTCAGCTCATGCCAGAGCACCATCTCACACGATTCCAAGCACTCAGCCTTCAGGATTGTCAAGGCCTGCCATAGGAGTGACTGAGAGGAATCTGTGTGTCCATTTTAGGGTTAGATATAGGTATACTATATCTAAAGCAAAGGGTGATTACACCACCTTGCCCCAGCTGTCGTGCAGCCAGTTGTGTCAGATTTAGATGGCCGGCCAGGGGTGGCATAATACATGCTTCAGCCCCTGGTAGGCCCTAGGTACACCTATGCCCTAGGTTCCAGGGTCTGATAAGGTGGCCCAGTACCAATTGGATAATGCACCTAGGGTACACGTTGTAATTTAGTGAGAGAACAGCTAGGCTGTGGGTCTGATTAGCAGGCCCACAGCCAGAGAAAGTCGTAAACCAGTGAAACAAAAGCAAAAAATCTGGGTGATCATAGGATTGCAGACCCTACTCTCCTACACAAATTTACTAATTGCATGCAGTATATTGCAATAGGGCGATATGAATCACTAGGCAGCGCTTTCCTCCATGAGGCATGGTCCTTACCATACACATACAGATGTCTAAAGGATGGAAAGGAAGTGAATCTTAATGGTGAAGAATGCACGCAGTCGCCTGACCGTTCATTAATATGCAGACACATCCAGTTACACGGTTCTTGTAATCAGGACCGACCTAATTTAGCATGTGTTTTGAAAGGCACACCAGTTCCGGCGATAGTTCCAACATTTACATTATTGACAAATGGTAGTTATTTACTTTTGAAGAACGAAGAGTGTTGTGGTTTAATGGTCGGTATCGCTTATGTGGCTACTGTATCTGAACGTGTGGTGTGTTTCAAAAATTTACTATATCCTCCCACGCATGGGAATTCAGATGTTTCCATCTGGCCGCGCATCCCAACCTTGAAAGCGGAGTTCAATGGTATGAGTAGAATAAGAGCCCTTTTGTCCCTGAGCTCGGCCCGTGAAACGCACAGAGGTGCAGGCACTTGTAAATACTGACTTGCTGTTTCATTTCTGCGAATTAGTTCATCAAATCTTTAATGCCCCCTCCACGTCTGGCCTTGCTCATTTTTTTAAATTAGTTAAAAAAATTAGTTAGCAGTGGTCTCGTGACTACCTTTGAAAAAAATTTGGGTGTCATCCCCGCGTTCTTCCATTCTATATTTTCAAGTTTGTTTGGCGGATTCCCTGTTTTGCTGGCTTTGGCTGCAGGCATTTTGATATTGTTTTGCTTCCTAAAACATGGATGCCCGTCCTGCGTAAGAAGCCGCTCAGCTCCTTCTGACACTGTTTCATAACCGGATGCTTGGTTACTATGGCACCCTGCCGCTTGCGACTTTAAGCACGGCATTTGGATTATCGTTTCGATTTTCCTATTTCACATGTGTCCAGCCTGTGTTTCATTGCCTGAGCTGCGATTTCGACTGGGCCATTGATTTGTGTCTCTGCTTGACGGTATCTCCTGACGTCGATTTTAATCACCTGATGGGCCCCGTAGTTGCTCACGAGTTGGTTTGTTCTGGCGAAAGGATTATGGCCTTGGCAGCGATGCATGGACTAATGGGTCAGTGGGACATACCTGCAGCGGGGCATGAGTTTCTGGCACATAGCGTTCTTGAGAACCCACCGAGCTGTCCTCTGATGTTGCTAGAGGATCCGGTGCTGGAGGAGCACGTATGTTCTTTCCCATTGCTTAATTGGATGGCTGAACTGTTTTCGGATGATGACAGTGATTTCATGTTGGAAGCTGTTGCTGCCTATTTTGCATATTCTGTCCAATCATGAGATGCCTTGGAGACTTTCATTATTATGGCACGTGACTTTTTGGTATTTTTGAAAGATGCCTTTTTCTTACGAACATTTGATTTTATACGGCCCAGGCCTATAACTTTATACAACAGTGACCTCGCGTTGAAGATTTTTGATTAAATTTTGTTTGGCTACTATAGGCATTCATACATTTTTTTATATATTTTTATATATTTAGCTTGGCTCAATATTGTTGAACTCTGCTTTCATGTTATGCCTCTATTCTAGTATTGGCTTGTTTTTTGACCGTCCTCGGATCATTGGGAGGGTGTCATATAGATGCTGCTTTTCTATATACTGTGTTAAGTTAGCATGAGTTTATTAGGTGTTTAAACGACATATTTTCCTTCGGCTTCAGTTTGCATAATTGTTATTGTAGCTTTCAACCTAGACGAAAGATGTGATTTATTTGAGAATAATATGTTATTACTCTGATATCAGTCGTGCTTGGTACACTGTCTGAACAGTGAGTGCTGAACCCTCTAAGAATAACTTAACAGAAGGTTGCTGGGAGGTCTGATCCTCGTACCACATTAGACATAACACAAATACAGTTGCTGCCAACATTTGGCTCTAAGCGGTTTTAAGATAGAGTTACTGAGAATACAAGAGACACTTGATGATGCTTCGCATGCAGAGAGCTGGTAGCAGATGATGTGATCCTCTCCTCCTGAGATTTAGAGGTATGGGCCCGCCCTGCTAAAACCCAAAAGAGGCCTTCATAGATATAATATAATATACTAAATAGGGAGGGCGAGAAATAGATATTATTAATTTCTATTGATTTCAGCATTATAATATGCTATCACCGTTTGCTTACTATGGACTAGTAACTATGCTAATAACTTTGATTCTTATAATATGTTTTCTTGTATTATATAAGATACTGCGTTTGAGAACCTTGCATTGAATAATAAATATTTCAAATGTGCACGTGTCCTCTTTTACTCCACGTTCTGGTTTGAAATGATTATAGAGCGAAAGAGTGTTCATGTGTTCCACGATTCCTGAGGTAATGTAAGTTCATGTTCTGGTTTGTCTAAGTCATTGGGAGTTTGTTATGACCAATGAGACACTGTAGCTAGCTCGGTATGGGGATTTTGGATACTGAGGTGAGTTTTGGGTCACCCTAATTCACTGAGGTTCCGGATCTCTATGCACGGTTCTGTAAGAGAACGGAATCCCTGCCAGTATCAAATACCATAGCCATAATCAACAGACTGCAAAGAATCCAGAATGCCTCTGCACGCCTGATCCTCGGCATCCCGCACCGCGACCACATCACCCCCACCTCAGGAACCTGCACTGGCTCCCTGTCGACAAAAGAATCTCCTTCAAGCTCCTGATCGTCGCACACAAGGCATTCCACAAGACCGGCTCAGCCTACCTCAACAGTCGACTCTCCTTCTACGCACCCAACAGGAAACTCCGTTCCGCAGACCTCTTCCTGGCCACCGTCCCACGTATCAGTAGAACTACAGCCGGAGGCAGATCCTTCTCCCACCGCTCCGCCACAACCTGGAACACCCTCCCCCTCATCCTACGACAAACTGAAGACCTCATAACCTTCAAGAGACAACTCAAGGCCTGGCTGTTCGACCAGTAGCAACAGCACCCTCCCTCGCCCCCTCAGCGCTTTGAAACCCTTGCGGGTATGTAGCACGCTCTACAAATTATTGATTGATTGATTGATTGATAATGCCTTGGGAAACATATCAATGTCAGTAAAAATGAAATACCAACCATGGTTGGTTGTAATTCAGCACTTGTGATCACTGTGAACGCCCATACGTTCCTCCTAACATGCAGCAGACTGTAAAGCAATGCAAGCAACAGCAAGTAAGGATGCAAAGTCATACTCACTCCATCCATGAGCTCTTTGAAAGATTCTGACCACAGATGCGGTGTAAGGCCACATAATGTACACACAGAGATGCGGCATCAAGAATACAAATGTTTCCTGAAAGATAAGGTGTTCAATTAATAATACGCACACATTTCCTGCTCATGCAGAATCCAAAACACCACATGAGCAATGGCCAGAGCCTCCGAATCACCCCATGATGTCTGGACTTCAAAGAAGAGTTTCAGATGAATGGAAACATTCATTCATTCATTCATTCTTTCATTCATTCATTCAAAGGCAGTCTGCATTATACCAGTAGCCTCCTGGAGGATGTGGAAATGCTCCATTAAGGACATTCTGTTAACTGTCACACAGGGGGGCACATTACCCGTAAGTTCCGTTGTTTTCTCTGTGCATTAATGGATGTCTGTGCTTATTTTATTTATTTCAAAAGCAGACCAGCACATCTCTGCAGCATTCGCCCAGTCGCAAGCTCAACACAAAGTGAGACATAGATGATGTAGATTTTGGGAGGCCCTGGGGAATATGTACAATGACGTGACGGAGCATGTCATTAGCCTCCGTTTTGGCTTAACGACACGCTCCGCCACTTCGGAAACTCAAGGCTGAACTATATTTACAAGAATGTTGTGCAGCCTTGCGTTTCCCCCTGCTATGGCGCTAAGTTTAACAACTTAGTGCCAATGCAGGCACCCGTGCGCCAGACTGCAAGGGTGTCTGTGTGCAGGGGAGGATTGGTTATGTGTTGGAAGGTGTCGTTCCTGCACATAAACAATCCTAAAATCCTATTTTGTAACTTTCATGTGTGCTTCTTCATGCAGCACACATGAAAGTAAAAAAATTGAATTTTTTATAAAGGTTTGTTTATGTACAGGAAAAGGCACCTTCCTGTACATAAACAAACCATGGCATTTTGCTTTTTCCATGTGTGCTGCACAAGGCAGCCCACATGGAAAAAGCAAAAATGAGGAGAAATAATGCATTTGTCCTTGTTTCGCCAACTTAAGACCAGGATAGGGGGCAGTATCAAGTACAATTGCAGTGGAACGGCCACCACAATACCCACTGCACCCCCCTTTCACGCTAAACATAGAGTGAAAGGGTGCCTTATGTACAAGGCAGCTTTAAGCCACTTTAAGTGGCTTAACTCTGTCTTATACATAAGGCAAGGCCCCTTTCGCCACAGGAACGTCACTTTTTGTGATGGTCCCGTGGCGATAGGGGCTTGTACATATGCCCCCCTGTTTGTTGTGTTTGTCAAGCAGGTAGTGGTAATATCTTTGCTTCCACTCCCTAAAACTTTGTCTTCAATGCTTATTATAGAGAAAATAAGTTCCTCATATCTGTTTTTTCTAAACTTCTGCAGATTCCTAAATGTGGATGCGTGGATAAGACAAAACAGAGTGAATGTATGTAAACTGAAGTCTTCTAGAGATATACCATTTTTTTTTTTTTTTTTTTTGAGATATACCATTTCTAACACCACATAATGCAGCATGGACAATGTCTGTTTCTTTTTAAAGAGGCTTTCTGAATAGCTTTGTGTAATCAGTCCTGTCATGCCACGACCTACCCGGGTTATTGTCCCCTAACCCCGCCCATATCTAATAAATTAGCACAAACCACTAATTCATTAAATGGATGCAATGTTTACAAAAAAAACTAAGCTGTATATTGTGTGGATATTACATGCAGGTGCATACCCAGCAAAAAAAAATTATGCCACAGTCCAGCTAGAGACATGTCTCCCATGTTCTATTTAAATCCCTCTCCTTGTAGTACTTAGCATTGCTATCTCAAAGTCTGTTATGCAGTTCTATGGTTATACTGAAGAAGCAGCTACCTACGTCATCTATACTACTATTATAAAGAAAGAACTTTGAGGCTTTGAGGCGGGTAAACTCGGGAACCACAGCGCCAATCCACACACCCGATACATCGTTGGAATCTTGAGGGTGTGCAGATGGACATAGGCTATATAAATTTAAAAAATAAGTTATATTTAAAAAATGTACATTTAAAAAAAGTAGTCCCCTCGAAGTAGCGCCGGCCGCGACCTGCGTGCTGACGTCGTCCAGAAGCGCGAACAACGCGAGGAAGAGTGGCGGACATGGTCGGGGGAGGAGCACTGACGAGCGGCACACAGGCGGTGAGCAGCAGCAGACCGGCGGAGCGGCAGAGGAGCACTGAACTGAGGAGCGGCGGCTGAGCGGCGGACATGGCGCGGGGGAGGAGCACTGACGAGCGGCACACAGGCGGTGAGCAGCAGTGGACCGGCGGAGCGGCGAGGAGCACTGAACTGAGGAGCAGTGGCTGAGGTAAGGCTCCGGGGGACAATGTCGGGGCAGGCGGGGGTCGGGGCACGCGGGGGACGGGGAGTTACAACAAAAAGGCTTCGGGGGACAATGTCATGGCAGGCGGGGGTCGGGACAGGCGGGGGACACTCTGGCATAATTGTGCTCAAGCAACAATTCTAATGTAAAGACGTTCCTGCAGTGGCCTTCTAATTCAATTACACAATTATGTTTATAAATATCCAAACCAGGTGACAAAAAATAGATAAAATACTGAAATTATTCAAAACATATACAAATTTATTTTTTCTCTTTTTATCTTTTAGTTCATATAAGTTCTGTTATCAATCAGAAATCATAAGACAAACATTTTTCAATTCATATCAAAAATTTCAAGACAGGTACAGTTGAGTCATAAATATCTGCAACAAAAAAATATAAAACATACAACATACAGAATTATTTAGTAATACCCCTTGGTAACACCCATATCTCTCAACACACTCACGTGCTAACAATCATACCACACTCAAACTACAAACTAGGATGGTGAAAGGAACTGAATTAATATTTAGCAAGATGACAATGCTAAAAAATGGGCCAAGATGTGACTTAAGGCTCCCGCAGCAGGTCTACGCGCGTTTCGGCAGCTTTAAGCCGCCTTCATCAGGACCTTTTTCATCATGACTGTGCAGATACCAAGGGATCTGAAAAAAAAATATATATATATTTACAAAAAATAACCATATTGTCACCACCAAAACGTTTAGACAAGTTAATTTTGTTGCAAAACAACAGGAGCTCAACAACATGACCACAGCGGGAAGGGATCTAAATTCAACAAGACCTGAGTCTACTAGAGAATGAGACCAAGCCTAATACATTTACCTAAAAGTCCTAGAAGTGTTGGTATATCTAGGACTGAGCATTTGGTACAATACTAATTGTTATGTTAATCAAGGAGGTAGGTCAATGGTCCTAAATTATCATACAGCAAATGTAAGAAGAGAGAGTCTCGAACCTCAAACTTTGCCCTCAATTAATCACCTTAGTTCAACCATAGGACATAGCCCTTGAGCTTACCAGTCGCATCACACAGCAATAGAATCACCAAAAACGTCTTCAGTGCATATCAGGGGACAAGACGTCCTATGCCGCCAGTAAGTAACTGCAGGGAAGAGATATCTCATATTTTATCTTAGATCAACATTAGGGGGAAAACTCATTACAACCACTAGAGTGGAATCCATATCTACTGAAGCTCAGAAGCTACCAAAGGTAAATACCTTTTTTTACGTTTGAGAAACTTGTTAAATATTTGTGAAGAGCACAGATTCGCAGCTTATTCACAAAAGGTTGTGGTCAGGGGGAGGCTTAGGGCTTCGACGGTCAGCTGGCATGTTTTACACCATAGTCTATAATAATAAAAGAAATTTATAGTAAATGATCTATTTAGACTCTCTACCATACAGTGGCCCTGTCTAAACTGGCACAGATTCGACAAGTACATCCTAGTGTAAAGCATAGTCTTACTTCAATGTACGAGGGGAGTCCTTTATATATGTTGAACTTGCTCCACAGTCAGTCCCCTGCAAAGTGGAATAAGTACACGTTATTGTATCCTGTCGATGCGGCGTGGCTCAAGGTGTACAGACATTTGCTGTAAGATACGATCCTACCCCTGATCTAGGTTTAGGCAATAGACATGTAGCTAGATGGCTTAAATGCTTTCTAGCTCAAAGTACATTTAGGCGCTTGTGCACCGCTTTAAACGTACGGCACTGCAATCGGCCGGCCCAGGGACACACAGTCTAAGGACCAACTGTGTTAAGAATATTTCCCTTGATATTAGGCAACTGCTCGAAGGCATGCCAGCCCAAAACGGCCAAAGGCATGGATATAACTAATGGGCAGCCGGGAATGTCGATAGTTAAATTTGGCAAGAATTACTCAAGCGGGTCTCATTACCCTTGAAGCGAAGGCTCACTTACCTCGTAAAGACCGCAATTTGGGCCGTATATCCGCACCGCACGAAGCCTCCTCCGCCAGAAACTTTCAGGCATTGACTGATCCTTCGTTTTTAAACAGATCCTATAGGGCTAATTATCTCACGTGAGGTCGCTTTCCGTGCACGTAATGCCGACGCGTCGCCTAATAGAAATAACAAAGGGACTAAGTTACGAACACAGTCTCTATCCGTTAACATAATCCTACCACCCATGAAAATAAAGGTAGGACTGTTTTAGCTGATAACGCCGACTGTGGGGGCTAAGAGGCATCCGACGAGGCTATGAGGGACATAATGGAAGGATCAAAAGTGCTTTTGTCCTAAAAAAGGTGTAGTTAATTTAGACAAGACAAAAAGGGGCAAATCACGGATAAGGGACCCTACCACCGAAAAAATCACATTGACACGGGACTCCAAATAATTCAATATGGCAATTATCATTTGAAACCGAATTAATGAACTCGGGGTTATAATTGCCTAATTATGAGAAAGAGGTCAGGCTAAAAAACTCTAAGGGTGCAATTAGCTGGAACAACAGTATTGAGAAGAAGCAACCTTGAGATAAAGTCAGGGTCTCAAGCATATTGGAGGTATTTACTTGGTCACATACCAAGCAAGTTCTTCATTCAGTCCACGTTTCACACTGTCCAAAAGATAGATCCAAAAGGTTTCGCATTTCTTGCGTGTAATATCATTCGCTTGACCTAACTTAGGTGTCACTTTTTCTAGGATACACCATTTCATCTCATTTTCTGTATGAGATTTCTCCAGACAGTGTTGGACTAAGGGGGCTGACAATTTTTTCGTCCGGATGGCAGACTTATGTTCGCTGAATCGGACGCGGAGCTCGCGACCCGTCTCACCCACATAAGCCAAGCCACAGCCACAGAAGATGATGTACACGATATTGCTACTACGACAGTTGGTCAAAAATCGCAGTTTAATGTGCTTTTCATTGTATGTTATCGTGTCAGATACAATGGCTGAGTCACACGCGTGGCAGGAACTACACCTGTGATTGCCCACAACTATTGGTAAACCTGTGATAGAGGACTGGTTGTTAGATTGAAAATTTTTGGCGAGAGGTTTCGAATGGACCAACATATCCCGTAAATTTCTATTTCTCCTATATGCAAGCATAGGGAGAGGAAGTGCCGTGGCATTCTCATCAATATTCAAGATTCTCCAATTTTTATTGATGATATTACAGATCTTAAAATTCAAAGTAGAGTGATCGATCACACACGTAATCCGATCTTGTTTGACTCGTGTGTTGCCCGATAGGAGTGCGGACCTATCGTAGTATTTGGCTCTTTTGTAAGCATGCCGCACCAGGCGATGTGGATAGCCCCTCTTCAGCAGTCTTTCCTTAAGTGCATCTCCATGTAGATGAAAAGACGCAATATCTGTACAATTTCGGCGAATTCGTAAGAATTCACCGAAAGGTACGGAGTCCTTTTGACAGTTGGGATGAAAGCTATTATACTCCAAGATGGTGTTCTTCGCCGTATCTTTCCTAAATCGGCTGACTGTCAAAAATCCATTGGTTCCTTCGATGCTGATGTCTAGAAAGTCTACTTTACAGGTGCTAGAATTCATAGTGAATCTTAGATTGGTGTCACTCGCATTTAGCCAAAGAAAGAAAGTTCGTAAAAGTTCGTCCGATCCACTCCAAATGAAAAAAATGTCATCAATAAAACGCTTCCAAACAAAAATATTCTCAAAAAAGGGGGCTAGTTCGTTGTAAATATTCTGGAGTTCCCATTCTCCCATGAATATATTGGCCACACTAGGGGCGCAAGAAGCCCCCATAGATGTTCCCATGATTTGCTTGAAAGTTCTGCCGTTATATTCGAAGAAGTTGTTCATCAACACAATCTCCAAACATTGGAGAATGAAGGCATCCGGGCGATCAGATGGATATCTTCTCAAGAGATCGGAGACCGCCCGTAATTGTGCTCAAGCTCCCGACGGCCGCTCCATACTCTGTGAACTCCTACGCTTATCCCTGCAACCTCTGCTCATCCTCGCCTCCCTGCAAACAGAGCACCAGTGCCCCACTTAACCAGAAAGCACCCCAGTGCCTCAGGCGCTGCTGCCGGCCACCACTGCAATCACATAATTGTGTGAGGTAAGCCTCAAGAGGACAATGTCAGGGCAGGCGGGGGTCAGGGCAGCCGGGGGACGGGGCGGACAGGGGCGGACAGGGGCCCGGGCTGATGGCCAATGTCGGGGCAGGCGGGGGTCTGGGAAGCCTGATTGCTCCCGGACAAGGTCGGGACGGGCTGCTAGTTATCATATAAAATCTCTTTATTGATGTCATAACTACACTTTCACAATTGCTTTATCAACCTTCTTGCTTTCTCAAATTTGCTTGAAATCAAAACATTTGCCCATTATGTTTTCAACATTTTCTTGGGGAAAGAACCCCTCCCTCATCCGAACCCACCCATATGTCGGTAGGGCTCGCTCGCTAAGCTCACATGCCACATGGCACTCAGCCGCAACCTTTACGCTGAATAACTTTCTAATGTCACTAGCCACCACTGTTCATATACTCAAACAGACACTGTAAATGTTTGAAAAGTGGAAGACTTTCCTTTTCATCAGCCAGTCACTCATCATTGCTGCAACCAGAGGGAGCAAAGGAGTTATTGGTAAAATATTGCTACAGATATAAGGCGACCAGGTAAAAAGTGCTGCAAATCCACTTCATCTGCAAGCAAACTGACTCTCTCTCAACATGGCCTGAAGAGCCAGGGTCTGGCCGCATGGAACCCACACTACAGGCCCAATTGCTGTTGAAAAATAATCGACAAGCATGAACATCACCGGCGCCATCTTGCCTAACAAGAAGCCACATCTCGCGCTTTGCAAGGCACCTATGATTCACCCTGACCCTGCAACCCACCCCGATGCCCTGATTCAGCATGACCAAATGCACTAAGATCGGAAAACCTTGTCAGCCTGACAAAGCCCCGGAGCCACTTCCCACCCTAAAACACATTTGTCCTTTCATCCCCTACACATGAGCCGGTCCTTCTGATAACCCCCAACTGCACCTGGCCACTTGATCTGGTCCCAGGCTGTACACCAAGCCCTGTGGAAGTACTTTATTGCCCCCACACAGCAAGACTTGTCACACGAACAGTAATGCTTGATTTTATCACTTGCACAACCTTTAGATCTGACCGATCCCACGCACTTTTATGTCCTATTGAAATGTCCAGCTGCAAGATGGCAACCAGCTGTTAGATTTGGGAGGGGGAACGGCAACTGGTGGGTCTGTGTGGGAACTGGCTGGAAGCAGGAATTCCAAGGATGTTTGACCACCAATAAAACCACTGTAATATGTATAAAAAGACAGGCAGCAGAGAAATTGTCAGAGCATCTCCGGAAGACATTCTGTGTGTCTGAAGCAACATGCTCTCCACTGGAGTTAATAAATCTGTTCTTTACTTTTCAGTTTCCAGAGCCTGCCTCTTTCTTTTATTAATTAATAATCGAGTGGATTAGAGGCGATTAACGCCAAGCAGTCCTCGAGGATATCTAGGGAAAAACTGTGTTTCCACAATTGACGCCCAACGTGGGGCCCATCAGCGACACGTGGGTCCGGTAGAGTGGTCCTAACGACGGGGTGAACATTTAAAACGATTGCAGTATACCTGCCTTGAGAGGACCCTCGTCTGGCTGCCGATCGAATTAACTTCACCGATTCTAAACGGACCTCTCTCGAGTGACCTGCGGTCCTGACTGGGATCCCACAGGAGTGCTGCGGTAAAATTGGAGTAAGAGGACAATCGGGCGCTGGAAGGAGAAGGCAAAGAACTGTCCACGTGGTCCGGGTAAGGTTGTGATACACGACTATTGAATTGTTTGATTGATTGATTGATTGTTTGGTTCGGAAAATACTAGTATTACTCATTGATTGGTTCATTTAGCCTCGTTCGCTACTCGATATATTGGTTCTATTTGAGATATTCCCTGTTTGCAAACAGCGACGAATAGAAATATTTTCTCCCTCTTTGCAAACAGCGAAGGATAGGTAGTGCGGACCTTTGTCCACAATTATTTGAGATCTTCACTTGTCCGATTATACGTCATGCCTATTTTCTCCCCACTGATTGATAATTGGTTTAACCCGGACCATTTATTAGAGGTAAATCATCCGGCTCCACCGGAGGGCACCCCTAATAAAAAGGACACGTATATAAAATACGGATTAGCCGCTGTAGCTTTTAGCAAACTATGGCATAAAACTCACTAGGTAAAATAGAGTAAAATCAGTAGGCACTTGATGGGATCTTTTGACCCCGCTAAAATAGAAACGCTAGGAATAGCCCTTCACGAGAAATATGGAACTAGCATCATAAAAGTTGCTTAAATTGGTAGGTTTTTAAATAATGGTTACTATTTACAAATAGTAAAGGACAGGTAATGCAGACTCCTTGTCTGAATTTAGGATTGATTGAGATTTGTATCCATCATTCCTTTCTTTTCTGAAGTTATTAGAAAATGGTTGTTTTAGCTTGAATTGTTTGTTGAATAAAAGGTATGGTATTTGTCCCATAATGTATGACTCATTGAGGAACAAATACGCAACGAAGGAACTTGAATTTAAAAGGGCAAGTAAAATGAAGTAACTCGATTATAGTTAAAAAGATGCAGTACGCAGAAACAATGTCGAAAGAATAGTCAAGAGCTGTTGTATTTTACACCCTTACAACGTAAGCAATCTGTAAAGATCGTGATATTTAGATACATCAATGAAGAGGACAGTAGACCAAACCTCTTTTACTTAGCAGCTCCCTCGGAGGAGCAAAAGGGCGCCTTTTTCAAACTAGGAATTTTTCATTTCATTACAGTTGTAAACTTCCCAAAGAAGTACATTAGCCCGAAATATTGTTAGCTATGAACCCCAAGTGCATTCTGGTCCTTGGAGTCCAAAACCTCGTAATCTTTGTTTTACACACCATGTGTTTCAGAGGAGTTTTTCAAATGCCTCTAAGCCTCACCAAAGGAATGCCATCCAGTCTAACATTAGGCAGGAATAAGTTATAGACGTATTAAGTAAAAAGGAGAGAAAAATCTTCCCTAAAAACATATTTGCCTGCATGGCCAAAGCCAGAACTCGAAAAACATCGCAAGAAAGCTCGGTTTTAAGCATGGGCGAATTTTGCGAATCTGGCGTTTGCGAATTTTGCGAATTTGCGAACTCGCAATCTGCAAAATCCACGAATTTCTTTTTTTTTTTGTGTTCGCAAGGGTTTCTGCCAGTTCGCGAGAATTTTGTACCAGTTCGCGATTGCGAACTTACTTGTCGGCATGCAACGGTCGCGACTATGTTGTTTCTACGTCTGGTTCATCATGACAGGTTCACAGCACCCTCTGTTTCAACACTGCCACCCTCTGTTTCACCCATGCCACTCTCTGGTACATCAATGCCACCCTAAGGTTCATCATCATCACTGTAGATTATGGGGGGAAAAAGCAAGCACACCTGCCCTGCTTCAACTGACATGAATTAATTTGAGGTTGAATTATTAATGTGTCACTGTTTTAAAATTCCAGTCTGGCACCTGCTTCCTTATCTGTAATTTGCTTTCTGTTGCAGTGCAATTTTTTTTTCCAGGACCTTTGTGGCCTACTTGTAGCTATTCTATGATCAGGCTGTGAGGGTCAGAGCAGTCATACAATTGTTGCAACTAGCAACTGAACTCTGGAGGGGCCCCAGTCAGGAAGCACTACAGGGAATGGTTACTAATGATGAATTTGAACTTTTGCACCTGCTGCTGAGTGCTTTCAGTTTAGCAAAACTCGTTTTTCTGCAGAACAGCAAATGTAATTCCCCAAACAAACTTACTTGTGAAAGTTTATTTCTCATCCAAAAGTGATCCAAAGAAAGTCAAAAGGCCTCTAATCCAAAAAAGGGCAGGCAAATGTCAACCTGAGGAGTTCTTCTGATAAAAATCATCATTTTCAGAAGGTCTATGCTGCTTGCTAGTGGATTTTTTGTGCAGAATTGCAAATTTTGTAATTTCGCGAGTGCGAGATTGTTGCTGCCCGCCGCACCTACATGTTCGCAATTGCGAACTTACACTGCACGCCGCAAAATTGTATCACCAAGAAAAAAAAATCCGCTGCGTGCGAATTTGCGGATTTTTGGTAAATTCGCGAGCGTTCGCGGATTGCGAATTTACCGAAAATCCGCAAAATCCACGAGCGGAACGGATTTTCCGCCCACGCTTACTCGGTTTATATGTTAGCATTTGATGTCCTTGCACAAGTCATGTGATTAGAATGAACATTTTTAGGAAAATCCTGCTTTGTTTTAAACCTCTCGTAACCTCCTAACGCAACAATCATCTGTCTAGATTATATATGAAAACGTTTCTAGGCACTGTATTTTAGCAGTCGTGCACAAATGCATATTACCGGTTTTTAGAAAGGCACAGTTTCTTTTGTGTGTTATAGATTGGTATGGCTTGCACAAACATTTCGGGCATGGCCTAGTCCGTGTTTATGGACCCCATGAATAGGTCTGCCAGCCTTGACAAATACGAATCTGTGATTTTTTGGCACAACTGTGCTACCGCTCTAGACTGCACCGTGTCCTCCACCCGCCCGAAAAACTGATCTCCATGCAGACACCAGACAAGTCTGTGAGTGGTCTTACCATGTAGCAAAAATGCATACCATTGAAAGCACGAATGCACCCAGCGAAACTCGCTACCCCCTATAGTTTCCCTGCTCTATGAATAGGAACGGCCCCAGTCCGCTGTAGATCGTTTTCTCCAAATAAAAACATGGATCCATCACCCCCCCTCACTTTATACTGAGTACCTCTGGCTTCCTACCCTTTCCTACATACGGTCCGTTATACCACATTCGAACGATCTATGTAGTGAGCATCCTATCACTGGTTATCCCAGCCGCACTAGCAGTTCCTCTGGGCTTCTATGCCGAGATGCCAAGGACTGCATCCCAAGAGATAAGTCAGGTACATAGTAAGTAAAAATATTCTCGTTACAATGCACGCTGGCGTGCGTTGAATGCTGCCCCCTCCCACCTCTTCTCTTTTTCTTTAGGTTACATCGAAGTTTCCGCTGAAGAATGGAGAAGGCCTAAACGCACCGTGTTCCACGCGAAAAATAGGCTAGTACTGTGAGATGGTACACTGTATGCAGAGACTATCTCTGGGATCGTGAAAAATTGTATGGTATGAATGCGTCTGTGTGCTGATTTGTATGGTATGAATGCGTATGTGTGGTGTACGCCTGGGTCGATAAGAGAATGCTTTTTGTATGGCTGAAGTGTCGATCGAACGGTTAATGGGATGAGAAAAATAGGCCCGAATATGGTACCTACATGCGAAAGACGAATAGAAGTATAGCACATTCCTTACTTAGAAACAAGTCTCTCTCTGAAGCTAGTGATTGGGAGGGTAACCTTCATCAGGAGCTTGAAGGATTATTGCAACCCGACGAGCCCGACTCCAACCGATATCCCAAGTGTGCGACCAATCCCACGCACTTTTATGTCCCATTGGAATGTCCAGCTGCAAGATGGCAATCATCTGTTAGATTTGGGAGGGGGAACGGCAGCTGGGGGGTCTGTGTGGGAACTGGCTGGAGGCAGGAATTCCAAGGATGTTTGACCACCAATAAAATCACTGTAATACGTATAAAAGGACAGGCAGCAGAAAAATTGTCAGAGCATCTCCGGAAGACATTCTGTGTGTCTGAAGCGACGTGCTCTCCTCTGGAGTTAATAAATCTGTTCTTTACTTTTCAGCATCCAGTGCCTGCCTCTTTATTTAATTAATTAATAATTGAGTGGATTAGAGGCGATTAACGCCAAGCAGTGCTTGAGGATATCTAGGGAAAAACTGCTTTTCCACATTGCCAAAGGCATGATATATGTTTTTAACATTGCAGGCTGGACTGATCTTTCTGAATAGAGGTAATGATAAAAGCATACAGTTTTCAGTCTTAGGTTTGCCCACCATATTTGAATTAAATGACTGCAACCTGTCGAGAAACTAACCAACACATTTGTGCTAAATAGTCCTCTGACGTGGAAGACCTCTGTTGTGGGAGGATGCCATGGTCCACATTGTTTAAAGTTGCTTAATGGCCCAACAGGACTGGGGCAAGAGGCCTACCCTATTGTTGCATATCCAGCACTTTTTTTTCTTTAATGTGCAGAATAAATGTTCAAGTACCCCAGTAGAAAGGGAAACCTCACTGGAATGAATGGAAGCAGGTGATTGAAATTGATATAGCTTTGTAGGTGGGCAGTGCCGTCCACAGCTATGATTTGGCTGTGAATCACTGAGTGAAACTGGGTCCTAAATTCACATATGAAGAGTCATCCAATAAAGCCTTTTTAGAAAACCTAGTACAACAGCCAGCTAAGTGCCTCTCTGTAGAGAGACAGAGTGACACCCGACAGGCATTCAGCCATGGTCTGCTATCAGTTTGTCCAAAGGAAGAAAATAAGGCCAGAACTTATCTTTATTTATAGCTAGCATGCTATCACTCTCATCACTATTGGCATATTTTCCTGGATGGCTTTCAGTTGTCTATCTCCTCTTCAGTTTTGTTATATTCTGTCATGAACTTACCTTTATATCAAGAGTGTTGGGGAGTTCTTCAGTGTTTTGGTGGTACACATTTTTTAGTACGACATTTGTCTGCTTTTGCTCTTTAAGTGTAAACATCTTCCTGAACACTTTTGGAACTAACCCATGGATGAGGCAGGTGAAGTGGAAGAAGGTGTACACCTGTCCCTGGGCATCCCAAGCACATTCACCCTCACCTTGGATCCAAGGTAACATTCATAGTGCCCATCACTCTTCACTCATGGGACTTTTAACTTCATACTTGACGAAAGTCACTTGTGACAGCAGGCGGTTGTGTATTGCCCCTTTCACGCCTCTGACGTAAGTTTGGAGGTTTGCAATATTACCACAAACAATGCTTTGAGGGTATTTTCAGTGTTCGAAAGACTCCAAAAAACTTTTTGTTGTCATCCAGAGAAACCATGCACAACAAAATCTATTGATTTTTATAGGGATGCTTTGATAGATGATCTGACTATAGGTATTTACTTACCTATCATTTTGGAAACTTTGAAATGTGAGTTCTATAGTTAGTAACTTTGAGGGTTATTTTCAGTGAACCATTTAGCACTTTTGAAGCTGCTACTTGATGCCTGAGTCAGTAACAGGAGTTAGTAACTATTTTTGGGTACTTACCGACATCGAGGACCGACGGAGGACGGCGCTGCATCCGCTTCTCGGGGACCACTGCTGCTCTCGCTGGGTCAGAAGGAGTCTCCTATGGACGTGGAGACTGAGAGACACCCTGCAGCGGGTGGTCGGTCGCTCTCGCTGCTACAGAGCCTGGGAGAGCTGGAGCTGCACTGGAGCGGTGCAGCGGTCTTGGGTCAATCCAAGTGAGTGTCCCCTTGGTCCCGTTGCTGCCGGTTGCTGCGCTGACCCCCTGCCTCACCCTGCTAAGTCGTGGGAGGCTGGTGAACCGTAATTGCGTAGTGGTGCAGGGCCGGTCTGAGCAACACTGCGACTGTGGAGCCGATCATCACTGTACTCCCCCGATCCGGTCGAGCTTGCAAATTACTGGAGATTACTTCGCCCCATTGACACTCGCGAGCAGCTGCGTCCCTCTGAGGTCCAGTGTCTGTGCCGCACACCTCGTGGCGCCTCTGAATCGTTCCCGAGGTGCGGGCTGCCCCTTAATGCTCTCTGCTCTGGGGATACATCTACATGTTGTGATCCTCTCCCCGTGGGTGCTGGCCGGCGTCCCGACCACCGTTGGTAGTTCTCTTCCGGTCTCCTTTCAGCTGAAGAAAAGCTTAAAATCAACATTTTCCCTCCACAATCAACATCGTGCTCCCTGGCCCCAACATGGCGGCCCCTGAGACAGTCCGGGTCAGCCATCTTAATTAAGAACCCTTCAATGCTGTATTACTGACTCCACACTCTCCAGGGAGCCTGAAACCTCTCTGCTTGACCCTCCACATAGCAAGGGAAAGCAGACTGCTCCTAGCTAAGCATGAGCGGATTTTGCGGATTGGCAATCCGCGAATTTTGCGGATTTGCGGATTCGCAATCCGCAAAATCCGCGAATTCCCGCGAATTTGCGGATTTTTTTTTTTTTTGTGTTCGCCCGTGTTTCTGCCAGTTCGCGAGGGTTTTTACAATTTCGCAATTTGCGAACTTACCTGTCGGGTCGCAAGTTTTGCGAACTTGTTGTTTCTACGTGTCCAGCCTGTTTGGGACACTCTTCTTCATCACTGCCACTCTCTGTCACCACTGCCACTCTCTGACTACTCATGCCACCCTCTGGCCCACCCATGCCACCCTCTGTTTCATCACTACACCCTCTGGTTGTCCAGTGTACATTATTTTCTGCAAAGCAAAGCACACCTTCCCTGCCTCAAGTGACCTGAATTAATTTGGGGCTGATTAATGTGTCACAGAATATTTTTTTAGCTGGCACCTGCTTCCTTAGTGCGCCCTGATTAGTGATCTTTTGCACTTGCTAAGTGCTTTCATTGTTGCAAAATTAGTTACAACACCTGCCCTGCCCCAACTGACAATAATGAATTAGGGGCTGATTAATGGATTTTAACTTCCAGCCTGGCTCCTGCTTGTCTCCCTTAGCTGTAATTCAGGACCTTTGTGGCATATGTGTAACTATTCTGAGGTTCAGAGCAGGGTCACTTAATAGTTTCAACTGGCAACTGAACTCTGGAGGGGCCCCTCAGGAAGCACTACAGGAAATGGCTACTAATGATGTGCCTGAACTTTTGAACCTGGTAAGTAGTTACTTTCAGTTTTGCCAAGATCGTATTTCTGCAATGTTGCACTTATTCGCGGGGCGCGAACTCACGCGAACAGTGCGAGCAGTGCGAGCAAAATCCGCTGCTCGCGGATTTGCGGATTTTGCGGGAAATTCGCAAATCTCGCGGATTGCGGATTTCCCGAAAATCCGCAAAATCCGCGAGCGGAACGGATTTTCCGCCCACGCCTACTCCTAGCTCACAGGGGAGTATAAAGAGGACTGATCATTTTCTCTGTCCTCTCATATCTCGGGGAAAGAAAAAGAGGAGTGCGCAAAGTGTACCTGGGCCTAAGAAAGAAGTCTTTGGGATCCTTAGTAGCTGCCATCTTGAAGGAAAGGTGAGAGGAAAGAAGAAGAAAAGAGAAGGAAAGGGAAAGAAGGAAGAAGGAAGGGGAATACCCCCACTGATTTCTGAATATCCTAACCCAACTGGCCTGTCTCTCTGGACCTTCACTACATTTTGCACCCTTTGGAGGGGGCAACTCCTCTTGCCATTATTGCGCACTAGACAATCCTTGCGCATAGGACTGACCTATTGGGGACTTTGACCGACCTCTCTCAACAATCCTCCTGGACGTGAGAATTCACACTCCCCCAACATGGGTGGGCCTGGTCTGTCCCCCACAGGTGACAACTCCTACACTGTTATCTACCCCCCAACCTAAAAAAACCCTGCCTCCAAATCCTTCAAACACTCCGTCCTGAAAAGGTACCCTGAGACCCTAGTCTCTGACCATAGATCCACTGCGGACAAGGGCCCAATAATCAATGACCTTATCTTCTACTCCAGGAGAACATCCGTTTTGCGCAACGCACTCTCGAACCTCCTCAAAGTACATAATACCAGGAACATTCCACACTTCAGCAAGCTCACTATTGCACCTTCCGCAAACCTGTGTGCTGACCTCACCATTACCCTATACAAAAATGGCATCATCCTGATTAAAGCTCCACCAAAAGACCTCAACAAATTTGCAGACCTCTTCCATGTTCACAACCCCCCTTCATCCTCGCTCCCCCTTCACTTTCCCCCTTCAAAATCTCCAAGGGAACGTGCTGTCTCTCCAGCCACTCACGACAGGGCTCCCAACACAGACCGACAGAGCCCCCCTACTATGCATCCAGTGCCTACCAACACTGATAAAGCCCTTACCCCCTACCTCCATTCCACATTCCTATCCCTCTCCTACTGATTCTGACACCACCCCCTCGGTCCATATCTCTAGACATCCTAGCCCATCTACATGCCCACCCTCACAAGCCATCAGTAGCCTCCCTAAACCCTCAACCCAAAATCCACCCTAACATGGGGATACTGGACTTCATGACTCTGGTCGTCCTAGCCACACTACTAAGCCCAATCCCTCTACCTCAAATCCACCTTTCTGTGAGGACACTGGAACTCATGACTCTGGTCATCTTAGCCACACTACTAAGCCTACTGATACCCCCCTTGGCCCAACCCTCTAGACATCATAGACCGTCTACCAGGTCACCTACACAAGCCATCAGTAGCCTCCCTAAACCTTCTACCTTAAATTCTCCCTTCCGCGGGGATACTGGAACCCATGACTCTTGTCGTCTTAGCCACACTACTAAGCCTTCTGCACTCTCCACCAAGTCCTTTCCCTCACCGCTGACCCCCTGCCTGCAAGAGCACCCCTCTTTTAGGGATTTGGACACTCTCCACCGCAAAGCCACTGAATTAACCTTGAGCATCCACAAGTCCTTCACGGACCTCAAAAACCTCCTGCACCTCTCCAAGCTCTCTCTCTCTCGAAGATCAGGCTCTCACAAAACGCTACCCCCCACTTCAAACCCCTTCTTCACCCATTCCCATTACCCCTGGACACCTGCGCCCTCACAGGCAGCCCTGCTACCTCACAGAGGAAGAAGTACAGGCCCTCCTCCTAACCTACATACCTACCCCTGCCACGACTAGCACTATGGAACTTTCGGAGGATGAAATTGCTGACCTCCTCATTAGCTATGAACACTCATGATCCCGAAGAAAGATCAACCTATACGCACGGTTGCAATCAATCCCTATAGATCAGCCACTCTCTGCAACAGAGGAATAGTCAACAGTAACCGAGCACTAGTCCCATCCTCTGACCCTTGTCACGATTCGCATACCGTCCCCTTTCTATCCGGTCACCTTAGCAACGGCCGCTCTGCGGTAAAGCATGCCGCCGATGTCGCCAATCTCATCCTGAACTTAAACACAGATGTAGCAATCCTGACGGAATCCTGGCTAAATGTATCGTCTTCGCCCTGCCTAGACCTTCTAGTCCCACCCAACTTTCTCATCGTAAGGCTGGATAGGCAATCACAAAAAAAGGGGGTTGCATCGCCTGCATCTAGCACTCCAACCTCCTTATCACTGAACTTCTGGCCGAACCTACTGACTCCTGCGAATATCTTGCCCTATCTATCTGCAACAACACCTCCCTTCAGTGCAGACTGCACATCTTTTACCAACCCCCAGGCAAGAAGGACACCTTCATAGACTACACACTAATAAATAGATGCCCAGTCAAATCTGTAAGGAACTGGAAACAACTGATATGCTGCAAAGATGTGGAAGACCGTCTAATCGTTTGCCCACCACCTGGCTAGATTCAAGAGTCCATCGCCCACCCTTGCTAGCGGAACATCGTCATCTGGAGCTCAAGGAGATTCGGGTCTAGGACCACAGCCCTGAGCCAACTTGCCCCGCTGGGTACCTGACCTTATGGGCAATGTGTTCGCGCCCAGCCTCGCCAACCTCAATGTCCATCTTTTCGAACAGAACTATGTACTTCACCACAGCAACCCATACCATCAACAACTGGTGCTGTGGAAGAGGTACATAGATGATGTGCTTGTGGTATGGCGGGGCTCTGTCGAGGAAATTAAGACATTTCACACTTGGCTCAACCAACAAAATGCTTTTCTTAAGTTCACCATCGATGTTAGCCAAGAACGACTGTCTTTTCTCGACATTTCGATCTTCCCCCAAGATGGGAAGCTACAGTGTGAACTGTTCAAAAAACCAATGTCCAGAAACTCTCTTTTGTCGTTTGACAGTCACCATCCGAGAGCCCTGAGGGAGAATCTCCCAGTAGGCCAGTTCCTCCGTATTCGAAGGAATTGTTCGACCAGAGACCTCTTTGATAAACACGCAAACGAGCTGGCTTCTCAACTCCGGGCACGCGCCTATCCGAAGCGCCTTGTACGTCAGGCATCTCTTTATTAGTGTGTAAACTCTGATTGGGGAGCGGAGGTGTTTTCAGTCTTTAATCAATACCCCCTAGACCCTTATCTACACAATATTTTAACCTTCATATACTACCTCATGGAAATCATCACATCCAAGGCCTCCCAGAAAGCCAATGACATTTTTCTTGGTGACTTCAACTTGCAATAGAACGACCCCAAGGACCCCCAAGTCAATGCCATCAGAGACTTCCTGGCTGACCAAGCCCTTACTCAAGCCTGCTCCCTCCCTACTCACTCAAAAGGTGCCATTCTAGACTGGATCATCTCCAAGAAATCTATGGTCAAACTCATTTCCATAGATCCCTTCGACTGGTCTGACCACCACGTTATCAACTTCCGTCATCCTGGCACTCACAAGACATGGACACCGCAACCGGTGATCTCCAAAAGATGGATCAGGGACACCAAGAACCTTGATCACGAGAAATAGGCTGCCCGCTGTGCAACTGACCTCCCACCTCCCGCCCATATCACCACAGTCAACAACCTCACTGAACATTATTCCACAACGATAGCCAATATAATCGATGACCTTGCCCCGCTAAAACTGAAAAGAACACAGATCAAAGACAGGATCCCATGGTTCAACGGATCCCTTAACAATGAGAGGAGGTCCCTCCGACAAACAGAACAGAACTGGAAAAAGCACCCCTCAGCAGACCATCTTAAACTTCTCCGTCAGGCCAGAAACACCTATAACAGAAAAATCATCAACTCTAAAAAAGAAATGAACTGGATAACGCTAAGAATAGACCTCGCAAATTATTCGAGTTGACCAAACACCAATCAAACAAACTCTCCTCCTTCTTCTGTGATAAAATCTCTGCCCTAGGAAAGGAACTCATGTCTGCCACCTATTCCCAAACCCCTCCGGTTCTTCCTCCCCACTCAGTGCTGCCCTCCCAGACCTCCCCCAAAAACCAAGCGTTATGGTCCAACTTCAAAGGCTATGATGAACACTCGATCTCAAAAATTCTTTCCTCCTTAAGCCCCAACAATCACTTCAACGACTCTCTCCCCTCAAACTGCCTTGCTTCTGCTTCTCAGGCTATCATCTCTTCTTGGACGACTAGAATCAACTCCTCTCTCCTTCAGGGATCGATTCCTGACTCTCTTAAAGCCGGCCAGGTGGTCCCCATTCTAAATAAAACAACTTTAGATCCTGCTTCTCCTGACAATTACAGACCTATCTCTAACATCCCTCTCCTAGCTAAAGTGCTGGAAAAATGTGTACAGCAACAGCTGAGCCAAAGCATCTCCAACTTTCATCTTCTAGATGACTTGCAATCTGATTTCAGACCAGGGCATAGCACGGAAACCACACTCCTCTACATTGTGGATGATGCCTTTCAAGCCCTTGGCCAGGCAAAACCTGTCTCTTGATCCTCCTTGACCTATCCTCAGCTTTTGACATGGTTAACCACGAAATTCTCCTGAATCGCCTCAAACTTAGGATGGGCCTGGATGGCACCGTTCTGGCTTGGTTCCGATCCTTCCTCCAGAACCGCTCTCAGAGAGTCCTGATCAACTGCAACCTATCCACTTCCTCTCTGATCACAGTTGGAGCTCCCCAAGGATCAACCTTATCCCCTACCCTCTTCAATCTTTACCTCGAACCGCTCTCAGAGGTGCTGCGCACTGCCAATATCTCCTACCACATGGATGCCAACGACACACAGCTCTACATCAATATCTCTTCTCCAGAGGATATCCGCTCCCTGAATGAGGCCCTGAAACTAACTGTTCACTGGCTCACATGTAACCAGCTTAAACTCAATGCCAAAAAACAGAGTTCCTCTTAATCTTTCCACCCAACGCCAATACAGACATTTAGGTTTGGATCAAGTCTATCACAGCGCTAAACTGCTCTCTCACCATAGTGGACTCTGCTAAATCCCTGGGAATTACCTTAGACGGCAACCTGAACATGCAGGGCCATATCATTGCGATGGCCAAAACCGCCAGATTTCACCTGAACTAGCTACGAAGCCTGAAACCTTTCCTCGACCCCCCTGATCTAAAATAGGCAATCCAGGCCTTAGTCATCTCTAGACTAGAATATGGTTGCTCCACCCTCACAGGCCTTCCCAAGATCTCTCTGGCACCCTTGAAAGTCTGCCTCAACGCCGCAGCCAGACTTCTAACTGGCTCTAAGAAGTTCAACCACATCTCACCTCACCTTAAAGCTCTAAACTGGATTCCTCTTGAGGCCAGAATCCAATTCAAGCTGGCTTGCATCACCCACAAGGCTCTCTATTCCAGAGCTCATGCTTTTCTCGCACAGAAACTTGTATTATCCAGAGAAACCAGAAACTCCTGGTCCGCCGGAGACCTTTTGCTCCAACCTTCAATCTTCAAGAAAAAAAAACCATGCAATCGGGCTTTCTCTGGGGTCGCCCCAAGAATATGGAACTCACTCCCACCCGCCATTAGAAGAATACCATCTCTAGCTCTTTTCAAAATGACCAAAACTTTCCTAATGGGAAAATGTCTTTCCTAAAGTTCATGCAACAATCACCCCCTCCACTTGACTTTACCTATCGTCCCTGCACTATTCCTTGGCTGCCTCCCCTTATGTTACCCACACTGCACTTCAGAACAATCTTTCAGGGTTATGAGACTGCTCTTCTAGTTTACTGCATTGTTTTTTTTTTTTGCTCCTATCCCTTATAGTAATCTGATATTATGATTGTTTTGTTTTGCCATATATTGTATCTATTTGTTTCCCTATCCCTCGGCTCTCCTCCCCTTTTGTTCTGTATCCACCTGATATTACTGTAAAGCGGTCTGATACCCTCACGGGTCTGGTTTGCGCTCTATAAAACACTAAATAGATAAATAAATAAATAAATAAATAAAGTAATATTGAGTGCTCATTCATGCTCTTTATGAAAAATTCCACATCCAAGAACATCAGCACCCTTAAAAAAACTTTGATAAAAACACAGCATTGGCTGACTTATAACCACCTCAAACTCAATGCCCTCAAAACAGAATTTCTATTGATCTCACCATCCAGTTTCATCCCTAATATCACAGACTGGCTTCCATATCTGATTGCCCTGAACTGTAGCCACCACATCATCGGCTCAGCTAAATCCTTCGGAAAAATCCAAGATAATACCCTCTCCATGCAAAAGCACATCAGTACTGCGACCAGAGGAGCGACCCATCACCTACATGCACTAAGGAAACTAAAAGCTTTCCTTCCCATGGCAGATCTCAAAACTGTGGTTCAAGCACTTGTGTTATCCAATATGGAAGTGCCACCCCTGTAGACCTCCCAAAAAGCAAGCTTTTGCCACTTAAGCCCACAGTAAACGTGTCAGCAAGGCTCATCACTGGCTCCAAAAAAAGAGATCATATCTCCCCTGACCTTCCTTTTCTGAAATGGTTAACTTTTGAGGCCAGGATCAATCACAAGATTGCCTGTATGACCTATAAAGCACTGCATCACAACACCCACTCTTACCTGTCCCATAAATTGACCCTATCTGGTGGAAACAGAACTTCTGGAAGCACAAGTTCCTTACTACTTAAGCCACGAAAATCCAACAAACAGTACACCTGCAATTCTTCTCTGGAATGGCCCCTAAAATTGGAACTCCCTTCTGCCAGAGACAAGGTGCAACCACTCCTCCTCAGAAAAGAAGTAAAATGAGCAAACAGATTTCATGCAAAGTAAGGCCATGCCTTCCTCTCCTCAAATGCAACATCTGCCTGCCCATGTGAGGCCCCATCTATTCATGCCTGCCCACATCTGTGAGATCTGCCCTGCCTGTTCATTGCCCAACCTTCAACCTATCGGACTCTGTTTCTTCTATGACTGTATGTGCCTGTCTTTGTTCTTCTTAATATTTGAATTTTTTTCCCTCATGTAACTTTTACCACATGCCCTACTCCCCTTTTATGTACATAGCATATTGTTATGGTATAACATCAGTTATTATTGTAAAGTTCTCTGTTACCGAAACGGTCTTTTTCGTGCTGTATAAAACTCTTTTAAATAAAAAAATAAAATAAAGATAGCGACATCCTTTATGGGATGTATTTAGAGTGCCATCTACAACCTATAGGACCAGCCTCGGCTCGACCATATGGGCTGAGTGGTCACACACTCTCACTTTTTGCCCATCAAGAAGAATATCCGCGAGGCTGAGCAAAGGTCATCCTCTATGACACTCTTTATTTTCAGGTGAGGCAGTCAGTGGCTAGGCATGCACTAAATGTGTAGGCTCCTGGCTGCCTGAGCTGAACGATGGTAAACTGAGGATTTCACAGCCCTGTAAGAGGGGCCTCCTTAACCTGGCAAAAGTTCCTCAAGGTCCTCCCCTCTGTAACGAGAGGGAGCGTCATTAATTGCCTCAGACCTGGGGGTTTTAGATTTAATACCAGGGCCAAGTATTAATCAGTGACAACTCTTCAGAGTGAGGTGGGGTCAGCAACTCTCACTGACCCATCCCACTCTGTGACGAGTCCAGACTGCTGCCTTCCCTCATTGGCTAAACTTAGGTCAGCCAATGAGAGAAGGCAACAGTCCCAACCCTCCTGGGGGCTCCAAGACAGAGTTTCAGGTAAGTGTGAATTTTTGTTTAAATTTTTAGTGTGAATATGTGTGTATAAATATTTGGTAGATAGTGTTGTGAATGGATGTGTCTCTGTGTATGTGCATGTGTGTGAATGCGTGAGTGTGAGTGAGTGTGTATGTGTGCTTGTGTGTCCCGTCCGCCAACTCCCTCCTGGTCGCTACTGTATGGTACCTCTATTTAGTGGAATATCTAGTCCCTTCAGCGGTGTATTTAGTATGCCATATCGAACCTTCGAGACGTGTATTTAGTGTGACATCTAGTATACCTTTGAGAGGTATATTCAGTGTGACACCTAACATCTTTGAGAGCTTTATTTAACCGCATCGCTGCTGCTGTCATTTTTGCGCTGTGCAGCTTTTTTCATTTTTCCGCATTATATGACGAGCTCAGCTCGTCATCAGCACACGCCACCCGTGGGTGATGACGAGCTGAGCTCGTCATCAGCATCGAAAGGGTTAATGTCACATCCAGTATACCTTTGAGAGCTGTATTTAGTGTGACTGATAAAACTGTCAAACCAGTTACTAATATACATATGTGCACTTACCTTATTTAACTTGCTCGTAGGGAGAGTCCAACCACTCCCTTTGGTGCTCAATTGGGGACAAGTTAAACACAGATCTCCCAACCACGCACAGAAAGGAATGGGGAGGGGATAAAACAAGAAACAAAACATTGGTAGCCTTCTGCCTTGGGCATGAACCTCCCTTGATGACTCTTCAGGGTTCTGTCCTAGGGTTAATGTCTGTTAGGATCCTCCACCACATGTAAGCCTGCAGTGAATAGAGAGAAGGAAGGGCGGATTAATGGAGTGTTTTTCCCTGGCCAAACATATACAATCACTCAAAGATAAAGAATCACTCAAATGCACTGTAGAGACTTCGGGTCCTATGGCATAGACATAACAGGGGTTAATAAGTTTAATTTAGGGTGGCATCTAGCATACCTTTGAGGGCTGTATTTAGTGTGACATATAGTATGCCTTTGAGAGCTGTATTTAGTGTGACATATAGTAGGCCTTTGAGAGCTGTATTTAGTGTGACATATAGTATGCCTTTGAGAGCTGTATTTAGAGGGACATCTAGTACCTTTGTGAGGTGTATTTAGTGTGGCATCTAGCATACCTTTGAGAACTGTATTTAGTGTGACATATAGTATGCCTTTGAGAGCTGTATTTAGAGGGACATCTAGTACCTTTGGGAGGTGTATTTAGTGTGACATCTAACACCTGTGAGGGTTGTATTTAGTGCAACACCTAACACCTTTGTGAGGTGTATTTAGTGTGACATCTAGTATACCTTTGAGATCTGTATTTAGTGTGACATCTAGTACCTTTGAGTGCTATATTTAGCGGGACATCTAGTATTTAGTGTAAGCATCCAGGGCCAGATGTAGGTGGCCGAAAATAGCCATTTACCGATCGGTAACGGCCGAATTCGGCCGTTACCGACTGGTAAATGGCCATTGACATGTAGGGGCCCTTAAAGCTGGCATTTTCGGTAATGTTACAGAATCGGTAAAATTACTGATTCGGTAATATTTACCGATTCGGTAATTTTACCGATTCGGTAAAATTACCGAAAATGCCAGATTGAAATGTGGGTAGCCAATTTTCCATTGGCACATGGCTTTCAGAATCGGTATTTTACCATGGAATACAAATCCATGGTAAAATACCGATTCCTGTGTACATACACATCTGTGCATGTATACATGTGCCATGTGACAGACAGACGTGCCCTTAGGGCATGTCTGTGTGCCACATTGCACACATGCCCGTTTTGGGGGTGCTAGAGGGTGTCAAAGTGACACCCCCTGCACCCTTGACAAATTCGGTATTTACCGATTTGGTAAATACCGAATCGGTATTTGAATTGAATCCTATGGGCTTCAAGGCCCATAGGATTCAATAGCAAATACCGATTCGGTATTTACCGAATCGGTAAATACCAAATTTTCAGGATTCGGTAAATAATCCAGATGTTGGTACCTACATCCCATTTACCGATTTTGAAATACCGAATCAGTAAAATTCGGTAATATTCGGTATTTCAAAATCGGTAAATGTGATTTACCTACATCTGGCCCCTAGTGCCTTTAGGAGCTGTATGTAGTGTTACATCTAGTACATTTGTGAGGTGTATTTAGTGCGACACCTAACACCTTTGAGTGCTGTATTTAGTGTAACATCGAGTACCTTTGTGAGCTGTAAGTACTGTTGCATCCAGGAATTTTGACAAAGGGGCCGCAACCCCTTCTCGCAGGCCTCGGAGACAGGTTCGGGCCTGTATGGACTGGTTGGCAGTGGCCCAATGGTGGCCGCAAATTCAAATATTTTTTGCGGGCAGGTTTCCCACGTAAACAAATGATTGGTTGCCTTGGGGGGGGGGGGGGCGCAGCGGGGCTACCTGGGCGACTTGCAGGGGCGGCAGGACAGCTTAAAAGGCTGTAGTTCAGCTCGATGAGCACCTTTGCTGCCAGCCTGCCCTTGAGGATTCCCTGAGCACGCTGCCCTTCACCACGAAGGAGATTTATTTCTACCCACCCGCCCATCCCTTTTGATTTTGAGTTGGGGAGGCAGTTAAAGATTCATGTTTTGACCACAAAATGGGTTGCCAATATGGGGCATCTCAGTTCTAAGCGCAGGCATATTCAAGATGTTGGCGGTTTTTTTAATAACCCGGGGCAGGGGTGACATGGTCATAGGTGAAGAGCTGGGGGCATTGGCTACCGCAATTGTCCCTGCCATTGAGGGTACCCCGTAATACGCCCCGTGTGAGGGGGGGGGTGGCTGAGCCAGGGGGCCAAGGTATGACCCGGTTGCCCTGGCTCATCCCCCCAATTGGGTGCCAGGGGGTGTGCCTTTACTGAGTTGTTCTGCCATGATTCTTTTTGGGGGGCCAGCAGCCTTGCTGGCCCTAGCTCCCTCTATCTTGTGGGAGTGGAAGTTTGCCTTGTAAACGATGCCACTAGGAACCGATAGGTGGTCAATCATGACTTCTAAGGTAATGTGAGAATATACGGGCAGGAGATTAATTGTATTAGAAAAAGTTTACTGAATTTGTGTTAACTTTTGTATATTTATGGAAATGTTACGTAATATGAAGACAACATTTGAATTTTAATGTTGTTTACGAGGTGTAATAAATACGGTCTGAGAATGGTTACATTCTCAAAACGCATAGATGGTTTTCTGTTGTGGTTTCATATGAAGGATATGATTGGAGTGGCATCCAGGAATTATGAGGCTAATATTTAGAAGGGTACCCAGGACATTTAACCCCTTCACTGCGGCGCCTATTCCGCCGCAGTGCTAAGGGGGCGGGCGGAAGAGCGGCTGGCGCATGCTGGTGACGGAACCGCTCCGTCACCAGCATCGGTTGCGCTGTGCTTATGACAGAGCGGTTCCGTCAAGGCCCCGCCCGCTCAATAGAACGCTCAGCGCAGGAGCAGAATTCGCGCCGCGCATGAGCGGCGGGCGGGCCATGATGGAACCGCTCCGTCATCAGCATACAAAGGGTTAATGGTTAGATTAATGTTCGAGATCTTTGTTCACAGTTATTGCCTGGAGCTATACAACCCTACTCCTTGTTATGTCTTTTTTTCACAGTTTAAAGCGTCACGTAAAAGTTACTCCTCAGAGTAAATGGTGGAATGAATGACCATGACGTCCCTCCAAGAAACAAAAGGCCAGATGTACGAAGCCATTGTCCAATAAGAAACCAATCAATTTGTTGAGGAAACTGTAGGGGTCACAAAGGTTTCCCGGTCCCCCACCCTCACATGACCTGCCTAAATAGTATCCATTAGGCAGGTCCCTCAGGAACCATTCCACCGCCCTCCCAGTGACCCCTCTTCCCCCCTCCACTTGAGATTTTGCCATACTATTGATTAATACATAGAGGGGGATATTTTTAAGAATGTGCGATAATCATCGCCAAAATGAGTTAACGCAATTTTTCATATCGCCGTCTATCGTGGTAACATAACTCTGTGTTAACGTCATATTCACAACACGGCGGTAACATGCCATAGTTTCCTGATAACACGCCAAATGTCCGCAATACAATTACCAGGCCGGCGATAAAAATCTAAATCCGAAAGTGAAAAAAAGTGGCGATGGGCCCAACTGCGATAAAAAAATTCAGCGATATGCAGCGCCAGGCATGCAAGTCTCCCAAGTCAGGCAGGAAAAATCACTATAAAAGCGGCAACAAAAAACACAAACAACTGCGAAGCACCGTGGAGGTAGCCGGAGCAAGTTCAGAGGACAACCAGAACCCCACAAGCCCCACGGAGGACCAGCCTTGGACCTCAGGGTCGGGGAAGGGCAATTGTGTGGCTGATGGGCCATGCCGTTTTCGGAAGGTCAGCTGTCTTGTTGTGCTCTGCCTCGGTGGTAGTCTGGGGAGGGCCTGGGGTGGTGGTGGTGGGTGTTATGGCCCTCTTGGGTCTCTGAGCTGCATGAGCAGTAGCTTCATGACATGTGTTGGTTCTCAGATGTGGCTCTGGGCTGGGCTCCCTTTCATACTGCAGGTTGTCGTCCTGCTTAACACCAGTAAAAGGCAGGTGTTAAATCCCTTTGCTTACGCACCTTATCGCCTGTTTTTGGATCGCATCGCAGATCTGGTGGGTCGTTGAGAATATCGCAAAGTGGTGTTTTCGTGTGTTTTTGCACGGGAACGCCTACTCTGCATATCATTAGCGTTAGTTGTCGCTCTCATCCGTGGCAATGTTTTTTGCCGCAGCTATTGCTGGAAAACTGGTGCTATCGGCAGTTTGCACTAGCTTGAGAATAGGGCAATAAATCTATCACCACTTTTGCGGTGCTAAAGTGCCAACAAATAGGCGATAAGTCCTTGAGAATATGCCCCAGAACGTATTGCAAAATCAGTTATTGTGCAAAAAAATGGGTCCACAATTTACAATCACTTTTCTGGACCCTGTCTCTCACACATTTGGCCCAAATAAATACAAGGCCCACATTCTCTACAGATGTTCATGCCCTGTGCTGCATGCTGAGCCGGGTGCCTGCACGCGATTAACACTGCCTGTTCTAATAGAAAGATTAGGCAAATGAGGTCCTCTTAACTAGCTGTTAAATTATCTGCCACAAAGCAGCAGAAAGGTCCGCGGGCCACGAGGAGGGCAGGTGTGATAAACGATAACATCTCGGAAGCGAAGCTGACAAAGAAAAGAGGGGGAAGAGGCTGGCGGAGTCCAGATCAATAAGTCATTTGTTCCATAAAAGACCAGTCCAGTAAGCGCCTTTCATTTTAGGCAGAAATGCTCAACATAAACCACATTACAAATACATTCCCGGACAGGTGTCCTTCCCCTCCTCCTGTCTGCAGCCCCAGAATCAATGTAGGAGTAAATCTTTAGCCAGGGATTAATGTACCACGTGCTGAACACTACAGCTCTCAGGGATGCAGGGAGTGCTGTAAACGCTACAAATACATTCTGAAGTTCACAAGTCTTTCTTTTAGAGTTGGCAAATCACCGCCAGATGAAATGCACACCTGATCCAGCTTTGTTGTTTATTCATTAGCCTGGATGGCGAATTCACTGCTCGTGACAGGAAGATAAATCAAGCGCCGAGACTGCCTTTCTTCCGCAAGATGCTTTTATTTCAGACATATCTCAGCACACTAAAAATAATTTGTTAGGTGCCCCAAAAAACTCAATACACTTTTATGATTACAAAGGAATAGAAGCCCGTTCTTGTGTTTTATGGGGGACACATTAAAGGCGGTAGAGAGGAGCTGTCACCCGGCATCGTTAAAAGGGAGCTGCCTCTAAGGACTCAGAGCTGGCTGAGGGTTCTTTTGGAAGGTGATACTGCACTGTAAGTAATTGGGGCGTGTGAGGTATTTACCGGTTGCAGTATTACACCCAGATTCCGACCTCTGCACCTATGCATGAGTGATAATGCGGGGTTTTCCAGCTGCAAAATTTAGAATCAAATGCATGTTTACTGCACACATCTGTGCGAGCATAGGTGCAGTTTCCACACGAGTTGTAATCTTTATTGTGATGCAAACAGCAGTTTGCACCAATATCAGGATTTCTGGGGAACTTGTCATGAGGCCTAAATCTGCAGATCTAGTAAATGTTTGTGCAATGCTGCGCAGTTCAGTGACCAATGTTGTAGTGTTGTGAAAGGAGGAGAAAGCAGCGCAGACTTCTATTTACCAAAATAAATGGTCTGCCGATGCTCTCTTGCCTTATGCTGACAAAGGCTGCCTATCACCACGATGTCTAGTTTAGGTTTTGTACTGGAAGCATATCTGCTCAGAACAACATCTTATGTATAGATTTTTTAAGATTTCACAATTTAGATGTATGCTGTACATTGTGCCTGCCTCAAGGAGGTGTTATGTTTTTATGCAAATCCCAGTCTGACAATCTCAGTAGATCGGGTTTTATGTCCAAAAACATGGCTGCTCCCATTGGAATACCAGAATTCCACACATGTAATGCCACGTCGACCCAAAGTGGTGCAAAGCACTATTTGTGCTAAACAAAGGCACTTTTCAAGCACTTTCATTCTGGAAAGCAAATCCTCTTTCAAGACTTAGCGCCACTTTTTGTCACTTTGCATGACTTTGCAGCAGTGCGCAAATCTTGATAAATCTGCTGCAAAATCTTTTATCGAAATAGCCCCTGTGATTGATCATTTTCAGTGCTCTTTTTTCAACTAAACATCCTCATTGAGCGACAGCTTCGGTTGATCTCTACATAGTTTGTCTTTAGGTGACTTGCTTGGGGAGCGGTGTGGCGCAGCGGCCAGGGCTCAAGGTTCGCTCACCAGCAGCAGCTCAGCTCAGCACCATGTGACTCTGGGCAATAACTCACTTAATCTCCCCGACAGCCCCCAGCATCCTGAGACCCTTAGAGTTCAGTGGTTCGCATTTACAAATACCAGATTTGATTTGATTTGACTTGCTTCCAATGTATAACTCTAAAGCAAATACAGGCAACCCAATAACCCACAGTGAGCCTAGGTAGTAAAATAAACCAAAGAAATTCTCAGTTTTGGATTGATCCAATATTTCCTGCAGGACACAGGGCCTCATTTTCGAGGACCCTGCCCCACTTTTGTGTCGCAGGGGTGTCACTTTTTTGACGCTCAGGTGGTGCAATGCTCTGCAGCATATTATAGAGCCACATAAAGTCACTTTAGGTGCCTTTAATTGACCTTGTAAATATGTGCTCCTTTCACACAAAACACTGCCACATAGGCATATGCTGATGATACCCAGATTGTTGTGTCAATCTCAAGCAATGTGGAGGAGGTCGCTGACCGGTTTAACAGGTGTATGAATGCTGCTGTTACCTGGATGAGGGGCAACCGTTTAAAGTTGAATTCAGAAAAAAACAGATGTCCTCTTTTTCGGGAAAGATACCTCTTTTAGAACCAATCTTGGTGGCCTCAGTACCTTGTTTCTCTACCCCCGCCTGTCTCTAAATTAAGGAATCTATGGGTAGTCTTTGACGCGAAGCTATCATTTGGGGATCAAATCAAGAAATTAACCATGTCTTACTTCTTTATGTTAAGAACTAGCAGCCCGTCCCGACGTTGTCCGGGTAGGAATTGCTGCCGGCCAGTAGTATATTGTTTTGTAGGATTTCGTTTTGATAGCATTTCTTATCTGTGACAGGCCTGTGAAACGCTCCGATTCACAGTGCACTGCTGATGCCCTTAAGAGTGAGCGTTCAGTAGTGTGTGAACTCGAGTTTCCCTACTTTATTTTTCCTTGCAATATTATATAGCGCGAACTCGACAACATGGCATGAGCACAATTTACATTACATAAGAACACATTCATTTGTGGTAGGCACTGGGAGACAAAGCGATTTGCCTGGAATCACAGGATGTTGAGCTGATGCCAAGATTCGAAATAGCTTCCCAGCTCTAAAGTTCGCAATTCTAGAACTTGTGGCGGGAGGTGTGTCTAAAAGTGTATGTCGGTGCTGGCCATCAATGAGAGAGTCCTGTACCTTTTTCAAATGGGTGGCGAAAAAATATGAGTATGTTGCTGGAGATGTGGGCCGCCGTGCCACCAATGTACTTACCGGGGGAGGGTAAACACCATTTATTCAGCAACTTTATTTCCGCATACCATCACTCCACTAACTTTCATTACGAAAGTACCATGACTCCGCAATGCCATTATAACGCATGGCATTACATTTTATATGCTTATACCACGCATACATTTACAACGAAATTCGTTGTAAATGCATGAATGGTAAAAGCATGTTTTTTTTTAAATGTTTGGATAAGGTAAGTATGGGTATAGGGGTATATGTTTTGGGGTACTGAGGTATATGTTTTGGGGTGTTTGGGTATTTTAAGGGTTCAGATATAGTTTTGGGTTATGGGGTACAGGGGTAGGTTTAGGGTTTAGGGATAGGTATGGGTTTTGGGGTACAGGGGTATTTTCAGGGTTCAGGGCTAGGTTTGGGTTTTGGGGTATAGGGGTATTTTTAGGGTTAAGGGGTAGGTTTGGGGTTTGGGGTACAGGGGTATTTTAAGGGTTCAGGGCTAGGTTTTGGTTTTGAGGTACAGGGGTATTTTTAGGGTTCAGGGCTAGGTTTGGGTTTTGGGGTAAGGGGTATTTTAGGTTTCAGGGGTAGGTTTGGGTTTTGGGGTACAGGGGTATTTTAGGTTTCAGGGGTAGGTTTGGGTGTTGAGGTACAGGGTTATTTTTAGGGTTCAGGGCTAGGTTTGGGTTTTGGGGTACAGGTGTATTGTTAGGGTTCAGGGGTAGGTTTGGGTTTTGGGGTACAGGGGTATTTTAAGGGTTCAGGGCTAGGTTTGGGTTTTGGGGTACAGGGGTATTTTAGGGTTCAGGGGTAGGTTTGGGTTTTGGGGTACAGTGGTATTTTTAGGGTTCACGGCTAGGTTTGGGTTTTGGGGTACCGGGGTATTTTTAGGGTTCAGGGGTAGGTTTGGGTTTTGAGGTACAGGGGTATTTATAGGGTTCAGGGCTAGGTTTGGGTTTTGGGGTACAGGGGTATTTTTAGGGTTTAGGGATAGGTTTGAGTTTTGGGGTACAGGGATACTTTTGGGGTTTAGGGGTAGTTTTGGGTTTTGGGGTACAGGGGTATTTTAAGGGTTCAGGGCTAGGTTTGGGTTTTGGGGTACAGGGGTATTTCAGGGTTCAGGGGTAGGTTTGGGTGTTGGGGTACAGGGTTATTTTTAGAGTTCAGGGCTAGGTTTGGGTTTTGGGGTACATGGGTATTTTTAGGGTTCAGGGGTAGGTTTGGGTTTTGGGGTACAGGGGTATTTTAAGGGTTCAGGGCTAGGTTTGGGTTTTGGGGTACAGGGGTATTTTAGGGTTCAGGGGTAGGTTTGGGTTTTGGGGTACAGGGGTATTTTTGGGGTTCAGGGGTAGGTTTGGGTTTTGGGGTACAGGGGTATTTTTAGGGTTCAGGGCTAGGTTTGGGTTATGGGGTACAGGGGTATTTTAGGGTTCAGGGGTAGGTTTGGGTTTTGGGGTACAGGGTTATTTTTAGGGTTCAGGGCTAGGTTTGAGTTTTGAGGTACAGAGGTATTTTTAGGGTTCAGGAATAGTTTTGGGTTTTGGGGTACAGTGGTATTTTTAGGGTTCAGGGCTAGGTTTGGGTTTTGGGGTACCAGGGTTTTTTTAGGGTTCAGGGGTAAGTTTGGGTTTTGAGGTCCAGGGGTATTTATAGGGTTCAGGGCAAGGTTTGGGTTTTGGGGTACAAGGGTATTTTTAGGGTTTAGGGATAGGTTTGGGTTTTGGGGTACAGGGTATATTTATAGGGTTAAGATGGGTTAGTGTTTAAGCGTGTTGGGGTATTTTAAGGAGTAAGGGTGGGTTATGATTATGTGGTGCAGGGGTATTTAAAGGGAGCAGGGTGGGATTAGCACACGATAAAAGACATGGCATGAAGGGCGGAACGTACCACACGCCCCCAGCGTTTGTCACGCCCCCAGCACACGCCCACAGCACAATGCAGACATGCCCACAAGGGACCACTTTGCTGGCACGGTTCTTTTACCTTTTAAATGTATATTGTGGGCGTCTGCATAGCCTATGTCCTTCTGCTGCAACTGCCCTTTCCAACGCTGTATTGGGTGTTGTGATTGGTGCTGTACTTTTTGAGTTTACCCGCCTCAAATGTTTAGGCTGTCTCTTTATATTATTAGTATGGATGTTGAGGACGATTGTGCTTGATCTGCAAAAATTAGTTGTCATGGCTTTAGTCTTATCTAGGCTTTATTAATGTAATGCCCTGCATCTGGGCATTAAACAGCGCTCGCTAAATAAGCTTCAGATGCTGCAGAATGCAGCTTGCCGACTCCTTAAGAAAATATTAAATTTAGGTCTGTTTCAGCAGCTCTGGTGGAGTTTCACTAGCTTACTGTTAAGAAAAGAGTTGCTTTTAAGGCTCCATGTCTGGCACACAAAGCATTGCATGGAACTGGATCAGAGTATCTCAAAAGAAAATTCAGGTGGTACTCCCCAAAAAGACTGCTGCGATCTACCACCTCTAGCTTAGTAATTGTTCAAAGAATAAATAAGGCTTCATGGGGTGGCCGAAGCTTTGGTTTTACCACCTGGCAACGCTGGAACAGACTGCCCATGCACCTCAAACGTCAGGTTAATTTCCATAGCTTTTAGAAACATCTAAAATCTGCTGTCCTTATAGTTTCTAATTGGTCCCCCGTGTGGTTTTTAGGTTTGTACGCAGGATTGCCAGCGGCAAGGAGCCCATGGGTATTAGCATGCTTTAGAAATATGAAATCAAATGTAATATTTTGCTGTACTTCTTGTTATCTGTGGTGTTTTGGACTCTTGATATTGCTTGCACACCTAGAAACCAAGCCACTTTTTGCACTTCACTGTATGCACTTTATTGCCACCCTTCTTGCCTTGATGTTGATTTTATAATATATATTTGTGTGTACCTATGTGATATTTATGATAAATTCGGTCATCAGGGATTATACAGGGCTTTTAATTTATCTAATTCAATACTGAAAGTTTAATTTGTATATTTGCCAAAGTAAGCAAAGGTAGTGACCTGCACGCGCAGCGGGCGCGCCGATGGCGCGCCGGAGGCGCTCCAGAGGCAAGCCCGTCTGCGCCCGTCCGCGCCAGACCGGGCCATGGGCCAAACACTCTGACCTTCTCCACCTCCAAAGAGTGCAGGACGTATACCAGGGACGAACTTATACAGCTAAACCATAAGGTAGGTTCTCAGTACGGTCAACGGGAGATTCATGACAGACAATTCAGACAAGGTCAGTTCTGTCCTAAAATCACCCAGGCCAATAGAACCGCTGACAAGCCTTGTAACCATCTCAGTATGGCACTCCTTAATTGCAGGTCTCTACCAAAGCATGCTGTCGAGATAAACCTATTGCTCCAAGATGGGAACCTAGATATATTGTTTCTATCTGAGACATGGCTATCCTCTAATACAGAGTTTGACATTGTCAGCGCCCTTCCGCCTAGCTTTCTTATTCAGTGCCAACATAGGTCGCAGGTGGCCTGGCAATAGTCTGTAAAAATACGCTCTCATGTAGAATAAAGGACAGTTGTATTGCGGATGCAGAAAGTTGTCACTTTATTCTCCAAATAACCCCTAACAACTCCCTATCAGGTCTCCTAATCTACCGCCCCCCCCTGGCAGTATAAAACAATTTAAAGAATCTCTTTTGGATACTACTACAGCCGCAGCTTGGTCCTCATCCAATTTTATGATATTAGGAGATCTAAACCTACATTTTAATGATCCTGACGATAGGGTGGCAGCGGATCTTAGGCTTGATTTGAAATCTTTCGATTTCAATCTCATAAATAGGGAGGCCACCCACATCAAAGGTCACCTATTGGACCCCATATTTACTAATATTATTCATCTCGATTCCAGTCCCCCCCCTATTCCTTGGTCTGATCATTTTTTGGTCCCTTTTACATGGAAAACTCATACTGACTTACCAAACGTCATACCATCCCGCACACTAGAGAGAGCCTGGTCTAAATTACCCCTCGAGAACTTTATTCGGATACTGGAACAAACAGCTCCCACGCCAGATCCGGACCCACTAGTGGCTGACACCAACTTTCAAAGTTGGCTGAATAATTCTCTAGATGTTGTACTGCCTAGGAAAAGTATAACTAAGAAGAGTAGCCCCTACAAAACACCATGGTATACGTCGGAACTTAGAATTATGAGGAAAAAGTGCAAGCGATTAGAACGCACATGGCAAAAAGACTGGTCGGCCAACAATAAGGCAGCATACCGTTCTGCTATGAGGCTCTATAAATCTGCCCGCAAAACAGCCCAGTCAGCCTTCCTGGAGGAAAGAATTAAATCTGCCGCCAACTCATCTAGGGAAACCTTTAAAATAGTAAAAGAACTGCTGAAAATTCCCGTACCCTCAACTAGGCAGGAGAACGCAGAAGCTAGATGCAACCAACTAGCCGACTTTTATGATATGAAAGTCCAAAAAATCTTAGACAGTCTTCCGCATAGTGGACTCGCCCCGCCCTCGGCTGACCACTGTTCTCGTACACCTGGTCCATTGTTGGATTCATTTTCTCCTCTAACCATTGATGACTTCTGCAAAACCTTGTCCCTTCTCAAAAGCGGTTCCCCATCCGATCCCGCGCCCGTCCACATCCTTAAACTCATCTCTTATACCATAGCCCCTGTAGCCACGGAGCTTATAAATCTCTCCTTTACATGTGGTGTTGTCCCACCGAGCTGGAAGCAAGCTAGGGTGAAGGCTCTTCTTAAAAAGCCAAGCCTTGATCCCGTAGACCTGGGAAACTTTCGTCCAATATCACTACTACCGGGGCTAAGCAAAATTGCGGAGAGAGTGGTCAATAAGCAGCTCTCCTCTTTCCTGGAAAACAACATGCTGCTGCGTAATTCACAAACAGGCTTTCGCCCGGGTCAGGGGACTGAATCTGCCCTGGTAGCAGTAGCGGAAGAGGCAAGGTCCATTTTAGATTCAGGGGGATCTGCAGTTGCGATCCTCCTGGATCTTATTGCAGCTTTTGACACGGTGGACCATGGCATCTTTATCCAGCGACTTGCGGGATTGGGAATCTCTGGCACGGCGCTACAATGGCTGTCATCGTTTCTGAGCTGTCGTTCTTTTCAGATCTGTGAAAACAGCGCTACCTCAAAATCCATCCCTCTCCAGTGTGGAGTGCCCCAGGGCTCTTCATTGAGCCCTACCCTTTTCAACGGTAAACAGCCGTTACCACGCAACTTTTACAACGCACTACCATTACAACGCTACTTTTACAACGCAGGATCCATTACAACGCATGCCTTTACAACGCATGACATTACATAGCAGATGCTATTACAACGCATGCCATTACAACGTAAGTATAGGTAAGTATATAATTTTATTTTATATTTTATTTAACATTATTTAATTAATTTAATTAATATTAAAAATAAATAAATATATTAATTTATGTATTTTTATAAAATAAATGAAATATATTAATTTAAGTAATTTTAAAAAATAAGTATGAGTATAGGGTATTTTTAGGGTTCAGGGCTAGGTTTGGGTTATGGGGTACAGGGGTATTTTTAGGGTTCAGGGCTAGGTTTGGGTTATGGGGTACAGGGGTATTTTTAGGGTTCAGGGCTAGGTTTGGGTAATGGGGTATAGGGGTATTTTTAGGGTTCAGGGCTAGGTTTGGGTTATGGGGTATTTTTAGGGTTGAGGGCTAGGTTTGGGTTATGGGGTACAGGGGTATTTTTAGGGTTGAGGGCTAGGTTTGGATTATGGGGTACAGGGGTAGTTTTAGGGTTCAGGGCTAGGTTTGGGTTTTGGGGCACAGGGGTATTTTTAGGGTTCAGGGCTAGGTTTGGGTAATGGGGTACAGTGGTATTTTTAGGGTTCAGGGCTAGGTTTGGGTTTTGGGGTACAGGGGTATTTTTAGGGTTCAGGGCTAGGTTTGGGTTATGGGGTACAGGGGTATTTTTAGGGTTCAGGGCTAGGTTTGGATAATGGGGTACTGGGGTATTTTTAGGGTTCAGGGCTAGGTTTGGGTAATGGGGTACAGGGGTATTTTTAGGGTTCAGGGCTAGGTTTGGGAAATGGGGTACAGGGGTATTTTTAGGGTTCAGGGCTAGGTTTGGGTAATGGGGTACAGGGGTATTTTTAGGGTTCAGGGCTAGGTTTGGGTTATGGGGTACAGGGGTATTTTTTGGATTCAGGGGGGTATATGGGTATTTATAGGGTTCAGGGCTAGGTTTGGGTTATGGGGTACAGGGGTATTTTAAGTGTTCAGTTTTTTAAAAAAACGACTTTAAATAAATTATATTAATTAAAATAAATTAATTAAATTAAATTAATTAAATTAAATTAATTACAATTTATAAAAAAAATATACTTACCTATACTTACGTTGTAATGGCATGCGTTGTAATAGCATCTGCTATGTAATGACATGCGTCGTAAAGGCATGCGTTGTTAAGGATCCTGCGTTGTAAAATTTGCGTTGTAATGGTATGCGTTGTAAAAGTATGCGTGGTAACGTCATACATCCCTTTTCAACGTTTACTTGTCCCCACTGGAGGAGGCGGTCAACCCTTTTGGGATAAAAATAGTCACCTACGCTGACGACACCCAACTAGTCGTGTCGCTATCCCTACAAGAGAGTTGCTTTGAGAATCTTTCCACCTGCCTCTCGGGAATCAATGCATGGATGTCCAGATCGCGGCTCAAATTAAATGGAGCCAAAACAGAGATCATGCTCCTGGGCCACCAACTAACAGCGTTGCCTAAGTCCATCTGGCCTCCTTGCCTTGGTGACGCTCCTGCCCCTAAAGATGAAATCAAAAGTTTAGGGGTTTGGTTTGAGCGGGACCTTACTTTTAAAACCCAAGCAAAGAAAACAGCAGGCATATGTTATGGGCTGCTTCGGTCTGTTCGAAAGGTTCTCCCACTTCTGCCCTTCCAGTCCAGAAAGCTGTTAGTCCAAGGTCTAATATTATCTAGATTGGACTACAGCAATGCCCTGTTTTTGGCGGCCCCTGAAGCAACCATCAACACTCTACAGCGTGTCCAGAACTCAGCAGCTAGGCTGCTGACGGGGTCCTCATTAAGAACTTCGGCTAAGCCAGCCTTAAGATCTCTTCACTGGCTCCCGATACGGGAAAGAATAAAATTTAAATCTTTGTGCATAACACATAAGTCCCTCCAGGAAAAGGGAACCCCCATCTTGAGGACTCTGATCCGCCCTTACAAGTCCCCTCGGACTTTACGATCCGACCAGGGAAACCTTGCCATTGTCCCCAGAGTGAGGAGGGCACGCTTGGGGGGGGGGGGGCAGCGCTTCTCAGTTAACGCGGCATCACTGTGGAATTCCCTTCCTATGACGATCCGAACCGAACCCAATCATGGGAAGTTTCAGAAACTTTTCTTTTTCCCATTTAACCCTAATCAACGTTGACCACCTTAGGTTGCTTTTCGTTCTGCAGCGCTGGGACGCTTTCGGGCAGCCATGCGCTTTGCAAATCAAATTTCATTTCATTTCATTTCATTTCACCTACAGCTTCATTAATAAGTCTGTTCCAGCCAAATACGTTTTGTTTAAAAAAATTTACACGGAGTGGGTTTTGTTTAAGCTCCCTTTCTCCATTGCTTTGCAATAGAGTCAATCAGGCCACTGCAGTATTCTGTCAGTCATGCTATTGGTATTTGGGTATATTATTCCGCCGCCTAAGGTGCACTTCCATTGATGAGATCCATTGATGAGGTCCATGAGGTGCACTGCTTTCAGCATCATGAAGGGACAATTTGATGAATGCAGAAGCCATGAAGGGACAATTTGATGAATGCAGAAGCCATCTTGGGAAAGGTTTCTACACTGAAAGCCACACATTCTGCTTGATAACCAAATACCTACCTGAACTATGATGTAAGTATCATATTGTGTGGATTTTTGTGCAAAACATTCAAATTGTAATTGAATATTAGACCTGACAATTATTAGAGTGTATTTACACAACTATTTCAATGATACTTCATGTTCTACCGCTATTTTAGTCCCAATTTTCTTTATGTTGTGTAAAAGAGGAACAACATCTCATGCATGTCCATGAAGAGTCTTTACTTGAGACTACACTATGGCCTCATTACGATGTCAGTCAGACATCATTCCGATCGACTACTTGTCGGAATGGTTTCCGACCGACTTGGGTTTGGGGAGTCCGACCAATCGATTACGATGGTTCCAAATACCGTTCTGTCGGACTCCCATTGCGTTCAATGGGAGCCTGTGTTCTGACCGACAACACAGATTCCCATTCAAAAAAGGGGCGGGTGTGGGAAGCCTTGCACCCTGAGGTGAGCACCCCATGGTGCCTGCCACCCTGTGCATGGTTGGACAGAGGGGATCCATGGGTACCTCCACTGTCCCCGGCCAGTGGCCTCTGGGTGAAGGGGGACCTTCTACGGGCCCCCAAAGACGGTTTCTGACAGCCAATCTGCGTCGGACTCACCGAGTCGGAACGGCTGTCGGAATCCGACACCGTAATAGGTCGCAGCCCGTAGAGCTCTACAATTTGGCTACAACCAACTCTGACTCCCTGAATACCAGTCGGAACGGATTCAGAAAGACCGACCGACTACCTTGTATCGTAATTGTTCGGTCGGAAATGTTTCTGAGCCGGTCGGAAACTTGGCTTCCGACACAGGTTCGGTCAAACCAAATGCCATCCGAAGCCTTTCCGACCAATATCGTAATCAGGCCAAATCAAAGTGTTTTATCAATTATTTGAAGTTTTTTCTTTTGTATTTACAGCTGGCCACCAGCCATTGGGCACTCAGGAATCACAATCAATATGATAGAGGGAAAACATTGTAGGATTGCAAAATGAGCATGAATTTGTTCGGCTTGATTGGGAAGTTCTCACTGTGAATCAACTGCCAAGCCTCATGGGTTGTACAGAAATGTGTAATTGGCTGGGGGAAACCTTGGCAGTTATTTATTGGTTGTGGTGCACTCTTCCATGTGAACAGCACCTGTTTCAAGCCTGCCCAATAGAGAAGTTACCAATTCTATATTTTTGTGCCAATGCAATCCACATGTTCTTGTACAACTTAAAGCAATTCAAAGGAAAAACTTTCTTCTGTATAGAATGGTTTTACAACTCAAAGTATTAGTTAAAGAAAAAGTTCTATTACTTTTTGGGTGGGAAAAGGGTCCATCTACTGCACCATTTTATATAAAATGCAAAAGAAAACAAGTCAGCAGTTGACCAGTCTTCTCTATGATCGAATCATTTCAAGCAAAGTATGGCATTGAGAATTGCAGCCACAGTCTGCACGGCTTTTCTCCTGTCCTCTCACCTCTAAAAATTCTTATTTATCAGGATAAGTAACAACTGAAAGCAAAGAAATAGCACCAAAGTTCGATCCGACCCCAAGGCATCATTGGTATACAATAAACCTTGTCATAGCTACTTTCTGGTTTGCAAATGTTATGAGTCACTCAATGAAATGAATCCAAGTGCTCATGTCATCAGGAATCTTTAATATCAAGAACAATGCCAAAAGGCCTCAAGAGTGAATGGGTGCAGAACCCTAAAAATCACATTTAAACCCAAACATATATTTATTATTTTGACTTGTATTTGGTTCTGATACATATTGCTTCAGAATCTTTATAATTCACGTTAATTTTGTGTTACAAAACTCTTATTCTCTATACCTTACAACATGCTTTACTATGTCCGAGTCCATGAAATGGCTGAAATGTAAAACTTACAACCTCTAATGATTTCATGATTAAGGGCCTGATTTAAAGTTTGGCGGATGGGATAATCCATCACAAATGTGACAGATATCCTGTCCGCCGTGTTACAGGTGTCACTGAATATCATGCACTTGTAATATCCCATTTGCCAAATTTTGTATTAGGCCCTAAGTTTTTCATTACACAAGGATAATGGATATCTGGCTGAATTCAAAGGGACCTTAAGTAACAACCTGAGGTACTACACAATTTCTGGTCTCACCAGCAGGGTCTGTAGCAATGACCAGAGGCTCTGCACTTTTCTGCTGATTTCAGAAGGATCTCTATTAATGAGCAAAGACCTGAGGTACTGCCCGTTTCTTCTCCCGTCAAAGGGACTTCCAGAAATATGGGATTGCACTTGTGAAGCTGCCAGCAGATGGAGGAAAAGATACATAACAAACTCACTGTGTACATCTACTCAAGTGTATATCTACTCCTCCAACTAGGTTTAACTCTCCACCTATTGATATTTTCTCTACAGTGGAAATGTGCATTTTAGTGTAGACCTGGGCTCTTCAAATATTTTAATGTTGGAGTCCCCTAGCAAAATGTTTTCAAGTCTAGCACCCATCCAAAACTTTCTGTCAAAAATACAGAGAGGGGGAGGGCCAGAGCTGGGTGGCGGGGGCTGGTCTTATGAGATCCTTTCAGGGATACTTCAATGCAAATGCACTTGCTCCACTAATGATAGCTGTGTCTCCGAGTAGCAATCTGTCTTATCTGCCTCTTTATCCCGTTCCGCATCATGAATGGCCATCATTTCAACATAAAACAGACTCACTGTCTCTTTCAGCAAAACATGATCTCTCACTTGTTGCCCCCTCTTTGCAGCAAGGGTGCCCTTCTCCCTAACACTAGTAAGGACAATGAGCCCCCATTCCCCTTTTTAAAGGTGGACAGTAATAATTGTGATGCAATGGGCCCCTCACAGTCCTAGGCCCCAGCTTCTCTAATGATATCTACTGCTTTTAGAAGTGGGCAGTTTCCTCTGCCCTTTGTTTTAAACAAGGGCCCCCATCGTGCCCCAGTCCGCCTTTCTGCCATCTCTTTGAGACCCCGCTAATGTGTCTTCATTGCTTCAATATTCCACTCACTGGAACCATTGGTTAGGGGCCCAAAACAACACTGTCAGGGAAATGGTGTCCGGGCTCTAATGCAATCAAGGAAGGATAGTAAAACAGCCATAACTGGGATGTAGTAATCCCTTCACACCCCTGGGCCCCAGTGCTGTTGCACCTGCAGCACTATTGACAGCTCACCCCTCTGAGCCATTGCTCCTAGGGCTGATGTCCAAATCAGGCTGGTTGACCATCTGTGTAAAAGAAAAGGAGGGGGGCACAAACCACACCTTGCACCCTGTTGCTTGGGACTTCATCCCTGTGCACAAGGGTGACCCCGGCCCTAATGCCATGAAAACCAGGTCCCACCCATCTCATTTGGGCTAATAAGACAGTCATAATTGGGGTGCAGTGGCTCCTCACAACCATGCTGCCAATGCCACTGCAACTGCTGCCCATATGGCGAGCCCCCAGAATCTTCCCACCTATCCTCAGGGCATCTTTCTAAGGAAGCTTTCTCTATCAAAGCGCCCCTTCCTCTGGCCCATGTCTTTGGACTATCCCTCCATCCAACTCCTTTCCTCTTTCTCCCAGGCCATTGTATTGAGGACACAGGGGTCAAAACAATCAGGCTCTATGTCTGAATGAGACCCTACTGGCCTCCTCTCTGTCAGACCGTCCACTCACCTGCATGTAAACAGAGGTTGACGTGGGCAGAATGTGGTATGGTCTTACAGGTAAAGTGGCACACAAGTAAGCAAAAGAAGAAAGGCAATCCAGGGTATCAAAAAATATTAAAGTATTTATTTCCAAGTGTAAATCAAAGGAGCCCACAGCTGCAGGTCTGGCAGCAAACAAATCCACATACAACTGACTAAACTGTCAATATTAATAATAATATTAATATTAATAATAGTATCTGGCATATTACATTGTAAGGTGTTTTACCTGCCCTGCCTATGCCTGTGCTCTGACTCACTAGAATGTTGGAGTCTGATGACGCCTCGGAATGTTGGGACTGAGAGAGGCAGAGTGACAGTTGGTCATGGGCTGAGCAGCTGACAGGCAGCTCTTGGTGGGGCTCTGATCTACCACATAACTACATGATGTCCTGTACCTTACTACATGTTATCTTCATGAAATAAAGCATCTTGAAATACTACCTACAACTGACTAAACTGCCAGTCTGAACAGTATAAATAAAGCTCAGTCAGGTTTGAAAGGCAACATGCATCCGCGCGTAGAACCAAGCTGACTGCACACTGATGCATGTTTCAAATACAAACAGAATGCCATAGGCAAGGAGACATTCTGGCGTGCGCGTGAGTGAGAGAAAGGAACACTTGCGTGCATGCACATGCTGCCCGCGAGAATTCTTACAATGCATACGAACAATAAAATGGATACTTGTATAGCGCACTACTCACCCGCAAGGGTCTCAAGGCGATTGTACCAATACCGCTGTTGAACCCATCCTGGCTTTTCCTGTGAGGCGTCCATTCCTGGGCACCCCCAAGGTGGAGGCCAGGCATCCTTAGCGTTGTGGGGGCCGTTGTGGAGATTAAGCAAGCTATTGCCCAGAGTTGCAGAGTGGGACTCCGTGATTGGAATAGGCATGAGGCGAGAATTATCAGGTCCGTGGAATTTTGAGCCCAAGACCCACCGAGGCGGGGAATTGAACCCTGGTCCTGAGCTAGACCTCTGCATCAGAGTCTGCCGCTCTAACCATTGAGCCACACTTCTCCACAATGAAGAGTCACAGTACAACACCTTCCCCCTTATAAAACAAAAGAAAAAGAGAAAAGTCACAATGGAAGTATCTTACAAATAATTCTGCTAATCCACATAAAAATCTTTAAATTTGGCAGGCATCCCTACATTGCTTGCAAGTCTTTGAGGAACAGTAGAGAAAGATGCCTCCCCAGAAGTGTCAATGTGAGAAGGAGCTGTAATAAATACAACAGAACCAACATTTACCTCATTGGTAGGTGAATCCTAATTGCTTGAAGAAAGTTCTCCAAAATCAAATACTGTTAAATCTAAAAAATCAGAGTCATCCTTTTTAGGTCGAGGACCTAAAGGCTGCGCTTGTGCAGTCTCAGATCGGAGATTTAATGTTTTTTAGACGGGGCTTGAACCCGCCTCTCTCCTCCATCTCTCCTCCATTGGCTGGCTTCCTAAACGGAGGCCAGCCATTGGAGGAGAGGGGTATCACTCCAATCAAGCCCCGTCTCTTTCGGATTCTTTAAACCTGTGACGTCACTCAGAAGCCAAAAACACGCCCCCGAATCTGAAAATTTTCGGATGTTTGCGGCCGCCATTTTTTTGTGCCGTTTGCCGTTTTTCTTGTTTTAGGACTTGTGCCCTGCTTTTAGATATCCCTTTGGTAAACCTAAGATACTTTTCTGAAAGGGTTTATCAGAAAAGTCCAGGGCAGAGACAGCAGCTTCATTTGGCCATGATCTATGGGCATTAGACTCTCGTGGAAAAAGCTATACTTGTTCTTTCTGTGATGCTTTGATGTTTCACAATCACTGTAACTTCAGTAATATAACAATGATTGCAGCACACTCACTCACTCAGAAAAGTGTGCACCGCTGCCCTAAATATTCGTTTTAGTTGTTGACAGCTAGCAGATTTAAAAAAGTTAAGATTGTTTGTTATACATTTATCTTTAATAATACTTTATTAGCTTTGGTTTGTTATGAAAATACTATCACCCCCTTGGACCCAGGGGATTGAGCTTCGCTACTATGGCGACTGCCCAACGCTATCCTTCTAAGGCAGCGGAAGTGACGTCAGAATACGGCTTCCTCTTTTTCTCTGCAGGAGAAAAAAAAACAAGATGCTGACTACGGAGGGGCAGATGGATGAAGTAGGATCCACATCTGCCTCCGGCTTCCAGCAGCGCATCTGCCCGTCTCCACAGGATGCCACCATGGAGCAGGTGCACCAGAGCAACGTGCTGGTGGGGCTGCCCATCGTGGCCATTGAGAACATCCTCAGCTTCATGAATTATGACGAGATCATCCAGCTGCGTCTGGTGAGTCTCCGGCACGCAGAGGAGGGGCCAGTGGGAGGGACGAGGGCAGAGAGTAGACGGACGAGTTGGGAGGGAAGGGGCAGCCGTGTTGACTTGGGCACAGATGCGAGAAAGGGATCAGCGATCAGAATGGGTAGCGGCCCGTGGGGAGTAGGGAAGAGAAGAGCTGAAGCAAGGAAGATCAGATTGAGGTTGCATATTTCAATCGTTTATGTAAGCGCGAGGAAGAACAGACAGAGGTGAAAATAAGAAAAGGCAGGGAGAGTGAAAGGCAGGAATCAGACATGGCAGCATTGAGATATAGACAAATAGGAGAAGAAATGAGACAGAAGTAATGCAGGTCCGCATGTATGGGGAGAGGTAAACAGAAGATAACGTTGTAGGGTGAGACAAAAAGATGATCTGATGACAGTTAAATATCGAGTCAGACTCGAGACAACCTAATAGGAGAGAGTCGCAGCGATGAGACAGAGTCAAGTGCTGGGGGCGGCAGGGGAGTGACAGGGAGATCAAATGAAAACACAGCTAGGGGAGATAGGTTAGCCTTCACTACAGACGGGTTTAAGTTTTACGTGTTTGATTACGTTTTACAAACGTTGAGATTTGAAGGTGTTTGTTTATTATTGTGATCTACGAGACAACTAGTGGGGGAGGGATAGATTACAGAGGAGCGAGGACGGGTGGTTACTGATGTCCCAAGACGGGACAGCAAAAAGAGTTATCTGGGAATTAGGGTGGTGGAGATGGAGGCAGGAAACACGTAGCTTGACACTCATTCCCATATAGCCCAGCCACAAACACACTCTTAAATCATTCTCTACCCCTGACTTAGACATTTTGCCTTATTATTTCCTAGCAAGGTTTGTGCTATTTGCTAGTAGCATTTGACTCGTAAAATACTGGCTGTTTCAACCACCAGTATAATATGCTCTCCCTCCATTTATAACGTTCTCTATGCGATCTGAGATTTTCTCTGGGGGTGCGTTGAGATCTACAAATATATAACATTGGTTTACGATGCAGTGGCAAAATATTTTTAAGAAAAGGTGAATCGAAAGATCGAGTAATAACAGGCTGATATGACTCCTTGCAGTGAGACCAGTCAAGAGTGGCACAAGCTGAAGGTTTTATAGATATGGTCAGAGAAAAAGAGAGTTACTGAGAAGGCGTTTGATGGACACTCTACAGCATTCTGTGGTTGGGAGCTTTAGTCAGAATTCAATATGATAAAATAGGTGCCCAGGCCTTGTGCCTGTGTAAAGTTTATTGCAATGTCCCATGTATATACAGTGTAAATGCTCGGATTATTAAGATGTGGTTTTCATTACTCCTCATCCTGCACTTCCCCATCACAGTTTTTACTGAGGGCCGTAAGCAGTGTGATAAGGAGCAGGGACGTGGAGGTAATGCTTGCATTACTTACATGAAATCAGTGTTACTCATGGTCCTACATGCTCTCATACAGTCCTTATGTGTCCCTCACTTGAGGGCAATGACGAGTGAAAGAAACAAGACAGTATTGAAGTCTTTTGTTTCAAATCTTTCTCCTGAAGTAGCCATGGTAATTAACGGAATCTCATGTATCTTATTTTGGGGTCAAATCATTGACGCTGGTCAAAAAGGGATAACATTTTAACTGACTCAATCTCTCTGCTGTAATTCTCTTATGTTGGATATTTGTCAAGTTGAGCCTTCTGCTTATCGTTTAAGAGTTTTGTGGGAGGAACAAAGTGAGCAAGCACATTTCAGTCCTGGGGATCTTGGACAGGACAACCTTGTTTCCAGCAGAGCTGGGATGCCACATTTGTAATTCCTTTCCCCCTCACTGTGCTTGGTCTCCTGTGTGTGTATGTGGCTCTGGGTGTGTATGTGGCTCTGGGTGTGTATGTGTTTCTGGGTGTGTATGTGGCTCTGGGTATGTGTGGGGCTCTGTGTGTGTGGGGCTCTGTGTGTGTGTGGGTGTAAATGCAATTGGTCATGCATTTGCGAGCGATTAAGCTATTGGCATTGTAAATGACAATGCCGTTATTTATGATTTAAAAAAAATAATAACGTAATGAGCAATGCCAATAGCTCTACCTTTAATAATGCTGAGACCATTGCATTGTAAATGCTTGTTTCTTATGCGGGATATTTTACATGCCTGCTCTTTGGTATCATCTACTAAATCGCTCTTACTCCACCAACCTTTTCCTCTCAACAATGCTGATCCTTTTGACATTTTTTCAATTTCCACTGGGAGAGACCATTTGGACTCTCCTTTTCTTACTCTACTGGGAACTTTAACTAAAACAAAGTCTCCCACTTTCAATTTGCTGTTATGAACTCTATGCTTGCGATCTAAAGCTGCTTAACGTTGCTGTTGCTTCCTTTCAAATCTTTCAGCTACAGCTTCCAACCAATGACTTGAACCCTCTTTATTCATGTTCCTGACTCAATCTGTAAAAATTAACATCATGGCAACCGTTTCCTTAATAAAAGAAACAGTGACACACAAGTTGTGCTGTAATATGTGAGTAAAAATGACCAGACTTTTTTTACTAATAAGTCTTTCACATCCCACCGCATTGTCAAAGCTGTCTGAATTCCTTCTTTTAAAAAGCAATACATTCTCTCCACAAGTCCATTTAGAGAAGGAGAATAGAAAGCCGTGTTAGGTGCCTGATGGAATGCTCATCTAAAAATGCAGGAAGTGGGAACAAAATAGGGCTGGCTCTAATCAGCAAGGCTGAGCCTATATCACAAATAACAAAAGAAAGTGCCAGTACTGATAAACATAACTTAGGACTATGGTTAATCCTCCACAAACAGAAAATCGAATTCCAGAAAGGGAATGCTTCTTAGTCGCAATTTTATTATATATAGAAAATCAACAATATTTTATAAAATTCATTTTTACATTTGAGGAAAAAACATTAGGAAAAAATCAAAAATGAGAACGGACACATGAGAATACAATCACTTAGAACGAACCACCATTCAAAACTGCAATCATATCACATTCGCCACACATTCAACACATACAGACTTAGCTCAAACATACCATATATACATTATCTACAAGGAAAAAATATATAACTGGAACTGCCTTAGTTAAACAAAACATTCAGAATGATTGATTGAGAAATAGTACAACACCAAAAGATTTTACAATTTCAAACAGTCATTGCAAATAAATGTAAATAGGTAATGTACAACAAATAGCAAAGAGTCTATAGATGGACGTGACTCTTAAACACAAGGGCAGACCAGTAAGAAGATAGGCCTACGCGTTTCGAATCCCCTTTAATTCTTCGGAGATTCTCATCAGGGCCTCAGGCAACTGAACAAAAAAAGAGAAAAGACAAATGTTGATCTTAAAAACAAGAGTGACAAGTAAGACAAGTGCAAAAAAGGTTAACACATTTGTAATTAACACTAGCTGGAGCATATGCTACAGGGAGAATAGCTCCTATCAGAGTCTCTAAACTCAGTGAATCCCCAGCATGAAGAGACCTATTCAAGGGAACTGAAGAATGGAATTGCGGGAAACAGAGGATCTCAAAATGACACTCAGAACTCTGTGCTTCAACCACACTAGTTGGACTACATCAAAGGTTGTCCAGTGGGGGAGGGAACTTACCACCAAAGTTGCTACAGCGGAAGCTTGTGGTAGTCCGGGACGAGGGAATGGTAAAGGGGAAACCAATCTGTAAACAGATATCAGCATCTAATGAGTCAAAAGAAGATTTGAATTGGCATTGAAAAATAGAATTTAAGCCCTGTAGGGTTCTCTTACCGCTCAGAGAAGATCAATGTGCCCGAGCGGCAAGAAGATAGGTCCACAGAAGAAATCTGGGGTGGATTGGGCCAAAGCCGGAAGGACCACGGGGAACGGAGGCTTTACATATCGGCGTGCCTTTTGTATAAAAAGCAAACTCAGGGTCCTGTTGTAGCCAAAACAAGGCATTTAGTGGGGGACATGACGTGGGGAGAGCTAAATAACAACTACAGGAAACGGGGAAAACATCACCTGTATGAAGCGATATTGGTGCTTCAGCCCGTCTCAATCAGGCAGCTCCGAAAGTGGTGGCAGCGTCAGCACAAGCAGGCGCAAGTCGCGTGTGCTGTGTGAACAAAAATACACAGCGGAAAAGATTAAAATAAAATAAAAGGCGGCTGGCGGAGCGGTCATACAACGAGCTCTAAACGACTTGGCCAAAAGGCTGAAAGACACGACGAGGATCCAACTTGCTTTTACCGAATCTAGGACTTCTTCTTCAGAGCACTCCAACCGGTCGGCGTCGCGATGTGCACTGGTCACTCCCGCATGCGCGTTACCCTACCACGGGGGACTTAGCATTTTATAGTAGATCCGCGCTGCGTCATCAGTGGGTGGGCATTTATGTGAACATCTACGGGCAGCGGCACCACAATTCAACGGAGCATGCAACATATAATAAGCCAATTAAATGCATGCATGCAAAACTATAAAGATAACATGAAGTATATTTCAATTGTAATGACCGGGACCCCTAGTAAGGAAAGGAAACTGGAGCTAATTACCAGGTAGCCAAAACATCGCCACAGGAGTTCATAGCTTGAAGATTTCTGAGAGTTCATTTAGACCTGACACTGCCGTGTCAAATTTAACAATTAACATTGCTTCCCTTTTGGATAATAGGAGGCTCATATCGCCTCCTCGGGGGTTCTTTTCTATCCTAGACATGACTGTCCACTTGAAATCATTGAATCCATGTTGCATTCTGTTCCAATGATTTACTAGCGGAGCATTTTCGACATTTCTCTTCAGCCTCGACTTGTGTTGAGTTATGCGTTGTCGCACTTCCTGCTCTGTTTTACCAATATACAGGCAATCGCATGGGCATTTGATGCCATAGACTACACATTTTGATTTGCAGTTACTAAATACCTCATCCTTCCAGGATATGCCCCTATGTTGGAAAACAGAGCCCTGTATGGTAGTTTCACAGCAGAGGCAAGTCACGCATTTATGATGACCTAGCACGAGTGCCAGACCCATCATTTGGCGGAGAGATGGTTGGTTTTGAGTAGGCATGGAGGCTCTTATCACATGGTTTGCAACACTGTTCTCACGTTTAAATGCAAACAGCGGGGGATCTTTCAAGCTTTCATCTAGATTTTGCACCAGATGCCAGTTTTGACCAATGATACGTTTCAGCTGATTAGCATTCGGGCAGAAGGTGGTCACACAGACCTGGCGTTTCTGTTCAGATTTCTTTTTACGTTCCAGCAGTGTTTCGCGGGGGGTCCACCTAGCTCGTTTCATACAATCCTTCACCAATTTTTTGGGGTACCCCCTGTCACAAAGTTTGGAAACGAGTTTTTCAGCATGGTGAGAGAAGTCCTCATCATATGTGCAGTTTCTGCGCACGCGCAGAAACTGCCCATAGGGCAGGTTCTCCCTCAAGCTTCTCGGATGATTACTTTGGTACAGTAACGCTTTATTGCGATCTGTGGGTTTTGTAAACAAGGTCGTGGCCAACTTGCCCGCCCTTGGGAATACTTCCACATCTAAGAAAGAAATTTTAGTTTCAGAGTGGGAGAGGCTGAATTGAATGTCAGGTGTTCTGTTATTGAGCCATTGGTGAAACTGGGTCAGATTGTCGATTCCTCCCGTCCATATCATAAAGACATCGTCTATAAAACGATACCATTTATAGATGTGTGCTCCATACGGGTTGTTGTTATGTACGTACGTGTCCTCGTACATCGACATAAACAACACAGCCAACTCCGGGGTAAAGGGCACCCCATTGCCACCCCCTTTATTTGGTAGAAAAATTCTTTGTTGAAACAAAAATAGTTCTTCTTCAGGACAAATGAGGCCAAGTCTACCAAGAATTTCGTAGGGACTTGCATAGGTCTGGGACGTGAATCTAAAAAGAAGGAGAGGACTGCCACTGCCTCATCCTGGGGGATTTGCGTATATAATGATGTCACATCAAGAGTGACAAGCAAATCTGTCCCTTCACGGAAGGGTACAGTTTCCAACTTATTTATGAAGTCAGTTGTGTCCTGCAGGTATGACACAACTTGGGTCATAAATTGTTTGAGGAAACAGTCCACATACTTCGCGATTGGTTCCAGGAGAGAACCACATCCTGCCACGATGGGTCTCCCTGGGGGTTTACTCTGATTCTTATGTACTTTTGGTAGTACATAAAATAAGGGTACCTTAGGATGTTTAATTTGTAGGTACTCACATTCTTTTTTGCCAACAAAGCCTTGATCGAAGCCTTCCTGGATAATCTTAAAGAGTTGATTTTGTAACTCAGTGGTGGTATCTTTATTGATTTTGCGGTAGCAAATGGGATCGTCAAGCTGCCTTTTAATTTCGTTGGTATATTCTACAGTATCCCATAATACTATAGATCCACCTTTATCGGCTTGCTTTATTACAATCGTTGGATCATTTTTTAGGGCTGCTAAAGCTGACATTTCTTCTCTCGTGGTGTTATATTTAACAAACTTTTTTTCTTTTTCCATATTCGAGATAGCAGAGAGTACACTCTTTTCAAAGATTATTAGTTCTTTTGGAACCGTATTGCCAGAGGGGCAGAATGTATATTTATTGCGTAAGCCTGTTACCTCCATTGCACGTGGTATTGGATTTTCAAGAAAAAACATTGTGAGTCTAAGTTTTTTTTGTTGATTTTCTATATATAATAAAATTGCGACTAAGAAGCATTCCCTTTCTGGAATTCGATTTTCTGTTTGTGGAGGATTAACCATCTAAAAATGCACACATTTTCCTAGACACATTATCAGAAACAAACTCCTTTGGAACACCTTCAGTGAAAAATATACTCCTCAAAAAGTTTATAACTGAATCACTTTCGGGTTGTGATGTGAACTTGAAGTAAACCCATTTACTAAAATAATCTACAACTACCATAGATATCATTGACCTGAAGGCAATAATTCAAATGGTCCTGCAAAATCCAATGCAATTTTACACTACGCTTCTGCAGGCAAAGGAACAGGCATAAGGGGTGTTTCATGTCTTTTCCAATGTTTGTCTGACACCAAATAAATGGGACAATCTACAACAAACGTTTCTACTTGTGACTCCAAAGATGGCCACCAAAAAAATAGCTTCAATGCTTTACATGTGCTTGAAATAACTAAGTGACCAGCATGAGCTTCTTTGATAGGAGCTAATCTTAGGGAAACAGGTGGGACACAACAATCTATCCTCACTAATACTCCTTGCACCATCGCTAGTTCCTCAGCGACCTGTACAAAAGGTTTCAAGGAGGCTTCTACACTTCTGATTGTAGGCCATTCTTTTTTGATGAAATCAGCCACCATAACTAAAGCAGGATCCAAGGCAAAAGCCTTTAACCAATCCTCATGTGAAAGAGAAGCAGAATTAGAAATGACTTAATCTACCATTGCAACAACACATTCATCAGAGTTCATATCCGTCTTAACATCCTCTAAAATAGGTAGCCCGGACGTCTCGAGTTGGAGGGCACTCCGCTTTCACTGTTGGGCAGGTCAGCACTCTTCATAATGATGTCAGTACCGCATTTTCTCTACGTTTTGCAAAACTCCCCAGATTTGGTCCATGCAAGGTATTTTAATCAATCAATCAAGGACATTTGTAGAGCGCACTACCTACCCGTAGAGTTTCAAGGCGCTTGGGGGGGGGGGGGGTGCCGTTACTGCTCTAACAGCCAGGTCTTGAGCTTCTTCCTGAAGGAGAGGTGGTCTTGGGTCAGGCGCAGGTCGGCCGGGAGGGAGTTCCAGGTCTTGGCGGCCAGGTAGGAGAAGGACCTTCCTCCTGTTGTGGCTCTACGGATGCGTGGGACGGCGGCGAGGGCTTGGCTGGCAGATCGGAGGTGGCGTTTGGGAGCGTAGAAATTGATTCCGTTGTTGAGGTAGCTCGGGCCTTGATCGTGAAGGGCTTTGTGTGCGTGGGTGAGGAGCCGGAAGGTGATTCTTTTGTTGACGGGGAGCCAGTGCAGGTCTCTCAGGTGTCCGGAGATGTGGCTGTTCCGTGGGATGTCGAGGATGAGTCTGGCTGAGGCGTTCTGGATCCGCTGGAGTCTCTTCTGGAGCTTGGCGGTGGTTCCGGCGTAGAGGGCGTTGCCGTAGTCCAGTCGGCTGGTGACGAGGGCCTGGGTGACGGACTTCCTGGTCTCCGTGGGGATCCACCAGAAGATCTTCCGAAGCATGCGCAGGATGTTGAAGCACGACGAGGAGACGGCGTTGACTTGCCTGGTCATGTAGAGGGAGGAGTCCAGGATGAAGCCCAGGTTGCGTGCGTGGTTCGTCGGTTTGGGTGCGGTGCCCAGGGCGGGGGCCACCAGGAGTCGTCCCAGGCGGAGGGCGAGGAGCCCAGGATGAGGACCTCCGTCTTGTCTGAGTTCAGTTTCAGGCCGCTCGTCGTCATCCACTCGGCTACCTCTTTCATCCCTTCGTGCAGGTTGGCTCTGGCGGCGGCGGGGTCGTTGGTCAGGGAGAGGATCAGCTGGGTGTCGTCGGCGTAGGAGATTATGTTGAGGTTGTGTTGGCGTGCAATGGCCGCGAGGGGGCTCATGTAGACGTTGAAGAGTGTAGGGCTCAGCGAGGATCCTTGAGGGACGCCGCAGATGACTTCGGTGGCCTCTGACTTGTACGATGGTAGGCGGACTCTCTGTGTTCTTCCGTCGAGGAAGGAGACGATCCATTCCAGTGCCTTCTCCTGGATTCCGACGTTGCAGAGGCGCTGCACTAGGGTGCGGTGGCAGACCGTGTCGAAAGCCGCGGAGAGGTCTAGGAGGATGAGGGCCGCTGTTTCTCCGTTGTCCATCAGGGCTCGGATGTCGTCGGTGGCGGCGATGAGGGCGGTCTCGGTGCTGTGGTTGGCACGGAATCCGGACTGCGAGGGGTCGAGGGATCCGTTCGTCTCGAGGAAGGCGGCCAGCTGTTTGTTGACGGTCTTCTTGATGACTTTGGCTGGAAACGGGAGTAGAGAGATGGGGCGGTAATTCTTGAGTTCGTGGGGTCTGCCGTAGGTTTCTTGAGTAGAGCGCTGAGTTCGGCGTGCTTCCAGCTCTCGGGGAAGGTGGCGGTGTCGAATGAGGTGTTGATAACGTCCCGCAGGTGGGGTGCGATGGCAGCGTCGGCTTTGTTGAAGACGTGGTGAGGGCAGGGGTCGGTCGGAGATCCGGAGTGGACGGAGTTCATCATGCGGACGGTGTCTTCAGTGCTGATCGGGGTCCAGGCTCGTAGGGTGGTGGTGGGCGGCGTTGCTGTGGTCGTGGCGTGGGTCGGATGGGTGCTGAAGCTGTTGTGTATGTCCGCGATCTTGTTGTGGAAGTAGGAGGCGAGGGAGTTGCAGAGGTCTTGCGAAGGGGTGATGTCGTTGTTTGCGGCATTGGGGTTGGAGAGCTCTTTCACGATGTTGAAGAGTTCCTTGCAGTTGTGTGCGTTGTTATCCAGTCGGTTCTTGAAAGCCGTTTTCTTGGCGGTGCGGATCAGTTGGTGGTGTTTCCGGGTGGCGAGCTTGAGGGTGGTCCTGTTGTCCGGTGTGGGTTCCTTTCTCCAGACTTTCTCGAGGGCTCGGCAGTTCTTCTTGGAGTTCTTGAGTTCGTCGGTGAACCATGGGGCTTTCTTACTGCCGGGTCTGCTGGGCGGGTTCCTCAGGGGGGCGAGTTCGTCCGCGCAGTTGCTGATCCACTTCGTGAGGTTGTCGGCGGCCTGGCTGGGGTTCGCTGAGCTGGCCGGAGGGTGCTGGCTCAGGGAAGCGGCGAGCTGGTCAGCTGTGATCTTGTTCCAGCTTCTTCGCGCAACCTGTTGCTGGTGGTGGTGGGTCGTCGTTCTCTTGAAGGTGAAGTGGATGCATCTGTGGTCCGTCCAGTGAAGTTCTGTGGCGTGGCTGAAATCGATGTCTTTGCTGGATGAGAAGATGGCGTCGAGTGTGTGTCCGGCGAGGTGGGTGTGGGTGCTCACCAGTTGCTTGAGTCCAAGGTTGGCGAGGTTGTCGAGCAGGGTGCTGGTGTTGCAGTCGTTGTTGTTCTCCAGGTGGAAGTTGAAGTCCCCCAGGAGGATGTAGTCAGCGGAGGGGAGGGCATGCGGGCTGACGAAGTCGGCGATGTCCTCGCTGAATTGAGTGCGTGGTCCCGGAGGTCGGTAGATCAGGGTGCCTCTGAGGGTGGTCTTCGGGTCGGTGTGGATCTGGAAATGCAGGTGTTCGGCGGAGGGTGGGGTGTTGTTGGTGCTGGTCGTGATGCGGATGGTGTTCCTGTGGATGATGGCGATGCCTCCTCCCACCTGGTTGGCGTTGCGGTCCCTCCGGGTGATCTTGTAGCCCTCTGGGATGGCGATGGCGATGTCGGGCGCTGAGGAGGCGTTCATCCAGGTCTCCGTGATGAAGGCAACGTCAGGGGCTGTGGCGTCTAGGAGGTTCCAGAGTTCGATGGCGTGTCTGTGGACGGAGCGGGTGTTGAGCAGGATGCACTTGAGGTGGTTGCTGCTGGTGTTCGGCTTGGCGGGTGCTGGTGCCGGGCAGGTCCGGATGCAGGTGAACTTACAGGTGTTGCAGCTGAAGGGTCCGTGGAAGCGTTGTGGGGTGGCCGGCTGAAATTGATGTCTTTGCTGGATGAGAAGAGGGCCTACAGAGAGAATTGCTGTGGGATAGTAGGCCCTATATAGCCTTAAACAAACTTGCTCTAACCTGGTATGATGGGGATCGGTCTTCCGGACCTCAACAAATACTACTGGGCAGCCCACCTGGACGTGATCAACCACTGTACCTATCGCCGCTGGGATGACCCATGATACACAATGGACAAATTGCTACTGCCGGGTGGAAATTACAACAGGGCTATTTATTCTAGACCCCGATGATTACCCTTAACAGGCCCGTTTAAACACTCAGTCCAGGTCTGGCATGCAGCAAACAGAAGCCTAGGGTGGGATTGGAAACTTACACTGGCGAATCCCTTGTGGGATGCGAAACAGTTAGGTACCCTAAGGACCTCGAAGGGGTTTGATAAATGGGATTTAATTGGGATTTAAAAAATTGGTGACCTCTGGGTGAAGGGCGAGATGATAACATTCACATTGCTGCAGCATGAATACGACCTAGAAGACACAGAGTACTTTAGATATTTCAGATCCAGCACACGCTAGTGACATGCCTACAGAAAGGCCCATCTCCCCATGAATCTTTGCCATTAGAAGACAGGCTGCTTGATGGATACTTGCCAAAGAAGGCTATATCCCTGACCTACAAAAAACTGAATAATAATACCTCCGACCCCCTTATGCCGATAAGAGAGCGCTAGGAGCGAGACAGGCTGGAACCCGATGACAAGGAATGGCAGGAGGCTGTGGTCTCCCCTCGAGAGGTGGCGATCTCTGCTAGACTGCGCCTCGTTCAGCTTAAAATATTACATAAATTGTATAACATGGGGCCCAATCTGGTTCGAATGGGAAGAGTTGATGGAGGAGAATGTAGAAGGCGATGCAGTAATCTTGGCATATTTATGCATATAATATGGGATTGTGGGAGCATCCAGCGATTCTGGGAAAAGATACATAACATTATGAGTGAAGTACAGACATTTGTTATTCACCCTGAAGCTAAACGATGCCTTCTGGATGTATGGGAACCAACCGACCTAAATAGCAAAGACAAGATATGGGTCACGTTTGGTCTAATGGTGGCCAAACGAAACATTGCATGGCAGTGGGGAGCAGTGGTACCACCCAAAATCGAGATTGGAAGGGAGATTTGGACTGGTGTATGTCCAGGGAGGAAACAGTGTACATAGCACCGAATTGCCCCAAAAATTGTACTCTATATGGAGCAAATGGAATGCCTACCGGGGAAATATATGTATCCTTCCTCCTGTCCCTCAATTTAGGAGCCATCTACCCCGTGATCGTCGTACCCCCAGATACAATTTCTGTGTGACATTTAAACACTGTGACTATGATTTGTTTTTTGCACAAATTCCTCTTAATGTACTCTGACAAGTCGAATTTCTCATGTTTAATAAAAAGAGTTATAAAAACAAACAAAATAGGTAGCCTGGACAGGCAGTCTTCTCTCACGTTTTACCAACCTGGTAAATATTTCAGTGTAAAGTTATGCTCTTGTAACTTTGACAATATCCTTATTAAACGAAAAGAAGCTTTACCTGACCCATTTCCATTCAATATGTATAACAATTGCCTGTGATCTGTAAACATAGTAAAGTGCTGTCCCCACAAAAACATTTTGAAGTTCAACACAGCTCATGAACACGCTGATGCTTCTCGCTCTATTGTACTCTACCGTGATTCCGCTAAAGACAAAGAGCGAGATGCAAATGGAACAATGCATTCCTTACCTTGAATAGTTTGTGAAAGGACTGCCTCCAACCCAACCTGAATTGCATCCACGGTAAGGATGCATTCCTTATCAGGTTAAAAAGGGGACAGTGCAGGCGCTGAAATAATTAATTGTTTCATACACTCAAGAGTGGTTTGTGTCTCATCATTCCAAATAAATGTTAGCCCTTTTTTACGCAGCTCTCTCAAAGGCTGTACCATAATTGATTATCCCTCCACAAATCTCGAATAGTACTCACTCAAACCCAACAAGCATTTGCAATGCAATAGGTCTCGCATTAGGAAAGTTTGAGCTATTGGTTTTGTAAATGACACTTTTTTTTATTTATGTGCCATTTTTGAAAATAGCTAAATTAATTGCTTTGTCATTTACAATGCCAATAGTTACACTTTTGCAAATGTGACACCTATAGCATTTGTAATGCAACATGTTTTGTATTTACACGACTTAGATGTATTGATATTACAAATAACAATGACTTTTAATTTTTTTAAATAATTAATACTTAAATAAGTGTCTATTTCCACCCCTAGGATCTCTCTTCACATGATCAATCCCATGGTAGGTGAACTCATGCTTTTTTTTATCTTGGTAGTTTCTGACCATATGTGAAGCTATAGGATAACGTGTATCCCCTGTCTTGAGAGCTCTAAAATGCTCCACCATCCTTTCCCTTAGTTTCCTGATAGTGCTCCCAACATAAATCTGCCCGCATGAACAGGCAATGGTGTAAACAACAAAAGTAGTATCACAATTGATAAAACAGTTAATACTGTACTCACCAGTATCATTATAGTTGAAACTCTTAACTATAAGAGTTAAGAGTTAAAGGGTTTATGAACCGTGATAAAGAAGCAGAACAGCTATTTGAAAACTTAGTGGCAGGCGGATCTATAGGTGCTGCCATGGGACCAGTTAAGGAGACTAAAAAGGAAGGCCTGAGAGCCAAATTTGTGAAACTTGAATTGCTAAAACGTACAGAATTGAATAAGTGGTGGGATGCGGCAACTCTTAGACAGTATCTCAAAATTAATAGAATTCCCCGTGGATTAAGATCCCAGATTATACCTACGTATGAAGACCTTGAACCGGATCTTTATGCCACCTGGGAAAAAGAACTCAACAATAGCTCTAGGAATCTTATCAATATTTTAATTGAGAATGCTGACAGGAAAATAGCTAAGCTATTGGTTGAGATACAGAAGATTGAAGATGAGATTAAGGAGTTGAACCTTCCAGAGTCTACCATTAAAAACTACCTGACACTGGATGAGAAATTAAATGTATTACAGACAGAGATCAAGCAAAGGAAAGCTAGAAAACTTAAGCGTGACGAGCGAGATTATCGCTCTGGCCGTATTTATACCTTTGCAAGAAAATTTGACTACCTTATAACCAAGACACCTACTAATAAAACTAAGAGTAACACCGCGCCCGCAAGTGATAGTGAGGCTGGCACTAGTAACATTTCCAGCAGTGAGAATGAAGATATTCCTGATACTTCAACCCTTTCTGCATCAGATGATAATTTTTTAGTAGAAGTGCGCAGACTGCGCCGTGGGAACAGAGATATAGAAAGGAATCGGGAATTAAATGCACTAAAACCAGGAGAGGTGGTAGAGGCGGGAGGAGATCAGGGAGGAAGAACAGGGATGAGACTAAGATCTTGGAAACCTTAACGACAAGTGATGATGTTGATACAGATGATATTGAAGTTGTGAACCTATCGTCATTTGAATTGTCTGATGATATGAAAAGTCTACTTGGGAAAGGGATGGGTTTTTGTCCAATGACTGTGAATGATTGGTATGGCACTAAAATCGATCTATTTAGATTTGTGAGGAAACTCAAACTAAAGAAATTTTTTGCCAATGTACCAGAAAGAGATAAACCCACAAGAATTAAACCATTGAGCAATATTACCATTCAAGAACTGAAAGAGACTCAACTACTGCTTTCGCTAACAGAAAAAGAGGATGACCCGGTTACTGTTTACAAGTTACTTGATGAATTTGAAGTGGATAGATTTCTCAGTGAAGGCAGTGGTTTAAAAGCAAAATCCAAATGGACACCTAAAACTTCACCAAGTAGTACTATTGATACGTTTTTTAAAGCGGTTAATGGGGAGATTGACAAAATTATGGACACAGGAGGCTCTGCTAGGCACAGGAGATACAGGGATAATCTTACTCCTGGTGAAAGGGTGGCCCTTAAGGAGCTTACGAATAATTCTGAACTTACAATACGGAAAGCTGATAAAGGTGGTAACGTGGTGGTACTTAATACACTAGATTACAAAAATGAGGTTTACTCTCAGCTCAATAATGCCAAATATTATGAGAAATTACATGGCAATCCAATTCTGGCCCTTACTAATACTATTAATGATCAACTGAAGGAATGGTACGAATTGACATTGTTGGATTATGATGAGTATCTCTATTTAAAAGTTGTGGCACCCAAAGCACCATGTATGTACACCCTTCCTAAGATTCATAAATCTAGAACACAACCACCAGGTAGACCCATTATTTCGGGGATCGGAGGGCCTACAGAGCGCCTCTCACAATATGTCGATACCTTTCTACAGTCATATGTTAGGAATCTTCCTTCGTTTATCGAGGATACGAAACATGTTCTTAACTTAATGTATGATGTGACATGGGATGAGAGGATGATACTAGTGACGCTTGACGTCGTATCACTTTACACGAACATAGACCACGAGTTAGGAATTCATGCACTGGATTTCTTCCTCAGTAACAGAGCGGCTGAGTTTTATGACCATAATCAGATGATTCTCAAAATGACGAAAATGGTTCTAGAGAATAACGTATTTTTATTTGATGACATATGGTTTAGACAACGACTTGGGACTGCGATGGGTTCCAGGTTCGCTCCGTCTTTTGCGAACCTCTTTATGGGATGGTTCGAGGCGGAGCGGATCTGGGGCTCAGCAGGCACCAAATGGATGCAACACATCCACTATTGGGGGCGTTACATTGACGATTGCCTGCTTATCTGGACAGGCACTATTGATGAATTGAAGGGCTTCTTTGATTATTTGAATGATAATTTGTTTAACTTGGAATTTACTACTCATTATGATACCCGTAGTATTACGTTCCTAGATATTGAACTTTTTATCGAGGATGGAAAACTTTGTACAAAAATGTATAGAAAACCTACCAGCTGTAACTCAGTGTTACATGCTACTAGTTGTCATCCGTACAGTCAAATTAAAGCTATCCCCTATGGTGAGATGGTGAGGGCAAGGCGCAACTGCTCAAGGGATATTGAATTTGAAGCTAACCTCGCAGATCTTTCTACAAGGTTTATCAAACGTGGTTACAAGAGAAAAACTGTTGAGGATGCGGTATCAAGGGCAAGGAAACTCAAGAGAGCCAATACACTCAGTAAGAAAGTTGATGTTAATGCAAGTAAAGAGATACGAATCAGAATGATTGTTAATTACAGTACTGATAGTGCTAAATTGTATAGTATCATGAATAGACATTGGCATTTGTTGAATATGGATCAAGATATTGCATCAGTTATTGGTAAGAAACCAGAGTTGACATTCAGGAAAGGACGTACACTGTCTAATTGTATTAGCCCTAGTTACCCTACAAGTAAAACGGACCCTGATTGGCTAACGGCTACATCAATTGGCTTTTACAAGTGTGGGAGATGTAGTTCTTGCAGATGGGCTAGACCGAAAGTTAAGAGTTTCAACTATAATGATACTGGTGAGTACAGTATTAACTGTTTTATCAATTGTGATACTACTTTTGTTGTTTACACCATTGCCTGTTCATGCGGGCAGATTTATGTTGGGAGCACTATCAGGAAACTAAGGGAAAGGATGGTGGAGCATTTTAGAGCTCTCAAGACAGGGGATACACGTTATCCTATAGCTTCACATATGGTCAGAAACTACCAAGATAAAAAAAAGCATGAGTTCACCTACCATGGGATTGATCATGTGAAGAGAGATCCTAGGGGTGGAAATAGACAGTTAGCTCTGCGGCGCAGAGAAGTTATGTGGTTGATGAAACTCAAAGCCGTAGAGCTAGGGATGAATGTAGATCATGAATTTGAGAATTTGATGACCGAATAAAGACAAGAATTTGAGAAGATTTACTTACTTTATGAACTCTTTAATGGACTTTCAGCTTTGAGTGCTTGGTGAATTATTTTATTATGACAAGCCATAATTTGGCGTTTATAAGAGGTTTGGTGACAGACTCTTGTTCACTTTGAGCACCTTGTTATACTTTGTTACACTTTGGATAATTTGCTTATACACGCTGTGCGCTCCAATTAACTGTCACCCCCTTTCTTGTGTACTTAAATAAGTGCTTGTAATTTATAATGGCAAAAGCTTAAACTTTTGTAAATACTTTTGTGAAGATTATGTTCAGTGTATTTTATTGTGACGAAAATCCAAGAACAGAAATGAAATATTAACATTTTTTTGTGACAGTTGTAATAAAGCTTGAAACATTGACAGAACATATTTGAACCAGTGATGCTGTGGTGGTGCTGAGTGATACTGTGGTGGTGCTGAGTGATACTGTGGTTGCGCTGAGTGATACTGTGGTTGCATTGAGTGATGCTGTGGTGGTGCTGAGTGGTACTTTGGTGGTGCTGAGGTGGTGCCCTGGTGGTGCTGTGGTGGTGCTGAGTGATGTTACTGGGGGTGAATGTTTGACAAGGTTCAGCATTTTATTCATCACCTTGTTGTGTTGTTATGTTTGATGTACTATGCCAAATTATGCTATGGAATAGAAAGTTATCTTAGAGGTGCAAAATGCTTTGGTATCGTAAGTATATGCGTAGGTATATGTTACAGAATGAGGTGTTATGCTGTATGAAACTAGATCTGCCACCAAGGCAGTGAGATGTGATCCATGAAATTCATTTAATATATAGACAAAGGAGGAGAAATAATGACAAATATTTTATGTGTGCGTTGGTTTTGAAAATAGCTAAATTAATAGTTTTGTCATTTACAATGCCAATAGTTTAAACTTTTGAAAACGTGACATCTATAGCATTTGTAATGCAATATGTGTTGTATTTACATGACTTAGATGTATTATTATTACAAATAACAATGGCTTTTATTTTTTGGATAATTAATACTTAAATAAAAGTTGTAGTAATTTATAATGGCAATAGCTTAAACTTTTGTAAATAACATTTGGGAAGATTATGTTCATTGTATTTTATTGTGATGAAAATCCAAGAACAGCAGTGAAATATTAACATTTTTTGTGACATTTGTAATAAAGCTTGAAACATTAAGAGAACATATTAGAACCAGTTGTTGTTGAATGGTTGCACAGAGTGATGCTGTGGCGTTCAGTGGTGCAGAGTGATGCTGTGGCCTTCAGTGGTGCTGAGTGATGCTGTGGCCTTCAGTGGTGTGGAGTGATGCTGTGGCCTTCAGTGGTGCTGAGTGATGCTGTGGCCTTCAGTGGTGCTGAGTGATGCTGTGGCGTTCAGTGGTGCTGAGTGATGCTGTGGCGTTGAGTGATGCTGTGGCGTTGAGTGGTGCTGTGGCATTGAGTGGTGCTGAGTGATGCTGTGGCGTTGAGTGATGCTGTGGCGTTAAGTGGTGCTGTGGCGTTGAGTGGTGCTGTGGCGTTGAGTGGTGCTGTTGCGTTGAGTGGTGCTATGGCGTTGAGTGGTGCCGAGTGATGCTGTGGTGTTGAGTGATGCTGTGGGAAGGTAATAAGGAGGCTAGATAGAGGGTAGGTAAGAGAAAGTAGAGAAGAGGGGTGAAAGAAGGGTTGGCGTGGAGATGCAGAATGATGAGGTGAAAAATCACTAAAGTGTTGTTGGACAGCACACGTACCATCTGATGTACATATACATTGCTCTAAAACGTTGTGCCGATTGCTTTACTAGGATGGCTTAGAATATGGGCACTTGACCCAAGAGCTTTGCATTATTTAGTGTATATTTGTGATATGTGCATACATTTGCTCTCCCCTCACCCCTTTTGTCTACCTCATGCTATTGTAATCCTCACTATACTAAATTAACACACAGACTATTCTTCTATTCATTCACCTCCCAAATCTGAAATAACGCTCTTTTCCTACTAAAGATATGCTTTAAACTACTACACAGCTAACAAAACAATTCTAACTACATACAAATAAAACATATCACAAATATACAGTAAATAATGCAAAGCTAGAATACAATACCATTAGCAAAGCAAATGGCTTGAACTTAATCAAAGGTGAGTAGTGTCCTATGGTGCCAAGTGAACATGAGGAAAAAAGGCCACCTTTACGAAAAAAAATTAAATCCAAAGGCTGGAGCGAAATGCTGTGAAAAAGCAACGCTTTTGACATTCCATCATACTAAGAGCCACTCTTGATAAGTACTTTAAGGGAATGACAAGTTAAAATGTGTATAACTTCTGAAACTGTTGCTAACCATTTAAAAAATATTTCTGTAAAATAGGTAAAGGATCAGTTATGTTTGGTTCGAAAAGAAACTACTGAAGGGCAGGCATTATACAAGACCAATTATACCTGACTTATTGCCACAGAAGTACAAAGGCCTCTGTGGTTGTGAAGTGACCTTTAAACCTTGCTGGTGGATGAAAGAATGTGCTGCAAGAACAGTCTGCAAACACAACTAGTGATGCCTTGACCTAGGAAACATTGCACGGCTGTCAAAAAGACGCTCAATCACGTTAGACTTTTAAACAATAACTGGTGCTAATGTTATAAAAATAAATTGCCAGCGCACTGTGAACTGCAGCTTCTGAGTGAAACAATCATCCTTTCACAGTAAGTAAAGTGTGCATATGCCAGCTGCGATGAACAGCCCCACCAGGTTGTTTTCTTTGCCGTGCCAGTTTCTGACTGCACCTGAAACTGTTCTTTAATGGCCCTGCCTGCCTGCCTGCCTCTAGCTGAACTCTGCATGCCCCTTTTATACCTGAAGTAAACTTGCCTGCTGCCTGTCCATAGGGGCTATGGCGGGGCGTTTCTTGGAATGCGCCTGTAAGTCTCGGGTGACTTAAGAGGTGTATAATGAACTACCTGGACATTTATACGCTCACGGTCAACCAACAAATACATAAACAGGAAACACTATATATGCGCCTACCGTCCACCTTCTGTCCCAAATGACTGGCATGAACCGGTTGGGACAGGGAGTGGAAACGCAAGATGAAAGGGTGGGGTAGCGAGATAAAGCAGCGACGGGCGTGTGGGAGATTGAGGTAAAGCCAAGTGCCATGCTGAGCAAAGGAGAAACGATTGTTTTGATGAATAAATGCGGATTACTTACTGCGTGTTGTGCCCAGACTAAAGGTGTCTACGTGTTTCTGGAAGGTCGCATGCAAGCACGGAGGGTGGGGTGCTTATGGGACGGGGCAGAAACACAGAGAAGTGCTGTTTGAAGTTTAATAGAAGCAACAGACTGGTTGGGGGAGGGACTGGAAAAGCAAGATGAAAGGGTGGGGTAGCGAGATAAAAAGTCACACATTCTCACACTGCAATCAATTCACAGACGAACCTGCCCCCAGCAGATGTTCCCAGTTATATTTTTTGCAATTAGTAACAACAGAACAAGCAGATTTTGAAACAATAGAAACGCCCATGGTTGCTCTTAGAGAGTTCCTGGCGTTTTAAAATGCACCCGAATTTAAAAGACTGCCAGACTGGAAAATATGGGCAGCATGTACCACGCACACATCCACATATCAGCTTCAGCTGATATGTCCAACACCAAATAAACATTCAGTGGCACAGCAGAAGAACCCAAGTTTCAAAAGACGATGATACAACAGTATATAGTCAATACACAACAAAAACAAGGGTATGAGGGAACCTTTGAAGAGGAGAGAAAAAATGCTAGACACGGCCTGGCAGCCGTGAAAGTGAAAGTACCACCGGTAAAAGAGACAATAGCACCAGGCAAACAAAAACAAGCACAAACAAAACAACCCGAGCACTGGCAGTAGAACCAGAAAATGCAATTACGGTTTCCAGCTTTTAAAAAGACAGGCATGCCCAGATTACAAAAAAGACTCAGCCCTGACTCAAGTGAACAAGCTCTTGGCATTGCTGTGGGAGGAGGGAGGAGAAATGTGAGACACGGCCTGGCGGCCCTGAAGTGTGAAGTAGTGGGCGGGGGAAGGCAAAATGGGAGACACGGCCTGGCGGCCGTGAAGTGTGAAGCAGTGGGCGAGGGAGCCCTTTGAAGTGAAGCTCTCCGAGGTAAAAGCATGTGCTTGTGTTCATGTGAACTGTCGGAAATCCTCCCGATGGTTTGAGAGCTTATTTTGCACACTAAAATTCGACCCTATCCATTCCTTGTGGAATGGGATAGGCTCGACCTAAAAATGAGCGTAATGAATCCTTATCTCTTGGAACAAGTGCTTCCCTAATAACTTTAACCAAACAAAGTTTACGAGAAATATCTTTGCCACGAATGGAATGCCCTAAATAATCAAATTACTAACATTAAATTGACATTTGTCCAACCTGGGGGTGATTCCATATTCAGTGAATTTGCTAAGAACCCTGTCCAAAATGTTGTCATGTTCAGTAATGGCTCCAGCAAATATCAGCACATTATCTTGATAAGCCTGCACGCCAGATATCCTCCAAAATTGTATCCATTAGTCTCTGGAATACACTGGCGGCAGACGCTAGACAAAAAGGCAGTCTGGTGAATATGTAAGCACCAAAAGATGTGACAAACGTGGTGAAACTCTAAGAATCTGGATGAAGAGGAATTTGATGGTATGCAGATTTGAGATCCAATAAGGAAAAGTGTTGTGCATCACCTATTTTAGCTAACAGTTCCCGAATTCTGGGCAAAGGATGGCTTTCAATGACTATACATTTGTTAATACTGTGCAAGTCTGCACACAATCTGATGCTTTTGTCCTTTTTTGCGCGCAATAACTATAGGACTGTCCCACTCTGAAGCCTCTGCTTTGATGATTACCCCTTCAACTAACATCTTATGAAGAAGAGTTTTAAGTTCATCCCTGACACTTAAAGGAATGGCACATGCTTTATGAGTGGCCAGGACAGAATTTTTTTTTACACAATGTTGTGTAAGTATTTTTTAACACAACCTAGCGAGTCGCCTAAGACAAGCCGATTTTTTTTTTTCACACCACTAAATTAAACTCCTCAAGTTTACACAAAGATGTATCAGCAAGATCACGAATCCTGACAGGGGGATCACCGCCAGGAACTAGGTAGATACCTAACTTAGCGAGATCCTTCCATCCCACAATCTCTTTACCTTTTTTAGCAACATATATTTTAGTATGTGCAGTCCTTCCTAAGCAAGTGATACTGTTGATAGAATTCACTTTTCGATGCCCCAATCATCCTTTCTCATATGTAAGTTAGCATCATATGGCTAACTGATGAAGTTCGTATATGCACCTATGCTGAATTATTTTACTTGCTCCTTTACTCATATTCAAATGTACGTGTGACCATATTAGTTCCTTAGCTTAGCCTGTGTGCCACCATTTTGTGTATCCCTCTGTGCCTGCGGGCCCTGCTCGCTCATATGCCCCTCCCGCAGGAATACAGAAATTCACTAAGACAGCAGTTTTCGTTTCTCGGCTTGCTGTGGCCGAAACTAACAAGTTTCTTTATCAGTCATGTTCTCATGCCCAGAGACGCCGAAGCCTAGCTCCATGGCCTTGAGTAGAGATAGCGATGCATCCCTTGCAGGTGCAGATGCCTGCTGTATGATGGCATTGTTCACTGGTCCGAGTTTCGGTAATTTTCCACAAGGGGCGTACCCTTACTAACTGTATTGCATTATAATGTATTGCTGTGATGCAGAGAGTCAGTCCTCTCGTTCGCACTCCTAGGAGTGAGGTCGGACAGGGCCCTCTCATATGAGTGTTGTTTGGCCTAATAAAGACTTTTGCTTATTCTTCTCCACTGTCCGGCTGACTTCCTATATAGTGACTATAGGTGAGTGCGGTAAGTCACTCGGGTGGATTTGAGCCACGCTTATCAGATGGCGCCCGAACAGGGACCCTGTGATAAGGATCTTTCTCACCCGTAAGTGGGTAGCAGAAGACCGGGGACCCACTGGTCGGCACGGTGGGCCCGGGTACCCATCTGATGCCGAGCTTGGTTCTCGCAGCGCTGCCCCACCCTGCTGATTGGGAGAGGTCCCGGTTCGAATCTTACGCCGGGGTCCAGAAGGCGGAACTCGAAGCTGACCGCGTTGGTCCTGGCAGCCGGAGGTGGAGAACGGTAGAGGTCGGTGCCGCCTACGGAAGGTGAGTGGTCCACCTGTGATTGTTTCAGGAACCGGAGTGTTCCGGGAGACTAGGGTGTCTCCAGTGGTTTGAGGAGCCGGTGTGCTCCTGGGGCTAGTGTGCTCCGGGGACCTCAGAGTACGAGTAAGTGCTCTGACAGACTTGACGAGGTTGGGGAAATATCTAGATGTATTGTTTGTAGCGATCCCACCGGGTGGTACTGTGGTGAAGGCGTGGCTCATCGCGGGTGGACTCCGGTGCTTGCCCTGAACTCCTAGAGTGGCGGTTCAGTGGAGGTGAGTCCTGGGTCTCCCGTGGTAAAGTGCGCAGTGATCCGTAGTGCCGCACGGGGAGCGGATTCGTTTCCCCATCCTCAGAACAGTTAGTGTACTGTTCGGTCTGCGGTAGAGTCCAGGTTCCCCAGGACTTGGTCGACGGGCCTTGTCCCATTTGGTAACACGTGTTTGGAGGTATTGTATACGTGCGTGTGTGGTTTCCTAATGTATGTCTATATGTGTGTATGAACGAGCTCGAGCTAGCGACTCAAGGTAACGTAGTCTGTGGAGAAGTGTTTCTTTCACACCGAAGTAGAGATGCCGTGTTTTAGTAAGTTACGATGTTTTGGATGTTGTTGTCGGCCCTCAGATACTAGACTGTCCGAGAGCCAACCTGCACCCCCTGAAGGCACTCCAAGCTTTGATATGTATGTCAAGCATGGATTGGTCCCGCTTTTGTTTGGTACTTTGTGGCACCGGTACACTGCTGATAACGTGGATCTACAATGGCCTTTAACGGGTTCTTTCGATGAAGCTAAATTGGATTATTTGCAGGACAAATTGTTTGCTAGGCGTAGCCGTCAGAGTATGTTTGATTCTTTGCGAGTGTGGCAGAAAGAGGCCAGAAAACGCAAGTTGAGAGACGAGAAAGAGGCTTATAAAAAGTCCACTCAGACTATGGCGCAGAAGGCGAGAGAACAGGTTGGAAATGAGAATGCGCTACGCATGGAGCGCTCAGATAGACTTTGTAGGTTGAAAGAAAATAAAAGTTATGTAGTGCGAGAGGACGACCCAGATGAGATGGAAGACATTTTGAATACCCGACCCCCTCCCCCTTATGCCCCACAGCCTTTGTACCCCTCCTTGCCAGTTCCGGCTCCCATTAGTGGAGTTCCGGGTCTTTCAGCGAGTGCCCCCCAACAATCCTCGCCCTCGACACCCCTCGTTTCTTTACTCCAGACCACTTCACCTGCACCCTCCCAATTTTCTTTAGCACTCCCTACTGTTTCAGCTAGTACCACCCCCAGTCAGGGGATGCTGACGCCGAGTCGAGGCGCAGGTAGCGGATTACTCTCGCAGGTACGGAAGTTGCTTACGCGTTCTACAGTTGGTTTAGATGAGAAGAGTATGGTGGCTAATCAGGCATGTCAGTGGGCCAGGAATAATATTTATTCGTTTGAGGATATTTGGTCCACTATGAAAGATTTTGAGCCTTTGATGCAACAGCACGCTTTGTGGCACATGTCAAATGTATTGATACCGCTATGGGAGCAGGGGTATGGAGGTGTGGCTCCAGCGACTTTACGAGATATACAGAACGGAGCCTATAAGACGAATACTGGAGTGAAGGAAGTGATGAGTAGTTTACGTGCTCTATTACAATACAGAAATGAATTGCCCTCTGCAGGCACACCCTATTTCCCAGGTCTCCATCCAATGCGCGAGGTGCACCCTATTTTTCATCCCGAGATCCCCGAGTTGGTAGATCCAGTCACGAAGGCTGTCACCAGGAACAGGATAGATGCGCATTTCCAGGAGCAATGGGTGTATACGCCATGGAAGAGAAGTGAGGTATTATCGTTGAAGGCTCAGCTACCAGATTCTAGAAAGAACCCGACTGCCTACTACAAAGAGCTAACAGAAGCTGCGTCTTCCACTGTAATGACTTTGGCTGATGTTGAATTGTTTTTCGGGCTTTTGGTCCCAGTTGATGTGTGGCGGCAAGTGAAAGGTACTGACCATACGGAAGAGTTAGGAGGTACGTGGCAGGAGTTGCAGGACTGGGATAAGGAGCGTAAGCCAGGGGAGAAGCCGAAGGCTGAGATTTTAGCTTTACCGGGGCGCATAATAAAATATATGCATTCTCTCATTCCCCCGAAAAAGGTAGATTGGGACAAGTTGACGGCTTGTAAGCAGAAAAAGGATGAGGCAGTCTCGGACTTCTTTACGAGGTTTGAGGAAACGTTCATAGATTTCAGTGGGCAAGATGTGTCACAGGATGGAGGGTTACGGCTTTTTGTTAATAGGTTTGTCATGAACTTATTGCCTGAAATTTCAGCGAGATTGCAAGCGTCGGAGAGCACGTGGACAACGTCCTCTCCTTCGGGTATCCTCAGTATGGCACAGTATTATGAGCACAGAGAAAATGAGAGTAAGGACAAGCAGGAAAAGAAGGCTAAGGATCTAAAGACAAGGGTTTTGTTGCAGCAAGTGGCTAGAGGCAGAGGAAGGGGTGCAGCGCCGAGTCGTGGGGGCGGCTTTGGGAGAGGTGAGAGTAGGGAAAGGCTGGGACCGAATCAGTGCGCGAAGTGTAAGCAGGAGGGGCATTGGTGGAGGGATTGCCCACTGCTTCAGTCGAATGCTGGTCCAGGGCGTGGACGAGGAAGAGGTAGTGGTGATTTTGGGAGACAGGCTGCACGGTCAGAAGGAGGCGGGAGACCAGGAGGAAATTACTTTGACAATGGTGCAGACAGACAACAGTTGCAGAGGGGCGGTGGTCAGTACTATAACAATGATTACTCAGTGGACGATTTGACAGGGTTCTCCCACAACTAGGACAGCGTAGGACAGAGCATGGGACCAGTACTTGTGGAAGTTGATCAGAGGGGACCCTATGTCGAGGCAGACTTATTGGGGTCTCAACAAAAATTTCTAGTGGATACGGGTGCAATGAAAAGTTCAGTGGCTCGTTCTCGGGTCCCAGGGGCGGCTCTGTCTGGCAAAAACAACATCTCTGTGGGTTTCGCAGGAACTCCGGTGATTAGCCCCATTTCTAAACCTCTCACATTGACGATTGGCCCTTTCACTGTTGATTCACCGTTTCTATTGACATCGAATTGTGGGGAAAATTTGTTGGGCTTAGATCTATTAAAAAGGTTGCACGCCACCATCTATTGTTCCCCAGATGGCGTGTACCTTACTTTGGGCCCGAATGTCGCCCGCCCATTACAGTGTTTTTCAAAGGATGACCCATTACCACCTGAATTTCAAGGCATACCCGACAGCTTGTGGGCTGTCAACGATACAGATGTAGGTAAAATGGATATTGCCCCGGTGACCATAAGAGTGAAGGTGGGGGCAAAATTACCAAGGGTTCCACAGTACAGGATTCCTAGGGAGGGAGAGAAGGCCCTGTTACAAATAATACAAGATTTAATACGGTCTGGTGTAGTGGAAGAGACGGATTCGAACATATGTAACAGCCCTATTTTACCTATCCTTAAAAGACGGTCACCTGAAGCTACTGATATTACTCCTGATGTCTATAGGTTTGTGATTGATTTGCGCCACGTAAATAGAGTAGTGGAGCCACAGTACCCGGTGGTCTCGGATATCACTACAATATTGACAATGATTCCCCCCTCTGCTAAATATTTCTCTGTCCTGGATTTGAAAAATGCTTTCTTCAGTATTCCAGTACATGAAGAAAGCCGTTATCTCTTCGGATTCTCATTGGCTGGCCGAAGCTTCCGCTTTAAGAGAATTCCCCAGGGGTACACTGAGAGTCCGAGCATATATAGTCAGGCTCTAAAGGCGCAATTGGATGAACTGGAACTTCCACCTGGCAACGTCATGTTGCAGTATGTGGATGATATCCTGATAGCGTCGGACGACGAGAAGGGTTGTCGGGATGCTACTGTGAAATTACTGCACCATTTGGCAAAAAGGGGGCATAAAGTGTCCCTTCCAAAGTTTCAATATTGTCGAACGGAGGTAACTTACCTCGGTCACCTCCTTTCGAAAGTGGGGAGGAGATTGACGCCAGAGCGCATAAAAGCTATCAATAACATGAAGGTACCTAACACGCAGCGAGAGGTGCGCGCATTTTTGGGCATAACATCGTACTGTCGCCAGTGGATACCTAACTATGCGTTACTAACAAAACCCCTATTGTATCTGACTACCAAGGAAGTGCGCGAACCCCTACCCTGGACCCCCGCATGTCAAGAAGCGTTTGAGTCACTAAAAACGGCTTTATGTTCTGCGCCTGTTCTTGGAACACCTGATTACCAGAAGCCTTTTGTTCTTTACGTACATGAGGCGGAAGGTTGCGCGTTGTCTGTTTTAACTCAGTGTTACGGGGGGAAACAGAGACCCTGCGCTTATTTTTCTGCAATGCTTGACAATGTGGCAAGAGCGCTGCCGAGTTGTCTGCTGCGGTCTCCATAAGACAATCGTCAGGGCTCGTATTGGGATCAGATCTCACAGTCATGGTACCACATGCTGTGGACATTTTGTTGAACAGAACACAGACGCAGCACTTAACTAGTACTCGTCTTACGGGTTATGAGATGACTCTTTTTGCACCCCATGTTACGATCAAAAGGTGTGCTACATTGAATCCAGCCACATTGTTACCTATCCCCACAGATACAAAGGACGATGACATACATGACTGTCTGTTTAGGACAGAGGAGGAGACAAAGGGGAGGGTGGATCTGACAGACAGGCCTTTGGACGAACCAGACGGGGAGTTGTATGTGGATGGGTCCTGTTTTAAACTGCCAGATGGTACATCGACAGCAGCATATGCAATAACAACATTACAGATGGTAGTGGAGACCTCTAGGATACCTTACAATTCGGCCCAAGCTGCTGAGATTATAGCCTTACTGAGAGCATGTGAATTGAGTGAGGGGCTAGACGTGAACATTTATACTGACAGCCAATACGCCTTTGGCGTGGCTCATAATTATGGGCGACTTTGGGCAGAACGGGGATTTCTGACTTCTCATGGACAACGCATACAACATGGCCCACTGATATTACGACTGCTAGCGGCACTGACACTACCCAAAAGATTGGCTGTGATAAAGTGTAGCGCACACAAGACAATAGTGGATGATGTAGGGCGAGGCAATGCCTTCGCCGACGAAACAGCGAAAGAGACTGCTCGGAAAAAGTTACCACGAATGTTTGTGGCAGGACCAGCTAGATGGGTCCCAGATGTTCATATGTTCTCAGATACTGTACAGAGTGTAAAGAATATACAGGGAAAAGCGACAGAAGATGAATTGAGGGCATGGAAGGATGGGCAGGGACGATTGGATGCGGATGAATGTTGGACAGATGTGACCGATAAGAGGCGATGGTTACTTCCAAATGCATATGTTCTTCCAGTAGTGACGATGGCGCATGGGCCTGCACATATTAGCGCAAAAGGGATTTGTAAATTGTTAGACCCAGTGTGGAGCAATAAAAATATCTCTAAAGTGGCGACTCACTTGGTTCGACAGTGCATGGTGTGTTTGAGGTATAATCCTGGAAAGGGTACCCCTGTCCCAACTGGAAACTTTGCACCTCCTTCTTTCCCTTTTGAGGTAATTCAGATGGATTACATCGAAATGGAAAGGGTCAACAACTTAAAGTACGTCCTTGTAGTCGTATGCGCCTTTAGTAGGTGGGTGGAGGCGTATCCAACGAAAGATTGCACGGCCATTTCTACTGCAAAAATGTTGATAAAGGAGTATTGTTCTCGCTTTGGATTACCTAGGGTGATCTGGAGTGATAATGGCATGTCCTTTAATGCAGAACTAGTCAAGCAAATATGTAAAGGCTTACAGATTTCCCAAAAATTTCATTCGGCCTTACACCCTCAGGCAGCAGGACTTGTGGAGCGGTTTAACGGAACGCTCAAATTAAAAATGGCCAAAATACATGAGAGTACAGGTCTCCGTTGGCCAGATGCCCTTCCCTTAGCTTTGCTTGCAACGAGAGTAACAGTGTATTCGAAAACGGGCGTCTCCCCCCATGAAGTGGTATTCGGCCGCCCGGCCAATATCTGGGGAGTGCCCAGGCCTAAGTGTTTTTCAGAAGTACCATATCCTTTGTTGATAGACTATCTGTATGCTTTGACTAAAGATCTTCGTTCTATTCATCAGCAGGTAGCAGACACTCTGAAGCCGTTGCCGGAGGGGCCAGGACACTCCATCAACCCAGGGGACTGGGTTGTCGTCTGAAGATATCAGCGGAAGTCCTGTCTGGAGCCAAGGTGGTCGGAGCCGCGTCAGGTGCTCCTCACCACGCGTACGGCGCTTCGGGTGGAAGGAAGGAAGGCGTGGACCCACGCCTCACACGTGAAGAGGGTCCCGCTCCCGTTGCCCTATGACCAGTGGGTAAAGGACGGCATTGCTGATGAGGAGCATGAGAATATACCAAGATATGTTCCCTTCTCGGATGCTTCACTGATTGGAGAAGAGCGAAGCGGAATAGAGAATTCAGTGAGCTCTGCTACTCCTGTTGATACTAGTGAAGAGACACCAGAGAGTCCAGCATCTGCCACAGATACACCTGCTTTGTTCACTGACCCCGAAGTGCCAGGGAGCACTCGATACAATCTGCGGCCCCGAAGAAAATAAGTAACAGTGATAAATATGATGGACTAAACACTGGAAGGAGGGCTTAGTGAACTTTCTGAATACGAAGATTTAGTGGTAGGGATGGACTTGTAAGAGCCCTGGTGTTTAGCCAAATATTGCGTTTTATGAGACTATAGAGTGGTGCGGGGCCCAGATTAAGTGCTCCCCTGTTTTCAATTGTTAAAAGCGACGTTGGAATAAGGTATGGACGGTAAAAGCCTGCCTGTGAGGCTTTGAAAGACACAGGGAGAAGATCCCTTTTTTAAGGGTTGAAGAACCCCTCTGGCCGGTCGAGGATTGTCTGGGACTATTTTTTTAGTAGAAGTGTTTTTTTCTTTTCTTCATTTTTGATATATTTTGGACGCTCTTGAAAATGTATCCCTTTGGCCGTCCCATCCCTGATGAGGAGCAGCCCTTTGCGGCTCCTCCGAGACCTGTACCTGATTCCCCCTGGTTGGCCCTTCCCCGAAAGGGAAAAATAGTGGTAATAATAATTGTCCTAATTGCTTTTATAGTGACTCTTGGAATATTGTTTTTCCTGGATAAAGCCTACCCTGTTCATGTGTTTGCACCCACACCCACTGCCGTTCCTGAACATAACATGATTACTGTGGATTATGGTGAAAGAATGTTGAGAAAAGGTTACAAAGAAAATGTTTTTATTAAGACTTTACACCATGCACATGCCACCACCAATTTAACTGACTGCTGGGTCTGTGGGCTTTTGCCTTCTGCTGCCTATAAAAAAGATAGATTCCTTGCACTTCCCTTGACTCCCGTGAATAGTTGTGTGGGGTGGTATACCATCATAGGTCTTGTTAAATATTTCCAGCAGCCAGATTTCCTGACTCCTCGACTGCAGAATAGGGGGTGGACAATGACAATGCGAGTACGCCCTCTGCCTCCATCTTCCCTTGGGCGAATATACACTGACGGACGTTTTGACCAGACCTTTATAGAGACGTGTGAGAAAAAGTTGGGCCGGTTTCTGATACCAAATGATACTGACAAGGTTAGGGAAAGTTTCCTGAAATTGAATGCTTCTCTGTTCTACAGACAACCCCCGAAGGGTAACAACAGTGTCAAGTCCCTGATACCCCTGGCTGTGGTAGGTCCTTCTCCATTTTTCTGTATACAGGGGAGGGGTCCCATTAAAGTTGGTAATAGCTCCTGTAATGTGACTGCATCGATACGTTTGCCTCTCAGCCCCTCTTTGATTGCCCCACCCAGCATCTATTTCGTGTGTGGAGATAATGGATACTTATGGTTGCCCGAGGGTTGGGGTGGGGTGTGTTACCTAGCCTACATGATTCCTCCTGTATATGTAGCTCCTTCTGATTACCACAAAACTCATCGTCGATTCCCCAGTCCACAAGAGCAGCGAAAAAGGAGGGAGCTTCAGGTAGATGACGTTGACCAGACAGACACCTCGTACCAGCAATGGACTGACTTTTCTAAGGGCTTGTTACCTTTCTGGGGTCCGATATTTAATAGTAGAGCCATCCGACGACTGTCCAGGGTAATGGAGAAGGTAGTTCTTACTGAAGCTGACATTTCAACTAACATGTCCGTTGAGATTCAGGCTATGAGATTATTTACGATTCAAAATAGGATGGTGCTTGACGTCATCCTGGCAGATAGGGGCGGGGCCTGTCATGTCATCGGGACATCTTGTTGCGTGTATATCCCTGACTCAGCTCCGACTGTTAACTTGGCAGTACAGAAATTACATAGATTGGCGACTGAACTGCATCAGGATAATGGGACATGGTCCTTACAGGGGTGGCTCTGGGGTGCCTTTTCTTCCTGGGGTTGGAAAATATTGATCGTTTTGGTTGGTGTGGTGAGTGTAATACTGACTTGCTGCCTTTGTGTATATTGCCTCCCTCCATGTTGCTCTATGTGTGCTACGAATTTACGTCCGAAAAAGTTACCTGGTCAATACACAACTTCTATGATTACTGAAATTCCTGCTGATGCAAGTTGGTTGATGTTTATTGCAGAGGATGTTCTAGACTAAAGAAATACAAAGAAAGGTGTAAAAATGTCCTGCCCCTAGAATGGATGTTGACACTACCTTTTGGCAAATAAATGTGGCCATAGTTAGCCAATGATGCTAAAAGGAGGGTCTGATAGAATTCACTTTTCGATGCCCCAATCATCCTTTCTCATATGTAAGTTAGCATCATATGGCTAACTGATGAAGTTCGTATATGCACCTATGCTGAATTATTTTACTTGCTCCTTTACTCATATTCAAATGTACGTGTGACCATATTAGTTCCTTAGCTTAGCCTGTGTGCCACCATTTTGTGTATCCCTCTGTGCCTGCGGGCCCTGCTCGCTCATATGCCCCTCCCGCAGGAATACAGAAATTCACTAAGACAGCAGTTTTCGTTTCTCGGCTTGCTGTGGCCGAAACTAACAAGTTTCTTTATCAGTAATGTTCTCATGCCCAGAGACGCCGAAGCCTAGCTCCATGGCCTTGAGTAGAGATAGCGATGCATCCCTTGCAGGTGCAGATGCCTGCTGTATGATGGCATTGTTCACTGGTCCGAGTTTCGGTAATTTTCCACAAGGGGCGTACCCTTACTAACTGTATTGAATTATAATGTATTGCTGTGATGCAGAGAGTCAGTCCTCTCGTTCGCACTCCTAGGAGTGAGGTCGGACAGGGCCCTCTCATATGAGTGTTGTTTGGCCTAATAAAGACTTTTGCTTATTCTTCTCCACTGTCCGGCTGACTTCCTATATAGTGACTATAGGTGAGTGCGGTAAGTCACTCGGGTGGATTTGAGCCACGCTTATCACTGTCATTGAAGAAACTTAACATATCAATATCTTGGTCTCCATACGCTTTTGGACGTACATCAGAGCAATATAATTTTGCGCCTTAACCCCATTTAAAGGAAAATGGAACATCATATATATTTGTGATAGGTGCACCTGAGTCACACATCATGTCCAAGGTTAGAAATCCAGCTATGATAACCTGACACATAGAATCCTTGATATCTATTGTCAGCAATTTGAAGTACACTAAGATTGAGTGCAATATCTGAACTATCAGTATTCTCATTTTCTATTGATGAAATCACATTGCTTATACTTGGCTGATTTCTGCTAATTCTACAAACTACATGAAAATGTACAATCTTTTTAAATTTAATACACTTCTTACCAATAGCTGGACAATGAGGTGAGTTACCTATGTGAGCTTTTGAACCACACCTATAACAAAAAGTTCCTGTTTTGATAAAATGCTTATTCACCTTAGGTTTTTGTTTAACAGCTTTACATCAATTTCGTTATCAATAACATGTACAGGAGTTGAACAAACTGAATCTTAATCCATGACTTTAAATGATTCAATAGAACGTTCAATGCCTTTTGCCATAGTTATAACTTCATTGACTGAAGGATCTCAGAAGCATATGAGTTTTTCTTGTATCTTCTTTGAAGTGCATCCATAGACAAATTGATCACGTAAAAATACATCCAATGCCACACCAAAGTTGCAATCAATGGCTAGCAGACGTAATGCAGATAGGTAATCCTCCACAGATTCATCAGAGTTTTGTTTTCTTATGACAAAGTGAAAACCTTCCAACAGAATACTTGGCTCTTCACTGAATTTCTTTTGTAATCTAGCTTTTGCTTCCAGAAATGCATCCCATTCATCCTGCTCATCTGTAGGAGCTGGTATCCTGAGCAAATTGTCAAAGACTTGTTGTCCCTCCCGACCCAAATGACTGAGAAGAATGGCAGGTTTATGTTTTGTCACATATTCATCAGCCCCAACTGCAATCAAATAGTTCTCAAATGCTCTACTCCACAGGGCCCATTTCACTGGTGGTTTTCCTAGAAGTTCCAGAAGGGAAGCTGAGTGAGTCAATGAATTAGCTGCAGAATTAGAAGCAGCCATGGTGCCTGTCAGCGTTGAAGACAGGCAGTAACAATGCTACACAATCATAGCAAGACAGCAACTTGTAAATACAGCATGAGGTCTTGTGTAGTAATAATCCAACAGAATGAAGATGTTGCGCTTAATGCAAATCCCTTTGCACAGCGATCTTGAAATAACCCAAGCAATAATTCTAGGGTTGACCAGGAAGTAAAAGAAGAAAGGCAATCCAGGGTATTAAAAAATATTAAAGTATTTTTTTCCAAGTGTAAATCAAAGGAGGCCACAGAAGCAGGTCTTGCAGCAAACAATTCAGGCTTTTCCTGGTGGTCTGAGGCTGGTGCAGCAGATGTGCACCGGCATGTTCTGCTCTTTCTAGCCGTGTTGGACCAGGAGTGCAGGGTTCACATACGCATGCGCTGCCTTAGCTGGTGGCTTTGATCCTGGCCGGCCTAGGGGTTCCGGGATGTGTTGACAACCTCTTGGATGTGCTGTCTCCCTTGTCCAGTGATGGGATGCTTCTCTATGGCCTGAACCATATGCTGAACAACTCATTGCCCTTAACTGGAAGCAATCATTCGTCCCTCCTGAGGCCTCCTGGTTCACTCGCTTGTGGCATGTTATGGCCCTGTAGCTCTTGACCCATAGGAATGCGTACACCGAACCAAGTTTACTCATAACTGGTGGCCTTTGATTGATTATTTTATGTGCCTGGAGTACACTTGCTTCAAACCACCGCCTTGCAAATTTAAATGTGCACCTACATGGCTTTATGTTTCATTATCAGCCGATACAAGCTCTTTGAGTAACAATTGACTGTGAGCTTCTAAGAGGGAACGGTGGGTTCAGAGATCTGTACTGACATGGAGGAAGTTCTTAATGAAGAATTGTTAAAGATAGGCAAGGTTCAGGTAAGTGACCTAAGTGCACTACCAGTGGCACAGGAGCAGCCGGGTACTGAGGTCAAACTCGGTATCTGGTGCCAATATTACCCAAAGGAAAAAGTGGGAAATCAAATTTGAACAACTTGAAGGTAAGTAGCACGGTTTTGGAACCCACTCTCAGGGAGTTAAGGTAAGCATGGGGGGCCACAAGGCAGCACCAAACTTACACCTTCCAGCAGCAAAGGGACAGCTGGGTGCAGATTGCCAACACTGCATCAGGTGCCCAATGCAAACCAATGGGGAATTTCAAACGTGGAAAAAGGCTGCAGACTTAGGCCTGGAGGCTGTACGAAAGAAACCTACAGCTGCACAGATGAATTGGGATGTGCTGAAGTGTCGGGGGACTGAAGGTATATCTCCCCAATGCCCAGGGCCTTCGGATGCAGGGGTGTCCTTTGGCGTCGGAAGTCATTATACTGGTGCAGTCGCAGTTAGGGGGGTCATCATGCAGAGGTTGCAGGCGTCGACATGGTGTCCAGCAGGGACTCCTGCTCAGGATCACTGGAGAACCTTTTTTGGACCTGTAGGCCTCTTGGACTCGGGCCCTGGGCGTCTAGTGCAGAGGTGGTCTACTTTGTGGTTCCATAGGTAGAGCACTTGGTCTTTAAAGTTGGTTTACTTCTAGACTGGTCTGCTGTCCACTGGAGTTCAGGTGTCTTTGTAGAAGATAGGCAGTCCTGTCAGGAGTCTGGAGGTTGCTGGGCTGCGGGACGAGTCGCTCTTCCGTAGCGGGGTCTTTGAGGGCTTCCGACAGGCCAGGCTGGGGCCAAGTCAGTTGGTGTCTTCAGTCTTCACTGCTGCATGGCTTTTATTTTTCCTTTTCTTCGTAGGTCATCGGCAATCTGAGAATTAAGGTTCAGGGGTGCCCCTAAATACTATGGTCTACTTACCTTTAGGGTGACTACAGCCTTTGTATGTCCAGTCCCTCTGGGGAGGGGGCTTAGCCCTAACCTTATTTGCTAGAATCCTCCAAAACAATATGGAAGATTTTCAAAGGAGGGGGTCACTTCAGCTCAGGGCACCTTAGGGGTGGTATTGGCTGAGAGGGGAAACACCTCTCTTGTTTACTAATTTTCCTGCCGACCTTGCTGCCAAAAGTGGGGCTTTGTCAGGGGGGTGGGTATCTCCACTACCTGGAAAGGCCCTTGTCAGGAAAACAAAAGGCAGAAAGCCTTTGAGGCTCACTCCCGTTCTATGCTGTTCCTGCTTTGGGGTGGGTGTGAAGCTCCTCAACCCAGAGCAGGCTTTTTTTCTGACCCAAAAGAACAAAAGGCTCCCACCTCAGGGGGTCAAAAACAGATTTGGAGATGGCAGGCTGGTGGAGACCAGTCAGGCACACACTAGTGGTTTTGGTAGGTTTGCAAGGGTATCTCTGAGGTGCCCTCTGAGTCAATTTATTAGTGAATCCCACACTGGCATTAGTGTGGGCTCATTAATCTGAAATGTTTGGTATTAGTACCAAATATTTTGAAATACGGGGAAGCCATCATGAAACTGTGGAACTCCTAGATACAATCTTCCAGCCCATGTACTCATTATGGATTCATTGTGCACTTATAATGTCTAAGAATGCACTTAGACACTATAGGTGCATATCTGCACATGAAGGTATGCCCTCACATGAGATATAGTGCACCCTGCCTTCGGGCCATAAGGTGTGCTGTAGGGGTGACCTAACTATGCCTCTTGCAGTGTTGGTAAGCCTGGCACACGATGTGTGCCAGGTTGACTCTTCACTTTTAGCTGCACCAAAACACGCACGGTGTAGTGGCAGTGTGCATGTGTTTGTTGAGGGGTCTCTTAGGGTGACACAGTACATGCTGCATCCCTTATAGCCCATCTCTGATCACAATATCCTTGGTTCTACTTGTACTTTTTACAAGGAATGTATTTGTGGGCCAGAGGTGTGCCAGTTGTGGAAACCAAGGTACAGTTTTCAGGAAATAACACAGGGAATGAGAAACTGATTAGCAGGAACCCAGTGCACATTCAGTCAAAGATGCATCAGAGTTAGGCAAAAAGTGGGGGATAGACATGCCAAAAGGGGTACTTTCCACACAGTACTCTGAGAATTGAATTATTCCAATTGAGAATTGTGATTTTAAACAAGGAAATGGAAGAACCAGGGCAGCCAGAGACAGAGCCATGAATTGACATAGTAAAGATAGGTTAAATAAATATGAAACTGATGCTACTTGTAACTGCTGTATGACTTATCAGTGATGTAAATTGATGTTAAATATTTTATGGATGTTTCTATAATAAAATTTGCCTACTTTGAAATTTGGTAACAGTAATTCTTTTTACTTATAGTGCTAACAAACATCAGAAGGTCAGTATGAAGAGCTGCATGCAAAAATAGATTAACATTGCCATTATTATTATATTTAATATTAGGATTTATGGTGAAATTTCAGTATTTGCATTTGTATTGTAATAAGGAAACACTAATTTAAATGTAATTGTATTGTATCCCCGTACCCAAAAACCTTCCTGTATTAATGTGTTGTTGTGCTGTCAGTGGCACTTTCCAGAATCCGTTTTTCAATCATATTTGCAAATGTATATGCCTTGATTACATTTCCCAACAATTATTCAAATATCAATGATGAAAAACCACTCCAAAAATAAATGCTAAAAATGTATAAAAGGATTTTAAACAAGTACAGTCTGGAAAACGAAACTATTTTGCAATTTTTCTTTTTTTTCACAATTAGAGAGCTCTACATTAAATGTTTTATTGTAATCCGTTTTCCACATTTAGGTAAGTTATTGTGATCAGCCGGCATAGTAATACACATTTTAATGTGCAGATAATGTGTCTCTGTCTCAGCCGCAGTAAATGTCATCACCTCCAAAGTAAAGCGCTTCAATAACAGTTGTTATATCAGCAGGGGCGGCTCCTCCATTAGGGCGGTGAAGCACTGCCCCACTCCTTTCTCGCAGTGTGAGAAGTAGAAACATAAAATGGTATTTGAAATACCACTTTATGTTTCTTCTTCTTGTGCTGCAAGAAAGCAGAAGGCAGGGTATGCCTGGTTGGGGGCGGGCTGGAGGATATAAATATAGTGGGGGAGATGAGGGTCCTAGGGGATGTTTACCGACCAAGCATTGCTACTGCCCCTAAACATACGTATAAACCAACAAAAAGTAGAAATGGGTCAAAAAGACAAACAATCTACTGACTATGTATCTGTAAGACAGTGACCTCAACTGTTAAGGTGAAACAGCGAAATCATACCTAGGGTACTTCTTCTGTAAGAAAAATTCCCATCAGATTACCGACCTGTCCCACCCTACATCATCTGGGATCCTTCACACCATGAAGGTAGAGTGATGTACCCTCGGCAGATTTGGCACATGTGTAAGCCTAATCTCACCTATGTGTCCCAGTGATTGTATAGTGTATACGGGTGTCAAGTTGCAACTGACTAGTAGTGCTGAAATTGTGAAAATGATAAGTGACAAATGTGAAAACAAATAAAATTGGGTAGTAAGGGGTAAAGTAATTTTAATGAGCACCTCTTCACTCCCAAGTTATAAAAACAGTGCAACGTAGTAGTGTAAACAAATAACTACTAAAAAGAACCTTTTGGGACACATAGGTGAGATTAGGCTTACACACGTGCCAAATCTGCCGAGGGTACATCACTCTACCTTCATGGTGTGAAGGATCCCAGATGATGTAGGGTGGGACAGGTCGGTAATCTGATGGGAATTTTTCTTACAGAAGAAGTACCCTAGGTATGATTTCGCTGTTTCACCTTAACAGTTGAGGTCACTGTCTTACAGATACATAGTCAGTAGATTGTTTGTCTTTTTGACCCATTGCTACTATGGGATGGAGGATATGCCTGGTTGGGACGGGCTGGGGATAAGTGGCTTGCACCACTCTGAGTACCCTGACTGTTTGGTCGGCCAACTGGGGCCGACCAAACCAGTCATGCATACTCTACATTTTCTCTATGTAGGCTGCATGCAACCTACGTAGAGAAAATGGCCTCCCTACAGGCGCCCGGATGGACGCTGTCCGCTCCAATCACAACACTGCCACTGCATCGTTGTGATTGGTTTACGGAAGGGGAGGGAGCCTGCCTTTTCCTGTTCCTGTTCAGGAGCAGGAAAAATCGGGGCCTGGCCCAGGAGCAGTGGCAGCGTGGGACCCGGTCATGTAAGCTTGCTTTTTCTTTTAACCCCCCCGCACTCGAACCCCTGCGTGACCCACCAGCGAGTGTTGTGAGCTGCAACTATACATCAGGCACATGAACCTCAATGCGCAGCTTTCATTGGAGGATAAAAGGCTGAGTTGGTTCAATGAAAGCTGTGACTTGTGAGCCAGGCAATCCACAACTGTTCAGAAAAAGAAAATCGGCAGTTTGGCAAAACTGAAAGAGGTGAGGAAGCGCAGGAATCAAAATTGTTCAATACGGAGGATTAACGCAAGTCTCTAAACAGGCATGCACATCAAATGTATCGTCCTACTATTCAACAAACTACACCCCCAACTTGCACTCTTTAATCCTCTTCCGGGTATGCTTTAGAGGGACGCCACCTGTGCTGTCACACTGGGTGCTGACCTGGAGGGTGGTTGGGTGGGATTTAAGGGGGGCCCTGACCTCAGGTGGGTGCCTTGTTTAGTAACATCTTACGATTTAAAAGCACCTGCTGCAGAGTTCCTTGAGAGTCCAACTTTCAGGTAGCAATAAACCTGTCAAGATAACTCTTGTTTTAAATGTTCCCAGGTAGAGAGAGAGAGAGAGAGAGCGAGATGGGAGGTTTGTCTAGTGATATTTTTGACTCACCATAAAGTAGCACAGAGGGTTAATATGCCTCCTGCATAGAACAGTTCTGTATTTTATGGGGATAGTTGAGTGGATTAGTATAGCAAGTCTTTACCAGCCCTTTTAAAACAAATGAAATGAATATTATAGAAGGGTTATGGAGAGATGAGGGGCACTTTTACCCGGTGGTAGTGAGGGAATCTGAGAACGAGGTCATGGGGGTGCCAAAAAAGATGGTCGCACTGTGCGCCACTAGTGCTAAAGCGAGCCCTGAACTATTTCTTTTTTGGCATTTGTGAATGTTGTACGAGGAATGTCACATAACCCAAGAACCTGGGGTTTCAGGTTGAATAATATATTTTATTTGAAAAATTCATGCAGATGACCATTGTTTCCAGAAGGTACAGTTAGGGTCTAGATTAATAGTTTTGTTAAACCACAAGGACGCGAACTCTGATCCCTTAAGTTTATAAGGGAAGCATCTACCTAGATGTTGACCTTGGCTGCTAGAGATATTTTCCTCCTGTGCTGATAATCTATGAATCCCATTGTTCATGACGAGCTCAGCTCGTCATGAGCACAGCTCAATCGTGCCTCATGACGAGCTGAGCTCGTCATGAGCATCGAAGGGGTTAATTGCTAAAATGGAATCATTAATAATGTGGAAGGTACTTTAATTTGTTTGCTTGCCAGGATGCTAATGAGAGAGAGCAGGTGAACCAACTCTGATTCAATATCAACCCAGGCCGGGCGGTCTACAGCTGTTGGGTGAAGCCCCCATAGCGTTTGCTTTACCAAGAAGGCTATTTGATAGTTCTGAAAATTAGGAAAATTTAGTCCTTCTAGACTCTTGGCACTTTGAAGTTTACGGAGAGAGATTACTACTCTTTTATCTTTCCATATAAAAGTTGAAATGATAGCGTTAATTGAGTTATTAAGAGAAATGGAAAGGCTAGCTGGAAATATGCTATAGAAAAAATTAATTTGTGGTGCAAGAATCATTTTAACAGTTTCTACCTGTGCCCACCATGTAATGAATTTTGGTGACCATGCTGCTGTTAATGTCTTGACTGTGGACAGTAATGTATCCTCAATATCAACCTTGGTATCTGCAACAGTACCTGGGAGTCCGACCGCCATAATAGGATGTGGGCTGCCAGACTGCCGTAACAATGCTGCTAGACCGCCACCATCACCAGGATCTTGGTCCCGCGGCGGGAAAAGCAGCAGTGTACGAAGTCGCTGCTGGCAGCGTCATGGGGATTATGATCTACCTTCCCACCAAACTTTTGGGACCCCGCCATGAAAAAGTCAGGAGGAAGTAAGGTAAAAGGCCCCAAACAGGGCCACAAGGAGATGCAGCCAAGTGGATATAGTGGCTGGGGACTCATGTTGTACCCCCGTGCTTTCACTGTTGTGCGCGCACTGTGAGCCATGCATGATATGGTGTATAGCAACAGTGTGCGCACGACAGTGGAGGTGCTGCAGTGCAGCGTCATTGCCTTCTAGCTCTGTAAACAAGCCGTAGCATGTCACCGCCACAAGACCACCGCAGACGCACAGCCAGCCTGGTGGTGAAGTCATATTACAGCAGTCAGGGTGTCACCAACTTGTTGGAGTTTTCCCGACCACCACTACCTAAATCAGGCCCTAAGTCTGGGGCAAGTCTGCCTTGCTGCCCCCAGATTCAAGTTCTAAAATGATTTAATGATGCCCAATTTGAGGGACCACAATAGAGAGGACCCAGGACACCATATATGAAAAACCAAGTTCAAACAACTAAGGCCTGGTAACTTTTGATGTCCTAGAACCTTCCAAACAAGATTTCTCACAACACTTTATCAGAATAAGTATTGGAAAATGTAGGAAAGTGGGTTATTAGTAGGGAGAAATGTATATCTGAAACTGGCAATAAGGCCACTACTCAATATACTGATCAGAACAAGTCGTAAAAAATTATTCCCATGCTCAACCCTTGGTAGCTTACCTGAGAGTAGGCAGGATTAACTTCAAAGGCAGGTATGTAAAGCATTTAAAAACACCAATTCAGTAAATAATTATGATGCAAAGCACAATATAAATCTATCACTAATTTAGAAAAATAGGAAATATTTGTATCTTTAAAATGACACCAAAACTAAAAATATCCAATGTAGGGAACCGGAGATATGAATTTTTAAAGATTTAGCACTAAATAGCACATAGAACCTATAGTGCCTATTGAGACATCTGGTCGTGCTAGGCCAGGTCAACTGTGCTGGTTACCTGTGCGGCTACCCCATGCAGTAGGTCTCAGTCAAGGTTTTTACCTTCTGACTTAGAAACATTTCTGGAGCTTTTCTTCCCAGGGCCCCTCTAAGCTCTCAGGCAGTGCAGATTTGATGAGGGTTCATCGGCTTGCCTTGCGACGAGCTCCCAGTCAAACTTATGGAAGTCAGATCTCCAGAGCTTTCCAGCAGGACGATTCAGGGTTTCAGGCTAGCTCGCAGTTGAAGGTGGGTGGCTTGGCTCTCGCGGTAGGTCCCGGTCACCTTTTCGACCTTCGGACTTACAGCCACATGCATCAAGCGATTTTGGAGTCGCAAACGGTGCGAATCGCAAAATTTGGCTGTTTGCGATTCCAAAATCACTTTTTGGGTTGCACTAAACAATTGTGTAGAAATCGCAATTTTTTCCGATTTCTAAAAATGCGATTGCATTTAAGGAATCGCATTTTTGCGATTCCTTAAATGCAATGCATGAATGTTTTAAAAATTGCGATTTCGCAAATAGGGGGAGCAAATTAACACGAGGTTGAACCTCGTGTTAATTTGCGAAATCTTTCAAAAATGCTCAAAAATGCATTTTTGAAAGTGCCATGTTACACACACACATGTCCTTTGGACATGTGTGTGTGAAACTTGCACTTACAAAAACATTTCATGGGTGCGGGGGGGGTCCTTTGGACCCCCCTCAGCACCCTTGAAATGCATTAACAAATTGCGATTCGCAAAATGAAAATCGCAAAATGTTAATGCCTTCCATTGATTCCTATGGGCCTTTTGGCCCATAGGAATCAATGGGAAGGTTTTCCTTAATTGCGATTCGCAAAATGTGAATCGCAATTAAGGAAAATTAAGAAATCGCAAAAATATTTGCGAATTATTCATGCATTGCCGTTTGCGATTTCTAAATTGCGATTCCCTAATTTTCGCAATTTAGGATCGCAAACGGGTGCAATGATGCATGTGCCTGTATGAAACTTTTATGGAGCTTTTTCTTTTGGGATCCCTCGATGCTCTTCAACAGGCCATATTTGGTGAGGGTTCACCGGCTTGGGTTTCAGTCTACTCCTGGTCAAACTCTGGAAGTTGGACCTCCGGAGCTTTTCAGTGGGACGAACCTGGACGGCAGGCCAGCTCGCGGTTGAGGGTCGCTGGCTTGACTGGCCAGGTCTAGTCAATCCACTTATGGAGCTTTTTCCACAGTTTCTCCAAACATCTGGATCTTCTTCCTGGTGTTCCCCAAAGGTCCCAAAGTGTCCAAAACGTACTCCAAGGTACTGGAAGGTCCAAGATGTCCCTTGAAAGTTTGGGACTTCGGTCCCCACAATCCACTTGGACAGTACTCTTACAAATCCACTGTTAGTACTCCAGGCTGAGGATTCTTGGGGGTGATGTTCCAGGTGAGCTCTGTTAACCTGTAGCTTGCAGGGAGCCCACTTTTGAGTCCTTTTGAAGCATGGTAGTCCACAGGGCGGGCTGTAGTTCTGGATTGTGCAGCAGGCGCAGTCTTCAGAGTGCAGGGCACGGCTGGTGCAAATCAAACTTCTCAGCCTGGACCTTTCTTCTCTCTTAAGTTTCAAGTAGGAGATCTGAGATTCTCTGCCCCTCTCAGACACTTATTCCAAGTTCTCGCCTGGTCAAGCAGGAGGGCCCTCCTGTCCAATGAGGTTCAGGGCAGCACCCCAGAGTATGACCACATCCTCCCAAGTGGGACACTATTTCCTCCCAGAGAGAGCCATTTATCCAAAATTCACCATGGCAGATTTTCCAACAGGGAGAGAAGAGCTGGCTAAACAAACCTCCAGGATGGCCAATCTCCATAGTCTCTCACCCTTGCATCTGCTCATTCCTTCCTTAATTATACCATCTGGCTGGGTATAAAGAGGAGAGGTGTAAATGACACTGTTTCTTCAGCCGGTCTCCTCCTTCCATTGAAGAATATTGGTTGCAACCCCTCCCCCTGCTCTAGCATTGCTAGGTAGCAGAACCATGCCCTCCCAGAAGAGCTGTCTAACCCCCTGGGCTCTATATCACCTCATCAAAGGAGCCTGGCTAATCCACTTAACTCTGACCAATCAGGATAGACCACTAGAAGGCTGAATTTTGGCTTATAGTCAAGAAAGTCTTATAACTTTTTGTCTGTACATTTTAGGAGAAATTTAACAAAACCATATTGTTGCATTTATCAATACCATTTTAGGAAATCCTTGAATGCTATTTATATGATTCTCCTAGCTGGAATTATTAGTTAATAACTTCTTCCTATGTGGCAAGGGATTTGCAATGGTTAAAATGACTTGGACCACTTTTCCAATTCCAGGGTTTATGAAAACATTTTTTATGAGGACCCTGCCTATATCTACAGGACCCCCACCTCTGGAACACCTAGGAGAGAATTTAGGGGTTCTGAATATGCAGAGCCTCCCTCCACAGTGGTCCTAGCACAAATGTCGATTTTGTGAAGCACTTAGGGGCACATGCATCAACCTATTTAGGAAGTGCAAACGGTGCGAATCGGTAAATTCGGCCGTTTGCAATTCCTAAATAGGTTTTTGGGATGCATCAAACATTTTTGGGAAAATCGCTATTTTTAGCGAATTCCAAAAATGCGATTGCTTTTAAGGAATCGCAAATTAGCGATTCCTTAAAAGCAATGCATGATTGCTTTTAAAATTGCGATTTCGCAATTAGGGGGTGCAAATTACCACGAGGGTGAACCTCGTGGTAATTTGCAAAAACTATTAAAATGCTCAAATTAGCATTTTAAACACTGTCATGTTACAGGCACACATGTCCTTAGGACATGTGTGTGTGAAACATACACTTTAAAATACATTTCAGGGGTGCAGGGGGGGTCCTTTGGACCCCCCCCTGCACCCATGGAATGCATTAACATTTTGCGAATCGCTAATTGAAATTCGCAAAATGTCAATGCCTTCCTATTGATTCCTATGGGCCTTTTGGCCCATAGGAATCAATGGGAATTGCGAAATCGCAAAATAGAATTCGCATAATATTTGCGATTCGGTAAAAATTGCGATTTTTACCAAATCGCAAAAATTATGCGAAAAAATTGATGCATCCCGTTTTGCGATTCCTTATTTGAGATTCCCTAATTTTCGCAAATAAGGAATCGCAAAACATTACATTGATGCATGTGGCCCTAAACTACAATGTGAGAAGTGAAATGGGCAATTTCACTTAATCCAGGGCATCTAAAACTCTTTTGATAAGGGTCCTCCTTATAAATACCTAATCTCCTAACCCTGGGACACCTAGGTGAGACCCTGGGGGTACCTAATATGCCCAAGCATTATAGTTCATACATTTTTTAATGCCCCAAACAACAAAGTCGACTTTGGGCACCATTTGCATTTTAATAGCAGTCCTGCAACACTGGGCTGCTTTTAAACTTCCTTAAAGCTTCAGCAGTACAAACATGCAAGTGCAGAAAGGTCTGCTGGCCTCTAAACTGCCATGCCCTATCATATACCAGGGACTTAAAGGTAGTTTCAATCCCCCTGCCCTAATATGTACTCGAGCCGTATTGGGGAGGTCATTCTAATCACAGAGGTACCCTAACCCATAGTGTATCCTACTGTATGTAGGTGTTTTCAATGTATTCTAAGTGTCTCTTTCAGCATAGCATTGGCCCTGGGCCTGTTTGGGCAGAGCCCAGGGTCATTCATAGTTAGTTACCACCAGTACCTGTCAGCAAAAAAAGTTGGAGGGGGGCGGGGCAGGGCACAGGATGACTTTGCAACTGAAAGCATCTATAAATGATATGCCTGAAAGATGGCTCAGTGAGGTGAAAGTCCGATGCAGACAACTGCTGTGTTTTGGACAACATAGGTTAGATTGCCCGTGTGGCAGACTGAGCCTTTCATCCTTCTGAAGTGGGTGAGTTCTGTAATGGTAATATCTGTTATTTACAGTTTTTAGAAATGTTAATGTACTATTGAAGAACAAGTTAATATTATTACCCTTGGTGAGCAACCCAATCTCAAGAATGACCTTTGGTCATCCAGCACACCGTGTAGCATAGCTGAAAGATGCATATTTTCTCAAGAATGTATGCAGGGGAAGTGTCATCCAATACGGGTCAATAGCCAGAAGTGTTTGCAAGCTTCAAAGAAGGCTTCCTTATAAAAGCTGTATTCTATGCTGTTTGTGGTATGGTAATGACATGCTACATGCAAATATCATGCTCGCCTTCAAGAAGTCATGTGTACAGTCTCTACCAATGTTGTACAGCAGAGATTTGCAATGTGTTTCTCTGAGGTCAGTTCTATGTAATTTGAATTGATTCTGCACCTCATAATTGTACTAGCATTTTATATAGAACTCCTTTCTGCAATCCACAGCCTCACTAATGTGGTGTAAGTAACACATTTTCTAAACCTGCCAAATGGCTCTACGCTACTTACTACTGGCTAGATTTGGAATTAATACTATAAATGTAGTGTTTTTAAAAAAAAATCTCAAACCATCATAAAAATCCATTAAATGTCAAGATCAGAGTTTTGAAAAATGTTAATAATAAGCTCACCCATGAAATTATCGATCCTAGTACAGGGTCCATTTAAAACAGTGATAGCACAGCATGCGTCCCAGTAGCAGCCAGGCAGTCCTTTACATTTGGCCCATTCGTAGATAGCAGCACTTTACACAGTCATCAAATTGCACTGCTGTTTTCCATGGAACCACTTTCTAAATGAAACTGAAGAGACATTAGAGGTATCTTGAGGGTCAGATGAACATGTGCATTAGAGTAAGTGTTCTGCATGGTCATTGCCATCAGCACGCTCAGTGAACTCATGTCACTAGCAGGAAGAAAATTACCTTTAAATGTAAACTACTGCCCTATATAATCTCATTTTATACAATACCTCACTTAGACACCAACCAGGCCTCACCTCACCACCTGTGTCCACTGATCCCCTCCAACATCTACTAAAGAGTATCAGCACCCTGAAGGATGGAAGGATTTTGTCTTCCTGGAAGGCACTACCTCTATTAATATTTTTAAGACGGAGTCTTTAACAATAACAAAAGGGAGGTGGGAAGATGGTTTCTTATATCACACAAGCCGGTAGAACTCTGTAAGCAAGCGGCAATGATCTCTACCTTCTCTAGGTGGGTTGCCTTTAGCCTCAACAGCTGCAAAGCAGCAGGAGGTTGTTGGATCCAAGTACCTCAATCCTGTCCAGATGTCTCCCACAGGGAACCTCTACAGAGTGGAAGTCACAGTCAGCAGCTACAATGCCCTGGATGCTTGTTCCAGCCTCAATCCAGTCCTCAGCCTAAAGCTTGCCCCCTCCTCCACGCACCAGCGCAGGTGTAACTCTAGTCGTTTGAAGGAGAAAAACCCCTGGTAAAGATTACTTTTACCAAATTGAACAATCATCCTCCCACAACATCTTAGATCTCATCCCTTTTTGTAAAAAGTCAAAAAGACAACGTGCAATCTTCTGTGAGTGGGATATTTGGCAAGTGAGAGTAAATCAACACTAAAAGCCACCTGAAAGAATTCCAAAGGTTGAGAGATCCCTATCTTGGATAATATTGTGAAATTTCTCCAAGTTGTGGTAAAATTACACCATAAAATTGCACCGGGAACATCTACATGTGCTGAGAGAGGAGTACACAAATGATACAGACCAGGTCTCACAAGTGCTTGTATTAAGCTAAAGGGGAACGTTAGGAACCTCATTCAACTGGGCATCAACAGTCTGCAAGGCCAATTCTACCTACAAACCCTACCAATAACCTACCTACACCCCCACAAACTAATTTGCTCCTACTCCACAACCACACCTACAGCCTGACCCAAGCCCAGCATTGCCTAGAAGACAACCCTCCCCATTGGGCATGGACAACAACCACCTTCCCAACGAGCAAGTTATTAACCCAACCTCATACCACATACTCCAGTATTTAAAATAACCCATCCAATGTTTTTTTATTTATTAGGAACATATTACTGTTAAACTAGTTCAGTAAATGTCACCTGCACACTTACCTTTCACCGGTGTATCATCGCTTGAAATAAATATCAGTGACTGGGAATAATATCATTTAATGAGTCAGAGTCTGTGGATCACTTACCAGTAACACTTACAACAACACAATCACATATATCAACAAGCATGCCTAGACACATGTATCTATTTATTTGTCCCTGTCTGCTGGGGTGGTCTTTCAGGTTATCTTACTACCCAAAAATCTAGATTTTAATGGCGAGGTGATCACAAGTGCCATTGTTCGAGAAAGTCTTCTACTTTTTACTCAGCAAGGTCCTAAAATACTGACATTTAGAAAGACTTTGATGACCTATTTGTTTGCTTAATGTATGAATTCCGCCTTTGGAAATTGACAGTCTAGCATACTGTGCAGTGTGTTTTAATGCTATATTCTAAGGTGCCGATAGGTCACCAAGTTTGCATGGTGGACATATTGGGGATATCAAGCCAACACAGCTCAATGTGTGTTTTATTCTTTGCAATGATTGGTGAGGTTGGCTGGAAAATCAGAACCTTCTCCATGTTGCCCTTAATTCAAATGACTTGCAGATTAATAACTCTAACAAGCCATTACAGAAAGCCAACGGTGCCCACTGCTCTTACATTTACTATATTGTATACACACTTGCAGGACAATCCTGCTCTGTTTCCCAGTACAATAGAAGCATTGTTAGACATCAACCTTGCGGCACAAAGCACCCAGAGCCACCATGCCACAACATACTTCCATCCTCTCTGCAGAGCTCACAGTGGCACTGTGCACAATCTTCCATCATTCTACATGCCAAACCTGAGCGATATGTTGCCTCTACCACCATTGATTGTTTTTTAATTGATTCACTGTAAGAATGACCAACAACCAAAATGTTGGGATGTTCACCTATTTGTGAAGGAACCTTATAGTACCAGGTAATACCTACCTCCCTGCTGCTGCTTCATCACAGACTGCATTTCAGACCTTTTTAGTAATCTCAAGCTGTGATGAGAGAGGAGGGACCACAGCAACGGGTACGAAGAATGAACATTGCTTGCCCCGCAGTGTCCAGAAAGCTGTGGAGAAGACACTGTTTATCAGAGACAGACGGCAATGAAGAGGAAATACATGTTCACAGATGAGGAAATGAATACCCTACAGGAAGATGTTTTGCGGTTCATAGCACATTATTTTGCAAATGTGTGCAAAGATTGGACTAGAGAACAATGAATGGGGTATGTGGGTATTGTACCTAAGAAATTGCAGTAATGTTTGCAATGCCTGGTGCCTTTAGGAACTTGTTATGAGCGAGCGAGCTCCTGCTTTGTGGATCAAGCTCACGTGTCAAAAGTAAATGCATTCCTGTTGCTATGTTTTTTTTTTAAGTTACTGCTCTATGGCCCGCGCTGCTGTTCTGGATCGGTTGCTCAGTCTTAATTGGGCGTTGGATGCATGTGGACAGGCTTTGTGTGGGCTGCTTATTCATTGCCAGCAACGTTTCTTCAAAACTTGACAGCTTTTGTTTGAATTGGCCCAAGTGATCTTGGAAATACTTATTGACTTCCCAAAAGTGTATCATTACCTGTATCAACTCTTCATTATTTGGTGGCATCTTAAATAATTGTTTTCAATGGTTTCTAACAATTTAGCTCAAATCTCACCACTTCTTCACCTTCCTAGCAAGCCTTTGATTAAGTGGCAAGCTTGGTTAAGGTCTTTTGAGAACTATTTAATTACAGTTGGAGCATATGTCTTTCAACCTTAAAAGAAAGGCTGTTATTTTGTTTACTCATTTGGGAAATGAAGAGCACCAATTGTTGATAATTTTCCTCCAGTTGCTGCCACATCTGGACAATCCGGAGATTCTAATAAGTTCTCAGAAGCAACTTAGAGACAAATTCTCAGAACAACCTAGGCTTCTATTGAAGAGATTTAATTATTTCAAGGTTAAACAAACGTTTGAATAAACTGTTGAAGAATTCATATCAACATTAAGGGCCTTGGCTGCTACGTGCAATTTTGGAGTGTCTATTAATATAAACATTCGAGATCTGTTTATGTATAGCTGCTATTAAAAAAGAATACATGAAATACTACTCAGTTGCAGATACCCTCCATTGTCAGAGGTTGTTGATCTGGCCAAAAATGTAACATTCAAAAATCTCCAGTCGCATAAGGGCTCAGGAATCCACTCAGACATCTTCTTCAATTGTTAATGCTGTAGGGTATTCTTAACATGTTAATGCTGTACAAATTAAAGGCAAAATCATTATTAATGTTCAACATAATGCTAATGCTGTTTGTTTCAGGTGCAGATCTAAATCCCATTTAAGCAATTATTTGTCCTGCACTTTATGATTGCTATTGCAAATCAAATAAAGAAAATGTGATTGAAAAAAATGTATAAGCAATGCCCAGCTGTAGGTACACAATGCAATAAGTGCAAGAAATTAGGTCCCTCTCACAGTGTTTGCAGATCCGGTAAGCACCAAGTTAGAGTACACAGTGTTGAATTAAAAATCAAGGCGACTGTCCTAAGGATCTATCAGATATGGTCCTGAATCTGGAGATTGACACCCTGTCTACTAACAAAATTAAGAAACCTTTATGTTAGAAAACTCTAGGCTCCAAAATAACTCTGAACATGATGTATGACTCAGGTGCTCCTATTACTATCATATCTGCTACTTTATTTTACGAACCGTGTGGTTCTAATGTTATCCTGAATACACCATTCAAACATACTAAAGTTTATGGTGATCAGGACATCAATATAGTTGGGTTCTTGTCTTGACAGGTTATTGTCAACTAAAATCTACACTGCAGTCAAGGGTAGAAATATAGTTGGCTGGCAGGACCTAGCAAAACCCGGTCTTATTCTTATGCCTGATGTTGATTCACCAGCCAGAGTAGCAAATGTATCTTTACTCACTACTGATAATTTAATCCCACAGAAGATATTGTACTCACTAATGATGATTTTAATCCCACTGAAGATATTGTTAAAGGATTTCTGGACCTTTTTTTCTGGTAAGATTGGGCTTCAATATGAAGTACCTTGAAAAACAAGAGACAAGAGACATGTGGCACTACAGAAATAGTTCGTTTAAATAAAAAGTGCAGCTGGGAACACAATAACAGGCATAGGGTCTGAAGACTGTCTCAATTTACAATCGGTTTATTATAGACTTTTATGAAGTGCTTTGGATGCAATAAAACGGTACCACCAGTCCTTTGTTGGAAAGGAATGTGGACTGCTATCTTTGGAGATATAAATTAAAGTTTTGGGCGAGCAAAGCAGGTGAGCCTCGACCCAGGGTGGGCACAATGTGACCAGTAGATAACGTGTCCAGATGTCCAGCATAGGGAATGCTTGATCACTGTGTGTACAGCTTGCTGTGTCCTGAATGGCTGAGTGTTTCTAGCTTTATGTGGCATCTGACTTTATGGTGTTTTGGTAACGTGTGCACCCTTTCGCCATGTGTGCTTTATTGGGGCCAATCTCCCTAGACCATTGTGGTGTTGTTGTGCCTATTTGTGGGTTTGATATGGGATTTCCTTTTCACACATTTGTCTTTTGGATACGTGCTACCCCACTTGTGATCTGTCAATTAGTGGTCAGGGACCTTGGTCTGAGGGCCTGCTTGACTACCTATTTCTGAGTCTGGGTTAATACGGAGTTCAATATCGGTGAATATGTTAATAAAGATGCAATTTCATTTTTGTACGTCGACTTTTTCAATATTAACATTCCCTCCTTTAGTTGTGTTTTCAGCTACATTATCAAACTCATACTTCATGAAAGTTATATTATTAGGGGCCTGTTGTTCAATGACAATAACTACTTTTTTTTTACTACTTGCTTTGTACCCCATTTGAAGACTGCGTTTTTACAGCAAGAAATCCTTAATTTTAAGGAACAGCACACAGACAAGATTACTGTGAAAAGAGGTTGCAACAAAATGCAGAGTCCGGAAAGCCACAGGGGGAGCCAGGACAAACAATTCAAGAACAACTCCTGCCAAGGGGCACCTCCGTCCTCACGGATGTCTCTTTGTAAACAGTGAGGTGCTTGGATTGCAAGAATCAGTGTCCCATTTTCCAGGTCATTCCCTGAGATAAATGCAGCAGGACGCACCCATCTTGGCACACACCCCTCCTTCCATCGTGATCATTGAGTATAACACCTACCGATGCTGTATCACCATGAGGCCAATTGCTCTCAGTTTTTCCTTGATTGAATTAAGGCAGAGCTCAGTGCTGTTCATCATTTTAAGCAACTCCCACCTGGTGAACAGTAACCAGCAGTTATTAACTTTTGTATGCCTGGTGAAGAAGGGTATGCACCCTCCTGCCAATACTTGTATCTCCAAGAACAGTCTGAATTCTTCTGGAATGTTCTGGTACTGAGACCAGCCAAAATAGTCTGCAGTTCATTGTACACAAGCTTGATGCAGGAAGGTTGTCTTTTTCCTTAGCGGGTGCTGGTGCATATCACATAGTTCTCGGGGAATGATCAGGGTTGGGGTGTGTATGCTTATGAGGAAACAAAGTCCACGCAATCCATGGACGAGTGTAGGCAAACTCGCTGCACAGCCAATGCGTATGTGTGGAGGGGCCCATTGCATATCCAGAATGTGCAGGATCATGCCCCAGTTTTAATTTGTGCCCAATGAAAGCCTTCCTTTACCCTCCTTTACCTCTGAAACACAAGCAATACTGTGAAAGTTCCTGTACAATTAGGGGTTGCCCCTTCCCTTCTAGCCAAGTGTATCCACCCACTGCGGTGTGCCATATTTCCAGACATTGGGTGTCTATGTTTTGTTCAACCTTCCCTATGAGACTCATTTCCCTTCATATCATCAAGCTGGATGGCACTACTTATGAACTCCATGTCTAGGGTTCACTTATCATTAAAGAAGCCCGCCCTAGATACCCTAAGGGCCACCCATGGACCACAAACGGAGGCTGGAGCAGAAATGTTTGCATATTCAGTTAGGTGTTTTGCTACCTCTGAGAAATTCCTGTCTGGGAGGTCTCCGGGCCAAACTGTATCTTCCCCTATGGGTCCCTTTCTGCGAATCCTGTCTATCTCAGTTTGAATATCGCTAATCTAGGTAAAAAGATAGCCAGCCATCGGGTTGGTCTCGTAATTGGTCAGATTCACTACTACTCTGTGTGGCTTTACCTTGTTGAGTGGGATTTGGGTCCTGATGGCATTTTCCTCTTTCAGGGGCTACCTCTACTCTTGGGACAAGTAAAGTCAATCTGCGCCTCCTGCATGCGCTATCAGCTAACAGACGTAACATGACCTGACTGATGTGTTTGAGGCCACATCACTCATGTGCTGATACCACTTGTTGTATAAAAGGGCAATGTGTAATGCATGTGAAATATCAGTGTTTGAGTTGGTGTAATTATAGGTAACATGGGAGGGATCCATAATCAAGCGTTGAGATAGTTTCTGAACTGGACTCCATTCGTCCTGGCTGTTCTTTAGCAGCAAATAGGTTCCATAGCACCCACACTAGACAGAGTGTGCAAAAATTCATAAGTTGTAACTGAACATTGAAGTCTTTGATATAGAGCCAGGGGAGATGTCTGTTGTCCTCTGGTTATCAGGTGTTGAATAGTTTCATCAAAAGGTTTACAGTGCATTTCATGGGCAGGTTTGTCATGGACGTTTTTAGACAACCATCAGTAAGGTGGACCCATGCATTTTTACCCTCCACCCTGAGAGTCGTTGGTGTTTCACAATCACCCAGTAGGGTCCTTCAAACTTGGCTTGCTTCCACTTCCTTACACAATTCGTAATGTAGGCTTCTTGTCCAGGTTGGGGTGTTTGATTTGGTAGCTTGGCGGTGGTCCGATGAATAACCTGTTTAGATTTTGGTTAGTACTGAGAGATATACCTGGAACTCGTCTCATCGTGCTTGGGAGCTAGCTTTGGGGCTTAGTTTGGTATGAGTTTTTGGAGTGGGCAGCCCTATCAATCCCCATGAATCTACCAGTCGTGATCTAGAGTGGTATGAGATGGTGGTCACTGCTTGGTGTGTTTCAGAGTGCGAATAAGGCTAGGGGAAGACAGTGGAGCCACTTTTTATTAAGGCCTGTGCAAATTTAGCTTCTTTTATTTTTTAACAGGCTACTGAGTCTCTCAACAGTGCCATTGCTTTGGGGGTGGTATGCAGAGGCTCATTTATAAGCTATTCCTAGCTGGGTGCAGTTGTGGTCGAACATGGTGTTGAGAACATTTTTCCCGTTGTCTTACCTAATGGTGTCTGGTACCCCCCCATGGGTATTACGTCCATGACAAGGAACATAGACTCTGCCTTACAGTGCATGCAATGACCGGCTTCGATCCACTTAGAGTATGGGCAGACTACAACAATCTGGTTTCAGTAGTTAGTACATCGATCAATCATTTTGCGGAAGCCAATATGTAATGACCTGGTCTTGGAATTGCTGATGATACGACCTTGACTATAGATTTGAGTGAATATGACTGGCAAATGGTGCATTCATTCAAATACATTGTACAAATATATTGTCACTGTTTCTGTAAGATTAGGAATAAACCAGTCGTTTTGAAGTTCTGCCATCATGTTTTCTTTTGCTGTGTGTGCTGGTACGTGTTTTTGGGGCAATGTTATGTTGACCAGGCTTTGAGGCATGACTGCCTTCCCCGTGGATGTGTGTTGGTATATGAGGTCATGTGTAGCCTGTGTGCAGTCCCTGGCTTTCCAAAGCTCTTTCTCATCAAGTAAAGCCATTACCTGCAATTCTCTCAGATACTGCCTGTAAACTCCGGAGTGGGTTTCATCTCAGATGCCTTTGTAAGGAGAGTATGTGTGTCTCCCCTACTGCTCCATATGCTGCCCTCTTTGCATACTGGTCAGCTAATGCCTTCCCCCATATACAAGTTCTTGCCCCCGGTATGAGCAGCGCACTTCACCATGGCCACATGTTTAGGTAGAGTGAATGCGTCAATTTGTAACTCCAGGAGGTCCATATGCATGACAGGTGTACCGTCCGATTTCAGGAAACCTTGTCTTCTCCATCTTCCTGTACTACAATTCTTTGTGGTGGTGACAAAGGCAGAGTCTGAGTAAATCGTTACCATTTCCCCATGCTCAGGGTGAGGGCTTCAATCAGTTCTGTCAGCTCTCCCTGCCTGTGCTGAGAGGTGGGGGAGGAGAGCTAGATGAGTGGTGACTTGTAGTGTTTCTGAGGGTGCATGACTATGAGCTACAACCCCTGTATACTGGTCTATCATGGAGGATCCGTTAATGAACAGTGCCTCCCTGTCTAGGATGGGATCTTCTTCTGCCTGGCTGATCCCATCGGGGTGTACGTTGCACCTGTCATGGGTCTCCTCCCCTTCCTGAACTTCGTGGGCTAGGAAGGTGGCCGGGTTTACATTGACCCAGAGACCAAAAAACACATCCCGTACAGAGAGCACAAAAGTCTGACGGGCACCGCACGCTACATGAGCATAAACACGCACCTGGGCAAAGAACAAAGTCGCAGGGATGACCTGGAAGCCCTTGGTCACATGTTCATGTATTTTCTGCGAGGAGGCCTCCCGTGGCAAGGATTAAAGGCTGACGTGTTAAAGGAGAGGTATCAGAAAATTGGCGAGGACACCAAACTATTTTTAATGATGATCTGGAGACCATCAGCTCATAGCCTGAGACCCATTGCATAGTTATCGTGCTCTTTTCTATGACTGCAAACACTGATTGTTCGACATACAGTGTCAGCGGTGCCCCTATTACAATGGGGGTGCTTTTTTCAACAGCGAAAGCTGCTGCTGCCAGGGCACTGCATGACTGGGTCCAAGAGTCCTTTCTAGTAGGCAAAGGGTTTGTGCCCCAAGAGCTACTTTTGGATCAAGACTGCAGGCATGACTTGCCCGTTGCTATGGCTGAATAAGAAAAAATCCTTCTTATAATCAGGTGTTCCTAACACAGGAGAGCACGTTATCTTTGTTTTTTTTTGTTTGTTTTTTGTTGTTTTTTTTGTCCTCATACATGCCATCGGAAAACACTCAAGATGGAATATCTCCACTTCCTTCAGACAAGCCCTTATTGGAGACTGCCCTGCTGGTGAGCTTGAAGGAGAGATAGAGTCTTTCCAGAGGTAAGGCAGTTTCCTCGTACCACTCTCGTTCAGGCCACCTGAAGACCCGCCTGTTACCAGGGAGTACCGGACCGACAGACTTCCGGCATAATCATAGCACTAATCTTACTTCTCTCTCCACGTCTCTAGAGCTGACCAGATTTTGTTGACACTAGAGTTATCACAGGCCATGTCCCATTGGCTAATCATAATAATATTCTTTAGGCAGTCCGCAAAGGGAGGGGGTGCCCCAAGCTACCAAGCTCTACAAATTTCCCTCCTTGCAGTGATTACTACATACAGTGCAAACTTTGAAGCTGGGGCATTCAAACCATAGTCCGGCAAGAGACCAGAAAAGATTAGCATTAGGCAACATAGAAGCACCATGGATCAATGCCTGAACCTACATCTTTTGATTAACAAATATACTGTGGCTAAAGATGCTCTTTTATATCTCGGGTTCATGGACCTTTCGTCAGAATTTGACCTGGTGAATCGCTCCAAACTGTGGAATATCCTGCTGGAATTAGGGATAGAAGCACCTTTAGTTTACTTCCTAAGTGATCTCCATCAGAACCTCACAGCAGCAGTTAGGGTCACACAGGAGGGAAGGTGCACGAGCCCTTTTAACTCTAGGCGGGGTGTCAGACAAGGCTGCATTCTGGCACCACTCCTATTTACAATATACATAAACGGACTTGAAAATTCCTTGAATGGGGCTGGGGCAGACATTCCGTGTGCAGGGGGATCAGGTATCCCGGTCCTCCTGTACGCGGATGATGCCGTATTAATTGCCCGGACATGGGTGGGTCTCCAGAGGCTGCTGGATAACCTTGGCACCTTTATGGAGTCATTAGACTTAAAAGGTAACAGCAGCAAATCCCATGTTATGATTGCGGGACGTAGAAGGAAGATCAGTAAGGTCCCTACATTCAGATGCCTGGGTAACCATCTATCAAGGGTACCAGCTTTTAACTACTTAGGTGTCCTATTCGATGAAAAAGGTAATAGGCTCCCTCAGGAGAAACAGAAAAGTAACGCTGTCATAAGATCTACATCAGCCCTCCTTAATTTTGCTAAAAAACTGGGAGCCAGACCCATTGAAGCAATGCTAAAAATATACAAGTCTAAATGTTGCGCTATTGCATTCTATGGGGCATCCATTTGGGGCTATGCTTCAGTTTCTAAAATCCAACTTGTGGAAAACAGATTTCTTAGATCTTTGTTATCGGTTCCTCGGTCAACCCCAACTCTTTCCATACATTCTGAGCTAGGCCTAGGCTACATTACAGATCATTTAAAGACAGCGCCCCTGATCTGTTGGGCAACAACGTGGCTCAATGAGGAAATTACACTTAACCATTTGATCCTTAAAGACTGTCTGGCATTGGAGAAGGCAGAGGGAATCCCATGGCTGGCATACGTTAGAGCGGTGTGTGCCAGACTGGGCCGACCCGATCTATACACAGCCCCAGAGAGCATTAAGAAAGAGGACGTAGTTTGGATTAAACATAATTTTAGAATCCTGTTGGAGACAGATAGAGAAGAAGAGGAGCTAAAAAAAAGGGTGTAAGAAGCATTTACCTCCTACAGACGTCCCCTCCACTAGAACCTTACCTAAGGATTGTCACAAAACCTTTCCATCGTTTTTTGTTGATAAGATTTAGATTTAATTTAATTTAATACATCTTAATTTGGGTTCTTTTGAGCATTGGGCCAAACCGGAGGATTCTGCACCATGCTCCTGTGACAACTTCTCCACTCAAGATACACTCCATTTAATTATGTTTTGTGAAAAGTACTCTGTGGCTCGTAAAAAATTTCTATTGCCCATATTAAAAAAAGCTGGTTTCATGCAAGTGAGACCAGCTCTTATACACTTGCAGCTATTGAGTAGCGTGCACACTATTTTTAGTGTAGCTAGTTTTTTGGTGGTAGCAGTGAGGATCAACAAGAGTAAAGGGAACGCTTGTCTACTTCAGGATGTAGTAGAAGGAGAAGGGGTACTTAGTTTTTCTGAGTTTTTCAACAGAGGTGATATAAGATCTTACTCTTGAACAAATTTTGATCTGTATATACGAGTGCATATATTTAAAAACCAGAAATATCTTGCACAATTTCCAATTTGCATAGAGCTTCAGTGGTGCTACAGAGTTTGCTATTTGCACATATTATGTACAAATCATGAATTATATGTACTTTGCGTATGTTTTAATGGCTGCTAAAAACCAGTACACTTATCCGTTTGTATATAATTTTAAAACTTTTAACTTCTATGTATGAACATTTTTAACTTGTATGTATGAATTTTTTGATGCTGCTTTTATGATTTTAATTAATCGAAATAAAGACTTTTGACTGACTGACTGACTGATTAGCATTGCACTTAATTCAATCTGCAGGCCCAATACATCCTCCAGGAAACCACATACCTGCGTCCAGAAGGGGCCGATCTATGAGCTACAACCCCTGTCTACTGGTCTATCATGGAGGATCCGTTAATGAACAGTGCCTCCCTGTCTAGGATGGGATCTTCTTCTGCCTGGCTGATCCCATCGGGGTGTACGTTTCACCTGTCATGGGTCTCCTCCCCTTCCTGAACTTTGTGGGCTAGGAAGGTGGCCAGGTTTACATTGACGCAGAGACCAAAAAACGCATCCCGTTCAGAGAGCACAAATGTCTGACGGGCACTGCACGCTACATGAGCATAAACACGCACCTGGGCAAAGAACAAAGTCGCAGGGATGACCTGGAAGCCCTTGGTCACATGTTCATGTATTTTCTGCGAGGAAGCCTCCTGTGGCAAGGATTAAAGGCTGACGTGTTAAAGGAGAGGTATCAGAAAATTGGCGAGGACACCAAACTATTTTTAATGATGATCTGGAGACCATCAGCTCATAGCCTGAGACCCATTGCATAGTTATCGTGTTCTTTTCTATGACTGCAAACACTGATTGTTCCACATACAGTGTCAGCGGTGCCCCTATTACAGTGGGGGTGCTTTTGTCAACAGCGAAAGCTGCAGCTCCCAGGGCCCTGCATGACTGGGTCCAAGAGTCCTGTCTAGTAGGCAAAAGGGTTTGTGCCCCAAGAGGTACTTTTGGATCAAGACTGCAGGCATGACTTGCCGTTGCTATGGCTGAATAAGAAAAATTCCTTCTCAAAATCAGGTGTTCCTAACACAGGAGAGCGCGTTATCTTGTTTTTTTTTGTTTGTTTGTTGTTGTTTTTTTGTCCTCATACATACCATCGGAAAACACTCAAGATGGAATATCTCCACTTCCTTCAGAAAAGCCCTTATTGGAGACTGCCCTGCTGGTGAGCTTGAAAGAGAGATAGAGTCTTTCCAGAGGTAAGGCTGTATCCTCGTACCACTCTAGTTCATGCCACCTGAAGACCCGCCTGTTACCAGGGAGTACCGGACTGACAGACCTCTGGCATTATCATAGGAGTAATCTTACTTCTCTCTCCACGTCTCTAGAGCTGCCCAGATTTTGTTGACACTACAGTTATCACAGGCCATGTCCCATTGGCTAATCATAATAATATTCCTTAGGCAGTCCGCAAAAGGAGGGGGTGCCTCAAGCTACCAAGCTTTACAAATTTCCCTCCTTGCAGTGATTACTACATACAGTCCAAACTTTGAAGCTGGGGCATTCAAACCATAGTCCGGCAAGAGACCAAAAAAGATTAGCATTGCACTTACTTCAATCTGCAGGCCCAATACATCCTCCAGGAAACCACATACCTCCATCCAGAAGGGGCCGATCTTCAGGCAGTCCATAAATATATGCAGATCGTCAGCAGCAGGATATTTGCATCTGGGGCAGTTATAGATTGTTGTAGACATTTTGGACAGTTTACCTGCAGTCCAATACACCCTATAAGCGGTGTATACGTGATTTCTCCTGAGATTAGCTGGTTTAACCACAGCCTGCAACATAGAAAAGGAGTCACACCAAAGTTTCCGCAAATCATCCCCACTTTCGGAAAAAACACTGCCCCAGCGTCTCACCAACTCTACATCTAAACAGTCCCCAGTTTCTATAAACGCCCCATACCAGAAAGACACCTCACGTTTCCATGGTCCTATTCTACAAATAGAGTCCACAGCTGTACTCGAATCTTCATTGCTCCATGACTGTGATGACCACCATGCAGACAACTGATAAAACTTAAATCTTGTCAGTGTCCCACTGGTTATTCTGCACATTGAATCCCAACTGATAAGCTGTATGTCCTCCTGGATCTCTCCCCACAGTCTGATACCTGCTGATCTAAGTGGTTATGACAATTGATCCTGGAGGCATTCCGGGGTTCCCTGAGAGTCCCAGATTGGAGACTGCGATGTGTAATATGGTATTCGCAGTATATTCCTGATATACCCCCAGTTTCTTAATGCAGCTGATAGGACCTTAAGTCTAACTTTTTTATAATACTTGGGGTCCCCAAATTTGTAAAGAAAAAATTCCTGGCCCTGTGGAACATCGTGCAACAATGCCCGAAACAAACGGCCCATAGAGGAAGAATCAACCATATTGGCTAGCATTCTAAAATTTAAAAATGAAAAGCATGGCAATAGGAGAGCAAGTCAGGAAGAGCTAATCCTCCCATTTTCAGCTCTCTCCTAAGCTTCTTCGACGCTATTCTCGGGGTGTTGGTGGCCCAAATAAATGACCTGATTTTACCTTGAAGAGTAGCAAGATCTCTAACATTAAAGGAAAGTGAGATTGAATTGAACAAAAATGTTAACTTAGGCAAAATTATCATTTTTACCAGGTTCACCCTCCCGTATATGTTTAGTGGTAAATTCGCCCAGCGTGACAATAGGCAACCCACCTTCTTGGAAACCCTCTCCCAGCTGATTCTAGGTGTATCAATCAACTTCTGCGCTAAGTGGATCCCCAGGTATCGCATCTGAGCTTTTGCACCTGGTATTGCATTCACAGAATTCCAGCTCATAATTTTTTTTCTCTGTTAATTAGGAATACCAAACAATCGTAAACTGACACCTGCGGAAAGGAACATGGCGGCAGGCTAACGCCGGTCACAGGAGCTCCAGGAGCAGCGTGGCGTCTATGCAGGAATATGCGGAGACGCAGACACGCAGCCTGCTGAAATTTCGCCCGTTAAGGATGTGGCGTCTTTATGGAGTTTAAGGGGAGTACCTTGTTTGATGCGGTTTTCCTTCTTTTTCCCCCGAAGTTCTCCTCCGACAGGGTGACGGTTTCTGGAGGCGGTGGTTGACTGCTGGACGGCTGAACGGCGGCGCTAGGGCCGGGAGGCTCTGATGGTTCGGGAGGACGAGGCGGAGCCTGAGGTAGGGCTGGCATCCTACTGTGGGTTCGGGGTCAGCTGAGCTAAGCTGTGGTTACGAACTCGGGCGGCGGCTGCACGGACTTGCTCCCAGCGACTAAACGGAGGGGATACCCTGTGCATATTTCCAGAAGTCTCAGTTTTGCAGTGTCTTCCAGACTGTTGTCTGTATCCAGTAAGAAGGTGTTTGCAGGGAGGTGAGCGGAGGTGCATGGCTCTTGTCCTTTCAAAATTTGAATCAGTTTCTGCTCCGCGAGCTGACAAAGCTGTATTGGCTCCGAATTTAGAAGAGGGAGCTACTATACCTGGAGACTTGTGTTCCTTAAGCAAGAGAAAGAAGGAGAAAAGAAAGAAGGTGTCTCTTCCTTGGGTCGCTATAGTGAAAAATAGATACCAGCTGCGGTCACAGACTCAATTGGGGATTAAAATCAGGGGCATTCTGGATCCTACAGAGGGCTCAAAAAGAGTGGTGCCTACGACCCCCCGTAAAAAGAAGAATGCTAAGCCTGGGGGCGTTTTGAAATCTAGAGTGCCTGGCTGCCCCTCTGTAAGATCTACTCCATCCCTTAAATCTTATTTTAAAATAATAGAGCAAGCTGTGAGATTACAAGAACCAGGTCAAGATACAAGGGATAGCCCCCCCAAATCCCTCTTGAGAAGCGTTTTGCCCCCCTGGCTGTGGTGCAGTAAACAGAAATCAGTATGGGTTCTGTTAGCCCTACTAGTTGTGCTAGGCAGCTAGTCGTCGCTAAATCGGATACAGCTGTTGTCACTTCCGCCCCCCAAGAACCTACTCAATCACTTGCTAAATTAATCCCACAGTTGGTGGATGGTGGTGCTGGCCCCCCAGATATGTTAGAGTCTGTGCATAAAGCCCCCGTAATGTTGACCCCTGAGGGAGAGGGAGCAAGCTGTGATGAGTTGCAGTTGGGGTCCTTTCTTCAGGCTCTAAGGGGTGACTTGCTTTCTAAGTTTGCAATCTCAGAGGCAAACCAGAAGGAGATACAGGACAAATGTGAAGCTTAATACTTCAAGTTAGATGATATCTGCGTATGCACAGGCTCGTTGGAACTTGAGGTTAAAACCCTCTCGGATTCAGTCCTTGTAAATACGAAGGATATTGAGGTACTTAAATTGCAGAATCGAGCTTTAGAGTCAGACTTGGAGCAGCTAGAAATGCAGGCCCGTAGAAATAACTTGAGAGTTCTTAAGATCCCGGAGGGAGCGGAGAAGGGAGACATTAAGGCCCTCATATGTAAGCTACTAAGGGAAGGAGTTCTGAAAGATCGAGATGGTATCGATCTGGAAGCAGAGATTCAGAGAGTCCACAGGGATCCTTTCAAACCTCATCCAGATAGGAAAGCACCGAGGAAAATCTTAGTTAATTTTCAGATTTATGCGGTTAAAGAGCTGATTCTGGGGAGGTCTCTGAAAGGGGTGACATCACATCATGAGGTGGGGCCCTATCAGATCCGTTCGGCTATTGGTAGTAGAACAGCACAAAGGCAGTGGGAGTTGGGCTCTAGAATGCCAGAACTTAGGAGTCTGGGGGTGCAGGCCCAAATGAAGTTTCCCGCATTACTTAAGGTAATGTGGAACAACAAGATGCACAACTTCAACTCTCCAGAGGATATAGATGCCCTTTTGCTCCAGATGAGGGGATAGATCTGTATAGATTTGTATAGTTTTGTAGTATAGTATAAGTTCCGTAGTTCCGTAGGGACCATATGGCCTGCTTGCCTGCCTGCCTAGTATGCCTCATGCTTCTATGATTCTATTATTCTATTATTCTATGTTCCCATGATGTTATTATAGTAGGGTCTTTAGATTTACAGTGTGAGAGTGAGAACAAAGGTGATGGTGATAAGAGTGGAAAAAAAGTTTTTTTTAAAGGGTGATATAAAATAAGAGATTCCATTTCTTTTTAATAAAAAAAATAAAGAGAGAGGGGGTGGATAGGAAATTTGTGAGTGTAGCGTAAACCTTACAAGATCACCACGCCACGTCTATCGGGCACGCGACTGAGGAGAGATGTGTCTGTTGGTGTTTGTTGGTGGAAGAATAGCGAGACACGGGGTTGCTCCACGGAGGGTCCCATCTGGCGCCGAATGATGGAAGGTGGGTTCCTCAAGGGTGGGTGTAGGGGAGGGTAATGGGAGGGAGGCGGGGTGGGAAGAATTGGAAAATTGTCCTCATACAAATAATGGCAAAGTTTAATGACTCAAGTTGGGTAGTTCCTTTTGGGATCAGGTATAAGTTGGCTACGGGAGATTAAGTTCCTCTCCTGGAACGTTAACGGCCTTAGGAACTCCAGGAAGTTATCCTGGGTGGGTGAGTTTTTAAAGAAGAGTGAGGCTCACATTTATCTGTTGCAGGAAACCCACCTGGAAGCCCAGGATTGCAAACAAAGCTTTAATACATTCAGCTAGGTTCAGGAGGTAATGCCCTCAAATCAAAGGGGTTTACAAGAGGGGTAGCTTTGATCATAAGGCACAATAAGTGGATCAAAGTGGAGAAATGGGGTACCGACCAATCTGGGAGGTGTTTAATGGCAACTCTCTCGATCAGTGGCATATCAGTAGTATGTGCTGTCTACTAAGGGCCAAATGAGGATAATCCAGGCCCTCTTTTGAAGCTCCAGGCTAGCTTGTTAGAAACATCTGCTCCAGTAATACTCATTGGAGACTTCAACCTAGTGTTTGATACAGATTTGGACCGCAAATCTAAAGTAAAATATATTGTGCCGCCTAGAACCTTCTCCACACTTAAGACTCTGATTAAGGAGTTCAGGCTGTTGGATATATGGAGAGTGGATAAAGGGAACACCAGAGAGTATTCCTTTTATAGTAAGAAATATATTCAATATTCAAGAATCAACTACTTTTTAGTAGATCAGAGCTTGCTGTCAGATCTTAAGTCTATTGCCTGTATTCCTGCGTTAATATCAGACCATTCCGCAGTATAGCTGAGATTTAATCTTAAATCTGAGGGGTGTCAAAGGAGATGGACTTTGGACAGGGCCTTATTATTAGAGGAGAGGGTAACGGCTGAGCTGGATGTGAAAGTAGAAGAGTTTTTTAGGTTTAATGTTGCCTCCACCAGTGATCAAATAGTGTGGGAGACCTTCAAACATACCCGAGGGGGCTTTTGAGCTCCTTAATGAGCAATGAAAGCAGATCAGCTACAGATAGCTTAAGGAGAATCAAGAAAAAGGAGAAGGAGTTACAACAGGCAGCTCTTATGTCTAGAAGCCTTATGCCACAATTAGAGAGGGAATTGGTCTCCCTGCAAGCCGATTTCCAAGCCAAGATGGATAAAGTCGTAAAGGATAGATGGGATGCCAGTAAATTACAGCATTTCGCCTATGGCGAAATATGTGGCTCTTTGTTGGCTTGGAAATCCAGGGCGGACCAGGTCAGGAACCACATTAAGAACCTGGTCCAGGGTCTGGAGTCCTGTTGCATGAAGATGATGAGATCAGGGGGGATGCCAGATCCTTTATGTATGATCTATATAAGGAGGACACTGTTTATATAGTCTGGATGCTGTGAAAGCATGGCTGAATCATAGAGATCTCCCTCGCCTGTCCGAGATACACAGGATATATCTATCTACTGGTATTTCAGAGGGGGAGATCAGAGAACAACTTAAGAAGACGAGTAGGGGTAAAGCTGCGGGGCCAGATGGGCTACCTGTTGAGATATATATTTGGGCCTATTAGATAGGGTAGTACCGGTCCTAAAAACTCTTTTTAACTAAATATATCTAGATAAGGAAGCAATGCCCCCTTAATGGTCAAAGGCAACAGTATCTTTGATCCTTAAGCAAGATAAGGATCCCCAGAGAATTGAGGCATACAGGCCTATTTCTCTACTTAATTCGGATATTAAGATTTTTTCTGGGATTTTGGCTGCTAGGATGGCTAAAATTATTAAAACTATCATACATCCTGATTAGAGGGGGTTAATACCAGGAAGGCAGCTCAACGAACTTACCTTTCAAGCTATAGGGACAATTGACGTTGCAATTGAAAAGATGTTGCCACTAACCTTGGTTGCAATTGATGCCGCTAAGGCTTTTGACCAGGTCAGCTGGAACTATCTCAGGGAGACCATGTGTAGTTTCGGTTTTCCTATGAATTTTATTGAGACTGTCAGATCTCTGTATTCGAACCCACGTGCAAATGTTCTGGTCAATGGTATCCTATTGAAATGGTTCGATATATCAAGAGGTACCAGACAGGTTTGCCCCCTGTCACCCTTATTGTTTAATTTATATATTGAGCCTTTTGTTTGTTCCCTTAGAGAAGACCCTTTTATTCTGATGTTTAAGATCGCTGACTTGGAACTTAAGTTTGCCCTTTATGCGGAGGATCTCCTAATGTATACATCTGACCATGTAAAAGCTATACCAAGACTGTTCAAGTTAGCTGGAGAATTCGACAAGGTCTCTGGCGTTATCTTTGTTTTGAGTTTACAGAATGTCTTGTGCATCCTGGGCATCCATGCCAGTTTCTCATTGCCGGCTTTCCCCTTTTTCATGGTCTCGAGCTGGGCGACAATCAGCGTGCTATAGTCAAAGACCCATTGCCACAAGTGATGACAGAATCCTATAAACCTTTTCAAACCCCTTTTCGTTTGTGGTAGTGGCATAGCCCTGATAGAGTCTGCACCGCTCCTGTGTGACACTTCGGCTGGCTGTGGAGATTAGTTGCGGAGATTAGTTGGCCCAGATAGGTAGCCTCCTGCATCTTTCTCTCCTTTGCAGCCCCTCTTGACAAGTGCAATGAAAAGGGCTACCGTGTCCACATAGGTTTCCAGAGAGGGCCATATCACAATTTCATCCGAGTTCTTGTATAATGGTGCTGCTTTACTGGAAGTGAGCAAGATCCTTCCTCAGTATTCAATTAAAGATACTGTGGTGGTACCCCCTTCCGTGCAGCTGCCTTCTGTTCCACGACGGACACAACTGTTCTAACCAGGGTCGCCTTTTTCCAGCTCAAGAATTTCGCATAATTGTCCTGGTTCTATCCCAACTTCTTTCTGTACTCTCTCTCTCTTTTTCTTTCTTTGGCTTGCCTTTTCTCTAGCCATGCGAGGCATGGCTGCATGTAGGGGAAGCTCCATTTGGGAATTCCCTTTCCATATCCAATGCAATCCTCCATTATAGCCATGTCCTTCATCTCAAAGACCCTGCCCAGGCCAGGACCAGTCAAATTGTTTACCTTCCTCAGTCCAGTCTGCTGCTAGTCTCAGAACAGGTGTACACAAATCTCACCTTTCTCTCTCACTACTCTCTCCCTCAGGCTCAACTTATAACTTTCCCATGCTTGAGTGCGGCAATATCCGCCTCATCATCGGTTCCTGGGTGACTGGGGCCCCCTTCCCCATTTCCGCTAGCAGTATCACTGTCTAGAACCACCACAAATCTCCCTGACACTTGTGTGTTTGCCTAGATCAGTAAGAGTGTGCATTCTCTGCACTGTTTGGGTTCTATGTATCGGTGCGACGGAAGGGGGTTGAACTTCTGGGAGCCCTTGCACCTGACAGGGGTAGATCTATGACTTCAAGTTCCTGCTGGCCTGTTAGTCTGTTATGTCTGGCCCTAAACATTTGTTGTTCAATGCAAGGCCCGCCAACTCCTACTATCGGTGGATTGAAATATCCTAATGCGGGAATAGTGGGCGAGAGCACCTCCATACCTGCATGTGGTGGGGGAGGTGGTAACACCTTGTTTGCTATCTGTAGTACAGGACTTTCGATCTGGGCTTCCCGAAGATCGCCCATAATTCTAATAATTTTTTTTTTTTTTTTTTAGTGTATCTTATATAGCGCACGGCTACCCCAACGGGGTGTCCCGGCGCTTGCATTGGGAACCCGTCCTGGCTTTTCCCTGTGAGATAACCCGTACTGGGCATCCCCAAGGTGATAGCCAGGCATCCCGCCGCGGGGGGCCGTAGTGGAGATTAAGCAAGCTATTGGCCAGAGTTGCAGAGTGTGAACCCGTGATTCGAGTAGGCACCGAAGTGAGAATTATCGAGTCCGTGGACACTTGGGCTCAGACCCTGCCACGTCGGGAATTGAACCCTGGTCCCGGGTCTGACCTCAGCTTCCGGGTATGCCTCCTCTAACCATTGAGCCACACTTCTCCACTTGTATCTTTTTTCTGACCTGTGTATTTGGTTTGTATGTATGCTCTGATATGTTCAAGTATGTTAGTGTCGAGAGTTCCTTTCTTTGGCCAGGGAAATGTATGTGCCTTTATGTGCGTATGCTATTGTTGACAAACCTTATTTACTTTTTTAGCCTGTGTGGGGAACATTGTATGTGTTTCCATGGTGTCTCCATGATAAGTGTAGTAGTTTTAGGAGATAAGATACCTTAGCTTCTTTGCTTTGGAGACTCTCTAGTTTCGATATGAATCTTATAATATACAAGGGCTAATGGCATTTAATTAAGTTACTATGAGCTCAGTGACAATTACAGATGCATAAAAAAATCAACATGAACGTTTCATAAACACAAACAACAATGCATATGGAAGGTTACAACCTAGAAGAAATGCAGTTGTTAATAAAAGACAATATCAGAGCGATATTGCTTTGATGTCAAACACAGGTTGTGATAACAAACAGAACACACATATAAAACATTAAATCATTGACAAAAACATAACACTTAAGACAAGCCACAGTCTGCAATATTAACAGTGATATAGTGCAAAAATCCACTTCATACATGGGGTACCAGGTAGGAGTGCAATGTAATGGCTTGTTGTGTGCACTCACGTATTATCCAATGTTATTAGGGAATTTAGATGCTAGAGTAACAAGAATAAAGCAACATGTTCTTATGAAATCAATGCATTTAAATGGAAAGCTTAATAAATGATTCATAGAATTTGTGATAACACTAATAACAAATGCATCCCACTTATATAGGCCTCATTAGTGATGTGGCACAGAGATATGTTAACTGTATTTTGGACGTATCATAGGTCAATGATGTAGTTGAAGTTATACACATTAATGTAGTCAGAGAAATGTTCTTATTGAACACTAATGGTTTATGGAAATTACTAATGAAGCCAGAGTAATGAATTCATTCCCGTAGCCTAAGTAATACGCCTGAAATGTAATGCAATTAGAAAGGTTTGTATGTCTGGACTAATGCTAAGATTTTTATGTGAGTTTGCAGAATACTATTTGTTCCAATTTTTGCATTTCAGATGGACAATGATTATTGGAGTAGGGGTGTTGTTCTATTTGATAAGTGCAGAATCGATAAGTTACAGTTAGCTTGTCCTGGTGAAAGAGACGGTGGGGGGAATGCTTTCACATGGAAGAAGGAGAATAGACCGAGGACGAATTGTTGCAGAGGGGCGTAGAGTCAACGTCATGGAAAGTTATGTGGCCAAGCTAACCGTACAGTACTTGTGAGAAAAGCGTTATGGGACTTATGCTGAATACAAATTTGAATGTAGTAGTAGTAAATATTACTTTTATTTGATTTCATTAAAAATCATAAAAGCATGAGAGCATGAGAAAAACACATCTTACATAATGATTAGCTAAGGTTAAAAATCTATGAAATATAGACGAGTAAAACCAATGTCCTTTCGTAAGCTTTGGTCACTGCGACAGTTTAAGCGATAACCATATAAGAAGTTCATTGCAGTTCGATGTGAAAAGAGCAGTACTTGATACCTGTGCAATTTGAATGTATGATGTATTGTAGATTGGGACAGACATCCTCATTCCTCCCTGCCTTCTTGGCGGAGAGCACCTGAGTGCTGACTTGCTCTTTTCCCTGCCTGTTACTTCATTCCACTGACCCATCTTATGGAGGAGTGGCTCTACCTACTGACACCTTTTCTTATTAAACTGTCTGCCTATATACTAATTTAGGAAGGCGACCTCTAAATTTAGAGTAGGGATAGGTAGAATTAAATGCTTTATACTGACGAAGTGACAATGCAGGAGGTCCTGTAATTTTAGTTTTCTCATTTTTTGCAAAAGCATCATAGAACTTATAGTTATTTTTATGTTGCATCGAGTGAATATCTTTAGATGATTTGGATTCCTTCTGTTTACCCTGTATCTTTATACACTCATGCTAAGGTGTGTGCATGTCCAGCTATTTTTTAATCTGTAATAAATTTGACTCACCTTCATTTGGTTGTTGACTTGGGTTATTGTGTGGCCCTTATTGAGTCACACTGTATCTTAAATTGATTTTTGAAATTTTACTCCCCATTACTCTTTCATGCTGCTAAAAAACCATCGGAAGACCAACCTTGGAATGGGGCTGAACAAATGGGCCCAGGCCCTGCCAGTTGTTGGCAGAGGGGGATGGTATGCACATCTAAGAATCTGGAACCCAATCTAGAACAGTCTGAAGGACGGGGCTGGGAAAGGAGAAGTGAGTATTATTAGGATGTGTGTGGAGTGTATTAGATAGTACTGATGATTTCATTGTATGTTGTCTTGTGGAGTTGTCGCGAGAACTGAGTGAATGTGGTTGTCCAGTCCGACGTGGCCCAAGGAGTTGATATCAGGTTAACAGGTCCTGAAGAGGCCCAAGATCCTGAGATATTTAAAAGTGTAGAAGAAACTGAGATTGTGATTGTCTGCTGAAGAGTTGAGGGGTTTGTCATAAGACTTCTTAGACAGTTCCACCTAAGACAGGGAACTTTGTGTGAATAGGACAATTGCGAACCTTGAGAACCATTGGGAGACCGGCCTTGGAACGGAACTGAACAAATTGGCCAAGGCCCATCCAACAGCAACACCTCACACATCAACTATCGCACATCAACAATTGCACATCAACTATTGCATCCTGTATCACACCCAGGGGCCAAGCGTGCCCTCTGTTTCACACCTAGTGGTCCAAGTGACCAGCACCAAATCAATATTTGCATCCTGTATCACACTCGTGGGCCAAGCATACAATCTGTATCACGTCCAGTGGTCCAAGCAACCAATACCAAATCAATAATCGCACCATGTATCACACCAACGGCCAAGCGTACCATCTGTATAACTCCCAGTAGTCCAAGCGACCAACACCAAGAAACTGCCAGAGAAAAATTATGACTTTGTCAAACATTTCTTACTACGCTCCTAGCGCATGCTACCTAGTCACCATGGGTCTGAGAGGTATATGGGAATAAGGGAGCCTGATAGTCTGTCACTATCAGCTCTGGGACAAAGATAATAACAAAAGTTTACGGAAAAGGGAGTAACTCGAGAACCACAGGCCTCTCTCAGCCAAACACATTTACACCCCATCTCCCAGGTCTAAATCTTTCCCTAAATGTTCAAATTGCACCCTACATCATACCCAGAAGCTAAGCGTACCATCAGTGTCACGCCCAGTAAAAAAAGTATACCATCTGTGTTAAGCACAGTGCCCAGTGTGTTATGCCCAGTTACACCATACAACCAACACCTCTCACTTCTTTCAGATACCAACGTGTTGGAAAACCGGTGACACTGATAAACCCTTCTAGACTAAAAATAAGATTGAGGTGTCGACAATAAATACAATAAATAGTCACCTTTCCTACTGTGCACACTCAAAAATGGTGACTTCCACAGGATCGCCTCTAAGGCTGCCTTGTGACTACTTTGCTAGAACATATAAAACCTGTAATATTTCAGATTTCTGTCAGTGATGTTATTTGTTTATGCTTCTCGCTAGTTTGCCATATGCCATATGCTTTACTAAGGTTTTGATGCAGTCTCTTACCCTCTGTGATGGCTGTTTCAGAACGGACCTCTGCCTGAGGGCTCAGCAGAACTTTCAAACAATTGTGGCGTATGCTCACCTTCCTTGCTGCACAAAAGTGAATCCGTCCAGGCGGGCTCTCCTTCCTTTGGCTGCTGTCGAGTTCGAGGTACCAATCAGCTCTGATGCTGGCTCACCAAAATGTTGCTTGAACATGAAATAGATTGAAAAACAAGAGACAAGAGGCGTTTGGCAAAATAGGAACAGTTTGTTTAATTAAACAGCATAGTCAGGAGAAGAGTTACAGCAGGGGTCTCCAAACCGGTCCTGGAGGGCCGGATCCATGCCAGATGTTTTGGATATCCCCATTGAGATACATGTCGTTATTTTAAAAATCTGGCATGGATCCGGCCCTCCAGGACCAGTTTGGAGACCCCTGAGTTACAGGCATTGGGACTGAGGACTGTCTCAATTTATAATGGGTCTAACATAGACTTTTATGGATTTCATTTGATGCAATAAAAGGGTTCCAACAATCTTTTTTAGGTCTTGCCTAGCACTGCAGCGCATGCACTGCTCACTCGGCGAGACATATAGTGAGAGAGGAGATTTCAGAAGGGGACTTGAAGCCCCTCCCATCATTTTCATTGGGTCGCGTCAGCGTTTATGCTAAACGCTGGCTTCACATTGAAAAGGATGCTTTTGGTCACTGCCCTTTCTCCCTTTTGGATGGCCAATCCGAACTGGGTTGTCTGCTTTACGGCTGTTGTGAAGCACTTCTTATCTTTAGGGTGGCCATCTGTTTCTAATTAGCCCCCCCCCAAGATAAGAAAGTCTGCAGGCACTACTACCCTGCACACTGAGGCCCGTGCGAGCGAGTGAACCTGTGCGGCTCTCCGGTCTCCCCCTGGAGGAGATTAAATAAAGAAAGCTCCCCTTTCGCACCCATTCCTTCAACCTGCTTATGGCATCATGGGAAACATATTTAGGCATGATTACTGTGTGTATGTTTATTGTAATAACTCCAGGAGGGAAGAGGGGACGAGAATACAAAAAAAACACAACCTATTGGGAAGAGACGTAGATTGCTGTATACATGTGCAGTGTTTATTGTTCTCTCGCAGCTGTGTTGTGTGAAGCCGCTGTGTATGGGAGATTGCAGTGCTCATCTGTCAGACCTCGATTGGGGGGGGGGTGCAGGTGGAAGGCCCGAGTGGAGGGGGGTAGTGCAGATAAAAGCAACAGGACCCCTGACCTGGTATTTGAGATGGTTACTATTGGTGTCCTGGTGTTTGCCCTATTACAGCTGTGTAAAGTGGGCCTGGTACATCCCCTTTCACAAGTGGCTCTCGGGATAGTGAGGCAAACTAGTCCAAGGATTCTCAGGGTGGTGAGGGGCAAGAGAGAATAACCCAATAGCCAATTAACAGACACATTACTTATGTTGTCTAACCCAGTGCTTATCATTTGTAGGAAAAATACTTTATCACCTAAGCAAACCGGAACAGGACTAGGATGTGAGCGTAGCTGGCTCAGGTGCAAAATTATAACTGTAACTGTCATACCTAAAAAATGTCCACCTACTGTTGCACCATCTCCCCATTCTAGGAGCTGGTGTAATGCCTGGAGTGCTTTCATTCTAACAGGGAAATCTAGCTGCTCCGATTTCTTAGTTCCCACAGCTCTTGTCGCTGCGCACAGCTGTCTGTCCGGGAGTGCTCACATCTGCTTTGGGGCCCAACCTCTGTCTCCGTTCATCTTTGCTGGGGTTTTCGTCTCCCTGGGCCATTCCCAGCCCTGCTCCTCAGCTGATCACACTGGTGGCAGCAGCATAGAGCTGTCTCTGGGACTCTGCCGCCTCCCCCCACATCTGCAGGAGGTCTCTCTACCCCACCCTTTCAAGCGAACTCCTGTGTGGGGTCGCGGGCATGTGATCCAGATGCAAGGAAAACACTTACAAAGAGTGCCCCAACACCGTAGTGCCACAGCCTGTTATTGAGCCCTAGTCCCTGTAGTAATCTGCGGAACCCGAACACCCATGCATTAGTACACACATGAACACCCATGCAGTAGTACACACATGAACACTCATGCACAAGTACACACATCATCCCACTGAATACTCCATAATTCACACCCCAGAACCCACCCAGTGGTACAATAATGGAAAGGCCAATCTGGTGGTGTCAAAAGGGCTGGTGTGACAGGTTGGTGTGCATGGGCTGGTTTCTGGCTGTTTGTCGGCCTATTTTATGGTTTGGTGGGCCGTTTTCATGCTGATTTCCCTACCATTACCACAAACATTGCCCGCAGCAAGCCCAAATACACGAAGCCTCCTGTATTTTGCAGAACACCTACACCGTATTAGCAGAAGTTCAAAACCGCCACAATTTGCAAACATGGGTCTCTGTTTTAGATATGTGATTCGCAGATGGGCCCTCTTTTCTTTTTGGTGCCTGGACCTATTTTTTGTCACAGTCCGATTGCGACCATGGAATATGCATTTATCCAACCTGTGTGTTGCTCTATTACAACTTATGCCACCCTTATCCCAACCCTGAAACGTGTGTCCTTTAGGAATCAATGCTATGTATAGCTCTGTTGCTCAGCTTTGTAGAACCCAGTTTTCAACTTATCACAGGGTAATTTGCATAGAATCCAAATGTCCAGCCTTTAATGTTTCCCCCACCTCTCATAATTATGATATCCTGTCCATTTCATTATTCCATCATATGGAAAGTATCCTTGCAGTGCCATTTTCACACCCTAGAACACGCCCCCTTGCAGTACACTCAGAAACCCTATCGTACCATCTCCACTCGACACATACACTGCATTTACCACAAGAGGGCTGCCCCCCTTCACTGCACACAAGTTCCATCTCCTCATAAGGTAGCTCCCTCTTCATAGGAAATTATGAGGAGATGGCTCCAATTCCAATATCGCAAACTACCCTTGAAAGACTCTTCACGCTGCCCACAGAATCTTTCCTTTTATCCTGACCCCTTGTTCCAGATTCACGTGTGGCCCCATTGGACCAAGTGCTAGCTTCTCATAGTACCCCGCAGGCAGCTTCTAAATCTGCTAGGTGTATTAGCTTCTTATGGTGCAACTACTGCAAGCAAATTGATGCTCACACATTCTATCACTGTGCCCACCAGGGCCAGGTCTCTCAGTGCCCACCAAGGTGTCCTTCTGCTGCATGGTGGGTTCCTCACACTTCTCAGCGATGACGGGCACATGCTGATGAGCTTATCGGGGGTCAACACGGGGTAAAAAACATTATCATTTACAACCCCATTACTTGATTAATGCTTCATGAATGGAAAAAAAATAACTTTTTCAATGCCAATAGCTCAAAACAATGTCATTGTGAGACCTATTGCATTGTAACTGCTTGTTTTGGAAAGGAATGTGGACCACTGTCTTTGGGAAAAACTCTACGAACTCAGCCGGTGGAGCAGGATTCTTTGCCCACCCCTAATCTTTATTCACATTGACATCGACTTTTTCAATATTAACACATATGTGCACACAATTAAGTTGAAGAGGCATCATATACCTGTTACACACAAAGCCAGACCTGTCCCCTTAAGTGTTAAAGCTGAATTGAAAACGCTATTAGAGAAATTAGTTGGAGTTTGCATTATGGAACCCACTGACTCTTCTAAATAGGTAAGTCCAATCGTAATTATGCCCAAAAATGATGGTCAGATTTGCTTGTGCGATGATCTGCGCTGTATCAAAAGGCACATTGTGGTTGATTGCCATCCTCTGCCCGACGTTCAAGACTTAATTGCAAACATTGGAGGCTCTACATTTCCCACACTTTTGGATCTCAAATCATCTTACCACCAGATCCCATTAGATGAAAGGTCCCAAGACTTAACCACCTTTGTTACTTCTTTTGGGCATTTACGTTTTACAGACTCCTTTTGGATTGGCTTCACCATCTAGTGTTTCTCAGCGCATCATGGATTACATATTGGAGGATGTGAGTGGGGAACAAGAGTTTCTAGATGATGTGCTGATTTTTGCAAATTTTTTACCTTAACATAATCACACTCTTCAAACAGTGTTTTGACTAAATTGAAAGAGTTTGATATCACTCTTCACAAAGATAAATGCTAAATTTTAGCAGAAGCACATTGACTACTAGAACACACAATCACTCACAATGTAATTTTTCCAAAATCTTCATTGATTAAAGCTATTGAAGATCCACATTCACCCAGTGACAAAGATACACTTTCTTCCTTTCTCAGGCAGAACGAAGGAGTGATCACACATAAACAGTGGCTAGCTTTCAAACAAGATGCAGTATTACAGTCTGTTTTCAAATTCATGAGGGAAGACTGGCCCAAGGAAAGAAAGGCTGATGACTCTGCAAGACATTGTATACAGATTTGAGAGGACACATCAGTTGTAGAAGGGGTGCTACTACACAATGATGTGTGAGGGCCTCCTGTGACCGTCAGAGGTGATATTATTAAAGAGGGACACAGGGGCCATTTAGGAGACAGTAGAACATGCAATTATATAAAATAATTTTACTGGTGGCCTGCATTAAAAACTCAAGTTTCAAAGTTTATTGATAATTGCACCACCTTCTTGGCATCTGATAAGCACTGGGAGGTACATGAGTCAACTATTCATATGGTCCCTCTACCAAAGGAAGGTTGGCAAAATTGGCACTTGATTTTGCGAGTCCATTTGAGTTATTGCCTATTAACAAAAGATACATCATGGTTTTGATTGGTTGTTTTTCAAAATGGGTGTATTTTGGTTTTACCTCTGTTCCCAAAAGTGAGGCTATAATTAAATGTTTTAAAATATTTTTTGATGTAGAAGGAGTCCCCAAATAAATTGTTACAGTCAACAGCACCCACTTCACTTCAACATGCATGAAACTCTTCATTGAGGGTTTTCAGATTACTCATCTCAGAGTTGTGCTTTACTTACCTTCTGCCAATGGTTTGGTCAAATGCATGAATACGTTCTTAACTCCTTCGGGCTTATGACGAGCTGAGCTCGTCATACCTTCCGCAGAATGCACACGCGGGGCTAATTCCCCACCTGTGCGGGCATTCCATGGGAGTGGGCAGAGTCATGACGAGCTCTGCTCGTCATGAGCATACCTCCACTGTGCAGCATGACGAGCAGGGCCACCCTCCACTCGCATTGCGGGGGAATTAGCCCCGCGTGGAAGGGGTTAAAAGAGGGTGTGCAAATAGCCTTGACTATGGGTCTTGAGGTCAAAACTTTGCTCAGGGAGAAAGTTTGGTCACATCTAGTGATTCTACACAGTACAACAGGTTTGTTTCCATTTATGATGTTACGCAAAGATTTCCAAGGTCTTCTGTTTTTCCGGACTGGGTGATAGAGGTAAGCAAAAAGAGCACGCATGATTTGCAGACTATTGTATCCAGAGCTGAAGCAATGCAAAGTCAGGTTAAAGAATGTTTTGACAAAACACAGCATGTCAAAGAATTAACATTGAAAGCAGGAGATAGGGCTTTGATAAAAAAAAATCGTGCTAAGTTGAAGAAGGGTTTATAGAAAATGTCAAGAGCAGTATGTGTTGAAAGACTGTCTAAAGGTTCATTACTTATAAAGGACAAATGCTGGTGGAGTAAGAGAGATCTGGTCAAGATTACCCAGGTTTAGACAGATAACAATTCAAGCTGTGAGAGGCTATGATGCCAACAATTCCTCTCTGCAACAGCTCAAGAGCATGCAACTGACAGTCAAGGATGATTGCTTCCTTCTAACATATGCATTGGTCCTATTTCAAGTTTGACCTGTGGGCCATTTAGCTTATTTTAAGACAATTGTAACTCTTTGCAGCACTTGAACAGTGAGATGTAATGTAATGCATAGACCTGAGAATGAATAATAATGTCTGAGCTACCAAGAGGTATCTTCCACCTACAGGTGGTGCACACATGTATACAATCCAACACCTGCATGCCTTCTCTAATCGTGGATTGACTATTTACTACATGCCCTTCCTTCAGTCCTGTTTTTCAAACTATTCTGCATGTCTCAATTCTCTTTCTGTGAATCCATGTCACCCAGAGATCCGTGCGGTGCAGTTGCCTCACTTATACCAACCTGTGTGGCACCAAGGACCCTAGCAGTGGCATTTCCAACCCACACCTGACTCTAATAATTTGTTATACTGTAGATGAAATCCTTCATGCTCCCACTCTCCGACATTTCATCTACCTCTGATGTTACTATGTGACTTCTGTCCTTTATATCCTAGCCATCAGACTCAGGCCCTAATTACCAGTTTGGTGGTCCATCGGACCACCAAACTCGTGGTGGTGTGGCGGGAACCCCTACACTGGCGGTCCAGCTGCTGCATTACGAGTGCGGTGGTCCCACTGCCATAGGACTATCGCAATAGCCAGGGATTTGCGATCCCTCAGCTTTGGCATGGCAGTCTAGGGCAGCAATATGCTGGCGGTGCCGCTGCGGCACTGCCAAGCATATTACTACTTTCCAAACCTTCAGGCATTTCGTGACGGTGAGCCCACCATTAAAAGTGTGGTGGTCAGGAAAGTAAAGGGGCCCTACAGGCCCCCCGACACTCCTGTGCATGGAGGTATATGATGTATCACAAGGACAACCCGTAATATGCCCATTGCGACCAACGTTATATGATCAACAAAGTCCACCGAAGGACTCTTTTATGAAAACATGGAAACTCCTGCACTTGTCTAGAGAATCCAGCATAGAATGTAATATTCCCTACTTTGTTATAAAGATATATATATATATATATATATATATATATATATATATATATATATATATATATATATATATATATATTTATATATATATGTATATATATATATACATATATATATATATATATATATATATATATATATATATATATATATATATATATATATATATATATTACCTACTGGCGGTTGCCAGTAGGTATATATAGTTAGGGTTTTTTCTCTATGGAACTTTTGAAAATTCTATGTCTAATACCTTTGGCGTTTGTGGACGGAATCGGCTGAAATTTTCAGGAAAATGGCACATTTTGTTTCTGAGCAGCCCCTGAAAATTTGGGGGGGTTCCGTCAAGGGGGGGGCCGAGAAAAAAGGGGAGTCCCAAAACGCGTTTTTCCCATTCATTTTTCCATAGGGCCTTTGGCCTCACTTTTAGCTCGAACGGCTGAATGGATTTACACGAAACTTGGCAAAATTGTAGGGACTGTTAGCCCGATGTGCCTTTGCTGGGTCTCAATATATGTGCTCCAGTGGATTTTGAGAAATTAACGTTTTAAAAAACAGATATATCTGTGACAGCGTCCCAGATAGCGCACCAGATCACGTACTTTTCGCGTAACGGAGCTTTGCGTAGCGAAGCTGATTGGCTCTCCGGTGTCTGTCAACATTCTAAACAGTCCGGTGCGGCCGCCATCTTGTCTCTCGGTAGGATCGAGAGACAAGAGGAGGAGAAAAACGAAGGGGGAATTTAATGAAAGGGGGCAAGGTAGATCCTTCTTGACCCCCTAGGAATGATGTTGGGGTTATTAAATGGTCCAGTGGGGCAAATAATAAAAATGTGATTTTTCGCGGTAGAAGCGCTTCTCGGTTCCCGAACCGGGTCGCAAACTGGTAGCGAAACGTGAATTCGCCATTTTGTGTTTCGATTTAATTAAATTACTAGGTATAAGGGGGTACGGGAGACGTATCCTGACCCCTTATGTTTTCTGAGGGTGGCTGAGGAGGCTCATATATGTTGATATATGTCTTCCAGCGGCTGTGCGTGAGCGTTTTTTTTTTCGCTGCGTGACGTCTGTTAAAGTTCAATTCGATGGAAATCAGGAACTGTTGACCGCTATTTTGTCACTGCGAGTGAATATATTGTTAAAAATAATTGTTATAAATTAATCCTTATTGATAAATATTGTCTGCGCCATCTTGCCTTTTTTGCAATGCCACATTTTTGTTGAGCACGGCAGCCATTTTAGATGCCTTGACCAGACCCACTCTCTGCACGCCGCCGATCCTCAGCATGGCTCCCCACCCTCGCAAGCATCTCCCCCACGCACTGGTCACCCCCGCTCTCTCTCTCATGTATGGGCCATAAACCTCCCCCCATTTGCGCTGCTCTTCCCTGAGAATCACACCCTGTGCCCGCCTGACACCTCCCTTTCACCCTATTCACTACCGCACCCTCTGACACTCCTCTTCCTCTGTGTCCGATTGTCCAGGCCGGTCCCAGGCTATCACCTAGCCCTGCGGATGTAGTTTATGGCCTCAACTGTAAAGAATCACCCCTCTTCAAAGGAGTTACAGTAGATCAAGGCCCCCACCCCATGAGATCCGTCACACCACACGCATTCCTACTATCTGATAACCATCCTGTATTGTGCTTGGGGAGGGGATTCTCACTGTGAGGGTGTGTGGGTCCGAGCCTGAAGCGGAAGATTCCAGGGATGCCTTTTTGTACATCAAAGTCTTCACAATTATGTGTCACATTAAAAATATATAGCACTCCAACAAAGTTGTAGGATTATAACACTTTAATAACTTATAAATATATACAACGCTCCAACAAAGTAAACACGTTAAAAAAAACTTTTTAAACAACTATTTACATGACATTGCTTTAACCAGGATAGACAAAGAAATGACACAGTGATGTAAAACTTTCTGAAAGAAATGCCAAGAACGTCCCATGTGAAAGTGAATTTTATCTGGCAATTTTTTTCTTTTCCTTCTCATGAAAAGAAAGTTAATGCCAGGTTCGTTACCTGCCTCATCTGCAAAAAAAAAACTCTCGAGAGGGACCGAAAAAAAATATAGCTATGGTAATCATACCATGCATCGGCACATGGAGAGGTGGCACTCTCTTAATTATTCTAAAGCACAACTTCGAGATTTGGTGGATAATCCCCGACCGGCAAAAACATCCACCAATGACTTAGCAATAAGTGAGTCAGAGGCAAGGGAAACGGTCCCAAATCTGTAAAAGAACTTTAGGCAGATGAGATTGACTTGTGTAGCATGTGGAAAATTAATTTCATGCGGAGAGATGAGTATAAATAGATCATATGAAAATCATCAATGTCCAAAACGTCCTAGAAAGTAATTTTTGTCATTTTTGAGGAAGAGAGATAACCTACAGTGGTACGGGGTTGTTTTCGTTCGTACTAGGGGGGCCAGGTGACATTCGTTCGGGGTGGCTTAGGGGCATTTAAAACAACTTCCCTGATACAGGTAGCATATAAAGGAGAGGCTAAATACCAGGATCTTTATCGATTGCTTTATGCTGTAGAAAAATGAAAAACACACAACAAACCTGGACCATTCATATTTTCAATGTTTCTGCGTACTATACTTTTTAACCCTTAACTAATTGAGCTGCTTCATTTCACCTGCTTTTTAAAAAAAAAAAAAAAAAAAACGGAAACAGTGGCCATTTCTTCGAAACTTACCAATCTACGCGTTACAACTACGTTTGCTTTTTCAAAAACCTTTAATAAAAATGTTGGTGCCCAAATACGGGCTTACAACCCCGTGGGCCGGCCACGGAGCAGGCTGGAACTGAAAATGGGGGGGGTGGGGGTGGGTATTTATTTGTGGAAAACATAACAGAGAGTTAGTGGTCGTTGATTTCATAGTAAAAAGTGCGACAAGTGTAACAAAATCATATCGATAATTCATTGTGAGCAAGTACCATAAGTGTCGACAATTCGAACCTTCAATAATAAATACAGTAATCAATGATGCATTAGAAGTTAATATCAATTCATTGTTTGAACGTGTAATCAGTACCCGTCCCATGTCAATTCATTGTTCGAACGTATAATCAATACCCATCCTGGATCAATTCATTGTCCGAACATATAATCAGTCTTATCCCATATCAATTCATGTGCTAAAAACTGCATACATATCTCATGATATCAAGGCTGAGCAATCGGGGCACAAGAAGGAGTTGAGAGTTTCATTTGTACCGGCGCCATTTTGGGTGAGGTCAGGAAGGTCCAAGTATAGTCAAAATGTCTCCACCAACTCGTGGTTGGACCGGGACCTCTTTCGGCAGTCCAAAAGTTTTCGTTGAAGGGTAGCAGAGGGGACTGCCGACATGAACCATCAGTCAAAGTGGGGTGGGAGGAAACAATCTCTCCTACCGGGTCATACTGGTGTCCCACCGGAACTGATCAAGTTGGTAGTCTTGCAGGATTTTGGTGATTTCAAGACTGAGGCCGGCGCCGGCATGAGCGCGCCGAAGTCCCGCGGCTACGTCGTGGTCGTTCCGTGGGTGATCATGGCAGTCATTCCTCATCGGGGGTCGGGGGCCCCCGTGGCTCTTATAGAATCTTCAAAGTTGAGGAGAACGTTTCTGGACGCAGGAAACTAGAAGCGTCGTTGCACCGCAACAGTGGACGAGACCCCCGCTGGGTGAGCGGAGCATCATTGCCTCGCAATAGTGGACGAGACTTTTTGTCGGGTGAGTGCAGCGCCGCTGCATCGCAAGAGTGGAGGAACCCTTTTGTTGGGTGAGTGGAGCGTTGGGGGTGCAGCTGAGGGGCCCCCACCTGTGGGGGTGGGAGAGGCTCGTTCGTGCCGCCTCTCCCTCCCAGCGCACCCCACGCCGACACCTGGCGTTGATATCTGAGATGTCCGGACCAGGCGATAAGAGGGGGGGGGGGTCGGAGGCAGAGGCAAGACATCCCCCCCGTGGCCTGCAAGGCGGCAGAAGAAGGGAATCGGGAGACCAGTACATTTTGGGCCATCCACCCCACGGCTGATGGCGGTTAGCCGGGCTCCGCCCTGCACGTGTCGAGGCCTCATCTTCCGGATGGGCGTAACCGTGGTCCTGTTGCACTTCGGGAGTTTCCGGAATGGGGGTAGGTATCTGCTTATTTGTATCTATTTCATGTTTCCGTTAATGGGCGTGGCGGGCGGTGGGACAGACATGCTTGGAGCAGTGGGGGGGTGGCGGAGCCTAGCTACCTCGTGGCTGCCGTAACGTCAAGCTTGGTTTTTTTCACCACTTCCATGTTTCTTAAGGTATTGGTGAATTATACTTCTCCGGAAATTTAAAACTCACAAATGTTTTATTTGTGTAATCGTTTGTGGTCAAACGGATTGTGGGACAATGTTCAGAATGGAAGAGTCACCAAAAAGCAAAAAGTAAATGGCGAAAAGGTATGTAGGCGCCTAAATCCAGGGTCTCATGTAGGTAAATTTACATTTACAGAATCGGAGAAATTGTTTTTGATGGTAAAATGATGTGACTCCTGCAATGCGTCGCTTTTGCGGAACAGATATATGATGTAATTGTGTTGTTAATGTTACGGTGTACATGTAAAAAATGATGCATAAGTGTTGCACGGGCATTGTAGATACTCTCCTATGTGTGCTTAGCAATTTCAAGTCATTTCCCAAGGGTTCAAGGGCCTTGTAAATACGTCCCCATGTGTGTCTGGTCATTTGAAGTCATTTTCCTTGTAGTTTAAGGCCCTTGTAAATACGCCCCCATGTGTAAAATTAATTAATTTGCCCTTAAATGTTGCGTTTTCGGTAATTTTACCGATTCGGTAATTTTACCAAAAATGCAAGATTGAAATGTGGGTAGCCAATTTTCCATTGGCACATGGCTTTCAGAATCGGTATTTTACAATGGAATACAAATCCATGGTAAAATACCGATTCCTGTGTACATGCACATCTGTGCATGTACACATATGCCATGTGACAGACAGACGTGTCCTTAGGGCATGTCTGTGTGCCACATTGCACACATGCCCGTTTTGGGGGTGCTAGATGGTGTCAAAGTGATACCCTCTGCACCCTTGACAAATTCGGTATTTACCGATTCGGTAAATACTGAATCGGTATTTGAATTGAATCCTGAATAAAATTCGGTAATATTCGGTATTTCTAAATCGGTAAATGTCATTTACCTACATCTGGCCCTAGGTGTATTATTGTTTTACATAAAATGTTTTAAAACTTTGTTTGAAATCAAATGCATGCACACTTAGGGCCAGATGTAGGTGGTCGTTTCAGGCCATTTACCGACCGGTTACGGACGTTTTCGGCCGTTTCCGATCGTTAAATGGCAAATCGGTATGTAGGGGCTTAAATCCAAGGCCACGTGTAGGTAAATCTACATTTACAGAATCGGAAAAATTATTTGTTCGGTAAAATACCGAATCGGTAATTTTACCGATTCTGTTAATTTGTTATGTAGGGGGGAGTCTTCTGAGTCCCAAAGGCCTTAACGAATCAGTATTTTAGCATGAAATCAAACTTCATGGTAAAATACCGATTCCGGTGTGCATGCACATGTGTGCTCGCACACCTATGTCATGTGAAAGGCAGACCTGCCCTTAGGGCTGGTTTGCTTGCCACATGGCACCTGTGCCTGTTTTGAGGGGGTCAGAGGGTGTCAAAGTGATACCCCCTGCACCCTTGTGCATACTTTTTTTAAATTTTTTATAGCATTGTCGAATCTAGTTCTTACTGTTATTGATTTACTGTTTGGTAATAGTGGTTAATAACATTTTTTATTATATTTCACCACAGATTCAACTGCAGATTATTTGGGAATTAAACAATGCCGTCTAAGGATAGAATTCGAAAGGCTACAAAACGTCAAAGACAGCATGACCCCGGGAGCCGGCCGTCTATGTCGGGTGCGATCTCAGGCTACACCAGGGCTATAAGACTTGGGGAGGGGGTCGGAGCCAATCGTCTTCTCCGAGTCCGTGCCATCACACCGCCCCTCGGGGGCCTCCGTCAAGCGGTTTAGGGAGGTACGGTATCACATTATTTTCAAATGCAGTCAGGTCCACAAAAGGCCCCCACTTACTTTGAGAATAGTGAAGCTGCAGCAGGTGCAAATAAGGTTTAGACAGTGTTACAAGCGCTGCTCAGAACTCTGAAGTATGGCACCCAACATCCAGGACTTATGCCATTTGTGCAAGGCAGTGACATCGAAGCAACTCAGGGACCAAAACCATGAACGAACAGTCATGTATGAAAATCTTACTATTGATGTTTGACTGAGGCCAAGGAGATCAGAGTGCATGAGTCTCATGCTCGATCGATTGAGCTAGCCGGATCAGGCAACTAAAAGTATAAAATAGTTATGTAAATAGTTATTTAATAAAATGTTTTACCCTGTTACTTTGCTGGTGTGTTGTATATATTTATAATATTTGCATAGGGTTTGTCGTTATTTTGGGTGGGGTGGGTGGCGGAGCCTGTAGGAGAGTAGGGTCTGCAATCCTATGATCACCCAGAATTTTTGCTTTTGTTTCACTGGTTTACGACTTTCTCTGGCTGTGGGCCTGCCAATCAGACCCACAGCCTGGCTGTTCTCTCTCTAAATTACAAACGGGTACCCTAGGTGCATATACCAATTGGTACTGGGCCACCTTATCAGACCCTGTAACTCAGGGCATAGGTGTACCCAGGGCCTACAGGGGCTGAAGCATGTATTATGCCACCCCTGGCTGGCCTCCTAAATTTGACACAACTGGCTGCATGACAGCTGGGGCAAAGTCGTGTAATCACCCTTTGCTGTAGATATAGTATACCTATATCTAACCCTAAAAATGGACACACAGATTCCTATCAGTCACTCCTATGGCAGGCCTTAACAATCCTGAAGGCAGGGTGCTTGGAATCGTGTGAGATGGTGCTCTGGCATGAGCTGAGCCTGTCTGCATCTTGCGGAACCAAGTCCTAATAGCTGTTCCATGATATCGCATACCATATACTCTTAAGTGCATTATAATCCTCGCGGTTAAATGCTATCTTTGGTATTGCTTTATCAAAACATGTCGAGTAAGGTGTCATACGAATTGGAATACTAACCCCTCGCCAATTCTGGCGACGGGGTTAGCATTCCACCCTTCTAGAGGGACACGACATGTATGTAACTGTGAACCCCGGTTAAAGTTAAGGAAAGCCTCAGCTCCACAAAATGGATGCTGCCACCACAGACACGAGTCTGACCTCCTGCTGCTGGGAGTCCTTCCAGCGAGGAGAGCTTGGACAAAGGGTTTCCTGTCCGGGGCGGTGCTAGCACCATCCCAGACAGGGTTTTGTGTATCCTGGGTAGGCAGGGCTTTACAGGAAGATGACTGCTGAGTGGCACCCCGGTGCTCAATACGCATAGGCCGGTCAGAACCAGTTCCAGGGGCACACCAGCCCCTGGCCTGGGGGAAGTCCGGCATGGGAGAGGGGTGTAACCACCCCCTCCTAGTCCCACCCATAGGCAGGACCTAGTCACCGGATCAGCCCCTTTTCTTAGTATAAAGATAGGAGCGGGCCCCCTGTTCAAATTAGATCATCTTTGGAATCAAGACACGACTTTCTGCGAAAGGACATCAAGATTTCTTCTTCAAGATTCTCCCTTGTGGCTAAGGAGTAGTCACCCTGCATCCGCAGGCACCATCCTAAGAACACTGCGGTCTGCTGCAAGTCCTTCCTCCGGAATCCGACTGCCCAGCTCGACGAGACCCGGCTTCCCTGGCACCTCTGACCTCTACTCACCTCTACAGCCAAGCTGAGAACCGTGAGTGCGACGAGACCTCGAGGGACCGACGATCGCCAAGACTGCACAACTTCTTTGCAACAAGCCCACCGAGTCTTCCACTGGTGAGTGCTTTGGGGTCCGAGAAGCCCCAACCCTGAGCAGCTCCAGCACCAAAGATCAGCCCTCCAGCATCTCCACGATCTGCGTGGGGCCCTTCTGCTTTTTGCTGCTCACCGCGTTGTTTGGCTACTAGCCGGCTGGCTTGTGGCCTTCTTAACGACGCCCGACGACATCACTGCTGCTGGTCTGGTTGCTCCAGACTGGCCCTTGCTTCCTTCCACGAGAGAAGCACCCCGGACCCTCCTGGTCCACTCCAGACACCATTTTGAGTCCACCGCTTGGGCTTGAATTTGCCAAGGCTTTGTTGCCCAATCCTGGGTCCAGCGACGCCGACAGCTTCACCCATCGTGGGACAGCTCGCTCCTCCATCCTGGTCGCCGACAACGCCTCCTGGTCCGTGAGATCTGCAGAGCACAGCGTCACCCACTCACCTAGTCGAGGTGACTACCATCCGGTGCCCTCCTGGTGCCACCTGACTACTGGCTAGTAGTCACGAACTTGGTCCCCTCTGCTTTCAGGTGTCATCCATCTTCAAGATCCAGGCTTGAATCACTTCGAACTCTCTTCACTGGTCGCCTGCCAGCATCTTTCTTCCAGGCTCCTGGTCCGTCAACGAGGATTCCCGACGTCTTTTGAGACATATGCAGCTGCAGCCCCTGGGCTAGGTAACTTCGGCATTTCGGTGCCCCAGCATAGCCTCACTATCCAAGGGTCAGGATCCACTTTCGTTTTCCTCCTACCAGGTCGGGTTCGCCCGAGAACACTAACTTTCTGAAATCTAGCCACCATAGACTTTGTCCTGCATCACGCGTGAGAGTGCACACTCTGCACCTGAGTCCCCTAGGCCTCCTAGAAGTAATCTGAAGATTCTATAGTCAAGACCTAGCGATTCCAAAGCCTATTAGTACTGTACTTACCTGCTAGTAATTTCGCATTCCACTTTCAGAGTATATGGTTTTCCGTGCCCCTCGGGCATTTGTATATACTGTGCTAACTTAAGTATTTTCGTAAGAGTTTTGTTTTGTGCTTAGTACCCTGTCCTCATAAAGAGTACAGGGCTGTTGTGATTTTAATAAATACACTGTTTATTTTCATAACACTTGTGTGGTGTCCTTTCACTGGGTGTTCAAGGGGTACATGTGTGGTATAACAGCTGGCTTAACACGCCCTCTCGAGTCTTTAGCCTTAGACTGCTCGTATCCATGCTACTAGGATAGCTGGTCTATAAGGTTGACTTACAACCAATCATCAATAAGGGTTGTTTGGACTGATACAAAGTGCTCACTAGAATAGTGAACATTATATATCAGGCCAACTTCTCACATTGGTGAGCAGCGGTTGGGATTTGAGCTTGCTGTTGTTCTACCACACGTATCCTAAGAATATCTTGTTGAAAGATCACATAAGTACTGTTAGGTACATATAACTTAGCTTAGAATACTCTGAGTTCTACTGAACCAGCTGTTGCAGCTCCTCAAGGCTTAGCACACCTTGGCTGCAACTCTTAGCAAGGGATCAGTAGGTAAACACATAGTGTAGGTAGGTGCATCACTTACACCACACTAGAATCAGCATGTCAGTCACAGGAGGAAACACTGAGTCTCCCCTTGTGTCAGAAGACCTTCCACAGGTCACTTCCAGATATGCTGCTCTTAGTTTCCAGGAGATGAGACAAGTGTGTACCTCCAGGAAGCTAAAACAGGGGCCTAACCCCACAATCCCATTTCTGATTGGTCTCTTAGAGACTTATGATGCTAGAAAGGCTGAGAAACTTCTTAGCTCTTCTCATCCAGAAGGGGACATGCCAGCCCTAGAAGGAACCAGGGGTGACCCAGATCTCATCCACCTCTCAGGTGAGGAGGATGATGATCAGGAGACATCTGGGGATGAGGCAGACAAAGGTCCAGAAATGGTTAGTCAGCTAACTAGGGACAACTTAAGCAGGCATGAGAGTGACACTAGGAGAGCCCTAGGACCCCTCTCAGGCCAGCTTAACATTGGGAATGGACGAGTTAGGTCTCTCTCAAGAGGCTCTAACAGATCCATTCGAACCAATGGCTCTCAGGCCTCTGCTCTGAGGAGGATGACCTCCCCTCAGAGGAGAGTTTATGAAGCCAAGGAAAGGGAAGTCAATCTGAGGATTGCCAGGGAAGAACTTGCCCTGACCAAAGAAAGACTTGCCTTTGCTAGAGAGCAGGAATTGAGTGGGTCAAAACCCACTGGTGGCAGCATTGTACCTAGCAATAGGGAAAGGAGTTTTGATACAAAACACCTGAATAAGATAGTGCCCCCCTTTAAACAAGGGGATGACATCCACAAATGGATTACTGCTTTGGAGAGGGCCTGCACTGTGCAGGGTGTTCCCCAGAGTCAGTGGGCAGCTATCTTGTGGCTCTCCTTTGAAGGTAAAGGTAGAGATAAGCTCCTCACTACTAGAGTGGAGGATGCTAACAATTACCAAGTCTTGAAAAACACACTGGTTGATGGGTTTGGCCTAACCACTGAGCAGTACAGGGTGCTGTTCAGGGATACCCAGAAAACTCAGTCTCAAGATTGGTCTGACTTTGTAGATTGTGCCACTAAGGCTTTTGAGGGCTGGTTGCTGGGCAGTAAGGTTACTTATTTTACAGGATTGTACAATTTGATGATGAGAGAACAAATTTTAAACAATTGTCAGAACCAGTTGTTGCATCAGCATCTTGTTGACTCAGATCTGACCTCTCCCCAAGAATTGGGAAAGAAGGCAGACAGATGGGTCAGAACAAGAGTTAAGCAGAACCAGGGCCAGAATCAAGGTGGTCAGAAGAAAGCAGACCAGAAGGGTACAGATTCTAAGGGGGAACAAAATGACCAGAAGTCTTCGACAGGTCCCCAACAACCCAAAGAGGGTGGGGGTCAGGCTCCCCAGAAAAAGAAGAATCAAGAAGGCCAATCTAAAAGGTGGTGCCAATACTGCAAAAGTAAAACTCACTGGTTTAGTGAGTGCACCAAGAAAGGAGGAGGGCAGACTCCTGCCACTGCAGCCCCTAAGGCACCTGTGCCCCCTAGTACAGTCAGCAGTGGTAGTGCACCTCCCAAGGGTTTAGTTGGGTTAACCTTGGGTTCTGAGGGGAGTGACAACTTAGTTGGCAAACTCACTCAGGCTGTCCTTGTTTGTACAGGGGATGTGGATATGTCCCCTGATGTCAGTCCCAATACTTTGGGCAAATACAGACAGACACCTTTAATAAATGGAAGAATGGCTCAGGCCTATAGGGACACTTGTGCCAGTGTCACAATGGTGACACCTAACTTTGTGGACCCTGGACAGATCATGCCAGGTACAGATTTCCTGGTGACCAATGCAAGCAATGTCACTACCAGTCATAGTATGGCAATTGTTGCTTTCTCCTGGGGAGGGGTAAATGGCCAAAAGAAGGTTGTTGTTAGCTCAGACCTCCCAGTAGATTGTTTGTTGGGCAATGATTTGGAGTCATCACAATGGTCAGAAGTGGAGCAGAGGACTCACATGGAGATGTTAGGTTTGCCAGCACATGTGTTTGCTGTGACTAGGTCACAGGTCAGAAGATGCCCCACTGAACAGGTGCTGGATCCTAGAACAATGGACCAGACACCTTCCAAGAAGAAGAGCAGTAGGGTTAAGGCTGTGCCTTCCCCCTTGCCCCAGGTTGAGGATCAAGTCTCAGAGGAGGCTGACCTAAGAGAATTGAGGGAAACTGAGCCTAAAGAATTTGAACTTGATCAAGTTGAATTTCTGGGCTCAGGGGGACCCTCAAGTGAAGACCTGGGGAAGGAACAGTTAGACTGCCCTTCCCTTGAACCTCTCAGACAGCAGGCTGCTGCTGAGGCTGCTGGGAACGCCACAGGTACCCACAAGGTATACTGGGATGATGGACTCCTGTACACTGAGGCAAGAGACCCCAAGCCTGGCATGACCAGGAGGCTGGTTGTACCCTTGACTCAGAGAGGTTTCCTTCTCACCTTGGTCCATGAGATTCCCTTAGCAGGTCACTTAGGCCAGACAAAGACTTGGGACAGGCTTGTCTCACACTTTCACTGGCCTCACATGAATGAGGATACCAAGGAGTTTTGTCGCTCCTGTGTCACTTGCCAAGCCAGTGGTAAGTCAGGTGGCACAACAAAGGCCCCCCTTGTCATATTCTGGACGCCGAACGCCCATGGCGGCCGAAAAGAGAGCAAAAAACTACAATTCCCGGCATGCCGCGCTGACGTCGCGTTCCGACCGCGAGCGGCGCGCGCATGCCAGGAAATAAATACTGTGGTCTAACGGCGGTGAAACGCCGATAATTCCGTATGCGGTGGCGTTCCCGAGTCCCTGGTTGGAGGCGGTAAGAGGTGTCTGGCGACTCCGTGGGCATCTTTTCCGTGAGTAATCTGGTGGTGTTGGGGTGTGTGGCGTTGGTAGCTTCGATCCCAACTACACACCCACACCCGGTTTTCCTTTTGAAAGCGGCACACAGTGCCTAACTACTTGGAAGCTCAGGAGGCTCAGTGATTGAGTGGGCAGTTACAAACTCTTGTGGCTGCAAGTTGGTTTTCAGGGAAACGGACCTGATGAGCGAGCCAACTCAGAACTGAGCCTTCAAGGTGTATATTTTGTACATACTTGAACTCTTGCAAGGAGGAGATAGGACTCACTTGGAGCCTGTTTCTTTGAGCCTCGCTTTCCTTCTGCCCTCACGGCTAGCGATATAGCAGAACCTCTTAGGGCACAACCGTTAATAACCCATTACAGAGTGAGGATTAACTCTGTAACGCCAATGTGAAGTGTTTCTTTTACTGTGTTACAAGGAAGCGTTTCTGAGGAGCGCAGTATTCATAATTGTTTTCTTATATCATTCTGAACAGGAGACAGGAGGGTATTAGAAAGGTCAACCAAAGGAACTGTGTGTCTGCCCATTGATAGAAACATATGCATTACATTGGGGTATGTGTAGTGACTTAACTTTTGAGCAACAGCCATCAGTCTGTGCCTGGAGTAGAGGGAGTGAATCGTGTTTATTTTTTATTCACAGTTTGACCCCGTTCCTCACACCACAACAATCTCCTGTCTCCATTGGATTTGGTCTTTGCGTATTTTTCTTTACAGGTACTAAATGGTGACTAGTGGGGGGGAGGAGTTGGGTTGAGAGATTAGATTACTTTGTTGTAGAATAGGGAGATAGGGTGCTTTAATATCTTGTTCTTTGTCGTTGCAGATCTCCCTCCCCGCTGTTCCCTTCCCTTCCCGCGGCCTGCTGCACTCTCTTAGCAGCTCTGTGTGTTTACTACAGAGCTCTGAGGTCGTTCGGTAGGGCCGGGATTGGACTCTCATCACAGCCCCGAGGAAGTTTGGAGCCAAGCCTTGATAGACTTCCAAGTAGTTAGGCACTGTGTGCCGCTTTCAAAAGGAAAACCGGGTGTGGGTGTGTAGTTGGGATCGAAGCTACCAACGCCACACACCCCAACACCACCAGATTACTCACGGAAAAGATGCCCACGGAGTCGCCAGACACCTCTTACCGCCTCCAACCAGGGACTCGGGAACGCCACCGCATACGGAATTATCGGCGTTTCACCGCCGTTAGACCACAGTATTTATTTCCTGGCATGCGCGCGCCGCTCGCGGTCGGAACGCGACGTCAGCGCGGCATGCCGGGAATTGTAGTTTTTTGCTCTCTTTTCGGCCGCCATGGGCGTTCGGCGTCCAGAAAATGACACCCCTTATACCAATGCCTGTGGTGGGGGTGCCCTTTGAAAGAGTGGGGATTGACATTGTTGGTCCAATGGAACCCCAGACAGCATCAGGGCACAAGTTCATACTGGTGGTAGTGGATCATGCCACCAGGTATCCTGAAGCCATTCCACTTAGGACCACTACAGCACCTGTAGTGGCAAGGGCCCTAGTTGGAGTGTTCTCCAGAGTGGACTTCCCTAAGGAGGTTGTCTCTGACAGAGGTGCAAACTTCATGTCAAGCTACTTAACTGCTATGTGGAAGGAATGTGGTGTCAACTACAAGTTCACTACACCCTATCATCCACAATGCAATGGGCTTGTTGAAAGGTTCAACAGGACCCTAAAAGGGATGATTCATGGACTACCTGAAAAGCACAGGCGTAGATGGGATGTCCTGATACCCTGCCTTCTGTTTGCTTACAGAGAGGTCCCACAAAAGCGGGTTGGCTACAGCCCTTTTGAACTTTTGTATGGGCATCCTGTGAGAGGCCCCCTGTGTTTGGTGAAGGAAGGATGGGAGAGACCTCTCAAAAAGCCTGCAACCAACATAGTGGACTATGTACTTGGTCTCCGCTCCAGGATGGCTGAGTATATGGAGAAGGCATCTGAAAACCTTAAGGCCAGTCAAGAACTTCAAAAAGCTTGGCATGACCAAAAGGCTGTCCTGACTGCTTACCAGCCTGGACAGAAGGTGTGGGTGTTGGAGCCAGTGGCCCCAGCAGCACTCAAAGACAAATGGTCTGGGCCCCACACAATTCTTGAGCAAAAGGGAGAGGTCACCTACCTGGTGGACCTTGGAACTCCCAGGAGTCCCCACAGGGTACTCCATGTCAACAGGCTCAAAGCATATGTCGACAGGAAGGACATGAGCTTGCTTATGGCCATTGATGAGGGACAGGAGGAAGAGAGTGACCCTCTCCCAGACCTGCTCACTCAGAATCCTGGTGATGGGTCAGTAGATGGTGTTGTCTTTTGTGGCAGCCTCTCTGAACATCAACAGAAAGACTGTAAACAGGTTCTTCAGTCTTTCAGACATATGTTCTCTCTGACACCCAGTCAGACCAATTGGTGTACCCATGAGGTTGACACTGGTGACAGCTTGCCAGTTAAGAGTAAAATCTACAGGCAGCCTGATCATGTTAGAGACTGCATCAAAACTGAAGTGCAGAAAATGTTGGAGTTGGGAGTCATTGAACCCTCAGATAGCCCTTGGGCTCGTCCAGTAGTTCTAGTGCCAAAACCTCACACCCAGGGTGGTAAGAAAGAGATGAGGTTCTGCGTAGACTACAGGGGTCTCAATGCAGTCACTAAGACTGATGCCCACCCAATACCAAGGGCAGATGAGCTTATAGATAGATTGGCTTCTGCCAACTACTTAAGCACATTTGACCTGACAGCTGGGTATTGGCAAATCAGGTTAGCTGAGGATGCCAAGCCCAAGACAGCATTTTCAACCCCTGGTGGGCATTATCAATTTGTGGTAATGCCCTTTGGTCTGAAAAATGCACCTGCCACCTTCCAAAGGTTGGTGAATCATGTCCTCACTGGGCTGGATGACTTCTGTGCAGCATATCTTGATGATATAGCTGTCTTTAGCTCCACCTGGGAGGATCACCTGGTCCACCTGAGGAAAGTGTTAGAGGCTCTGCAAGCAGCAGGCCTCACTATCAAGGCCACCAAGTGCCAGATAGGGCAGACACAGGTTGTATACCTGGGACACCTTGTGGGTGGAGGCCAGGTTCAACCACTGGAGAGCAAAATACAGTCAATCAGGGACTGGGCTCCTCCAACCACCCAGACTCAGGTTCGAGCTTTCTTGGGCCTGACTGGTTACTACAGAAAGTTTGTCAGGAACTATGGATCAATTGTGACTCCATTAAATGAACTGACAAGTAAGAAAATGCCAAAAAAGGTTCAGTGGACAGCAGGCTGTCAAAAAGCATTCGATGACCTAAAGCAGGCCATGTGCACAGCACCTATCCTCAAGAGTCCAGACTACTCCAAACCATTCATTGTCCAAACAGATGCTTCTGAGTTGGGTGTGGGAGCTGTTCTATCTCAACTGAATTTTGATGGTCAAGACCAGCCCATTGCTTTTATAAGCAGAAGGCTGACCCCCAGAGAGAAGAATTGGTCAGCTATTGAGAGGGAGGCCTTTGCTGTGGTTTGGGCCCTGAAGAAGCTGAGGCCATACTTGTTTGGCACTCACTTCAAGATTCAGACCGACCATAAGCCCCTCTAGTGGCTAAATCAGATGAAGGTGAAAACCCCAAACTGCTTAGGTGGTCCATTTCCCTACAGGGGATGGACTTTACAGTGGAACATAGACCTGGTACTGATCATGGCAATGCCGATGGGCTCACCAGATATTTCCACTTAGAACAAGAAGACTCACCTGGTCAAGGTTAGCTTATTGTCCCAAAGTTTGGGGGGGGGGGGGTCATGTAGGAGAGTAGGGTCTGCAATCCTATGATCACCCAGATTTTTTGCTTTTGTTTCACTGGTTTACGACTTTCTCTGGCTGTGGGCCTGCCAATCAGACCCACAGCCTGGCTGTTCTCTCTCTAAATTACAAACGTGTACCCGAGGTGCATTTACCAATTGGTACTGGGCCACCTTATCAGACCCTGTAACTCAGGGCATAGGTGTACCCAGGGCCTTCCAGGGGCTGAAGCATGTATTATGCCACCCCTGGCTGGCCTCCTAAATTTGACACAACTGGCTGCATGACAGCTGGGGCAAAGTCGTGTAATCACCCTTTGCTGTAGATATAGTATACCTATATCTAACCCTAAAAATGGACACACAGATTCCTATCAGTCACTCCTATGGCAGGCCTTAACAATCCTGAAGGCAGGGTGCTTGGAATCGTGTGAGATGGTGCTCTGGCATGAGTTGAGCTTGTCTGCAGCTTGCGGAACCAAGTCCTAATAGCTGTTCCATGATATCGCATACCATATACTCTTAAGTGCATTATAATCCTCGCGGTTAAATGCTATCTTTGGTATTGCTTTATCAAAACATGTCGAGTAAGGTGTCATACGAATTGGAATACTAACCCCTCGCCAATTCTGGCGACGGGGTTAGCATTCCACCCTTCTAGAGGGACACGACATGTATGTAACTGTGAACCCTGGTTAAAGTTAAGCAAAGCCTCAGCTCCACAAAATGGATGCTGCCACCACAGACACGAGTCTGACCTCCTGCTGCTGGGAGTCCTTCCAGCGAGGAGAGCTTGGACAAAGGGTTTCCTGTCCGGGGCGGTGCTAGCACCATCCCAGACAGGGTTTTGTGTATCCTGGGTAGGCAGGGCTTTACAGGAAGGTGACTGCTGAGTGGCACCCCGGTGCTCACTACGCATAGGCCGGTCAGAACCAGTTCCAGGGGCACACCAGCCCCTGGCCTGGGGGAAGTCCGGCATGGGAGAGGGGTGTAACCACCCCCCTCCTAGTCCCACCCATAGGCAGGACCTAGTCACCGGGTCAGCCCCTTTTCTTAGTATAAAGATAGGAGCGGGCCCCCTGTTCAAATTAGATCATCTTTGGAATCAAGACACGACTTTCTGCGAAAGGACATCAAGATTTCTTCTTCAAGATTCTCCCTTGTGGCTAAGGAGTAGTCACCCTGCATCCGCAGGCACCATCCTAAGAACACTGCGGTCTGCTGCAAGTCCTTCCTCCGGAATCCGACTGCCCAGCTCGACGAGACCCGGCTTCCCTGGCACCTCTGACCTCTACTCACCTCTACAGCCAAGCTGAGAACCGTGAGTGCGACGAGACCTTGAGGGACCGACGATCGCCAAGACTGCATGACTTCTTTGCAACAAGCCCACTGAGTCTTCCACTGGTGAGTGCTTTGGGGTCCGAGAAGCCCCAACCCTGAGCAGCTCCAGCACCGAAGATCAGCCCTCCAGCATCTCCACGATCTGCGTGGGGCCCTTCTGCTTTTTGCTGCTCACCGCGTTGTTTGGCTACTAGCCGGCTGGCTTGTGGCCTTCTTAACAACGCCCGACGACATCACTGCTGCTGGTCTGGTTGCTCCAGACTGGCCCTTGCTTCCTTCCACGAGAGAAGCACCCCGGACCCTCCTGGTCCACTCCAGACGCCATTTTGAGTCCACCGCGTGGGCTTGAATTTGCCAAGGCTTTGTTGCCCAATCCTGGGTCCAGCGACGCCGACAGCTTCACCCATCGTGGGACAGCTCGCTCCTCCATCCTGGTCACCGACAACGCCTCCTGGTCCGTGAGATCTGCAGAGCACAGCGTCACCCACTCACCTAGTCGAGGTGACTACCATCCGGTGCCCTCCTGGTGCCTCCTGACTACTGGCTAGTAGTCACGAACTTGGTCCCCTCTGCTTTCAGGTGTCATACATCTTCAAGATCCAGGCTTGGATCACTTCGAACTCTCTTCACTGGTCGCCTGCCAGCATCTTTCTTCCAGGCTCCTGGTCCGTCAACGAGGATTCCCAACGTCTTTTGAGACATATGCAGCTGCAGCCCCTGGGCTAGGTAACTTCGGCATTTCGGTGCCCCAGCATAGCCTCACTATCCAAGGGTCAAGATCCACTTTCGTTTTCCTCCTACCAGGTCGGGTTCGCCCGAGAACACTAACTTTCTGAAATCTAGCCACCATAGACTTTGTCCCGCATCACGCGTGAGAGTGCACACTCTGCACCCGAGTCCCCTAGGCCTCCTAGAAGTAATCTGAAGATTCTATAGTCAAGACCTAGCGATTCCAAAGCCTATTAGTACTGTACTTACCTGCTAGTAATTTCGCATTCCACTTTCAGAGTATATGGTTTTCCGTGCCCCTCGGGCATTTGTATATACTGTGCTAACTTAAGTATTTTCGTAAGAGTTTTGTTTTGTGCTTAGTACCCTGTCCTCATAAAGAGTACAGGGCTGTTGTGATTTTAATAAATACACTGTTTATTTTCATAACACTTGTGTGGTGTCCTTTCACTGGGTGTTCAAGGGGTACATGTGTGGTATAACAGCTGGCTTAACACGCCCTCTCGAGTCTTTAGCCTTAGACGCTCGTATCCATGCTATTAGGATAGCTGGTCTATAAGGTTGACTTACAACCAATCATCAATAAGGGTTGTTTGGACTGATACAAAGTGCTCACTAGAATAGTGAACATTATATATCAGGCCAACTTCTCACAGAGCCGAGCTGTCTTGCAGCCATCATCGTGTGGAGCTCAGTTCATCTCACTAGTTTCGTATTTCTAATGAGGTGTTGTTCTTAATGTTTCTATTTTAGCAATGTCAAAAAGAGATCCCATTAGTGGCCTACTGATTTTGCTCGATTCCTTTTGTTTTTTAAAACGATTTTTCACTATCTGCAAAGACTAAACAGAGTATTGCGACTCTGTGCTTGTTTGTAAATAGAGAATGAACCAAAGAGAACCAATTCTAAAACAGTAAATGCTTGGATAACAATCCATCAAATGGAGAGAGAAGCAGACACGACGGATTAGAACGGGGGCAAAGGCCTGCGTTAACTACCCTTCACTATCTGCAAAGAGAGAGTACTGCTAAGAGAAAAGCGAGGGGGGGGGGCAGCGTTCAAAGTACATCAGCGAGCATAAATACGAAAATGTTTTTACCTATCACGTACTTCACATTTGACAGCTTTTGATATTTGCTATTAAAAAACCATTGAAATTCACTGAAAAAACCATAGGTTTTAGGCCATATATAGTTAGGGATTAGCATTTTCAAAACCTTAATTTACTCGCACAAAACCATAGAAATTCGCATATATAGTTAGATGCAATAACTATATATCGCGCACCCGCAATCCACTGCTGATGATGTCACATATTACATCATTCATGACATGGTCAGTGACATCACTGATGACATCACTGATGACATCTCAAATGACATCACTGATGACATCACTGTTGACATCTCAAATGACATCACTGATGACATCACTGATGACATCTCATTTGCCATTACTGATCACATCATTGATTACATCATTCATGTGATAATACGATGAACCTCTTCAGACTCTAATATAACCTTAGATACACTCAGTGTAAACAGACACTCACAGACTGTCACTCATCCATGGAGTTACTCACACACCTAGTCAGTCATGCAAAGAATCAATCACACCTCTATTTCCTCAACTATACAGTTATACACACCTTACTTATTCAAACATATACTAAAACATATTTACTCTCTTATACAATCCCTGATACAAGTTTACAATGATCCATACAGCCACTCACACCTTCACTGGCTCTTATGCACAGTTATTTATATATGTCAACTCTCACATGTACTGTGTTTTACATATGTACTTACTTTGACATGTAGCACTGAGATATCCATTCACTCACCAATACACTCATGCACACAGTCAACCGCCCATGCAGCTGTTTCCACATGCACTTTTGAACCAATACATCTAGTGAATCAACTGCTCACACATCTATGCACAGAGTCACACACCTCCAAGCCACCCACACACAGACACTCAGTCTCCCATACAAATACTTGGGCAACCAATCAATAACCCTTATAGTTACTCATATAGCTACTAATTAACACATGCAGCAGTTTACAGAACAACAGACATAATGATGCACAAATTAAGACAGTTTAGTCACTAACCCATGCACTCAGTGAGACACATTTAATCACTCACTCATACAGTCAGTCATGCACCTACTAAATCCTTCATCCAGACACTTATACATCCACTCATTCTTTAATATGTAAGACATATTTTAACTCTACAGAAACATACAGTCACTGGATGTTGTCATCAGTGATGTCATCAGTGATGTCATCAGTGATGTCACTGACCATGTCATGAATGATGTAATATGTGACATCATCAGCAGTGGATTGCGGGTGCGCGATATATAGTTATTGCATCTAACTATATATGCGAATTTCTATGGTTTTGTGCGAGTAAATTAAGGTTTTGAAAATGCTAATCCCTAACTATATATGGCCTAAAACCTATAGTTTTTTCAGTGAATATATATATATATATATATATATATATATATATATATATATATATATATATATATATATATATATATATATATATATATATCAAAATCAAAGAGAGTTGTCCCCTCAAGAAATCCTCACACAGGTAGGTAAAAACATTGCATTTAATGGCACAGGCTACAGCAAGGTTGTCAAGGCTCCTCACCATGAGAATGAAAAGGCCGACGCGTTTCGTGCTCCTTCAGAGCACTTTTTCACAGGCTGAGTCCCAAACTGCAAAACGCCCAACTTTAAAAGCACCTGGTGCCTTTTCTGGAGGCCCGCCTCCTTGGGCGTGGCAGGCGCTCTGCCTGTTGGTCTCAGAGGGATCAGAGTTTTGTTCAGTGCAAGTTTGAATTCACCAGTTGCAGATAGGGATGACTTGTATGCTTTAAAGAATGTATATTTTGCATATCACAAAATCGTATTTTATGTGGATAGTTCAGTGGGTTAGTACTTTTTAACAGATACCCCCTGGTTGCTTGCAATTCATAAATTACAATCGTAATCCAGACACGGGCCTAAAAACTGTTAGTTAGTTAGTTTCGGTAGAAGTGCATTCTTATCAGTAAAGACAACCCCAATTACTGTGGCAGATTTTAAATCCTGAGTGCTTTTCCGGAGCACTTTTACAATACACTGTCTACCAGTATGGATGACGTGATCCTACACCTTACAATCCTCATTGTTTACTTAACATTTCCTAGGGTGATTCATTCTCTCTATTCAATGTGTCTGTGGTATAAAGTGCTCTGACACCCTGCACCTGTATGAGCAGCACTATAAAAACAAATTAAATGAGAGAGGAAGTATGGAGAGATAAGGGGCACAGTTGGAGAGTGATAGTAAGGGAATCCATGGAGAAGGAGATCATTGGATGGGTGGGGGGGCACCAAAACGTTTGTTGCATTGGGCACCACCTGTGCTAATGCCAGCTCTGAAAGAGTGAGTCAGTGATGTCTGGCACTCTGCTGTTCGACATTGTTAGTTTTCTCTAGTTCGGAAAGTGCTGTACTTCGTCAGTCAGTGGAGGAAGTAGGTGGAGTCGGGGGAAGTGGGTGTCGCCTCCTAAAAATATTTTGAACACCTGCACCTAATATTTTACAAATTAAGCACTGCACACTTGCGACCCCAGTCCTCTACCAGTTATAATGATAAAGTGCTGAGAGTGACCTATCCTCCATGAATGAAGAAACACATGACTGAAAACAAGTGTCCTACAAAAGGTGCAAGTTTGGTTTGTGCTGTGGGAAGTGTGGCTTGGTTAATCAGCACTGTGCAGTTTACCCAAGCCTCTGGGTGCACACAGACACTCCTTTAGCACACCAGATCACACTATAACAATAATGGATACTGTTGGAAAATGATGCAGCATCTATGTGAGGACTGCACAAATAACATGACTACATTTGTCCTTCACTGGGAACCAAACACCCAATTGTAGCGCCTGACTCTCAGAGGGTAGCGTTGCAAAGCAGTCTGAGGCTTACTCAAAAGAGGAGGTGTGGGCTAGTAATCGCCATTTGCAGGTGCACAGAAATAACACTCAATAATTGATTGTCCAGTCTGTACATTGGTTTATAAAAGTAAGAGTACATTTATTAAACGCACACACTACTCCATACTATGCACCAATTTACAAAAATACATAAGCTGTTGGAATTACTTTGTGACATTGCATAACATCTCCATCCCTCCCGCAAAAGGTGGATGGGTCTAGTACCACCACTCCCATGTATGCACATCATCTTGCCTCCAATGCAGTTAGTTGAACATAACCTGGAGCGAGGGCCCTGCTCACAGGCACCATCCCAGTGGTGACTCACCCCTTTATTTCAACAAGCATTTGAAATAGGTAACCCTGCCTTGGTGACACACAACCCTGACTGAGCATTTCCTATTGACCATGTATACACCTCTACATCTTAAGGGCTAGCAGTCTGGGTTCTTCACCTAAGCGCAGCAGCAAGAATACATGTTTTAGCATCACTTTAAAATGACAGTACTCCCTACATTTGTGGATCATTAGAATGCATTGCAATTACAGCCCCTAAAGGCATCACAGATGAAACCACGGGTTTGCAAGAATACATGTTTAAGCATCACTTTAGAATGACAGAACTCATCACATTTGTGGATCATTACAATGCATAGCAATTACAGCCCCTAATGGCATCACAGATGAAATCACAGGATTAAGCATATACCTCCAGACACCCTAGCAGGAATGTCTGGTAACATAACCCCACTTTGCTTATGAAATCACCTTACACAGATACTTCACATTACGCATGTGACCTTTAGTCCCTCTAAAAGAAATAACGTACCTCTCTTGGCTTCGGGGCCGGGGGGCGGGAATGGGGTCCTGGGCCCCTTGAGACCACTTCGCAGGGAGCACGAAGGCGCTCTCCGCCTCCACCTCCTCTTCACGGGGAGCGCGACGGCGCTCCCCGTCTTGTCCCGTCTGCGCCGGGGTCAAGGTGGGCTCCTGGCACCCCGTAAGGGTAAATCTTCATGGGGAGCGCGATGGAGCTCCCCTGCTTGACTTTGGGGCACGGGGATGGGTCCCGAGCCCCTTGGGCACATTTTTGCAAAGGGGCGTGACAGCGCTACCCCGCTTTGTCATCCCTTCCACATCTTCATGGGGAGCGCAACGGCGCTCCCTAGCCTCATGTTCAGCGGGGACCAGGGTGGGCTCCTGGCACCCCGCGGGTGGAACCATAACGGGGTGCGTGATGGCGCACCCCGACTTTACTTCTCTTGGGGACAGTTCCCGGGACCTGACTCACCCTGGGAGCACATCATGGACCGGCGGCAGAGCCCCATGTGCTTCGTCGTCAGATCCCCCAGAGGTCAAAGGTCGCCTACCTTCTTGGAGGCGTATCTCAGCCCGCAGGAGTCTGATTTTGATGATCGTGGCCTGTTCTTGCTCCTGGCGGCGTTCCCCAGCCCCTGGAAGCACTCTCTTTCACCCTCTGGGTCTCTGAGAAGGTGGACCCTGCAGGGGGCTGTCTTCACTAGCTCCATGCACCAGCTTTTTGCCCGGCTCTCCTCCTGGGCCTCTCTTATCCCTGTGCAGAGGCCCCTGCTTCTGCGCACTGGTCCTGATCTCTTCTCCTGGCGCTGTTCAGGATCCTGGGACAGACAGGGGGTTACTCCTTCCAACTGCCCATTGCGCCAGGCTCCAGCACCTTCTGACTCTGCAGACCACACCCCAGAGAAAGCTTCTCTTCCTGTGCAAGTTCTTCTAGGAAGTTGGGGAAGGGCTGGCAGGAAGTTTTTGTTTGTCCTATCAGACATTGCCACATCACTTCTCTGCCCCTGCTTCCTCCTTCCTGCCCAGGCCTCTGGGTTGGTTCAAGATGGCGTCGTCCAGGGTCTCCTGCCACATGGTCCCTGGAAGTCCCTTCCTCCCTCGCTGCCTTCCCTCCTTGGTACAGCCTGGCGCCTAGCAACCAGTGATAGCTGCTGATGGATGAGCCTGTAGCTCCAACCATCTTCTCTTCCTTGGAGAGGAGGCCTTAGCATGTTTCTTCCCAGTGTATAAAGCCTATTCCATGCCACCACCCCATTCTGCATAAGTCCTGCCACACCAGTCTATCTGCACCTGCTCCTTGGCTGTGCATGCTAGGAATCTCCCCTGCACAGCCCCTACACATGTGCACACACATGTACACATGTGTCTGCATGTAACCAGCCCGGTGTCCCTTACTCCATCTGCTGCGCAGTGGCCTGGTCAAGCCAGGGGGACACCAGTAAAATCCCCATGCAGTCTCTTTTATTAGGAGTTCACTGTGGGTGAGCCCCAACTTATGAGGCTCCCCCACAATGAAAGCTCAACAATTAGGTGCTCAAAAAGTGAAAAATCCGAGCGGCCCATAGTGTCAGAACCACCTTCTAACACAGTGATACTCAAAGTACGGCCCGGCGGCCAAATGCGGCCCTCCTGACCTTTACCTGCGGCCCTCTGGGGTCAGCAGCAGCACTGGGCTGCTGTTTTCTTGACTCAGCAATAACATTTAAAAAATGTAAATATACAGCAAGCACTTATTTAAAGGTTAATGGCAGTTAGGAAAAGGAAGTAACTAGGCCCTTAACTTCAGGAACCCCATCATTTTTAAAGACAGCAAATGTGTTAAAATACGATCGTCTTTTCAAAATCCAAAAAGTGCAGAACCATTTAACCTTAGTAAATCAAATTATAGCACTGCATTCAGAAGTATTTTTTTAAAGTGATGGTTTTCAAACATGAATATAGAACCATTCATGCATCCCACCCCCAACGTGACAACAATCCCATTAGTGAATACATCCACGCACAGGAGAGGGTTTTGTACAGCACGCATCCTGAAGTCATGTATTTCGAGGTCCACTTAAATGTGATAATGAAGAAAAAGGAGGTAAATTTAAATAAAACAATTGCCCAGGGTCACCCAATTTGGTCAAGTGGAAAAGTCGGGATTCATCCCAGGTTTTTTGCTTTCACATTGTGCAGTTGAGTTCAGCCACTAGGTATACATGCTTCACTTCCACTACACCCACTTTATCCCCACTCACCCAGCTGGCAACAGTGTTGCCCTCGGTCACGTCTAAGATCAAACTTTGCGGCCCCTGGGAAAATGTTTGTGAGTACCCATGTTCTAACAGATACCCAGCCAAGCCCATACAGGTCCCTATCGGATGGCAGTAATTTTGAAAGGTATTCTGCATACAGTATCATTGTTTTCCATGCCATATTGCTTTTAAATGTGGCCGCCAACTCAGAATGGGAAACCAATATTACTGTTTTCAGAATACCATCTCTAGACAGCACATTTCGAAGGAAGGAGGCTGCCATCTTATCACTGTTTTACTATGCATCTCAATTTTCCATTATTTCCGTGAGGCATGCTCTGCATACCTCACCTGAAAGCTTTATCCTCCAGCCGCTTCCTGGTCACACATTACGTATGTGCCTGCTAAGGCCATAAATACTCATCATTAAGAGTCCAAACTTTCACTTCAGGTTACAGTAATTCAAATCCAATAGTGCCTTTTTTTGCACAAATAAAAATAATATTTACCAGAGGCTATATCCTGTCTACTATTAAGTGATGTACTGTTCTGTTAAAAGTTTATGCAGAGCTTATTTTTTTTTATTTGCCATTTTTGTCATATGCTTACAATGGCAGCTTGTAATCTTATAAGTGGTGAAGCATGATACCTGCCTGGAGTTCACCCCATATTTTTCAAAATTTGCCTCACTCACTCGCTCTCTCTTACTCCCACTCACTGTTACTCACACACAAACATACTCATACTCAATGGTTCTAAATCTTACTTACGAACATTCTAACATACACTCACCCTTTCACACTCACTGACTCTGGGACATTATGCAACTGCACCTGCTGCACCATTGAGAGCTACACCCTGACTTAACTTCCACTCCCTCTTACAATCTCCAGTTAGTAACGTCATTGTTAGAAATGGGTTTTCCGGTCGGCTAGTATGTACCTTAGCCAGGCAAAATCGACCACTCCAGGTATTATAAGGGGATTACATGTCTAAAATAACCCCTGTTCACCCCGCTTGGCACAAGCATTCAGGCTTATCCCAGAGGCAGTGTGAAAAGCGTTTGCACATATCCAGCAGTAATGCAGTGAAACACTGCAAATTGACACCAGATCAGTTTTAGAAAAATATCCAATATTTATCTGTGTAAAACAAGAAAGAAACAATAAAAATCTAACATACAGTGATCAAAATACGAATAAAGCAAAAATAGACTTTAAATACAGTACCTTGAAGTCCTGGGCTGTCACAGCGTGTGAATAAACAAATCCAACAGTTCCAGCTGGTTGCATCATTGCAGTTCGGCTACGGTGTAGGGGAGACCCATAAAACAGTACCTTTGGCAATGCAGGACGTCAGACCTTGCTGTGAGCTCGGAGCAGGCGTTGGTTCCAGAAGAGAGTGCAGGAGTCGTTGGGCCCTTGAATTTACATGCGTTGCAGGTTGCAGGTGGAACTCAGTGAGTTTGATGTTAGGAGCGCAAGAGTCAGCAGGTGTCGGCAGGCGTTGGCAGGCATCGGGGCTGCGGTGCAACGTGCAGCGCCGTCAGGTCGGGGTGCAGGCAGCAGCTAGGTGATGGTCATCCAGCGGCGGCAGTGAGATCAGGGCTGTGGTGTGAAGTGGGACGGTGCTTGTTGCGGTGGTGACAGGTCGCGGTGCAAGCAACAGTGCTATCATTGCTGTAGGCCAAAGGCTTCGGTGCGAGATGGGACAATGCGCGATGCAGGGCCCGACCGGTCTCTGTGCAGGCAGCAGCGTCGGTTGACAAACTGGAGTCAATGGCGCTGGTGTTGGTGGGCCAAGGCTGCAGTGTGGGAAGGAGCAGTGCATCATGTAACATATTAGTGGTGCCCCCAAACCATTGTGCAAGCAGTGGCGTCAATGTCAGCTTGGAGCATCGTCGTCAGTGAGACCAGGGCTGCGGTGCGAAGCGGAATGGTGCTTCTTGTTCTCCACGAGCGGTGTCCACAGGTCACGGTGCAGGCAGCGGCGTCAGTGACGGCATTGCGTCGTCATCGGGGATACCATGGCAACGGTGTGAAGCGAGGTGGTGAGGAGTGTGGTGCTCACAGGTCATGCTGCAAGCAGTGGCTCAGTGGCGGCATCGAGCAGCGTCGTCGGTGAGACCAGGGTTGCGATGTGAAGTGTGACGGTGACCTCTGCGGTGCGTTCAGGTCACAGAGCTGGCAGCGGCGTCGTTGACGGCACCGGAAACTTCCAACAGGAGGCAAGCTCTACATCAAGTCCTTGGAGAAACTTAAAATGCAGAAAGAACAGTCCAGTCCTTTCCCTGCCCAAGACAACAGCAGCAACTGCAGGCCAACCCAGTAAAGCACACAGCAAAGTGGTAGTCTCTCCTCACAGCTCTTCCAGCCCTCTTCCTGGCAGGTAGTTTACTCCAGCAGTAATCTAAAGTTCTGGGGACAGGGCCCCAAAATGTATACCACATTTCCTTTTGAAGTTGGCACAAACAAAAGTTCCACTGGCATACATAATCCAGTTCTACCTGGCTCAGGCTAGGCTCACTCCAGGGGGTGGAGACAGCATTGTGGAAAATAGACACAGTCCATTCAGGTGCAAGCAATAACTCCTCCCACTACTCTAAGTCGTAATGTAAGAAAATGCAGCTGGTCTATTCAGCTCAGCTCTCAGTCATCCAGGAAAGGCATACCTCAACCAAGTGATGGCTGTCTACAGTGAATGTACATCCCCAACTCCTGTCACTCCAAAGCCAGACAGTCAATACACATCCCAGCAGAGGCACATAGGATGGCTAAGCAAGAAAATGCCCACTTTCTATAAGTGCCATTTCCAAACACACAATTTAAAAATCATCTTCACTAAAAGATGTGTTATTAAATTCTGAGTTTAGAGTAACCCTGGGCAAAGCACTACACTATGCTCGCGTAGTTTGCGAAGCTTCCGTTACTTCGCACTACGCGAATTGCACGTAGAACAGTGCAAAGACGGTAGCGTAGTGCAGTGGTCATTTTTTGCTTGTTCGCTGTCCTCAACGTCAAGTTGGCGACCGCGAGCAAGCAAAATGACATCCCGGCAAGACTTTTTCCTTGTGCGCAATCAGCAGCATCAAGTTGCCGATCGCGAGCGTGGAAAATAAACCTACCGGCGAGCTTCTTAACGCGGGGAGTTCAGGTTTCTCATTGCGAGTGGTCCCGTGTGCTCGCAACTAAGTATGGGCGAAATTTGGGAATTAGCGTTATGGAATTCGTGTGAAATCGAATTCGCAATCTGCAAAATCCGCGAATTCGTGCGAATTTGCTGATTTTAGTTTTTTGCGTGTTCGTGGGGTTTTTTGCGTGTTCGCGGGCCGCTTTGCATGGCGAAGTTACCCATGCGGTCGTGTATGGGCACAGCACCCTCTGGTTCACCACTGCCACCCTCTGGTTCATCACTGCCACCCTCTGGTTCACCACTGTGACCTTCTGGTTCACCCCTGCCACCCTCTGGTTCACCCCTGCCACCCTCTGGTTCACCACTGCCACAATCTGGTTCAGCACTGCCACTCTCTGGTTCACCCCTGCCACCTTCTGGTTCAGCACTGTCACCCTCTGGTTCACCACTGCCACCCTCTGGTTTACGACTGCCACCCTCTGGTTCATCACAGCACCTCTGGTTCACCACTGCCACCCTCTGGTTCATCACGGCACCCACTGGTTCACCTCTGCCACCCTCTGGTACAGCACTGTCACCCTCTGGTTCACCACTGCCACCCTCTGGTTCACGACTGCCACCCTCTGGTTCATCACAGCACCTCTGGTTCACCCCTGCCACCCTCTGGTACAGCACTGTCACCCTCTGGTTCACCACTGCCACCCTCTGGTTCACCACTGCCACCCTCTGGTTCACGACTGCCACCCTCGGGTTCATCACAGAACCTCTGGTTCACCACTGCCATCCTCTGGTTAACCACTGTCACCCTCTGGTTCAGCACTCTAGGACGTTACGATCTTCAGGTGACAACCTGATAAAGCTGTCTAAATTTAACTATAAAACCAAGGGGGGTAAGACCTTAGCCTTCCTGTTCTCCAAAGCCTAGAATGCAATGCCCAAGAACCTCAGATTCCTGAATCAGGAAAGCCAGTTTAGGAAGCAACTCAAAACCTGGATCTTCAACCTTCCAGATGACTATGTAATGGCTGCTATCTAGTTTTGTACTTGTAATTGTTTACACACTGTTTCGTCAGCGCCAGGATGCTCCTTTCGGAGCGATAGTTGCGCTTTACAAATACACAATAGAAAATACAAATACACTGCCACCCTCTGGTTCACCACTGCCACCCTCTGGTTCACCACTGCCACCCTCTGGTTCACCACTGCCACCCTCCGGTTCATCACAGCACCCTCTGGTTCACCCCTGCCACCCTCTGGTACAGCACTGTCACCCTCTAGTTCACCACTGCCACCCTCTGGTTCACGACTGCCACCCTCTGATTCATCACAGCACCTCTGGTTCAACACTGCCGCCCTCTGGTTAACGACTGTCACCCTCTGGTTCAGCACTGCGCAAGGCTTGATGCAGCATTGGACAGATAGGGCCCCCCAGAGCATTGCTGGAGCTGCGTCGCAAGCGCAACGCAGCTCCAGCAATGCGCTGCTTTTACGGCACAGATGAGTGACGCATCTGTGCCGTTTTTGCCACATGGTGCGCCGCATTGTAAATGCAAAAATCACAGTTGATGGACAGAATGCAGAACAATGTCATACATTCACCCCAGTACACAGATCTTGGCCTAAATCCATCGTTTTTTTGTACTCCACATCACCCCAGTTCAGACATGGCCATATGCAAATCAGTCTGACCCTGTGCCTCATGGGAACAGTCCAGCCCGAACTGCCAAGCCATACCTTACCTGGACCGGAAACAAGCTTCCGAGGACCGGTTTCGGACATTCCAGCCATCTTCAGCCCAGCTTGCTTGAATCCAGTGGTGTGGAGAGCATGGCACTCACGTCTGAGCATACCCATCCCACTCAGGGTGACAAATGCAACAAGCACTGGCGTTCCCAATAGGTTTCGCATTTGGAAAGTTGGAGCTATTGGCTTTGTAAATGACATTTTATATTTATATATTGTTATTGACAATGCCAATAACGATATATAAATATAAAATGTAATTTACAAAACCAATAGCTCCAACTTTCCAAATGCGAAACCTATTGGCAACGGAAGTGCTTGTTTTGCGTAAGGCCTTTTTGGATTCCCACAGAAATCTAAGTGGCCCAGAGACTGGCGAAGAAGTCAAGACTGCCTCTCGCCTGCACCACAGGCCGGGCAGAAGGTCCCGGGAGGGGGTGTGGTGCTTGTCAGAGCCTTCCTGTAGGGGAGGGGCCGAGGGGAGTGGTGGTTCTAGTGTGTAAAGCGTACTCCAAGGCCCCGCCCGTGAAATGTCAATAATGTAATTATGTGCCTGCTTTCTGGGGCCGCCCCGATGATGAAACCTGAGCCAGTGATGTTTGACTGGTTGTTGATTAGCATCTCAAACGGGAATGCGCTATAGCGCTTTGATCGAGAGTACATGATTCCCCTCTCTGGTGAGCTCATACGGGACTGCCTGTTATTTTTTGGTTGACCTTGACTGGATGAAGGGGTGGGATGGCCGTGCCTGGATTTGAACCCGGGACTTTCATATCATCACAATGAACGATTTTGGTTCTAGCCTCAAGAGTCAATGCTTAGAATGTCAGCGTCATGCGTGTAGAGCGACCGCCCTCAATTAAGATTTTGTCACAAACCCACTCTTAATTTTGCCACGCACCTTGTCGCACATTTCACTACATAACAAGTAAACAGATGAGGTGCTGCCCGCTGTGGTTAAAAGTTCCTGCGTTAAGCTCTGGCGGCATGTGGTGATGCAGTCGGCCACTGCCGCACTTTTCAAATACTGTTCCATTGGACTTGATGGCAAGGTAAACGTTCCTAGAGAACAGACTGCATTACAAGTCCTTTAGTAACCGTAATCAGGAGTCCCGCAGTCCCGCATCTGCGAGAGGGTGGGGTTACACCCGAGGAGCCTGGGGGCTTCACTGGGCGGGCATGCGTAGAATCCAATATGTTAAAGGAGTACGACTGTGCCAGGGGAAGCGTGTTCAACCCCTAGCTCTAGTGAGAAACAGATGCAAAGATAGATAGAAATGAGGAAGTCGCAGTACTATTTCTGTGTGGGTGGGAGTGCATAGGCAGTTTAAGAGAGATTACTAACTGCAAACTGATACGTATTGTAGCAATAGGAGTTTACATTGTCAAGCTGCGGGCGGGGGAGAGCTCCTGGCAAATGGCCTCGCAATGCTGGCAAATGGCCGGAGGGAAGCCGGATGGGGGCGGGAGAGCCTGGTGGGGGGGCGGGAATGCGAGCGAGGGGAGGAGAAGTGTGGCAGGCGGATTAGGGAGATGCATGGAGGGAAGCCGGATGGGGGCGGGAGAGCCTGGTGGGGGGGCGGGAATGCGAGCGAGGGGAGGAGAAGTGTGGCAGGCGGATTAGGGAGATGCATGGAGGGAAGCCGGATGGGGGCGGAGAGGCTGGTGGGGGGGGCGGGAATGCGAACGAGGGGAGGAGAAGTGTGGCAGACGGATTAGGGAGATGCGTGGAGGGAAGCCGAATGGGGGCGGGAGAGCCTGGTGGGGGGGCGTGAATGCGAGCGAGGGGAGGAGAAGTGTGGCAGGCAGATTAGGGAGATGCGCGTGCTTGTGTGGTCACGTGACCCGCTTTTGTGGTCAAGTGACTCACATGCACTGTGAAAAAACCGCAGTGGTTTGACGAGTCGATGGAGCACTTGAATTCTCGCCTATTACATTCGCAAGCGAATGATAATAGGGGAAAGCTAAAAATCACAGTTGATGGACAGAATGCAGAACAATGTCATACATTCAGCCCAGTACAGAGATCTGGGCCTAAATCGATCGTTTTTTTGCACTCCACACCACCCCAGTTCAGACATAGCCATATGCAAATCAGTCCGACCCTGTGCCTCATGGGAACAGTCCAGCCCGAACTGCCAAGCCATACCTTCCCTGGACCGGAAACAAGCTTCCGAGGACCGTTTTCTGGCATTCCAGCCGTCTTCAGCCCGGCTTGCTTGAATCCAGTGGTGTGGAGAGCATGGGACTCACGTCTGAGCATACCCATCCCACTCGGGGTGACAAATGCAAAAATCACAGTTGATGGACAGAATGCAGAACAATGTCATACAGTCTCCCCAGTACAGAGATCTGGGCCGAAATCCATCGTTTTTTTGCACTCCACACCACCCCAGTTCAGACATGGCCATATGCAAATCAGTCTGACCCTGTGCCTCATGGGAACAGTCCAGCCCGAACTGCCAAGCCATACCTTCCCTGGACCGGAAAGAAGCTTCAGAGGACCGGTTTCTGGCATTCCAGCCGTCTTCAGCCCGGCTTGCTTGAATCCAGTGGTGTGGAGAGCATGGGACTCACGTCTGAGCATACCCATCCCACTCGGGGTGACAAATGAAAAAATCACAGTTGATGGACAGAATGCAGAACAATGTCATACATTCACCCCAGTACAGAGATCTGGGACTAAATCCATCATTTTTTTGCCCTCCACACCACCCCAGTTCAGACATGGCCATATGCAAATCAGTCTGACCTTGTGCCTCATGGGGACAGTCCAGCCCGAACTGCCAAGCCATACCTTCCCTGGACCGGAAACAAGCTTCTGAGGACCGGTTTCTGGCATTCCAGCCGTCTTCAGCCCGGCTTGCTTGAATCCAGTGGTGTGGAGAGCATGGGACTCACGTCTGAGCATACCTATCCCACTCGGGGTGACAAATGCAAAAATCACAGTTGATGGACAGAATGCAGAACAATGTCATACATTCACCCCAGTACAGAGATCTGGGCCTAAATCCATCGTTTTTTTGCACTCCACACCACCCCAGTTCAGACATGGCCATATGCAAATCAGTCTGACCCTGTGCCTCATGGAACAGTCCAGCCCGAACTACCAAGCCATACCTTCCCTGGACCGGAAACAAGCTTCCGAGGACCGGTTTCTGGCATTCCAGCCTTCATCAGCCCGGCTTGCTTGAATCCAATGGTGTGGAGAGCATGGGGCTCACGTCTGAGCATACCCATCCCACTCGGGGTGACAAAGGCAAAAATCACAGTTGATGGACAGAATGCAGAACAATGTCATACATTCACCCCAGTACAGAGATCTGGGCCTAAATCCATCATTTTTTTGCACTCCATACCACCCCAGTTCAGACATGGCCATATGCAAATCAGTCTGACCCTGTGCCTCATGGGAACAGTCCAGCCCGAACTGCCAAGCCATACCTTCCCTGGACCGGAAACAAGCTTCCGAGGACCGATTTTTGGAATTCCAGCCGTCTTCAGCCCGGCTTGCTTGGATCCAGTGGTGTAGAGAGCATGGGACTCACGTCTGAGCATACCCATCCCACTCGGGGTGTAAATGTGGCGCACCATGGGTGGCGGAGCTGCGGCGCACAATAACTGGCGCATCCCTGGGGATGCGCCAGTTATTGTAAATCTGCCCCTATACATTTAGCCAACGAGGGAGCACTTACTTCTTAGACAGTAGAAAGTACTCCAGTTGAGTAGAGGTATTACACATAAAGGTGGCATCTTCGTGGACAAACACGCAGGGCGGGATTCATTCTGCCCCCTGTTAGACTCGTTTTTTGTGCCCTTCTGCCCTCTGTTAGACTTGTTTTTCCCTTGTTTTTGTGCCCTTCTGCCCTCTGTTAGACTCGTTTTTCCCTTGTTTTTCTGCCCTTCTGCTCTCTGTTAGACTCGTTTTTTGTGCCCTTCTGCCCTCTGTTAGACTAATTTTTCCCTTGTTTTTCTGCCCTTCTGCCCTCTTTTATACTCGTTTTTTGTGCCCTTCTGCCCTCTGTTATTCCCTTGTTTTTGTGCCCTTCTGCCCTCTGTTAGAATCCTTTTTCGTGCCCTTCTGCCCTCTGTTAGACTCGTTTTTGTGCCTTTCTGCCCCGTTAGACTGTTTTTTGTGCCCTTCTGCCCTCTGTTAGACTCGTTTTTCCCTTGTTTTTCTGCCCTTCTGACCATTGTTAGACTGCTTTTTGTGCCTTTCTGCTCTCTGCATCACCACATCATCACTCAGCGCTACCCCTGCATCACTCAGCACCACTACATTATCACTCAGCATCACCACATTATCACTCAGCACCACTACAACACCACTCAGCGCCACCACATCATCACTCAGCGCCACCACAGCATCACTCAGTGCCACCATATTATCACTCAGCACCACCACAGCACCACACAGCACCACCACAGCACCAATCAGCACCACCACAGCACCACTCAGTGCCAGCACAGCATCACTCAGCACCACCACAGCATCACTCAGCACCACTACAGCACCACTCAGCACCACCACAGCATCACTCAGCACCACCACAGCATCACTCAGCACCACCACAGCATCACTCAGCACCACCACAGCACCACTCAGCACCACCCCAGCATTTACTCCGCACCATCCCAGCATCACTCCGCATCAACACAGCACCACTCAGCACTACCACAGCACCACTCAGCACCACCACAGCACCACTCAGCGCCACCCCAGCATCAACCTGCACAACCATTCAACAACTGGTTCAAATATGTTCTCTCAATGTTTCAAACTTTATTACAAATGTCACAAAAAGATGTTAATATTTCACTTCTGTTCTTGGATTTTCGTCACAATAACATACACTGAACATCATCTCCACAAAAGTTATTACCTAAAGTTTAAGCTATTGCCATTATAAATTAAAATCACTTTTATTTAAGTATTAATTATTTAAAAAAAATTAAAAGCCATTGTAATTTGTAATATCAATACAGCTAAGTCACGTAAATAAAAAACATGTTGCATTACAAATGCTATAGGTGTCACATTTCCGAAAGTTATAACTATTGGCATTGTAAATGACAAAGCTATTAATTTAGCTATTTTCAAAACCAACACATAAATAAAAAAAATTGTCATTTACAAGACCAATAGCTCAAACTTTCCTAATGCGAGACCTTTTGCATTGCAAATGCTTGTTTTTATATCTGTCAGTGCTTCCTGTTGAGGTTTAATTTCCGTGACAGGCGCCTCATTGCCTACTTGTAACTATTCTCTGACCCTGCTTCAAGGGTCAGAGCAGGGTCAGAGAATAGTTGCAAGTAGGCAACGAGGCGCCAGGAAGCACTTACAGGCTTACAGCAGCAGGTGCCCAAGTTGAAGTTAATTTCTTTGTAACCCTTTTGTAAAAGGTTACAAAAAATTAGCTTCAACTTTTGAACCTGCTGCTGTAACCCTGTAAGTGCTTGGCTGAAAATTCGTCCCCGCTGATTCTACCGCGATTTCGCGTGATTCGCGGATCGCGAAATCGCGGAAAATCCCCAAATTCCGCGAGCGGAACGAATTTTCAGCCCATGCTTACTCGCGACCACTTGTGATGAGAAACTACCAGTCCGCATTGAGAAAGTTGCCGCTCGAGTAAAAATCTACCCGAGCGGCAGAAAACTACACCTCACACTGTGCAAGATGCCGTTTTCAATGATTGCACAGTGCTGCATGCTTGTCCGCACTGTGCAATAATTGAAAACGCCATCTTGCACAGTGCGAACAGGCTACTATGCAGTTCGCGCAGTGCTACGCGTAGCTTGCGTAGTGCGAAGTGCACTTTGCGTAGCTACGCGTAGCCCTACTTCGCGAACTACGCCCAGGGTTAGTTTAGAGAGCCTAAATTCCATTTCTTTGTCTTGTCCCAATGGAAAGTTATACTTGTAAGGTGTTACAAATAAACTCCTGTATTATTTTATGGGACAGATAGACTTTAATAGTGAAAAACGAAAAACCCAGTATTTCACTATCAGGACATATCACATACCCAGTACAGGTCCTAACTTTCACATACACTGCACCCTACCCAGGGGGGTACCTTGGGCCTACCTTATGGCTGACGCACATGTAAGAAAAGAGAAGGTTAGGGCCGGGCAAATGGGTGCACTTGCCAGGTCAACATGGCAGTTTAAAACTGCGCCCAGACACTGCAGTGGCAGGTCTAAGACACATTTAAAAGGTTGCCAGTGTGGGTGGCACAATCAGGGCTGCAGGCCCACTAGCAGCATTTGATTTACAGGCCATGGGCACACATAGTGCAGCTTGGTAGGGACTTAGTAGGAAATCAGATAAGCCAATCATGGAAACACCAATCCATAAACACAATTTACATGGAAAGCATATGTACTTTAGCATTGAATATCAGTGGTAAAGTGCCCAGAGTCCTCAATCTAACAAAGACAAGGTAAAAAAACAGGAGGCCAAAAAAGCAAAAAGTCTGGGGTTAAGCCTGCTGAAAAAGCCAAGCCTAGAAGTCATGTTTTCATGAAAACTGCTCAAATAAATGATGTCAATCAATCAATCAATCAATCAATCACGGCATTTGTAAAGCGCGCTATTCACCCGGGAGGGTCTCAAGGCGCTGGGGGAGAGGGGTATATTACTGCTCGAACAGCCAGGTCTTGAGCTGCTTCCTGAAGGAGAGATGGTCTTGGGTTCGCCGGAGCTGGGTGGGGAGGGAGTTCCAAGTCTTGGCTGCCAGGTAGGAGAAGGATCTTCCTCCGGCAGCGGCTCTGCGGATGCGTGGTACGATGGCGAGGGCGTGGCTGGTCGATCGTCGCTGGCGAGTGGGCGTGTAGAAGGTCATGCGGTCGTTGAGGTACTTGGGACCCAGGTCGTGGAGAGCCTTGTGTGTGTGGGTGAGGAGTCTGACCGTGATTCTCTTGCTGACGGGGAGCCAGTGCAGGTCTCTCAAGTGTCCGGTGATGTGGCTTTGTCGGGAGATGTCCAGGATGAGTCGTGCGGAGGCTTTCTGAATGTGTTGGAGTCTTTTTTGAAGTTTGGCTGTGGTTCCGGCGTAGAGGGTGTTCCCGTAGTCCAGTCGCCTGGTGACGAGTGCCTGGGTAACGGTCTTCCTGGTTTCTGTGGGGATCCATCTGAAGATCTTGCGGAGCATGCGCAGGGTATTGAAGCATGATGAGGAAACGGCGTGGACTCGTCTAGTCATCGAGAGGGAGGAGTCCAGGATGAAGCCCAGGTTGCGTGCGTGGTCTTTTGGCTTGGGAGCGGTGCCCAGGGCAGGGGGCCACCTGGAGTCCCCCCAGGCGGAGGGTGATGATCCCAGGATGAGGACTTCCGTCTTGTCTGAGTTCAGTTTCAGGCGGCTGTTCTACATCCAGTCGGCAATGTCTTTCATCCCTTTGTGTAGGCTGGCTCTGGCGGTGGCGGGTTCGTTGGTGAGGGAGAGGATCAGTTGGGTGTCGTCGGCATAGGAGATGATGTTGAGGTTGTGTTGGCGTGCGATGGCTGCGAGGGGGCTCATGTAGACGTTGAAGAGGGTTGGGCTGAGTGAAGATCCTTGTGATACGCCGCAGATGACTTCGGTGGCCTCGGATCTGAACGGGGGGAGGCGGACTCTCTGGGTTCTTCCGGCGAGGAACGAAATGATCCACTCCAGTGCTTTCTCTTGGATTCCGATGTTGCTGAGGCGCTGCACTAGGGTGCGGTGGCAGACAGTGTCGAACGCCGCAGAGAGGTCCAGGAGGATGAGGGCTGCTGTTTCCATTATAAATTAAAATCACTTTTATTTAAGTATTAATTATTTTTAAAAAATTAAAAGCCATTGTAATTTGTAATATCAATAGAGCTAAGTCACGTAAATACAAAACATGTTGCATTACAAATGCTATAGGTGTCACATTTGCGAAAGTTATAACTATTGGCATTGTAAATGACAAAGCTATTAATTTAGCTATTTTCAAAACCAACACATAAATAAAAAAAATTGTCATTTACAAGACCAATAGTCCAAACTTTCCTAATGCGAGACCTATTGCATTGCAAATGCTTGTTTTTATATCTGTCAGTGCTTCCTGTTGAGGTTTAATTTTCGTGACAGGCGCCTCATTGCCTACTTGTAACTATTCTCTGACCCTGCTTCAAGGGTCAGAGCAGGGTCAGAGAATAATTGCAAGTAGGCAACGAGGCGCCAGGAAGAACTTACAGGCTTATAGCAGCAGGTGCCCAAGTTGAAGTTAATTTCTTTGTAACCCTTTTGTAAAAGGTTACAAAAAATTTGCTTCAACTTTTGCACCTGCTGTTGTAACCCTGTAAGTGCTTGGCTGAAAATTCGTCCCCGCTGATTCGCGGATTTTAACGCGATTTCGCGAGATTCGCGGAACGCGAAATCGCGGAAAATCCGCAATTTTGTGCAGTGTCGGGGCTCAGAGTGCAGAGTGCATAATGTGCGGCCTCACAGGAGGTAGGGGAGGCTGAGCCCAAGAGCCCCCGACTAGGAGCCGCAGCTGTATGCTTATGGTTGCAATGTTTAGGAGGTGGCATTCCTTTTGTTTTCGTGGCCTTTGCTTGCAATAAAAAATAAAAAAAAACATTGACCCAGCTTGCAAAGGCCTGCTCTAATGGCTTTGTCAACATTTTCTAACCATGGAGTAAGCACATAATTCATTAATATTTGTAGAACAAACTCAGTTTTGATGATAGGTTGACTGACAAACTCAGTTTTGATGATAGGTTGACTAATATAGCAATGAAGTAGGTGATTACACCACCAAAATATTTATCAATAAAAGTCAGTGTTGCATCAGTATCATGAAGCGGGTGATCAAACCCTCGCATCACTGACAAAAGTAATGCAATGTAAACCCAAAAATATCGCTTCAGAAAAAGGCAGCCCATCTCATCCTTCACATGTTGTCAAAAAGTCCCATCAAAGCCCCCTCCATTGACCCTCCTCTGGCTTACCCATGGATTCACCACTTCTAACAAGTTGCCAACGACTAATATCCATATTAGATCTCTCAGATTCCTCGACAATTTCCACTTGGATCCCCCCACCTTCTTCTTTTGTGTACCCTCTCCTCAGCTTACCCATAGAGCCTCGAAGATCCCTTGTGTGGCATAAAAACTTTAGAACTGGCGGGATAGTCAGACGAAGCTTACCATATTCAATACATATCAAGGATTGAGGCCGACACCTTTCTCCCACTTTCCCACTAATTCTTATCAGACATCAGTTTGCTTGCACACATATACACAACAACACAGTTGTTTCAAGGCATGGGCAAAGTGGGCTTTGGCCAGGGCCCTATTCATTCAGGGGTGAGGCCTGATAGAGTCAGAGTCAGTCTTGCCCTGATGACCTTGAACTATTCATCAACAGATTATTTTAAATTCTGTTTCTTTTCATTTCTTTTTAATGTAGTTGATGTGTGAGAGTCTGTTACAGTCAGAATTCTAACTTTACAACTTTTCGTTTTCACAAAGGGCATTTAGGAGTAGTAAAGTTTACTCCTAAACTGAGACAAAATCCTATCTTCACGACTTTCGGTATTCACAAAGGGCATTTAGGAGTAGTGAAGTTAGGATTCCTAACTTTACTCTACCTAAATGTCTTTTGTGAATACCGAAAGTCGTAAAGTTAGGATTTTGTCTCAGATTACTTTTGTGAATCGGCCCTTTGTTTTTATGTTCATATAACAATCATAAAAAAGTTTCTTTTTGATGAGTTGGTCTGGTATGGAGGATAAAGTCCTCACCCTACTGAACCGCTCTCTTGAAGAGGGACTTGTTCCCTCTAACTTTAAGGAAGCTCGGGTGATCCCCCTCCTAAAGAAACCTGGTGCCGACCCTAAAAACCTAAAAAAAACTTTAGGCCGATTTCCCAGCTACCCTTTCTTTCTAAAATCTTGGAGCTTCATGTACTGCACTCCCTTACATGTTTCGTTGAAAACAATCGCCTTCTTGAGCCTAATCAGGCAGGTTTCAGAGCTCATCACAGCACGGAGCTAATGATGCTCTCCGTGCTGGATGACCTGACACTGAAGGCTGACAAAAGAAACCCATGTGCCCTGGTCCTCCTGGACTTATCCACGGCATTTGATACAGTGAACCATTGCCAACTTTTGTCGCGGGTTGAGGACCTGGGGATTCAGGGCACAGCCTTAGCCTGGTTGACCTCCTTTTTAAAGGATCGCTCGCAGCGAGTCCAACTGTCTGACCTCACGTCAACTCCAGCTAAACTGTCATGTAGAGTGCCCCAGGGTTCAGCCCTGTCGCCCCTGCTTTTTAATATTTATCTTCAACCTTTGATTGCAGCCCTGAATAAGCTGGACTGCAGGGTCTATAACTACGCCGATGATACGCAGATCTTGATCCAGATTGAACACTCATCGGCAGCCTATTCAAGAATGCATGACATTCTCAAATTTACAATTAATTGGATGTCAGATAATTGCTTGAAAATCAACCCGGACAAGACAGACGTCCTTGTGGTCACCACAGCAACCAACCCATGGAATGACCGGCTTTGGCCAGGTGAATTAGGACCATGTCCAGAACCAGCGGTAGCAGTAAAAAGCCTGGGAATCAAAATTGATTCACTGTTATCCATGACGCAGCAAGTGTCCGCGGTGGTAGGCACTTGTGTCTGCCTACTACGCCAGCTCCGGAAACTCTCATTATTGCTGTCTGTCTCTACTCTTAGGTTGGCTGTTTCCGCTTTGATTCTGGCACGGCTGGATTATGGTAACTCTTTGTATTTGGGTCTACCAAACAATCTCTTAACCAGACTCCAGGTAGTAATGAATGATGCGGCCAGACTCATTTTTAATAAGCCTAGGCGTACTAGGGCTACACCTTTACTTCAGGGTCTACACTGGCTGCCAATTGCTCAGAGAGTCAAGTTTAAGAGCCTTTGTATTGTGCATATGGCGGTCTATGGTTCAGCTCCTACCTATATCAAGGATTGACTGACTAAATATGCACCAAATAGGTCCCTTCGGTCCACTGAGGCATGCAATTTGATGTGCCCTAGGTTCAACCTGGTGTCCAAGTGTGGCAGAGCTTTCTTAAATTCGGCCCCTCGAGCATGGAATTTTCTTCCAGTCACACTGAGGAAAGAAACTAATCTCCTTATCTTCAGAAAGAAACTGAAGACAGTGCTATTTCTGGAAGCATGGAGGCCACTGTAGTGGGTGGTTTGGCAGTCTTACTGGTGTTGTGTGTTCATCATCAGCGCTTAGATACCTCTGGGTGATAAGGCGCTTTAGAAGAATATAATAACATAACATAACATAACATCAAAACAGGACCTCACATATGAGAAATGAGAGGGGGGTAACATAGATATTACAGTAATATTAGTGAGCACCTGCTGTGTTAAGATATTGAAAACACACATCACTTTCGCTGAACACATTTAGAATTTGGGGAGCGCGCCTGTGCTCTGTCAGTGACCTGGCTCAAAAGCTGTTCCGAACAGGGCCCTCCAAAACGTTTGTCCTAGGGGCCCAAAGTCCGTAAAATGTCCCTCACAACACTTACTACACAAACATTTCCTTGCTCTCATGCTTAACTTCAAATGGAGTGGAGTGGTGTGGCTCACTGGTTAGAGGCGGCAGACCTGGAAGCAGGAGTCGGCCCGGGACCAGGGTTCAATTCACCGACGCGGCAGGGTCGTGGACCAGGGTCAGCGGACTTGATAATTCTCGCCTCGGTGCCTACTCTAACCAGGGGTCCCACTCGGCAACTCTGGGCATTAGCTTGCCTAATCTCCACAATGGCCCCATCAACGCTGGGGATGCCTGACTCCACCTTGGGGACTCCAAGTAGGGACCATCCCACAGGGAAAGCCAGGACGGGTTCCCCAGCGGTATATCGCGCCACGATACTCTGGTAGTAGTTGTGCGTGTTACAAAACAGCATATAACATAAATGGTGGAAACAAATCTATCAGGCTTCCCGCCGTCTGTCCTTTCCCTTTACCCCTGTTCTGCATGGAATCAAAATACGTGGCAGGTAGATGAGCAGGGCCGGACTGGGAACCACAATCGGCCCTGGCAAAGTGCTCGGCCGGCCCCCCCTCCCCACTCGGGGGGTTGTGGGTGCCACAGAGCTCTTTGCCGGGCCCGTTTTCGTCCGATTTTGGTACAGGGACGATTTTGCAGTATGCTGTGAAAACGGCCCTGTAACAAAAACGTCCCCGAAGGGCCAAAAACCAGCCCCCACCCGTGCGCCATCGGGGGATTGCCCGGTGCCCGCTATGGCCAGTCCGGCCCTGTAGATGAGGCGGAGGGGTCAGCACAAAGCAGAAAAGGAAGCACACAGAAACTGGGGGTAGTGCCGAACAGATGACTGCAATGACGTCTGGATCACGGCAGAGCCTAATAATTTTGTAGTAATTGGATTGCTGGTGAATGGTTATCTTAAGAACAGCAACAGTTCTCCTCTGTGCAGGTCGATGCTGTTGCTTAGTAACCACAGGAAATTTGATTTGACACGGGCAATTGGCACAGATCTACCAGTGTGATGTGGCTTTTGATAGATGCAAGGTAACACTGTTATATACAGGGCTGTGACATGTATTCATTTGACAGAACAAATAAAGCAGTACATATTGAAGTGAAAAATGCATGCAATAAACTTATCTATATGTAACACAGCAAACGCATGTTTGCTATCCTAACCAGGCGGTGTTTCTTTAACACATAAGAGTCACTAACCCCAATGAGATAAAATTGCCCTGTCTGCGGTCTCTGTTATTATATGAACTTTACAAATATGATTATTTGCTAATCAATAAATAATTATCCATATTCGGTATTTACATGATTTCATAAGATTTCTGTATGATTATGAATATTTGACCAGTCCTCTTAGTGTCAGGTTATGGTTAATTGTAGTAAGATTACTTTTAGTGTTCTTAAAAGATAACATCAGTACGGTAATAATACAACTTTTTCTAACAGTTTCCAGATTTTACTACTGGGCAAAACCTTAACCCCTCTCTCCCTCTCTGAAACAGAGTTATAGCTTTGGCTCAAAAAGGTTCCTATTGTGGATTTTTTCCTCCTTTTCAACTGTGTTTTTTTAAACTTTTTATCCTTCTTTGACTAAACTTCTTTTCCAACTACTTTTTTTCAACTCCTCTACACTTTCTCAAACTTTGGAATAAGGCCCTGTGGTATTCTTACAAGTACTGGTCCTTTGCCTGCAAGTTTACCTTTTTTATTATTTCCACCGAACAAATGATCATTTTTCATTGATTGCAAAACGCATCTGCAATCTGCTGTCTTCTACCTTTTCTGCTGCTTCGAGGACGTTTGGTAAAGGTGTTCTCTTCTTGCCTCCCACCTGTCACCGCCTCTGCATCTTCACCAGGAGAGCTCGTCTGGGTGTGTGACTCGGAGGTGTTTCTACTTTTACCAAACGAGTGGAGTACACCCCTGTATGTTCATGCTGCAGCACATCTTAGCATAAAATGCTTGAGACCTCTCTGGATTTCACTTTCTTCTCTCCCTTGTGCTGTGTTAAAAATGTCCACACCTGGGATTCTCATCAGTACTATCCATCAGCACTAGCTCTTGAAACAGTTCCCACCTCCACACCATCATCATCTTGCTGTGACTCAGCAAGGGGCTGCCCTTGAGCTGCTGCTTTCTGGCTTTGTGAGTCTATCTGGATGCTGTGATGATCACAGCAGAAGCTTCCTTCTCTCAAGGTTTCAACGTGAAAAATGGGTCCTCCAAAGGATAGTGTTGGGTGTTTAGCCAATCCGATGCCCCCTTTTTTGGGGGGTGATCCCGGAATTGAGGAACCTTCGTAGCTCCAATGGAAACAATGCTATTGTGCCACAACTGTATTTTCAGGATTGCAGTTCTCATGAGATCAGAAAAGCAAAATGTCTTTTCTGAGTGCTACAAACCCAAAAAGGGGTACTGTGGATCCCATACGTTTTTTTCAAATTTGCATTTTATTTGAAAACCATTTTTACTTTATTGAATGATTGTAGGGGATTCATAAGTGCAACTTTAAACTCTCACGTGTACTTGTACTCTGAAAAATGTTTACTTTGTTGGCCTTCGTGGATTTGTGACATGACAAAATTGTAATCTCGGTTCTAGGGAATGCAACTGGAACCAGCATGGATCCAGGAATCCTTGTACACTTTGGAGCCATGAATCCTTGTACACTTTGGAGCCATTAATCTTTGTACACTTTGGAGAGGTTTAAATTCCTGAGAATGTACAGTTCCACATTCAAATAGTCCTTGACCTTTTTAAACATTATGGGCCTGATTCACAGAACTAACTTAAGACAAAATCCTGAACTTACTACTGTTGGTATTCACAGAAGTTAGGATTTTGTCTTAAGACAAACTTAAGACAGACGTAAGTTAGGATTCTCTCTTAAGTCTGTCTTAAGTCTGTCTTAAGTTTGTCTTAAGACAAATTTAAGACAAAATCCTAACTTCTGTGAATACCAAAAGTAGTAAGTTTAGGATTTTGTCTTAAATGAGTTCTGTGAATCCGCCCCATCATCATTCCACTCCTTGTCATAAGAATGTCTTCAGCAAAGGAGACTATCAAGTTGTTTTTCTGTTCTTTCCTTTTTAGGGGATTTACAGCTTTTGCTTTTTAGCAGTGCCATCTGGATTAGAACAATAGGAGAGGGAAACTTCAGCTGAACATGCTCGTGAGATCCATAAAGAGCGGGAAGATATCCGCACCAAGAGTTCAAGATCATCACTCAAGTCCATTATGTGGATATTTTTTTATTATCCAGGCAGGTGAATTAAACTCTCCTCAAATGATGTAATGTGCACATTGTGCCAGAAGAAAATATGCTGAATGAGTTGAGACAAGTACAGTTTTGGGACCTCTTCAATGCAAAAGCATCTTAAAGCTTGATATGCACGCCAGTTCAATGTGGAGAAGAAGAGGGACGAAGAAGAGGTGACTACATATGCCTCAACATTGCAGCATGGTGCTATCCCCCTGGTGAGAATTTGCAGCAAAGTGTCCTTCAACAGGAGCAATACAACATTTATCCCTACGTTGCCACTGTATGAAAATAAATTGGGTTTCTCCAACAGAAGACTTACAAGAAATATATTTTTTTCAATTTCCTATCCCACTTATGTAGTTGCATTTTTGTTTAGTTTTCCCTAAAGAAGAAAGGACATAAAAAACTCAAAAAGTGTTCAAGAAAACACAAAAAGGTTTATTTCGAACCAGTTTTAATGATTTCAACACATGTAGTAAATTATGTTTTTTTATGTGAGCATTGAGTGAGAATGAGACTTAGTGCAAGTAACAAACACAAGGAGAGATGAGTGAGTGGAGCAGTGCTTAAGAGAGTCAGTGACAGAGGGCATGAAAGTAAAGAAGTGTTCAGTGAGGGTTGCTCACTTTGCTTGGCCTTTGGTCCCATCTTGTACTTTAACTACTGTAGCCATGAGGAGTGGGTATTGCTGCAGAGCTTAGCACAGCGCTTGGCGTCCCATTAGTCCCTGCCTCTAACCCACAGTGGAAAGGCAACTCCTGCTGTTTACAGCTTTCGGCCAAGCACAGCGGGCCCTGTATCCGGCTCACCATTTTTAGGCAACCCTTGTGGCACATTGGTCTTGCACTCATCCCGCTATGAGCAGGCGATCCGTGCTGACCACAGGACCTGTATGCAACCCGCTGTGGGTGGACAATACATGTGAGTACAGCCTTCAGCTGAATACTATGGCCGTTGTCCACACGGGCTGGCTTCCCGACAGGTCCTGTGCCCACTGTGCCATTGGCAACCTACCCCGCTGCACACAGTCTTATGCCGAATCCAGTGGTGGTTAGGCACGTGGGCTGGCATCAGGTCAGGCCCTGAGCCCAGTGAGGCAATGGCAACCTACCCCCATCTGGCCTTATGAACTAGAGGCTATCCACTGGGCCTGGCTCTCACCAGACCTAGGAGGAACCAACCTGCCATGGCCAGACATCTGCCCATTGTCCATGGCCATCTGCTTAGTGTTACCGGCCAGCCCACCTCAAGCGGACAACCCCAGCTGTGTACATCCCTTGGTCATGTACAGCTGGTTTTGCCAGGTCCTGTGCTAAGCCTGATGCGAACAGAAACCCCACTCTGTGCATGGCTTTTGAATGCGTAGCAGGTATTGCCCACTGCGCATGGCCTCCGATGAGGCCCTGCATCGAAGCCACTATGGGTGGAAGACCCCGCTACGTGCGGCCTAGTCTGCCCATTGTGCCCACAGGTCTTGGCCTCCAGCCAAGTCCTGCCACCAGCCCAGTGTGGGCGGTCAGCCCCTGCTGCATATGGCCTTTGTGTGTGCATATTGTCATTGCGCCCAGCCCACTGTGAGCGAACAAACACTACTGCTGGAATCTGTTATGGATCAGCTGTACCATGGCATCGATAACGGTGGAAGAGGTCACTGTGCCTTTGTTGTTCCGATGGTCCTCTGCCAACATTTTCTGCATCAGGAACCCGTGTTTACAGAAACTAGAGCCACAGTTCCCATGACTCTTGATATAAAAAAGTTTTATATATAGGAGGGAACTTTCCTTGGCCTCCTACCCTGGCCCCTCACATAGACTTTTTTTAGATTTTGTGTGGAGACTTGGGACCATGCTAATATCTAATAAAAATGGCCTCTACACAATAAGTATTTCTCTTGCAGCAGACAATCAGAAGAATAGAACAAAAGGCGCCAATGTTCCATTGTACAAAGAGATTTGTTTTTGTTCTTTTAGATTTTGGTTCGTAGAGGATCAACAGATAGCAAATGGCCAAGATTTACAACAGTGTTATACCTGTGTAGCCTGCTCATTAACATTTTTAAATCCTTATATCTCAAAAACTACTGAAAAGATTTACACCAAACCAAGAAAAGCCCTTTCTGCGTGAAATTCTATCTTCATGTCACGTTTGCTGAGACTCTACGCAGCGGTTTGGGCTGTAAGTGCAAGCAGAATTTTGTATGGGAGAAAAAATGGGAAAATATCTATTTTTTTACCCGTTTCTGACTTTTTTCTACTGCATGGATCTGTACAAGACTGACATGCTGAAACTTAGCAGACTATGACAAGCATTGCCAAATTTGATGTAAATCTGTCCACAGGGTGAAAAGTTATAGGAAAATCAAAAAATGCCTTTTCAATGGGATGTGCAGCTGAAACATCACTACACGGTGATGACTGCCACTAGGTAATATATAAAAAAATATATATCATTACATGGAAGTAGCTAACGTTAGAAATAACCTACTACCACAATTTTACTCAATATGCATATAACTTTTTCTAAATTCACACTACAAAATTAGTTTTTCACTTTTATTAAACTATAGAATCCCTAGTATTATAATGTGTGCAGGAAACTGGCACTGTATATGGTATTCCCACTAAGTGGTTATACTGTGCACAGAGTTCAGCAGTTCCCCAAAAGTGTACAGTGCCCAATGCAAAACCTAAAGTGCTCTATTAGTGGGTGAGCCGCCTCAGGCCTAACACAGAGGAGTCTAAGACATTTATTGCATGACCACAACACAAAAAGGAGAATAATTGTAAGAAAATATAATTTGTTTGTACTTTAATACTAAGATATTCGCATTAAGGTAAGTATGTTTGTAACAATAAATACTTTTCACCTTCAAAAGTTAGCAGAGAACAATTTCTGCAAAGTTCAAGGTTGTCCTATGGAGACAACAATAGCATGGTTAAACAGGTAAGTATCACATTTACAGTTCCAGTCTTGGGGACCAAACATCAGCAAGGGTCAAGAGTGAGGTGAGTACCAAAACTGCACTACCAGTGGCACAAGGGCGGCCGGGTGCAGATGTAAAAATGGAGTTCAGCCCAATGCGTTTCAATAGGGACTGGGGATGCTCGGTGCCACACTGCTTGCAGGTAAGTAGATTAGTTCCTGGGGCAAAGCTTTGGGGGGCTAGGTCAAGCACAGGGGGGGGGGGGCACAAAGCAGCACAAAACATAAGCCACCAGAGGCACAGGGGTGGCCGGGTGCAAGGTGCAACTTCACCGTTGAGCGCCGAATGCTCTTCTATGAGGATTCTGTGGTCAGCAAACAGGCACTGGAGGTTGCAGGAGGGAGACTAATGACAGCAAGGGTAAGTAAAGGTGTAGGGGGTTGTAGGGCACCATTGGTTTAGCTCACTAAGGCCCAGGGGTTTTAGATGCAGGGGTGCCTTTCGACGTCGAAATCTCACTGGAGCCGGTCGCTATCATGGGGAGCTTTTGGATTCACATTGCATGAGCCACTGTGGCGATCAGGAGATGTCAGCAAATGCTGGACTCGAGGTCAGGATCGCTAGGGAGACTTCACTGCACATGTGAGTCCCTTAGACTCGGCAGGAAATGTGGATTTGCCTGGAGCCAGAGTCCTTGGAGTTGGATTATTCTGACAGGGGCAATGTCCTTGGGAGATTGGAGTCTTTTTCGAAGGCAGCAGTCCTACCAGGTTTTTCAGAGTCACTAGCTGCAAGACAAGTCACAGGTTTGTCGAAGCTGGAGACAGGCCGCTAGGGCTGGGGCCAAGGCAGTTGTCATCTTCAGTCTTCTCTGCAGAGATGTCTTCTTTCTTCTTAGGTCACTGCAGATTTCATTTCAAGATCAGAGGCAACCACCTAAATACTACATTTAGGAGCATTTTATGGGAGTTGCAGGTTCGGCCAATAGGCATCTTGCCTGGGGTGTTTACACACTCAATAATGCCACCCTGATTGGAGGGGTCTCCCCATCTTAAAGATAACAGAAACTGAAAGATGTGCTTTGCCTCACCGCTGCCAGACTCATCCTCGACATCTTGTGTCATTCCCACACCACACCACTTCGCAGTTAGCACCACTGGCTCACCATCTAAAGAGCTTCCAGTTGACCCTGCTTGCAGAGTAGGACGCTCCCCACACCGCACAGCTCCGCCTGTACGTCCGTGACTCTGGTACCGCTGCTGCCGCTTCCATGAGGTTGCCCCACTGTGCCTGCCTGCCCCCGTTTTGTGACCTGCTACCCTGCTTTATCTTTTGCTGCCTCGTTATTTTCTTGCCTCTATTGTACTCCCCCTGTGCCTGCCTGCCCCCGTTTTGGTGGCCTGCTGCCCTGATTTTATATTTTGTATTTTGCTTTCTCGTTATTTTTCTTACCTCTACTGTACTCCCTCTGTGTCTGCCTGCCCCGTTTTGATGACCTGCCGCCCTGTTTTTATTCTGCCACCTTGTTATTTTGTCGCCTCCTGTACTTCTTGTGATGGTGCCCATTTCATTTTCCGCCTTTTACCCCTGCTTGCCTTCTGTTCACCCCTAATCACCCGCCGCTGCTTCCCTGCAGCCCTGCCCCCCCACTCGCCAACTCGCCTACTCGCCACCCCACTCCCACCTCCCAGCTGCCCCTCCCTCCCACCTCCCCATATATGGCGGCTGCTGAAAGGAGCGACCCTTGACCCGGCTTGCAGGGTAGGCCGCTACCCACACCGCACAGCTCTGCCTGTGCATCCGTGACTCTGGGACCGCTGCTGCCGCTTCTGCGAGTTCACCACCCCCTGTGCCTGCCTGCCCCGTTTTGTGACCTCTGCCCTGCTTTTATTTTTGGCTGTCTTGTTATTTTCTTGCCTCTATTGTACTCCCCCTGTGCCTGCCTGCCCCTGTTTTTGTGACCTGCTGCCCTGCTTTTATATTTTATATTTTGCTGCCTCGTTATTTTCCTTACCTCTATTGTATTCCCCCTGTGTCAGCCTGCCCCCGTTTTGGTGACCTGCTGCCCTGATTTTATTCTGCTGCCTTGTTATTTTGTTGCCTCCTGTACTTCTTGCGTTGGTGCCCATTTTCCGCCTTTTTGCCCCTCTTGCCTTCTGTTCACCCCTAATCACCCATCACTGCTTCCCTGAGCACTCCGCCCCCGCTCGCCTACTCGCCACCCCGCTCCCGCCTCCCAGCTGCCCCTCCCTTCCACCTCCCCATATATGGCAGCCGCACCCAGCAGGCGAGCCGCTGGTGCGCTGAAGGCGTGCCTAAAGCAAGCCCGTCCGCGCCCGTCCGTGCCTGGACCACGCCCAGCGCCAGGACCCCTGGACACGGGAACGCCACAACGCCCACCTTTGCTACGATCCCAGCACCCTCCACACACTCAACGCCGGACGATCACCCACCTACTGCCTGGCCGCCCGAAGCGCACGCAAGGAGGCTTCTCCTGTCAGAACTGCAGCTTCACTAGCATCCGGCCCGCCAAACCACCCACAGAAGAACCCAAGTTCCTCAGATGCATCCTGCTCAACACTTTCTCTGCCCGCAAACACATTGTCGAACTCTGGGACCTTCTCGACACCAACGTCTTTCTGACAGAGACCTGGCTGAACCCCTCCTCAGCGCCCGACATCGCCATAGCCATCCCGGAAGGCTACATGATCACCCACAAGGATCACCCACAAGGACCTCACCAATGGAGTAGGAGGAGGAATTGCCATCATCCACAGAAACACTCTGAAAATCTCGACAGACACCGACGACACACTCAGCACCGCCAAACACCTGTACTTCCAGATCCACACCGACCCCAACACCACCCTCAGGGGTACCCTCGTCTACAGACCTCCAGGACACCTACCGCAGGTCAGCGACACCTTCACCGGCTTCATCAGCACACACGCCCTCGCCTCTACAGACTACATCCTCCTCAGGGACCTGAACTTCCACCTCGAGAACAACAACAACACCAACTCCACAACCCTGATCGCCAACCTTGCCAACCTCGCCAACCTCGGACTCAGACAACTTGTCACAACACCCAGCCAATCTGCTGGCCACACGCTCGACCCCATCTTCTCAGCAAGCCCCCATGTCTTCTTCTACCGCACCACCGAACTCCACTGGACCGATCACCGCTGAATCCACTTCACCTTCCGGAAACCCACCACACACCGCCGCACCCAGCAGATGCCTTGCTGCCACTGGAGCAAGGTCACCGAAGGACCAGCTTACCACCGCCCTCGCCCAGAGCCAACCCGCATACCCGACCAACCCCGATGCCGCAGCCTGCAGCCTAAGGCAATGGATCGATGACTGCACCAACACCCTTGCCCCGCACAATAGCCCCCCAACACCCACACCAGCAAGAGAGCCAGCTGGTTTACCGAAGACCTCCAGGCCTCCAAGCGAACATGCCGGAAACAAAAAAAAAATTGATCCGTGAACTAACACCGGAAAGCTACACAGCCCACAAGAACGCCACCCACAGACACCACCACCTCATCAGATCCGCCAAAAGGACCTCCTTCACTGACCACCTTGACAACAATGCACACAACAGAAAAGAGCTCTTCAGCATCATGAAGGAACTCTCCAACCCCAACTACAACACCAACGACATCCTACCATCACAAGACCTGTGCAACTCGCTGGCCACCTTGTACCATCGCAAGATAGCAGACATCCACAGCAGTTTCGACGCCGTCACCATGAAAGCAACCGCTGAGACCCCCGCACCAACGACCACCACCCGCACCAACCGACTGTCCGCCTGGACCAACATCAAAGACGACAACACCATCAAGATCATGAGCACCATCCACTCTGGATTCCTGGAAGACCCCTGCCCACACCACATCTTCAACAAAGTCAGCAGCACTATTGCACCCCATCTCCAGAAAACCATCAACATCTCCTTCGAGACAGCGACCTTTCCGGAGAGCTGGAAGCACGCAGAGATCAACGTCTTACTCAAGGAACCCAAGGTGGACCCCAAGGACCTCAAGAACTTCCAGCCCTTCTCCTTGCTTCCGTTCCCGGCGAAGGTCATCGAAAAGGCCGTCAACAAACCACTGACCAGCTTCCTTGAGGAGAACAGCATCCTGGACCCGTCCCAGTCCGGGTTCCGCAGCAACCACAGCACCGAAACTGCCCTCATCGCTGCCACCGACGACATCAGGACCCTGCTGGACAACTGAGAAACCGCAGCCCTCATCCTCTTGGATCTGTCAGCTGCCTTCGACGCGGTCTGCCACTGCACACTAAGAACACGCCTCCACGACGCCGGAATCCAAGAGAAGGCCCTGGAATGGACCACCTCCTTCCTCTCCGGCAGAACTCAGAGCGTACGCCTACCCCCCTTCTGCTCAGAAGCCACCAAGATCATCTGCAGCATACCCCAAGGCTCATCTCTCAGCCCAACGTTGTTCAAAATCTACATGGCACCACTCCCCCCACGTCACATGACCTCACAAACTCAACATCATCTCCTACTCCGCCGACACCCAGCTGATCCTCTCCCTCACCAAAGACCCCCACACCGCCAAAACCAACCTCCACGAAGGAATGAAGGCCGTCACCGGCTGGATGAGAAACAGCCGACTGAAGTTTAACTCAGATAAGACGAAGGTCCTCATCCTCGGACCCACCCCCTCGCCCTGGGATGACTCCTGGTGGCTGACTGCACTAGGAGCACCCTCTACACCCACCGACCAGGCACGCAACCTAAGGATCATCCTCAACTCCAGCCTCTCCATGACAAAGCAGGTCAACTCAGTCTCCTCCTCCTGCTTCAACACCCTCTGCATGCTCTGCAGGATCTTCAAGTGGATCCCCACCGAAACCAGAAGGACGGTCACCCAGGCCCTCATTGAGCAGTAGACTGGACTCCGGCAACGCACTATATGCAGGAGCCCCGGCCAAACTCCTGAAATTGCTCCAACGCATCCAGAAAGCCTCCGCACGCCTGATCCTCAACATTCCTCGCCGCAGCCACATCACACGCCACCTGAGAGACCTGCACTGGCTCCCCATCAACAAAAGTATAACCTTCAAAATCCTCACCCACACACACAAGGCACTCTACGACACCGGACCAGCATACCTCAACAGCCGACTCAGCCTCTACACACCCACCTGCCAGCTCCGCTGTGCAGACCAAGCCCTCGCCACCATCCCCGGCATCCGAAGAGTGACCGCCGACAGCAGATCATTCTCCCACCTCGCCAGCAAGACATGGAACACCCTCCCCATCTGCCTGTGGCAGACCCAAGACCTCCAAACCTTCAGGAGACTCCTCAAGACCTGGCTCTTGGAACAGTAGCAGCGTCCCCCCCTTGTGCCTTGAGACCCTCACGGGTATGTAGTGCGCTTTACAAATGCCATGATTGATTGATTGATTCATACTTCTCAAACATGCATTCAAATCACTATACAACACAGTACCTGCATGCCTCATTCGTGGCTTAACTTTCAACAACCCACCACACAACTTCCCTCAGCATCACTATCACTCGCACACATCATGCATTCACAGAAGCTGAACGGGAGGTCGATCATTCTCCTTCCAATCCACCAAATACTGGATCGACAGCCCCAACAAATCGAGACCTCCTCCTCACTTCTTGAAATCTGCAAGAAGCAGAAACCTGTTTTTTCAATTAGTCTTCTTGAGGGACCATCATGACAGATCCAGGTACCATCACATGACTACTCTCACTTACTCAGCATCTAGATACCTGCAAGGGTTACAAGCAGCGCTCTAAAAAATCACCTGCCATTACATATTTCAGTTTTATAGTTTTCTTTGCTTCTCAGTATGCTTTGTGTTGATTTGTTAATGCTTCTCCTTATTTGAGCCCATTGTGTCTCAATGAGTTTTTTGCCTATCAGCGTGTCCCACTTTTCTTTATAGGGATGGTATTTCTCTACTGTAGAGTCTAGTAGCAATTGGTACATGACAAAATATTTCTTCGGGATCCAGTGGCTATACATGCAAAATTCTCCATTGGGGATAGCTTGCTAATACCCACCTTGTTATTCAAGTGTTGTTGCACCCAATGTCAGTTCTGTGTGTTGTGATGTCTCTCGCTTTTACTTATACTGAAGACTTTTTGGCAGTTACTAAAGGATTTAATGGTGCCTTGCTGAACATATCACTCAGCATACAACAATCCCCTTCCCTTCAGAGATCAAATGGGCCCAACTGCAACACCGAAGTAAAAGTCCAATTGAAATGTATGGGGAGATATATGTAGTCAGCTTTATTTGTTTTTTTGCTTCATCCCATAACGTCAAAGTTGTCTGTGTGGTCGTGCTAAGGCAAACCTTAGGTGGTCTACCAGGACAGGGTTTCCTCAACTGCTCCCATAAAAAGCCACCCTACCTGCCAGATCCATATATACCCACATTTTCTCAGATTCTTGTGAAGTTAAGCCTGCAAGAGCCCTCACTAGTGCTGCTATGTAGTAGATATGTATATCTGAGAGGGAAAATCTCCTTGATTCTCTGGGTCTGCATAAGACATCACCAAGAATACTTTATTCCCCAAATATACTTCAAAACCATAGTTTTGAGATTAGTGAAAAAAGTCAATGGTACCAGTAACAGAAGGGCTTCAAAGAGGTAAAGCAGCCAGTACATAGTATTCATTTCAATCGTGTTTAATCTCCCCAACCAAGGCAATTTTAAGTCTGCCTACGTTCACGAGGTCCCCTGCATTCATGCCATGTGAGTTAGGTCAGCAATCTCCGGTTGAGAATTTTACCTCCAGGTAAGTGATTCCTCTTGTGGTTCACTAGAAATTAATGTGTTGCTTAATTTAATCTATTGTTTGTTGAAGAAATGTGAGGTTTAAAATATCTGATTTAGCTTTATTAATTTTAAATCCAGGTGTTTTCTTGAAGAGCAGGAGATGGTTCTTTATCCTGAGGTGTGGTGCAACTGGTTCTGCCGGGTCAAAACCATGTTGTCTGCAAAGAGCAGGATTTTGTGTTTCTCCTGGCCAAACCGTAGGCCTCTCACCTCTGTATTGCATCCTATATGGGTAGCTAAGGTTTTGATACTAAGGGTGAACAGGAGTGGGGAAAGTGGACAACCCTGGCAGGTCTCCCTTTTCAATTTGAAGAGTCTAAAGATTCCCCCGTTAACTGCCACTCTTGCTTTGGGTGCCCAAAATCCCACCTTGACCATCTCTTTAACCACATCGGTGCTCATGACGAACTCAGCTCGTCATGAGGCACAGTGGCGCTGAGCTCATGACGAGCTGAGCTCATCATAACCGCCGTGGAACGCCCACGCGTGGATAATTCCCCTGCTGTGCTGGGCGTTCCATTAAACAGGCGTGGTCATGACGAGCTCAGCTCGTCATGAGCACAGCGCCACCGGTTCCTATGTTAATGCCCTATGAGTAATAGAGGTGTTTCCATCGTAATAATGAAAATTCCTCTCTATTGATTATCAAAGTTCAAAGACAACCTTTGAATGTAATGACTTCCTTTAGCAAGCAGAATGAGGGCATAAATCTATACTTTGATTCTGCAATTTTAATGTCGCTTTCCAGGTTATCTCTGTATTGCCACAACCTTTTATTCAGATAGGAGACGGCTTTAAGTGCATCCCATACAATCGCTAGTGAATCCTCCTGGGTGTCATTAGTGTTGAAGAAGTCTTCAATCTGTGTGTGTAGCTCCCCTCACAGTACCAGGTCCCTGAGTAAAGAGGATTGAAACACGCATCCACCACACTGTTGTGGGCGGTCCCCCTAGGATGGAAAAGTCATTGATTAAGGCTATTACTCCTATTTCTGAGTCAGGTATCAAACCTTGGCTGCTCCTCCACTAAGGTCAGAAGAGTGCCAACGAGCAGTGGAGAATAAAAATAAAACCAGGCAGGTTGGGCGGTAGATTGCTGGGCTTCCCGCCGTCAAAGGGAGCAGGAGTGGTTTACACTCCCTCCCTAATTGCACATGACAATGATGGAGCAGATTTCATCTGGTGTTAGGCATTGTTTATTTCTGTGCTTTAGACAGGCTGCATTTAAATTGACACGCACATTTTGGTGCAAGTTAAAAACATGGCACATGAAAAATATGAAAGTGAGGCCTAGTCAGTCTGAAATGCTTGTGCTGAATTAAGATGTGTCTTTGTGCAGTGTAGAGAAAATTAGCCTTTTTAGTTGTGAAGAATAACCATACAATGTGTTCTCTTTTTCCAGCCTTTTTTCTTAAATATTGATATAGTTAATCCTGGAGTTTGTCTTAATGTACACCCCAGTCCCTGTCTTAAAGGACATGTTTAGTTTAAAAACCTCTTGTTATAACGTGTGTGAATTAACAAATGCACCAAGCACTACACATGGGGCTAAATGATTTTCTTGCATGAAAAGCTATCTAAAACATTAAAACATGGGTATGAATGAACTGTGTGCACTTTTAAAATTTACACTAAAGCATAATAATGCTATGTTGCACATTGCACATTTTTGCATGTTGTACATAACCAATCATAAAAGCTGCTTTAAACGAATAGCTTGCTAGGAAATCTTTAAAAGCGTATTAGTATAAGGGAGGGAAACATAATGGCTGATTTACATGAAATGAATACTCTCTTTTGTTTGTTTTATTTTTTAGGCCTACAATTATATGTCTGCCTGTGAATCCAGCAAGGCTGTGACTTTCATTAAAAGAAGAGTGCATGCGCAGATTGTGCCAGCTTTCCTTATGACAAGAGGGAGTCAAGGCTGCTGTGAACTGTACATTCTTGTGATTGTGCCAATGTACCAGAGTTAGTTAAAGTATCCGTCCAGCCTACGATATGACAGGAAGGAAAAGATAGAAACATTTTTTCCTACTAAATGTTGCTGAACATATAAAATGTATTTATTCATTTGCGCTTCTTTTGTTAAAACTGGTACACTCTAGAATTTTTAATGAGTCAGGATAGTGAGAGATCATGCCATCATTGGCTAACCACTCAGGTACAAGTTTTTCAGAAGAGGAAACATTTTTGTGTAGTCTGTCAAGAATTAGAGTATAAATAATGACCTCTTTGGAGGCGTGGTTGTCTTTTAGCTCACTTTTGGCTTTCAGGTTCATTTGGCTTTTGGGCTCATTTGGCTTAGGCTCTGCTACATTCTATTGGTAGGGTACGAGAAACGTCGCGGGAGGAAATTGCTGCAGCCTGGGTGATTGCGTCCGAGGAGAGAGGAGGGTTCCCTTGCTCATGTTTTTTTCAGAGAGTCCTGGCACGTCATATTTGGCACGGCAGGCCACATTCCTTTAAGGTCTGGTGAAGGAGGGGGTGCTTTCAAGGAGCAGCTCCTTTCAGAGTGGCAGAGATGCAGAGAGCAGCAACAGAGAGAAAGGCTTTTTTAGATTTAGATGCTAAACTTTAAGTTTTGCTTTGACTAATTAATTAGGTCTGAAAAAGATTTATTTGTCTTATGCATTTATTTCTCTTAATGGGAGATTTTGCAAACTATTTAATTATTGATTAGCCTTGCAAGACTATTTTTCTTAGAAACTCTTTAAGAGTTTTGACTTTCATTTTGCGCCACATTTTCTTTTCTACATGTAATGCTTACATGCAGACTGTAATATGTTCTGTATTAATGCTAATGTTCCTGTTTTCCAAATTCTGTCACTTGATTGATATTTTACTAATGAATAAAGGGTAAGAAAAAACTTAACTTTTGACTAGAAAATAAAACCCTTTAAAATACTCAACAACTCTCTTCATTGGCTTAAATAATAATTGCATTTTTGATTGTTGATGTTTATTTAAAGTCTCCTGAAGGTAATACATGGTGTCAAGGGCCCAACACCTTTTCAGCGGTAAATTAGAGGTAGCATGAGGGTTTTGCATTGAGAAATTACCAGATGAAATATACCGCTGCATAAACAGCTTGGCCATCCCTCTGGGGCCGGCCAAAAAGTAATGCACAATTGGCATGTTCTCCACTGGGCTGTTTGCATAGCCCAGTGGAGAACATTCCCAGCCTTCCAGGTGCTTCCTGAGCGGCCAAACAGACCACTCAGACCAATGACAACGCTACTCATGCAGCACTGTGATTGTCTGGAAGAATCCGGGAGCCTGGGTGCTTCCGGTGCAGCTGAGAAGAAGACTGAGGAGAGACATGCGGCAGCGGTGGCGAAGAAAATGGTACGTTTATTTTTAATATTTTTCTTTCACTCCCCCCGCCCCACCACTCCCATTTCTAGGCAGCCTCCAATTGTATTAAATACAGTACTAAGGCGTTAACCATGATATAGTTAATCCTGGAGTTTGTCTGATGGACAATGGAGAAGAAGGTGAAATTTAGCTGGGTGTGTTGTTGTTCTCTCCAGACATCACAAAGCCCTAATTCTTATAAGAATATGCAAGAAAATAGTCACCCCCCTCGTGTCTCTTCGGGCCCGATGCATAGAAGATATGTGAGTGGTGTTTTTGTTTAAGTCTTGTCTCCTCTAGTTTCTTTAATTGGGTTTCCTGTAAAGCTACTATATTGTATTACCCTCCTCTTATATTTTGCTAAGGTTTTGAGTTTTTCTTGAGGAGTTCATCCCTCTAATGTTTAATGTTAGTACCGTAACCATTTACAGTGTGTACGCTCTGTGGGTTAGTGTGGACCTTCACATGTGAGAGTAGATTGAGAATATGCTGGATTTTCACTGACTCCCCCGTCAAAAAGAAGTAAACATCCCAAATTGTAAACAAAACAGAAAAAATAATATCATAAAACAAATCTCAACAGGTGATGTGGAAACCCCTCGACGAAGGTGGGGACCCCCCCCCACCCACTTCTAGTGGGCATTATGCGCACTGTGGATAAAGGAAAACCCATGGACTTCAGTGATTTCCAGGGTCTCCCATAGGCTATCTTACTATCAAATGTCCAACCTTATGGATTGACAGGTTCTCTTTAAATTTGATAGTCTCAGTTTTGGATCATCTCTTGTATCTTTGTTGCTGCATCCCTATGGAACCATGCTCTCTAGTGGCTTACCTTCATTCACATTCAGTCTCCTTCTGTAGTGCTTCTGATGGTGTTTGTTCCCCTTTGATGCTGAGGGCATGGCTTGTGATGTTCAGGGTCCGATGAGGCCTCTCTCCTTAGGCTTATAGTTGAAGGTCCTGATGTGGCTTGTTCCTCAGTTGAGTGCCAAAAAATTCTAGCTGCAGAATGTTTATTTGATGTGTGATAGAGCTTATTAATACATTCTCAAGCTTTGTCAAAAAGGAAGAGCCATTTTTTGCAGATTGTATTATCTTTAAGAAAGCTGGTGTCCAGATATAATTGCTGCTCTCTACCCAGAGTGAAGGGTGCAATGTCTTGGAAAGAACGCAGTTGTGGTGCCCAGATCTGAGTTGATCTTGATTTCTGGCTGCTCTCAGCACTTTCTCATTGGTTTCAAAGTTGTGGAATTTCACTAGTATGTCTTGTGGTCATTTTGCATCAGTATAAGGTTTTCTCTTTACTCTGTGGACTCACGATGTGTTCCAGGTTCATCCCAACAACATAACAAAGAGACCCTTTATAACAGCCTCTAAACTCTCTCTTCTGCCCCTATTCATTAACCAGATATTCCCTCAAGGCAGGACTTCTGCTGTGATATCTTTCTTGAGTTCCTCACGGAATTCAGTTGTGAAAGATTGAAGGTTGGCCAGTAGATCTATCTTGGTTAGGGTCATGTTGGATGGTATATCTTCACTCCCTGCAGTCAGCATCATAATAGCCTCGGTGAGGGTCTATCGTCGAGGTCTCAATGACTCAAAGTATCCGGTCACTTTGCCTTGAGTATATCTCTTGGGGGGCATGGGATTGCTTGGCAAACTTGGCCACAGCCTAGAGCTGACATTATCCTCCTTTTGCTATTGGTTGTATTATTATCTCTTGCTACGGATCTAGCCGAGCTCAACCACTACCTCCCTTGCCAAATGGATTTGCGTGTGCCTCATGGGGGCATGTGCTAGCTACCGCTCTTATGTTCGGATCAGACTGCTTGACTGATCTTGACCCCAGGCCATACAGACCAACATCTCCATGTGAGATAAGTGATCATGACACACTAGCTCATAGGCAATTTAATGTGCTATTTATGGTACAGCTGAATCATGTTATTGGTATTTTAACGCTTTATAAATATATTTTGATTATGATTGTGATGATGACATAATGATGATGTTTATGATGATGTTGAAACAGGAAGCCCATGTGGTCGTTTGGAGGGACCACAGAAAGCAAAAATAACTTTTAGAAAGACCTGTTTTCTGCTTTTGGCTACAATCTTTGAACCAGAAGGTGTAAGTGTTGTTGCATATTTAGCCTTGTTCTGCCTAGAGAGCACAGCTGCGACCTTTAGCGTTAGACCAGGCACCTACTAACCTAACATTCTTCGACCCAATTGTGCTAGCAAAGTTTTTTCGGGCATAGCTTGCCTAATTCGCCAAGAACTTCAGGTTTTAAGGGTTCTATAAGAGGGTGTGCGTGAAAATTCGGACTTTCATAATGCTTCTTACTGTCAGATCCACATATTTACTATCTATATTCGAGAATAAATGATGTCTCATACATTTCCCTTGCGACTGTCCAGTTTTTGTAAGCCCAACGATGAACACTACTGGTGCAGCACACCAGCGTTTTCACAGCTACTTTGAGACATTTCTGCTAGAACCAATGCTACCTCAAGAAAAATCTATGCAGCCACCGCTAACTAGGGGTGGGTTAGAGGCCTGACTTCGGCCCAGCTCAATATCTTCTTGGACCTTCGAGCCTAAACTCTACGATTGTGCGGCAAATAATTAAACCATGAATAAAACCTTTGGCATTAAAAAGGAGAGAAAGAAGTAGCCATCGAGTGGGTGGAATCAGAGCTTAATTTGTGCCAGTTGTTTCCAGTGCTCGGCACAGGCCCCTAATTGTCAGTAACAGCACTTAGGACAGCCTGCCACATGGTGGCGTTGATTGTCAATTTTTGAGATAAGCACAACAACACTTGCTTAATAATTGTTATTGTTATTGTTATTGTTATAGTGGATTTGTATAGCGCAGGGTCACCTACAGGTCTCAGGGCGCTTTGACCACAGAACATAACATCCGGGATATCGAAAAGGGGGAGTACTTAGGCTGAGCTGAGTGCTGTTCTGAACAAGTTTGTTTTCAAGGCTTTCCTGAAACGGAGTAGATTCCCCTCCTTTCGGAGTGTCTCAGGCAGGGCGTTCCAGAGGTTCGGTAGTAAAACCGAAAAGGATCTCCCTCCCATTGTGGCCAGTTTAAAACGAGGACATACAAGGAGATTGGCATCAGCGGACCTGAGATTTCTTTCCGGTCTATATATCTCAATCCGCTCCTTGATGTAGGTCGGGGCCTTCCCATAGATGGCTTTGTGGGCTATACAAAGGCTTTTAAAAACGGACCTCTGTCCAATTGGCAGCCAGTGTAGACTTTTTAGTAGTGGAGAGGCATGCGTTCTCCGCGGAAGGTTAAAAATAAGTCTTGCGGCGTCGTTTAGGACTACCTGAAGTCTGTTTGTCAGTATTTTTGGCAGGCCTAAGTAGAGCGCATTGCCATAGTCAAGTCTAGATACTATGGTGGCTGAGACCACAGTGCGTAGCATCGACTGGGAGAGGAGAGGGACTAGTTTGCGCAACTGTCTTAGAAGACCTGTACAGGTGCCAACCACGGTGGAAACCTGGTTGGTCATTGAGAGGGCACTGTCCAATTTAATACCCAGACTTTTTACCGTGGCTGCTGGCTGTGGGGTTGGGCCCAGCTCCTGGGGCCAGTACACATCACTCCAGGAGGAGCACTTGGATGGTACTACCAGCACCTCTGTCTTTTCGGGGTTAATTTTAAGCTGGTTGGTGGACATCCAGTGGACCGTGTATCTAAGTATGTCTTGAGCGTGTGACTGGGCTTGTGCTGTGTCATCTATGCCCAGCAGCAACTGTGTGTCGTCGGCATAGTTGAACACCCGGCAGCCCATCCCCGCTAGTGTATGAATCAGGGGCTGTAGATATATGTTAAACAGGAGTGGGGATAGAGCTGAACCCTGGGGGACGCCGCAAGTCAGACTTCCCACTCCTGATACATTATCTCCCATCTGGATTCTCTGGGTTCTCCCAGATAGAAATGATTCCAGCCACCGAAGGGCTAAATCCTGAATCCCAAACCCAGCCAGCCTATTCAACAGAATGGAATGGCTGACAGTATCGAACGCCGCTGATAGGTCTAACAAAATCAGGGCGCTCGGTCTTTTACTGTCATTGAATATACATGTAAGATTAAATTATTAATATATGCCACCCATGCTTTTGTTATAGCTTTGGATGGCCTGGAAAGGTCTGAATTGTCATACTTGTAAGAGAGTGATGGTTAGCAGTTTTGTTGGTACTATCATTGGCACTGCTGACAACGGCAATGGGTGGTGCAAGCTACAGTTAACTCCTGACTAGGTCCCTGACACTCAAATTAAACACTTGTCGTGAAATGCATAATCTGAAACCAGAAAACCTGGGACCAGTCCTGACTTTCCCCTCGTGACCAAACTGTGTGATCCTAGGCAAATATTGTATTTTACAAGGCCTACTTTTTTCCATTCCAATACATGAATTCATGGTGTGTGATGTGCAAAAACAATTTGATGTATTAAGGTGAAACTTATGCGTGTTACAGAAATAACTATTTTTTATTTTTAAAGAGATTTAACATTTTTATATGATGTTTGTTGCATTCAATAACTATCATTTTGTTGCATTGAATAACCATTATTTTTCTTTTTTGATGATGTTTGTGCTGCTACATTCTCTTCTGCTCCTTCTTTGTTGGGACTTGTGTTTGATTTATACTTTCAATCAGCGCATTTGGTTCTCATCGCGGACGCTGGATTTTTGCTTGACATGACCTTGGGTTTGGCTGCTGTTGCAGCGGCTGTGCTCAGGCACAGGTCTTGAATGATGAATTAGGATCCGACAGACATCTTTCTGTCCTTGCAGCAGCCTCGCCGCTGCCTCTGAAGAGGGCACCTCTCTCCTCTCTGCTGACAGTGAACTTTTCGCCCAGTTACTATTGAGAACTTGACACGTCTTATTAGCAGAAGAATTGGATATTGATCTGCTGACCCCATATCTTTTCTGAAACCTATTAAAATCCGATTTTTATAGTGAAAGGAAATAACATTCTCTGTGTTTTCAAAGTATGGGGATTTTTGATCTATGATTTTTTTGCAGCTTGGTCTGTACCAGCATATCCTTGCTTGTGACTGTTCTCCTTTCTGATATGGATCTTCGTCGCTCTGCAGCATCTCATTATTGGTGGTGTTTCTTTTCAGAAAGTCAGGACAATAACCTTAGAAATGCTTCATATTCTAAGCTATTGATGGAGCTACGATGCTCTATCACATGTTACCAATCTGCATCAGAAAAAACTGCTTGAGTAGCATTAAACATCCCATTATTCTTAGAAAATGTTTGCAACCTTGACCACAAAGGTGTAGGTAATATTCACATTATTTGAGAGTGGGAAACAAATAATTGAATCATGAAAGAAGCCCTTTAGAGCAATGTTATCCAATGAATATCTGAAGAAGGGCTCAATTCACATAACTTGTTTCTATGGTTTAATCCTTAACATTGAGGGGTGAGATGACCCTTTGCCGGGCGTCGAGCACAACTGCTCAAGGAAAGCTTTCTGAATATTGCCTGTGCTTTTAGGAATAATTCACACCTAATTCTGGAGTAAAATACAACTACACACACTATGAAGGTTTGTCCTGTTTGAACAGAGTCTTATCCAGGATTAAGGGTGTTTATAATAGTCTCTTAACACAGGGGCAATCCTTATTAAATCAAGAACTTATAGTTACTAAAGCGTTCCCCTAGTTTGACAGTCTTTCTTAAGTGGAAAGATGGTCCTGAAGTGGAAAGTGTTTTGTCTTGGATTCAGACAGGCTTATAATATTCTGAAAAATTCTTCTTGGCTTAAAAACAGTCCTATAGGCGCTGTGGCTTCTGTGCCATACAAGATGGCGGCGGACCCCTGCGCTTCGAAGCGACACTGAGCCCCAAGGCTGCTAAAAGTCTCCTGTAACTTATGCACATCTACCCTAGACATGTATTTTAACTCCTCTTGACTCTGTCATCATTTCCATCAGGCGGGTGCACTCCAATGAGCCTCCTGTGTGCCCCGGTGCAGTAGCGGTGAGTTCAGCCATTTACGACCAGCTGCCATTTTAGCAGCGTGCCACTTGCTCCGTCCCTTACCTTTGCCAAAGAACGCCACAGTAGGGGCAAATCATATTATTTGCATCATGCCCTTTAGACCCAGTGAACAAATATCCTAAATTTAAACTTGCAGTAGCCTCTCTCTTCCCCAGCACCCGGCGGTGACTTTGATAACTTACGAGTGGTCGCCACTTTGTTAGCGCACCACCCGCATTCCAAATTTAATAGCATATTTGAGCCTCTTATCAGGAATGCCTCATAGCAATGAACAACCTTTTTAGCCTGCAATTGCAATGCCACTATTTATCATGAGGTTCTTCCTGACACCAAATACAATACTGTGAGTCTCTTATGCTTAATTTTTCCCCATATCCCTCACAGAATACTCTATATGCGTGGTACAGAACTTTGGTAACTTTACCTTAGTGATGGTCTGGGGCATACCTGGACTTTGAGGATTTTACTCTCCTTTTTCATTTACTAGTCAGGCTTAGAAGTTAACTCAATGCTGATTTACTGCTATTCCATACGTTTAGAGGTGATTGCACTACATTCTACTGCCCTTATTTTCAGCTTACATCACTGCCACCTTGTACGAGAAGGACAAAATCCTTCAAGAAAGTTCCCCATCATTCTATACACTCTTGGCTAGGGACCTGTTTGCCACTGCTAAAGCCACCTCTTCTAGCACAAAGTCTAAACAGGCCAAAAATCCTCCATCACCAATTATGTCATCTTACAATCCAGTCGTGGATACTGTTCTTGATGAGGTGAGAGGTCTAAAACCTTTCATGTCTATTACTAATGAAAAACTACTACAAATTGGGGACCGCAGGATTATTATGGAGGGCAAAATGGTCGAAATGCAGAAACGTTTTAGTAATCTTCAAGATGAAGGGCCAGATGTATGACCTATTTTTGCATGCATAAACGGGTTTGAAACCCGTTTGCGCATGCAAAAATACCAACGGGCCATGTACAAACCCTATTTAGCGAGTCGCAATTAATTTGCGACTCGTTAAATAGGATTTGCGACTCTCTGTTAGGAAGGGGAGTTCCACTGGTGTCCCTTCCTAATAGTGACGCTCTACCCTATGTAAGAATGTTTTGCAACCGTATTTGCGGTTGCAAAACACTCGCAATTTACTTCCCTCTTTGAGAGAGTAGTAAAGCACTCGCAAAAGGGAAGTGGTGCCCAGGGGATCCCTTACCCATTGTGAATGCAGGGGAAAATATTTTTTAGGGGCAGGCAGTGGTCCTAGGGACCTCTACCTGCCCTTAAAAAAATAAATGAAAACGTTTCATTTTTCATTCTATAAATGCATCCTGTTTTCCTTTAAGGAAAACTGGATATTATTTTTTAAAAAACTGCTTTATTTAAAAGTAGTCCCAGACACGGAGGTCTGCTGAGCCAAGCAGGTTCCATACCTGGGAGGGCCAGCCATTCCCAATGGGGTCACAAATTGAGTGTGCCTCATGAATATTGATGAGCCATGCAATTTGAGACCCCATTGGTAATCGCAAACATTGTCTCTGACACTGTTGTACATTGGCATTAGCGGCTCGCTAATGCCAATTGCGACTGACAATTTTTACAATTTGCACATCGCTAATGCCAGTGGTGGTACATCTGGCAGTAGGTCACAAAAAAAATTTCTTGAACAGAAAATCCTAAAACAAACTACATACAGAGGATCTTGAAAACAGAAATAGACGGAATATCCTTTGTCTATATGGATTACTGGAAACCTGATCTCCTTGCATTCCTGAGAAATTTCTCCCAGATTCTCTCGGACTTCCTAATAGTCCTCCTCTTAATATACAACATTCACATCCCCTTGGTTGCCCGCATCCTCATCCTTTCAAACCTAGAGGGATCATTATGCTACTTCTTGAATTCACTGACCTTCTGGGTGTCCTGAAAGCTGGTAAGGAAAAACATTGTCTTGTCTGGTCCAGCCACAATATATTCATCTCTCATGATCTCTCCAATGTGAATAATCCCAGACAAAGGGAATTTCTTGCCTTACGTCCTCAAAGGAGACAGTTGAACATTTGCTATGGCATCATTCATCCTTGCAAAGTCACTTATGAAGGCTCGTTGAGATCCTTTGATAATCCTGCCAAATTGAAATTGTTTCTTCAACCCATTTCACCACGTGATATGGACACTAATGTTGGTTTAGCAGTCTTAAGAGCTCTGGTTATCACATGTTCTCTTTAGTTTCCTATGTTTCATAATTACATGTCTTTTTCTTGTGTCATAATTTGTTCATTGGAATAAAACCATACAGCGTATGCACGTGTTGGAACAGAGGTACGTAAACAATAAGCAATACAATACAAGTCGGGGGGATGGGGGAAGATGGGGTTATGGGGGAAAAAGGCATGTTACACATATGATTATTGGAACCTATAGTCCTAGTACTGGAGATCCCCCTATATATTGGGTGTCAAAGAGCCAACAGCCCAGAGGTACCAGTGATGATAATTATTCCTTAGATGCAAAAGGGTATTTTATTTATAACTGGGTGTATACTCCCTGGAATACAGCAGATGTTATGGCATTTAAAGCTGCACTGCCTGACCTGCGTTAAAACCCTGCTGCTTTTTATGAAGAAGTTGAGGGAGCCATAAATTCTTGTACCATGACGCTGGCTGATATCGATTTATTTTTCGGGCTCATATTGCCGCCCGATATGTGGCGCTCCATGCGTAAAGTCGATGACCGTGCAGCATATGGGGCGGTATGGAAAGAGATAGAGGGGGAAGATGCGGCTAGGGAACCAGCGCAAAAGCCATGTCAATTGATTTTAAATCTTCCCGGTGCAATATTAGCTATATTAAAAACAATTATTCCCCCTAAAAAGAGAGATTGGACTGTTTTAGCATCCTGCAAACAAAAGACAGATGAATCGGTTTCAGATTTCTTCACACGTTTTGAGGAGGCCTTTCATGATTTTAGTGGCCAGTCACTAACGGATGATACGGGCCGTCACTTATTAGTATACAAGTATGTTACGAACCTATTACCAGGAATGTCTAGCCATTTGAAAGCCAGCGAAAGCTCTTGGACAACCTCTTCTCCGGCGTCCGTCCTGACAATGGCTCAATATTACGAGCGTCAGGAACTTGAAGCAAAGGGCAATGAGGAAAAGAAATCTAAAGAATTAAAAACAAAAGTTATGTTATCTCAGGTTTATGATCCACCCTTTCGAGGTAATGATAGAGGCGGACGAGGATTTTCTAACTCCTCCTCTACTCATTACTCTTTGGCTATTGATCAATGCGCGTATTGTAAGAAATTTGGTCACTGGGCAGATGAGTGCCCATTGTTGCGCTCACAACGCTATGTCCGTGGCCGAGGATCCATGAGGAACCGCTCGGGGAACTCAGGTTTTAGAGGCGCTATGAATGATCACGCTAGGTGTGATTCTAATGTGCGGGTACAAAATGGGTCTAATGCTTTTGATAGGCGTAACCAATACCAAATGCCTGATTATGCGCAGCCTGAGTTGCATGATTCTGCTTTACATAGGATTGCGTACGATAGGGTAAGGAATCAGTTGAAGTTCCAGTAGATCAGGGGGATCCTTACGTTACAGCACATGTTTTGGGTTCTACTGATCAGTTTCTGTTTGATACAGGAGCTACTCGTAGCGCTTTGTCTAAACAATTGGTTCCAAGGGCTCCCCTATCTGGCTTAACGATTACATCGATAGGGTTCGATGGAACTCCTTCCCTTAGCCCATTGTCACAACCACTTGCGTTTCATGTTGATAAATTTACTGCCCCATGCCCGTTTTTGCTTTCCCTGAACACGCCAGATAATATTGTGGGTCTTGATATGCTCAAGTATTTCAGAGCCACAATTCGATGTTCCCCTGAAGGAGTGCGTGTGATTTTGAATGACAATCCCCCAATAACGGACAGAGTTTGTATTGTTCAAGAAGATATTGCATTAGCTTCCCTACCTAACACTCTGTGGGCCACTTCAGATACAGATGTGGGTCAGATGGTTATTCCACCAGTACATATTAGTGTCAAGGAGGGAGCTGTGTTGCCACGCCTGCCTCAATATCGAATTTCACATGAGGGTGAGGAAGCACTCACACGAATTGTACAAGATCTTATTGAAGTTGGGGTTGTTGAGGAAGTTCCATTTAACATTTTTACCAGTCCGATCCTTCCGATTTTGAAGAAAGACACTGATACAAGGATCTACAGATTTATTATTGATTTGCGGGAGGTCAATAAGATAGTGGTGCCACAATATCCAGTGGTTTCTGACATCACAACACTCCTTACCCTAGTTCCGCCTACTGCAACAACGTTCTCTGTTATAGACTTGAAGAACGCTTTCTTTTCGATCCCTATTCATCCTGATAGCCGATATTTGTTCGGTTTCACTTTGAATAATCGATCGTATAGATTTTGCAGAGTTCCTCAAGGCTATACTGAGAGTCCTTGTATTTGCAGTCAAGCATTGAAAAGACAACTTCATTCTTTTGTTTTACCCAAGGGTGTGGCGCTCATTCAGTACGTTGATGATATTCTGTTAGCAGCTGATACCCCCGAATAATGTGAGAAATGCACGCTGTCTTTGCTCTCTTTCCTTGCTTCGCACCACCACAAAGTCTCCAGAAAGAAATTGCAATATTGTAGACCAAAGGTTACCTACTTAGGTCACCTTTTATCTAAGGAGTGGCGTGCACTTACATCAGATCGCATTCAAGCAATTTTAGATACACCAGTACCTTCTACACAGAAAGGGGTTCAAGCATTTTTGGGTCTTACTTCTTTTTGTAGGCAATGGATATTAGGATTTTCACACATCGCTAAACCTTTGTTAGCACTATTGACAAAAGATACTCCAGTACCCCTCCCCTGGACAGATTAATGTGAGAATGCTTTCCGGCAGTTACTACAAGCCCCGTTGTTCAGCACCAGTGTTAGGTACTCCAGATTACACAAAGCTTTTTACATTGTATGTACACGAGAGGGATGGATGTGCATTGTCAGTTTTAGTACAGACACACAGCGATAAGCAACGTCCTTGTGCATATTTTTCAGCAGTACTTGACCCTGTTGCTTGAGCGTTGCCTGGATGTTTTCGCTCGGTTGCAGCAACATATGTGTCAATACGCCAGAGTGAAGGGATAGTCTTGTCACATAAACTTTTGGTGTTGGTACCTCATGCTGTTGATGCTCTTTTAAATCAAACAAAGACGCAGCATTTAACTAGTGCTCGGCTGACAGGATATGAGCTGACACTGCTGGCTTCTCATATTACACTGAAGAGATGTGCAACGTTAAACCCAGCCAGGTTGTTGCCATTTCCGACGACTCACCCTGAGGCGCAGGAAACATATTGATTTGCAAGATATGCCCCTTCCAGATGTGGATGGAGAATTGTGGGTTGATGGATCTTGTCTGAAGTTACCGGATGGTACAACTTCAGCCGCATATGCAATTACTACGCTTCACACGATAGTAGAGACAGCTCGTATACCACAGAAGTCAGCTCAAGCAGCAGAACTGATAGCTTTGACACGAGCGTGTGAGCTTAGTAAAGGATTGTGTGTGAACATTTATACAGATTGCCGCTATGCTTTTGGAGTGGCCCATGATTTTGGCCTGCTCTGGAAGGAAAGAGGCTTTTTGACATCACATGGGATACAGATAATGCACAGAGAACTAGTGCATAATCTTTTGACTGCACTAACATATCCAAAGATAATAGCTATAGTAAAATGTAGTGCACACAAGAAAGTGACTGATAAGGTGGGACAAGGGAATGCCTTTGTAGACCGATTGGCACGTGCAGCCTGATACTACTTCCATGTATGTAGTCAAATCGCAAGCTGAGCGGTGTCACGATGCCAAGAAAGAAGTATAAGAGATACAAAGGACCGCTTCTGACAAAGAACGAGAGCAATGGTCCATAGATGGAGAGTTGGATGATGAAGGTTGTTGGCGAAAAAAACAGATGGATAAATGGAAATTGCCTATGGCTTTTGTACATGGTTCAGATGGCGCATGGGCTAGCACATGTTGGAGCTTCAGCAATAGTGAAACTGCTTACACAAGTTTGGGAGCATCCAGAGATTGCTAGCACAGCTAAGAGAGTAGTACAGTCCTGTATGATTTGTTTACAATTTAATCCTGGAAAAGGGACTCGAACTCCAGCAGGAGGATTTGCTACACCAACTGCACCTTTTGAGGTTTTATAAATGGATTACATCCAGCTTGAACGCTGTAATAATTTGAAGTACGTCTTGGTGGTGGTATGTGCCTTCAGTAAATGGGTTGAGGCGTATCCTACCAAGGACAATACTGCAATTACTACAGCGAAGGTGCTTTTGAAGGAATTTTTCCCTCGTTATGTTGTTTGCAGATTTTTGTGGAGCGATAACGGGCCTCATTTTGTAGGGGACGTTATAAAATATGTCTTGAAAGGATTAGGGATTAAACAGAAGTTTCATGCAGTATTCCACCCACAATCAGCAGGTTTGGTGGAGAGATACAATGCAACTCTGAAATTGAAACTAGCTAAAATACAGGCTTCTACTTCTCTGACTTGGCCAGATGCGTTGCCACTGGCATTGTTGTCAATCAGATCAGTACCTCATTCTCGAACGGGCCTCACAACTTATGAGGTCCTTTTTGGCTGTCCAATGAATATCTGGGGAATTCCTAAACCAAGTTCTGTGCATGATGTACCTTGTGTCTTGATGAATGACTATTTGGCACAATTAACTGATAACTAATCCTTTGAGAGGTCGAGCAGTTTGGAACCGAGGTGGCGTGGGCCGGAGCAGGTGCTACTTGCTACAAGAACAGCAGTTCGAGTCACAAATCGGAAGAATTGGGTTCATGGGACCCATTGTCGCCCAGTACTCCCGACTTTGGTGGAGCCTGCTGTATTGACCGACCACCGAGAGGTTCTGACTGTAGAAAGAGGTCGTGCTGTGACGCCTGATGGATCTGAGGAGTTCTTCCTGGACCAGACAGTCCCTGGAGCAACCAGATATAATTTGAGGCCGAGAGAGAAATCTGCAGCATTTTGAAAGTTGTCTGAGCATTCCCTGGGTCAGTGAAATGGAGAGCCCATGTGGCAAGGGGGGGGATCAGCCCTGCATTAGAGTAGTGACACCCGTCTTGACTCGTGGTGAATAAATCAACGGCTACCCCGGGGTAAGAGCTCTGACAACTACTTTAGTTTCAGGAAGATTTTTATTTTTTTACTGAGACTGAAAATGGAGAAAAGAAGAAGATTTTTTGTGTTATAGGGTTTATTGTTGCCTTGCTGATTGTGGCAGCAATAACATGGTCTGTTGAGGGAACAACTCCTGCTCGTGAGTTGTTCATTGTTACTACGCCTACACCAGAGGAGCATTATTTGTTTACGCTCCCATATCAAGAATTGAAACATTGACAATCTTATCTGAATAATACATTTGTTCAAATGTTACATCACACCCACATCGCTACTAATGCGACAAACTGTTGGATTTGTGGGATGATGCCTGCACACCAAAAGTAAGGTGGTACACCGTTTATACCTCTCCCTTTTTCGCATAATGGCTCTTGTCGAGCCTGGTATACTTTGCTCTTTGCGACTACGAAGCCTACAGTGGGCAGACTGCTTTTCCGGTTAAATAAAGAGTGCCATCAGGACAAAGATGGGTATCCTCAAGCGAATGGAACTATATGGGAGTGTGAAGAATATCGACCGGACAATGTTTCTACACCATATATCTTCACCAACACAAGAGACTCATTTGAGGCTGAACATTTTGTTATTTCTGTTACCCAAACACAAGCAGAACTATGTGTACAGACCATGGGACATATCCCTGTGGGAATAAGTGATTGTATCACTGTATTAAATATAGATGGTTTAAATAATAGTACTTTTTTAGCTTCGCACAATACCTATTTTGTGTGCGGAAATCGAGGACATTATCGATTGCCAGCCGGATGGACTGGTATTTGCTATGTTTCTTTTCTGTTGCCCCCTGTGTTTTTAGCTCCTCCAATGTATCACCACAATCTTAAATTGTTCAATAATATTACTGTAAACAGGTATAAGAGAACATTGACTACTGATGATGTTGATCAGACTGACACTAGCCTACAACAGTATGTAGATTTCAATTTAGGATTGTTCTTTTTCGTAGGTGCTGCATTAAATAGCAGGAAAATACGACGATTGACTAGAGTAGTGGAAACTGTTACTGAACAGACAGCTGCAGCCTTAGGAAATATTACTGAAGAATTACAGATTGCAAGAATTGTAGCTTTGCAGAACTGAATGGTTCTAGATGTAATGTTAGTAGACAGAGGTGGTGCATGCCATGTTATTGGTAGTAGCTGCTGCATGTTTATCCCTGACCATACCCCATCAGTGTATAAAGCGATTAATAAACTTCATAAAATCGCTGCAGACATCCACACGGAAAATGGTACATGGACTTTTACAGGATGGTTTTGGACTTTGATCTCTGCTTGGGGCTGGAAAGTATTAACAGTCCTATGTATAATCATTGTGATAATTATTTCCTGTTGTGTCTGCATTCAATGCAGCCCAATGATTTGTTCTATGTGGGTGACCTACTTGTAGGACACCCCCGTGCCGCACGGCCACCAGCTGATGCGTGTGCCCCCGCCTTCCGCGACTCTCAGCCTCGCTGAGCCTTCCCGCCCTCGGGTCCGCCCTCGGGGCATGCCGCCCGCTCGTTGTTTGCCGCATTCTGTGCCTCTGTGCAGCTTTGCTCGTTTTTACTGTATTTCTGGGACTTTGTTACTGTCCCCGTGCTGTTAACTGTGCCCCCTGTACTTGTATCCCCCCTGTGCTACTGACCCTGCACCCTGCACCCGCTCCCCGCTGCCGCTTCCCGCCGCTGGGGAGTGTAGACACCTCCCAGCTGCCCCTCCCTCCCTGCACTTCGCCATAAATGGCGACGGTGCGCACGCGCAGCGTTGACGCGCAGCATTGACGCGCAGCGGGCGCGCCGATTGTGCGCTGAAGGCGCGCCAAAGGTAAGCCCGTCTACGCCCGTCCGCGCCTGGACCGCGCCCAGTGCCAGGACCCCTGTCTCCCGCGGTCACCAGCCCTCCCGCCGGACCTACGCCGCCACCGACTTCATCGCACTCAACGCCGGCCGACTCCCGGGTTGCTACCAAGCCACCCGAAACGCACCCACGGACCCTTCTGCTGCCACTCCTGCAAGTTCACCTGCATCCGGACCTGCACTACCCCAGCACCGACCAAGACCGAGACGAGCAACAGCAGCAGCCACCTGAAATGCATCCTGCTCAACATCTCCACAGACACGTCGTCGAGCTCTGGAACCTGCTCGACACCACAGCCCCAGACGTCGCCTTCCTCACGGAAACCTGGATGAACGCCTCTTCAGCACCCGACATCGCCATCGCCATCCCAGACGGCTACAAGATCATCCGGAGGGACCGCATCAACCAGACAGGAGGAGGCATCGCCATCATCCACAAGAACACCATCTGCATCATGACCAGCACCGACGACACCCTCGCACCCGCCGAGCACGTGCACTTCCAGGTCCACATCAACCCCAAGACCACCCTCAGAGGCACCCTCATCTACAGACCCCCGGGACCACGCACACAATTCAGTGAGGACATTGCCGACTTCGTCAGCCCGCACGCCCTCCCCTCCGTGGACTACATCCTCCTCGGGGACCTCAACTTCCACCTGGAGAACAACAATGACCGCAACACCACCACCCTGCTGGACAACCTCGCAAACCTCGGACTCAAGCAGCTGGTGACCACCCCCACCCACTACGCCGGACACACACTCGACCCCGTCTTCTCATCCAGCAAGGACATCGCCTTCAGCCACGCCACCGGACTCCACTGGACGGACCACAGCTGCGTCCACTTCAGCTTTAAAAGGACCATGATCCACCACCACCAGCAACAGGTTGCACGCAGAAGCTGGAACAAGATCACAGCCGACCAGCTCGCGACCTCCCTGAGCAAGAACCCTCCCACCAGCGCAGCAAACCCCAGCCAAGCGGCCACCAACCTCACGAAGTGGATCAGCGACTGCGCAGACGGCCTCGCCCCTCTGAGGACCCCGCCCAGCAGACCCGGCAGCAAGAAGGCCCCATGGTTCACCGACGAACTCAAGAGCTCCAAGAAGAACTGCCGAGCCCTCGAGAAAGCCTGGCGCAGAGACCCAACACCGGACAACAAGACTGCCCTCAAGCTCGCCACCCGAAAACACCACCAACTGATCCACGCCACCAAGAAAACTGCATTCAAGGAACGACTGGACAACAACGCACACAACAGCAAGGAACTCTTCAACATCGTTAAAGAGCTCTCCAACCCCAACGCCGGAAACAACGACATCACCCCGTCGCAAGACCTCTGCAACTCCCTTGCCTCCTACTTTCACAACAAGATCGCGGACATACACAACAGCTTCAGCACTCAACCGACGCACGCCACGACCGAACAACTGCCCCCCACCACCACCCTCCGCACCTGGACCCCGATCAGCACCGAAGACACCGTCCGCACGATGAACTCCATCCACTCCGGATCTCTGACCGACCCCTGCCCTCACCACGTCTTCAACAAGGCTGTCGCTGTCATCGCACCCCACCTGCGGGACATCATCAACACCTCCTTCAACACCGCCACCTTCCCGGAGAGCTGGAAGCATGCCGAACTCAGCGCTCTACTCAAGAAGCCATCAGCCGACCCCACCGACCTCAAGAACTTCCGCCCCATCTCGCTGCTCCCTTTCCCTGCAAAAGTCATCGAGAAGACCGTCAACAAGCAGCTGGCTGCCTTCCTCGAGACAAACGGATCCCTCGACCTCTCGCAGTCTGGCTTTCGGGCCAACCACAGCACCGAGACCGCTCTGATCGCAGCCACCGTTGACATCCGAGCCCTGCTTGACAATGGAGAAACAGCAGCCCTCATCCTCCTAGACCTCTCCGCGGCCTTCAACACTGTCTGCCACCGTACACTAGTGCAGCGCCTCAGCAACGTCGGAATCCAGGAGAAGGCACTGGAGTGGATCATCTCCTTCCTCGCCGGAAGGACACACAGAGTCCGCCTCCCCTGTTCAGATCAGAAGCCACCGAAGTCATCTGCGGCGTTCCACAAGGCTCCTCGCTCAGTCCAACCCTCTTCAACGTCTACATGAGCCCCCTCGCAGACATCGCATGCCAGCACAACCTCAACATCATCTCCTACGCCAACGACACCCAGCTGATCCTCTCCCTCACCAACGACCCCGCCACCGCCAGAGCCAACCTCCACGAAGGGGATGAAAGAGGTAGCTGAATGGATGAAGAACAGCCGCCTGAAACTGAACTCGGACAAGACGGAAGTCCTCATCCTGGGATCTTCACCCTCCGCCTGGGACGACTCCTGGTGGCCCCCCGGCCTAGGCAACGCACCCAAACCAACAGACCACGCACACAACCTGGGGTTCATCCTGCACTCCTCCCTCACCATGACCAGACAGGTCAACGCCGTCTCCTCGTCGTGCTTCAACATCCTGCGCATGCTACGTAAGATCTTCCGGTGGATCCCCACCGAGACCAGGAAGACAGTCACCCAGGCCCTGGTCACCAGCCGTCTGGACTACGGCAACACCCTCTACGCCAGAACCACTGCCAAACTACAGAAGAGACTCCAGCGGATCCAGAACGCCTCAGCACGACTCATCCTGGACATCCCCCGTCGCAGCCACATCTCCGGACACCTGAGAGACCTGCACTGGCTCCCGGTCAACAAGAGAATCACCTTCCGTCTCCTCACCCACGCACACAAAGCCCTACACAACCAAGGCCCAGGATACCTCAACAGCCGCCTCAACTTCTACGCTCCCAAACGCCAGCTTTGATCGACTGGCCACGCCCTCGCCGCCGTCCCCCACATCCGAAGAACCACCACAGGGGGACGGTCCTTCTCCTACCCCGCCGCCAAGACTTGGAACTCCCTCCCGACCCACCTCCGCCTGACCCAGGACCACCTCACCTTCAGGAAGCAACTCAAGACCTGGCTGTTCGAGCAGTAGCGGACCCCCCTCCCCTAGCGCCTTGAGACCCTCTGGGTGAGTAGTGCGCTATATAAATGCTGTGATTGATTGATTGATTGATTGTCAATGCTTGTATACCAACGAAAAGTAATATTACAGAAGTCAAAATGCAGAATGATCTGAAAATGGAAATAGCTAATATGAAGGCCATTGATATAAGAGATGAATATCTGGTCTTTCCTAGGAAGTCGAATGTCTTCAGCTAATGCTGAAAGGGTCGTCTGTTGTAAATCAGCAGCGGCTAGATTAAGCATTAGCAGAAGACATGGTTTGGTTTTTACCATTATCGTAACAAATTTGCCGACCCCATCTTGAATTTGTAGCGCCCATTTTGTATGCCATACATTGCCATGTGCTCGTCATGTGCTTGGTCCTACCTTCTTGTTCATCGCGCCTGGAGTCTGCCTGGCAACAGGCTATTTTTAGTAGTCTCCGCTTCCAGCATGTCCAGACATGCGCAGTAGGATATGTGACCGTTACTTAATTGGTTCCAGACAGGAATGTGATCAGAGACTGTTAACTCCGCCCACTCATCAATTGAGCCTTCCAAAATGTCCTTGTATGGTCATGAATCTGCTCTTGTCTTTTGTACCGCCTTTTCTTGAGCCCCCTCATTGTGTATAAAAGGGGCCATTTGCTTTAGTTCGGTGTGCTACTCGATACAATACCGAAGGGTGTTGTGTGGGCTGTAGTACCACCTTTAAAGGTTTAATAAACTTTGCTTTTGTATTTCCAGTTTCATTGCCAACTTCTTCCTAAGGTCTGAGGACTCTGTGCAGAGAAGGACGAACCCTTTGACTGAGTAGGCCTGGCTGAGGTTTGCTTACAACAGCCAAGTGCAGTGCCATCGGGTAACGTGCATCGTGTTGATGAATGGCTCTGACATGTTCCCTAATGCGTTCTTTGAGAGGCCTGATGGTACTGCCCACATACTGACTTTTGCACGTACAGTGCAGACCTTCAAGGTTCTATGACACCAGGGTTTCTAAGGTCAAGCTAGGGTTTCTAAGGTCTAGCATGGGAATGTGGTTCCTTAGGAGAGTGGTCTGGTGGACTGGTCATGAAGGCTTAACCTGGTTCCCCAGTACCAAATTCGGCAGCTCTGGCCATAGTGGCACATCCTTTCCCCCACTGAAGACGATACTGTCCATCTGAGAGAAACTAGTTCTGCCATTAGCTACATCCCAATTGTGCACCGCTACAAACACATGAATGTGACTCAATTCAAATTATGCACAACAGTAATATGCTGCCTGAAAAAAAGTAACAACATCCTGGAAAAAGCAAACCCTCATAGGGAATGCAAGATTAAGTCAAGCATGTTAAATGTAAGCAGTACAACATGGTTATTACCTTAACACCTTAGCAGCTATGGAACGTCCAGCTCCAGTGCTGAACGTTCCATTGCGCAGGTGCAGTTGAAATGTCCAACGGCCGACGGCAGCACTCCCAAGGTAGTGGTGCCGTCGGCTGTTGGAATAGGCGCAGCACTTAAGAGGTTAACACTTTTAAACTTATTATTCAGAAAACAATAGTGTTTTTGCCTGAAAGGTTAAGCACATGACTACAGGGCACGTTTCAATGGCCAATGCTTAAATCCTTACAAAACATAAGTTGTATGGTTTAAAAAGACCACATCCCTGAACACAGAACAGTAGTACACATTTTATAAACTAAAATAAGGAAAAGAGCTGATAAGGATCACAATAAACATTTTCCACTCCAGTCATCAACCAGGAATTGCAGAACCTCCTGGAATGGTGCGCAACCACACCCAGGGAAAACCAAGTTGTGCAAAGAATGACAAGAAAACGAAAGTAGTGCTTCAATGGCAAACTCTGTAAAGGGGCGCTAATGTGTTTGTGTGAGAATAAAACCAATCTGGCCTCTTTGCAACTGCTGTGTAATGCCTTATTCAGTTATTAAATTTTCCTTTTTTGCACCTGTTTTTTCTCTTGGTCCAGAGGCTGCCCTTTGGATCAGAAATATGTAAGAAAAAGACGATATTTCCAACAAAAGTGTTCTTTTCTGTTTTGGATCCATTTCACATGGTGAACAAATGAGGGAAAGTAGAATGAAACAGAGGGTAAGAGACGTTTATTGAAGCACAGATTTCAGCAAGTGAGGAGCTGAGTGAGAGACAGAGAGGGAATTAAAGGAAGAGGTGAGAGGGGGCAGCTGACAGCAGCAGCGCAGAAAAAGTGGACACTTCCTACACTAATCTCAGCTTAATACACCTGCTGGGCCTCAAGGGACACCCACGTGCAACAGAAGCAGGCTGCAGGGTAGGCAAACCAGCCCAGCCTTGACATTCGTGACTCCTCCTCTTCGAGCTCCAGACCAGACCACAGTAATCCGAGTATGCTGCACTGCGCGCCAGCGCCAAGAGCAGCAAATGGACACGTTTTTAGGTTTTGCCTGGCGTCCGCTGCACAGCAGCGTTCGCGCAGGCGAAATCTTATGTTAGAACAGTACGGGGGCTTTGTCCCGCCTGCTCTTCCATTGGCTAGCTCCATAAATGGAGGCTAGCCATTGGAAGATAGATCTGTCCGTCATTGTCGGAGCAGATTCATGGGCGTTCCGGTGATTTTTACTCATCCCGCCCCTTTAACAACGTCATGCGGCAGTGGGTGTTGTCTTATTTTTTTTTCCCCAGGATGTTTGCGGCCTCCATTTGGTTCTAGGTGCTGAGGCGGGTGGGTGGGATCACATATTGGCTTGTTGCTTTATAAAATCATTAAAATAAATAAATACATTCACCAGCTCCACCTGATGGCATACCTCAAACTGTAAATAACGTGCAAATTGACCGGAAGGGGAATAGACTCGTGTGCCTTTTATTGCCGTTAACCACTTTAGTTCGCGAGCTCGTGCGCCCCGCCATCCGCTATTGGTTAACTCTTTAATGCGCAGAGTTCTAGTAGTTGAACAGCGTATGCCCGATTGGCTGCAACCAGGGGTTCCAGCCTGATTAGCTATTGGGTACGATGCGGCAACGGCTGCACGCTGCGGTGCTGTTCAGCGCTGCTTCTTATTGGCTTTGGGAGGGCTGTGATTGGAGGTATCGAGGGATGCTCTGACCAGAGTCGGTGAGGAGACAGACGCAGGTGAGGAGTGAGAATGGAAGGAGCGTTGCTGTGGAAGGTAGTCGACCCCTCGACATGCCGTCCAATCTTCCAGGCCCCTTAACCCCTTTAGCGCGTCGAACATTCCGCCCCAGTGCGGACGTTCGATCGCGCTAACGGGATTCGGACGTCCAACGGTCGTGAGCAGCACCAGCGAGGTAGCGCGTGCGACGACCGTTGGACGTTCGAAGCACGGAAGGGGTTAATCCTCCAGAACCTGTCCCACCTAACTGGGTTTTGCAGCACGAGGTTTGCTAGAGACTTCCAATACACACACGGACCGACCTACTGCCTTTTTAGGAATTTAGGCCGGTACATGTTCCCAAGAGGGTCCCACATCCGAATCCGCCCTCTGCCCTGCAGAGGCAAAGGGTTCGCTATTTAGGACGCGGTTAAGAAGATTGAGAGCCTGCCCTCTTATCTTTTCAGTGCCCAGTCAGTCCCCTATGCTCTGTGACTCCAGGCTAGGTTGTCTGTCTAGTTATAGAATTGCCACCTTTACCAGAGAAAAATACCGGCTGTTTTTTCCCAACATACAGCAAAGGCTAGTACATGATACTTAAATATAACTTCATACAAAATTGTAATCTTTTTAACACTGCATTTTGTCTTTAATCCGTTAGATTTCGTTAAGGCAGCAATAGAACACATTTTAAAGAGCGTTCTAAAGTGTCCTGTTTAAACAATAAGCTGATAGGGGATCAAGTACCAGCTTTACGTGATTTTCCTATTTTTTGTACCGGCTGGGACACTAAAATACTGGCCATACAGGTAAAGAAACTGGCAGGTGGCAACCCTAGTTAGGGAGGACCGTGTCTGCCAAAAGGCAACTTGCTTGGAATAAGGAAACGTCTGCTGTACCTGCAGATTGTTCTTAACCAGCCCAGGTTTAAGCAGAGCTTTCATTTTAACAAGATAGTGTTTTTTTATTAACCTTATTTTCTTAGTGCAGCTTAGACTGGAGCAGTCCACTTTCCCTGCCAAAACTCCTCAAAACAGGCCAGTGACCTTATCAGGAACGTGAATTACTTGAAAGGCAAGGAAGAGACACAAGCAAAAGGAGTGGTGGTGGCCGTTTAAGTGAAGCATCCGTCTTATTTTCTGAGAGGTTTGATATAACCCATCTCACTTTTACTATTTCTCCCCCAGTGGCCCTCCAAACAGGTCCAAGGCCAGGAGGGAACACAGCCAAAAGCAGTGGTGATGGCCCTTTAAGTGCTCAGTGAAGGTAGCTTCTCTGAACGCAAAGTACAGACATTTTGGTCATCTGTAATAGGGGCCAGCTTGGCTCCAGCTCAATAATAGATGTCAGAACTAGAAATACATTAATAAATACTAGAAAATACTACACACTAGAAATACATTTTTAAGTGTGTGGCTCTGGGTGTGTGTGTGGCTCTGGGTGTGTGTGTGGCTCTGGGTTTGTGTGTGTGGCTCTGGGTTTGTGTGTGTGGCTCTGGGTGTGTGTGTGTGGCCCTGGGTGTGTGTGTGTGTAGCTCTGGGTGTGTGTGTGTGGCTCTGGGTGTGTGTGTGGCTCTGGGTGTGCGTGTGTGGCTCTGGGTGTGTGTGTGTGGCTCTGGGTGTGTGTTTGTGTGTGTGGGTCTCAGGGTGTATGTGTGGCTCTGTGTGTGTGTGTGTGTGGCTCTGGGTGTGTGTGTGTGTCTCTGTGTGTGTGTGTGTGGCTCTGGGTGTGTGTGTGGCTCTGTGTGTGTGTGTGTGTGTGGCTCTGGGTGTGGGTGTGTGTGTGTGTGGCTCTGGGTGTGTGTGTGTGGCTCTGGGTGTATGTGTGTGTGTGTGTGTGGCTCTGTGTGTGTGTGTGTGTGGCTCTGGGTGTGTGTGTGTGTGTGTGTGGCTCTGGGTGTGTGTGTGTGTGTATGTGTGTGGCTCTGGGTGTGTGTGTGTGGCTCTGGGTGTATGTGTGTGTGTGTGTGTGGCTCTGTGTGTGTGTGTGTGGCTCTGGGTGTGTGTGTGTGTGTGTGTGGCTCTGGGTGTGTGTGTGTGTGTATGTGTGTGGCTCTGGGTGTGTGTGTGGTTGAGGCTCTGGGTGTGTGTGTGTGTGTGGCTTTGGGTGTGTGTGTGTGTGTGGCTCTGGATGTGTGTGTGGGTCTGGGTGTGGGTGTGTGGCTCTGGGTGTGTGTGGCTGGCTCAGAGTGTGTGTGTGTGGCTCTGGGTATGTGTGTGTGGTAGTAATTGCTGTCTGCTGAGCTCGTCCGTAGGGTACAATAGGTCTCACATTTGCGAGAGATTAAGCAACTGGCAATGTAAATGACAATGCCATTTATTTATCTATTTATCTGTTTTCAAAACCAGCACATAAATACAAATTTTGTCATTTACAATGCCAATAGCTCTAACTTTTCCAAAGGCGAAACCGTTGCATTGTAAATGCTTGTTTGAAACTGATGTCAGGCCTGCCCCTCGCAAAATGATTGGTCCATTCTCTCTGGGGGCAGGCCATCAACAAGAAGGTCACAGGGTTCACAGTGAACCGCAGCTCCACCCTGTCCTCAAGGCCTGTTGCTGCTTTAGCAGAGTCTCTGAGGCATGATGCCGCTCACCGAATCCGTTGAGCGTCATCGAGCCAGCAGGTTGAAAACTCCCCCTCCGGGAGTGACTGCGGGGCACTTCACACAGCTCCCGCCATGGCAAGGTTATCACTGTGGTTGTCCGGGGCTCGTCGGCACGTGGAGCTCTGATCTCAAGCGGCCATCTACCTCACCCCTACATGGCTTTTTTCAACATCATTTTTTTTTATCTCTCTGGTGTTGTTCTTGTTATGGTGGTGACACATTTAACATACTACTTTTCAGTGCTCTTCTTTTCAGACCTTGACATTTATCCTTGATCTGCCTCTTCCTCGTTTATTCTATACTCCCTTTACCCTTTCTAACTCTTTCTTTTTATATAATTCCCATTATGTGAGTGCATGTCATATAATATTATTCTGTTACTTTAACTATGCTCTATGATGCTTTCAGTATACAGAGCAATTGTGTTTACCTTTCTGATTTTGCAGCCTGTCATCCATGTACCTGTTCCCTTCTCCCTGTCTCTCCAATATGTCCCATTCAAGATACGTCAGAGTTTTTGGTATCAACTAAACCTAGACAAAGGTGATTTGCCACAGCTAAGACTGTTGTCCTCAAATACTGGAGAAAACCATCTTTACAGTCTAATGGGGAATGACTGTCCTAACTGGCTCAATAGCAGATTGCAAGCGAATAACATTTATGATCAAAAGATGATATTTGACATATTATGTGAACCCTTTCTCAAACTTTCAGTGGCCCTGCCTTGAAAGCTTCTACATGTTGTATAGAGTCAGACACCTTCTGTATGCATGCTCTCTCATTGATTTTAAGCTGTGAGTTCATCCATCTTGTTGAACAACAGTGCATTAATATTCACAGTGACGTACGGCGGTGAGTAGTAGTTCCTTTCCTGCTTTAAGGGTTGTAATCGACACAAGGACGCTGGGATAGTAGCGATTCCAATTGTGATGTACCAAATCATTTCCTGTAATGCCACACAGGGCAGTGTTGCAAGTGAATGTTATAGGTATGGGATGTTGTGCAGAGTGAGACATTTTCTCATGTTTTTATTGGCCTTTTATCTTGCTTTGTTAGGTTGATAGGATACGTATAGACTGAGTATTGCGTATGCTGGGAAGAACTTTGCGGCAGGATTAGGCAGATGTGAGTGTATCTTTGGTGGGAAACTAATATAACACTACTCAGTGACTTACTAAATTCTGTAGAAATGAACACCTCGTTAAATACTTCTCTAAGAGGTTAGGAGTCAACCCCATTGAGCCAATAGTGGTTTCCATAGCTTACAATTACATTTTGAGGATGTCTGTACTACTCTATTTTTGTTTGGCCTAGGTTCGGTGATTGGGCATTATGTAGTCCTTGTACTGTGCTATGAAACCGTTTGGTGTACGTGCGCTTAATAAATATTTTTAACATAACATAACATAACATGTGTTAAAATGCAATGCAACATGCCATGTTGCAGGTACATGGCAACCAGTCTGTGTATTTACTCTACTGACACAACAACATTTTAATGAGTGATTTATGTTTCTTTTTTAGATATTGAATGTCTCAGTTTTTCATAAATGCACACTGTTATTCCAGAACCACCCCTGCACAGCAATTTGTTTTACTAACAGCTTTGTCGTTCATAAAGTAAGGATATATTTGCACACAAGCTTTCTTGAAGATGTAATACTATCCCTTCTGCAAAATTATCTGCTAGGCAATATTTTGCGAGATATGCCTTTAACATTGAACACGTACAAACCACAGCTCATCTGCTGACTCATTTTTTGAGAGTACATATCAACTTTTGAAGCACCGAGTTCAGCAAATTAGACCTACTCAAAACTTCCATACTGTTGTAGCCCAAGATGTTGCTTGGTTAAGTGAATTTCTTTCTAGGACAGCTGGGGATAACAAACAAAAAGTCACCCAGCTATTTTTAAGCTAGACTTACTGACTTAGTCAATGTGTGTTACTGTTTTGAATATGTTAGTTGATTAGCAACTCTAGGGGCACATTGGCAAACCTCTTTAGATGTTTTTGCCTCATCACTTTTCACCCTTTTACAAAAGAGTTCTGGCGTTGCTCTTAATTGCTGTGCGTGCTAGCGTTGCATGGGGCTGTCATTCTTAGAAAGATCCTTGGAGCCACCAGCAACTCTTTCACCACCTAACAACCCCCAACCCCATAGTGACTTGTATCCCCGTTGCATAGCGGCCCGCTCTACATCCGGTCATAGACACTAGTTTCTTTCCTCAAAATCCCCCATGGTAATTTATACCTCAAAGGCCAGCTATAAACCTCATTTAGAACTTTCTAAGATAATTTGTATGTTATATTAGCTTATATGATAATATTTTATGCTATGGCAACAGGTGTTTGCATAGCTCAAGTCTTCAGCGAAGAGGGTACATCAAACTGTGTATATAAAGAACATCTATCTGGCTCCTGGTATCACAGAGTCTACCAGTAAATTAAAAAAATGAGGTGATGCACTGTATTTATAGCAAAGTGGGAAGTAGTTGGATCATGAGGAAATTATTTTTGTATGGAGAGTTGGGAAATATGGCCACCACCCAGACAATCACAAGAGAATGAATTGCATTATCATACATTTTCATAGGCCCTTAGTTCGGGGAGAAGTCCTCCACCAAGCGAATACCAACACAGTTCAGCCAGGGCACATATTCATTGTTCTATTAAGTTATGTTTTATAAACACATTGCCCCCAAACCCAAGAGACATTATCAAACTCAATTACACAGTCGTTCCCAACACACAGACCAGCCGTGGCATGTAAATAGGTTTTAGGTTGTCTCTGGCCTGGAGGATAATAATTGACAACTGAAGGGGAAGGGTGACTTTGCCAATGTTCCGCATAGTAGGGGCCCTGCACACCTATTAAATACTCTCCCCAGTATCACTTGTACCCGTTGTGCTCCAGCATGTTTCAATAGTTTAGGGCTTCCCCATAGAGCGCCGAGTTCTACCCCAAGTTTGGTGTCGCCAAGCCTCCGGATCTAGGGGCAGTTTTGCTGCTGGTCTTGGCACGTCTTCACCCATGCAAAGCTTGGTTGTCCGGATTACCACTCTTTTAAGCCACAATAACACCCACCGTAACATGGTTAGCTCGAATACGCTTGTACCTACCTTCAAAATTGCTACACAATAAGCTAGGCTAACCTAGTCCTTTGTGAAGTGGTAATGATCCCTTAGTCACAGATTTCATATGTCGTATAGCTAATGAACTTGAAGGTAATTTTCATCTCCTAGAGTTTTCCCCAAACATTTTCCTGCCACTGCTGACCGTGGTGGTTTCTTGGAACATGGCTGGCCTTAGGGCCAAGTTGATGCATCCGCTTTGGAGTGAATTTGTTGATAATTATGATATACGCCTAGTCCAAGAAACCTGGGCTATGAACCTTTATTTAAAGTGGGGTACTTATCATATTCTAGCCAAGCCGAGCAAGTTTGGGAGGCCTATGGATGGCCTAGAAATATGGGTGAAGTCCTCCCTAAAATGCAAGGTTCTTCTACTAGCAGTCGACTACCCTGATATATGAGGCATCAGAGTAAGTAGGGGGAGGGACAACCTTGTGATGTTTTTTAATATCCACAAACGTGGGGTAAAGGGCGGACGTGCTTCTGGGACTATACAATCTCTAGAAGCACATTTGGACAAGCTTCAAATATGCCACATCTTATCCTTACTGGGGACTTCAACTCCACGTTTGAGCCCCTTGACACGGATGATGAAGCAAGGATTCGCACGTAGAGCGACTTGCTTGTACTCAACCCTCTAAAATAACTCATAACGTAATAATAAACATGTTTTATGTACTAATAATTGCACCATATAACGTTACTAGTATCCAGGGGAAGCTTTTCAATGTGCTTTTACTAACTATAATCCGCTTGCACTAAAATGGCTGCTGCTACGCGGGATTTTCTACTGTGCATGCGTCTGTCATACTCACGTGACATGACGTATCTTTGGATTGGAGGGAAACATTTGCTTCTGCGCACTAAAACTAAGATGGCTGCTATGTGTTATTAACGTGCAAGAAGCTTGCATAGCTACTTTTGCTAAGCTGTTCGTTCTACCTAATTTCTAATGCAATAGTTAAAATAAATGAATGGTAATAGAGTAGAGATAAGTGGTATACAGTGCATTCATTTATTCTGTGTTCTAAAACTGTTTCTTTCTTATTTGAGCGTGGTAGTTAGAAGGTTATGTTGGCACTGGCATTCGTCAGCAGTGGCAGCAGCTGTGAGTGATGCCAGCTACATGGTATACTTATATTTTTACAAATTAAACACTACCTGTCGACATACTGCACAGGTGCTGTGTGTATGAAGTTTGAAAAAAGCTTATCACGTTTACAAACAGCAAAACTATTGCCTTTCTTAGTTCTTGCGTGATTACCCTCAACATATCCAAAGCTTTTTAATGCCTTATTTCACTAAAATGTCTTTTAAAACCATTTCTAATGCCTCCCTTGGCTTTTTGGAAACTGTTATTTAAATTGCAAGTTCCTCCTGGCATACAAAACGTTCTTGACAATTTCTGCTGCTTTTAACTTCTATAACTGTATGTGTGTTATTTCCATATTTCCTGGCGCAATTCAAGGTTATTGACATGAGGTAATTTCACAGGTAAACACTGAGGCAAGACTGCCATCGATCAATTATTCTCTTTTACGTGCATAAGCTGCAGATGTTTCTACTTCCTGTCGTTTGCTGAATCGATATTGTTGCATCACAACGTTTAAAATTCTTAAATACTCTATGAACATGTTTCTTACTCCCTGCATTCTAACAAGTCGGATCTATATTTCTGACATATAGATTGATTGTGGGATGCTTCCACTGCATCTTATAAAATGTAGCAATATTGCGGTGCCACCTATTCTTTGATAATCATTTGCCAGGGGACGTTTCCACAGATGTTCCTTGCTTGTCATCTTCTGCTCTTTTAACATAAAATAGCTTAGTTGCACTTGCCACCGGCCTGGCATCTGTTATGATGGTAAATTTAATTAATTCATGAGCACCAGCCTCTAGGTGCTCTTTCACTCTTAAATGTGTTTCCCTTTCTTCTTTTTTGCTCTGATAAGGTCTGTGGTACCACCCTCTTGTGTTTACTGCTTACTAATGTAAGAGGTTTTCTTTTAAATTATTAGATCTTGGTGCCCTAAGGATCAATTAAATAATGAGTAAACCACTGAAACTAATAGAAGAGGATTCCACTCTCATAAACGTGTGTGCACCCAGACACCATGAGGGAAATATGCTGAATCCAACACGGTATACAAAAACCACGCAAATGCAGAAATCACTTTCAAGAATACACAGTGACTAATTATAAAGTTTCAGCTTGTAGCATATTTTGTACTACTGTGCAAACAAGTGGATTTAGTCAGTAGACAGAAAAACCAATAAATGCGACCTAGTTGCAAAGATTCCCACATCCCGTTGCTAAACCGAGGAACTCAACGATAAGCAATATTGCATAAATATTAGGCTGCATAATGTAAACATATTTAAAGCTGCAATACACATTGTCTGTTTACTAAATCATTTCCAAAAACATGTAAGGTATGTTTTCAACTATTTTCGGTTTTAATGATTCTTATTTGAGAAATTACAAAATTCCATATATTATAGATGCTAAATCAGCTAACACGTTTCATACCCATACACTTAGGACCTCTTCAGGTCAACTGTACACTTTGTTATTTTTTTTCCATGAGTTAAGTTTTCACCCGTCCCTAGTTCTAAAGGGCACATATTTCAGAAAGATTCAGCTTAAATGATTTGTCTTTGATGAACATTTATTGAGGAAATTAAGGTTTCAGTCAGCAATTCAAACTACATTGCTCCACAAATGCATATCCATGTTCAGGAATCCATCACTGTTGGGTATGTAAGTCATCACCATCGACCTAATAATGCCCTAACTAGGCCTTGCAGTCTTGGATACCCAACTCCCTATAGTCAAAATGTCTAGCCACAGTAGTGACTACCATCTCATCCTAGATTCCTGTTAATGTGCAGTCATTTGGGGGCCATCCAGACATACTACCAGCCAGGAGTGAGTTTTCACTGAAGAATTCTCCTTATTGTTGATAATCTGCACCAAGTGAGAGTTCAAAGCTTTCCTCTCTGTCATGGATCATGCTTAGATTGATTCTTTTACCAGCAGTCCTAGCAAGGGTTCCTGCAAGGAAGGGTTCAGCTATCATTAGTGCATCAGATGCAGTTACAGTGTTCCTTGGCTGCCTTTTTTTACTACCTGTCCAAGAGAGATAAGAGTGCACTTTTTTTCATCTGGCTGCTGATAGCTTTTGCTGTCTTCCAAAACTTTTCAGCATTTTCGTGGCAATTCATTGAGGAGGGGGTTGAGTCAACCTCATTCGACCATTGCCTCTTTAGATTTAGTCCCCTGGAGCTATTGCTTGAAAAAAATATTCACATTTTGGCTTAGGCCAGACAAATGGTTTATTCGCACTGCTTGTTGTTGACTATTTGGTGTACACGAAGAGTGCTTCCCATTGCAGTGTATGCATACTGAAGTGAAGGGTGCATGTAGTACAAAGGAGGTGCATGTGTGCTCCGAAAGGGGTGTCAGGACTCCTGCTGATGCTGCTGCAATGGTGATTTTGTACAATATTGTGATTTTACACGTACTACTAATTTCACTCCTTAATATGATACCACTACACATTTTAAACCACTCATAGTTTCATACGTAAAGTAGATTTGTCACATGTATGAAATGTGTGGTCCTAAATGCTTTCCACACTCAAGTCATGCTGATACTGCACCAAAGATGATGTGTCCCTTGGTGTGCAGTCAACCAAATGTGAATGCATACTGTGATACATATCTTTCACATTAACTGTGGCATTTTGGTACTATTTTTTTTCTCTGTACTGTGTGATGCCCCATGGCTGCATTTTGCAGCTTTCTTATTGTGAATCTGTTTCTCAAGGTAAATAGCATAGACAGTTTTTCCATTATTTGGTTTTGGCCACCAAAGAAAGGTTCATATAAGATCAGACACCAGGATAAATATAAAAGAATCTCTGAGATACTATTGTCCCTAGCCTATCCAAATTCATATGTGCTAACCTACCTTATAAGTGAGTGCTGAATATAGGCTCAAGAGTTGAAGAAACTTGAATCTAAAGCTTTGCGTTGAAGCAGAGTGGCAGAAGGGCTAGAAGGTGATGTAATTGTGTTTTAAGTCTTTAGCGTCTTTCTGAATTGCATGAAGGTAGGAGCAATTCCAACGTTGATGGAAATATTGCTCCAGATACCAAGAAGGCTTACCTTCTTGTTGCATCCTTCTTGCATTTCCTTGTATCTGGCCTGGTGATGTCTTGGTTTCTATTGTTGTATTATCCACCTGAGATAAGTGGTTTGAGGTAATATAAATTTTATGGTCAAGTTATGTTCCCTAGCGCGTACCCCACCGACTCCATGTACGAGTTAAAGTGCATGTAACTTCCCTCCTGTACCAGCTATGAAGACGCAAATACATTTGCGTCCAACGTTAACTTGTCCTCTTTCAGACCCACCATGAATGGGTTGGATGGTCCGTTCCTAAATATGCTATGCCAACGTCTTTTTGTAGTGTACTCCTACGTTTTTCAGCCCTGGCTGAAGTAGGCCCTGAATCTCTGCCACCGAGCCTCTTTTCTGGCTTCTGACTCCGAGAAATCTCTGCCCAGGCAGCCCCCGTACCCGTGAACTCTGACTTACTTCTAGCGCGGCCCTCCGTGCTCAGCTCAGCCTGCTGCCTGCCAAGATTGACTATAACCTTCGAGTTATCTGTTTCCCTCCCCGAAAATACATTCCAGCCTGCTAGTTTCAGTAAACATCCTTTCTCAGCTACAGGGCTAAAGGGCCGACCTGTCTCTGTGCAAGTAATTCATAGCTCCGTTGCCATGCTTTCATGGAAGGCCCCTCGCCCCACGCTTCTCATACAGACACCCAGGCGCTTATACACGCACTCACAGCAAGTATAGAATAGCTTCTGCTCTAGAGACCTTTCTGCCCAGATAGCTTAGTTCCCAAACATCAGATATCAGATATGATAGAAACACAAGTTGATCTGACATGCCAGACTTCTGTCTCTTTCCGTCAGTGTAAATGTCAAGTCCCCTGCACCCCTCCAGTTATACGTCATCCAGCTGCGCGCGCATCCAAGCCTCCGATTTCTGCTGACATTGCCACATTTTCTGTTAGTGCCACCCCTTTGTGACACCTATCAGTGACGTTTTCCAGAACACACCTCTAGTTCACGCCTCTTGATTACGTACATGTACCACGTGTAATATTGTTATCTTGTCTTCTCTCAGCTGTTACGCCTCTTGCACTGTGACTTATGGAATGAAATAAGTATATAAGCTATGTACTGTTAATAAAATGGAGCGCTCTATCCCTTCTGACACCCTGTGTGGTGGTCAGAACATGATATCCTGATTCCTTTATGAGGAATAAACCCCTTAGAAACTCTTACACCACGGACTCTGTTTTCCTTCATTCTGATTGAGTTATTATTGATTAAGTACTTACCTGCATAGAAATTAAGAGAGTAAATTAATTATTTACGTCATTTTGGCGCCCGAACAGGGACCCCTCCCCCACCTCACGCGCCGGTTGGCGCGTTGCATACTGTGTCCCCTGCCATCAGTTAGATGGAACACACGTGTACTGGCAGGATTTCCTGCATCTCCCTCTGACCCACGGAGGTGACGAAGACTGCAATCAGTGCCCAGACGAGGCGGTGAGGAGTGCGGAGGATCCCGACCAGAGCCCAGCCGAAAGAAGCAAGGTCCGAGGTGTGAAGAGGCCCACCAGTTTTCCAAAGTTTTCCGAAGTTTTCCGAAGTTTTCCGAAGTTTTCCGAAGTTATTCCGAAGTTTTCCGAAGTTCCGAGTCGAGTCCAGTCGAGTTTTCCGAGGCCTTCTGTTTTCCGTGCTTCCCGGTGAGTACCATTGCTGGGTCGTATCTAGACGGGTTTGGGTACGCAAGTCCGGTCTGCACTGTTTTTAGGCAGTGTATCTGTACTGTTTAGCAGTATATCTAGTATTCCGAATTTCTGAAATTCTGCACTGTTACAACAGTGTATCTGTACTGTTGAGCAGTACATCTAGTATAGAGGGGTAGTCATCTATGTTTTAAATGTTTTTGTAATTAATGTCGTGGTATGAATGTGATTGTTTTTGTGCATTATTGTGTTTTTGTACAAATAGTTACAGTCGAAATTGAATATCAAGGATCAAGCATTTCAGTATCAAGTAGGCACAATGCCGTTTTTCAACAAGTTAAAGCAGATAGGAACTAGGAAAGGGATATTAGAGGAAGAAATTCCAATTCCCCCTAGGGACACTCCAGGTAATTTTATGTATAACAAGCATGGCATAGACGCCATCCTGTATCTAGAGTTATGGACCGATTATACAAAGCACCTAGAGGAAAGATACCGATGGCCAGTTAACGGAACATGGGATGCCGAGTGCATCATAAAGGTAGAAGAGGTATTACGGAAAAAGAAAGCCAGACAATCTCAGAAAGACGCCATAGAATTTTGGCGTAAGGAATCACGTAAGCGTGCTGAAAGAGCACTCCGTAGAGAAGACAGACTTAAAGAATCAGAAAAGGCCCAAGAAAACGAATTAGTTACTGAGGGAATTCGAGTAAAATTAGAACAAATAGATCGTATCCAAAATAGCCAAGTGAACAACATGTATCTTTTGGCCGAAGGTACCCCTGACGCCATTTCAGAAATACCGAAAAATTTGCCGCCACCATTAGTTCCAACTAAAGTAATGCATAAGACTACTAAAGACATATTCCTAAATTCATACTTAGACGATGTAGCACCAGCTTACACCAATCTGCCTGTTCGTGCCCTGCCTACAGACAGGGACGGGGGTGGTATTCCGCCCCCAGGTCACGTTCCGCCGGTACCACAACAGACTTCCCCTGTTCCGCCAGCCCCGCCACTTCCCGTACCCAAAACTGACCTACCGAAACCACGTTTGCCTGATCCACCTAAACGACAAGTTCACGTTCAGATACAGACTCCCCAGGGAGGTAATGTACAAGCTTCCGCTTCAGGAGGTGCGACCGCGGGTCCTCAGACCCCGCCACCAACTCACAGATTCAATCTCAAAGATATGCAGAGTCCTCTCACCTACAGGTCTCCCCACTCCTCTAATTCATCTCGCCTCGACGCATTGAAAGAAAACATGTCAGTCTGCAGATATGATCCAGTACCCGGAAAGGACGATTTAATGATATTGGCATCATTACGGTTAAGATCCGCTACTGATAGCTTGTTATGCTATGCAGGAATGAAGGATCGTCTAGACAGAATATATGAGTTTGTTCAAACAGGAAAGGACTCTGACAGTATTAAGGATGCCATGGAGAAACAGAAAGTTGGCATGCAAGCACTGATACTACGATTTTTCATAAATTGTCTAATAAGAGAACGAGACAGGCCCGGAACAGATCAGAGTGAATTAGACGCATTGAACAAGTGGGGTCAAAATATAGCTGATGGAAAACATGACAGACAAAATTGCATAGACTCTATGTATAAGAAGATTAAGAAAGCAGTGATAGCAGTACACCAGAAAGAGAAAGAAAAGGCTTCCTCCGAGGAGGAAGAAGCACAGGAAGAATCCGAAAGAGATATAGGAACAATAGCATATGTAGGTAAGGGAACTTACCTTAGGAAGGGTATCCGTCCGGAGAGCAAGAGAGTTTTCTTCTCTGCCTTAACAAATCCGAATTCTGCTGAGCATCAGTTCCAGGAAACTGATAAACGGCTTCGAGATCGAGTTGGGTACCATGTACTCAATTCTATGGATGAACAAGAACTAGCCCGATCAGCTGTATCATGGGCCGAAAATGCAGACATATATAATGATGACACAGTAGCGCAGACATTTCTGAACCTCTCCCCCGACGAACAGAAATTAGCAGGTGTATACATGATTCAGCACCTTCTTATCAAATACAGGAAACACTATTCTGATCCAGGTCCTTTACACGAAACACTAGAAGCACTACTGATGGATAGATGGAGAGGCTTAAGCACTAAATTAATTCAAATAATTCTAGAACAACGACACAGATATGATACCTTTGTAAGCTCTGAATATGTTCCCGTCCCACCTCCAGAAAGGAAAATGTACCATATGCAGTGCGGGGGTGGTATTGAAAGTCAGAACCCCTTACGAGAAGTACACCCTGTTATGGGTGAGGATAAAATTTTGAAACGCGTGTATGTACACACGCCTCTGACTAAATTAGAACTGTTAGAAATGAAGAAACTAGTACCATGCCATGATAAAGACCCTGCAGGTTTTCACAGAGAGCTTAAAGACATGTTACTGATGGGAGATTACACGTATGATGACATCATGAAAATGTTGAAAGTATTATTGCCTACGGGAATATTCGAGAAATTAAAGGAAAAGGAATGGGAGGTGGGAGACACAAAGATTGCCTGGGCAGAAATAGAGGAAGAGGAAAAGAAACGGGTCCCAGGGTTAGGCCTTGGGGACAAAACTAAAGCATTACCAGGTTTGATAGTACAGGTCCTGCCCAGATTATTGACAACTAGAAAGGAGGATTGGGATGCAATCTCGTCCTGTAAACAGAAACATGATGAAGATACTAGTGACTTCTATTCAAGATTCGAGAAATGTTTTATTATTAATAGTGGCCTCCAGCCAAGTAGCGAGTCGTACCCACATCTTTTTGTATCAAAGTTAGTAGAGAATTCCCTACCGTTAGTTAAAAATCGAGTGTACAAGGTTGAGAGTACATGGCAAGCAAACACGCCATCTCAGATGTTACAAATGTTACAATATCACCAGAACAGAATCAGAGAAGAACAAGATCAGGAACAGAAACGTATGAAAGACACGAAAATGAAAATGTTAGTAGCTCAGACAGTTCCATCCGACAGTCACAGAAAAGGTACGACCCAGACAAGTCACACTGCAGCTCCTGTTAAAGGGACATGCAATTATTGCAAGCAGCCAGGTCACTACGTACACGAATGCCCAGTTCTGAAACATAACATAGCGACAGGTAAAACTAAAGAAAGACCGCATCCGCCTAGACAAGACCATAACCAGCATCAGTCTACACAGAATACACAGCCTATGCATGCATCCGCACAGACAGCACAGACCGTAGCAGTACCACAGCCACAGCCCATTGCTGCAACTCAGCAAGTTTCACAACAGATGTACCAGTATGCCCAGTCCGCTTACCCCGAATATTCCCGATATACATGAAACAGCCTAGAGAGGGAAGGTGGCTTGCCTCTTATTGAGATTCCTGTAGATCAAGAAGGTCCTTATGTACACAGTCAAGTATTGGGAAAAGACAGAAAGTTTTTAATTGACACAGGGGCAAGTCGCACTACAATAAGTCATGACGAAGTTCCAGGGGCACCCCTCTCAGGCTCACAGAATGTTTCCCTGGGTTTTTCGGGACAGCCTATTGTAAATGAAGTGTCCGAACCAGTTCCCCTGGCTGTGGGTCCATTATCACGTGTTACAGACTTATTACTCACGAAATCATGTCCAGAAAATCTATTAGGAATTAAAACATTGAAGGCTCTAGGAGCTATAATCTGCTGTTCCCCGGAGGGAGTTAGACTCTTTCTGCCGGATTTCAAGGGTCACTATGTTCTGCGTGAGTTTGACGTCAGATTAAAAAATGTACCTGATTACTTATGGGCAAAAGGCCCAACAGATGTAGGATGTATGCACATTACACCATACCGCGTTACACTCAAGGCAGGTGTTGTATTACCCAGAATCAGACAATACAAGTTACCACCCGATGCTGTAGTGGCTTTACTGAAAATCATTGAAGAGCTCATTGCCCAAGGAGTGGTCGTCGAGACCGACTCCAATATCTGTAACTCGCCCATCATTCCGATTCTTAAACGTACAGATCCCAAATTGCACCGCCAGTATATCGGCTGGTGATTGATCTTCGAGAATTGAATAAATGCATTATCCCACAGTATCCTGTGGTCCCCGATATCTCATCCTTATTGACTGCTATTGATTCAGAAGCAACGTTCTTCACTGTAATTGATCTCAAGAACGCCTTCTTCAGCGTACCTATTGATCCAGAGAGCCAATATCTCTTCGGATTCTGTTTAAATGGACGCAGTTTCAAATTTTCGCGCGCACCTCAAGGATTCACAGAAAGCCCCAGCATCTATAGTCAAGCACTGAAGAGACAACTAGATTGTATTCAAATGCCAGTTAACACCGCTTTACTACAATACGTCGATGATCTGCTGATCACCGCACGAAGTGAGCCCGAATGTGAAAAAGCATCATTGACAGTTCTACACTTTCTGGCCGACAAGGGACACAAGGTGTCTCCTTCGAAGCTACAATTCTGTGTTCAGCAAGTTGTGTACTTGGGTCACTTGCTGTCCAAAGTGGGGAGACAGCTCACTCCCGAGCGCATTCAGTTAATTGCAAATATGCCACAACCCCAGACACAAAAGGAAGTGCGGGCCTTTATAGGCCTCACCTCGTACTGTAGACAATGGATTCCCCAGTATGCATTTCTAGCCAAGCCACTCATCCAGTTAACAACACAGGAGGCAGCGACTTCGACTGCCCTCCCTTGGACTCAGGAACACACACAAGCTTTTGAAGACTTAAAGAAAGCCTTATGTCAAGCACCAGTTTTAGCGACACCATGTTACAACAAACCGTTTACACTTTTTGTTACAGAACGTGATGGTACAGCGTTGTCTGTCCTCACTCAAGATCAAGCAGGTTCACATAAGCCTTGTGCTTATTTCTCTAGTACATTGGATTCAGTAGCCCAAGCACTCCCTGCGTGCTTAAAGTCAGTAGCAGCAACAGCGTTAGCAATCAGACAGAGCGATTCAATTGTTCTAGGTCATCAGTTAACAGTACAAGTTCCACATTCTGTAGAGGTTTTGTTAAACAGAACCCAGACTCAACACTTGACTATAGCGCGATTAACAGGTTATGAATTAACACTATTCCAGCCACACATAGAAATCAGACGCTGCAGTATCTTGAACCCAGCAACACTGTTACCTACAGTTATGACAGATCCAGCTCCACATGATTGTATAGAAATAATTAATGCAGTAACTAAGCCTAGACGAGACTTAACAGATGTCCCATTGACAAATCCAGACCTGACACTTTATGTGGACGGTTCATGCATGAGAACAAGTACAGGAGAATTAGTGGCCGCGTATGCCGTGACCACTGAAACCGAAGTTAAAGAAACACATCGTATTGATACACTGTCTGCTCAAGCAGCCGAGCTCATCGCTCTGACCCGAGCTTGTATTCTAGCCAAGAACAGAAATGTTAACATATATACTGATTCCCGTTATGCCTTCGGAGTTGTACACGACTTCGGAGTCCTCTGGCAAGAACGAGGTTTTCTGACTTCCCATGGGGCCAAGATACAACATGGCCCCCTCATTCAAGCACTGTTAGAAGCAATACATTTGCCCTCGGGCATATCAGTCATGAAGTGTAAGGCACATACTAAAGTCACAGATTCTGTTTCCCAGGGTAACGACCTGGCAGACCAGACAGCAAAACATACAGCACTAACTCACACCCAGATTACTGACATAACAAAAACAATAGTACCAACAAAGTGTATGGCAGTTAGAGATCCCGCCCTAGACGTAATTGATATCCAGACACATGCTACTCCAGAGGAGATAAAGAAATGGACTGAACTAGGAGGGATTCAGACAGATCAAGGTTGGGTGACGAAGGGAAAATCTATATGGTTTCTCCCTGACGCAATGGTTCAAGTCATGATAAATACAGCACATAGCCCGGCCCATCTAGGAGAGAAGGCGATGTTAGACAGTTTACAGAATCTCTGGTACAACAAACACTTACGAGCAGCAGCAAAACAGAAAGTGCGTACTTGCATGATCTGTTGTCAGTTCAATCCAGGTAAAAGCGTCCCTGTTGAGCAAGGAGGATTTCATCCTCCCGATCACCCTTTTGAAGTCCTCCAGATGGATTATATCCAGATGAATAGCTGTCGAGGTTTTAAATATGTCCTTGTAATTGTTTGTGCTCTGTCCCGTTGGACCGAAGCATACCCAGTCCCAGACTACACTGCTCCGACCACTGCCAGACAGTTGGTTCGTGAATTCTTCCCACGGTACGGTTTGCCCCGTGTCGTGTATTCAGATAACGGACAGCCGTTCTCGTCCGAGTTGATGAGACAGGTTTCCCTTTTGCTAGGATATCAGTGGAGGTTCCACTGTGTCCGACATCCCGAAGCAGCAGGCCTTGTAGAAAGGCATAATCAGACACTAAAAATCCGCCTTGCCAAGATCTGTCAGGAAAAAGGGGTCGACTGGATAGTCGCCCTGCCCGTGGCACTATTCTACATGAGAATGGTCGCCCACTCAAGATCAGGGCTATCCCCGTACGAAGTGGTCTTTGGCAGACCACCGAATATGTGGGGGACGCCCATTCCGAAGAAAATCACAGATGTTGATTGTAATATGTTGACAGATTACCTTGCCTCCTTGATGTCTGCACTCCAATCATGTCGTTCACAGGTTGCCGCAGCCTTCCCTGACCATACCGATGTGAAGGCGCATGAGGTCCGTCCTGGGGACCTGGTACTCGTCCGGAATTTCGACCGGAAAAGTCCGCTGGAGCCCCGTTGGAAGTCTCCGAAGACCGTCCTCCTTACGACCAGGACCGCTGTGAAAATCGAGGGGAGAAAGGGGTGGGTCCACTCGAGTCACATCAAACTTTGCAATGAACTAAAAAACGGACTGAAACAGGACTCTGACTCGTCCACCCCCACCAAAGACTGTGTTGAAACGAAAGACTGTACCGTTACCAAACGAGAAAAGACTCCCCAAGAACTATATCGAATGAAGCTCCGATCTAGCAAGTCAGACAGTTTAATTGTTTAAGTCCTCCCTTAGGTGAATCGGTTAAATAGTTTCTGACATGTATCCCCTAGATCGAGATAGAGAGAGAGAGAGAGAAGCAAAGAAACGTACTTACTACAAATCACTGCGTAGTCACTGTATAGTGACGTTGTTAATAATGTTTTTTCTAAGTATTCTAATTATTATTGCCAGCATTCTGCTACCTATATATTGGCCTATTTTCAGGCGTGAACAATCTGCTTACAATGTCTCTGCTGAACACACTTTTAGTGAACTTCCTGCACATGAACTCTCTTACAGACTTGCGCTGCGCAACAATACATTCATTAGTATGTTACATCACTCCCATCAGACAAATAATGCTACGGACTGTTGGATATGTGGCCGACTCCCTCCCTACCAGAATTACAAGGGAGCTCTGCCCCTCTTTCCGTACCCGTTCACTCACAATGGCTCCTGTGGAGCATGGTTTAAAATAATTAATTCCTTAGATCCTGATATTGCTGTTTTCGATGGGGGCTGGGTTTGGGGAAACTTGAACTTAGTTCTGCTCAACGTCTGTTACCCTGATAAAGAGGGACTTCCCACTCGAATAGGAACTGATCTAGAAAATGAAGTATATGGATTAGGTAATTACACAATTAGCCTTATGATCCTTACTGTTGAATCCGAAGCTGCTCCAGTTCTGCCCCATATGTTAGTATTACCAGTCACAGGTGAATTATGTGTTAGCAAGAAAGGTTCAGTACACGTAGGTCATAGTAAATGCACTACTGTGGTCGAGTTCAGTGACCATGGTAAATCGTCCTTTAAAGCTACCAGTCATTCCTACTTTGTTTGTGGTCATACCGCATACATACGTTTGCCTCCAGATTGGGATGGTACCTGTTACATTGCATTCCTTCTGCCACCTGTTTTTCTAGCTCCCCCTGATTACCATAGAAATACGAATCTAGCACCGAATAGACCCAAAAGAGATATTCCCCTTGTCGACTACACAGAAACGGCATGGGAACAGTACACTGATTTCAATAAAGGATTCTTTTTCTTCCTAGGACCTGTCCAAAACAGTAAATTGATACGCAGATTAACCAGAACACTTGAAGCAGTAGTACATGAAACTGCCTCCGCCTTAGGTAACTTAACTGAGGAGCAATCTGCTATGCGGGTTGTTGTCCTTCAAAATCGTCTTGTAATTGACGTCATCTTGGCAGATAGAGGTGGAGCCTGTAAGGTCATCGGGTCAAGTTGCTGTGTTTTCATTCCACAAAATGCACCATCTGTCTATCAAGCTATTACCCGTCTGCATAAAATTGCAAATCAGATACATCAGAATCCAGGCACCTGGACTTGGTCCGGTTGGTTCTGGACTACGTTAACAGCTTGGGGATGGAAGATCTTATCCTTCCTAGGCATTGGCCTTGTTATAGTATTCAGCTGCTGCCTGTGCCTACAGTGTGGGCCAGCGATTTGTGGACTGTGTGCCACATCCTGCATTGAGCATTCCCGTTGTCTCTCAAACAGTCAAAGAAAGAAAGATGAACATATAATGTTACAAGAACAGACTGATCGATTCATGAGGATCGATATATCATGAAGGGTCCGTAGGGAACAAGGAGGGAATGAGGTAATATAAATTTTATGGTCAAGTTATGTTCCCTAGCGCGTACCCCACCGACTCCATGTACGAGTTAAAGTGCATGTAACTTCCCTCCTGTACCAGCTATGAAGACGCAAATACATTTGCGTCCAACGTTAACTTGTCCTCTTTCAGACCCACCATGAATGGGTTGGATGGTCCGTTCCTAAATATGCTATGCCAACGTCTTTTTGTAGTGTACTCCTACGTTTTTCAGCCCTGGCTGAAGTAGGCCCTGAATCTCTGCCACCGAGCCTCTTTTCTGGCTTCTGACTCCGAGAAATCTCTGCCCAGGCAGCCCCCGTACCCGTGAACTCTGACTTACTTCTAGCGCGGCCCTCCGTGCTCAGCTCAGCCTGCTGCCTGCCAAGATTGACTATAACCTTCGAGTTATCTGTTTCCCTCCCCGAAAATACATTCCAGCCTGCTAGTTTCAGTAAACATCCTTTCTCAGCTACAGGGCTAAAGGGCCGACCTGTCTCTGTGCAAGTAATTCATAGCTCCGTTGCCATGCTTTCATGGAAGGCCCCTCGCCCCACGCTTCTCATACAGACACCCAGGCGCTTATACACGCACTCACAGCAAGTATAGAATAGCTTCTGCTCTAGAGACCTTTCTGCCCAGATAGCTTAGTTCCCAAACATCAGATATCAGATATGATAGAAACACAAGTTGATCTGACATGCCAGACTTCTGTCTCTTTCCGTCAGTGTAAATGTCAAGTCCCCTGCACCCCTCCAGTTATACGTCATCCAGCTGCGCGCGCATCCAAGCCTCCGATTTCTGCTGACATTGCCACATTTTCTGTTAGTGCCACCCCTTTGTGACACCTATCAGTGACGTTTTCCAGAACACACCTCTAGTTCACGCCTCTTGATTACGTACATGTACCACGTGTAATATTGTTATCTTGTCTTCTCTCAGCTGTTACGCCTCTTGCACTGTGACTTATGGAATGAAATAAGTATATAAGCTATGTACTGTTAATAAAATGGAGCGCTCTATCCCTTCTGACACCCTGTGTGGTGGTCAGAACATGATATCCTGATTCCTTTATGAGGAATAAACCCCTTAGAAACTCTTACACCACGGACTCTGTTTTCCTTCATTCTGATTGAGTTATTATTGATTAAGTACTTACCTGCATAGAAATTAAGAGAGTAAATTAATTATTTACGTCAGGTTCATCCCCTAGATACATTTGTATTTTGTTTCCTGCCAGTATTGTGGATGATTCAGTTTGTCTTAAGGATGATGTGAGCTCAGAGGGGGAGGCAGCACATTTCTTACAATGTGTGAGGACTCTTTCTTCAGGCCTTTGATAGGATGTGCTGCAGAATTTAGAAGGCTTTAATGAATGCTAATTCAGACCCAGGGACAACATTAGGCAGAGTGATGCTTTCTTCATGACAGGAGGGGATCAGTGTTTATACTGTTGATTCAGGCAGGAAGGCTTTGACTTTTTCTTTGACTGTTCATACATATAAATCTTCTTTTTCTCAATAACATGTTCCCTAAAGTTGAGGTCAGCTTGGAGCTGAATGTTGTGAGTCTGAAACCAGGGTAAATCATTCAAGCTTCATGTTTAGTAGAGAGACTTAAATCAGAGGCTGTATTTCACTATTTAAGACGAGAATGAAGGCAATTGGGTTTTTTGATTGAGGAGGGTGATAATCCTACTTCAGCAACAACCACAATCCTCGTCAGAGAGAACCATAAAAAGTCAAAAAATTAATCTGCGCTTAAGCCTCTGGCTTGCTTGGTACAAAAGCAGTCAGGTTAAATTTAGAGCCAATGTGTAAAGTATTTGCACACAAGCAGCAATAAAGTGAAAATACATCGCAAGAAAAATCCCACACCATTTTGAAAAATAGAGAAACATGTAATAAATTAAATGAGACCAAAACAACAAAAATACATTCAGTAGAACCGGAGTTAATGAATTAATGTTTTAGGTAAGTGTAATGCCTAAAAGAAAAAAGCATGATTCGCGGTCATCTGGTCATGCTAGAATAGATAAAGTCACAAGTTCAGGACAGCCCCAATTGAGTGCGAGCTGGATAGATGACCACTTTTGGCCCACTGAGAATTGTACCGGTTGTCCTTGGTGCGGGGTCTGCGTTGCATTGCTTTGCAAGGCTTTGCGTTGTTCGGCATAGGTTCTAATAAAGATGTGAAACTAGGCTTTGCGTCATTCAGTGTCAGTTATGATGAAGCTTTTAGCTGTGCAACGTGGCTTCGCATCTCCTGGCTCTAGGTCCAATAAAGCTTTCATCTTTGCAGCGAGGCTTTGCGAAGCTTCGGGTCACTACACCTCGGATTTGATTGAACCTTCTTTTAAGCAATAAGGAATGCTCTCTGATACCAGCAAACAGTCCGGGACTGGGAGAGGCACCTCTTGGGGATCAGGTACTCACTCCAGCAAGAGCAGTGGGGCTCAGGCAGGTCAAGTTTCAGGCAGCGGTGTCCGGCACCGATCAGGGGTGGAGGGGAGGCGGCACAGAGGTGAGGTTATATTTAAAAAATACTTTAACTTACCTGCTTGCTGCGTCTTCCTTGCTGCTCCTCCAGGTCTCATCTCTCCTCCTCCCGCTGGCAGGAACAGGAAGCAGCCTGGAAGCACCCAGAATTGACTGAGCCAATCACAAGGCTGCAATGTAGCGCTGTGGTTGGTCTGAGCGCTGTGACTCAGCGCTCAGAAGTAGCATTGGGGCCTGGGCATGTTCTCCACACAGGCTGTAATGCAGATTGGGTGGACAAGAAGGAAAGTGCGCATGACTTTTATGGTCAGCCCGAGATGGCTGGCCAAACAGTCATTGCGCACTTGGGATGGGGGCAAATCACTCCGCGGCTGCTCTGTCAGTCCTGCCCAAACTCGCCTCGCAAAGCTGCCTCGCAAGAAGCAAAAAATACAATGATAATAACTGAGTTATTATCATTTTATTTTTTTCTTATAATGCTGGAAATAACAGTGGGGCGACGCACCTCGCCTTAGCGGAGGAGCCGCTACTGGTTGCAGGTCCAGTGTAGCAGGTCAGCTGAGCAGTTGCAGGGAGTCCTCTGGAGCTTGTTGTGTCCCTGTGGTTCAGAACAGGTCAGCCCACTTACTCTTGGAACCGCTCATGCTAGCCTGGGATAAAGGTAACAGGTCCTGTCGTCCTTCTTGCAGAGCAGAGCAGGCTTCTGTGGATCAAGGAGGTCACAAGCAACCGAGTAGTATTCTGGGAAACCAGGCAGGCCTCAAGCAGCAGGACAGTTCACTCTCTGGTAGCAGCAGGGTAGTCCTCTGAGGATCATGTCAGCCCAAGGCAGCCCTCAAGCAGTAGGACAGTCCTCAGGGGAACAAGGCAGGCCTCAAGCAGCATAGCTGTCTTCTGGGGAACAAGGTAGGTCCTTTCTGAGTGCTGGAGTCAAGTCTTTTGAAATGTAAGTGGGGCAAGGAACAACTCTGCCCCCAACCATCCTGTAAATTAAATTACAACTCATTCGAGTCCAAACATGACATTTCTACCTGCTCCCAATGCAAATTAGTACATAGTAAATGTAATAAGGTAACCCGATGGTATCCAATTGGAAAGAAAGGCCTTTCAGTATTGAATCTAGGAGTTTTTCACTGCCATGTCATAACAAACTTAAACACACATGTCTTACTTTTTAAATACAATGCACCTGCTTTGTGAGCTTTTTAGGTTTAAAGTATTTTATTGAAGCAGGGTAAAATAGGAAACAACAGGGCAAGAAAAAGATAAACCACAGGAGCCGCACATTCAATGCGTACAATACAGTAGACACAGCAAAGCAGTTACATCTCTTCAATAGGCACCATTCGACTCAGAAACACAGCTTGTGCGCCTGTGGTCATAAACAAATAACGGGGGGGAGGGGGGGAAGGGGGGATGAAGGGAGGAATAGGGGGAGGGGAGAGGAAGAAAAAGGGAAAGGGGGGGGGGAAAGAAGGGGGGGGGGGAAAGGGGAGGGGAGGGGAATCATTCCCGCTCCAAAAACCTACTTAACCATCAAAACCCCCAAAACTACCACACCCCAACCCACCCCCTGTACTGTGCCATAACCTTCTGCTCTCCCGTCAGAACGACCCCCCAGTAATCCCGGCTATGCAATGCCAACCCCAACCAATCAGACAGGCGGATCCGGTGGTGGCGTCAGCCGTAACAACCTAAGATATCTAGGACAGGTGATCTCCCGAAACTCAGAACACAACAGGCTATGGAAGGGCGCCCATAGTTCCTCAAAAGCATCAGTATCCCCCAGGGCCACTAAGGACATCTTTTCCATGCCAAGGACATGCCACAATCTATGCAGCCAGCCGACAACAGTGGGGAGTGTGGTGGAGCGCCAGTGTATGAGAATGTTTTGCAACGCTGACCCCAGAGCAATCGCAATCTGTCTGCCCCTCCTAGACCTGAGGGGATACATCAACCCATTCGGTAAACCCAGTAAAACATAGGCAGGGAACCTCGGCAGCTCTATCTCAAAACATTTGTCCACCTCACCCAGGACCTCCTCCCAGTAAGAAGCCAATAGGGGGCATTCCCACAGTATGTGTGTTAGCGTGCCGTTATTGCCACAGTTGCGCCAGCATGTCCCAGGAATTGCCCTATCCATCTCATGTAACTTCTCCGGAGTGCGGTACCAGTAGGTCGAGATTTTGGTGAAGGTCTCCGTGAGCCCCGTGTGATAGGCCGAGTGGCGTGAGCGGTAGGAGATATGGTCCCACTCCTTGTGACTCAACACTCGTCCGAGCTCCCGTTCCCATCGCTCCCGACCGGGATTGTGAATATGAAAGGGGGGGGGGCTGCAACATTTTATACAAATCTGAGATCAGTTTAGCGTCCGAAGTGCGGGTGATTAACCAACGCTCATACACCGTGATCTCCCGATCTGCCGTATCGCGCACTTGGGGTTGCAATGCCCAGTGGCGCGCCTGCATATATCTCATACGCTCCGCCTCTGGGAGGCCGTAGTCCCGCTGCAAATCCTGGAAGGGGACGACCCCCTCGGGCCCTTATAGATGATACAAAGTGCAGCAGCGGGCCGCCCGCCAGCGATCGTAAGCACCGTGCTCCGTGCCGGGACCGAAGTCCGGATTGCCAATGAGCGGCGTAAAGGGAGAGGGAAAAGTAGTGAGCTCATTCCTGACAGCCACTGAGTCCCACGCCCGAAGCGGGACACGCGTCACAAAAGATGCGTAAAGGTTAGGGGGTCGATGAGCCCGCTTCAAGAATGGGACCTCCTGTAATGTCCTGCCCGCCACCGCTTGATCCTGGAACAGCCAGTGTTTGTCTGACTCCCACCGGCTCCATTCCACCAGATAGCGGAGTTGGGCGGCCTGGAAATATTTCTGTAAGTCCGGTATCCCCAGCCCCCCAGATTCGGGCGCCAGCGTCGCGATGCTCCTCTTGATCCGCGGTCTACGGCCCTGCCACACGAACCGTGCAATGGCCGCTTGGGTCTCCGCAAGCCACCCTGTGGGGGGTTGGAGCGGCAACGCCCTAAACAGGTATAGCACCTGAGGCAGGAGGGTCATCTTCACAGCGGCCACCCTACCTAGCAACGACAACGTGCCCTTATCCCACCGACCTAGTTCCTCTCTGATTTTCGTGCTCAAAGCCGCATAATTGGCCGTGACCGTCGCCGGGAGGGAGGGCGCCAACAGGATCCCTAAATACGGAATCCGGTCCTTGGACCAGCTCAGAGGGTAAAGCCTCTGTAGTTCCGCTCTGGTGGCATTAGCGAGCGAAATGTCGAGGGCGGCTGATTTCCCGAGGTTCACCTTAAAGCCCGCCACCTCGGCAAAGAGGTCCAATTCTGCAATGCAAGCCGGCAGTGACCTCCGCGGGTCATCGAGCGTCAGAATGACGTCATCTGCGTACAGGCTAATCGCATGATGAAATTCGCCCATCTTGACACCAACGATGTCGGGGTTCTGCCGAACCCTTTGAGCAAACGGCTCCATGTAAAGGGCAAAGAGCAAAGGAGACAGTGGGCACCCCTGTCGCGTACCCCGTTCTATGGCAAAGGGCCGGGAGCTACCGCCGTTCACTCGGACCACCGCGGACGGGGACCGGTAGCAGTTGAAAATCAGATGACGGAACTTCTCGCCTATCCCGAACTTGCCCAAGACCTTCTCTAGGTAGGGCCAATGCACCCTATCGAAAGCCTTCTCCGCGTCTATGGAGAGGAGCATCCTTTCCCCGGGGATCCTGGAAGCCTTCTCAAGAATATGAGTCACCCTCTTTGTGTTGTCCACTGTTTGCCTGCCAGGCACGAAGCCCGCTTGATCCGAGTCAACCATGCCCGGGAGATGAAGTGCCAGGCGCGCTGCTAATATACTGGTGAACACTTTCAAGTCCGTGTTCAGCAACGAGATAGGACGGTAGGATCCACACGCGGTCCTGTCCTTGCCCGGTTTCGGGATCACTGAGCCCGTGGCCTGAAGAAATTCGGGGGGAATGGCACCCGGCTCCGCGAAGGTGTTGAAAAGGCGGGTCAGCAAAGGCGCCAGTTCCTGGCAGAAGGTCTTATAAAACAGAGGGATAAAGCCATCCGGTCCCGGGGCCTTGCCCGGTTTGAGCCGGGATATCGCCGTGACCACCTCCTCGATACGGATTTCTCGTTCCAGATACTGAGCCTGATCCGGCGTTAACGACGGGAGCGGTACCGACTCTAGATATTCCGCCTCCGCCTGGGTGGAGGGGGCCTCACCAGTGTAGAGGTCTGCGTAGAATCTACGGAAGACGTCCGCTATTTGCTCATCTGCCGGGACAGAACCTCCGGTCGGGTCAGCCAGTTCCTTCACTCGGTGCTGTTGGTGCTGCACCCTGAGCTTATTGGTCAAGAGCCGCCCGCATCTATCGCCGCCGGTGTAATACTTGTGCTTCAGACGAAGTATCGCGTACTCCGCCCGGTCCGTGTCCAGGGCCGCCAAGAGTTTCCTGGCAGCTTTCAGCTGTCTCCAGACCCTGGGGGCCCCCGTTCTATGATGAACCTGCTCCAGCTCCCGCACCTGCCGGGTGAGCTCATCCCTCTTGAGCTGTCGATCCTTGTTCTCCGCCGAGGAGATAGCTATGAATTCGCCCCGGAGCACAGCCTTCAGGGCTGCCCACTGCGTCGCGCGAGAGGTATCGTCATTATCGTTCACGCGTTGGAAGTCCACAATGGCCGCGCGGATCTGGTCCACCGTCGACCGTCTGTGCAATAGCGTGTCCCGAAGCCGCCAGACCCCTCTCGGCCGAGCTACCGGGGGCAGATCGAAAGTACCCTCCACCGGCGCATGGTCGGAGAGAGAGAGAACCCCCATATCAGCGTTCGAGGCTAAAGCGAGCATCGGACCCGACACAAGTAGATGGTCCAGTCGCGCATAGGACTTGTGTGCATGTGAGAAGTAGGAGTACGCGCGGGTAGTGGGGTGGAGATGGCGCCACATGTCATGCAAGTCCAGCTCCTCAAGTCGAGTGCGTATTGAGCCCGAGAGCTCACCCAACTGGTGGCGCCGCTGCACAGACCTGTCCATGGCCGCGTCGAAAACTAGATTCAAATCTCCCCCCAGCACTATGTGCCTATCCGAGGTGGACGCTACATCTTCCAGTGCCCTGTGCAAAAACTGATCCTGGTGGTCATTGGGGCCGTAGACAGAGCCGACAGTCAGTACTAAACCCCCCACCCTGATCCTATATGCCAAAAGCCTCCCCTTCTGCTCCGCCACTTTGTGTAAGATCTCCCCCCTGAACCCCCTAGAGAACAGGAGCGCCACCCCTGCTGTTTTAGAGGCGCTAGAGGAGAAGTGCTGTGTAGGGAATTTGGGGGTACGCATTCTGGAACAGTCTTTAGCCAGCAGATGGGTCTCTTGCAGCAGGCAAACATCGGCCTGGGAGTTCTCCAACAGAGACAATACCGCCCGCCTTTTAACCGGATTATTCAACCCTTTCACATTTAGAGTGACCACTTTAAGAGCCATCAAGGAGGGGAATCATTGGAGCACACACAGATAGGCAAAGCCCAGCAAGCAAACATAGAGGCCATCTCACGAAGCTTCAACGCACAGCAACCACGGATATCTCTATGGCACAGTACAGTCCCCAGACCCCAACACCCCACAACTAGAAGAACCCCCCCCTCCCCTTGGAGCCCCAAACGCTCGAATCCGCACCACCCCCAACTACCAACCCCCTCACTAGCCCCCAAACTCAAAACATCCCCCTGCCGTTCCCGTTCCCAATCCCCGCTTCTCAAACTTTGCAAAGAAGACATTGTCCCAGTCCGGTCCGTTTCGGACAAGGCCGTGGAAAGTCAGTCTAGTGGACGTCCAGCCACCATCTCCTGCACTCGCCATCCTGCCCCACCCTCCCCCAGAACCCCCGCACCTGCAGTAAGAAAAGGCTAGTGCAGACTCCCCCCGGAGTAAATTCAGGCCGTCAGGGCCACTTCGCCAGACGACGCCACTCTGGAGACCTCCTGGATGGCGGCCGCCATGTCCGCCCGAATCGTGGGCGATCCTGGTCGCTCCGGCGTTGGGGAGTGCCTTCCCCCAGCTTGCTGCCAGCCGTCTCGAGTGCTTCGCCTGCGGCGGGGCGCCGGGGTGTCCGTATCAGATGCAGTGAGGCCCAACACCGCGCAAACGTCATGGAGGGACCGGAGCTGGTGCAGTGTCCCGTTCCACCTAAAAATCAGGCGGAAAGGGTGACCCCAAGAGTACTGCGTCCCCTGCTCCCGGAGGAAGTCCGTGGCGATTTTGAAGGATTTTCTCTTCTGCAGCGTGACCGTAGATAAATCCTGATACAGGGCCACCGGGTGGTCTCGGTATCGGAAAGGCTGCTGTCTCCGCGCCTCGCGGAGGATCCGCTCCTTCAGGGGGAAGTCCGGCAAGAAGGCCAGGATGTCCGGGGGGGGTGCTGTGGCTCTGCGGGGACGACCCACCCGGTGCGCCCTGTCGATGCGAACCTGAAAGTCTTCCGACTCCCCTAAGATTGCACGGAAGAGGCCCTCCAAGTATGCCGTCACGTCCTCACCCTCCTCGCCGGACGGAACGCCACGGACCCTGATGTTATTCCGCCTGGATCGATTGTCGAGGTCCTCGGCGTGGGCCTGCAGCTCAATCTGTTGTTCCCGCAGCCGCAGGACCTCCTGCTGCAGATGGGTGATCTCCTCGTCTCTGGAGTGACCAGCCTCCTCCACGGTGTTGACCCGCTCCCCCAGGGAGTCCACCTCTCTCCGTACCTCGCGGACCTCCCCGGCCACCTCTTGCTTCAACGTTTGAAAGTCCTCCCGCAAGGAGCTGAAGAGCGACTCGAGGAATGATCGTGTCACCGGGGGTTCTCCGCCTTCAGCGCCCCTGGTCGGGGCCGGGGAGGTCGTGGTGGGTTGATTCCCTCCGCTACGCAGGGCACCGCGCCCCAACATGTCCGGCAAAGTCCGATCACCCCTTCTTTGTCCCCTGGCGTTCGACATCTTGGCTGCACAGGGGGCGTCGGGGGACGACGCTCGGCAAAAGAGATCAACAGGGCCAGAGCAGCAACACACCGGTCAGGGAACACCGCCACACAGAGATCCCGAGCAGGGCCGAGCAGCCGGGCCGGAGTCCACAAAATGGCCACGCGTCACTATCAATAGGCCAACGCCCAAGGAGTGAGGCCTACCCTCGTCTCAAGTCCAGTGGCGAGAAACACAGCCGGAGGGCAAACTCGCGGGGCAGGGGCCGCCGGGGCCGGCAATCCTGGGGGAATATCTGCCCCGGGGGCACAACCCCACTCCTCCACAACCAGTGTCGGACCGTAGCGGCCTCACGGGGCGAGCACCCTCAAGCCTCGGATCTGCGTAGCAACTCGATGCCGGCTCCGCCTCCGTCTCACTCCTCCGTGCAGCTCCGCTCTCATCAACCACCTTCGGTCAGCTCCGCTCCGCTCGCGAAGTCCCCTTCGACTCCTACTCCGACACCACGGCCCAGGTACTTCAGCGGGCCATTCACAGGCGGCAGGGCACACCGTCAGGATCCCAGGCCCAGTGGTCTCGCGGCTCCCGGCTCACACACAGGCCGCCAGCGGGCTCCGCCCCAAGCTGTTTCGGTCTGAATCACACCTCCGAAGGGGCAATCAAGGCTCAACGATCGCTCCGCACCGCCACCGGGGTCTCCAGGCTCAATCACCGCGTGATCCGGGGGGGAATCAGCGGTTACGAGCGGTGCAGGGTTTCAGGGGCCCGGGAGCTCTCGGCAAGTGCGACCTCTCAGCCCGCCATCTTGGCCACGCCCCTCTGTGAGCTTTTTAGGGCCTACCTAAGGGTGACTTATATGTATTAAAAAGGAGGATTTAGGCCTGGCCAAAGATGTATTTGGCCAGGTCTAATTGACATGTTTGTTTTAAAGTACTACTTAAGTGGGTGGCACAATGAGTGGTGCAGGCCCACTAGTAGAATGTACAGGCCCTGGGTACATGTGGTGTCATATGCTAGGGAAGTATAAGTAAATTACATTTGTCAATTAGGTGTAAGCCAATTTTATCATGTTTAAGGGACATCACACAGCACTTTAGCACTAGCTAGCAGTGGCAAAGTGCACAGTGTCCCAATACCAATAAAAACAAAATTCAGAAAACAGGGCAAGACAAAACATTTGGAGGTGACCTTGCAGAAAGGGCTATGTCCAACAAATGAGTTCTGTCTTATTTGGCTTGAGTTTGAAATGCAATTCTAGAGGCAGGTTTTAAGTGAGTGAATGTTGATATTAATGAGATTTCGAGGTAGAGTTGAGAATTGTTATATTTATGGATCCTGAAGATGTCAGTAAGTAAACTTCGAGGGTTCTATTGAGAAGATGAATCCCTGCATTTCACGGATCTTGAGCTTTCATCTGAAATATTTGTTGGTGTTTGGTAAGAGGAGATCTATTGTATGACCCTCCTTCAAAACTCCACAAGACGACACAACACGAAAGCCACCTGGTTTACTGCGTACCTCCGAGAATCCAAGCGCTCTTGCCGACGACCATGGCGCGCCACCAACTCAACAAATTAGCAAAGAGAAACTCCATCCAAGACAGAATCCACCCCAACTTCCACAACTCCAAGTAACTCTTCGTCATCATACAAGATTTCCCCAGACCCAACAGCGAAACTACCGACGACCATCCCTCCCAAGACGTTTGCAATAAACTCACCTCCTTCTTCCACCATAAGACCAAGACGCTCTACAACAACTTCGATGACCAAGATCAATACCACGACACTGACCCAACACCTCACACTGCAAAGACTATGAAAAGCATCCACTCCAGACCATCCTCTGACCCCTGCCTGCTGTACATCTTTTTTTTTTGCTCAAGAGATTCCTGGCCACCAATTTCTGTACTGCGAATTAATTATGCAGATTCCAAATACAACACCATGAGTCCATGTACTGTACTTCAATAATTGTGTTAATTCAACTTATTTGTAACAACAATTCATCTTTCAAAGTGCATAAGAGGAATACACATTTCATTCATTGTAATAGCATTTAAAAACTTTTTAAAGGATATTATAAAAACATATATTCATGAATTCATTAGAAAAAACATTCAAGGAAAAAACATTGCACTTATATCATGTGACTACACCAGTCAATAAATCGATGATGTCTGCCAGTGATAAGATTATTCTCTTATTATCATTTTGTATGGCACTAAGACAGACAAAATGCGGGGAGAACAATTTTTGAAATACAATTTGCTCCCGGGGTATGATTTATGCATCAACACCTTCACTAGAGTCCCATTCGATGTTAGTCCCTCGCAGATAATTGTGTACGTGCCGACGTGTTTCCAATCCCCCAGTTTATTAGGGAATTATCATCAGGGCTTTGGACCACGGTGTAATCCTTATATGTTGTGGTGAGATTCTCTTATTGGTCCGTCTTTTATACTGAGTCTTCGTAGTTGTATACAGATGACTCCCCACTGATTTTCTGATTCTTAAACACAGCAAACGATGGTTTTGGGTGCATTCACTTGACCTGCTTTGTACGATTCCTCTTCACCTAGGAAAATGCGTCTTCGTTATGCTTTACAACTTACTTCTTAATTTCTTTTCAACAGTATTCCTTTTGGCTTGTTGCAAACGCGACATCTCTATGCAAGTGCACATCTTCGACTGGACCGCCATTGCACCTGAACTACCACAAACGATCAACTGTTCCTTCAAGACCACCACATTCCCCGACAAATGGAAATGTGCCAAAGTCAAACCCCTCCTCAAGAAGCCGTCCGCAGACCTGACAGACCTCAAGAACTTCAGGCCCATTTCTCTTCTCCCTCTTCCACCAAAGTCATCAAAAAAGTCATCAACACCCAGCTAGCTCACTTCATAGAAACCAACAACATCCTCAACACCTCTCAATCCGGATTCCGTAGCAACCACAGCGCCGACACTGCCCTCATAGCAGCCACCAACGACATCCGCTCCCTACTCGACCAAGACCACACAGCAGCCCTCATCCTCTTAGACCTCTCAGCAGCCTTCGACACCATCTCCTACCGCACAATATTTAGCAGATTCCATGACACCAGCATGTAGGGAACAGCCTTAGACTGGATTCAATCTTTCCTCTCTGGCAGAACACAAAGAATAAGACTCCCACCCTTCCTCTCTGAACCTACAGAGGTCAGATGCGGAGTACCCCAAGGATCCTTCCTCAGCCCCATGCTCTTCAACGTCTACAAGGACCCCTCACAACCATCTTCAGAAAACACAGACTCAACATAATCTCATACGCCAATGGCTCCCAGCTCATCCTCTCCCTCACCAAACAACCCGACATCACCAGGTTCAGTTTTGAAGAACGGATAAAAGATGTCGCAACATGGATGAGCAGATGCTGCCTGAAGCTCAACTCTGAGAAAACAGAAGTCCGCATCCTCGGCTCCACCCCTCCACATGGGACAACATCTGGTGGCCCCCGCCGTCAGAAACCCACCCACCACTACGGCCCACTCTTGCAACCTCAGCATCGTACTCGACTCTTCACTCACCATGAACCGCCAGATCAATGCTGTGTCCTACACATGCTTCAACACCCTCTGCATACTCCATGAGACCTTCAAATGGATCCTCCCTGGTTACAGGAACACCGTCTCCCATGCACTCATCACCAGAAGACTGGACTACAGAAACGCTCTCTATGCGAGAATCAACAAAAAACCCCACAGCAAACTCCAAACTGTCCGGAACGCCGCAGCCAGACTCGTCCTCAACATCCCACAACATGACCATATCACCCAACACCTCCGCGAACTCCACTGGCTCTCCGTTGTAAAAAGAATAACATTCAAACTGCTCACACACACCTACAAAGCCTTCCATAGCACTGGACCCCAATACCTCAACAAACTAATCTCCTTCCACGCCTCCAAGAGACACCTCTGCTCTGCCGACTTAGCTAGGTTCCCCGCATCCACAGGGCCAGAGCAGGTGGCAGATCCTTCTCCTACATCATGGTCAAGACCTGGAACAAGTTCCCGCTCCACATCAGATGAAGCAGACACAGCACCTATTCAGAAAGGATCTCAAGAGCTGGCTCTACCGATGAACTACGGAGCTGCTTGTACCCCCCACCCCAGTGCCTTGAGACCCTCATGGGTGAGTAGCATGCTTCAAAAATCCCTTATTGATTGAATGATTGGACTGTGATGTTATTAGAAATTGGGTCTCTAGTAGGCAGAGGTATGCACATTATCCAAATAGGGACCACAATCCTAGTCAGATACACAGCCTAAATTAATCTGTGCTCAACTTCTGGTAGCTTGGCACAGAGCAGTCAAGCTTAATTTAAGAGATAATGTGTAAACTATTTTTGTAACATTTAAAACAGTCAACACACCACAAAAGACACACCAGGTTAAAACAATAGAGCTTAATTTAATGAACAAAACAAGACCCAACCAACAAACATTTAATAAGTAGAACCGGAGTTGTGATTTTTTAAAGGAAATCTGGAAATGTAGGGCTTAGAAACATAAAGCACCAACCGGGGCTGTCTGGCCACGCTTACCAGGTCAAATCAAAAGCTGTGATTGAGAATTGTGAGTCCAGTGACACGGAACTCGAAATATCTATCTTTTTTCCAATTGGAAATTACACCTATAAAATATATTAATGTAATCCCAATGTTGACCTACGGGATATGTAGGCCTTACAGTAATGATAATTGAATGTAAGTGTTTTCCACTACCTAGACATGTAAAACTTAAAAGTACATGTCCAGGGCCTACCTTAGGGGTGGGTGACTTATATGATTTAAAAAAGGCGGGTTTGGACCTGGCAAAAGGGTTAACTTGCCAGGTCGACATGGCAGTTTAAAAACTACACATGCAGGCTCTGCAGTAGCAGGCCTGAGACATGTTTAACACCATCGCTGATGCAGCAATTCCCCATCTGTGCTGCTTATTCTGCATTCCCATTGTTCATGACGAGCTCAGCTCGTCATCAACACAGCTCAACCGTGCCTCATGACGAGCTGAGCTCGTCATGAGCATCGAAGGGATTAAAGGGCTACTGAAGTGGGTGGCATAATCAGTGCTGCAGACTCACTAGTATGGATTACAGGCCCTGGACACATGTAATGCACCTTACTTGGTAGTTATAAGTAATTCAAAAAGTCTAATTGAGAATAACTCAATGTTACCGTGTTTTAAGTAAAAACAAATGGACTTTAGCACTGAAATGAAATGAAATGAAATGAAAAATTCCACTTATATAGCGCATAACCACCCGGAGACCTCGCAGCGCTGGTTAGCAGTGGTAACGTGCCCAGTGTCCTAAAGCCAACAAAAATAAATTCAACAAAAAGGGGAGGAGGAAGGCACACGTGTGGGGTGAACCCGCAGAAAGACGACTCCAAGTTCAGTACGTTTTATTGTACCTTTTAATCTTATTTTACACGTGTGTGCCCGCCCCTCTCCTGTAGATGCCAGCCTCAACTACCATTGCTTAGTTCAGAGCACTGTCATGATAGGCTGAATATAGGAGGTGTGCATTAGGATTCGTTGGAACTTCAGGAAATTATCCTTGGATTTGAAAGGTGTTCCGAAGGGCAGGTCCAGGCACATACGGAAAGGAAATCAGCAGCCAGCTAACACCTCTTGATTCCTTATCTGGGCCAGGGTAACAGCAACATGTCATGGCTTTGCCTTTTTCTCCAGAGCCCACTATTCCTCTGCAGCACATTACCCCTCAAGTCTACTGTAGGCAGCTGTGCTTCACCCATCACCATCAAATCACTACTTAAGAAGGCTACACAGAGCAGATGCCATTCGCCAGAATCAGACCTACCTGCACATCAGAACTTATCTTTCACTCTTCGTTCTTCAAAGAGCATCAACAACCTTTCTCTTCCTCAAACCCTTTATCTACATATTTTCGAGATGCACAACGAACTACATCCTGTGTCAATTCAATTTTTGCCATGTCTGACAGAGAACCTGAGCTATAAGGATGTTTTGTAAATAGTGAACATTAAGATTTACAATCAGGCACATTTTGGGCTACATATAATACCTGTAGCAGCTAGATATACACTATATGTGAATTTATCCAGTAGAAGACTTTACAGACTAAGACATTGTACTATGAGGATCACATCGAGTCCATGTAAAATGTGACTCACTTCACTGTGAGGTAATCCATTCCACCCAGAAACAACTTAAGCACTTAACTGTTTTTTAATTGATTGGTGAAACAATAAGTCTTCCCCCCAAGAGCCAAGTATCAGGCTTATTGCAAGCAGGCAAGGACACCTTCTTCTCCATTAAGCAGCCACCATTACCTAATGACTCTTCTTCTTGACATCATTAGATAGCATTCTAAGGCTCTAAGCATTGAAAATAACACTACACACACACACACACACACATTTTTTGCAAGTGTTACACATCACACCAAATGCTAGGACAGAAAAGAGATGAACTAGAAAATACATGTCTATATATACACAAGGGCAATGACACGAAAATAATGATAATCTACAAAATACATTGGCCACAACTCTATTTACACCATTTGCATATTTAGAATAGAGTCTTTAAACTGAATAGGTGGTTATTATTTCTGTGCAGATTACCATCTTCACTAATTGTAACTCTTCCTTCATCTTCACTCTAACCTTCATTTTCCTCATCTTCATCTTCATTTTCAAGACCTTTATGCTTCACTCTTCCATCCACAATGAGCCTCTGCAGTTCCATCCACTGATCCATCCCTTGATCCTTGAGTCTCCCTCCCCTATTCCACCTTCCTCCACTTCAACAATTTCTGGTAATTCCCCTTCATTTATCTTTCTTCTCTCTTTACCTTCATCATTCAACGCATCAGTATCAAAAACCTCATTGTCTGTCAAACTATCATATACTGATGACCACTCTCTACACAAATCATGCTCATAAACATCTATTTTCCCCTTGTTACATAATGCAACACAACCGAGGTGACACATGTTCACATGACTCAATCTTGCAGAGTTATAAAAAAAACTTCAACCACTTTTTAGGTTTAAACAATCGTTTTCCCTGTGTCCATCTTGAAACCTTTCTTGATCTTTACCGAGTTGCCTACCTGTACTCTTTCCTGTCTGACCCCAGTTCTCTTGTCAAAATGTGATCTATTTGCATTCTGAGTCTTTTTGAAATTTGTCTGCACTTCATATGGTGCTTACTACACCACACGTACCCTTCATGTACTGGCTTGCAACATTTATATACTGCTTAGTACCCCTATGAGGGGCTAGGAATCACTTGAAATAGGTAGCCTTCTTCTCATAATACTAAATGAACTAAAACCTGGTGTGCCATTGGTTGGGACACAATACATCCAAAACCCCTGTTTATAATTTAAAATATCTGACATGGTTAACTATATACTTCCCTTAATCACTCGGTTGGTTCTCTCCAAAGGTCCATTACCACTGGGACGAAGTAACGCTGTCAATGTGTGATTAACACCTCATGTCGTCATATACACCTTTGATTTTCTGATTTGATTTGCACTGCATTGTTACTAATCAAGCCTACCTTAAAAGAGTGCAAAACAGCTTCTTTCTTCACTGAGCTCAGAAGGAATCTGTAGGAGCTTTGGGATCAAACCGGCCATGAAGGCAGCTAGCTCCACAAAGCATTCAATTGCTCCAGAGTGGGAAAAAGCCCACATATATCAATCCCCTCATGCCATGTAATGTAAGGTGGATTTGTAGAGCGCTGCTTGTCACCGGTGAGGGTATCCTGGCACCACATAAAACATATGAATTAGGATACTTTGGGATTCTGTTAATCTCTGGGAGTCCATATAGGTGTGTGTAGTGCTTAAAAACTAGATTGGACAATGACAGTGATGAAATTATCACTAGTTATGGTATAGAGGTCCATGTAATCAAGCCAATTTACCAATTGCTACTTACTGAGCTGTCCACCCGTCTGTTGCTTTCCTGAGCTATCGACCTATCTGTTGCTTTCTTAAATATTTTAGGATTGTTTTCAGAGATGGTGGAAGAAACCCATAGTCCCCTTCTAAGGGCCTGATTCTGATGTGTGTTGGAAAGCTTCCTGACCGAATCGGTTTGGAAAAGATTTCCGACCCACTCGGATCGGGAGAGTCCGACTGACGGAGTATGATGCATCCGGATGCTTCCTGGTACGATTTGGTTGGACTCCCATTGACTTCAATGGGAGCATATGTTCCTAACTGCATCATAATTGGGCCCTCGGTTGGAAAGACATGTTCCTGATCCGATTTGGAAGGAGCAAATGCCCTTAGGAGGCCTTCCTAACCGCATCAGAATCAGGCCCTAGGTGGGAATGCTTTCCTAAACACAGGCCCTAAGTGTACAAAGTAAATCTGCATCATGCCCGGGGGCGGAGCTAGCCGACAACTGAAATGGCCGCCTGAGACCGGAGCTCCTCTGCCCATAACCGATATCCTGCAGTTATCCTGCTGATTTGGGGACCCCTCACGGGGTGCGTCCTCCGGCGCGGAGAGGCGCGGGACCCCAGACGGAGCAGCGGATTGCGACACAACCTTTTCCTGGTGAGCGGGACTGCGGGCTTAGCGCGGGGGGTTGCCCTCTCACCCCTCCTGCCCCTGGTGCGACCATCGAGGAACCTTATGTTGCGGCCACTGCGGGGTCTTGTTGGGAGCCGTGGGGCCTGGGGGACGGGGTGACGCTTTGCCTAAGGGCTCTCGCTGCAAATGGAGAGTGCTGCCTGAAGGTCCTGGGATCATTAGTGTATGCTCTATCCTTGGCCCCACATTTAGGTATTGGGCTGGGGACTGGCTGCAGCGGACTATACGCTTTGCACCTTTGTAACTCCCGGATGCTTGAAGCGGGAGGCCCTTCCCCCCCAGTGCGAGTCCTGTGCTCGGGAGTCCAGTGTGCCCCCTTCGCCTGTGCTCGAGTTGGCTGCACCGGGCCCCATCGGAGGTGGACTTTCCTCTGGCTCCCAGGCTGGAGTTCTCGGTGCGGACATAACGGGTGGAGCCCGGGATCGTGATGTGGCACTCAAACTGGCCAGAGAGAAGCAGCCCTTGCAGTATGAAGGCTCCACCTTATCCATCTACCCGGATTTTACGGCTCATGTTCAAGAGGCCCGGAAACAGTTTGCCCCTATGAAACGCCAGCTACGTGAACTGGGTGCAGACTACGCGATGCTGTACCCGGCGAAATTGCGCGTCAATCGTCAGGGGAAGTCCCTAATCTTTACGGATCCCAAGGCATTGCAGAAGGCCCTGAAGGACTGGCAGCATGAGCAGCGACGACTGAGACAGAGGGACGACGGTCTGGAGGGGGACCCCCTAGATAAGCAGGACTGATTGAGGCCTGATGCGAGCTGCTTGCGTTTGGAGGTGCCGCCTCCGGTTTGATTGATGTTTCCTTACTTTAGGCTGGCGGATGAGTCTTCTAGCCGGGGGGACCTGGTACCCCCCAGCCTGCTGAGGTTTTCTTTTTGCAACAATTTTTCAGGTATCCACAGTTTCTTTCTTTTGACCTTGTGCCATTTTGCCTTGATCCCCTGATGCCACTGTACTGCTTTCAGGACTTTGTGTGGGTCTGCCGCTGTACTAGTTGGTATGGTATGGCACCGCCTGTTGGAATACACTTGACAGTTTGCCCTTGTATATTACAATGCTGCGGTGGCGCTGTTTTTTCTTTGGGCCCTGTGAACTATCCTGATAAGATGCACTTTGGTTCTTCTGTGTATAGTTGTTTCCAAATGAGCGTATCGTGGTGTTATGGCTGCGCTTTTCTTCTACAAGGTTTTGGGGCGGGGGTGACGGGGGCGATCGTTGGGCCATTTAGTCGGGTGCCACTGGCACGTGTTGGTTTGGCTACCTCTGCCCTTGTGTGCTTACCACTGCTCTTATGGCTCTTCTGTGGGAGTGGGGGTGGGTACAGTGTGGGAGGTGGGGGTGATTGTGACTGTTGTGCTGTTGGGGGATGTGAGAAGAGTGGGGATCTGCTTGTTGGGGTGGATGGATGACCGCGGCCTAGTTGGGGCAGGGCAGGCATGGGCGGGGGGATGGAAGGACGCTGTTTTTGAGTTTGTTTTCTTGCTATGCGATGCGAAGTTGCTGATGTTTGAGGCACAAGGGCGAGCTGATGGGTGCAACAGAGTAGTACACACATTTCCGTATGTTTCTACACAGTGTGTGACAGGTGCGCTATTCCCTATTTACATATGGCAAGAGTCAAGGGGGATGCGGAAGCAGCTTCGGATATTCAACATGATTCTCTTTACTATCCCATGGCAGGGGACATGACAAGGGGGTTGATACTCCTGACACGATACGGCACCTTACATGGAATGTAAGAGGCTTGAATGACCATCGCAAATTCTGTAGGGTACTCCAATATTTGGCAAAGCACAAGGTAGACATTGCACTCTTGCAGGAAACGCACTTAACACCACATAGTCCCATCCTTGCTTATAGAGGGCTCCGTGACAATATGCATGCTACCGGTTTTACTTCCCATGCTCGGGGGGTTCTTACTTGGTTCAATCCTAAATCCTCCCTTTCTTGGACACCGGTAACCTCTGATAGTGAGGGTCGCTTTACGATAACGACCTGCTCTGGTAAAGGTCTTGACATATGCATAGTGAACACATATGACCCCAATTTTGATCTCCCTGGCTTTTCACTACACTTCCCCAGAGGGTCTCTGCGTTTGAGGACAGAGTTGTTTTTTGGGGAGGGGATTTTAATCTTACTCTGCAGCCAGCGCTGGACAGATCGGATGGCCCATCCCGGGCGCTCTCGGCCTCCGCACGTGCACTAAATACAAGTTTGGCTCTCCTAGACCTGGTGGATGTCTGGCGGCATCGATACCCGATGCGAGGAGGGTTCACACACTATTCGGCTCCCCACAATATCCATACGAGGATTGATTATTGGTTTGTGTCCTCGACTTTCCTGCGGTGCTTGAGATCCTGCGAGGTCCTTCCGCTGACTTATTCGGACCACTCGCCTATATTACTCACCTCCACGGTGCCTGCATGGCGAATTCCGCCTTTCTCTTGGCGATTTCCCCCTTATTCTTTGCTTGACCCTCTCTTCAGGGAAGAATTGTTTACGGCTCTAGAGACTCTCTTTGAAGCCAACGTGGGCTCTGTTGATTCGTTCCAATCGGTCTGGAAAGCGTTTAAGCTTTATGCCAGAGGTGTCACTATCTCCAAACATGGCGGCGTATTAAGGTCGATCAGGGGCCGCCTAGAGCTATTGGAGCGGAAGCTTCGAGATCTAGAAGAACTGCGCTTGAGGACTGGCGATGGAGCTATCGATCGGGAGATCGCTGGACTCCTTCGAGAGTACAACGAGGAGGCGGATCTGGAGATTAAGCATTTAGGGAAGTACGCCTTTGCCAGGTCTTACTGTGAGGGTGAACGTCGGGGAGCGGTACTGGCCCGCTTGGCTAGGCGGGGCAGAGAGCGCTCTTCTGTCCCGATAATGAGATCTTGCGACGACGGGCCCCCGCTGTGGCACGGTGAGATAACTTCACGCTTTAAACATTACTATGAAGCTTTGTACGCCTCGAGGGGACCAGCTCCGGAGGAAGGTATAGTGGACTACCTGTCGCACATAGAGCTCCCGTGGCTCTCTGACACGTATCGTACATTTTTGGCCCGTCCCTTTGAGAGGGAGGAGGTGGAGTTGGCACTATCCTCCATGAGAGGTGGCAGCGCCCCGGGCAATGATGGCCTCACGGTGGCTTTTTACAAGGCCTTTTCTGACTTGCTGCTCCCCCACCTGCTGTCCCTTCTTGATGATATAGCCAACTCTGGTTCTATGCCGCCCTCCATGCGCGAGGCTATAATAGTGGCCATTCTTAAACCGGGCAAGGACCCGAACGACTGCGCCTCGTATCGCCCGCTCTCCATGCTGAACGTAGACGTGAAAATCTTTGCCAAAGTGCTCTCTAACCGTTTACACCCTATGGTTACGTCGCTGGTGGCCCCGGAGCAGTCCGGTTTTGTTCCTACACGTATTCTTGTGTATAATATTAGAACGGTCTTTGCTGCGTTTCAACACACTAGCCCGGAGGTACCTGCGGTTGCCGTGTTTTTAGACATGGAGAAGGCGTTCGATTCTGTAGAATGGACCTTTATGCATCATGTCCTTCGCAGAATGGGTGTTGGCCTTCTCTTCCTGCAGTTGTTGTCGGTCCTGTACTACAAACCTAGGGCCCGGATTCGGATAGGACCTCTCACTTCTGAGCAGATTGAGATTGGCAGGGTGATATGCTCCTGTACGTTAGAGACCCTGTGAATCATCTTTCCCCGGTGTTGCAAGAGGTGGTCCAGTTTGGTGCCCTTTCCGGCATCCAGGTGAACTGGTCGAAGTCGATCATGTTTCCGCTCACTCCGGCTACGGTGCAGTTTGACTCTGAGTTTCCACTACAGTGGACTACCGAGGCGGTCAGATATCTCGGCATCCGACTCCATACTGATTCGGAAATAGTTCTCCGGGAAAACTATGGCTGCGTAGTCTCAAAGTTGGAGGGATGGATTGTCCTCCCCTTGTCTCTCCTGGGACGCATTGCGTTAATGAAGATGGTGATACTCCAGCGTCTTCTCTTTCTGTTTAACACAATCCCCATGGTCCTTTCTGTTCAGTTTTTCCGCTGGCTTCAAGCGCTACTAGTGCGGCTTGCTTGGGCGGGTAAACAACCCAGAGTGGCTTGGCATATTTTAGTACGACCAGATGCAGTGGGCGGGCTTAATGCCCCTGATTTAGAATTCTACTACCGTGCTGCGCAATCTGCCCATGCGTACGCGTGGATCCACGGCCCGCAGGACGCCCCTTACGTCCGCATTGAACGGATAGTCGCGGACCCGACTCGTCTACCGGCCCTATTAATGAGGGCCAGGGATCGACGTATGGGCCTGGTTGATTCTCTATTGTCGGTCTCCCACGCATGGCACTATACGGCGAACGCCCAGGCATGTTCGCTCCTATAATCCCAGAGCGCGGACCTTGAGTGGTGCTATTGGCTTAGTCCCTGCAGGGAAAAGGGAGTGATTATGGCACTGAGACGGATTGACATCCACACCATGGGCGACTTATTTTCGGGAGGTGTGGCGCGGACGTGGGATGAGGTGTCCACTGTGATGGAGAACCCTCCCTCAATTGCGCGTATTCAGTTTCATAGGGTCCGCTGTGCTCTGAGGGACCTCTTGGGTCCAGACATGACGGAACCAGTGATGGTAACTACCTTTAACTATGTGGTCACGGCCAAGTCTCCTCAGAGATTTGTCTCCACTCTTTATCGGTTGGCCCAGACGGAGCTGTATGCAGATTATACCAAGCCACGTCTGGCCTGGCAACATGACCTGGGCATCGAAATGACCGAAGATCTTTGGAGCTATTGCTGCGCCAGTGTCCGCAAGATCTCACTCAACGGCCGTCTTAGGCTCGGGTATTTTAAGTTTCTGAACAGAACATATTATACGCCGGAGAGGCTCCATAGGTACGGACTGCGTGGTTCCTCGGAATGTGAAAGGTGAAGGGCCCCCCTGGCGGATTTCATTCATGTTGCTTGGTCGTGTCCCGAGATCTTTTCCTATTGGCAATCGGTCTACGCCGAGATTAATGTGACGGAGAACTTGTCACTTACCCCGGAACCCCTTCTGGCTCTTCTGGGCTATTTTAAGCCATTGCGCCCCTCTCAACGGCGTATTGTAGATCTGGCGCTCTTGATAGCCAAGCGCTGTCTTGCCAGAGCCTGGATGAGAGGCCCCCGCCTTCGGCACCAGCATGGAAGAGAGATCTGGTCTATTGCTGTACCCAGACTGAGCTCTATAGTGACCTGTTGCCTCCTAAGAATAGACCCAAGAACTTCTGGGCGGCAGTGCTGGAGGGTGCAGTTCGTGCGGTTGGGCCGGAAGAGTCTGCTATGGCTGGTGAAGCGGATCGGGGTAGCCCACTAGGGGTGGCCCCTGCTGCCGTCTCTGACGCTCCTCTGGTTGCTGACTAATGCCTGAGGGAGGACCCTGGTTGTGGGAGGAAGCTGTTGCGGTGGGGCTGATCTGCGTGCATCGCCCCTTGTCCCTCTATTTCTGTCCTGTATGCTGTACTGGATAAGCTGTATGGTTGCTGCGCAGTATACTCAATGACTGAAGGATTACATGTTGCTCGCCCTGATGCCTGCTTGCTTGCATGCCTAGGTGGCTATTTTTGTTTTGGTTGTATTGGTTAAATTAAAAAGCCAAAGTTCATCAGGAAATGACCTGTCTTTATCTGTCTACGGGTCCCCCGGGATGTCGGCTGATGGGCTGTGTTCCATGTAGCTTATTCTTCTCAATACACGCTGCCGGCCCCCGGGTTGTAGGCACACAGCTGTGGTATGTATGCAATGGTTAATAAACCTGTTGGACTTTAAAAAAAAAAAAAAAGAAGGAAGCCATAGGCTCACCTCGATAGGATTAGGTATCTTAAGAATGGAATAACAGTGACCTAAAATAAAGTTTATTTATAAAGTGAACCTAAACCCATGGGGTATCTTATGGCTGAAAAATAGATTTTGTTTGTTTCCCAGCAGTACTCAATTCATTGACTTCAGAAGGAGGAAAGGCTGGCTGACTGGCCCTATTTGGATTCGAACTGGTGGGCAAAAAGTCAAATACTTCATTCTGCAATAAATGTTAAATAAGTCTTAGTTATCTAAATAAATGCAAATGTGTCTGAAAAAAAAATCTGCATCATGCCTAAAATAGGGGTGATCCGTCAAGGTCTTTGGCCAGATCAAGTTTCCCCAATACTCCTTGCCTTAATTACCATCATTATTAGTCCCTTCTAGCAGGCCACTGCACCTTCATGTCACCACCTTCCAGTCTACCTGAAAGCTGATTGTTTGATCTGATGCAGAAATCACATGCCAAAAGTGCAGGAGTCCTTCCTCAGATCTGTAATTTCAATGCAAATCAATTATTAGTTAGGATTTGTATAATTAATCTTTCTCCTCACTGTTAGAAATGGGGGTCTCTCACTTTTTTGCACCTTTATCCAAGTAGGATAAGGGAGTTGTACCCTTAGACAACCCCTGCTCACACCTTTGGTAGCTTTACAGGAGCAGAAAGGCGGTTCACTGATAAATATGCCCATACACAAATATCGAGTCATAAATATCGATGTCAAAAATATCGACATCCTATATTTATAATGGTAAGTATAAAAATATCTGGAAAAAAATATTGATGTAAAAAATTTAGATGTACAAAATATTGATTTTGCATTTATATACAAAGTAATGTTAAATATATAAAATAATAAAATTAACTTAAAAAAAGATTTAGATTTAATATACATTTAACAAATATAAGAAATAAATGTAAATAAAAAATATTTAAACATACATATATAACACGTAATATATACATATCCATTTGCTTTAAAACAATTAATAAACTATTAATTTTAATTTATTTTATAATTTTATAAATATATAAAATGTACAAATAAATATATATATGTACACACACTTATAACATAAAATCTAATAAAAAACATTATGTTATAAATTAAAACATTAACATATGTAATAGTCGGAGGAGCTTCGCGCGTATCCAAGATGGACGTGTGAGCACAGTGCTCCCGAGACCCATTCCGCCTCCCGCATCTATCCTGCAAAGTATCCTGATTTGGACGACGGGTACTTTTTCGCTGATGCCCTGCTGATACAAAACCTTTTTTCAAAAATCGATTTGGCCACCGGGAACCGGACTTACTGCATTTTGAAACTTGCGGCCTATACCGAAGACCATCCACGGGCCCCAGGTGGCAGTTGAACAACGACGGCTGGTGTGACACGTCCACTGCCCCTGTGGTACTTTCGGTTTCGCTCTTGGTCATTGTTGACGGCGACTTGCTGACCTGATTCTGCTGCCAGTCCTACGCTTGCTTTCGATCCTCGCCCTCTCGCCTCTAAAGGCTTGCCGCGAGAGGAATCCTTCTGACCAGATCCCAAAGGTTCCGTCAGAGCTCGTCGCCCATCGTGCCATCAGAGGCTCATACCGAGGAGGGGTTGCCCAATCCCAGACCATAGATCGCTTTACCCGCCCGAAAGGATCCCCTGGCAGAGCGAGCAAGGTCTTTGAGGAGACTGGTGATGGTCCTCCTGCAACTGAGGAGCCGACTTTGAAGGACGTTATGGGCGCCATTGCAAGTGTTTGGACAACTATGAAACCCTGGCAGCTAAGATAGACACGGTGGCGATCGAAGTCAATCTTATCAGGACGGACTTGGGGAAAACCAATGAGCGGGTCAAGTCCCTGGACATCAAGACCGCAAGCCTGACCACGGATGTCTCGGATCTCCAGACCGAAGTCCTCAATCTCCGAACGTCCAATGACTTGTTTGCCCGTCGGCTGGATGATTTCGAGAGCCGGGCCAGACGCAACAACGTCCGCATCGTAGGTGTTCCGGAGGCCAGTGACTGGTTAGACACTCTGGCGACACACCGTACCAGCCCAGAAAGTTTGAGGGGCACCGAAGGCGGCTTGGAAGAACAGGAGTAGTGAGTCTGCGCCGGCGAGCCAATTTTATGGACTTATGGCAGTGGCTCTGTGACTGTTATGTCTATATAGTGCGGATACCCGGGGGTGGGGGGGATCGGGACTCTTCCTCCTCTGGGGACTTTTTTCTCTCTTCTTGTAGGTTAGTTTAATGGGGCGACAGGCACACTACAAGTTGGGGTGGCTTTTTGGTCTACCGCAGGGGTGCAGGGTGGGGGGGTGTGTTTTGAGGGTTCTTTTTGGGTGTTGGGGGGTCTTTTCTTTCTTGTTTGTCTCGAGGCTGCGAGTTGTTCCATATTTTATCCTATGTGCCTGTTTCGTGGCGGAGGGGGCAGAGTGTTCATTTCTGGGATGGGGGTAGGGGGCTGAGGGTGCTGAGCTGGAACGTCAACGGTCTTGGTGATAGGATAAAACGGGGGATAGTTTTGCAATACTTGAAGCGATGCTCCCCAGATGTAGTTTTACTCCAGGAGACACATTTAGTAGGAAATACGTGCCATGCACTGAATAGAAGGGGCTACCGCCTGGTGGCCCATTCTGGATTTACCACTGGGTCGAGGGGGGCGGGCGCCCTAGTCAGGAACTCCCTCTCCCTGGAGATAGATGACACAGTGCTGGATGATAGAGGCCGCTATGCGGCTATTACGGGTCGGTGGGAGGGGAAGACGATCTCCATTTTGTCTGTGTATGTTCCGCCCGGTCTACAGTCCACCACATTTACTGATTTGGGTAGGGTGGTCCTAGGGTTCCCTGGCGGCATGTTGGTTGTGGGTGGCGATTTTAATTCAGTTGTCAGTGGGGATGAAGATCGTAGCCCCCCCAGACTCCTCCCCGCATCGCAGATATGGCTGGGGAATTTTTGGGATATGTTGGGTCTAGCGGATTGTTGGAGGCAACTGCACCCTGGGCAGCTCCAGTATACCTTCTACTCGGGAGCTCATGGGAGTCTCTCGAGACTCGATTATATCCTCATACCAGCGGTGCAGATGGTCTCTGTAAGGGAAATCAGGCATTTAGCTAGGGGGATCTCACACCACTCCCCACTCTGGCTCACTATTGACGTACAGCTGGGGGCCGGGGGTCGGGTTGCCCCGATCAACCCCTGGCACCTTCGTAACCCCAAAATTAGAACGGAGGTGGTTAAGTGTATGGATTACTACTATGCTGAGAATGAGGGATCGGTGTCCTCCCCTGTCTCCTTGTGGGAAGCTTATAAAACTGTGATCTGTGGTCAGACTCTATCCTTGATTGCTAGCGAGAGGAAGCGTAAAAATGCGGAAGTGGTGGGCTTGGAAAATGAAATCACTGGGTTGGAGGAACAGATGGAGTCTGGGGCTACACCCGAGGGACTACATTCTTTGGCCCTTAAACAGTCTGAATATAGAGCTCTGGTGACTGACGCGGCCAAGGCAATGAATCGTGAGCAACTGGGGCGTTTGTATGATGTTGGTGACAAAGCGGGAAAGTTGATTGCTTGGCTAGACAAAAGAGATAGATTGAATCGGGTGGTGCCTGTTGCTGGAAAAGTGGATGGTACGCGAGTGGTGGACCCGGTTGAAATAGTTGAGGTCTTTGCCCAGCATTTTCAGAAGGTTTATGCACCGGTCTCAGGTAGGCCGGAGGAAGACTCGCACTTGTTGCTTCGGGATATCGCGTTGCCTAGCCTGTCGGAATCGGACAAGGAGCTTATGGAGGCGGAATTTTCCACCGATGAAGTAGTGCTCGCTATCCGCTCACTTCGCTCGGGGAAGGCCTCAGGTCCGAATGGCATACCAGTCGAACTGTACAAGCTGTGCCCTGACAAAATGGCGCCGCATCTTCGTCGGATGTTTTCGGCATCACGAGATCTCGGGTCCCTTCCCCGGGATCAGAGACTAGCGTCCATTGTGGTCATCTATAAACATGGCAAGCCCCGTGAACACTGTTCATCGTATCGGCCGATCTCGCTTTTGAATGTGGAACCCAAGAACCTGGTGAAGCTTTTGGCAAACTGGCTGATTACGGTGATCAGTGACTTGATACACCCGGACCAATCTGGCTTCATTCCCCATCGAAACACCACGCTCAATCTTCGCCGTCTTCATAGCGTCTTAGCAAGGGCGGGGTCTCTTGATGAGCCGGCCATCTTGGTTTCACTTGATGCCTCGATGGCCTTCGACACGGTGGAATGGCCATATCTGTGGGCAGCCCTTGCTAAGTTTGGTTTTGGCCCTAAGTTCATCAGGTGGGTCAGACTTCTGTATGAGCAATCGCTGGCTCAGGTGGTGGTCAACGGCAGGGCCTCGGAACCCTTTGTTCTCGGACGCGGCACGAGACTAAGCCTGGGCGTAGTTCGCGTAGCCGCACTCCGCGAAGCTACGCAAAGATGCACTTGCACTCCGCGAACTACGCATAGCTCCGCGAACATGCGTAGTAGCTTGCTTGACCCGTTCGCGAGCCACTTTTCGTCTTCGGGAGCGCCGTGGAACTCTGGAACCTGCTCGACAACACATCTCCAGACGTCGCCTTCCTCACCGAAACATGGATGAACGCCTCCTCAGCGCCCGACATCGCCGTCGCCATCCCGGACGGATACAAGATCACCCGGAGAGACCGCGTCAACGAGACAGAAGGAGGCATCGCCATCGTCCACAAGAACACCATCCGCATCACGACCAACTCAGACGACACCCTCACAGCCACTTAACATCTTCACTTCCAGATACACACAGACCCCAAGACCACACTCAGAGGCACCCTCATCTACAGACCCCCAGGACCTCACACACAATTCAGCGAAGACATCGCAGACTTCATCAGCCCGCACGCCCTCGCCTCCGCTGACTACATCCTCCTAGGGGACCTCAACTTCCACCTGGAGAACAACAACGACAACACCACTACCACCCTGCTGGACAACCTCGCCAACCTCGGACTCATGCAACTGGTGAACACTAAGCCTGGGCGTAGTTCGCGTAGCCGCACTCCGCGAGCTACGCGAAGATGCACTTGCACTCCGCGAACTACGCATAGCTCCGCGAACATGCGTAGTAGCTTGCTTGACCAGTTCGCAAGCCATTTTTCGTCTTCGGGAGCGCCGTGGAACTCTGGAACCTGCTCAACACCACATCTCCAGACGTCGCCTTCCTCACGGAAACATGGATGAACGCCTCCTCAGCGCCCGACATCGCCGTCACCATCCCGGACGGATACAAGATCATCCGGAGAGACCGCGTCAACGAGACAGGAGGAGGCATCGCCATCGTCCACAAGAACACCATCCGCATCACGACCAACTCAGACGACACCCTCACAGCCGCTTAACATCTTCACTTCCAGATACACACCGACCCCAAGACCACACTCAGAGGCACCCTCATCTACAGACCCCCAGGACCTCGCGCACAATTCAGCGAAGACATCGCAGACTTCATCAGCCCGCACGCCCTCGCCTCTGTTGACTACATCCTCCTAGGGGACCTCAACTTCCACCTGGAGAACAACAACGACAACCAACACCACCACCTGGACAACCTCGCCAACCTCGGACTCATGCAACTGGTGAACACCCCCACCCACTACGCCAGACACACGCTTGACCCAGTCTTCTCCTCCAGCAAGTACATCTCCTTCAGCCACTCCACCGGGCTCCACTGGACAGACCACAGCTGCGTCCACTTCAGCTTCAGAAAGACCACGACTCACCACCACCCGCAACAGGTTCCCCGCAGGAACTGGAACAAGATCACCACCGACCAGCTCACCACTTCACTGAGCCAGAACCCACCCGCCAGCTCAACGGACCCCAACCAAGCAGCCAACAACCTCACACAGTGGATCACCAATTGCGCTCGCCCAACCAGCCTCGACCACTCGCAGTCTGGCTTCCGCACCAACCACAGCACCAAGACCGCCCTCCTCGCAGCCACTGACGACATCCGAGCCCTGCTCGACAACTGGGAAACAGCGGCCCTCATCCTCCTGGACCTCTCCGCAGCATTCGATACGGTCTGCCACCGCACCCTAGTGCAGCGCCTCAGCAACATCGGAATCCAAGAGAAGGCACTGGAGTGGATCATCTCGTTCCTTACCGGAAGAACCCAGAGAGTCCGCCTCCCCCCGTACAGATCCATGGCCACCGAAGTCATATGCGGCGTACCACAAGGATCATCACTCAGCCCCACCCTCTTCAACGTCTACATGAGCCCCCTCGCAGCCATCGTACGCCAACACAACCTCAACATCATCTCCTACGCCGACGACACCCAGCTGATCCTCTCCCTCACCAACGACCCAGGAACTGCCAGAACCAACCTACACGAAGGGATGAAAGACGTAGTCGAGTGGATGAGGAACAGCCGCCTGAAACTGAACTCAGACAAGACGGAAGTCCTCATCCTTGGATCATCACCCTCCGCCTGGGACGACTCCTGGTGGCCCCCTGCCCTGGGCAGCGCACCCAAACCAGCGGACCACGCACGCAACCTGGGCTTCATCCTGGACTCCTCCCTCTCGATGACCAGACAAGTCAACGCCGTCTCATCATCATGCTTCAACATCCTGCGCATGCTCCGAAAGATCTTCCCATGGCTCGCCACCGAAACCAGGAAGACGATCACACCGGCACTCTTCATCAGCCGAATGGACTACGGAAACACCCTCTATACCGGAACCACAGCCAAACTCCAGAAAAGACTCTAACACATCCAGAACGCCTCCGCACGACTCATCTTGGACATCCCCCGACACAGCCACATCTCCGGACACCTGGGAGACCTTCACTGGCTCCTTGTCAGCAAGAGAATCACGTTCCAACTCCTCACCCACGCACACAAGGCCCTCCACGACCTGGGCCCCAGGTACCTCAACGACCGCCTGACCTTCTACACTCCCACCCGCCAGCTACGATCGACCAGCCACGCCCTCGCCGCCGTGCCACGCATCCGAATATCCACCATGGGAGGAAGATCCTTCTCCTACCTGGCAGCCAAGACTTGGAACTCCCTCCCCATCCACCTCTGCCTGACCCAAGACCACCTCTGCTTCAGGAAGCAACTCAAGACATGGCTGTTCGAGCAGTAGCGGACCCCCCTCCCCCAAGTGCCTTGAGACCCTCTGGTTGAGTAGCGCGCTATACAAATATCCTGATTGATTGATTGATTGATTGCCTGCATGCTCTGGATGTGTAGCGCGCGAAGTTACCCATGAGGTTTGTCCCGCCCGCTCGCGTCCCCTTATTTCCGGTCACTACTAACGTGTTCGCGAGTTATTCTGTGCAAGATTGCAGTTTCTGCATGTTCGGCAACTCGATCTTACCAACAAGCATCCTCGCGCACGCGAAAATGCTATTGAGCGCGCGAGAACTACGCTACGCAGCAGTTTGCGGAGTATTCAACAACTTCGCGTTCTCCGCGGAGCGCGGAGTTGCCGAAACTCCGCAAACTCCGCGAACGGAGCGTAGTTCTTCGCCCAGGGTTAGTGAACACCCCCACCCACTACGCCGGACACACGCTTGACCCAGTCTTCTCCTCCAGCAAGTACATCTCCTTCAGCCACTCCACCGGACTCCACTGGACAGACCACAGCTGCGTCCACTTCAGCTTCAGAAAGACCACGACTCACCACCACCTGCAACAGGTTCCCCGCAGGAACTGGAACAAGATCACCACCGACCAGCTCACCACTTCACTGAGCCAGAACCCTCCCACCAGCTCAACGGACCCCAACCAAGAAGCCAACAACCTCACACAGTGGCTCACCAATTGCGCTCGCCCAACCAGCCTCGACCACTCGCAGTCCGGCTTCCGCGCCAACCACAGCACCGAGACCGCCCTCATCGCAGCCACTGATGACATCCGAGCCCTGCTCGACAACTGGGAAACAGCGGCCCTCATCCTCCTGGACCTCTCCGCAGCATTTGATACGGTCTGCCACCGCACCCTAGTGCAGCGCCTCAGCAACATCGGAATCCAAGAGAAGGCACTGGAGTGGATCATCTCGTTCCTCACCGGAAGAACCCAGAGAGTCCGCCTCCCCCGTACAGATCCAAGGCCACCGAAGTCATATGCGGCGTACCACAAGGATCATCACTCAGCCCCACCCTCTTCAACGTCTACATGAGCCCCCTCGCAGCCATCGTACGCCAACACAACCTCAACATCATCTCCTACGCCGACGACACCCAGCTGATCCTCTCCCTCACCAACGACCCAGGAACCGCCAGAACCAACCTACACGAAGGGATGAAAGACATAGTCGAGTGGATGAGGAACAGCCGTCTGAAACTGAACTCAGACAAGACGGAAGTCCTCCTGGGACGACTCCTGGTGGCTCCCTGCCCTGGGCAGCGCACCCAAACCAACGGACCACGCACGCAACCTGGGCTTCATCCTGGACTCCTCCCTCTCGATGACCAGACAAGTCAACGCCGTCTCATCATCATGCTTCAACATCCTACGCATGCTCCGAAAGATCTTCCGATGGCTCGCCACCAAAACCAGGAAGATGGTCACACAGGCACTCGTCACCAGCTGACTGGACTACGGAAACACCCTCTATACCGGAACCGCAGCCAAACTCCAGAAAAGACTCTAACACATCCAGAACGCCTCCGCACGACTCATCTTGGATATCCCCCGACACAGCCACATCTCCGGACACCTGAGAGACCTTCACTGGCTCCCCGTCAGCAAGAGAATCACGTTCCAACTCCTCACCCACGCACACAAGGCCCTCCACGACCTGGGCCCCAGGTACCTCAACAACCGCCTGACCTTCTACACTCCCACCCGCCAGCTACGATCGACCAGCCACGCCCTCGCCACCGTGCCACGCATCCGTAGATCCACCATGGGAGGAAGATCCTTCTCCTACCTGGCAGCCAAGACTTGGAACTCCCTCCCCATCCACCTCCGCCTGACCCAAGACCACCTCGGCTTCAGGAAGCAACTCAAGACATGGCTGTTCGAGCAGTAGCAGACCCCCCCCCCCCAACCGCCTTGAGACCCTCTGGGTGAGTAGCGCGCTATACAAATATCCTGATTGATTGATTGCCTGCATGCTCGGGATGTGTAGCGCGCGAAGTTACCCATGAGGTTTGTCCCGCCCGCTCGCGTCCCCTTATTTCCGGTCACTACTAACGTGTTCGCGAGTTATTCTGTGCCAGATTGCAGTTTCTGCGTGTTCGGCAACTCGATCTTACCGACAAGCATCCTCGCGCACGCGAAAATGCTATTGAGCGCCAGAGAACTACGCTACGCAGCAGTTTGCGGAGTATTCGACAACTTCGCGTTCTCCGCGGAGCGCGGAGTTGCCGAAACTCCGCAAACTCCGCAAACGGAGCGTAGTTCTTCGCCCAGGGTTACACGAGACAGGGGTGCCCTTTGTCGCCACTTCTTTTTGCGCTTGCTCCTAAACCCCTTGCCGCATGGCTCCGCTGGGAACCTTCGCTCAAGGGCATTCAATGGTTTCCTGACTTCGAGGATCGTATATCGCTATACGCCGATGACATACTGTTGTACCTTACCTCTCCCTGTAAGTCACTGGGAGTCCTATATGACGTCTTGAGTTCCTTTGGGAAAAATTCCGGTTTAGTTATCAATTAGGCCAAGTCCTGTATCTACCCTCTCACAGGAGAATTACCTTCTCTGCCCCGCTTTTGCCCGATACCCGTTTCGAGAGTCGGCATTAAGTACTTGGGGATCTACATCTCATTGGACCCCACAGTACGCTATGAGCGGAATTTATTACCTCCGCTTGCCCGGCTTAGGTCGGATGTTGCGGCGTGGTGTGGCTTGCCGTTGTCCCCCTTGGGAAGAGCGGCCCTGTTCAAGATGATGTCTCTCCACCGATTCTTGTATGCCATCCAAAACACACTTGATCTGGTGCCGGCTAGCTATTTCCGTGAAATTGAGGGCCTCCAGAGGAAGCTGGTTTGGGGCGGGCAACCTCGCATAGCATTGGCAAAACTGACTTTGCCCTGGTACGACGGTGGTATAGCGTTGCCTGATATTAAACGCTACTACTGGGCATCCCAACTGAGCGCTGTTAACCATGCCATGTAAGGTCCTGTTCCGAATCCCGCATTCGAGATGGATAGGTGGCAGCTGCCCGGGGGCGACTATAATAGAGCGCTCTATTCTAGAGCCGCCAGGAAAAACCTGACAGCCCCCACTGGTGTGGCTGTACGAGTATGGGGTAGTACAACTACGGCTACGGGGTGGACGGACAGGCTGACTAGAGCGACCCCCCTATATGCTGCAGAGAAACTGGGTGGTCTATGGACGTCGAAGGGATTCGATAGATGGGACCTTATTGGCATCAGTAAAGTGGGCGATCTCTGGGCCAAGAACAGAGTTAAGACTTTTGATGAACTTAAACAGGAATATAAATTGAGTGATAGGGAATATTTCCGATATCTCCAAGTCCGCCACACACTTGAATCGGTTTTCCCAGCTGGAACTGAGATCCCGGAGTCTTCTCCCCTGGAAGATAGAGTGCTTGACGGTTACGTCCCTGATAGCACTATCTCCCTCATCTATAAAAAACTCTTCAATGACCGTTCGGACCTCCTTGTACAGCTTCGGGGTGCCTGGACTGGCGATGGACTGGAATTGGACGATGAAGACTGGCAGGCTGCGATATCCTCCCCTAAAGAGGTCGCAATTCCGGCCCGTCTCCGACTGGTGCAACTGAAGATTCTGCACCGTGTCTATGTCACGGGTCCACGTTTGATACATATGGGTTATTCAGCGGATGGGCTGTGTAGGCGTGGTTGTGGTATGCTTGCTACCTTCCTTCACAGTATATGGGAATGTCCGGAGGTAGTGGTTTTCTGGAATGAAGTGCATGCGGTGATGGGTGAATTGACGGGTGTTGAGTTATTGCCTGAGGCCAGACGCTGCTTGTTGAACATTTGGGAGCCGAATGATTGCACTGTTGCTCAGACTCAATGGGTCACACTGGGCAACATGATTGCGAAAAGAGACATTGCTCAATTGTGGGGATCTCAGAGGGCACCATCAGTCTTAACTTGGAAAGAAAACATGGACTGGTGCATGTTTAGAGAAAAAATCGTATATGTCTCCCGTGGAAGGCCCAAGAAATGGGGAAGGATATGGGGTCAATGGAATTCATACCGAGGAGAGATCTGCACTCCCCCCTTTATTGAAGCTCCCGGCATTCCTCAATCCCCTTGACTGTGTGTTTCGGTTTCTTAGCTTCCCGTTGTATGTGATGTATTGTTTTGCTCTCGGCCCCCCCCCTCTCCAAGACCTCTCCTCCTTCATAGCATTACTCATTAATCATTTGTCTTCCCCTGCCGTATGAGACAGTCATTACATTGCATGGTACCGCCTCGACTCTTTTTTTTGTGTTTCATTTTTTGTTATTTATAAAATATAAAATGTGAAACCTTTTATTTATCCTCTTATTGCCACAAGTTCTCCATTATATCGTGCTTTTTCGCTGCTGGGCCCTCGGGTTGTCGGCTGATGACCTGTGTATTATTGTGCTACTGGTATTGCGTACTACTGACCAGCCTCTGTGGTTGTAGGTCTGTAACTGTATTCCTTTCTTACAAAATAAAGGTTTTTAAAAAAAAACAAAAAGAAAAAAAACCCATATGTAATAGTCTTTAAACTTACATTTTTCACTCCATTGAATGCAACATTAGGGAAAGTGTTGGATAGCGGAGGAGTAAAAATGACTATTGCCACTTCAGTTAGTGCAACAGTAGGGAAAATGTTGCATAGTAGACTAGTAAAAATGACTAATCCCACTCCAGTGAGTGCAACAGCAGAGAAAGTGTTGGATAGCAAAGGGGTAAATATATTACTATTCCCACTCCAGTGAGTGCAACAGTAGGGAAAGTGTTGGATAGAGGAGGGGTAAAAATAACTATTCACACACCAGTGAATGCAATAGTAGGGAAAGTGTTGGATAGCGGAGGGGTAAAAGTTACTATTCCCACTCGAGTGAGGACAACAGTTGGGAAAGTGTATGATAGCAGAGGGGTAAAAATTACCATTCACACACCAGTAAATGCAACAGTAAGGAAAGTGTTGGATATCGAAGGGGTAAATATATTACTATTCCAACTCCAGTGAGTGGAACAGTAGGCAAAGTGTTGGATTGCGGACAGGTAAAAATTATTATTTCCACTCCAGTGAGTGCAACAGTAGGGAAAGTGTTGAATAGTGGAGGGGTAAAACCTACTATTCCCACTTCAGTGAGTGCAACAGTAGGGAAAGTGGTGGATAGCAGAGGGGTAAAACGTATTATTCCCACTCCAGTGAGTGCAACAGTAGGGTAAGTGTTGGATAGTGGAGGGGTAAAACTTACTATTTCCACTCCAGTGAATGCAACAGTAGGGAAAGTGTTAATTAGTGGAGGAGTAAAACGTACTAGTCCCACACCAGTGAGTGCAACAGTAGGGAAAGAGTTGGATAGCGAAGAGGAAAAAATTACTATTCCCACTTCACTGAGTGCAACAGTAGGGAAAGTGTTGGATAGCGGCAGGGTAAAAATTACTATTCCCACTCCAGTGGGTGCAAAAGAAGGGAAAGTGTTGGATAGCGGAAGGATCAAACTTAATATTCCCACTGCAGTAAGTGCAAAAGTAAGGAAAATGTTGGATAGCGGAGGGGTACAAATTACTATTCCCACTCCAGTGAGTGCAACAGTGCGGGAAGTGTTGGACAGCGGAGGGGTAAAAATTATTATTCCCACTCCAATGAGTACAACAGTAGGGAAATTGTTGGATAGCGGAGGAGTAACAATTACTATTCCCACTCCAGTGAATGTAACAGTAGGGAAAGGGTTGGATAAGGGAGGAGTAAAAAATACTATTCCACTCCAGTGAGTACAACAGTAGAGAAAGTGTTAGATAGCGGCAGGGTAAAAATTAGTATTCCTACTCCAGTGGGTGAAAAAGTAGGGAAAGTGTTGGATAGCAGAAGGGTAAAACTTAATATTCCCACTCCAGTGAGTGCAATAGTAAGGAAAATGTTGGATAGCGGAAGGGTAAAAATTACTATTTCCACTCCAGTGAGTGCAACAGTAGGGGAAGTGTTGGACAGTGGAGGGGTAAAAATGAATATTCCCACTCCAATGAGTACATCAGTAGGGAAAGTGTTGGATAGCAGAGGGGCAGAAATTACTATTCCCTCTCCAGTGAGTGCAACAGTAGGAAAAGTGCTGGATAGCGGAGGGGTAAAATTACTAATCCCACTTCAGTGAGTGCAACAGTAGGGAAAGTGTTAGATAGAGGAGGGGTAAAACGTACTATTCTCACTCAATTGAGTGCAACAATAGGGAAAGTGTTGAAAAGCGGAGGGGTAAAACTTACTGTTTCCGCACCAGTGAGTGCAACAGTAGGGAAAGTGTTGGATAGAGGAGGTGTAAAAATTACTATTCCCACTTCACTGGGTGCAACAGTAGGGAAAGTGTTGGATAGCGGAGGAATAAAAATGACTACTCCCACTCCAGTGAATGCAACAGTAGAGAAAGTGTTGAAAAGAGATGGGGTCAAACTTACTATTCCCACACCAGTGAGTGCAACAGTAGGGAAAGTGTTGGATAGAGGAGGGGTAAAAATTACTATTCCCACTTCACTGAGTGCAACAGTAGGGAAAATGTTGGATAGCGGAGGGGTAAAAAATACTATTCCATTCCAGTGAGTGCAACAGAACGGAAAGTGTAGGATAGCAGAGGGGAAAAAAATGTATATTTCCACAGGAGGCAGTTCAAAATTAAAAACAAACAAAATATCAACAACACAAAAGATTTTAAAAAATGACACATATATGAAATATTAATTATTACAAAATATAGAAACAGATTATAATGTTAAAAGGATCTAACAAATACCTGGAAAGATTATTTTTTTCAAAACAATTATAATTTACAAACAAAAAACTATTTTTAATAGAAATTATTTATAAACAAAAATGTTAATTGTTACATATATGTAATCTGTTTCATTTCCTACCCTATAACACCGCAAAATTCTCAACACACATTTACATTTTTTTAATCTACCTCCATAATTAATTATCAATTAAAGAAATATTATTAATTAAAAAACAAGTTAACAAAGAAAAAAAATAATTTACTCCCTAAACATTACCCATATAAAACCAAATCCCTAACAAACAAAACAATTACCATAAATTTTTATCAATTGATGAATTAAGATTAATAATCAACTAATTATTAAATAATGTAACATAAATTACTTTCCACCCTCTACCCCAATAAACACCACAACCCACACCTAAAAATCATTACACAATTTCCAGAACTCATTTTACATTAATACATTAACATCAATTAACAACAACTTTTCATTTTAAAGAATTTACTTCCCACCCTTTACCATTATAAACCCCAAAACTTCCATCTAAAATTAATTACACAATTGCCATATTTAAATCTTAATTAATTAATTAGCATTAATTGACAAACAATTATTAATTAGTCCAAAATCAATTTCTTCCCACCCTATACCCCTTTAAACCCAACACCCGCTCTTAAAAAAATGACACAATTAACATAATTAATTACCAATTAATTATCCATAATTAACAACCGATTAATAAATAATTAATATAAATTAATTGCCACAATGAACACTATAAAATATGCATATTACATATTAATAAATAAAAAATATGAATATATTTATTCCCACCCTATTCCCCTATAAACCCACACCCAGCTCCTAAAAAATGACACAATTACCATAATTGCCAATTCATTTAATAATAATAATTAACACCCAATTAATAAATAATTAATAATGAATTAATTCTCAAAATGTACACTATAAAATATAAATTAAATAAATATTAATGCATAATAAATATTAATACATTTATTATAAATACATTACTTCTCACCCTATTCCCCTATAAACCCACAACCTGCTCCTAAAAAGACACAATTAACATAATTACCAATTAACTAATTAATAATATTTAACAACCCATTAATAATGAATTAATAATACATTAATTACCACTATTACCACTATAAAATCTAAATTAAATAAATACTAATACATATAAAATAATAGTTAATTTATTATAATTAAATTACATCCCACCTTATTCCCCAATAAACCCACAATCTGCCACAGAATGAAAAAATGCAACATTTAAATAAAATAAAATTGATAACTACTACAAATTTGACACATATATTAAAAAAACAAAAGCAATTCTTATATAAAAATATAGATCACATACTTTTAAAATACATAGTAAAATAGCGCTTGGACGCCTTCGGGCAGCAATTCGCGCTCTATAAATCCACATCCATTCCATTCCATTCCATTCCATTCCATACATAACACCAATGGAAAAACATTGATATTTTAAACAACTATATTTTTGCAAACGATTTTATTAACTTCAATAATTTGAAAAACGATATTTCTTACTTGCAAGTGAATATTCTTGACCACAATATTCTTGCTGTCGATATCTCTGTGTCACAATATTTCTAACTCGATATTTGTTTATGTCCACATTTAAAACTCAAAATTCTGTCTGTGGATTCAGACAGGCATAGCTCAGAGGCAGTGTGTAAAGCATTTGTGCACACATATAGTAATACAGTAAAAACACTACAAATGAACACCACACCAGTTTGGAAAAATTAGTAATCTTTATCTAAACCAAACAAGACCAAGGTAACAGAAACCCAACATACAGTGATCACGTTATGCCTTTTAAAAGGTAAAAACAGTTCTGTCCATAGAAAACTATAGATGCAACACTTTCAACAGAAAGGTCCCCATTAAGTCCGCCCGCTACCCTAGCGGTGCTGGGGCCATCCGCCAGGGGTGCGGGGTCCCGCACCGCCAATTAGGAAGGTTGCATCCCCCATCTTTGACATTGCGGCGGGCGGTGCTGTAAGCAGCACCCGCCGCAATGCCAAAGAGGCATGTTGTGCATTGCCATGCACAACGTGACAGGCATCGGGTGGTGCCTGCCACCTTGTGCATGGCAATGAAGGGGAATACCATAGGTACCCACAAGTGCCCCCCTCCCGGTGGCCCGCAACGGGCCCCCATAGTCATTTCCTCCATGTCTTTCCATGGCGGAGTCTCCGCCATGGAAAGGCATACCCACCCCAACCATCATAATATGAATGGCACCACCACCATATTGTGGGCTTTTTCCATCCGGCAGGCAATCATGATGATTGCAGACCGGCAGAAAAGCGACGGATCGACTTTCCGTCCACCGCGGTACTGCCCGCCATGGAAAAGTGGCTGGGGTAAATGTAGATGTGATGGGGGCGGAACGCCACCGCCTGCCAGGCAGGATACACAGCACACAGAAAAGTATTTGTCCAATCCTTGGCAGAAACAGCCACGGCAGGCCCACCCCAGACAGCACACAGCAAAGGGGCAGTACTTCTCCTTTAGCTTTCCCAGCTCTTCTCCTTGACAGAGGTTCCTCTTGAGTCCGGAAGTTCTGAGTTCTGGGCCCCAATATTTGTACCACATTTTCCTTGGTTTCCATGTGGCAGAGAGTCTCTTACCACAGTCCAAATCAGTTCTATCCTCTCTGGTCCAGCTTCCTGGCAGGAGGTGGAAACAGCTTTGTGCAAGGCAGATAGGGCCTATTCAGGTGCAAGGAAATCATCGCCCACTGCTCTGAATGCAGCCCAGGTCTATTCAGCCCTGCCCTAGCTCATCCAGGAAAGGCAGGACACACCTCACCCCCCTCCTCCCCAGTGGCTGTCTACAGTAAATGCATATCCCCAGCCCCTGTCACTCCAAAGGCAAACAGTCAAACCACAACCCATCAGAGGCACACAGGATGGTTAAGGAAGACAATGCCTATTTTCCAAAAGTGGCAATTTCAAATACATAATTTAAAATCAATCTTTACTAAAAGGCGTGTGAATAAATGCTGAGTTCAGAGGGCTCAAACTCCATTCCTCAATCTTGCCTCAATAGTAAGTTATACTTGTAAGCTGTTACAAAATATCTCCCAATCTGGGACAGATAGCGTATCAATAATGAAACATGTTAATACACTGCGTTTCACCATCAGGACTGTCACACACATCAGTATATGTCACACCTTTGACATAACCTGCACCCTGCCCATGGGGGTACCTTGGGCCTAACTGAGGGGTGTCTTACATGTAAGAAAGGGGAAAGGTTAGAGCCTGGCAAGTGGGTGCACTTGCCAGGTTGACATAGCAGTAGAAAATGCACTCAAACACTGCAGTGTCAGGTCTGAGACCGCTTTGAAAGGCTGCTTGTATGGGTGGCACTATTAGTGCTGCAGGCCCACTAGCAGTATTTGACTTACAGGCCCTGGGTCCCCGACAGGCACTGTACTAGGGAATTAGTAGTACATCAAATAAGCCAATCATGGAAACACTAACCCATAAACACAATTAACAGGGAGAGCATATGCATCTTAGCACTGACCAGAAGTGGTAAAGTGCCCAGAGTTATTAAACCAACAAATACAGGTCAGAAAAAGAAAGCCAAAACAAAAAGAAATCTAGGGATAAACCAGCTGAAAAAGCCAGGTCTAACACTCGCTAAGAGTAGCTTCTTTTAATACAGATACAAGCTTTTGGTCAATTCCCTTTGTCAATGGGTGCTATATGTAGAAGAGAGTTAGCCTTGTTTTCTTTCCATGGTTCACTATTCGCTTCTGGTTTTTGTGCATGTTGGATATGATAGCTAAGACCTTGCAAAAACTATGAGGGTGCCCTAAGAATTAAAGTTTTGTGTTAAAAGTTTAACCATATAAGGTTTAAGTGCATTATTTGCTGCCAATGATGACTGACATAGTTTGAAGACTAGATGATAAGATGCTAGAATATGTGAAGAAAGCTATAAGACCATGAAGAAGACGATGGCCTTCTTCCACCATGTTAAAAGGTAATGATAGTTGTTACCATGGTTATATGATGCACATTCTAAGAATGATCCATGTGAAATCACAAACAAGCAGTGGCAGAGGTGACTATATAAAACAATTGCTGTAGAGCAATCAGATTAAATAAAATTTAAAGCAAATGTTTTGCTAAACACTAGTCAATAATGGCCAACTTCTAGTAGGCATCCAAGGTAATGCAATACTCCTGATCTGTAGCAGTGTTTCTGCAGAAGTATCTGACATCAATATTAATGTCTTTGTGTTTTAGATTTATGTTGTTAGCAACATCTAAATTTTGTTCACCAGTTCGTTTTTGTTTGACAAACTTTATTTCATGTGCCTTTGTGTTTGTAGCACAATGCAATTCAGAGTTGTTTTGTGTTTGTGCCGTTAAATCTGCACATTGCAACATGCGATTGTTAGGGTCTGCATATTGCATTGTTTTTTCTCTTGGTCGCTGTTTACCCTCCTTTACCCTTTATCCACACTTCTGGAAGTTGCACTGGTGTAATATGCTCACTTGGGAGCACCCAGCTGCACGAGCATCTGATATGGTTGCCTCTTTCAGCTGAGGCTCTGGAAGGACTATTTCACTGGGCTGGTGGTCTTTCCCTGAGCAGAACATGATGGCCGTGCTGCAGCAGGCACCATCGAGCATATTATGAGTTGCCTCACCGCCATCCTTTTCATGGCTGTGTGACCGCAATGAAAGGGTGGGAGAGAGGCAACAAAGAGGGCCTTACAGGACCCCCTGTGGCATCTGTTCACCGGGTGCATACAGGGGGCACATGTTGTCTGCCCTGTATGTCTGCACCCCCCAGTTCCAGCACGAAAAGAAGTGCACAACATGGTGCATTTCTTTCCATGCTGGAACGTGCTTTGGCGGTCCCACGGTGCTGGCTTTCGAAGGCTCACATATGAGCCATAGAAAGGAACCACCATGAGACCGCCAAAGCACCAGACCAGGATGTAAGTCCTTTTCTGGCAGACGGTGAGGCAACGAGTTTGGCACTCTCTTAGCGGGGGCTGGCGTGAGACCCCCGCAAGACCGCCAAACTCATAATCAGGCCCTTAGTAGTTTGATATTCAAAGCATGAAATATATGTTGAAAACATGAGTCGTTTAGAAAACGACTCACTAATGTATTTTACTTAAGTACAAGTTTCCACCTTTAAAAGTTTTATCACAGAAGGGTCGAAATGGTGCAACTTCCATACGGCATGAACACGGAGTTCGGGAAGGAACATGGGGCATATTATCAAGAATGAGCGTTACATTATCGCCGCTTTTATCGGCAGGAAAGTGCTGATAAAGGGGCGATAATGGGCTTGATAATATGCTCTATGAATTCCAATCGAAGCCCATGTTAGGTAACATGGGCTTCGATTGGAATTCATAGAGCATATTATCAAGCCCATTATCGCCGCTTTATAACATGGGCTTCGATTGGAATTCATAGAGCATATTATCAAGCCCATTATCGCCGCTTTATAACATGGGCTTCGATTGGAATTCATAGAGCATATTATCAAGCCCATTATCGCCGCTTTATCGGCAGTTTCCTGCCGATAAAAGCGGCGATAATGTAACGCCCATTCTTGATAATATGCCCCTCAGTTACGTCATCTGCACAGTGACCCCTTCAGTTGTCTGATCACAGGAATAGGATTATTTGAATTCCTAATCATTTTAATTCCCAATATGTATTCGTCCTCACCTGAGGATATCCAGGTATGAGCATTGACTGTGTTGATTTCTTCTTGGCGGTCTTTCCTTTTCCAATGTCTTTTGCAGCAGGCCTCGGCTCATGCATCTTTTAGTGGCCCTTGCATTTCAATATGTAAGAGGAATGAATTTCACCCTCATCTGAAGAAAAGCATTGCTAGAAAACAAATGCGCTCATTTTTTGCCTGCAAACAGAGCAAATATATAATAGTGATTCATAGTCAATGACAGAGCTCGATATCCAATTATCTTTCTTTTGTTCCTTCCTCCGAGTGAGATGAAAAGGCGCGTGCCGCTGCAAAAGGAAGCCTAGAAGATCTCTGCATTTTAATAGATGTAGCCTCCATCACTGAACACCAGCCTTTCACCTTACAATGGCTGCTACTCAGGCACTGAAGGAAAGTGCATGGCAATGGCATCATATTGTTTATGGAAACCACCGACGCGTCTGATTGGTTAATAAGTGCAAGGGCTTTGATATTAGACAGCACATAAGCAATTAAAGCAAGAAGGGAGGTTGTGCTAACACTGTGGCAGACTACCCTAATTCAATACTGGGAAAATGTGTTTCTTATAACATCACAGCTCATGACATATTTTAACAATACTGTTATTTTATCCCAGCTGTGCACCATCGACTTCTGTGACCTCTGAACTATAGCCAGGGCCACTGGAATGATGTGGCAGGGGAGGGCAAAACAACGTGGCAGAGTTGACTAAATAATACAGCACAAAAAAAGAAAATTTTGCAGGGCATTGAGACACATTTTGGGATAGTATCACCTCATGATTATGTCATTTTTACACTAGTTAACGGTCTGGGCATAGATTGCACCTCATTAGTAGCAAAATAACACTTAAATATAACAATAAGCAACAGAAAGGTGACCAGTCAGCCTTTGTTTTGTGAAGGGGCCTTCCACTGTGCCACAACACGTGCAGCTGCGTTTTCAGCAACCTTTAAACGGTTTGTGATGGAAACATTTTTTTTGTTAAAATCTGCAGAATATGCAGCAGATGATGGATTATGAGTCAAATGCAACAAATCCATAATGATGCGAAAAACGTCGCAGGCGCACAATCACGATTCCAGTGGCGGTCCTTATAATATTTCAAATAACAGTACTGCACCTTTTGCCACTAATTACAAATTCAGGGCAAGGAGTCACAATTACGGGATAATTATCATATTCTCACAGTTTTCCCAATAGTCCCTTTTAGACCTGTCAGCCCTTTGGGTGGTCCCTCCTTTTATTTATTTATTTTTGTCCCCTTTTTACCCCTCGATCCCTTCATTTTTAATGTCCACTGGAATTTTTAGGTGTTGACCTGGGGGGTTAGGTGCTCCTTGACCCCATGGTTCCTCACAGGCCCAGAAATCCCTCCTTTTTCTGAGGACTAGCTTAGTTACCTAAAATGGTGGCCAGTAACTGCCATAACGGACACTGAAGGAGAGGGGCCCATAGGATAGCATAGGGATGCTCTAGAACCTTCTAGCTGGTTCTAGTAGCCTGAGGCCTGCCTATATATAAGGCCAGTGGGTGGGCGGACATTTTGTATTGACCAGAGAGTTGAGGAGTGAGGCAGTGGTTTGGGGAGGTAGGCGCACTGGAAGTGGTTAGATCGTCCCATAAATCAGCCTCTTCTTTGAGGACGTCTACCCCTAGCCATTGACCGAGCCCTGTCACTAGGCTCTGGACATAAGTGGCCAGGACTTCTGAAGAGATCCCTGTGGGAAGCGATTTTAGAACTCCCCCCCCCTTTCCTTTATGGAGAGCAGTCGTTCGTTGGCAGAGAGCAGCTGAGGCGACAGAGACTGTTCTACGGAAACCTCCTCACCCTCCCTCTAGTGTAAGGGAAGCTTTACCTGGTGGACACGGTCCCCGGCTGTCCCGCCATCGTGTGCCTGGCTTGTGGGCGCGGGCCCCCGGCGGGGAGATCTAGCTGACAAAGACCTGCTTCCTGACGCTAACGCGGTGATTTGGGAGGAGCGGTAGTGGAGGGGCGGGAACCAGACCAGCCCCCTCCTCTCCCTTCCTTTCCGTCAAGCCAGGAGAGGGCGGGTCGCGGACCCCGTAGCGTCATCAAGGGAGCCTCAGAGAAGCTTCGTCTTCGGCAGCTACGGAGAGCCTGCAGCATCGCAGCTGTGAGCGGAGCCGAACCTTGAGGCCGTGACCGGAAAAGGCGGCACAATTAGACCATCTGTCCGGGAGGAAGCCACAAGAGCCCGGTAAGACGGACGGAGTGCACGGGACCCCCCCCCCCCCCCCCCCCGTGGAGCCAAGGAGGGTCTCGCTTCTGTTCTTGACTTTGCGCTGAGTGAAGGGGGGAAGGAAAGGAGGAGTGTTGCCCTGACACCGGGCCATTAGATGGTGCTGGCAGCCCGGAGGAAGTCGGGCGATTGGGTCCAATTGACACATTAGCCTTGTACTTAATCCCTGTGAGCTTGGGAGAACTAAGCAATCCAGCAGTATCAAGTGAACAGGGGGAGACCCGAAGGGAATCTCTGAGTCCTGAAAAACTGAAACGGAACGGCAGTAGAAGGAGTCTGAACCCCTTAGGGTGCAGTCGATCATTTGTACTTCTTCAGTTCAGAGGAAGAGGAGGGGTAGAACCAGTGTGAAATGTAAAGCATAACTGTGGTACTATTGGAGTTAGGGTGCCTTCTTTTACAGTTTGGAATTGAGTTAGACAACTCAGGGTGGTTGGTGTTGGAAACCCTTATTTGAACCAGTTTGATATAAAAAGACCCTAATTGATTGAAAGAATTTTGATGTGCTAAATGAAACCCTGTATTGAAAAACTCTGCCAAAGTAGCAATGTCACTATGAGGGTGACAAAATGTATATGTGGGGAAAAAGTTATGGTACTGTGATAAATGTGTATGAGTAACTGTCTTTGGAACTAAGGGAACCAAGAAACTAACTACAAGAAAGAAAATAATACAAAGAATTTTCTACTTTTATAAAAATTACGGTGTAGTGTTATTTTTTGTATGGATGGACGCTAGATAACTGTATGGGTGTGACGCAAGCGTAACACTTTTACCTTCGGATTTGACTGGCCTACTCTGTGCCAGGCTACCCTATGTGGTCTGGAGACCCCAGGTCCAACAGTCCCATTTACAAATGGCCCATTAATTCCAGTATGTGTGATAACTCCAGTGACTGCACATTCAGGGATTGCGAATTTTGTGGCAACATTTTCAAAATTTTCGAAAGTTCCTTGAAGGAAAATATCTCTTAAATATGGGATATTAAGAATTTGGTGGTATAAATACCAAAATAATGTTATGTCTTGCAACAAAACTCATGAAAGGCGATAAGTATAACAACAGACAAATTATGACATTGGATCATTCTTAGTAAGGGTCGTAGATTCTCGTCAAACCTGCAGCAATGTACATGGAGACCAGAAAAAAGCAACATAAGAAGAAATTAGTGTATTAAATAGCCATTGCGCATGTTATGCCTCATTTTCAAGTTGAAAACTGAGAATACAAGGTATTTACCTCACAGAGTAAATACCCGCCAGTAATGGTATTTACCAGATGAGCTACCAACCAGCCTACTTGTAATCAGGGTTTTAATACATATGGATAAATAGGTATTTCAAGAGCACAAACTGGCTAGATGGAGCACTGGCCATGGATTTGAGGGAAGGAATTTGAAGCAGGATGTTGTGCAAGTGGCAGGATATTCAAAAGTGGTGAGTTCTACCCTTTTGACATTTAGGGCCTCATTATGATGTCGGGTGGAATTACTTCCGCCTAACACGGCTTCGATCCTGGGACCGACCGAAACCCAGTCGCGGTTCTGACCCCCTTATTAGGATGCGACCGAGCACAGTTCGGTCACATTCCTATATTTCACTAAGGAAGCATGCATTACAGCAGTAAACCTGGCCATAATGCATGCTCCCATAGTCAAATGGGTGGTGCGGGTCATCCCTGCACCCCATGGCAGGTACCTCAAGGTACCTGTCAGAGGGTGCAGGGATCTACAGGGGAGCACCATAGGGGTCCCCTCGGCCTCCAACTGGAGGCCGTGCACCCAACGGTGCCCTGCAGAGGGCCCCCAAGCACGCTTTCTGACATGGTTTTCATGTCAGACAGACCGGCATATAAACCATGTCAGAAACCGTGATCGTAATCTCAAGGACGGAAAGAATTACTTGCAGATGGACTCTCCGAGGCAGGTGGAAGCCAGCCACAATTACCGGACGGTTTCCTTTACGACCACCTCAAACATCAGGAGGTGGTGGGAAAGGAAACCGAGCGGCCCATTAAGATGCAGCCTGCAGACAGAGCCTTTACGGGCCGTATCATAATCGGCCCCTTAGTGATCTTGATGAGATCATGGGATGTTGTTTCAGATCCTGGGAACTTAGGGGCCCGTTAGGATGGCAGGCGGACTGAAGTCCGCCCGCCACCCTAGCGGTGTTGGGACCGGCCGCCAGTACTGCGGCGGTTCCGCACTGGCATTTAGGATGCCCCTTCCACGGTGGAGGTGGCATCCCACATATATTACATTGTGGGGGCGGTGTTGTAAGCAGCACATGCCACAATGCAATATGTGCATGTTGTGCATTTGCATGCACAATGTGACAGGCATGGTGCCTGCCACCTTGTGCATGCCAATGTTGGGGGGTACCGTGGGTACCACCTCATGTGCAGCCCTACTACCTCCCCACCTCCCTGGGGCCCGCAATGGGCCCCCAAAGAAAACTCTGCATGCCTTTCCATGGCGTCATCTCTGCCATGGAAAGGCATTGAAAAATGCCACATCAGGCACCACCACCATATTATGGGCCTTTTCTGCCCAGTAGGCAATCGTGACGATAGTCTACCGGCGGAAAAGTGGTGGACGGTCTTTTCGTCCACTGCGGTACCCCCGCCATGCTAATGTGGGTTTTTTTGGAGGGCGGATCGCCACCGCCGGTAGGGCGGTGGCGATCCGCAACGTGATCCAACATCATCACGTGATCAAGGTCACGCAACGTGACTCCATTTTGTTTTTTTGTGTCAACTTAATTCACGTTCGTGAATTACCGCGGATGCTTCCTGCTTCATTTTCAAGTAACGCAAGAATTTAACATTATTCGAACTGATCCTTTTAATACTCAAGGTACTGTTCTTCAATTAATTCAAGGAATATTTAAACTTTTCTGAAGTATTACTCCAGCGGTGATATGCACACCATTGCTGCATGTTCCTTCGAAAATTTCGGTGACATGCACACCTTATGAATTTATTTATTTTTTTAATTGTTTTTCATTCTGCGTTTCTGCTCTAACATTAACGATGTATTTTTAGGTTACCTTTAATTGTTGATTTATTTAATGGCATCACATCCATTTTTACCCCGACCTGGTGAACCATTAATTAAATGGCCGGATTGGAAAGTCTACTTTTTAAATTATATAGAGGCCTTGGAAGAAGAACAGGATGATGCTTTTTCTCAAAAGAGGAAAAAGAAAATGCTTTTATATAGTTTAGGGCCAGAAGGTAATAGAATTTTTAATCAGATGGAAAAAAAGGTTAGAGCTGATGACAACACTGTATTCCTAGACGCTCTGGAGGATTTAGACATGCATTACCATCCTCCAGTTTGCGTAGGAATAAGCAGGTATGAATTTTTCAAAAGGAAACAAGGGAAGTCTGAGTCTGTTGAAGACTATGTTTCATCACTAAAGAAGTTAGCCATTAATTGCGAGTTCGGCACCCTTCATGATAGTTTAGTTAGGGACCACATAGTAATGCATTGCAACAATACCTCTATCCAAGAAAAGCTTTGGACTTGTGGAGATTCTCCACTTAACGAAATTTTTGCAATTGTTAGAAAGGCAGAGATGTCTAAGAGATGTGCCAAAGTTGCCCTCAAGGACAGTGATAAAGATGATAGTCTAACTGTGAGCAAAGTATCTAGTAACTACCAAAAAAAGAACAGTTATAAATCCTCTTTCTCCTATAAAAAAAATGCTAATCCTGGTCCATCTTCTAGAGATAAGAAGGAAAGCATTCCTAGTTGTTTCAGATGTGGATTCAATGGTCATTATGCTAATGATCCGAAAGGCCCAGCCTTAAATTCAAAATGTAATTTTTGCAACAAAATTGGAAATTTCTCTAAAGTTTGTAAATTCAAGTCTGGGAAAGATAAGAAAATAGTAAAATGTATTGATGACTCTAATGAGCCAAATGCTGAGAACTATGATGCATCTAGTGATGATAGCATCTTTTGCATCCTTGACTTTTGGGAAGATGATAACGCTGTTTTGAATATAAATTGCAGATCTAAAAAACCAACTTGTGACATTTTAATAGGGGGAGTTTTAATTAACATCGTACCAGATTCTGGCTCCCCTTACACGATTGTTAAACACGATGTTTGGAAAAAGCTGTTCGCACATGTTTTAAAAAAGGAGTTACTTCCACCTGACATTAAGCCTGTTACGTACACTGGTGAAAAAATTCCCATGGTGGGGTTTGTTGAGGAGATTTTTGAATTTGAAGGGCGGAAGTGTTTGGGCAAGTTATATGTTGCTGAAGTTGGTCCATCCGTTCTTGGCTGGATCGATCAGGGTGCATTAGGCATCATCTTAAATGCAAGAAGTGATGTTCAGGTTTTGATCCTTGAAGAGGACAACAAAGAATTCCTAGACATATTAACCTTACAATTCCCAAAAGTTTTTTCAGGTGAAATCGGGAAATTGGTTGGCTTTGCTCATAAAATTATTTTGAAGGATGGTGCCAAACCAGTTTGCCATAAAGCAAGGAATATCCCTTTAAGTGTCAGGAGTGATGTCATGAAGGATTTGGATATCTTGGAAAAGAAGGGAGTCATTGAGCCAATAGAAAGCTCTGAATGGTTGGCGCCATTGGTCGTCGCGAGAAAACCTGACGGCCGTCTCCGCTTATGCATTGATTTAAGAGACTTAAATAAAAACATTGTAATTGATAAATGTCCTCTTCCCAGGATTGATGAACTTTTAGCACAAAGCTGCAGTGTTAAATGGTTCTCTTCTATAGACTTGGTATCAGCTTACCATCAAATTCCTCTGCATGAGTCTAGTAAGAAGCTTACAGCATTCATAACTCCCTTTGGGTGTTATCAGTTCATAAGAATGCCATTTGGACTGGCATCGGCAGCGGCCGTTTTTCAACGACTTATGCATAAATTGTTCAAGAGCATGGAATGCGTAACTTACTTCCAGGATGATATACTGGTAATGGGCAAAGCCAGAGATGACCATGATAAGAGACTGATTTCTGTTTTAAAAATACTTGAGTGTAATGGTTTAACAGCTGAGTTAAAAAAGTGCAAATTTGGTATGAACTCTTTGACCTATTTAGGACATGAAGTAGGTGAAAAAGGCATTTTCCCAAAAAAGAAATTGGTTGAGGCAATTGAAAATGCTCCTATTCCCTGTTCTAAAGATGATCTTAGGTCATTTCTAGGGATGGTTGAGTTTTACTCCAAATTCGTGAAGAATTTTGCTGACAAAATTTTTAATCTCAGACAATTGCTTAGATTAAGAGCGGAGTTTGTCTGGAATGATATATTACAAAAGGACTTTGATAATATAAGGAAAGAAATTGTTAATGCATTTCCCCTCCAGGCATCCGACCACACCCTGCACAACATAATCACTACCGATGCTAGTGGTAAAGGATTAGGTGCTGTTTTTTCACAATCTGGCAGTGATGGATTTGAAGTCACAGTTGCTTTTGCATCTAGATCTTTAACCACTCTTGAGGGGAAGTTCTCAGTTATTGAGAGAGAGATGCTAGCTGTTGTGTGGGGTATCGGAAAGTTCAGACAGTTACCTTGCGGACAGATCACAAGCCCCTACTAAAAATTCTTACTTCAGAAGGGGTGTTGAAGGCTACTCCGAGACTTGCACAAATGAGTCTTAAGTTACTGGGATATACGTATGATGTTGAATATCTTCCTGGCAAAAAGAACATAATTGCAGATTATTTAAGTCGTTCTCCCTTACCCGGTTGTGATGATTCTTATGATTCTTTCGAGTCTAGTGAGGTTGCCGTTATCCATGAAGACAATGACCAGAGATTAGTGGCTATTTCTAAGAAAGACTGGGAGGTGTGCTGTAATAATGATGAGATCTTAACTTCTGTCCGTAACTTTGTCATTAGTGGCCACATAAATCCAATTTGAAGGAGGAGTTGAGACCATTTTGGGAAATCAAGGATGAGCTTTGTATAGATGATGCTGACCACCTGTGTAGAGGTGAGAGAGTTATTGTTCCTTGTTCTTAGAGAGGTAAAATTCTATCCATTAATCATGAAGGTCACCTGGGTATCACGAAATTGAAATCAAGAGTGAAATTATCGTATTGGTGGCCTGGATTGGATAAGGAGGTTGAGAGATTTATCCAGGAGTATGATACTTGTGCTAATGCTGATAAGTCCTTGCGTGTATTTAAACCTACTCTTGGAATTAGACATATTCCTATTTATCCGTGGGAGGATTTAAGTATGGATTGGTTGGGTCTAGTTGAAAATTGTGAAGGCAGTATTAAACATATTCTAGTTGTGATTGACAATTACTCCAGATGGCCTGAAGTTGAGTTAACTGAGAAGTCTGATGCTAAAGTTGTTGTTGCTTTTCTTCGTAAGTTGTTTCTGGAAGAAGGTGTTCCGAGGAACATTTTAACTGATAATGGTCCACAATTTAGATCCGAGTTTTTCTTGAAGTTCCTGTATAGGAACGGTATTACCCCAAAAAAGACACCTGTCTACCATCCTGCAGGTAACGGCATTGTTGAGAGATTCAACAGGGTAATCATGGGTAGTATCCAAGCCTCTATTCATGCTGATAAGGATTGGGAAAAGGAATTACTGGAAACCATATGGGCCTATTGAATCACTCCCACTAGTACCAATTACAGCCCTTTCAGGATCCTTAGAGGTAGGGAGCCATTTACTAAGGATAATGTCGCTTGGAATTCAAGAAAATTTGTGGGAAGTGGTCTCCTGCTTTAGTCCGTTCTAGACTAAGAAAGATTCAAGATTCACACATTAGTGATTTTGGTAGGAAAAATGTCACTAAAGAGGCTGAGCTCAAAGTTGGGGATTGGGTCAGAATTAAACTTGACACCAAGGTTAAGAAAGGTCAAAGTAAATTTTCTAATCCTTTGCAAGTTGTGGAATTATACTCGAAGTCTGAAAGGTTGAGTGACAAACAAGTGTGGCATCATAATAGGTTGGCAAAATGTAAAGGGAACTTCTCTTGTTCCAAGGCTTACACCGAACCTGACCCCTCTTTTGAATGGATGTGGGATGAAGTTATGCAGGGTGGTATCGCTGGGAAGGCAATTGTTAGAGCTTCTACTAGTGATTTGTTGGAGTCTTTGTGGAATTTTAGTTTACGAACTGAACATCATCTGCGCCAGCTTGTCACCCACGTACAACATGCACGATCGCCATTTTAGGTATCATGGTCTCCCTGTCCACAATCAGTCGCCAGCGCGCCCCTCTGACCCAGCAAGCATCCTCCGCGCATCCTGGCTCCCCCTCCCTCCCTCTCATAAGCCTAACCCTTCTGCATGACCCTGTCTTTGGAAGTCACGCCAGCGCCTGACCAGCACCTCCTCTCCACCCATGAATGCCCCTCTGTTGATAAACCTTCCCTCCGCGCTCAATTGTCCGCGCGGCATGAATACCACTCCTTTGATGACCCCTTACCCCGTGTCCGACCGTCCACACAGGTCCGAGGCCATCGCCTAAACTAGGAGATACCATTTACTGCCCCTCATTGTATGGAGTCATCCCTCTTCAAAAGACACACTGTTGACCATGGCCTCCCCACCCCCTGGGGTATGATCAGGCGCACACATCCTAAGACTTGGTGGAACACTCAGCTGCGTGATGACCCCTTCCCCTTATCAGCAGGCAAATCGGACCTCTATTGTGGAGGTATATGGGGGTGGGATTGACACGAGGATTACGGGGATGTTTCTTTCCTTACTTCACAATGTTCTGATTGTAATAAAGAAAGGTAACATGCCATAAACCAGTGTATAAGAGGCCAGGCCTCCGAGAGGCTGTTAGAGCACCTCGAGACGATACCTTGTTGTCTGATCTGATGTGTTCTGCTCCGTCGGAATAAAACTTCTGTTTCCTGCCTTCTGGTCTCCGGCGCCTGCCTCATTGCTTGGTAAATTGAATGGTACAAAGGCGGTTAGCGCCAGGCAAATCTTGAAAAAGGTCATAGCCCTACCTTTTTCCACAATTGGCGTCCCAAAGCGTGGGGCCCATCAGCGACACGTGGATCCAGTGGGAGAGGTCCCGACGACAGAGTGAACGACTGCAACGATCGGGAGAGCTCGTGTCCGATAGACCCTCGTCTGACAGCCGATCATCCGACCTTCACTAGTTCCGAACAGACCTCTCTCGAGTGATCTACGGTCCTGACTGGGAACCATCAGGAGTGCCACGAACATCACGAAGAAGAGAGGACGATCGGGCGCTGGATTCAGAAGACAGGAAACCGTCCATGCGGTCCGGGTAAGGTCGTATAAACACGACAAACTGAGAAATAATTGTTTGGTTTGGATAATACTAGTATTACGCTTTGTTGAACCCTCTGGAGATTCACCGTCTGCAAACGGAGAAAAACAACAGGCTCTCTCTTTGCAAGCAGTGAAGGATAGGTAACGCAGACTTTTGTCCCCATTGTAATCCGTCGTGCCTATCTTCCTCCCCCACTGTTTTCCCGAACTATCGTTCGTGGATTGTTGTCTGGAGATTCTTTGTCTGCAAACAGGGAAGAACAAGGTCTCTCTTTGCAGGTAGAGAAAGAGTGGGTAACGCAAACTTTTTCGTACCCACTTATTCTCCCCACTGATTGTTTGATTGACCGTACATTAAGTGTTCGGTATTGGTTCTTTTGAGGTATTCACGGCCTACAAACAACGTAGAATAGAAATATTCTGTCTAGTCTTTGTCCGCCGTGATAAGATAGGTAGTGCAGACCTTTGTCCCCGTTGTAACCCGTCATGCCTATCTTCTCCCCACTGGTTGGTAGCCTGTACAGCCCGGACCGCTTATTAGAGATGAACCATCCAGCTCCACTGGAGGGCACCCCTAATAAGGACATGTTCACTAAGCATGGACTAGTCGCTATAGCTTATACTAAGTTATGGCATAAATATACAAAGAAGAACCCTGAAAGTCAGTGGCCACTGATAGGTTCCTTTGATGATCATAAAATAAAAGCATTAGAAATAGCGCTCCAGAAAAATAAGACTACGCCCACTATGCTCGACAGTATCGGCATGTGGCGCAAAGAAACGGAACAACGAAAGAAAAGAGAAGAAGCAAAAATAGGGAAAGAATTACGAAAGGCAGCCCACCTAGCCGCAAAGCAACTAGAAGAGGAAATAAAAGAAAGAAAGGAAGCTACACAAAACCAAGAATCAGGGTCGACAGGTCAATGTCCTGTTAGGACCCCCCCTGCGCTCTACCCTGAATTGCCCTCCAAACAGCGGGCGAACGATGAGTTACTACTAGGTCCCCCAATCATCTACATGCCCCCTCCGTATGCCCCCTGCCAACAACACCCGCAGGCCCTAAGTGCAAACGAGAACGACCTTAGCGCTAGTGCACCGGCCCTCACGGCCTCCGCACCAGCCGCATTAACAACATCGTCAGACGACCCCGAGGCTAGCAAACAACCACCAGCCAGACCAAATAGGTTGAGCAAAGATGAGCGGGATGGGATCGACAAAATAGCAAAGACATTAGTAGAACGAAGGGAGAGCGAAGAATACACAATGAACATATATAATTCACATGCCGACAGCCACAGGCGGTATTTCATTTTGCGATTCAGCTACCACACCCTGAACGCATATGAAGATAGGTATCGAAGTAAGGGCCCCGCTAAACTAACAACGCTGTATAGGAAGATTGATGTTGGAGATGAGACTGAATGTGAGGCGACGGAGCTCTTCATGCAGATGCTTGAGGTCTTCCGCCACCTCACGGAACAAAAACCAGAAACCAAGGTTATAGTCCCTGAAACGACCTCAGTAGAAGTAGCCAATACTATGATGCCCATCAGAGAGGCGGCCCCTTACTGGATCCCGCCACGTGGCCAGGGAACAAGCGATGATATTAATCATGCAGATGCAAAAGGGAGGGTTGTGTACAATTGGGTCTACCAACCATGGGACCGACAAGATATCCTAACCTTTAAACAAACTCTGCCCGATTTAAGAAAGAACCCGACAGCATTTTATACCGAATTAGGCACAGCCTTGGGTTCGACGATAATGACTTTAGCGGACATTGACTTGTTCTTTGGGTTATGCCTGCCAGCTGACGTGTGGAAGCAAATCCGGAAGGCTGACCACACGGATCTGTTTGGACATACCTGGGACCAACTCGGTAAACTAGATAGACAGCGAGAGCCAGGAAGGAAACCAGTAAAGGACATACTGGAACTCCCAGACAAACTGGTTCAGAAATTAAAGACACTGATCCCAGAAAGAAAGGTAGACTGGTCGATAGTCACAGCCTGTCGACTGAAACCCCAGGAAGATGTGTCAGAATACTTCTCCCGATTCGAGACAGTGTTCTCCGACTACAGTGGCCAAGACATGACCACCGCAACCGGACAGCACCTGTTTGTACAAAATTATGTAAAGGGCCTAACACAAGAGGTCTCCCAAAAACTACAGACGAGTGAGAGTAGTTGGGGGGCCTCCAAACCTGCAGCTATCCTTCAGATGGCTCAGTATTACGAGCACCAAAAGAATGAGAATGATAGGGCGTCCGAGAAAAAGAAGAAAGATTTAAAGGAAAGGGTAATGATAGCCCAGATACAAGGTATAACGGTAGGACGGGAACACCAAAGGGGGAACTACCAATCGACCACCCCCAGCAATCTGCCCCCTAAAGATCATACCCCAGCACCCCACACTGGACGCAGAGACATTAGCAATGACCAATGCGCCTTCTGCAAAGGGTTCGGCCATTGGAAATCCCAGTGTCCGGTTCTGCTAGAGATGAATAGAAATAGGGACTCCAGGGATGTGGCAGGTGGTCCGAGAAATAGAGTACAAGGACGAAGGCACACCAACGACACCAACAATGACAGATCAGGGAGACTGAACACATTTGACCGTCCCCGACAGAACCAATATCAGCTGTCCGAAGGTGAAAATGCCCCCGACTTTGCATAGGACTGCCAGGGGCAAGGGAGGGATCCAGTCGAGCTCTGTGTTGACCAGCAAGGTCCTTATGTCACCGCTAAGGTCCTGGGTACAGAGTCTCCATTCTTGGTAGACACTGGGGTGACACGTAGTGTGTTATCAAAAAGACTGATTCCAAGGGCACCCTTGTCTGGCTCACACATAACGTCGATAGGTTTCGATGGAACGCCCTCCACTAACCCCCTGTCCGTACCTATTACCTTTGACCTAGAAAACAACACCACTGACGCGACATTTCTGCTCTTGCTCCAACTCCCCTGACGCCATTATGGGCATTGACTTACTCAAACATTTTCGAGCTACCATTAGGTGTTCCCCAGATGGAATACGAGTCATCCTGTACGACAACCCAGACATGCCCAGATCCTGCCCCCCAAGACACATGTGCTCCATAACTGACGCTGACCTGTCCTTGCTTGACACCCTGCCTCCGTACCTGTGGGCCAAAAATGACTCTGATGTGGGGCGAATGATGATTGATCCTATTCACATAACTGTACGACAGGACGCTATGCTCCCGAAACTCCCACAATATCGGATATCCCCAGAGGGTGAGAAGGCACTGGTGGCGATCATTCAGTCTCTGGTAGATGCAGGAGTGGTTGAAGAGGTGGTCAGCAACGTCTGCAACAACCCAATCCTACCTATTGTTAAGAAGCAAGGTGAAGGAGATGAGAAAGCATACCGCTTCATCATCGACTTGCGAGAGATTAACAAAGTGGTTGTACCCCAATACCCTGTCGTCTCCGATATCACCACCATTATGACCCTCATCCCGTCCACTGCCACCACCTTCACTGTTATCGACCTTAAGAATGCGTTTTTCTCTATCCCCATCCATTCAGACAGCCGTTATCTCTTCGGCTTCACTTTAAAATCCCGCTCGTACCGATTTTGTAGAGCTCCCCAGGGGTACACTGAAAGCCCCAGCATTTACAGCCAGGCCCTCAAAAGACAGCTGGATGCCTTCCGGCTACCAGATGGAGTGGTGTTGATCCAATATGTTGATGATATCCTTTTGGCGGCCGACACCACCCCACTTGCAACGACAGCCACTATCCAACTCCTACACTTTCTTGCAGAAAATGGCCATAAGGTCTCCAAAAAGAAGTTACAGTTCTGCCAGCCACAAGTGACTTACCTAGGCCACCTCCTGTCCAAAGAAGGGAGGAAACTCACACCCGACCGAATCCAAACCATCCTAGACACCCCCATCCCAAAAACACAAAAGCAAGTCCGCTCTTTGGTTGGCCTAACCTCTTTTTGCAGACAGTGGTTACCTAACTTCAGCCTCATTGTAAAACCCCTACTTGCCCTATTAACCAAAGATGCCTCCCTCCCGCTCCCTTGGACCCCTGAGTGTCAAGCATCCTTTTGTGAATTGCGAAATGCACTCTGTTCAGCACCCGTCCTAGGAACCCCGGATTACTCCAAACCTTTCTCCCTCTTCACTCACGAAAGGGAGGGGTGTGCATTGTCTGTCCTAACACAATCAATTGGTCCTAAACAGCGCCCTTGTGCCTACTTCTCCGCCACTCTTGATCCTGTAGCCAGAGCTTTACCTGCCTGCCTTCGAGCAGTAGCTGCCGCTGCTGTCTCTATCCGTCAGAGCGAGGGAATCGTACTTTCCAACTCCCTCACTGTGCTAGTACCCCATGCTGTCGACACCCTCCTGAACCAAACCAAGACTCAACACCTGACTAGCGCACGACTGACAGGGTACGAACTGACGCTACTTGCACCCCACATCACACTAAAGAGATGCACGACTTTGAATCCTGCCACGTTGTTGCCCCTGCCTGAAAATGACCCCGACGTTCCTCCCATCCACGACTGTGTGACCCTCACGGACGAACAAACTAGGAGTAGGGTTGACCTCCGAGACACTGCTTTCACTGACCCCGATGGAGAGCTATGGGTAGACGGCTCATGCATCAAACTCCCAGATGGCACCACTTCAGCTGCCTATGCAGTAACGACAGCCCGAACAGTAGTTGAGACAGCCCGCATCACACAATGATCTGCCCAGGCAGCAGAGCTGATAGCCCTCACTCGAGCCTGCATCATAGCCACGGGGACCACCGCGAACATATACACAGACAGCCAGTATGCCTTCGGGGTGGTTCACCATTTCGGACTCTTGTGGAGGGAGAGGGGATTCCTGACGTCCCACGGCACCCCGATCCTCCACGGAGATCTAGTCTCCGCTCTGATTGAAGCAGTTCTCCTCCCCAAACGATTAGCGGTGATCAAATGTCAGGCACACAAACGGGTGACAGACTTAGTCGGACAAGGGAATGCATTGGCCGACATCACTGCACGAACCACAGCTGAGAATAGGACGGTGACACGCATGTATGTGACCAGGTCACAAGCCGAGAAGTGGGGTGACACAAGGGTAATGATCAGAGACATCCAGTCGGCCAGCACCCCTCACGAACTGACTAAGTGGGCAGGGGTGGGTTTGAAGGACGAAGAGGGCTGCTGGCGAATGAAGGATGCAAACAAGTGGTTGCTGCCCGACTCATATCTGATCCCCATACTGACGATGGCACATTCCCCCGCACACATAGGATCTGCACCCATGATCGAACTCATTTCCAAAGTCTGGCACAACGACAAAATCCCCGACTCAGCCAGACGCCTAGTCCAGCAGTGCCTTATCTGTCTGCAACACAACCCCGGGAAAGGAACTGTGGTACCCCGGGGAGGGTTTGGGACCCCCAATCACCCCTTTGAGGTCCTTCAGATGGACTACATCCAACTAGAGAGATGCCAAAGCTTGAAGTACGTACTAGTCATCGTATGTGCCTTCAGCAAATGGGTAGAGGCCTATCCAACCCGTGACAACACTGCCATGACTACTGCCAAAGTACTACTGAAAGAATTCTTCCCTCGCTATGGCCTTTGTCGAATTTTATGGAGCGACAATGGCCCCCACTTCATAGCTGAGGTTATCCAACTAATCCTAAAGGGGTTGGGGGTGAAACAGAGATTTCATGCAGTCTTCCACCCCCAATCCGCCGGCCTGGTGGAACGCCATAATGCCACACTGAAGCTGAAATTGTCAAAAATAGTGGCAACCACCGGACTTAAATGGCCAGACGCTCTCCCTCTGGCCCTGCTATCGATGCGCTCCACCCCCACCAAACACCATTTGACCCCATACGAGGTTGTATTCGGGCGACCGATGAACCTCTGGACCGCTCCCAAGCCAGCCACCATTCATGACGTCCCGGACGTCCTACTATCTGATTATTTGTGCAAGTTAACTAAAACGTTGTCTGTCATTCATCAACAGGTGCAGCAGGCCATCCCCGATGCTTCCAGGGGCCCCGGCCACGACATCCAACCGGGAGATTTCGTTCTAATACGAAATTTCCAGCGGACCAAGAGTCTGGAACCTCGGTGGACGGGCCCCTGGCAAGTGCTGATTACTACACGAACGGCGCTTCAAGTGGAGGGGAAGAAGCACTGGCTGCACGCACATCATTGCCGGAAGGTCTCTGCGAACCTGGCCACGACAGAAAACGTCAGCACCCAAGAAGAGCTCCTGAGCAAAGACCGACCGATATTGGACTGTTATCCCGATACTGAGGCACTCGAACTTGCAAAATTCTCTGATCCCACTGTGCCATCCAGAGAAGGGTATTTCCTGCGTCGAAAGGAGGGAGCTTCGGCTAAGTAGGCCACGGACTAAGTTGAATCTCAGAACGGTGACCTAAGCACAACCAAGGGTTGCCGGGAGAGAAGCTAAATGAAGTCTGTGGTTCTGCCCACTACCGGGCCCCTTGAAGGTGATGGAAGCGCCAGATAAGAAGATGATGGAAGCGCCAGATAAGAAGATGATGGAAGCAACAGGAAATACCCACTATAGAAATCCAAAGACTAACAACTTGCACAAATCAAAGACAATCGCACTCTTCATTGTCTTTCTCTTCTGCCTCCTCCTCATGACCTCCTTCTGGATTCTGGAGGAAAGCACACCGGCCCATGAGGCATTGCTACCCACTGCACAACCAACACCCCTGAAAGAGCATCACCTAATCTCTCTGTCGCCTCAGCTCCGAGAAAGGCGCAGGGAATTCTGGAACAATTCCTTCGTGCAACTGTTGCACCAACACAACCTTGCTGCAAATGCTACGAACTGCTGGATCTGCGGGTTGCTCCCGCATGCCACTGGACACTCCATCCCCTTCATCCCTTCTCCTTTCTCAATTCACGGCTCTTGCCTCGCCTGGTTGATCCTCATGCAAGAGAGCCACAAGGACAACGCCACCTCCAGCCGGACAGTGTCGCACTTCTACTCTGAGTTCTGGCTGAACAAAACCGAAAAGACCTCTGCTGCCCTGTGTCCTGCGCTCAAGGGCGCCACCTTCCTTAAAGACATTCCAGCCAAAGAACGAGTCGAAGTACAGGTGCTCCACAATCCAGCCAGAACCACCTTCTCTCATCTGCAAAAACAAACTACCACCACTCTGACTGTGGCCCTGTCTGTTATCAATGTCACAGGACTTGTGTGTCTCGAAGGCCATGGAACACAGCTGGTGGGTCACAGTGCCTGCCAAATCACCAGAACATTGGACTCAGTTGACCCCCCTTCCTTTGTTGCTTCTCCGAATATGTACTTTGTGTGTGGCACCAAAGCTTACACCTGGCTCCCGAAAGGTTGGAAGGGCACCTGTTACATTGCCTTCGTTCTTCCACCCACATATGTAGCCCCTGCCAACCATCACCGGCAGAGGCGTGCAGATGACATTGGACAAGCCGACTCCACCGGAGCACAGTTCCTAGATGCAGCAAAGGGACTTGTTCCTCTGTGGGGCCCAATGGCAAACAGCCGCGCTATCCGACACCTGACCCAGGCAGTAGAAACAACGATCAACATCACGGCTGGCATCCTCGCCAACAACACGGCGGAGCTTCAGGCGGTCCGCCTTGTGACCCTTCAAAACCGCCTTGTCCTAGACGTGGTCCTAGCCGACCGAGGAGGAGCATGCCGCATCATCGGATCCAGCTGCTGCACATACGTGCCAGATAACTCGCCTTCAGTCTACAAAGCCATTGAACACCTCCACAGACTTTCCTCGGAGGTTCACCAAGAGCAGGAAGGATGGTCGCTTGGGAGCTGGTTTTGGGACACTTTGAATAACTGGGGTTGGAGGTTGTTTTCCTTCGTGCTGATACCTGTTGTGATATTATGTGGGTGTTGCTTAGGTATCCAATGTCTGCCATCTTTGTGCGGCCTTGTTTCTAACTGTATGTGCCCAAAGACTTTGGACTTCCGAACTGAGCACATGAGTCCCCTCTACGAAGTAGAAATACGTGGCCTTATGGGGATAAATCCGAACTGACAAGTTGGCGAGACATGTTAAAAGGGAGGACTGTGGAATTTTAGTTTACGAACTGAACATCATCTGCGCCAGCTTGTCACCCACGTACAACATGCACGATCGCCATTTTAGGTATCATGGTCTCCCTGTCCACAATCAGTCGCCAGCGCGCCCCTCTGACCCAGCAAGCATCCTCCGCGCATCCTGGCTCCCCCTCCCTCCCTCTCATGAGCCTAACCCTTCTGCATGACCCTGTCTTTGGAAGTCACGCCAGCGCCTGACCAGCACCTCCTCTCCACCCATGAATGCCCCTCTGTTGATAAACCTTCCCTCCGCGCTCAATTGTCCGCGCGGCATGAATACCACTCCTTTGATGACCCCTTACCCCGTGTCCGACCGTCCACACAGGTCCGAGGCCATCGCCTAAACTAGGAGATACCATTTACTGCCCCTCATTGTATGGAGTCATCCCTCTTCAAAAGACACACTGTTGACCAGGGCCTCCCCACCCCCTGGGGTATGATCAGGCGCACACATCCTAAGACTTGGTGGAACACTCAGCTGCGTGATGATCCCTTCCCCTTATCAGCAGGCAAATCGGACCTCTATTGTGGAGGTATATGGGGGTGGGATTGACACGAGGATTACGGGGATGTTTCTTTCCTTACTTCACAATGTTCTGATTGTAATAAAGAAAGGTCACATGCCATAAACCAGTGTATAAGAGGCCAGGCCTCCGAGAGGCTGTTAGAGCACCTCGAGACGATACCTTGTTGTCTGATCTGATGTGTTCTGCTCCGTCGGAATAAAACTTCTGTTTCCTGCCTTCTGGTCTCCGGCGCCTGCCTCATTGCTTGGTAAATTGAATGGTACAAAGGCGGTTAGCGCCGGGCAAATCTTGAAAAAGGTCATAGCCCTACCTTTTTCCACATCTTCTCCGCAGTTGTCTGGTTTGTCTCCTTCTCAGTTGCCGTCTTCTGATTTGCCCACTCTGATGCACTCTTCATCTACTAGCAACTAGAATACCACACGCACTGGTAGGCAAATTAAGGTCCCCGCTCGTTTTAGGAGCTATGTAATGTACCTTTTTTTTTTTTGTCTTTGTAAAGTTTGCTCTTCCTTCAGTTTTGGTTATGGAAGAGGAGGGGGTGTGGGTTATGTTGGTTACTTTTATCTTGGTTATCTTGCAATGTTATTTTGCTTTGTTATTTTGCAATTAGTTCCATATCGCAATGCTATTTTTGCATAGTTATTCATTATGAAGTTTTTTTTTTCAAAGTCATTATGAAGTTTTAATGCTCTTTTGTTTCTCTGTTAATGTAAAGAGGGAAGATGTGGTGTTGTGCTCGTGGTGCATTCTCTGGTTACCATGGTATCAGATGATGCACCACATCCACACTCCAGAATGTAGGGAAAATATCTGTTAAGTGTACGGTACCTGACTAGAAAGGACGGACCTGCTTGCTTCCCAATAAACTCCTCATTTTGATACTAATACCGGATTCCTCGTTCTTTACACTACGGTTATTAGTTTATTAAAACGCCCTTTTCTATAGGTAGTAACTTGGTCCAGACAGGTATGAGTATTTCAGGAGCATTTATTGTACACGTTACATGTCCAGATGTTCAGTCCAAGACTAGCCCCACCAGGAGCAGCCAGCATACTGCTCTGCCCTTCTCCAACTGAAGTCTCTGACCCCCAACATTTCACGTTACATCATTCTAGGAGGAACTCACTGCAGAGCATGAACACATTGAAATCAGGATACAACATATCCTCCTTTCTTTCAAAAAGGAAAACAGAAAAGAACACCATAGCTGCTATATGGATAAATCTGAAGCTAGATGAGCGGAAGAGAGTACAGAGAGACAGGGAGATACAAGAAGAGCAGTGGGAAAATGGAAGGAAACAATGAAAGGAAACAACAATAGAAATAAGAGCAAACAGAAAAACATAAACCATTACCCATCCTCCTTTCTATAAATAATACAAAAGATTGACTAAACCGTGCACAGCTACTGGCCAGAAAGGTATGCAAGAAGCAAGTCAGAGCAAGAGAAAGACGGAGAAGAAGAGAAATACAAGAGATAACTCATACTACTTCATCGCAACATGAACAAGCATTGGCATAGCCTATAGGTCTCGCTTTTGGGACCTTATAAGTATTTAGTTATGCAACACAATATCCTTGGTGCAACAACATCAACTATTGCATGGCTAAATACTTATAAGGTCCCAAAGGCGAGACCTATTGGCTAAGCCAATGCTTGTTTACTGTTGATTTCCCTGATATTATCATAAACATTGCCTGCAGCAAACTCTAAACACACATACATGCAGTCTCACATGCCTTGCAAGACACAGTGTGACTTTATTAGCTCAAAACTTGATTTGCAAATGTTTTTTTCAGCTATTTGGTTCGCTAACTGTTGCCCGTGGCTGATTTTTGTCCCTGTCTGGCCCTGATGTACACCACTCTTCATCTCAATGGAACTCATTTTATTAACCTTAGATGGGTGAAGGGCAGAGTCCATTCCACTGGAACCGTAACCATTGACCAACAGGTTACAAGCAGAGCTTTGTAGCTGAGCTGCCCTGTCACCCATAGAAGTACAATGGTGCTTTTTTTAAACACGTTTTGTGTTCAGTAGGCCTGTTTTCAGAATATGCCTGGCTTGCATTCCACGTGGCGCTTGCTACCAGGGTTGTATACGTTTGTAACACATATTAGTAGAAGGTGCTACCTCAATGGTATTCTGTTTATCGGCCTCGAAAGGATGAAGTGAACGCAAATGCACTAACCTACCTTTCCCCACTACTGGCAGCCGTGGCAGACTCATTAGGCACCACTCGGAGCCGTGTTGTGAACAGCTATTGTAAGCTCAACTCTGAATTACACAAACAGCACCGCCATGTGGCAAAGTGTTATAAATGCCGAGTTGACATTAAGTGCCAGTTGCTGAGCACCGGAAGCCACCTGCTTAAATTAAGCACTGGATTATTCTGACAACCAGAGGAGGATCAGTAGAGAGTCCAGCATTCAGCAAGAGGAGATGTGGTGACGGCACGCTCTGCATGCAGTGGTTAGATGCTCATCTGGCAGGGAGAGAGGTCAGTCAGCGTTTGGGTGCACCCCCAGTAATGAGTGGAGATTGCACAGACAATCAGGAGACAGGGAGGCGGGAGTGTGAGAACAGGGTGTAGTGAATGGATGTTGAGGCAGTTTGGTATGTTCCACAGTGAGCAGAAAGACTCTCTCAAGACAGTGAATGGATGCCCATAGCCTTGTTAGATCAAACTTGACAGAAGCTCTGTGTTAAGTAGTGACTCATGAAGCAAGCAGTTAAAAGCATTTAGTTGGGTTCTGAGTAAGATCTAAGTGCTATTAAAAGGTCATTGGACTTCGAACATAAGATTTATGCAGCACCATTCTACAGTTCAATTGTTTTGCTTTTCCATACTTCTACATCGCATTTTCATGTAGCGGGCCTTGCTGGCACATGACTTAATTTCCAAATACATAACATGGAAAATGGAGCGCAAAAAGTGTGTTTGCTTGAGGAGCTATATAGTGAAAACATGACCCATATGGTTTTTCCTAGATAACTGCTTTGGCGCTGTGTAAGTGTACATGGGGATAGATGCAGGGGCGTAGGAGACACTAAAATTCTGGGGCCGACAGGGACAACCTTTTGGACTTTCCAGTGACCTTTTACAAATCGGCCATTATCTGAGAGCTGTACGCTCTGTTAAAAGAATACAATCGCATAATTTTGTAGTGTAACATTGATAATTGCAGGCATGTAGTCACAGTTTGCAAATATGCTTTAATTGTTATTTACATTCATAAAGTGTTTTTGAATCTTTCACTGTCATGCACCAGGCAAGGTGGGACGAAAAAAGGAAAAATAAACTGAATGCTCCTTGCAACATTCCTATTCACAAAATGCAATTGGACTAAAATTGAAGTGTACTGGAGACAGGCTGCATGCACACAGAGCTGTAAGAGCAGATACATGTCCATTTTCTAAAAGTGGCATATCTTAAATAGTAATGTGCACTCCATCCTTACCAGTAAAAAGGATTTATCATTGCCATTCCAAAGTTATAAAACATGCCTCTGCTACTCCTTTCTAACCATGAATTTCACCTTAAAAGAGTGTATTAAGGAATTTCCAATGTCAATCTATGAGAGGAATAGGCCTTACATTAATGAAAAATGAATATAGATGTTTTTCACTACAAGGACATGCAAAACATAAAAGTACATGTCCTACCTTTTGGCAACATAGCACCCTCCTCCATGTGCTACATAGGGCCTACCTTAGGGGTGACATATGTGTAATAAAAGGAAGTTTAAGGCTTGGCAAGGGAATTCTAATACCAAGTCAACCTGGCAGTAAAATTACACACACAGGCTTTGCAGTGGCAGGCCTGAGACGTGTTTAGACTTGTGTGGGCGACACGATCAGTACTGCAGACCCACTAGTAGCATTTAATTGACAGGCTCTGGCTATATGGTGTAACACTGTACAAGGTATTTACAAGTAAATATAAAAGGCCAATCGTGTATACACCAATGTTCACATTTTTAAGAGAGAAGCACATGCACTTTAGCTCTGGTGGGCAGAGGTAAACTCCTCAGAGTCCTAAGGCCAACATAATTTATCACAACAAGAGGAGGTAAGCAGGCAAAAAAGTTTGGGAGAAGTCCGTCCTAAGGCTGACAGGTCTAACAGTATGGTGTAGGATTCTGTGTGTCTGTGAGTATATAAGTCAGTCGGATCCTTTTTGGAAGTCCCAGGTTTAGCAGGGCACTAGAAGGAGAGCGACAATAGTTTCACAAACACTAAGTTTATCGCCTGCATTCCTGAGGCTGGAGGGTGGAAAAACCCTCAATGCTTCGCAAAGTATACAACGCAATACAAAAACATTTGTTGTCTAATCTATGAGAAGCGCTATTGCAGATGGATGACATGCGTGTAGAGTGTACTCAAACCACATTATCTTGCATAGGAATATAAGACACCCTATAAGATGAATTTGCAATAAGAATTATCCTTGTGTGGGATGTCACAAAAATGAGATTTACAGTGTTTGTGAGGAAGAGAGATGCTTACCAATGTAAAACTGCCTGCTGCTGTTTTACATTGGTACATAATGGGCGGCCCTCATTCCAAGGGCCTCTCGGACCTAGCCAAGAACTTTTGGGCCTTCTGCCTCAGCAAGGGCATTTCGGTCGTTGCCGAACATATTGAACAATGGGGTAGCAGACTGGTTCTCCAGGAACTATGTAGATTCGAGCAACTGGAGACTAGACAGGAACATTTTTCATGCGATCCAATCTTACTGGGGTCCCTTCGGAATAGACCTTTTTGCGGACCGTCTCAATACTCAGTTGCCCAAATTTTTCAGCTGGAGGTCGGACCCTCTGGCCTTGGGAATAGACGCCTTTTTTCAGAACTGGCTTGTTCTGAGACCCTATGCATTCCCACCTTTTGCCATGCTTCCTCGCCTCCTCGTTCAAGTCCGGAGGAACAAAGAATCCATAGTAGTAATAACTCCTCTCTGGAGTTCCCAAGCGTGGTTCCCCATCCTGCTGGAAATGAGTGTGGATTTTCCAATCCTCATCCCCGCTTTTGAAGAGCTACTGATAGGACCTCACGGAGAATGCCATCCACTTCTTCCTCAGGGCATCCTGTGTCTGATGGCCTGGAAGATTTCAGGAGACAGTGGCAGATCCCTGGACTTTCGGAAGGCGCTTTCAGTCTCATGTCAGAATCATGGGCCCCTAGTACCAGAAAAGCATATAGATTGGCTTGGCGTAAATGGGTTTGCTGGTGCCTTCGACGGGGTTACGATCCAGTTTCAGCTGATATAGTTCAAGTACTTAATTTCTTAACTGAAATCTTTGCTTCGGACCGTTAATGTTTATAGATCAGCTATTGCTGCAGGTCACTGCCTGCTAGATGGTTCTTCCGTAGGCCAGAATCTTCTGACCAAAAAACTTATGAGGAGAATGCACGTTTTGAACCCTCCTCTACCAAAATACTCCGCTCTCTGGGACATGAGAGATGTCCTCTGACTACTTTCCTCTTGGGGCGAGGACTCCTCTCTCTCTTTAAAGAAATTGTCTTTTAAATTAACTGTTTTACTGTGCCTTGTCTCCTTCAGACGTACCTCAGATGTCTCCAATAGAGCTTTTCAACCTGAGGGTGTTTGCTTTTTCATTAAAAGACGGACTAAAACTATGTCAACCTCTGTTTTCTATCCCTTTTTCCCGCAAAATGAGATCTTGTGTGTGGTACGATGCCTTTTGGAATACGAGAGAAGGACCTTAGGTCTAAGGGGTTCTGTAGATCAATTAATCATTTCCCACAGGTTTCCTCATAGAGCTGTTTCCTCTCCCACCTTGGCTAGATGGGTTAAAGATGTCATGAAGGAAGCTGGAATTTATATTTCAATTTTCGGAGCTCACTCCCTTACAGGTGCTTCAGCTTCAAAAGCTTTTATTTTGGGTGGCGGCCTTCAGGATATCCTTAGGGCTGCAGATTGGTCGTATGAATCTATCTTCAAAAGATGTTATTTTAAACCTGTTTCAAATGTTATTGATAATGTTTTGAACACACTTTGAACTTGCATAATATTGGCCTCCGTGTCGTGCCATAAAATTTAGATTTTTCACAGCCTGCTGGGCAGAAAATCTGGATTTTATTAAGGACACGGAGGCTAAGATTATCCCACCTCTTTTATTCCCACGCTGGGAATGTTTATTACCTTTTTGCTCTTCTTCTTTTTCAGATTAATTTCTTCAAAAGAAGTCTCGGATGAATTCTCTATGGTTTTACGTTGGATTCAGAATCTTCCAAGTTATTCCTGAAGTTATCTTGTTCGCTTACAAAGAAGGAAGTCTACTGTGTGTTCATGGACTATATCCTCTATATTGGAATGTTTATTCAAGTTCTAGATCTTTCATTGTTGCTGCTGTGAGCTACGCAATAAAGGAGATTTGCATAATCTTAGCCTCCGTGTCCTTAATAAAATCCAGATTTTCGGCCCAGCAGGCTGTGAAAAATCTAAATTATTCTTGTGTGGGATGTCACAAAAATGAAATTTACAGTGTTTGTGTGGAAGAGAGATGCTTACCAATGTAAAACAGCCTGCTGTGAGAGACACAAATGAGATTCTCACAGAAGATAGATATAGTTAGATATGCAGAATGAATTGTGTGGGAAAGCTCAGATATGATGTGTTAGTGATGAACACCTGAAACAATGTTTGTTTGTGAAGCTTACACATGAATACAGTAGGTGGAAGGTCGCAAATGAGAAGTGAGTGGGATGCAGCAAAGCACAACAACTTTGTTATATGAGAGGCTCACAAAAACTATAAAAATGACCAAACTAGCAAATATGCCTCATGCTAGGATTTTTCTAGCCAACATGTTGAGCATTTAATTGATACAATAATTGAAGGTGGAGGCCTTGCTCAAGACTATGATGATTTATTTACAAGAGACATTTGGAGAGTTGGGTATTAACAGTGAAGTCATCTTTGGGGAACAGTTATTGCTACCAAGATAAAAGGTCAGATGGGCAGGGTAACTTGGATATGGATGGGGATGCTCCTGAAGATGAGCCAAACTCTGCTTCTGAGCATATCCAGGAGGAGTCTGGAGGCCCCTTACTGGAGAACTCTAGTCCCCCAGGGAATAGTTCTAGTGACACAGAGGGAGGCCCTAGAGGTGTGACCCCCGTTATTCCTCCTGGGAGGGTACAAAAGGTTCATGGGAAGTCCAAGTCCTCCTCAGTTAATTCAGCCTCCTCTGCCACTTCAATAGGGACTTCCATCTCTGGCAGGAAGTGGGAAATATTTTAGAAAGGAAATACCACCTGCTCAAACTTTAGCGAGCGAAGCTTAGAATCAAGGAGTTAGCCCTAGATAAGGACACCCTAGAAGTGCAGAGGGCTAGAAATAATTTTATATTAGAATCCCATGGTGGCAGGACTAGTGAACCTAGAGTTAGGGAAGATCCCTTTGACACTTGGAACTGGAGCAGGATAGTCTCTCCTTACCAGGAGGGTGATGACATCAATTAGTGGGTTACTGCTTTAGAGTGGGCCTGTAAAGTTCAGAAGATTCCTCAGGGGCAGTGGGCAGTTATCCTTTGGCTCTCCTTTGCTAACAAAGGTAGAGACAAACTCTTGACTGTAAAGGGAGAAAATGCAGATTTTCAAGACAAGTGGAGTGCCCCCACACTATACTGGAAAAGAAAGGTGAGGTCACCTACTTAGTTGACCTAGGAACTCCAAGAAGTCCCAACAGGGTGCATCATGTGAATCACCTGAAAACGTTTATTGATCGGGCTGACATGAGGATGCTCATGGCCTCTGATGAGGGACAGGAGGAAGAAAGTGACCCTCTCCCTGATCTTCTCTCTCAGGACCCTGTTGGTGGATCAGTTGAAGGAGTAGTCTTGGCAGACAGACTTGCTGATCAACAGCAAGCTGATTACAGATATGTTCTCAATCAGTTTGCTGGTCTCTTTCTCTTACATCCAGTCAAACCACCTGGTGTAGCCATGAAGAGCACCATTTACAGACAGTCTGACCATGTCAGAGATTGCATCAGAAAAGAATCCCAAAAGATGCTGGAGTTGGAGGGGGTCATTGAGCCTTCATATAGCCCTTAGGCTAGCCCTGTAGCAATTGTACCAAAAGCTCATATCCAGGATGGTAAGAGAGAGATTAGGTTTTGTGTTTACTATAGAGGTCTCAATGCAGTCGCTAGAACTGATGCCTATCCATTTCCCGGGACAGATGAGCTGATTGATACTTTGGACTCTGCCAAATGTGTCAGTACATTTGACTTCACTGCTGGTTATTGGCAAATCAGACTTTATGAGGATGCCAAATAAAAAACAGGATTTTCAAACCCCGGTGGGCATTATCAATTTATTGTGATGCCTTTTGGTTTGAATAAAGTCTTAACAGGTCTGAAAATCTATAGTGCACCATATCTAGATGATATAACTTTCTTTAGCTCCACCTGGGAGGATCACCTGCTCTACCTCAGAAATGTACTCAAGGCTACCCGAGGCCCTGCAGAAGGCAGGCCTCACTATGAAGATCACAAAGTGCCAGAGAGGCAGAGTAAAGTTGTGTACTCAGGCCACATTGTAGTTGGAGGCCACCTTCCAACATTGGAGAGCAAAATTTAGATCATCCTGGACTGGGCTGCTCCCACTACTCAGACTCAGGTCAGAGCTTTCTTGGGCCTGAGTGAGTAAGACAGAAGGTCTGTTAAGGGCCATGGATCCATAGCAACACCCCTTAATGAGCTCACCCCCAAAGGAATGCCTAAGAAAGTTTAGTGGATAGTTAGCTGTCAGAAGACATTTGATGACCTGAAACAAGCTATGTGCTCTGCTCTAAGGGCCAGATGCATCAAGCATCCATTTTGCGATTCCTTATTAGCGAAAAATAAGGAATCGCTAATAAGGAATAGCAAAATGGAATGCATCATGCAATCACACAAAAAATAGCGATTCCTTAATTGCGACTCGCAAATTGCGAGTCGCAATTAATGAATACCTCCCCATTCATTCCTATGGGCCTAGAGGCCCATAGGAATGAATGGGAAGACAATCTCAATTTGCGAATCGCAATTAGCGATTCGCAAATTGAGATTGCGAGTTCAAGGGTGCAGGGGTGTCCAAAGGACACCCTGTTACACCCCTGAATGTGATCTGTGCACATATGTTGCGCACACACATGCCCTTAGGGCATGTGTGTGCGCAACATGAAACTTTGAAAAATGCACAAAAGTGCATTTTTCAAAGTTTTTGCAAATTACCATGAAGTTGTACTTCGTGGTAATTTGCGTGCCCTATTAGCGAATTCGCTATTTTTGTTACTTTCATGCATTGCATTTAAGGAATCTCAATTTGAGATTCCTTAAATGCAAACAATCGCAATTTAGCGAATTCTCTAATTGCGATTTTTGCATTTGGGATGATGCATCCCAAATGCAAAAATTGCACTTGCAAAGGGCCAGATTCTTAGAATCTGGCCCTTTTGCGAGCGCATTTCGCTTGATGCATCTGGCCCTAAATCTGCAATGTCCGGTGCTAGAAGTTAGATCCCATGTACTGGGGGGCACCTTAGGGGACCCCTATGTACTCCTGGTAACAGTTTCTTAGGGTCTGCCAGCAAGCTAGTGCTGCTGCCAACCACAGACATGATTCTGCCCTCCTGTTGCTGAGCTGAGCTTAAGAAGGGGAAGGTAGAACAATAGGTGTACTGTCACAGGAATTTTGACCCCCCTCCCAGACAGGATTTTGTGTATTGGGCTGTGTTGGGATCACCTTCCAGGCATCCAGACTGTTATGAAGGGCATACTTGAGTCCCTCTTTGGATACTCAAGTTTGAGCCAGTTCAGGAACCCTTGTTTCCTGCTCTGGTGATAAACTGGAGTAAGGCCAAAGGACAGGATCATCCCCTCTGTCCAGCCCCTCCTCTAGGAGGGACCGTGGTGAAGTTCTAACTCTTTCTATAGGATACCGAAGTACTCCACTGTGGAAGGGTCCTCATACTCAATGTAGAACAAGAATCACACCTGAAACCAAGACAACACTCTTCGACCGGCTGGACACTTGAACTTCGTTGGGCTTTGACTGGAACCGAGACTGCATCAAGGAAGAGTCCTGCTGCTCCTGGTTTTGCTGTCAAGTCTTCTGAGTCATCTGTGTCTGTGCTTCATCCAGGTTCTCTAGAAGGCCTGTAGGCATCAAGGACATCCCTTATATCTGCAGGCACCGCAACAAAGCTGACTGGTCTGCTGCTCCTGCGTTCTGCGGGATTCCCAAGGCCCAGCAACACAGGTGGTGGTTTTTCAGCTCTCTCTGAGGCCTGACCTGCCTTCTCTGCAATTTTGAGGACACTATCCCTCATTGGAGCCGCTGGGATAGAACCCCTGTGCACCCCATGTACTTGCCATTGCCACTGCTTGTTGGCTCTGTATTCCAGAGATCTTCCGGCTACAAGAAGCTCAAGCCTCCAGTACCTCATCTGGTGAAGATCAGCATCCTCATTGTATCCTCTGCAACCTGGGCCTCCATCTTTGCTGAGCTGCCTGAGGTCCTCTTGCGACTCCTGTGCCTTTAGCCTGTGGGTCCTCTCAAGGGTCTTACTTTGCTGCAGTGGGCTCTCCTGCTTGCTCAGGGCCTGCTCTGATTAGCCTTCTGTTGGTGAGCCCCTTGGACCTTGCTGGTCCCAACGTTAGCATCTTTTTGCTTTCTACACCATTTGCGGCTACCAAGGCTTGTTGTTGCTCCCGCCAGACGCCAGACACCTAGACACTGACACCTGATGTGGGCCATCTCGTGCACAGCTCCTGGTCTTCTTCAGCATTGCCTGGTCCTCACAGCTGCAGGGACAAGGTAACTGTCTTCACTCCTAAACCTCCAGGTATAGGTGGGCATTGTGCTTCCATGCCTCCTGGTCACTTCCGAGTGGCATAGACTCCGTCCCCTCTGCTTGCAGGTTCTCCTCTTGAAGAGTCTACTCTTGGATTCCACCAAACTCCTTCACAGGCTTCTCCAGAGTCATTTTCAAAGTCTTCTATTGTCGTCTACTGCAGGTTCTGACGTCACTTCACCCTATGCACCTGGCTTTCCTAGTGCAAGTAACCTGATTCCAGGTGGGGTGGGTCTGCAACTTCCCAACTTCCAAAGGGTTTCTTCTGAGGGTTCTTCTTCTTTAAAACTACAACTGTGACTTCTCCATTGACTTCCATTGTGCACGTGGCTGTGTTTTCACTCTGCACACAGCCTCCGGGGGGTCCTGGGTACTTACCTTGGGTGGTTCCTTGTGTCCCCAGCTCCTCTGAGTCTTCTGGTCCAAGTCCCATTCTCCTTTGCAGTTTATATTCCACTTTCTTAGTATATGGGTTGGTCTTCCCCTGGAGACCAGTGTATATTTGTGCTACTGGCTTCATTATTTTGAAGTATACTTGAGTGTATTATTGATATCTCTGGGTAAGAGATATGCCAATTTGTTAGTGATTGTGTTGCATAATAAATAGACCTATTTTTATAAACACTGTGTGGTTCTTTTTCATCTAATCTTTACACTCCTTCAAGATACGCCTGAAGGTTGCTCTACTGAGCTACCACTTAGAGAGCTTTCTATGGTTATCAAAGACCACTAAAATCACCATAAGGGTTGTCTGGATTAGTGCAAGGTGCATCACTCCTGAGCATACACTATATACTAAACCAGCCTCCAACAACCACCAACACCAATTTTCCATTGTACTTTTCCCACCAGGATACAAGTCCTAAAAAATGAAGTGGGGCACTAACCTAGTGCCTCATTAGGAAGGCGGACGGACCTGCGTCCGTTCACCACCCCGAGGTGGAGGGACCGTCCGCAGGGGCAGCAGCAGTCCCTCCGTGCAAATTAGGATGTGACCGCCACCCTGGCGGTCACATCCTGTATCTGTAACCTTGCGGCGGGTGCTGCTTGAAGCAGCGCCCGCCGCAAGGTTAAAATTGCATGCTTTGCATATGCATGCACAAAGCGGCACACACCGCGCGGTGCCTGCCACTTTGTGCATGCATATGCAGGGGGGTACCATAGGTACCCCCCATGTGCACCCCCCACCCCACAACACCCTGGGGGCCCGCAACGGGCCCCCAGAAGCATTGGTCCACATGCTTTTCCACGGCGGAAAATCTGCCGCGGAAAAGCATGTTTCCTCACCCTTCGTAATTTGGCTGGCGGTGTCTCGCAGACACCGCCACCAAATTGCGGACAACATCCTGCGGATCAGCGGCGGACGGACTTGCCATCCGCCGCTGAACCCAGCAGCCATCATAATGTGGCTGGTGGTGTTTTGGAGGTCCGCAGTGGTGAATCCGCATCCACCGGGCCGGCGGTGGCTTCTGCCGGCCCGGAGGATGCGGATTCACCGCCATCCTAATCGACCCCCAAGTTAGGCAGTATGTAAGTGACATCACAGCATGTGACATCACAACCCACAACCTCACGGGAAGTGCTATCACAAAAAATGACATCAGATTTTAACACCTCATATATGTTAAGCAGGTCTGTCATGAGTACATTTGAGTATATTACAATATTTAACAAATTAGATCTTACGTCTGAGTTGTACCAAAAAACCCCAGTGCAAGTTCTAGGCCTCTGATTGAACATTTTTTTTTTTGGAAACCTTTATTAGTGACAAAATAAAGATTACACATCTTCACGCCTACAACCTGCGGTTGCAGGCCGGCAGCTACCAATGAAAGAATCATGAGTATGATTACCCCTAAAAATGCAAGGCAACAGTGATTTAACACAGCTTGCCCCCTACAACCCTGCTGGGCCGGCCGCGATGTAAAGTTGGTACAATCTGTTGAGGGGTTCATTATCACTACAGTTAGGTAACATGATATATGCAAGCAGTACACACTTGAGGTTTCTTTTATCATTTTTAACAAACTGCAAAAGACCAACAGAAACTGTTCCCTCCCATGATATCCCACCATACACAGTATGTGGTATAAAGGACCTTGAGGTGTATAGCCATAGAGCGATACCTTTTATGTCGAAAATTGACCTTCGTCAGGGATGATGTTACTCAGCACCGGATAAACTCTTCTAGCTGACATGGGAGGGAGGGGAGAGGAGGGGGGGAGGGGGGTATTTCATGATCCAATCTGTGAGGTTAACAGTGTGCAAAGTCCTTGGATGCTGTGTTACTTATAACATACTAGTGTAGTGTGTAAACAAACAGGTAATGAGGACGAACAGCACATCAGCTATCCGCCGGGTAGCTGACGCTGGCAAGATATATGGTCTAGTCTCCAGCAATCTCAGAGGATAGTATAGTGTCTCGGGTTATTCGCCACAGGGCATAACGTGCAGACTGGCCTATAAGTGGAATGATGCATAAGGGGGGATGGAGGACACTAGAAACGGGTGATTGGGTATCTGGGTCAGGTCTGAGTAAGGGAGATGGGTTAGTTTAGCTTGTTTCTATGTGATTTCCCATCTCCGATGAATCCTCGCCCTGCTCGCGAAGGAGATATCCAGTGAGGGGGCCCCAGAGGTCCTTAGGACGTGACTTATCTTGTAAAAGTACAGCATAATTGTGCAGTTGATCCTGCCAATTAGACATCGTGTTCAACCATGTCTTGAATTTAGGCGGCCGACCCCGTCCCCATCTACATGCCACATGGTGTTTAGCTAAGAGGAGGCCCAGCGCGAAAAATTTCCTATGTGATTTTATCGCTGGGGCCGAGTGGCCCAGTAGGGCAACTTTAGGACAAGGAGCGATGTCCACCCCGATTATGTCAGACAATGCCGTAAATATCTCGTACCAGTACTCCGCTACAGCGGGGCACGTCCAAGCTAGGTAGAAGAAGTCCGCACCCTCGCCCTTGCATCTTAGACAGCTGTCATTGTCTCGAAGTCCGAAGCGGAACAGTTTGGCAGGGGTATAATAGAGTCGGTGTAAAAATTTGAAATGAATCAGTCTGAGGCGCGCATTGCCTGTCACAGCATTGGTGTGCGTGCAGCTTTCCTCCCATTGTTCGTCCGACAACGGAGCATCTAGATCAACGTCCCAATCGCGTCATGCTTTTAGTGGTGGGGGCGATGAGGCAGACTGCGCATGTTTGTATAGCATGGATACAACATGTCTCGGGGTGCCTGTTTGTAGGAGGGCATGTAGGGGCGCCATAGTATCAGGCTCATCAGGGAAGTTGGGGGTGACCACCTTAATATTTTGACGGAGCCGAATATAAAGGAACTGAGGGGGTGTTATCCCCAAAGAATTGAGCCGATGTACGAAATTGTCCCTGGAGTTAAGGATCGCCCCACGTATGAATCGCCAATTTCGTGAGCATTTTACGGCCGATCTCCTCACAGGAAACGCGTAGTCTGGGTCATGCGCTAGGGGCATACACGGTGAATATAGAAACTCGACCTCCATGTGATCCGCTAAGTGCTTCCAAGCCTGTACCGTGCAGTCAACCGTGGTCGGGTCCCGGTTTGTGACACGCGCCTCAGTGTATAAATATCCCGACGGTTGTACGGGCCTCATATATCCGTCCTCCACCGCCAGGTGGGCCATGAAGGGAGGAGGGTGAAACCAGTACGCAACGAAGTGGCCCTGGGCACAGTCATAATAGCGTTGGAAGTTTGGAACATCAAACCCGCCTTGATGATACGGTAACATGAGTGTCTTCAGGCTGATCCTGGCCTGTTTGCCACCCCATTTGAGCAGTGATAATTGGGAATTGAGTGTGCGGAAGAAGTATGAGCCAGGACTGTACGGTATGTTAGTAAAAAGATATAGCAGCTTGGAGAGAACCACCATCTAGATCAGGGAGATGCGCCCCGCCATTGAGAGTGGGAGATGGATGCACTTAGTGATGGTATTGGTCAGTTTATCCAGAACAGTACCATAATTACCTCTAATGAGAGCCTCTCGGTTTCTGGACACTGTGATACCCAAGTATTTTATTTCCTCAGTCTCCCATATTAGGGGGTAGTCCAGGGGGAAATGCACGGTCTTATCCGTTAAGGGGAACAGAGAAGACTTCGACCAGTTAATTTGTATTCCCGATATGGCCCCGAATTTGGTGATTTCGCGCAGCAGGGGGTTGAGGTTTTCTTGCGGTTTATGCACATATAAGGTCATGTCATCAGCATACAGTGCGACAAGTAGCTGACGCTCCGGGTATATTAGAGAGCTGTGATTGTGATGTTGTCGGAGCTTAGCCGCCAAAGGCTCAATGGCTATCGCAAAGAGAACCGGGGAGAGCGGGCATCCCTGTCGGGTACCCCTATGGATCTCAAAGGGTGCTGACCGAGAGCCATTGAGCAGGACTGAGGCACGAGGATTACAGTATAGCAGTCTGATCCAATCAAGAAAGCTATAGGGGATCCCCATCCGTTCCAGAAGGGCCAGAAGGTAATCCCATTCAAGGGAATCGAACGCTTTTGTGGCGTCTAGGAAAACTGCAGCAGCTTCGCAGCGAGGGTTAATGTCCTGTAGTACAACCTGAAGGGTGCGCAGGTTATGTGACATCGCCCTATTTGAGACAAATCCCGCTTGGTCAGGCAAGACCAGACGCTCCATCAATAGGTTAAGGCGTGACGCAAGTACTTTCGCTAATATTTTCACATCGGTATTGAGCAATGAGAGAGGTCTGTAGGAGTTGCAGTGCTCCGGAGGCTTGCCTGGTTTCAAAAGAGATGCTATAAGGGCTTCGCGCATAGTGGGTGGCAAAGTACCCTCCTCAAGGGCCGAATAATAAACCTGCTGCAGTATTGTAGCGAGTAGATGGATATAGTCAACTGGCAACCCGTCAGATCCAGGTGATTTGCCCGACTTCATAGACATGACCGCGTCTTTTATTTCGTCTACCTCGAGAATATGATGTAAACATTTCTGCTGGGACATGCCAAGCCACGCAATGGCGGTGTCATCGAGATACGAATGCAAGTTGATAGGTGTCGATCTTAGGGAGGTATAGAGTGTGGAGTAATGATTGGTAAGGATGCAGAGTTGTTCTGTGAGGTCGCGCTGCGGAACTTGATGTTCGTCTAGTAAGGTCGAGACATAGTTATTATATCTATGGGATCTGACAGCGGAGGCTAGGGCCCTACCGGGCCTATCACCCTCGCCGTAAATGCGCGCTGTATGCTGTTTTCCGAGGAACTTCCATTCCCTATCAGACGCCTCAGCATACTCATTCAGCTTCTCCCTTGGTAAAGCGTTAGAAGTATGTCCACGATCGTTGTGAGGCCTGCTCTGTTCTAGGTCTCGGAGCTCGGTTTCTAGCTTGCGCAATTTATCATATAATGATTTGAGGACGCCCCCCCCTTTAGCAATGCACCATCCCCGTACCGTGACCTTAAAGGCCTCCCAGACCGTCGTGAGATTCGACACTGACCCCATGTTACGCTCAAAAAAGTCTTGTATGTCCAGTTCGAGTTCCGCCCTAAAGGCTGAATCCGTGAGATGTGCGGGGTTAAGGCGCCAGCTTAAATATGGGGAGGCATCAATGGGTACGCGCAGTGATAGTAGGACAGGTGAATGGTCTGAGAATGTCCTGGCAAGGTGTAGGGCATTAACTAGCCAAGATGTAAGGCCCACCGATAAGAACACGTAATCAATACGCGCCCATGTGGAATGTACAGCAGAATGGTGTGTGCCCTGTTTGAGGGGCGGGTGTAAATGCCTCCAGGTGTCGATGTAGTGGTGATCATCAACAATAGATGACAGTGTACGTCGGGTGTGGGAGTAGTGTAAGGCCTGGGGGTGAGATCTGTCAAGGCCCGGTTCCAATGCGGTATTAAAGTCCCCACCCAATATGGCATGGCCAATGCCCAATGTTTGAATTTTACCCCACATTGTAAGAAGCGTGGAAGTGTCGTCCGTATTGGGGCCATAGTAGCAGACGAAGAGGACAGTATGCGAGTGGAGTTTTCCTCAGACCATGCAATATCTACCACCGGAATCCACCTCTGTCCCAGCGGGTGTAAACCTCAACCCACGTCTGACCAAGATCGTCACCCCCCTGGCATAATTTGAATAAGAGGAGAATACCTTGCATGAGGCCCACCTAGACGCAAATAGAGGAGAGCTATCTGGCAGTAGGTGTGTTTCCTGAAGCATGGCTATTGATACGCCCTGCCTGTCCAGGTATACCAGAATTTGTCTCTTTTTCCTTGGATTGTTCAGCCCGCGAATATTCCATGAGACCAGCTGAAACTGCTGTGCCGGTTGTGCACCTGCTACGTCACCCATTCAAACACATAAAGAATCTTGCAGCATGTAATTTCATCATCAAGGACCAAAACACAGTAAATATCATAGAGATGACAGTTCCACCCCATTATCCCCCCACAAGGCCCACCCAGAACCTGCGTTACCAACATTTCAACAATATCAGCATTAGATCGGAGTATCTTCCCACCCACACTGGCAACCCCAACTGGCCGGGTATACAGCCCCACCCACCTTCCCAGATCCAAAACGGAACCAAAACCAGAAAAAATACTACATATGCCCCTGCCCTAAGAAGGGATGGGGTGTTAAGGGGTTCGCCCATTGGGGGTCAGAAACTAGGGGCACCAAACCTGCCAACCACCTCCCTACTTACACCCACAGACACCAGGCTTACCCCGGTCGCCTATTGCGGGACGGAGGTGGGTGACCGAGCACTCAGTTATACTATAGACCAGTGAAAATTAATTCAGAACAAGCACCTCACCAGGATACGTAAGTATCAGTCTCCGCATAATTAATGTTCAGGGGCTGTGGGACCCAGAGGGCCAATATCACAGTACGTCATTTCAGTCCTGTTGTGACATTGGTGATTGTGACCTGGAGCGCCGACGTGCCGCCTCCTCACTGTTCTGTTCTTTCCTGTGTTGCTTGATAAAGTCTTCCACCTGCTGCGGATTTTGAAAATAGTGATGCTTGCCTTGAAGAGAAACTTTCAATTTTGTCGGGTACAGCATGGCGTATGGGATCTCCTGTGCCTGGAGTTTCTTTTTGACGCCTGCAAATTTACGTCTGGCCTCTTGGACCGAGGGGGTAAAGTCAGGGAAAAAGGATAGCGTTGTGTTGCCATAGTTCACAGTTCCCAGTTCTCTCGAACGTCTTAACACCGCGTCCCGGTCCCTGTAGTTTAGAAAGCGCGTGATGATGGGACGAGGTTGGGCTCCGGGAGGAGGGCGAGCAGCCAAAGATCTGTGGGCCCTCTCGATGATGAGGTGTGGGGAGAAGGATTCTTTCCCAAACAGCTCCAGAACAAGGTTCTCAACAAAGGTCTCCATTTTCCCAGTGTTGGTGGACTCCGCAAGGCCTAAGATACGGACGTTATTACGGCGGGATCTAGCTTCCAAATCATCGTTCTTGTCCGCTATTATTTTGAGCAGCCTGTCCATTTGAGTGACCTGTTTGCTTGTTGAGGTAGCTCCGTCCTCCAGTACCGAAATCCTGTCTTCTGTCTCCATGATGCGAGTGTCACCACGCTGTCCATGCGTGTATTTATGGTATCAATTTTGGACTCTATTGTTGACAGGCTCTGCTTCATCCCTAACAAGAGTGTCTTCCAGTCTTCCTCCTGAGGGGCCAAGGCAGTAGGACTCCCCTCTGTCTCTGGCGCCGTTTTGGAAGTTTTCTTAGATTCGAAAGGAATTTTGGACTGTCTTGCATCATTGCGGCCCATGTCCCACCTAGGCGTCCGCGATGCAATGGGAGAAGTGGCCGCCAGTTCTTAGGAGGGTTCAGGCAGAAGTAGGGGCTGCTGCAGACTGGACGGGAAGGTAGGATGTGGGTGAAGAGCGTCCGTTGCAGCAAGCACTAGACGAATGGGGGTCCCAGGCCACCAGACACACCGATTGCGCGAGGCGTAGTTCCCGGGAAGCGGCTGTATTGCGGACCGACGTCCCATGCAATGGCCGCAGGCAGTTCAGGCCTCGTGCTAATTTGCGTCGTCACCACTCCCAATGAGGACGCAGAGAAAAGTCCGATGGTTGCTGCTGGTATGCCCCACGTTCAGGGGGAGGGAGGGAAGCTTGTCCACTTGGTCCGCTGCAGGGGAGCAGGCAGGATACGTTGGGCACGGTAGCTGTTGAAGCAGGCCTAAACTGTGGCGTGGCCCCGCAGGAGGAATGTTCGAGAAGGCCCCACGTGGCCGTCAAGCCCTCGGAGACACCGCATGAGGGCGAGCAAACCAGCGCCAGTGCCTGAGGTCCCGCAATGGCCTATGCGGCGTCCGCAGTGGTCTCGGCGGAGTCTCCGCAGGCCGCGAAGCACCGGGTTGGCTTGGGCAGAGGGCTGAGCAGCAGCGCCAGTCGGACGAGTGGCTGTAGCTCCGAAGATGGCGATACAGGTATGCAGTGCCTTGGAAGTAGGCATATGATGGCTCAGCCGCTGAATAGGAGGGCCTAAGGCGGGAAATGGCATCCGGACCCTAGAGGATGTAAGCGCAGCCAGAAACATCCACAGCGCCGGGGGGGGGGGGTTGCAAATTGCAGGCGGTGCTCACCTCAAGTATCAGCCAGGGTTACTCCTACGGCGCCGATGCCCCCCGGGACCCCAGGCAGTTCGGCACCTCCAGGAGGGCAGGGCTCTCCCGGCAGTTCCACACAGGCCGCGACGCCTAGGCCTTTCCTGGTGAGATGGGCCGGCATACGGGAGCCTACACTCCGGCGCAGCAGTCCGCTCAGGGTTCTCCGGTCGCTGTCTCCGCGTCGGATTGGGCTTTTCGGTCAAGTGAGGTACCGCTGCGCTCAGCACGGTTCAGCGGAGGCAATGAAACGATGCTTGGACCGAATTCTCCGGTCAGGATCACTGCAGGATATAGAAAGGTGCTCGGCCATCTTGGTTTGGCGCCACCTAGCATTCCCCTCTGATTAAACATTTATTTATTAAAACTCTCCGAGAAAGAAATTGGCAACAAGGAGAAACGTGGTGGTGTATCTGTTCTGCTTAATTGCTTGCAAAGTCTGCGTTCTAAAATATCTTATGGTGTTAAGGTGCTTGCTGCATAGATCTTTAAGTAGCCAGTAAATCTGAGGGAATAATAATGGTAAAATAACTCTGGAGGTTAATGTACTTGCTGGAGAGACCAGTGTTTTGTCTAGTTCCAGTTTTGTCAAAGTAGCATGGAGGATTAATGTGCCTCCCACAAAGAACATCATGTGACACGCAGATGACGGATCTTTATTTTATATGGATGGGTGAGTGGGTTATTGCTTTTAACACAGAGATCCTTTCGTTACTTACAGTTCATAAATTGTAATCCTTCTATTATAGCACAGTGAACTTTTGAAGAAAAGGACATGTGACTCCTCAAATTGTAACCCTGTCTTATGTAACACATCCAGTAAATTGATTTTAAAACATATGCTTTATTGCCAATCTGCATGTGTGATGTAAGGCGCTATGACACCCTGGATTGGGTTGAGTGGTGCTATAAAAGAAATCAGACAAAATAGTGGTATCTAAATTGTTATTCACGTAAATATTAGGACAGACCAAAACATCTGACACCCAACAGAAGTGGGCTCAGAAGGTGTCTGATACTAATTGTTTTTCATGTTCCCTGGCGAGGTTCAACTGCTCAAAATATACATTTCACCAAACATTAGCCTTTGAGCGGCTAAATTTCGCAGTCAAAGTAACTAAGTAGGGTCGGGTCTGAGGAGGTGCAGCATGCAGACAGCAATTAACAAACTGTCTCTCCTCCTTTGTCCTAGAAGTGCAGAGTACAGGCAGCCGTGGCGGGGAGGACGAGGTGAGGAAATTCCTGGAGGTTTGCAGCACAACAAAAGGAAAGGGCCATCGGCACGTGAAAGGCTTTGACAAAAGAATTTCCCCTCTCCCGTCTGTCAGTCGCAGGGCCATTGGCACCTCAAAGCACTTATTGGCACCTCAAGGCACTAGTGCTTCGAGGTGCCAATGGCCCTGCGACTGACAGAAGGGAAAGGGGAACTTCTTTTGTCCCCTTGTCCCCCCCACCCTTGTCCCCCGTGTCCCCCCCACTACAAAATCTGGGGGGGATATATCCCCCAGATCCCCCACACTTCCTACGCCCATGGATAGATGCCCATTCACATATTTATGTAGCACCTATGTGTATGTGTGTGTTTTAAATAAGAACTAATGGCTGCTATTCAGTCTCTCAGCATTCACAATTTTCCGATGAGGGAAATAGAGCAGTGCAGATAAAGTGGTGTGCACACGGAAGCTGGGATTACAGCTGGAATTCTATTATCACAAAGGCATCAGTATATCTACCAGTTTCAATTGCAGCGCTAGATAACTCAAAAGTAGTGAGGCACGTGCATTCATCTACGCCACGCTGCTTATTACGCGTCGTGTCACACAAGGTCGCGTTTCAGGGTTACTTACAAGACATCCCGGGCTGCCGTCTTGAAGACAATGACCAGGAAGTGCCAGCCGCCGCTGCCAATGTAGACCTTCCAGGGTGGCGCCGAGGCTCTACGACCAGAGCACTCCCATGAGGCGCATGAGACCCAGGGAGCCGAGGAAGGCCGTGCTGGCGCCAATCGCCAGCATCCTGGAACTGAAGGGAGAGGCGGCAAAGTTTAGTGCCAGTGTTCGACGCACCCTCTGAGCTCCCTGAGAGAGAGGATCTGCCTACAGCCAAGCACCAAAAGGAGGGGCGCTACTAACCATGGGCGGAAAATCCGTTTCGCTCGCGGATTTTGCGGATTTTCGGTAAATTCGCAATCCGCGAGATTCGCGAATCTCCTGCAAAATCCGCAAATCCGCGAGCAGCGGATTTTGCTCGCACTGTTCGCACTGTTCGCGTGAGTTCGCGCCCCGCGAATAAGTGCAAAATTGCAGAAATACGATCTTAGCAAAACTGAAAGTAACTACTTACCAGGTTCAAAAGTTCAGGCTCATCATTAGTAGCCATTTCCTGTAGTGCTTCCTGAGGGGCCCCTCCAGAGTTCAGTTGCCAGTTGAAACTATTATGTGACCCTGCTCTGAACCTCAGAATAGTTACACATATGCCACAAAGGTCCTGAATTACAGCTAAGGGAGACAAGCAGGAGCCAGGCTGGAAGTTCAAATCCATTAATCAGCCCCTAATGCATTATTGTCAGTTGGGGCAGGGCAGGTGTTGTAACTAATTTTGCAACAATGAAAGCACTTAGCAAGTGCAAAAGATCACTAATCAGGAAGCACTAAGGAAGCAGGTGCCAGCTAAAAAAATATTCTGTGACACATTAATCAGCCCCAAATTAATTCAGGTCACTTGAGGCAGGGAAGGTGTGCTTGCGTTGCCACAATAATGTACACTGACTGGACAACCAGAGGGTGCTGTGATGAAACAGAGGGTGGCATGGGTGGGCCAGAGGGTGGCATGAGTAGTCAGAGAGTGGCAGTGGTGACAGAGAGTGGCAGTGATGAAGAAGAGTGTCCCAAACAGGCTGGACACGTAGAAACAACAAGTTCGCGAAACTTGCGACCCGACAGGTAAGTTCGCAATTTGCGACATTGTAAAAAACCCTCACGAACTGGCAGAAACCCGCGCAAACACACAAAAAAAAAATCCGCAAATTTGCGAGAATTCGCGGATTTTGCGGATTGCGAGTTCGCAAATCCGCAAAATACGCGAACGCGAGATTCGCAAAATTCGCCCATGCTTAGGCGCTACTGCTGCCAAGGGAGCCCAGCACGGCCAGCCTGGAATGCGGGCCCTGGTGCCCCCTCTCAGAGCTCCAGTGTTCACCGCCTTTCCTGGTGAGGCAGGCACTCTTGCAACTAATCACTCCCTGGGCTGTCTGTGGACAACAGCTACCAGCTCCCAATTCCATGTTTTTTCTCGCCCAGACCCAACCATATGTAAAGTCGTCTTGGCCGCCCTGTAAGAGGCAGTTTAGTTCGAATGGTTAGATACACCCTTTGGAAGAGCAACACAAGCAAGTCAGATACAGCAGGCATAAGAGACTAATGCGCCCAACGTGGTTAAATGAAGCCTTCCCTCAGAGGCCACATATATCTCTTTACACTGGAAGCTGTGCCAGGGGCTTGCAGCGATGTGGGATTCTGCATTACACTCAACCACTGATCCTGCCCGTGTTCCAGAGAGTGCCACTGTGCAATTGTGAGCACACACAGCCTCTGAGGGAGCCTTGTTCCACAAAGCACAAGACTAGTGTAAGTCACACCTAGACGTGGAAGTGACTCAAGACCCGGCTTTTTGACTGAGCCCAGCAACAATAGCGCCTGGACACCTCAACAACACATATCGATTGATTCATTAAGATGTTGGCCAGGCCTGCCCTCAAGCATGCATTACGCTAAGGGGCAGATTTACAAGTCCCTGAAACGCCACTTTTGTGTCACTTTTCCCCTGTTAAAAGTGACGCAAAAGTGACATACAGGGCTTGTAAATCTGCCCCCAAGTGTGAAGTTCCGGACAAGGGTGTTTATGGAAGTCTCACTCTCGGGTGGGCAACCAATGGATTTGAGAGGTTATATGACTTCCCAACCCCCCTCTCTTTCCCTCTTTATGCTTCTGATGTATGCTCTTCACGACTCCACCACCGGGAGTATGTCTCGCACCTGGACGCACAATCTCACTCGTGCCCGCTCAGCAGTCTCATTGGACATCTAAACCTTCCCGATAAAAGGCAAATTGATCGCTTTTAAATCCTGCTGCCCGGGAGCCTCGGAATGCACAGCCCATGGCCCCTTTTCTGAACAACAGAGAGCTGCCCTTTCTGGTATCACGTTTATAATTTTACAAATAGGCGTTCACCGCCCTGGTCGATATAATAGAGCTTTGATGCAGGAAAGGATCAATAAGGAACACATGGACCATGCATCAGCCGTTCACGCCTCCCCGATGTCTCTCCCTGACTAGCTGCACACTGGTCTGAGCAAGGAATGCAGGGCTTAGGTCTGCTAAGACCATCACAGACATTTGTGCTTGTGGGCATTTGAGCGGCAGGTCAAAGGTGAGGTGAAACTGAGCTGCCCTCACCCCACAGAGAAGGTCACAAGTGCCGTAAGGCCAAGGATCACACGGCTGGGAAAGCCTGCGCCACCAACACCTCGCTTTCCCAGGGGGGATAAATAAGGCAGAACTGTCCTGTAGGTCCTAGAAGCACCTCCTCCCCTCACCGCCATACACCCCCACCAAAACTGGCCCCATGTCATGTGAGTTGTCTTCAACTGACCCTTGCTTCTTTACCCAATTGTATTTGGGAGTCTTGGATTGTAAGTAGGAGCCTCGAAGCCCAACATGGCACGTGATGCTGCCTGGAAGGCAGGCAAACAAGCGTGCGCACCTCGTTCAAGTAGGGGGTGTGTGGAGGGCGGCTGAGAGCAGGCAGAGTTTACCTTGTGGGAGCGATCGTGATAATTGCTAACACATGGCGCCTCTTGCTCCCGCAAGGGAATCGCCAAACGTGCATGAGTTGGCATTCAAATCAATGCAAAGCGTGCATGCTTTTGCGTGCAAAACCGGATCGATTTCAAAAGGTCTTTTACCTATGCAGCGCATGTGTGCTGCGTAGGCGAGACCTAAAAATGAATAGTAAAGAGCACTGGGTTAAAGAGTTAAAAGCGAGACATGAAGCATAAAGCAAAAAACAAAAACCTGTGATGCGTAACGTAACCCATGCACTGTAGAAATGGGACTAGAACGCAAACTAAACACCAAAAAAGGGTAACAATTCGAAATGTTCAAAGGCAATCTCAAGTGGATATTAATATGTTGTGCTCTATTAGAAACAGTACAACTCACACTACACACCTTACGAAAGGTAAAACTGTGGACAGAGAGAAAAGGGTATAAATGAATGTGAGTAAGTACGTGAACTAACGCACCTCAAATTGAGGTCACATGTTGTGCACCACGTGTGAGGGCTCATCTTGTGGAGAGGTACAGACAACATGCACTGAGCAATGGGAATAGGACCCATGCGAAACATCTCGAGTGGAGGTAAAACTTTGTGCACAGGTAGTGCACTGTAGTAACAGTATTAAAACCCTATGTAATACACCTCGTGTGGAAGAAAAACATTGGGCACAGTAAGAATGGCCGTAGAGCGCGAAAGGCACACCCTGTTTAGGGTAACAGAACGAGAAACAACACCCTTGTGTGAAGGTCTGTTGTTGTGCACTGTAGTGACGGGGAAGCAAACAGGACTGAAACCTAGATGCATAATTCCCTTGATCATAGCAACAAAACACAGATCAGTGGGCAAGTGTGCTGTGACTAAAATAACAGAACACCCAGACAGGTGTGTAAGAAAAATAAACCCTTTGGACAGACCCAAAAAGGTCAAGTAATGCACCTTCTCAAATGGAATCCTAAACACAAGAAGGAAAACGATACAAGTGCTTTTACTGTGACTTCCAATTACTATGGACAGGATTATGTATTTAAAACAACGTTTGAGTATGCATAAACCAAAACAAAAAGAGTCAGACAATTTGTATAAGACATGCCATACTACATACACGCAAAGTCCCAGTAGAAACAACCAATTAGTATGCACTGTAAGTCTTTAAAATGTACTGTACGCTTGCACAGAATGCCTCTGTGTGCCTGTCAGAGCCATGATAAGGAACAGGCTTTCAGCACATCCGAGAAACTTGTTACCAGAATGTAGTTTGCAACAAGGGGGGCTTGGGAGGGCAGCCGACCGAAGGGAGGTCTCGCCCCCCCGGGCTGTTTGGGAGGGCAGGTGGGGGGGGGGGGAGTTTCTGCAGCTTCCTGCGGATTTTTCTAGAATTGGGCTTTTTGGTCCTACCAAATGGAGCTCAAGCATAAATGCTTGCGGGTCCTCCCCCGGCCACCATTTTAGGTTTGGTGACCTGGTGGCTGGGAGGTAGTGCTCTGAATTTTTTCAATTTAACTTTATTCTTAGCCTTTTCGACGTTTAGTTATTCTTGATAATGGCGGCGGAAGACTATAGAGTTTTAGAAGCTATTAGGTTTCTTAGTGAGGCAGGGCGGCTTGATTTGGTTATTGGTAATGTGGAGGGACCGTCACGGCCTCACCATCAAGCCTCGGACAGGGTAGCGGCTGTTGTGGCGGCCTGCGTTACTCCCAAGCATTCTCGCTCTGGGGCGTTGAGCGAACGTGGCCGTTCCCGCGTTCGGAAGGTGGTGCAGGGCGCTAAAGCACGGAGGCCTGATGAGGGGGTGAGCGTCGACGCTGCGCGGCCTTCTGAGGTGGTAAGTTCTGCTTCTTTAGGGGTTTTGGCTGCGGTAGGGTCGCGGGAGCCGTCTCAGGCTCCGGCGCTTTCTGGGCGGCCGGGCTCTGTTCCCGCGCAGCGGGGGAAGAAGGGTTTGCAGCGCGGCGGTCAGAAGCGTTCTGCTTCGGCCTCCGCGTCAGATGCATCGGCGTTTGTGTGGAGGGGTGAGGGAGAGGGGCCGCATGTGGGCTGCTCTCCGTCTCTCTCTTCGTTTGTGGTTGTGCCGGCTGCAGGCGGAGGTCGGGGTTTTCCTGCCGTTACGGCGGAGGGGCCTACGCAGCATGCGAGTGTGCAGGGGAGGGGGGCGAGGTTGTCTCCGTCTCGCCCTTTCCTTGGAGAGCCGGAAGGTGTTGTGAGACAGGCAAATATCCAGGTGCAGCCTGCGTCAGAGGTGTTTCATCAGGTGGCATTGGGGCATTTTAGCCCTCTCTTGTTTTCTCCCCCGGCATCCATTAGGGGTGAAGTTTGATCGGTACAGAGTGGGTCAGTTGGAGAGGGTGAGTGGGCACAGATGGGACGTTCGGAAGATGTGACTTTTGGGGCTCGAGTTCAGGATGCTGGCATTTTAATTTCTCCAGTCCTTTCACTGGGGCCCAGCACAGAGGTTGCTGGTAATTTGTCACAGGTAGCTGCTTTTTCTTCAATGGAAGGTGTGAGTAGAGGGTCTGGGATGGGCGCTAGGTCTTGGGAGGGCCTTGATGTTTTTCCCTCTTGGTCGCAGGGTGTTTTGGAAGCTGGTATAGGCAGGAGTGGTGCAGGTTTTGGTGGTCTTAAGGATTCTAGTCAGTTAAGGGAGCCTTGTGATGTAGTGTTTCCGGGACAGGTGGGGCAAGCTGGCCATGAACTAGGTCCCTCTGCTGCTGTGATACAGGCTATGCTAGATTCCGGTAGTGGGGAAGAGGTGGTGGAGCCTTCCCCTCCTCCTCGCAGGGTAAGTTTTTCATCAGCTGATGTGGGGTTGAAGAATAATGAGTATTTGCAGAGTACTTATTTTAGGGGGTCGTCTGTTTTTGGTGCAGCTGGTAGTCAGGGGCCCGGCACATCAGTCCAGCTTTTTTCTTTACAGGTTAGGGACTGGCGTGGGACTGCAGACTCGGTAGGGCGATGGGCGGCCCATTTTTACAGAAGAGAAGGGAGGGTGGAGCCTGGCGCGGCACATTCCGTACCGTCGGGGGATCCCGGCGCGGTCAGCAGATGCAGGTCCGGCACAACCTCGCTGGCCCCTACATACCATGATACAAGGAGGATGGATTGGTCTGCTGAAGATGCTCTTGGGATCAGTGAAAGGTTGCAGGAGTACCGGCGTGTACAGTCGGCTTCCCCTTTAGGTGGTCAAAAACTGGTTGGTAAGGCCCTATCTGTGGTGGAAGAGCCGGGAAAGGCTCACAGGAATGTGTTGGTGTCAACCCCTCCTCAGCTGGAGGAATCATTGAATTTGGATTATGATGAAGACAGCCCCGAGGAAGGGGAGCTGCGTGATACTGTGTCGGGGGGGGCGTTTTCATGCTTCTTGTAGTGTTTTACAGGCACCAGTGGCGGTGCACCCAAAGAAAGTGGTGGTGTCCGGACCAGTTCGAGAGCGCGGCCCCACAGGAAGAGTTCCTCGGATGGTGGACAACGTGGAACGACCACATGGAGATCGGGGCCAGGGCAAGCCCCCGTTTTAAACCCAGGTGAGCTTAGCGAACCACGGGCCAAACCAAAAATGGTGTCTGTGGGGATCGGGGGTGAGCCTTTAGAAGAGAATGGAGGTAAATTGTATAAGGGTCGTTACGTTAAGGATCAAGGAGTAGGCACAGGTGATGGTAAGGGTGCGGCCGCCAAGGCTGAGTGCGCCACGAACACTGAGTCCCTAGGGGGCACAGAGCCCTTGCATAGCAAGGAATTGAAAATTAAAAAATTACCCTACATGGGTGTGACTAAGCCTTTGGGGGCACATTTGATGGTGTCTGCCAAGGAGAGAATTTGGAAAGGTGAGTATGTGGAGCTTTTGAAGTTGCTACATAGAGAGGTGCGCTCTAAGGAGGGCTCGAAAGAGGAGGAATATGAGTTGGCTAAGCGCCCTAAAGTATCGCTGACTATTGAGAACTGGACTTCAGCATTTTTGATATACGCTAGTGTTTATTGCGAAAAAGTTTCCTGAGCACTGCGTGGCTTTATTTAAATACATGGATGTTATCAGGAAAGCGCAGATCACTGGTAGTGGCTTTGCATGGGCACAATATGATGAGGAGTTTAGGGCGCGCTTGGCTTGGGATCCTGATGCCAAGTGGGGCGAACTGGACACAGATCTTTGGCAACACACCATGGGTGTTTCTGTTGGTGGTAAAACCATTTTTACTGCTAGTGGTCTTCCTTTAGTTTATCGGCCCTTTCAGGGTAAGCCCACCAGGGCAGGGGTGGGAAGTTCAGCGGTCACACAGTCAGGAGGGGGAGCTTGTTGGGATTTTAACAAGGGCCTGTGTTCATGGGAATACTGCAGGGTGAAGGGAGTGGTTCTTACACGAGCGATGAAGAAGGACCTTTCTCTATTGAAGCAGCAATGAGCTGGTTGCCATGTTCTTTGGACGGAATTGGTTCCTAGGAGATCTTGGAGAGGGGCTTTCAAGCCCAAGGCTATTGATAAGGCGTGGAAGAAGCTTAATTTAGAAGTTTCCAGGTTTTGTAGAGATTTGGGCTTTGGTCGCGTGACACAAAGTGACATTCGTTATGAAGCAGTTGAGTTTTTTTCATGATGATGGTGTTCACCTTTCTCGTTTGGGCATGGACTTATATCTTTTGGAGTTGCGGGAAGTTTTGTTTGGATTTGTAATGATGTAATGTTCGGGTGGGGGCGGGGTCAATGAAGTTTTAGGGGTGGGGGTTGGGTGTGGAATTTAAGGAAGTTATTATTTAGTGAGGTTTAGTTTTGTAAGGCATAGCCGAGGTTTTAAATTTGTTAATGTGCACCTGTTTCAATAAAAGTGGCCTTTTTCACACACAAAATCTTGTCTGGTTGTCTGCTCACCCCCCTCACCCCTCCTTCCCAAGAGGGGCTAGGGGGGGCAGCCGACCGAAGGGAGGTCTCCCCCCCGGGCTGTTTGGGAGGGCAGGTGGGGGGGGGTTTCTGCAGCTTCCTGCGGATTATTCTAGAATTGGGCTTTTTGGTTCTACCAAATGGAGCCCAAGCATAAATGCTTGTGGCTCTTCCCCCTGGCCACCATTTTAGGTTTGGTGACCTGGTGGCCGGGAGGTAGTGCTCTGAATTTTTTCCCTCCCTCCCTCCCCATTTTAAAGGTTTCCAGTTGCTGTCATTTTTTATATTTTGGCTTTTCTTACTTATTTCCGGAATTTTCGTTTTTTTCTCTCTTTTCTTTTTGCCCCTTCTTTTCTTGGGCTTTCTTTTTGTGACACAGGTGGACATGGGGTCTTTTTCTGTTGTAACTGTCGATTGGAACAGGTGCTGTGCGGGATATAGTTGTGTTTTGTCAGGCTTGGCAATTTTGTGGTTGGTTTTAATTGGTTAGTGCATTCGGCAGGGGGAATTGGGCATGATGATGTGTAGAAATGTATACATATGTTGGGGTACCAAGAGGCGTTTGATAACAAACGGTGGAGTTTGTTTTATAATTTGGAGGGTTGATAAGTTGAAATGTTTATGCGGGGTTTTTTGCATTGTTAGATTTGTAATGATGTAATGTTCGGGTGGGGGCGGGGTCAATGAAGTTTTAGGGGTGGGGTGTGGAATTTAAGGAAGTTATTATTTAGTGAGGTTTAGTTTTGTAAGGCATGGCCGGGGTTTTACATTTGTTAATGTGCACCTGTTTCAATAAAAGCGGCCTTTTTCACATACAAAATCTTGTCTGGTGGTCTGCTCACACCCCTCCCTCCTAAAAACACTGTCTATGGAAGACCGTACGACAAGAAGGCTTGAATTAAACAGAGTATGTGGCACCAGGTACCAAGCCCAGGAAAACAGGGCACTTGAGAGGCAGAAAACTCACTGCAGGAATTGTAAGCGGGGTCCGGTGTAGACTGTCCGTTGACTTGAACTCTGTGACCAGATGGCCGCAGAGAAGAACAAAAACAAACAGCCACTCACCACCGAAATTCCAGAGAACGTCGTGTGGCCTTATTGTCTACAAAAAACTCAAACATGTCTTCAAGCGAACATTATTGCCCCAGAAACAACTGTCCAGAAGAATTGTAGAAACACAGGTCCAACGAAGATGTCACTCAGGAGCGAGTTATGTTGAAAAGCACCGGAATTCAAACCTGCTTGGCAGAACAGTTGTCTTACAACCTTAAGATGGCAGCACGTTGCCCGACATAAATACAGAGTGGCTAACGGTGCGTCCATGCACCAAAATGTCCAAAGAAGATAGAGAGTCTTGAGAGCACCGACGTCACAGAGTTTCGTGCTAAACTTGAAGACAGAAATTCCAAGAGACATCAGCGTCACCATGAAGGTAGAAATGCGCGCGCTGGTTGTGACACGCGCCACATTCATTTGAACACCAACAAGCTGGTTTTAAAAAAAAACGTTCACAGTCTTGATGTCTCAGCAGAGACCAAAAATGAAAGACAAAACAATGTTTTACATCTCTTGACATTACTTGCAGAGGCTGCCAAAACTAACTGTTAGCACAGTGCTCAGACAATCCAGTGTGGGATGTGCACACAATAATCCAAAGCAGACACTAAACTTTTTAAGACTGAAGAGGCAGGCAGCAAACGAAACATCTTGTAACGTTTTCATGTGTGTAGTGTTCAAATATTTAGAGTTGACATGTATAGTGACAAAAACTGAAATGGCTAATTTTTCATGACTGCGCCATTTTTGTAGATAGTGCTATGTGAGCATACGCTTTGATTGAAGCACACATCCAGAAAACAGTGAGACAACAGCTGGCACACACAGTTGAAAGGCTGTTGATACTTACTTTGCTTAAATGCCCAGTTCCAGTAGATGTGGCTACATGAGAACAGGGCAGCATACACATAGTTTTTTGTAGAATTGTGGCTTGTGAGAAATATACAGCACACTTTGTTTGGCGCACACATCTATAGTAAAGTACATGTCAAATTGTTGAGCTTCTCCCATCATGAAACACACCTCTTAATTTTCAGGGATAGAAGATCATGTTCTGTTGAAACAGCAACAACAGGAACTGGCAGTCTTGAGTTGTGGGCGACTGTTGGACAGGTCACTGGTGGGGCTTGTGATGCCAGTTAGAATAAATACCCGGATTAGTTACATAGAAATTCTCTCACCTTGACAGAGGCTTGCCAGGTTCATAAGCTCCTTCAAGATCAGGGGTACGTCAAGTTTGAAAATGAAAGCCTCGACAGATAACACACAAAGGTTCTATGAATCAGCTTGTCGCCATAAATTTGTAGTAACTTGGTCCAGGTATGAGTATTTCAGGAGTATTTATTGTACAAGGTACATCTCCAGATCTTCAGTCCAGGACTAGCCCCACCAGGAGCAGCCAGCATGTTGCTCAGCCCTTCTCCAACTGAAGTCTCTGACCCCCAACATTCCACATTACATCATTCCAGGGGGAACTCACTGGCACAGCATGAACACATTGAAACCAGGATGCAACACTGTCCAAAAGTATTTTACTGCTGTTCTTCTGAGAGATGCCTATGGATTATGTATATAAACACACCCAAACGCACGCTCGCCAAAATGATAAAAACATTTGCTTTTGGACAATTACTTCTACCTTCAGAAGTGACTTTCTTCAGATTCATAAAGAGTGGCAGAAGAATCCTGGGAAGCTGTAATTGTCAAAGTTTTCAAGGAAAAATTATCTGTCTAAACATGTACACATTCAGAAATGCACAGGTGTGCATTTCAGCTTGTGTAAATGTACACACATCAATTCACTTGCCAGGATTTTTATTTGATTTGTTACACCCTGGGAAAAAAATTAATTCCGCCACACCCTCACCAATTGTTAGGATGATCCATTCCCCATTGTACCTTGAAAATCTATTTATTCCTGCCTTGATCGTAGTAAACCTACAAGCGTTTTGAGGGTGGGAAACTACTTGCAGAGGGAAAGTTTAATTTTTATCTTTCCCTTTTTCCTTGCAACAGGTTTGTGAATACCCACAAATCCTTTTGCATTCGTCCTCGCTCTCGGTCAACAAGAAACTGCTGCTGTGAGAAGATGTACTCACATGTAAAATTACGCCATAAACATGTAACTTCAAGTGCAAGTACACCGCCTTTATCTATACAAATTCACATTTTGGGAATCACTGAAGTAAAAAAATGCACTCACAAAGGAAGTGAAATTAGGTTAATTAATACCTTTGTAAATAACGTCAGCTGTGTCTCTCCAGCTTGCTCTAACCATAAGCCTTATATGTCTAGGGAGCACACCTATGTGAGTACTGTGAAGTCACACAGCACTCAGCCTGTGACAACCTCTAATGAGATCCTGAATGCACATAAACTTCACTAAGATGGCGTGCAGAAATAGGGAGAGAAGAAGACATATTTCAACCTAACAAAGGAGTCACCCTCATTTCATATTGTCAGAAAACTCCTAAGGGGTTACATGCTGCAGCCTCCATCATCAAAAGGTTAATACAAACAGGGATTTACTAACACAATTAACTGCAATACATAATATGGTTATGCATGCAGGCAAGTCACACTTTCACTATTAAGGGTAAACAAGCTGAAGTGCTGGGATAAGACTTTTTGGTGTTCAATTCCTAAAATGGTTGCAGTTACACAGGGCCTGATTCACAGAATGAACTTAAGACTCAATCCTAAACTTACTACTATTTTGGCATTCACAGAATGCACTTACTACTTTTGGCATTCACAGAACGAACTTACTACTTTTGGTATTCACAGAAGTTAGGATTTTGTCTTAAGTTTGTCTTAAGACTGTCTTAAGTCTGTCTTAAGTCTGTCCTAAGTCTGTCTTAAGTTTGTCTTAAGACAAAATTAAGACAAACTTAAGACAAAATCCTAACTTCTGTGAATACCAAAAGTAGTAAGTTTATTCTGTGAACACCAAAATAGTAATAAGTTTAGGATTGAGTCTTAAGTTCATTCTGTGAATCGGTCACAGAGTTTTGAAAAGTATGGGTGATCCAGTGCTAATCAGCACCACTAGTTAGGAGTCAATCATAATAATTCACAAAGGGGTGCAACTACAGTCATCCACTTTAATGCCACTATCAATGATTAGCTATTTGCCCTTTGCTCAACTTGTTAACAGTGTTTAACCCCTTTTTCAGAGGCCAGTATTCATTTTCATTTCAATTTGCCCACCCTTAATGGTCAAGAAGGCTGCTAGCAGCCGTCCCTTAATCACATCCGAAACAGGTAGTTGTCCCTATCTGAGCAAACTACAATTGATAGTACCAGCTATCTAAATATCCTGATTGTTTAAGCCCACTGCTTAGTTTGTGAAAGAAAGAGTGTGTGTGAGCTGTGCTCAGAAGCCCAAAGCTGTGCTAAGAAGCCCATAGCGGTGCAATTAATCGTCGGCATGCCAACTACCAAAACTGGTAGTCTTAAATCCACCTCATGATTCTTTAATCCACAACCAAAGACTCTCTGACTCTCTGACTTTATGACAGTTTTGCCATCCTTCTCTTCCTATGTCTTTCCCCTTTGAGTGTTTTTTCCTCTCTTGTGCTCACGAAATACCTGATGGGAAAAGAAAGTGCTGGTCCCCAAAAATAAGTGCCAGTGGCCCCCACCTGCAACCTCCAGCTCAAATCAAGCACTGGCTGAGTCAATCAGGAGCAATTAATACGGTGTCTTAATAGGCATTATTATCCAACGCAGCATTACACATTTTATCGGTCTGCATCACAAGGACATTTTATATGTAAGTAAATATACACAATTAAATATGCTCTTAAATGTTGCAGTGAACATATTACTTTTGGCTGTTCAACATTTCCTAGTGTACATTTACAGTGCAGACTTCCAGATCTCCACAACCTGAAACAGGGCGTGGAAACAAATATATGAGTGTACATGTACTACATACAAAAAGGACCCAGGAGTAAATGCACTACCACTGGTACTGTAACAACCTCCCACAGAAAATAATGGTGACAGGATCTCAAAATAGAACCCAGAAGCAAATAATGTTAAAATGGATGAATTTATTCTGACTTTTACGAAAATACACGTATATTTAATCTAATGTCAATAATTATTCATAAATTAAAATAAATATTATTTTATGATAAACTATTTCAAAAACTGTTGCAAAGCCAACCTTGTGCCATGGGCACCCCCATTTTTTGTTGACTGGTACTGGACTCTGCTTAACCAGGCCAAGGGTCAGTGCTATGCTAAAAAAAACACTTACAATACAGTGAAAACACCTACATACAATAAGGTACAATATGGGTTAGGGTACCCCTAGAATGGGCATGACCTCCCCTATAAGGCCCTAGTACATAATAGGGAAGGGGGGTCCAAGCAGCCTTAAAGTCCTTAGTATATAATAGAGCCTGGCAGTTTAGAGGCCATAAGCCCTTTTAGCACTTGCATGTGTGCACTGCTGAGGCCTGAGGCCAGTTTAAAGGCAGCCCTGTGTTGCAGGACTACTTTTAAAATTGTAATTGTGCCCAAACTCGGCTTTTTTTTTTTTTTTTGGTCCTCATATTTGCCACCAGAATATATTTGCTCTAGATGGGTCTCACTGTTGCCTCTTATACTGTTGTTTTTCGAGTCCGCCATGGAGACAGTATCATAGCATACAGGGATGTCCCAGAGGTAGGCTGCTTTCCTTATCCTACTCCTCCAGGCCTATATTAGGCACCCTAGGCCTGGTGGAGGACAGGACCGACACAGGACCGTTCACCTATTTATCCAAACCACCAATTTAGACCAAACGTTCTCAGTGTTCTCTTTTCGACCAGCCAAATCCATTTTACAGACTTCCATTATATACTTCAGGCATTCTGCAAAACTAGGAGGAGACACTGACTTCCACTCTATACAAATTTGTCTCCTAGCAATAATTATTATATAAAAATAAACTGTGAGTCCAGACTATTGATATCATAATCTTTCGATAAACCAAAAAAAACAAGTCTACGGGAACAAATAATAGTTGTTGAGAGTACATCACCCAAAAAATCCATTACCGCTTTCCAGTAGTCTTGAATGACTGGACATTCTAAAAAGATATGAATATCGTCAGCTGCATTATGTTTACATCAGGGACAATAATAGTTGTTTCGTGTGATCTTATGCAATTTGGCCGGAGTCCAATATACTCTATAAGCCGTAAATAGATGGTTACGTCTTAAATTTGCTGGTTTAATTAGCCTCAGTGACAAAAAAAAGGAATCTAGCCATACTTTATTAACTTCATCAGGGATGTCAGATATACAATGTCCCCATAAATTTATAACCTCTGAATTCGTTTTGCTCTCCTCTTCTTTGATCAACAGTTTGTACCAAAATGAAAGTTCTTTTACCCATTTCCCCCTCCTTCCAATAGAGTCAAGAATATCTGTGTCTTTCTCTTTTTGCATATTTTGACTGGACCACCAGGAAGACAGTTGATAATATTTGAACCTAGTCAACTGCCCATCAGTAAGTTGTGCTAAAAAGTTCCAGTTCACCAGGCCCGAATCCCCCAGAGATCTCCCCATGTTTTTAACCCAGCAGTTCTCAAAGGTTGTGACAGTTGATCTTGGAGGCATAAAGGTGTACCAGGAGAGTCCCATATTGGGGTGTGTGTATGGTAATATGGGATATCAAATATCTTCCTGATGAACCCCCAATTTTTTAAAGCGGTCAATAAGATTTTAAGGCGAATTTTTAAAAAAAATTTCTGGTCTCCAAATTTAAACAAAAAATAATCATGGTCATAAGGTAAGTCAATTAATAAGGCTTGAAACAAGCGGCCCTGTGATGATGCATCTAACTTATTTGCAAGAAGCCTAAAATTTCTGAAATGAAATGCATGACAATATGACAGAAGATCTGGGAGGGCTAGCCCTCCTATACTTAAACCCCTCCTCAGTTTCTTCCATGCAATTCTTGTAGATTTACAGGCCCATATAAATGATCCAATTTTACCCTGTAAAGTATTAATGTCTTTCAGTGAGAATGATAAGGGGATACAGTTGAATAGGAAAGTCAATTTTGGAAGAATAGTCATTTTAATGAGGTTGACTCGACCGTATATATTCAGGGGCAGGTTTCCCCATCTTATTAGTGTTTTATTAATATCTTTAACCACCATATTCCAACTGAGTGATGTAATATCTTTTAATGGTTGGGTTAAGTAGATTCCCAGGTACCTCATTTTCTGTTTTGCGCCTGATATAAGTGTGTTGTTATTCCATCCCATGATCTCCGTTTTCTCCTTATTTATCTGGTAACCTGACAGTTTCCCAAATTCTTCCGATAAGTAAAATACCTCGGTATTGCTACTGAGTGGTCAGAAGTATATAAAAGAAGATCATCTGCGTACAACGCCACCTTCAGGGGCAGATTTCCGAGCAAAAAAGGTTGAATAATATTGTCCTCTCTAATCCCACAAACAAAAGGCTCCATATAAACATCAAACAAAAGAGGGGATAAGGGACAGCCCTGTCTAGTACCTCGGGATATATCGAACCACTCAGATAGAATTCCATTGACTAAAACCTTTGCCTTTGGGTTGTAGTATAAAGATCTAACCGCCTTTATGAAGATTTGAGGGAACCCAAATGCTGCCATTGAGGCCCATAGGTACTTCCAATTGACCTGATCAAAGGCCTTAGCTGCATCTATGGCGACCAGGGCAAGTGGAAGATTTTTAACGTTAGCGTAGTCTATAGCGCCTATTGCTTGAAATGTTAATTCATTTAACTGTCTCCCTGGGATAAAGCCTCTCTGATCAGGATGGATTATAGATTTAATAACCTTCGATAGTCTAGTGGCTAAGATACCAGAGTAAATCTTCATGTCTGTGTTCAGCGAAGAAATGGGTCTATAAGACTATATTCTTTTAACATCTTTATTTGGTTTTAGTATAAGCGTTATAATGGCTTCTCCCCATGAGGGAGGTGTTGAGAAACCTTGAATCAGTAAAAGGTTGAAAAGTTCCTTTAATGGAGATATTAATTGATCTTTGTTATCCAAATAGATCTCCACTGGCAACCCATCTGAGCCTGCCGCTTTCCCTCTTTTCATTTTCTTCAATTGACCCAGGATTTCCCCTTCTGTTATCTCACTTTCCAGGTATACCTTATCCGTTTCGGGTATTTGCGGCAGATGTTTTGTTATCAGCCAGGATTCTAAATCCTCCCCCTTAGGATCTTTATCCTCAGTATAGAGACTTCTCATAAAAGACCTTGCTTCTTCTCTAATTTCTATGTCTGTTTCCAACAATTCTCCTGTCTGTCTTTGTAATAGGGCTTTGACGTTATTTCTAGTTCTCTCTTCTCTGGCTTTCCAAGCTAAGAGGGCTCCACATTTTTCTCCGTACTCAAAATTTTTTAATCTGCTAGACTCCCATTTTTCTTTAAGAATTCTCTCATCCGATACTTTTAATTGAAGCTGTAAATCGATGAGTTCCTTCTCTATCAAGTGTGCTCTGCTGGAGTTCTCTAAAATTGCATTTTGTAATTCTTGATCCTTTCTTGTTATTACTGCCAAATCTTCCCTTCTTTTTATTTTATGCTCTTTCTCTTATGACTCATTAGGGAGCTTAAAACTCCCCTCAAATAGGCTTTATATGTTTCCCATACAACCTGGGGGGAGGAAGATCCTAAATTCATCGTGAAGAAATCTGATGTTTTTTCATTAACTTCTTCTTTTATTTGATTATCTAATAGGAGTGATCTCTCCAGTGTCCACCTAGGTTTTAACGAAGTTATGTTCAATTCAATTACCATTTCCAGTACAGCATGGTCTGATAGACCTGTAGGTGTGAAGGAAAGGTAATTAGTATCCTTAAGGAGGTGCTGATCTACTAGAAGATGATCTATTCTAGAGTAGTTCTTGTATTTTTTGCTGTAAAAAGTGAAGCCTGGTTTATTTTTGTATTTTTTTCTCCAAACGTCTACTAGGGTGAAATCTTTCATTAGGACATCTAAAGAGGCAAGTGATTTGAAGGGAGCATGGTATTTCGCCTTAGAAGTTCTATCTAATTTTTGGTCGAAGACCAAATTGAAGTCACCACCTAAGATTAAAGGACCAGTTGTCGTAAATAGTGCTAATTCAAGTTTAGACAGTGGAACCGGATTGTCCTCATTTGGACCGTAGTACACTGCAATTGTATAGGGGGTATTTTGAATAAATACTTCCGCAACTAACCATCTTCCAGATTGATCTGTCTCGAATTTTCTCAGGCTTATCCCGCTATTCGCTCGAATTATAATAGAAACACCCCTTGTAACACCTGATTGCCTAGAGCTAATTATGTCTTGAATCCACCTTGATTTCTTAAAGAGAGAATTGCATAGTGCAGCCTCTAAGTGTGTTTCCTGTAGCATTATAATTTGAGCATCTGAATTTTTTAAGAATTCACAAATTCTATTCTGTTTTATTTTTTCCCCTATACCGTTAATATTCCATGACAGGACCTTAAGTTTATATAGGTTAATCATGGGTCTAATATAGGTTCGTGCCCATCCAAGCCTTTATTCAGTGCATAATTATTTATATATGAGGATTTTTTATTTTTTATTTTCCCCCTTGCACCCCCCACCCCTTGAACCCCTCCCCCCTGAGGAACGCCCCCAACATACCTGGCGATGACTTCGCCTTTCGGAGCAACCCGGTGGTGCCCGTGACCTTTAACTGTATTTTGGCGAGACAAATTAAATCACAAATAAATCATCATGTCCCTCAGTTTTGTCATACAGCATATTTATATTTACCTAACGTTTCCCTTTTTTTTTTTTCTTAATTTTGTTTTATTATATTCTTCCATTAAAGTAGTCGCCAGTTCTATCCGTTACTATTCCTCCTGCTCGCTTTTTATTCGGTCCAAAAAATTATCGACCTCTTCTGGTTGTGTGAAACTGTAGGTCTTATTTTTCCACATGATCCTGAGCATAGCCGGGAACCTCATCTGAACATGCGCTCCCAGTAATCTTAAATGCGGCATTCTGGTGCCCAGCTCCCATTGTCTTTGTGCAGTTCTCGCACCAATGTCGGACCTTATAATGTAAGGACTGGATTTATAACGTAAGTCTGATTTTGAGAGGGATCTTCCTAGAATGAGTTCCTTAACGCTGTAAGTTTGAAAATTTACTAGGATTTTCCTTGGTGTTTTCCTATCTGAGCGTCTCTTATACGGGTCTCTATGTACCCTTTGGATTTCTGCCTCCAGGTTTATATCCGGGCGATCTTTTAAAACACCATCCCTCAAAAGTTTACAAGCAAATCCCTTTAAGTCCTCCAACTCTTCCCCTTCCGGTATCTTCAGGATCCTTAAGTTATTCCTCCTGGCTTGAGTCTCCAGCCGCTCAATGTCCATAGCCAGTGATCTATTTTGGGTTTTAAGAAGTTCTATGTCCTTTTGATTGCTGTGTACAGTTTTATTCAAAGCAGCTGCTTCTGTTTCAAGGTTCCCTGTACGCAAAGTGACCTCCTCTAACTTTGACTCTAACACGTCAAATCTGTCCTGGATTGTTTTTTGGTTATTTTCCGATATTTCAAATTTCTACATCATATCACATCTTAAGGATCGAAAAAGATCCCCTAGCCGATCACTCTCCTGCTCACATGAGTCCTCAGACCTTCTCCTTGTTCCTAAAGTCATTTGAACAGAGTCTGGTGGATTGTCTTTGCTTACATCTTTTCTTCTTGTCCCGTCTTCGCCTTCCTTAGAGCTACTATGTACAGCCTGACTCTTGGGTCTAGTATCTTGCTTTCCTCGCGCTTTGTCTGCTAGGGGTGCTTTATTTAGGTTGGCCTGAGCATTTGATCCTAGAAGTACCTTTGTGCTATCAACCTCTGGTGGATTTGGCTGAACCTTGTGCTGCCCTGGACTCGCTATATTCGGCCTTTCTGTTCCCTCCTCTGCATTTTCCATATTTCCCAAGTTCTCTAAAACCCCGTAACGGTTTTCTGAGGGTACAATGCCAATGTTGTCCTCCGACAAAATTGGGGAGCGTTTAGCCAGATCTAGGACTTTGAAAAAAGATTTAAGGGAAGGGGTACTTTTCACAACTTGACTCTCGTGAGATACTCCCTTAAGTTTTTTAACTAAGGTAATCTTTTTCTTTTTACTTTTACAAGGGGTTAGTGGCATAGGTCGCTCCCTCTCCTCAAATTCTAAAGCCCCCTTCCCTTTTAATTCTACCCTAGATCTCAACTGGTACCTGTTTCTCCTTGTAGAAGGGATATTTCCTTGTTTTACCGGATTTGAGCTTATAACAGCGTTAGCCGACCCAGTAGTCTCAAGTGTGACAAATTCCTTCAGATTCAGCTTTTGCCCTTCAGCCTCAGAGCATTTTGATACAACCCGCTCTTGTATTGGGGCTTCACTGTTCTTATACGCTGGAAGACCGGGCTGCGTTAGATCCATACAACCCCACCTCCCGGTGGTAGATACTTGAGTTTCTACCACATTGCACCCCTTCTCCCCACACCTTACTACAAGAGAGTAGAGCTTCTTTCTCTCAGCCTCCGTTTTGTGGGGCTGTTGCTCGGGTATATGTGCTGCCAGGCTCCCAAGCTTGAGCCTAGGTAGTGCGGAGCGAAATCTGCTCCAAAAATACCGTCTACGTTCTTCCAGCATAAGTAATAGAGAGCACAGGTCTGTGAACGTCCTAGCACTCCTTTTTTTTTTTTTTTTTGCCCCGACCTCAGAGGAAAGAAAGTCAAGTGGATTGCGAGACTTGGCTTGAATGTACGATATAGGGGAGACTTCTGCCGCTATTCCCCCCTTGTTCTCCACCTTACCGTAATATATTGCTCTTGGACTGAGGCATATTTAAATCTGCCGCCTGCTGATCTCTTAAGCAGAGTTTAAAATCGGGTTAGGTGAAATATGCATCCTGGCTTACAAACTTCGCCAGCATTCTCCAGTAGAGATGTTTTCCACTCGCTTGCATCAGGCGATTCGGAAGCCCATTCCGAGCCCAGATCCTAGGGTCCGCAGGTCCCAGCGCCGTCCGCTGCAGCTGCAGCGTCCACGGAGACAGCCGGTTACCTTAACATAGAGAAGCTCGCGACCTCAATGCTGCAGCGTCTTCACTTGGTCATCGGGAAACCACCTCGGTGCGGTTTTCGATGCCTTGGTGACAATAAAATTGAACATTTCACTTCCCACATTGTAGTAAATGTACAGACAAGAAGTTATAAGACGGTCATGTCTGTATGCCAAAATTCAGCTTTCCAGTGAGCTGTCCTGATTTGTCAGAGTTAGGTGGATTAGCCAGGCTGCTTTGACGAAGTAATAAGTGGCTTCTAGGGTGAAGAGCCATTCTGAGAGGAGAGGGTTATTTTGCATAGGAATGCCAGAGCAAGGGGGAGGGGTCTTAAACAATGTTCTTCAAAAGAAGGAGGGGACAGGCAGAAGAAAACAGTTTCATTTTCACCGCTACCCTCTGAACCCAGCATGATTACAGACTTAAGGAAGGAATTTGCAGATGCCAGGGGAGGGAGATTATGGAGATTAGCCATTCTGGAGAATGGTTTAGCCTACTGTTGCCTCTCTGCTGAGACTTCAGCCATATTGGACTTTGGAGAAATAGTGCTTTCTGAGATACCATTGTGCCATACTTTGGAGGAAATGGTCTGGTTCTGGGGTGTAGCCCTACACCTCATTGGACAGGATGACTTCCTGTGTGCCCCTATAGAACACTGAATAGGTATCTGAGAGTGCCACTCAGATCTGCTGCTTCAAACTACAGAAGAAGAAGGTTACATGCTGGAAATTGGATTTGCCCCAACCAGGCTCTGCACTCTGACTGACTGCGCCTGGTGCACAATCTGGAACTACAGCCATGTGGATCAAAAGAATGGACTCCCTGCAAGCTACAGGTTACCAGAGCTCACCTGGACCTTCAACCACAAGAATCTCCAGCCTGGAGTAACTCTAGTGGATTTGTAAGGGTTTTGTTCAAGTGGATAGTGGGATTTGAAGTCCCAAATGTTCAAAGACCAATTTGGAGCTTCCAGATCCTTGTAGCAAGTGTTGAACCCTCAGAGGAACTTCAGGAAGAAGTTCCAGAAGTTTGCAGAACTATGGAGCAACTTCGAAAAAAATCTCCATAAATGGATCGATTCTCCCTGGCCAGCCATGCCGGCAACACTTAACCGCAAGCCGGTCTGCTCTCCAGGTTCGTCCCTCTGAAAAGATATGAAGATTGAACTTCCAGAGTTCTACTGGGAGCTAGTTGAACCCCACCAAATCCATCCTGGTGAAAAGCATTAAGGGACCACGCGAAAAAAAGCTCTTTAAAAGTTTCTTAGTCTGAACGTAGAAAAGGTGACTGGGACCAACTGCGAAAGTCAAGCAGCCCACTTTCAACCGTGAGCCGGCCTGGATCTATGGTTCATCCTGCTGGAAAACTCCAGAGGTCTGGCTTCCATGGGTTCGACCTGAAGCTCGTTGCAAGGCCAACCGGCGCACCGAATCCGAACTGGCTGAGAGTTTGGAGGGAAAAGCTCCAGAAAAGTTTCTAAGTAAAGTAGAAAATGTGACCGAGGCCTACAGTGAGGTGTAGCTGCGCAGAACTCCATTGCGGTTGGCCTGAAACTTTGACTTTGTCCCGGTATAACATGACCAGATGTCCCAATAGGCGCTCTGGGTTTCTGCGTGCTATATGGTCTTAAATAATTAAAAATTCAAATCTCTGGTTCCCTACATTAGATTCTTGTTGTTTTGGTGTAATTTTGAAGACAACAATAGTTCCAATGTCTATAAATTGGTGTTGGGATATTATTGGGTCTTAATTATTTCCTGAATTGCTGTTTTTAAATGCTTTACATGACTGTCTCTGCAGTTAAGCCTGCCTGCTTTCAGCCAAGCTACCAAGAGATGAGCATGGGAATAATTTCCTGTGACCTATTTTGAGCCAGAGACTGTGTTAGTGGCCTCATTGCCAGGGCTAGATGCATATTTACCATTACTAATAACCCACTTTCCAACAAGAACCTTTTTTGATTTGAAAACAAAAGTAACTTTAATTTTTATTTTAAATTTCAAAATGTTCATTTTTATTTTTTTGATGTGCTGAAGCACTACTTTACGTACTACAATCAAGTGTGTGACTCGGGCCCCTAGGGTCTATCATAGTACTGCAATAGAATCATTGTTAAACTGAGCTGCCTTAGCATCTATATATATGCCAGCCCTTTGTATCCGCAGGCATGAGAGCTGGGGGTACCTATGCACCTGCAGCAGAGATGTGAATGTAGCTGCTGACTTATTTTAAAATGCAACTAAATTGGCACCCGAAGGTGGTTAATGCGCCATCTGTAGACATCTGTGCCCATCTAATGGACGCCTGCTTGAATCACCATAAAATTGCTTAAATGGTCACTTTCTTTGCTGCAAAGTTCTACGTCTGAGCGGCTGGTGACAGGCCTGGAACTCGAGCTGTGTTCGTGAGTTGGTTGCAGAGATCCATGCGTACCCTGGGTCAGGAGCGACCCGCGCAGGTAAGGAGGGGGGAAATTTCGACAGACCACGATGAAGGAAAATTATTTATTTATTTATTTAAATTTCCCTCGTGGTCGTCTGTCGAATCTCTCTCCAACCCGGCCCCACTGCCTGCACAGGCCGCTCCTGCCCTTAGTATCACTTTCCAATGCTTCTTAAGTAGCTCAGTAGATTATACATCCACTGCAATTACGTGCATGCTCTTTTATTTTATATATTTGTACCCATTTGAGTGCCCTGATGCTAGGAGGGGTGGACGCAACTGCACCGATCATCAGTCTTAGCAGGTTCAATTTAATAGAGAACTACCCTTTTTTGGGCAAAAAACAAGGGGATGGCGCGGATCTCTGATGCAAAGGGGAAGCGAGTTCCTAAACTATTATGTAAAAGAACATATATCTGCCCTCCTGAAAGATTCGATTTTTGAGCAGAAACAGGAACTCAGTATGGATGTCAATTCACCAAAATTCCTGGGGTAGCACAAGTGAAATCACACACACTTTGACCTTCACTTTCGCTCACACTCACATTCACACTTACATACACTCTCCTTCAAGTAAACACACTCTCACCCACCAGCACACATGCAATAGACATTTAAAAACATTTTGTTACTTCCCTCAGCTCCGAAGGAAGGTCATATTCCATCTAGTTGTACTCCAAGTTTCATTGCACTAATAGTGACTGATTATATTATTTACTATTAGTGTAATAAAACAATTATTGAAAACAAAGTGAGTGGATCTCCACCGAACCTACTCAAGGAAAAGCTGCCATTGTATTTCTGGCACCACTTTTGCCATCTTTTAGGCCAGGGGTCACAAAGGCAGTGCCAGGCTTCACAAGGGGAAAGCTAGGGGTGGCAGCTTCTACCCCTGGCAAACCCTAAATGGCGTCCATCAAGCTCTGCAGAAGAAAAAGCTGAGTCCCCAGAAGGAAGATAGGAGAATTGCATTGCAGTAGTCCAGGTAGGAAGCAATAATGGCCAGGCTTGAGGTAGAGCAATTTTTTCATCTTGATACTTAGGGCTGGCCCATTGCTTTAGTGAATAAGGACTACCTCTGAAGGAACATGCCCAAGAATGACATTTTCCGTATGAGGTAAGGTATACGAGTAAATAACACTAGAGACAAATTTAACTATTTCTCAGCACAACTTTAAAAGAAAAAGGTCATCATGGCTGGGCATGCTCTCAAGCATCATTGGGTCACAAATGGACCAGTTACCCATAGGAACATATTGGTCGATCCAGCATTGGAACATTTTTGCAATGTTTATCTTGCAGAACAGCAAGCATGAGAACCTTCTACAGGGGTAAGTGTTTTATCCCTCACAGCTGAAAGGTAGCTTGCCTAAGGGAAAACAGATTTTTGACTTAAGAGTCAGTCTTCATTTCCAGGAAGTCAGCAGTTCAATCCCTGCAAGGCACCTGTCTTTATTTATGTCTGGTGAGGTAGCAGAGCGGTTCAATACCGGATTGAATGCCGCCTCTTCGCACATTGTTTGTCCATTATACCCCCATCAGAGGCGTCCATTACGAGTTTCCCAGAGTGTTATTGTTCGGTCCTTGAGGAGGGAGAGAAAGGAATTCCCCTTGATAGGTGGGGAAGGATTGCACTCATGAGCCATGGAAGTAAGGTAATGGCATTTGGGACAGCCACATGGGGGTCAGGAAATACTGGATCCTCCCATCCTGACTTCCATGGGGACGCACCACTCTCCTTTGTTCACAGTGTAGAGCAGAGCAGGTCTCAGGCTACTCTCTCCTGGGGCACCTGTGTGCTGACCGCCCTCGGTTTCTTGCCCAATGGTTGTGTTGGTGGCTGTGTTCTGCACACAACATGGCTGCCAGTAGACAACCCCAGGAGAATAGTCAATAGAGTGCAAAGAAGGTGGTTGTGCTAACAGATATTGTGAAAGGATACCTTAATAGGTACCAAGGCACACAAGTCAAGTGCCTTCACCAAGTAGTACAACTCCAAAAGCCAAGGCTTGAGCTCGAGGTGGTGATTTAAAAGGATTCCACATTTTGCAAGTCACAACACTGCGGCCACGGGTCTCTCAGCTCCCCTGGGTTGCAATGGTGATTGACTTCTTCGGGCAACATGGCAACAATTAGGTACCCCAAGGAGCATGGCGTTGGCACAGCTTGGCACAGTTTGGCACAGTTTGTTTTGGTGTTATTTTTTTTTGTTTTAGACCAGAATTCCATTCTCTTTTCAGTTCCCAAACCAAGATGGCTGCTTAGTTGCTTCACTGCTACATATTTCAGTTCATTATGGCTAGCATATTTCCTGTGCTTACATTATATCCTGTTGCTGTCTCTTCCTTATAAAAAGGACCTTTCAAGGTCATAACACTGCATCACAGCGAGGCTGAAGTGTTATTTCAATGTGTTCATAGGCCCCTTGCTTCTATTTTTTTCAGGTCTTGCGCTTTTTATCAAGGTTTTGTGGCTGACTTCAATGGGCTCTTTCAGTCCTGTTCTATACTGATTGTACCTGTTCTTCTCTCCCACTTTCATGTTTTACTGGATCTTCTGCATCACCTTTGCCTTTCTTCTGGATCACCTTTACCTTTCTCCTCTAATCTAAACATCCCCATGTTCTCTTTAGACACATTTGTGCCCCGTGCTTTTGACTCCCATTATGGCTTTCTTACTGGAGACACTTGTCTGCACGCAAACCTGTATCTTATTTACTTCTTTTATGCGCCAACAGCTTGGACTGTGAACGCGTAGTCCCTATCGGACTTTGGAGCTCCCTCCTGGATCAGTCTCGTTCTCAGTAAAATCTTATACATAGAATATTAGAAGCATTGTCACTTAACCCCTTCATTACGGGCTTTTCACCTGCTGTGCGAGGGGTAAAGGGGCCGCGTGCGGTGCTGCCGTGCTTGTGATGAGCTCGGCTCGTCACGCTGCATGGCGGCACTGTGGTCATGACCACACCCGTTTTCGAACGTTTAGCACAGCTGGGAAATTATCCCTGCGTGCGAACGTTCCAACGGTCATGACGAGCTGAGCTCTTCATGAGCACAGCACAACCATGCCTCATGACGAGCTGAGCTCGTCATGAGCACGGAAAGTGTTAAGAATTACAGACAAGGACTATGGCTTACAAGTTTGCTTAGAAATGCATAAACTGTGCCATCAAATAATTCATTCAATATGCATACAAATCATAAGGAATGCAGCAAACAAATCAACATAGTTCTAATAAATCAAGCATCGTTTAGCCTTCTACAGGTGGGGGGCAAGAAAATGAATGTGTGTGTGTGTGCATGTTATTTTCATAGAGGGATAACTTCCTTGTATCTTTAAACAAAGGATTTGATTCATTCACTACACAAGTTCATGGTTCACAGTCTCCTAACCAACAAGAAGCAAGAAAAAAGAGACATTTACTACAGAATACATTCTGTAATTCTCTCACCATTCTACCATATTATACTCAGGCCTTCCTTGAGTTTAGAAATGTGAGATGACTTGTTATATAGTATGATGTTCAGTCTGAGACAGCTAGATTGGCCTTGGAAAAGTACATTTTTTTAGGGTTCGGCTGCAAAAGTATTAGTCTTTTCAGAGCAGAGCTAGAATCCTTTATTACAGATAAATATTTTCAGCAGCGAAAACAGATCTAACACACCTACCTTCATCACATATAATTATTGTGTGGAGCAACGTGACTACTGTGGAGCATAATCACTATCTTGCTAAAGCCAGGTCAAAGAACGAAGATTCTTTCTTTCGATGTGGCCATCTCCAACTGGTCAACTGTTTCCAGGGCACATTTTTGGCTCTCTGAACACTGGACAAGTTGAGTGTATTGGATGTGGCTCAGCATTCAGAAACATTGGGACAGAGGCACGGCCTGCCCCATGCCCATCCTCTCAGGCTGCTCTGCCAGAGAAGGCAATGCTCCCCTAGAGAGTCTCCCGCTCTCCCAGATGCCCACACCGCCACCTGCTCCTCACCCCGGTACCGCAACCGGCCCACACAGAGATATATGCCACTTGCCCAGAGCAGGTGGTAAATATATGTGTTTAAGTCCTTGGAATCAGTGAAAACCAGTGCAAAGGGATCCTGTAATTCCAGGTCCAGCAGGATATAAACCCTATCCTGGGGACTTTACCTTGTGATTTCTATTCTCTAACACATTGATGCGAGACAGAATCAATAGTTCCGGCCCCAGTGTCTCCATGTGGAGCTCTAAGTTTGCATCCTAACTACAAAACAAGGCAATGGAGTGCCATTAAAGGGAGCAAATTGCAAATGAAGAACAAATGTCATATGCAAGTGTTTCTTAACATTTTAACTTCTGTGGACCACCCGCTGAATCACTACTGATTACTAGGATCATGGCCTAAGCAATTTCTATAATTTAAACCTCCAACCAATACAGAAACACATATATATCAAACTAATACATAAGTATTCACATATTTTTATTTAATTCACTAACAAAACAATATAAAAAAAATCAAAATTTAATAAGTAGCTTGAAGATTTTCAAAATGTGGTTGCATTTCTAAAAGTTGAGGCTATATGCTAGACTCTGTAAAACGTTTTGCTCCTTATGCATGCGCTCTTCTTTTTTGGACTCATACCTGGGCTTTAGTTGTGGCTACCAATTGTCCATGCTAGATTCTTTTAGCTAGACTTGCTCAATCACACAATTCAATCTAAGAATACCAATATAATTTTTGATCTACAATTTAAAACTTTACATAGCATTAAGATTAAAAAAAAAACATTTTGTTTTTGTAACATTTTTAATAATCTGCTAATGTTATTTATCTGAAAAGTCACAGAGCCCCGAGTAGTTTTTGTGGACTCCAGGTGGTTAAGAGACGCCAGTTTAAGAAACGCTTTCATTTGCTTTTTCAGACATTCTTGCAACAGTTGCGCTACCATTCATACACTGAGTCCCACATGCATCAATCTTGGATTTTGCATTTCTTAAATAGCGAAAATTAAGGAATCGCTATTTAGGAAATGCAAAATGCTATGCATCAAGAAATCCTAAAAGTTTTTAGGATTTCTTAATTTTCGGAAATTGCGATTCCTTAATTGCGAAGTGCAATTAAGGAATGGCATTACATTGATTCCTATGGGCCTAGAGGCCCATAGGAATCAATGTAGTCAATTGGAAGGCAGTAGCAAATTGCGAGTGGCACTTAGAAAATTTCATGGGTGCAGGGGGGGGTCCAAAGGACCCCCCCCTGCACCCCTGAAATGCAATTGAAAGTGCATGTTTCACACACACATGTCCTAAGGACATGTGTGTCTGTAACTGGACAGTTTAAAAAATGCATTTTCAAGCATTTTTAAACAATTTCGCAAATTACCACGAGGTTGAACCTCGTGGTAATTTGCACTTCCAATTTGAATAATCACAATTTTTTTTTTTAATGATGCATTGCTTTTAAGGAATCGCAAAATTGCAATTCCTTAAAAGCAATCGCATTTTTGGAATTCGGTAAAAATACCGAATTACTCAAAAATGCTTGATGCATCCCAAACACATATTTAGGAAGTGCAAACGGCCGAATTTACCGATTCGCACCGTTTGCACTTCCTAAATAGGTTGATGCATGTGCCCACTATCCTCAGCAAAGTTATTTTTGGCCCGATTCTGGGACTAAGTCAACATTATAAGATCAACAATGAATAAGAAGGCAGATCTAAGGTGAACCTTGAGGGGAGTCAGAGCAGGCTGAGGGGCTTCCCTGCATGACATGAAACTATGTGGGCAGCCCAAGTCCCACCAAAATGAAAAGAATTCAACTCCTCAGCGATTAAGGGCCAGATGCATCAAGCATCCATTTTGCGATTCCTTATTAGCGAAAAATAAGGAATCGCTAATAAGGAATAGCAAAATGGAATGCATCATGCAATCACACAAAAAATAGCGATTCCTTAATTGCGACTCGCAAATTGCGAGTCGCAATTAATGAATACCTCCCCATTCATTCCTATGGGCCTAGAGGCCCATAGGAATGAATGGGAAGACAATCTCAATTTGCGAATCGCAATTAGCGATTCGCAAATTGAGATTGCGAGTTCAAGGGTGCAGGGGTGTCCAAAGGACACCCTGTTACACCCCTGAATGTGATCTGTGCACATATGTTGCGCACACACATGCCCTTAGGACATGTGTGTGCGCAACATGAAACTTTGAAAAATGCACAAAAGTGCATTTTTCAAAGTTTTTTCAAATTACCATGAAGTTGTACTTCGTGGTAATTTGCGTGCCCTAATAGCGAATTCGCTATTTTTGATACTTTCATGCATTGCGTTTAAGGAATCTCAATTTGAGATTCCTTAAATGCAAACAATCGCTATTTTGCGAATTCTCTAATTGCGATTTTTGCATTTGGGATGATGCATCCCAAATGCAAAAATTGCACTTGCAAAGGGCCAGATTCTCAGAATCTGGCCCTTTTGCGAGCGCATTTCGCTTGATGCATCTGGCCCTAAGTTATTAGATGATACTAGGCAGAACAGTGGCGACAGACTTTCTCTGGTAAGCATGACATCTAAGGCAAATTTCTGATTAAATGTACAATTGTCATCTTAATCAAAATCCCATCCATTTGGGGGCGTGGCTGGCAGCCGAACATGGCGGCAGCATAGAGGACTAGCTCCGGCGGGGAAGCGACCTCTCCATCTATCCGCACGATAATCCGTGACTATTTGTTACCTCCAACGGCGGCACCGAACGCCCGAGATCGGGCGGGACTGGCGGCAGGTCTCCAGACGATAATCGAGCATTGAATGCCGGAGTTATCGTCGAAAGTTGAATCGACCGGAGCCTAGGCCCACCTCCGGGCCCTCAAGTGCTAGCTGAGTCCGACCGGAAGTGCAGCCTGCCTGGCAGCCGCAGACAGGAAGTGGTCGGTGCAGGAGCCCCACGCCCAGTAACGGTCCTGTCCTGCGTCATTCGACTCGTCCTCTCCAGCGACGTCTCATTGGAAGGGTGGCCGCAAACTACCGAAGCCACCGACCATACTTTGCCCGACACACCGTGCAGGAGTTTAACTCTCAACGACGGAGGTCCTTCCATCCGGCACCGGGAGCAGCGCGGCAACTGCCCGTCTACCTGGCACCCCACCGGACCGACGAACTGTATTCCCTCCGTGACCGAACGATGGCCGGGAAAGGTGTGAAAGGCGGCACAACCCAGACTCGTATTGACCGCTTCACCAACGACAGGACCGCTTCCCCTCCGGCGGAAGGAAAAACTCCCCCTGTGAAACCAGGCGAGTCCGGGGGGCCGAAGAAGGCGACACTGGACGATATCATGAAGGCTCTCACACAGGTCCAGGCAACGGTGGGCTGCATCTCAACAGAAATCACCCTAATCCGCGCTGACTTTCATAAAATGGCGGAAAAGGTAGGCTCTCTGGAGCTCGTCACGAAGTCGCTGGTGGAGGATGTCTCGGAACTGCAGACGGCCATGGAAGCGGTCATGGCCGAAAACAAGCACCTTAAGGACAAGCTCGACGACCAGGAGGGCCGCTCCAGGCGAAACAACGTACGCATTCTTGGCGTTCCGGAGTCAGAAGGTGTGAGGGCTACGGATCTCTATGTGGAGGAACTCATTAAGACCCATCTTCAACCCAAGGGCCTGTCGGCCTTCTTTTCTGTGGAGCGAGCCCATAGAGTCCCGGGTGGTCAACCGAAACCAGGGGTCACGCCGCGGCCTATCCTAGCGAGACTTTTTAACTTCCGTGACCGGGACATCATCCTGCAGGCGGCACGTGTCTCGCCGCCAGTGAAAATTCTTAACTCAACGGTGGCTTTCTTCCCGGATTACACGGCGGAAGTGGCCAGGCGGCGGAAGACATTCTAAGACATTAAAAGAGAACTTAGGAAACGGGAACTCCCATATTCTATGATCTTCCCAGCCAGGCTTCGGGTGGTGGCGGAAAACAGGACATGGTTTTTTGATGACCCAAGCACCGCGCGAGACTGGCTGGACGGCTGGCGTCCGGCTTCTCACTCTCGTCGCCCTGGACGGACTAAGACCGGCTCGCCTCACTCTGATTCCGCCGCTGCAGGGGCCGAGGGTACGAACAGTGGCAGAAGCTCTCCGATACGCGATGAAACTGCTTTGAGTCTGGAGGTGGACCCTTGACCACGTGTGTGCACTGTAAAAAGTTTGGTACTGTGGCTGGAACCGTCATGGACACTGGGCCGAGGGCCTCCGTGGAGGGAATGAGGGGCCGCTGATTCCGGAGCGCTCCTCACCCCCAACGAGCAAGTAACTGTGTGTTTTCTTTGGGGCGGGTTGAAGCACTCTGCTAGATTGGGGTGGCGGGCAGTTTGGAGTCCGTGTAGCAGGGAAGCAGGGAGGGTGGGGTTGTTGGGAATGGGGGGGTTGTGTTGGTTATTTAGTTTGAAATGTTTGGCTCAACTTCTTGTCTTGGAACTGCTGGTGTTCACGCTTGACCGTACTCCTTACACCGGGTATATTGCCTCTGCTCATCGATCACTGTATCGGTACACTCACACGCTTAGTTACAATGGCTTGGGGTTTTCCCTATCTGTTATGCCTCCGCCACGCCCTCTAGGGCACTCAACTGTACGATTGACCACAATATGGCGGATCCCCCGCGACCTGCTGTAGTAACGCATGACACTGGGGTGGGGGCGGTACCACCGCTTCGGGTTGTGTCCTGGAATGTGCGGGGGTTGGGTGATAAAGTGAAGAGAGGGCTGGTCCTACAATGTATTAAGAGACTGAACTGTGATATCGCCCTCCTCCAAGAGACACATTTAGTGGGGGTGGCCTCCAAAGCCCTGGATAGGCGAGGATACCGCATGCTGATACACTCAGACTTTACTTCGGGATCCCGGGGAACGGGGATATGGGTAAAAAGAACGTCACGTTTCATTCACCACTCCACAAAAACAGATCAACATGGCCGCTTCGCGGCGGTGTGTGGACAATGGGAGGGCGTGCCCGTCAACGTGGTGTCTGCGTACATCCCGCCGGCGCTACATTCATCGGCACTTCCGGCCCTGGGTAAATTTCTTTTGGAACTCCCGGAAGGGGATTTGTTAGTGGGCGGAGATTTCAATGCATTGGCTGATTCTGATATGGACAGGTTCCCGGCTCGCCCCCTTCCTACTGGCCCAACGAAATTCAGGGACTTCTTAGAGGCACAGGGTCTGGTAGACATTTGGAGGCAGCTTCACCCTACTGATCGCCACTATTCATACTATTCCTCCACTCATGCTTGCCTGTCGCGCATAGACTATTTCCTCACACTGGGGGGCGGTAAACTCACTTTTGACAATGTACACATCGCACCACGGGGTATTTCAGATCACTCTCCCCTGCTCGCTACACTGTCCTGCTCTACCACGGCCCGCATGCGTCTCTTTCCCATCTACCCTAGCTATCTTAAAACTCCCCCGATCCGAAAATCCCTTAAAACTGCCACTAAACTTTACTTCCAGGAGAACTCCGGGTCGGTGTCCTCGCCGACGGTTCTCTGGGAAGCATACAAGACGGTACTCAGGGGCCAGGCCATTTCGACCATAGCCGACCATAAACGCAAACAAAAACTGGAAATGGTCGAACTGGAACTGCAATTGGAACAAGCAAATGCGACTCACATGGCCACACCGTCAGAGGCCACCAGGCACGCGCTGACTCTCTGCCAGCTAAAACACGACGACTTTCTCCGCCGAAGGGTGTTAGAGCGGATCGAATCAACGGCATGCAGAGTTTATGATGTAGGCGACAAAGCCAACAAGTTGCTGGCTTGGTTGGACAAAAAACGGGATGGAGGCAGGCAAATCCTACAGTTGCAAGACCACGCGGGGACGCTTCACACACACCCTCCCAAGATAGTTGACCTCCTGGCAGACCACTTTCAATCAGTTTACACCCCAGAAGTGGTGGTCACGCCGGAACAGGCAGAACTGGCGCTCCAAGAGATTGAGGTGGAGGGGCTAACGCCGGAGGCGCAAACCGAGCTGGAAGCGGATCTCACAGTGGAGGAACTCCGTATGGCGATAGGCGCACTGCATACGGGCAGAGCGCTGGGCCCAAACGGGATCCCAATCGAATGGTTCCAAACGATGTCCGACACACTGGGCCCACCGCTACTGGCCATGTTCGAGAACTGTCGTGAGTCAGGAACGCTGCCATTGGATCAGCGCCTGGCAACGATAGTAGCTATCCCAAAACCTGAGAAACCTCCAGAATGTTGTGCATCCTACCGCCCGATCTCGCTACTCAATGCAGAGGCGAAGATCCTGGCGAAGGTGATCGCTAATCGACTGACCCCACACCTTGGCCAACTGATCCACCCGGACCAATCCGGCTTTATGCCCCACAGGAGTACAGCATTAAATCTCCGTAGAGTACACGGCGCGTTGGCGCGTGCACACTCCTTGACAGAGCCAGCAGCCATCTTGTCGCTGGACGCCAGGATGGCCTTCGACATGGTGGAGTGGCAGTACCTGTTCGCAGTCCTGCACCGGATGGGCTTCGGTCCGAAGTTCCTATCCTGGATCCGACTACTCTACACAGGCCCAGTAGCTCACGTAGCGGCCAATGGCCATATCTCTCATGCGATCTCTTTGGCGCGTGGAACCCGCCAGGGCTGCCCCCTCTCCCCATTGCTGTTCGCGTTGGTCCTTGAACCCCTCGCGATCGTCCTCAGAACGACACCACTGTTGAAGGGCATCAGGTGGACGGAGACCTGGGAAGATAGGATATCATTATATGCGGATGATATGCTGGTGTACGTATCAGCACCCGAACTGAGTGTCCCGATTTTATTGGCGCTTTGTGACAAACACGGTGCGGCCTCTGGTTACACAATTAACTGGACGAAGTCGGTCCTTTATGTACTGAAGGGCCCTCGACCAGTCCTCCCGGAACATTGTCCGTTGGTGGTGACAGATGTTTCTTTCAAATATTTGGGTATCCATGTCACTAACGATATGACCGTCTTCACCAATCGAAATCTAGCGCCCCCCCTCCTCCGTTTGAAGGCAGACGTGCGGCACTGGTCGTCCCTGCCGCTCACACTTTTAGGCCGCGCTGCGCTGTTCAAAATGATGGCGCTCCCGCGCCTCCTATATGTCTTTGAGAATGCGCCTGTCGTGATTCCGCCCTCCTACTTCCAGAAGATTACCGCGATGGTTACCACTCTACTTTGGGGTGGGCGTCCCCCGAGGATAGCGCACCTCAAACTGAACCGCGGCTGGTACGATGGTGGCATTGCGCTACCGAACGTACAGCTTTATTATTGGGCATCCCAACTTAAGGTACTTAACCAATGGATCCATGCACCACACACTGACCCGGCGTACATGGCGGACAGGGCCCAACTCGGGACACAGAGTCTTCTGGCCCCCCTCTATAACCACAGTCTACTCAAGAACCTGATTGGCCCCACTAAACACACGATCACCCTATGGTACAGGGCACTCACCAAGCTACAGTGGAAGGGAGTCATTACGAAGCTTACCCCGCTTTGGGACACTAAAAAGCTGGGCTGCCTGAGGACCAGCAAAGGGTTCACCCAATGGGACAACATAGGCATTTCTACAGTGGGGGACCTCTGGACGTCCACTGGGGTGATACCATTCGAGCAACTTCAACAACAATATGAGCTGGGCCCCACGGAAACATATAGGTACGTCCAAATCAGGCACGCTCTCCTGGCGGTGTTGGAGCCGGGAACCACAATCCCGGAATCCTCGCCCCTAGAAGACCGGCTCCTCACGGAATACATGCAAACGAAAGCCACCTCACTCACCTACCGTAAATTGCTGAACAATCTCTCTGACCCCCTACAGACCCTGCGAGAAAAATGGGAGGATGAGTTGGGCGCTTTGGATGAGACAGACTGGAACGCTGCTGTGGCATCCCCGAGAGAGGCTGGGGTTTCCGCAAGGTTCAGACTCATACAATTGAAAATACTGCACAGAACGTATTACACGAGGACCACCCTACACAAAATGCACAGGGCTGACTCCCCTCGTTGTCTTAGAGGATGTGGGGAGGATGGCACACTACTGCACACGTTGTGGGGCTGCCCTCTCATTGCCCGATACTGGCAACAGGTCATGCGCACGATTTCCCAGGCCCTTGACACCTCCCTCACACCCGAACCGCGCCTCTGTCTTTTGAATGTTTGGGAGGGCACTGATCTTAACCTCAGACAACAGCAGTGGGTTACAATTGGAACAATGATGGCTAAGCGTGATATGGCACAGAGGTGGGGGGTGGCTGAGTTACCTACCTTGTCGCTATGGTGTCAAAATATGGACAAACTGATGTTAACTGAACGAACTGTCTACAAAGTGAGAGCGAACCCAAGGAAATGGAACAGGGTGTGGGAGGCCTGGAATAGATATAGAGGGGACCTGTGCGACCCGCTTCAGGAGTCTGAAGACGAAGACTCGGAAGATGAGGAGGAGATGATTGGCTAACCTGTGGGCTGCCACGGGGCAAGACTAATACTGTACTCATATCATGGGAACTCCTGCTCACGTTCTGCGGGGGGTGGAGGGGTTAGGCCTTGGTGGGGGGTCGGTGTGTTCTACTAGCGTCTTTGTTCTATATTGCTTCGCATCTAAGCACTATTATTGAGCCACTTTGTTTGGTTTGTTTTTCAACGTTTTATACATGAAACAGTTAACAAAAATGCTATTTTAAAAAAAAAAAAAAAAAAGTAAAACTTCATGACTCCGATGCTTCTCTCCTAATGGTCTGCCGTATCATCCTCATCCTTTGCTGCCGGACCGGAGGGTTGTCGGCTAAATAGCTGTGTATTACTACGGGACATCCTGTTCCTTTCTCCTGTCATGATTACTGTGTAATTGTCTTGTTGTAAAATGGATGATGAACATCAATAAAAGTTTTTACACCAAAAAAAAAAAAAAAAAAAAAAAAAAAAATCCCATCCATTTTTAAATGTTATAATAAATCACAGCTGTATCCAGGAAGACCTTTAGATTTGTGTATTTATGTAAGGCATGTACAGGCTAGCTAAGTTCAGAAGGAAGAAATTATAGCACTTTAAACATAGGAAAAGGCTGACAAAGACTTTGCGTCCACATCCAAAGAGAAGTCAACACCTGGATAACCTCATGGGCGACAAGCGTCTCTATACAAATCCACCTACAAATCCACCTTACATTAAATTGCAAATAACACAACTGAAAGGCAGTCCTCATGAGGGATGGCAGGCAATCCCCATGCTGCTCAAGGCCTTCGGATTGAGAAATGCCACAGGAGAGACACACTGGATTCCACTGGAGTTCCATGGTATGGTTTTTACAAATGTTTTTATTTTTGCAATTTGGCCCCTGAGGGACGCCCTCTGGATTACCTTTACCCCGCACATGTGCCATTGTTTCAGGGTTTCCTTACCATGCCCCTTATGTATATTTTTATGTAATTTCAAGTCAAAGAGACCAAGTCTCTGAGTCCCATAATGCCGGCCGCAACATATTTCTCTGGGTTACAACCAGCCAATCAGATAGTTTGGTACCGCAGGGTCGGTACCGGTCATATGGTCCCAAAATGGTCGACTGTAGAAATAGCTCCTTCAGACAGTCAGAGGTACCTAAGTTTTCACAGTATCACCGGACTTCCGAGGAAGTCCCCTGGTGCCTGCTCTCCTGATACACCTAATCTTTTAACCCCTTCAGGCCCAAACTCAGCAACTGTTTGAAAGTACATTATTAATATCAGCTGAATGGATTTACACCAAACAAAGAAAAGCATGCTTTCTAAGTAAAGGACACATTTTCTGCCGAATCTGGTGTATTTCTTTTCAGTTATTTTTTGTGCATTGAAGAGCATAGTTTCCTGTGGGGAATAACATGCACCATCAATGTTTTTGGACCTATCCCCTTTCCTTGTTCAGCCCCTGTGAGTGGGCCAGGTCCCTCAGAGAGGTATTTTATTTGTTCAGAGAGGGGTCGTACAGCGGTCCCCTTCATCCAGGCCATAACGAGGCCCTGGAGACCCCATCTCCCAGGACTGAAATACTTGTTATGAAAAATTGAATGTGTGCCTCATATCCTCCAGGACACCCAGAGCAATTGATGCCCATGGGGCTAGGGGGAGCCACCGTGCCCGTGTGACTCCTACTGGCTCCTCAGACAACACCTATCCCAGGTACGGTGTGTGCTAGCTACATCTGTTTGCTCACAGCCTGTGGAACCAACTTTTCTGTGCTTCCCCAGGCAGAAGAAACCCTATGTTCCCTGCCTGCAACTGTATGAGCAGAGAGTTGAAGTGCTCCCAGCACACACTCCTGCAGGCAGGGAACTGCAGTGTAATGGGGTATGGGTTCCCCGGGACAATATTGCCATAGGAACCAGATGACCCATCCCAAACAAAATTAATTTGGCCGTGGGTGATTGGAACCTGGGGCCATTTTGAGGCATGTAGAGGGGATCTCATGCACCTCTTCCTAGAGAACACAAATCGACCCCTGGGGATAGGGTCCTCAGGGCCCTCAAGTGCATCCGGGAAGGAGGCCCCATGCTCCCAAAAATAAATATTGGTCCTGTGGAGTGAGATCCCCAGGGCCCATTTGTGGGTCAGGGAGTGGGGCCACACGAATCGACCCCTCCCATTAAAACAAAAGTGATCACCCTGAGGGATGGGATCCCTGGGCCATGAAATGGCTCAGGCAGGGGGAGTGTACACCCCCTACTCATATAAACAAAATAAATTAACAGACAGAAAATGGATAGCGCCCCTATGACGCCCTGCAAGAGTATTTTTTATATATATATATTTTTTTTAATTCTGGTGGTGCCCCTATAAGGGGAAGGGGCATCACCAAGCTTATTTTTAAATGTTGCGGGGGCTGCATGGAGTATTGCAGCCTCCTAAGGTTGCTGAGATAAGGCAAAGAGCAGAATGTGCAGAAAGTGAACTACTCTATGCTTCTGACACTGCCTTCATGACCCCTTAGGCCAGTTTGACAGTGACGGGAGTACCAAAGTACAAGCCAGTAATAGCAGCTGCTACTCTTGTATGTATGAATGTAAGTGGTATTTATGTTTATGGCACAAAACTAGCTAAAAGCTATGTACTCCTGTACAGCTTCAACAGTGGAGATCCCGTCAGTGAGGCATTGGATGGGAAACTGAGTTTTGAGTCTGGAGGGGGACTGTTGCTTCAGTGTGATGTAGTGTTTTTTTTAAACAGGTATCTCCCTCATCGGCATAGACAGACCTAAAATGTTAAGCTTTTCTGGTAAAGAGAATGGATAGGTCACGTTAAGTCCCTGAAAGCCTTTTTCTGGTGGTCTTGTTTTTGCAGTTCCTGAATATACGATTGGTACCTCTTTAGGCAATGTGGGAGGCAAGAGTGGAGGGTTTTCTTCTTGCACTCAGGGTAAAGTTACGAGCCAGTGCTGCCTTTTATGGAGGTGTATCAGGTTTGGATACAGATAGATGTGGGAAATAGCTCAGGGCCTGGGTTTGGTGTAGCTGGTGGAAAGAGTAGGAGTACGTTGGTGCAAATGATGTGAGTGGGAATCGAGGACTAAGTCTGAACCATATGGCGAGAAGGCAAATAATTAATTTAAGTGTTAAGGTATAAGTGATCTTTGCAATCCGTTTGGTGATTAAGAACAGAGGAGAAAATGGCAATGGGGTCTACAGGGATAGAAGCAGAGCTGCCCAAGGTAAGTGGTTGCAGGCTGCTTAAGTAGGATGTTGATGGAGCTTGGACCCTGTTACACAGTAACACTTAATCAACAATCTTTTTGTTTAAATCAATATCCAAATACAGTGTAACCAATTTTGGTTACACAATGACTCAGTTCGACACCAGGTTTGTGAGTTTATTCTAGATTCAAATTCAAAAACAGATTAATATATACCATTCTGAGCATTATCGTATAGAAAAACAGAGCAAGTAGTATGAAGCCAAATTTTCCGAAGAGGTCCACTCTATATAACAAAAAGAAAACAATCAATTTGACCATTGCAATATAAGTAATACGAAAATAGAACTTTGCATCAGATTGCATCAATTTGTTACGAGCATGAACCCCCTATCTGTCCCTACTCTACCCTACTCTAAAGTGACAATCCTAAGCTAAAGCAAGATTCAGGTAAGAAGGAAAATAGATAAAGGTGTCAGCCATCAGAGTCCTCTATAAAAGGAGCTCCAACATGGGTGAGATAGCATAATGCCACAGTAACCAGAGCAGAGGTCTGCACCTCAAGGTGTCAGAATGCGAACTTTCCCTTGCTATGTTTCATCATAAGATCAGTTATATCCAAAGGATATCCCACAAACTGTACTCAGTAAATTTCCATGCTATCAGCACACATTGGCTTCTTCACACCTCCTTGCTAATCTCATAGGAGCATATTACCAACATTTAGCGATACTTTTCGCTAACGATGCTTAGCAACAAATTTTTTAACGCTAAGCATCGCCGGAAATTATCGCAGAGATAACTTGCTATTAGCAAGGTTTATCTCAGAAGTGATAAAAATCCTCGCGCTAATGTGGTTCTGAAATTCTAGACCCTGCTGTAATACCGGTATCAAGGTCCAACACTCGTGTCACAAAATATCGTCGTACCATGACGAATTTGGTATCGGCAGACCGGTAATGATTAGGACATTATCCCTGTGCATTTGCGTCATGATTGAGCGATGCTAACACCCTTTAATCATGGTTTCCGTTCCGAACCCTCGGACTCCATTTTGTGAACGGCATCCATCTTATGACTTGCCCTCATATAGTCAATTGATTAAGGCTGAGCTTGATCTGAAAGGACACGTCCACCTTAGCTGACTTCCCCATGACCAGGCCAAACTGACTCCACTGCCTCCAGCCAAACCTGTTCGGGCAGCTCCTCGCCCAGTGGCCGAATGAGATAGCATCAATACACAACATGCCATAAACCATTCATCACCTACAGACCATGTTTTCTACACACATACACCTGTCCATGTTTCTTGTTTATGGCAAGTTTTATGACAAGGAGGTGCCCTGTTTTATTGAGGTTTCATCGATATCTGATTGTAAATTCCGGGCTGGGCTGGGTCATCTATCACAAACTGGACATCGAAAATATGGGTTGGCCGTCATGACTTCGCTCTTTGCTTTATTGTGTAAATATGTCTATGACCATATTGTAAACTCAAGAATTCTTGCCTGAAGTGCAATATTTTGTATAAAAGGAGAAGGCTGGTTCTGTAAAATGAACAGTCTCCTGAGAACTTACAGCCCGTGCTGTTGTAATTCTAGGACGCTTGTTACTTGGTTGCAGCCAATAAAACTCGATCTCTGACTTTACCTAGAAGACTCTTGGTTTCTGTGGTCCGAGACAGGGAGAACTCAGAGGTCCTCGGGTGTTACCCCTGGCACCACCGGGTTCCTAAAAATCCGGCACCTCAGTTGGCGCCCAACTCGGGGCGGTATCAAGCGGTGACGGTCCAAGCCAGATGTTCGTGAGGAGCTTCGTGTGAAAATTCCAGAGGACGGCCAGCCACTTCAGCGACCCCTGTATGTCGACGTGGTTCCGAAGGTCTTTGCTGCGAGGTTCCCCGCGTCCCGACGGCTACGGAGGACTGCTGCCCTGACTATCGCCCTGTTTTGGACCCAGTCATCCTTGGTAGAGCGAAACGATAGACGAGTCTTCTAGTGACGTCATCGATCTTCAATACTTCAGTTAAGTATAAGTGGAGCGTCTCCCAGTCCTTAGTTTGGTTCTTAGTTTTGGTATCCTTGAGATACGGTTTGTTTGGTACTTGCAAGCGCCAAAACCGAGGGATTCGTGTATTCACGAAAATATCATAGTTAGATAATCCCTCGAAGTTTGAAGCTAGACTAGTGAGCGAAGATGCCTGGTCTTAGCAGACTTGGAAACTTGTTTTGTCTTGGTTGTAGTAAGGACTCCCGATTGGAGGATTCGTGTCCGGTTCCTCCGATTAGAACTCCAACATATGAGTTATATATCAAGCACGGAGTAGGCCCTATCACATATAATGAGGTATGGATAAAATACACCCGCAAGGATGGTGCTTTAAAATGGCCCCAATATGGTAGTTTTGACTCAGAAGTCTTAGACAACCTCGAGGTCAAACTGTTTAAGAAGAAAGCCCGGCTGGCGAAGTTTGACTCCTTTCGCTTATGGCGCAAAGAAGCCAAACAGAAAGAAATAAAATTAGCAAAGAAAAACAAAAAAGGTATGTCAATGGTACAAGCTGCCATCGCATACAGGGATAATGAGGAAGAGCAGGAAAGTGAACAAATGCTCAGAAGCAAGAACCTAGCAGTAGATAAATGCTACCCGATGTTACCACATGAGGGACCAGATTCGAAGGGAACACCCGATAAAGATCCATTAATGTCCCATTTGTTGAATTCACCACCCCCATACACATCGAGTATTGTTGGACCCCCGAAGCGTATTGTTATACCGTGCCCCGGCGCACGAAATACAGTTCTTGTACAAGCACCAGCTCCTCTTCAGCCTGTTCCTACTTCTCCGGCGCAGCCTTCTCCAGGGCCGCCGCCTTTGCTACATACTCCGTCTACTTCTCCTACAACTTTGCCTACCGCTCCACCTGTTTATCCCGATACTACTTCTGCTACTGCTTCGGCTTCTTCTGCTGTCGCTTCGACTTCCTCTTTACATCAGCCTGTCTTTTCTGGCGCATCTGCCTCTCCGCTAGCTTCTCCTTCTGTTCGACAGAGAGTGGCAAGTACTGTCACTGGTCTGTTCTCACCTTTCTTTGGGTCGCCTAAGACGACCCCTAAAATAGGACGTAGACAGTTGCGTAGTCAACTGCCGGATTACGAGGAACGAGGAGTGCTGAATGAGTTAGCACGTAAATGGATCACTGACACTGTTAGATATGATGTTCAGTCTGTTATGGAAGTTTTCCGTCAATGGGATGCACCCACTCAGAGATATGTATTTGAAGAGATGTGTGTATACCTTTGTGAAGATTTGGAGACAAATGATCCCAAACGCAAAATGCAGGAATTATTTCGGATGTGTTTTAAGTTCTATGAAGGCATGATTGTGGTTGCCGATGTTGAAAAAGCAATAGATCTGTTATTATCCTATAGGAGTAAGGGAAATGTCTCTAGATCTTTGTATGAAGATGTCGTGTCAGATAGGAAAAAGGCGCGACAGTACCCTATGAGAGAGGTTCCTCCAGTATGGAGGGAAGGTGATGCAAATGTAAATCCACCAATTCTGCCGCATTTCCAGCGTGTGTGGGTTCATGTCCCCTGGAAAAGATCTGAAGTTTTAGCACTCAAACAGACATTACCTGATCCCCGTAAAAATCCTGCAGGGTATTATAAGGAGTTATCACAGACTGCCAGCTCATGTATAATGAATTTAGCGGATATAGACATGTTGTTTGGGAATGTTGTTCCACAGCCTTTATGGAGTAAAATTCGTCATGCAGATCATGATCAGGAACTAGGTGGCACGTGGGCTAATATTACTGCTGCAGATACTAGACAAGTTGGTGGTTCCAAACCAGAGCCTTTAATAGCTGAACTCCCTGGTAGAATTATCACGTACATGAAGACGTTAATGCCTGAACTGCGTGTTAATTGGGATAAGTTGTCTGCGTGCAAGCAAAAGAAAGACGAGAATGTGTCTTACTTTTTCACGAGATTTGAAGAGACTTTCGTCGATCACAGTGGTCAGGATATGGCTACCGAGGGTGGCCAAAGATTTTTTGTAGACAAATTCGTACATAATTTGCTCCCTGAACTGTGCAATAAATTAAAAGATTCAGAGAGTGCTTGGGCTGTTTCAACATCCGCGCAGATTTTAGCCACAGCCCAGTACTACGAAAATAGACGCAAAGACGAGCTAGATAAGGCAGACAAAAAGACCAAAGATTTAAAAACTAAAGTTCTTCTCCAGCAAGCCTATCCGCCTCGCACGCCTAGTCAGCCCAATTACCAACAACCACAGCAGTATTCGAGAAACGCGCAAGGAAACGAGTTTTCCCATCAGCGTTTTCCGTATGGCCCGAATCAGTGTGCCTATTGCAAAGAAGAGGGTCATTTAAAAAATAATTGTCCAGCTCTAGCACGACGTCTAAATGGTGTTTCCGGTGCAAGAGGTAGAGGTGTTCAACAGGCTCCTAGAGGTAGGGGCCGTGGAAATTTCGCCCAGAATACCACTTCTTTTCCGCCTCAGAATTCTATGAATAGCTTTGATCAACAGAATAATGCGTCTTCTAGGTCAGCTCAGTACTATGCTGATGACTATTACGCAGAGAACGAGAATGAGAGCAATAATTGCTAGGACAGCCATGGACAAAGAGAGGGAGTTGTTTCAGTTCTAGTAGATTAGAATGGACCCTATGTCGAGGTGATTACATTAGGAGTGTCGGAACCATTTCTGCTGGATACTGGTGCTACAAAAAGTTCGATTATGCACTCAAAACTTCCTGGCGCACCTTTGTCTGGCGAAATGAATGTTTCAGTAGGTTTTTCTGGCGCCCCGGTTAGAAACCCGATCTCTAGTCCTATGCCCCTTTCTGTTGGCCCATGCAAATTAGAAGCACCCCTTATTCTTACAACAGGTTGTGGCGAAAACTTGTTAGGTTTGGATCTGTTAAAGAGATTATATGCTACCTTGTACTGTTCTCCTTCTGGAGTACAACTTACACTTGGTAAGAAAGTGATTTCTCCAATGTATTTGGCAAGGGAGAATGTTCCAATTGAATTGCCATCTCTTCCAGATATACTTTGGGCTAGTGGTTCTAATGATGTAGGTCTTTTGGAGATAGCACCGTATGTCATAACATTGAAAGCCAATGTTAGGTTGCCACGTATTCCACAATGCAAGATCTCTAGCGAATGTGAGAAAGCATTGTTGACGATTATTTACGATCTGATTGAGAAAGACGTCATTGAGGAAACAACAGGCAAGATTTGTAACAGTCCTATTTTGCCTGTCTTAAAGCGTACTGATCCTTCACAGCCCCCTGTGTACAGGTTCGTGATTGATCTCAGAGAAGTCAATAAGATCGTTGTACCGCAGTTTCCAGTCGTCCCCGACATTACTGCCTTATTGACAATGGTTCCCGCTTCAGCCACTTGGTTCTCGGTGATTGACCTGAAGAACGCCTTCTTCAGCATCCCGATTGCTGAGGAGAGCAGAGACATTTTTGGCTTCAATTTAGGAGGACGAAGTTTCCGCTTCAAACGCGCTCCTCAGGGCTACTGTGAGAGTCCATCAATATTCAGTCAGGCTCTGAAAACACAACTCGATACGATTGTTCTACCTGATGGCGCGACTCTGATTCAGTATGTAGACGATTTGCTGATCGCTGCAGATACTGAAGAGATTTGCAAGCGAGCCACATTGTCGTTGTTGCGTCATTTATGCGATATGAAACACAAAGTCTCTCTTTCAAAACTGCAATTTTGCCGACAAGAAGTGACCTACCTAGGTCACATCTTATCGAAGGAGGGAAGGAGACTGACCCCAGAAAGAATACAGGCAATTGCAAGATTGAGTGCCCCAAGGACACAAAGAGAAGTGTGTGCCTTCTTGGGCATTACATCGTACTGTAGACAATGGATACCGAACTTCTCCCTATTGGCTAAACCTTTGCTGGCACTAATCCATAAAGACACACCCGATCCTATGCCTTGGTCTGAGGATTGTCAGACAAGTTTCCACGAGTTGCGTGATGCATTGTGTTCGGCTCCTGTGTTGGGCAACCCCGACTACAGTAAGCCTTTTACGTTATATGTCCATGAGAAGGAAGGCTGCGCATTATCAGTCCTAACACAATACTTTGGGAGCAAACAGCGCCCATGCGCATACTTCTCAGCAACCCTAGATCCTGTAGCTAAGGCATTACCAAGTTGCTTGAGGGCCACTGCTGCAGCAGCTGTCTGTATCCGACAGTCTGCTGGGTTAGTCATGAATAATACACTGATCGTTATGGTCCCACAGGCAGTAGACATTTTACTGAACAGAACGAAGACGCAGCATTTAACTAGTGCTCGACTGTCAAGCTATGAACTGACACTATTAGCGAGTCACGTTCACATAAAAAGGTGCGATGCACTCAACCCCGCCACGCTATTGCCCATTCCAACAGAGACAGATAAGGTCGAAATGCATGATTGCTGTTTTAGGACAGAAGAATAGACAAAAGGGAGAGTAGACTTGCAGGACACTCCCCTTCCTGAATGTAATGACACTTTATGGGTTGATGGTTCATGCTTCAAGTTGCCAAATGGTGATACGACTGCAGCATATGCCGTAACAACATTGCACACCATTGTTGAGACCGCACGCATCCCCCAGAATTCCGCACAAGCAGCAGAGTTAATAGCACTTACAAGAGCATGTGTGTTGGCAGAAGGAAAGCGAGTGAATGTGTATACTGATAGCCAATACGCCTTTGGCGTAGCCCATAGTTTTGGACGATTGTGGCGTGAACGTGGGTTCCTGACGTCACATGGTGCGAGAATCCAACATGGCCAGCTAGTTAACGAGCTCCTCGAGTCACTGACCTTACCGCTACAAGTTGCGATTGTAAAGTGCAGCGCACATAGAAAGATTCAAGATGATGTTGGTCGTGGGAATGCATTTGCCGACGAGGTTTCGAAAGAGACTGCAAGGAACACAATGTCGGATGTATGTTGTAGGTCCTGCTAGATGGATCCCTGATGTGGGTATGTGTGAGGACACTATTGAAAGTGTGAAGTCCATACAAGCTGATGCCACTGAAAAAGAGGTGAATGAATGGAGAGAAAGCAAGGGAAGATTGGATGCGAATGGTTGTTGGTCGAATTGTCAGAGCACCAACGATGGCTGTTACCCGACGCATATGTACTCGCAGTGGTGACAAGAGTGAAGTAGTGTGGCTCACTGGTTAGAGGCGGCAGACCCAAGAGCAGAGGACGGCCCGGGACCAGGGTTCGATTCCCGGCGCGGCAGGTTTCTGGACCAGGGTCAGCGGACTCGATAATTCTCTCGCCTCGGTGCCCACTCTGATCAGCGATCACACTCGGCAACTCTGGGCATTAGCTTGCCTCATCTTCACTAACGGCCCCACCAGACCGCCGGGGATGCCTGGTCTCACCCTGGAGATACCCATTAAGGGACCATCTCTCAGGGAAGCCAGGAAGGGTTTCGCAGCGGTCGAAGCGCCTTGGGACCCTCCGGGTAAGTAGTGCGCTATATAAATGCCTATACATGCCTATACAATGGCCCATGGAATGGCGCACATCAGTGTAAAAGGAATCTGTAAACTGTTGGCCCCAGTATGGCAGAATAGTGGTATCCCGAAATGCGCAGAGAATTTGGTCAGGAGTTGTATGGTGTGTTTGCAGTACAATCCCGGTAGGGGGACCCCAACTCCAGCTGGTCATTTTGCGCCTCTAACGTACCCGTTCGAGGTTTTGCAGCTCGATTTCATCCACATGGAGAGGTGCAACAATCTGAAATACGTGCTTGTTGTTTGCGCTTTCTCCAGGTGGGTGGAAGCGTACCCCCTTAAGGACAACACTGCATTGTCAACTGCCAAAGCCCTTGTCAAGGAATTCTTCCCTAGGTTTGGAATGCCTAGAATGGTCTGGAGTGATAATGGAAGTGAATTCGTGGGACGGGTGATGAAGAGAGTGTGCGAATGTCTAGGCATCCACCAGAAATTTCACGCTGCAAACCACCCCCAATCAGCAGGTCTAGTAGAGTGCTATAACGGCACCCTAAAGCTCAAACTAGCCAAGATCCAAGCCAGCACAGGTCTTAAGTGGCCTGACGCCTTGCCTTTAGCACTCTTATCTACCAGAATGATTGTCCATTCTAGGCTGGGACTTAGCCCCCACGAAATCGTGTTCGGGCGCCCAGCAAATATATGAGGGGTACCGAGGCCCAAAAAGCTCAGTGAGATAGAGCATCCTGTACTGCTTGACTATTTACACGAATTGACAACTAAATTGCGTGTTTTACACCAACAGGTTCACAGTTCCTCTCCGCCAGCCTCCGACGATCCAGGTCACTCCACTGAACCCGGCACCTGGGTGTTGGTGCGGAATTTTCAGCGCACGAACAACAAGCAGCCCAGGTGGACCGGGCCATACCTCGTCCTTCTTTCCACAAGATCAGCCGTTCGGGTGGAAGGAAAGAAGAACTGGATCCACGGGACCCATTGTAAACGGGTCCCTCTTCCTCTTCCATATGACCGTGGGTCCAGGACGGAATCGCTGACTCTGAGACTGAAACTGTACCTCGCTTTACACTCTTCAGCGATGCACGACTGAAAGGAACTGGTACAGAAAAGGAGAGTGATCGTATTTTGCAAGAATTTGTGACCCCGTCAATGCAGTTGGACACTACAGAACCTGAAACATTGTTCGAAGACCACACCGTACCTGGGAAACAACAATATAATCTGAGGTCGAGAAAAAGGGACTTATAAAAGTGAATTTATGTGACTCTCTTTCCCCTAAGAACTATTTTTGATTTTACAGCTCTCTCGCCCAGGGAACTTGCTCATTTTTGATTTTCGAACCGCCATCCGGTTCTGCTGCTAGGGCCGCGGTTGAAGTCTGAGGAGTGAAGCTGGGGACGCCTAGGTCAACGGTTCTGGTCGGTCTGAGGGAATTACCCCGGACTGGACAGAGCGCACTTCTTGGCAGAATCAAACTCCCACCGCGGGCAGCAACTAGAGGATGGACTTTCCGGGGGTGAAGAGACCTGCTAGACCCATGAACTTTGAAAAGAAAATATGCACTGTAATGGCAAGGAGACGATCTCTAGTATTAAGCATCTCAATGTTGTGTAGTATAATAATGTTTTTAACTGGCTATGCCCTGTCCGTTTTTCGAATTCCATTCATGCCCAACACCCAGCTCACACCTCCTCCTACTGTTCCTACACACTCCTTCCATCCACTACCTGAACACGAGTCCGCCAGAAGACTAGAATTTGTAAATAATTCATTTATCCTACTCCTGCACCAGCACCAATCTGTCATGAACACTACGAACTGTTGGATATGCGGACTCATGCCACACACAACCGATAAGGGTATCCCTTACTTCGTCCTGCCATTCAGTTATTCCGGTTCTTTGTGGGCTTTCCAGACCATGTTCCTATTCTCCCTTGAACCATACGTTCGAGGGGAAAACTCAAACAACAAGGCACTAGTGGCAGGAATCAAAAATATGAGTAGAGATATTGACACGGTCAGAGCAACTCCCAAGGATGAGTTTACCCCATACAGTAGGTGGAACATCACCAAGTATGGGATTTCCTTAAGTGAGAGCCAGAAATCGAAGAAATCCTCCTCAGTTTGGGTAGTACCCCACTGAGGTCACCTATGTCTGCAAGGTATTGGCAGGGATCCCAAAGCACAGTTGGGGAAGAGCGTTTGCACAGAAACGTATGTGTTTGCATCCCGAACTTCCCCTCCATTCTTGGCGGCTAAGGGTACATACTTCATCTGCCATGACAAGGCATACACTTGGTTGCCCCCTGACTTCTCGGGCACATGTTTTATCTCATTTCTGCTGCCACCCACCTATACGGCCGGGGCAGATTACCATCGGACAAGTACAGTTAGGGGTGTTGTGAGTCAAGACGACACTGCGGGTCAAGAATTTGGGGACTTCGCAAAGGGTTTTCTCCCATTTTGGGGGCCTATGGTGAACAGCAGGAACATTCGCCAGTTAACAAGGATAGTTGAATCCGCCGTGACCGAAACGGCCGGTGCCCTTAGTAATTTGACAGCCGAGCTCCAGTCGGACCGGCTTATGACTCTTCAGAACCGAGTTGCCCTAGATGTCATACTTGCAGACCGTGGTGGTGTATGTAGGGTGATCCAATCCAGTTGCTGCATTTCCATCCCCGATAATGCTCCGACAGTGTACCAGGCCATATCCAAACTACACAAAATCTCCGATTCCCTTCATGTGGATAGAGGGGATTGGTCTCTGCTAGGGTGGTTCTGGGAACTGATCTCTGCCTGGGGATGGAAAACCCTGATCTTCATCGGGATGATCTTAGCCGTTCTGTTTATGTTCTGCCTGTTTGTACAGTGCGCTCCTGCAATATGTGGCCTCTGTGCTACTTCATGTGTAAGGAAGCCTATGTCAAGGGACGAATTGAGCAACAGAATGATGCTACAGCAGCATCTCCATGAATTCACCAATACAGATTTGGACTCAGATTAGCATGAGTTATTGCCTTATATGAGGGCAAAAGGAGGGTCTGTGGTTCTGAAATTCTAGACCCTGCTGTAATACCGGTATCAAGGTCCAACACTCGTGTCACAAAATATCGTCGTACCATGACGAATTTGGTATCGGCAGACTGGTAATGATTAGGACATTATCCCTGTGCATTTGCGTCATGATTGAGCGATGCTAACACCCTTAAATCATGGTTTCCGTTCCGAACCCTCGGACTCCATTTTGTGAACGGCATCCACCTTATGACTTGCCCTCATATAGTCAATTGATTAAGGCCGAGCTTGATCTGAAAGGACACGTCCACCTTAGCTGACTTCCCCATGGCCTGGCCAAACTGACTCCACTGCCTCCAGCCAAACCTGTTCGGGCACCTCCTCGCCCAGTGGCCGAATGAGATAGCATCAATACACAACATGCCATAAACCATTCACCACCTACAGACCATGTTTTCTACACACATACACCTGTCCATGTTTCTTGTTTATGGCAAGTTTTATGACAAGGAGGTGCCCTGTTTTATTGAGGTTTCATCGATATCTGATTGTAAATTCCGGGCTGGGCTGGGTCATCTATCACAAACTGGACATCTAAAATATGGGTTGGCCGTCATGACTTCACTCTTTGCTTTATTGTGTAAATATGTCTATGACCATATTGTAAACTCAAGAATTCTTGCCTAAAGTGCAATATGTTGTATAAAAGGAGAAGGCTGGTTCTGTAAAAACGAACAGTCTCCTGAGAACTTACAGCCCGTGCTGTTGTAATTCTAGGACGCTTGTTACTTGGTTGCAGCCAATAAAACTCGATCTCTGACTTCACCTAGAAGACTCTTTGTTTCTGTGGTCCGAGACAGGGAGAACTCAGAGGTCCTCGGGTGTTACCCCTGGCACCACCGCGTTCCTAAAAACCCGGCACCTCACTAACTGCCAATTGAGAGATTATCGCTGGAAAACCAACGATAATCTCTCGAAGTTTGGCGTTAGCTTGATGATAGGGGCTCACAAACTTAGCCATGATATCCACCTTCCATAGGATATCATGGCTAAGTCAGGAAAATACCAGGTGTAAAAAAAGCAGTGCTAACAGCGGTTAGCATTGCTTTTTTTTTATCACTAACAGGGTTAGCGAAATCCTTGATAATAGGAGAAATGTCGCTCAACAACATTTCTCCTATTATTTTTCTCTGGAACGCCCCCTTTGCATCTCATTAGAGAAAAAGGGGAAGCGTAGAGAAAAAGGGTGCTAACATGGGAATTTGCGTGTTAGCACCCTGTTGCTGATAGGGAGATAATTTTATCTCCGCTTTCTTGGCTTTTAAAGCCAAAAAAGTGGAGATAAATCCCTTGATATTATGCCCCATAATTCGTTACTCCAGCCGCCCTTGGTCTCATGTCCTTCTCCAATGAGAACTTGCCTCCCATCGTGTTATCGCGCTCTTCGTATCAGTTACCAACTTACATGTCCGACAATCTATTAAGTACAAATACCCTTATCTCTCTCTACTAACGAAATCTGGTCTACCTGCAGACCCACAAATTAGACTGTTAACAAGTGCATGCGTTACATTTATGTGCATTGTTCTACTTACAAATAAATCAAAGTTTCTCAACGTGTAGCTTTATAATTAATACAGTAGTAACATCAATACAGAGCATTTAAGCATGTAAACTTTCATTTAGGAAACACACTACTACTATTTTACTTATCTGTGAACACTTTCTCAAGCATTTTCATGAAGAGTCACAATTCTATCCGTTACATCTCTAAATACATATTTATTGCATTAGTTTGCAGGGATATCCTTTTAGAGGCAAAAGACCCACTTCTAATAATGACATTAGTCACACAAAATATATGTGAGCGCAGACTACATTTGTCTAAAACGTGCGACTAACATATTTCTCAAGGTGGACTTGATTTTACACATCTCCAGGATGTTCTGGGGCTGACTGTGGGTCACTTCCAAAACAAACATCACGTGTAATTATCACAAGCCCTGGACCTCTTTCACTTTTCCTGAATTGGAGCAACCTTGATCTGCTTTAAAAACAACATGTTTAGGTACTGCTGTAGTAGGACTGAAAATAATATCTTTGATAAGAATAACCAGTGCCCCTTTTTAGGTCTTGCATTGGATAAGGGATTTTGTTATTATAAAATAAATCTTAAGAAATACATGCATGCATACATATCTAGAGGGTCTTCAGTTAACCCTCTTTAACTGTTGTCTGATGTAGTATCATTCAAGGATTATTTTTGCCCAACGCTTAAACAGTGTAGGGCAATGGGTCCGCCCCTTTGGCCCAGTGGCTGCCCTCAGGCGAGGGACAGCATTTTGCCTCTGCAGAATGTAGTCATCCACATTAGATAGTGCACATGAATGCAATGGCTCAAGGGACAAAGGGGCATATTACCAACGATTAGCGATATTTATCACTAACTAGGCTTAGCAACGAATTTTGTATCGCTTAGCATCGCCGGAAATTATCGCTGAGATAACGTGCTATTAGCAACGTTTATCTCCAAAGCGATATATTTTCCAGCGATAGCGTGAATATCGCTGAGAATACAGCAATATTCATGCATTAGCGACAAAATGCTCTTAGCCATGTTATCCACCTCCCATTGGATAACAGGGCTAAGAACTGGTCAGAGAAGGCGTTAGTTTTTGGCGATAGCGGGAATATTTCAATTGCTACGCCTGCCTTGCTAATAGGCGATAGCGACGTTAGCGACTGCTTTCAGTCGCTAACAGGTTGTGTTCGCCCACTTTGCATGTCATTAGCGATAAATATCACTGACATGCAAAGCGGAACCGAAACCGCTCGCTATCGCCTAAAGCTGTCGCTAACTGCTGTTAGCGACAGCTTGCTAATAGAGCGATAGAATTATCGCCGCTTAGCGGCCGAAAACAGCCTACAAAGCGGCGATAATTGCCCATCGCCCTGCTTGGTAACATGCCCCAAAGTTTCCTTTTCTTAATACTTTTTCCAGCTGCCAAGACAATACTACCTCTCAGATTTTCCCTGGCCCCACTTATAAGTTGCCCACATACATCAGATGCAGAAGGACAGTTCCTGCTCTAAGGATTCCACTTTTCTTTACTGTGTGTTATCTTAACTGCATATAAAAAAATCTCCTACCTGTGGCTGACAGTGGTAACTAGGTTCATCATGAAAATAGTCATCTATGCATTATTATTTTGATACAATCATTTTTAGGCTGTATATTGTTTCATAAATGGGGCATTCCCTTGCTAACAAAGGATACACACAGCTCTTTCAGAGACTGGCAATCGTCCCTTTATGAGGATGCGAAATGACACTTTGAAATACAGTGAACAGCCACTCATTATAGCAGCAACATTAAATAAATAGATTTTGTAAAGAGAGTCAAAAGAAGTGATTCCTGCTATAGAATGAGATGTGATGCTTATGAGTTGCACCTTCTTTGGCTTTAAACGCACTAGAGAGGAAGAAGCAGCTTGTGAGATGGAAGGGGAGGTGTGAGTCAGCAGCATCTATGAAGGCCTCTGCTGCTGAGTGTCACCATCCTGTACTTGACAACAGGGACTTGGCTTCCACGTCCATCTGTGTCAACGAAAACCCTGTTTTGCTCATCTTGCCATTGGAGTGCGGGCGCACCCCTGGCACCAGGGAAGACCCGAGCGTGTATCACACAGTCTTTGGGCTCCATTCCCCGGTCACCCGTGAGGCAGGGCAGGCACCGTGGATCTGCTCTTCAGACCATGTGGCTATCTGCCAATGTCGGTACTCCCTTCCAGCTGCCAGGCGCTTCGGCACGGGAGCAACACGCCGGCGGTGCTGCCACCGGGGCAGATCCCTCTGTCATCATGGGTATGAGAACTATCAAGGGCTGGCGATGGGTGAACACTGGCACTGTGCAATGTGAGGGAGGGCTGTAAGGGTGAACAAAGGCGGGGAGAAGGCAGGCAAAGATGCTGCTGCTACTGCAGACACAAACGCTGACCTTTCAAATACATATTTTCTTTTGTGGCATCATCTTTTCTCCTTCGGGCTCTCTCAATATCCATTCTCTCCCTGTGCTCTCCCTTCTCCCCAAACCACTGCACCTGTCCTCTCTGCTTCCCTTGGCTCTCCCTCCACTTCCACCCACTCCAGCTCTTCTTTCCAACAACACTCACCCCCTTACTGCAGATCTATTTGGAGCTTGTTCTCTTTTCTCTCGGCCACTCACCAATTCTCTCTCCGTCTCTTTACGGGTTTTCTTAACATGTCCTCCCCACCCCCTGTCCTTCTCCTGAGCCCCTCTTCTGAGGTCCTTTAGTCATTTTCTCCCGGCCTTCCGTACAGTAATTTTCAAACTCCTCTCACTCCCTATTGCTTCTCTTAAGAGTGATTGCTCAATTTATGTGTCACTCCATTAGCCTTTGCTGCTCACTGCCTTGTTCTGAGTGCCCCCATTCCTTTTAAATCTGAGGCCTGCATCTCACCTGCATTCTCCCCCTCTGTCTCACTCTATACAGTCAGCCCTTCTACTCTTCTGCATGGCTCTCTCACTCTCTAGCTGTCTCTGTCTGCCCTTCCCACAAACCTTCCTTTCGCTTCTTCCTTATTTCTTATCGCCTTTCTCTCTATTTCTCTAACCACTTCTTTGGTTCTCATGTTTCTATTTTTAGCTCCCCTTTCTCTTTCGCTTTCTTTTCTTTTACTTCTATCTATCACCCTTCCTTTTGCTCTCGCACCTTCCTCCCTTCTGTCAAGTCTTGGTAGTAGTACTTGGTTCAAAATTATTTTGTTTCCTTGAATACCAAGATACCTCGCACTAGGGTATGCAGGCCTTACTTTCTTTGCGGATTTCTCTGCACTGTCCACAGGCTTTCGGGTTGCACACTCCCCTATCTAGTGCTCTACCCCTTTATACATCCTCCCCATAATGTGCCCTCTTCTATCCTGTTTTTACTCACTCATTGTGCCCTCCTCTACTGATCTCCCTTATTATGTGGTCCTCCATGTGAGGATCTGTCTAGCCCATTCTCAGCCATGTGTCCTCTCACCCTGTGCTCTTGCTTGCATCTTATTTGGGTTTCTAGCACATGTTGTGTGTTCGCTCCCATTCTGCCATCTTTCATCCCATGACACCCCATCCTGTGTTTCCCATAGAACGCTTATGTCCTGTGCATCCCTGTCCTGTGCGCTTCTGTCTTGCATTCTCCCACCCTTTGCTCTTCCATCTAGTGCTATATACCATCATGTGCCACTCACATTCTGAGCTCTTCCTTTGCTATGCTCTCCACTGATGTCTTCTCCTATCCGTGTTCTCCTCATCCTCTGCTCTTCCCATCTCTGTGATATTCCACCTTGCATTTTTCCACTGTATGCTCTGTTTCAGGTCCATTGCATACCTGTCCCATCCCTCCTCTGCCCCAGTACTGTGGTTTTTCTGTCTGAGCTCTGTCATCCTCTGTTCTGCATAATGTGCTCTCACTTCCAGTTCTGTTCATTCATTCCCTGCTTCTCAATCCTGTGACTTTCCAATGTGTACTTTTTCCTGATGTGTTTGAACCATCCTGTGCTGTTTCCCATCCCTTCCTCCTCTATCCTGTGCTCCATCATCATTTACTTTCTCATTCCCAGTTCCCTCTTCACATGCATTCAACTATCCTGCTGTCTATCTATTTGTTTTTCCTGTCCTCTAATTTCATCCTGTACCCCTTCATCACTTGCTTTATTTGATCCACTGTTCTCATCCATCCTTTGTGCTCTCGTCCTTTGCTCCAGCACTCCGTGCTTTATCTGATTGCTCTCTCCATCCCTGTCATATCTTTCCTGCATGTATCCATCTTGTTCTCTCCCATGAGCAACTTGTGCTCGCTTGAATTCACATTTGCCCATTATTCCATTCTATGCTCTCACCATTTTTTAGGTCTCGCCTAGGCAGCATATGCGCTGTCTCTCGAAACATGATGTATCTATTGTATGGGCTTTCAGCAAGCCCATCCATTCTCTTTTGTTCCTTCACGTCCCTTTCAAAATTCCTTTGTTTTCGTTGGTGAATAGTTTACATTTGTGTGCAAATCAAAGGAGAGAGTAAGGGAAATTACACAGGCTATGTGTAGTGGGAACTCCTGGTCCCCTAGTAAAGAGTTTAACAACAATGGAGGAGTACCCCCTAGTTGCAAGGTATACAGTGTAGGGATTTCCTCTGTATCTAAAGCATAAGGCTTAGGTTAGCAATAAGTGTCCCAACCTTGAACCGGACAAAAAATGTCTTTTTGAGAAGACCCCTCACTCACCAACCTAGTTGGTGACATGCTTCATCATCGGGGTCCCACCCCATAAGCCGAATGCCTATGGGGTGTGCTGCGACACCTGGTTACAGTGGAGCGAGTTCTTTGTTTTTTTATATGTGAGAAAAAATTGTGAAAAGTGTGTTAAAAAGGGACAAAGCTACTCACTGCAAAGACTTTATTCTTGAGTGATTTGTCCCTATTAAAAATATCGTGTGGCACCAGTGCCTACTTAGGAAGGCTGTGGTGTCTCAAAACGTGTGGTATATCTAAAAATAGCGTAGTGTGCTATGTGTGGTTTTAAAATTTAGGTCTACATGTTTCAACCATTTCAAAAAGATTCTATTGGTTTTCTTCAGGACCGTGTTTTTGAACGGGGTGGTCCGCACACGCTAAGGCGCGTCCAGCCCTCGTCCAATATAAAGACCACAAATTATGGTCTTGTGAAAAAGTGGTGTTTTATCCTGAATCAGGAAAAACCTGTGGAGAAAAAACATATAAAGGGTTGGGTTGTACCGGGTAAGACAATACAAATGTACACACTTAGTGAATAGGTGAGCTTAGTGGAATCACCAGAGCTGTAGTGGTAGAAAAACCTGAGGTTCAGGTCGTACCAGTGGTCTGTCTCTGATAAACGACAGTAGTGCCCAGGCAGTATTGTATCGTATGCTGGTGGTAAAACATACTGTGGGGGAGGGGAGGCAGGGGGAGAGCGATCACAACCATTCACGCAGCAGACACACAACATGCCGAGGCATACCTATAGGTGAGCGTCCAATATACGGCAGTGCTTTGGAGGTGCCGCATGCGTTTATATAGATTGTACTATGCAATTAGTACTAGCGTTGCTTACACGTGAAGCGTTAAAGTATTGCTTCATGGGCAGCGGGAGTTCCAAGACGGCAAGTGTCCGTCACCTGGAACATGGGATATGAATCTAAGCACGACGCTGTCGCGCTTCTCTGCCCGAAACGCCTCTAACACGAGGCACGATCCTAACGGTGTTTTTTACTTTTCACATGGTTCCAGGTGACGGACACTTGCCGTCTTGGAACTCCCGCTGCCCATGAAGCAATACTTTAACGCTTCACGTGTAAGCAACGCTAGTACTAATTGCATAGTACAATCTATATAAACGCATGCGGCACCTCCAAAGCACTGCCGTATATTGGACGCTCACCTATAGGTATGCCTCGGCATGTTGTGTGTCTGCTGCGTGAATGGTTGTGATCGCTCTCCCCCTGCCTCCCCTCCCCCACAGTATGTTTTACCACCAGCATACGATACAGATCGTTTAGCACAGAACCAGTTGATGAACAAAACAGTCTAGCCCAACACGTCACAAACGCGGTAAATACTGCCTGGGCACTACTGTCGTTTATCAGAGACAGACCACTGGTACGACCTGAACCTCAGGTTTTTCTACCACTACAGCTCTGGTGATTCCACTAAGCTCACCTATTCACTAAGTGTGTACCTTTGTATTGTCTTACCCGGTACAACCCAACCCTTTATATGTTTTTTCTCCACAGGTTTTTCCTGATTCAGGATAAAACACCACTTTTTCACAAGACCATAATTTGTGGTCTTTATATTGGACAAGGGCTGGACGCGCCTTAGCGTGTGCGGACCACCCCGTTCAAAAACACGGTCCTGAAGAAAACCAATAGAATCTTTTTGAAATGGTTGAAACATGTAGACCTAAATTTTAAAACCACACATAGCACACTACGCTATTTTTAGATATACCACACGTTTTGAGACACCACAGCCTTCCTAAGTAGGCACTGGTGCCACACGATATTTTTAATAGGGACAAATCACTCAAGAATAAAGTCTTTGCAGTGAGTAGCTTTGTCCCTTTTTAACACACTTTTCACAATTTTTTCTCACATATAAAAAAACAAAGAACCCGCTCCACTGTAACCAGGTGTCGCAGCACACCCCATAGGCATTCGGCTTATGGGGTGGGACCCCGATGATGAAGCATGTCACCAACTAGGTTGGTGAGTGAGGGGTTCTTCTCAAAAAGACATTTTTTGTCCGGTTCAAGGTTGGGACACTTATTGCTAACCTAAGCCTTATGCTTTAGATACAGAGGAAATCCCTACACTGTATACCTTGCATCTAGGGGGTACTCCTCCATTGTTGTTAAAATAGTTTACATTTGTCCCTCCTTTTGCAGTTTTGGTCACACCCTGGAGACTGGCCCTGTTACATGGATCACTGCACTATCGGCCATATATGGTAGTTTCAGTGCATCACTTTTTCTTTTGGCTTACCTTGTTTGGCTTTCTGAGCACGCTCAGCCAATGACTGCAAATCATGTCCTTATGTTTTGCACTGTGTTTGGTTTCACAAGCGCTTTTTCTGCCGGAGCCTATGTTGATTTTCATCCTATAACATTTTTGTCCAGTCGAAGTCTATGTTATATTTCATCCTATAACATTTTTCATTTCATTAGCTCAAATGGCAAAACCATAAATAATATTCTTACTTAATGGAAGTGTAGTTTAAGAAGACGGCCGACAATAGAATCAACATATTTACCTTGTGATAGTTACTGAGCAAATGGCAGTGGTAGAAAAGCACAGGTCAGCACCTCCGCATTGTCTTCCAAAAGTATCTATATATTGGTGTGCTCAATGTACAACACAGTGCCACTTATCCAGTGTTACCCTGTATGGAAAAACCTTCCCCATAGACTTAACAGAAAAACATTAGTTACAGAGCACAACCACTGTTAAGTTTAACAACCAACCTGGTTGTCAGTTGGTTTATACACAACACCATGCAATATATACAATGCAAAAAAAGCAATCTAAATACAGAAAGCAAAAGGCATGTAGAATCTTGATTGTGTTGACACGAGGTATGAATCGTAGATGCAGACAGCCGACATGTGTGTCGTTGTATATATGACTTTTTCAAGGCTTAAAGAATTTAGTGACAGATGATACCTAGGCTCCTTTGATCCCTCAATTGTTCGGGATACACAGCAGCAATGGTAAATAATCCAGAGTCTCAATTCTTAGGTCACAAATAAGACTTCAGAACATTTTCCAGAAGTATACATTTATTATGTAGACGGCGGGTTAATGAACAGTGCTAGGATTCTGTGTGTCCATATTTTCAAGTGCAAATGCTCTTGTAAACATAGGAAATCAAAGTTGCAGACGTTCGTATTATGATAGATCGAACACCCAAAGTCGCGTTGCTGCAAATAGTAATGCAGCATCAACAGTAACAGCTGTACACAGTGGGAGCGGGACTCAATTCTATATGCCCGACATCTCTCAGCACCACTCCCAGTCTTGGAATCTAGCATCTGTTGATAATCCCCTAGTTTCTATTGGCTCTGCCATTCTGTGCTCTCCCTTCCCAGTCCCTGCTGATTTCAGACTCTCATCCATTCTGTCTTTTCCCATTAATGGATGAACCTTCCCATAGTCTTCCTTTTCTCATTCTCTGATCCCATACCTCAATCTCTCACCCCCTGTGCTCTTTCTCAACCTATATTCTCTTACATTCTGCACCCTCTCTCTCCTACTCGTTTTGTTTTTGTCAATGCTTCTTCGTTCTGATGTTGTTTTTGTAATCTTAAATAATTGTACTCTGATTTAATATGCTTGTTATTCTAGTTGAGGAAAGGGATTTCCTACAGACTTCTTCATGACAATAAGGAAAGTATTTACGTTCGGATGAGAACGATTGCATGTTTCGTTTTGCTTAGCAGAGCTCCTGGTGACATCTTTAAAGGAAGTCAGTCTTTGCGGATGAGGGAAATAAGAGTGAGAGGAAGTGGTCCATCTCCCAGCAGCAAAGACGTCAAGACACAAGGAGCAAAAGGGAAACCTGCAATTGTCCAGGCCTGAAGAGGAATCAGCAAAGCACAGGACTTCGGGGTGGAAAACATGTGACCCATGAGTTTTGGGGTTTTGGGAGGGCAGTGTGAGAATAACAAGGATTTGTACGAATCTGAAGAGACAAAGAGAAAGGCTGTATTATGGAGATTGGAGGAGGGTGCCAGTGAAAGCGTGGAAGGAAAGAATCTGAGACAGATGTGATGACAAGACAGAGGAGGTAGTGAGGCACTGAAATAAGGCCATTTAGTGGAGAGAATGGGCGATTAAGCATGGTCAGCAAGGGACTTGTGAATAGGAAAATTAGATACTTGGGTATTGTTGAGCAACTGGAAAAAGTACATCTTAAATGTTAGAAATGTGGTAACAAAATATTTAAAATTAGTAATTGTCGACGCTTTCTACTCAAAATGCTAATTAGACGGATGTGTCTGTGTGAGTCTCAAAGGATGAGTGCCTTAGGCACATAAAATAAGCTTACTAAAGTCAAGATTCAAAGTCCAAAATAAAGCCTGTTTACATTTTGAGAATTATATAAAAAGGTTTGAAGATCAGTAAACCTCTAACATTGTGTAATAGTAGAATAAACTAAATACCGTTGAGAGATCTTCCCCAGTTTCCTTTTCAAAAGCTGTGAACTACTAGCACTTTTCCCGCTTCATATTTAAGATATTATTTTAGTTATGATAAATTGTTCATGAAAAAATAAACCAGCTAAATCAGCTGACCTACTACTGTAATAGCTAAATGATGATTTTGATTTACCACCACTATTTTTGTTGGTCTGACCTGACCAAAGCCGAAGTAACATACACGGTGATCTGTTCCCTAGTAGCTCGCTCCCTAATCCTCCAAAACTGGAGGTCCGAGGAGGTACCATCCTACTTAAAATGGTTAAACAAAATGCAAAGGACAAGGAGGCAACGGAAAAGTTTACTAATGATTGGAAATTCTCCGATAGCTGGGAGTCCTCAACTGTATTTTAGCACTTTAGCACTCAGACTTTATTGTTTTATACTTAAGGATAGTCATGATTGCACTTTAATGCTACTGGGCTTGTTGCCAAGGTAGAATGTCTACTCAATAAATGAATTCAAGCGATATTGGGGGGGTAAGGTAAACAATCAACAAGAATGTTGTCTAACCCGGCAATATTCTAGAATTGAGTACTGCTAGCACTTTTGGAAAACTAGGACGGTAGGATTGTTAGCACGTGGCACTTTATTGTTATATATTTCAGGAATGACTCGATTGTATCTTAATGTAACAGGGTTCCTCGTTTAGATAGAATGTTTATACTTTTGTTGATTATGACCTGCATTGGGAGATTCAGGCCAACAACAGTAATAATGTATGCTTTTGATCAACCCTGCTGTACCTTTACTTCTATCACTGTTAGCACTTTAGAAGTTACGGTAGCAGGAACTCTGTTCCCTTCTGTTGTTTCCCAATAATGTTTTTCTGACCAGGATCTTATTAGAATTTGCATGTCTCTTTTAAAAAATTGATTTTCTTAAATCTCAATCAATGATTATTGTTTATTGTATGAATTGCCCTTCTGCTCTGCTCAATAAGAAAATTTAAAAAAATGTATTAGATTTTACCACCACTTATGAAGTGTAAAGTGTTAGCAAGTTTAACATTAGGCTTCCAAACAAGGGGATCTCAAGGAGCACAGATTGCCCTGGTAAAAAGCACAGAACAAATGCATTTTACACCATTTTTGCAGCTTGCGAAATAGTCTAAATAGTCAACGAAGCAAACATTTTTTTTCTTCGGTCTCAAGATCAGGCCTTACAGCTGGAGCTGTAAATTCTGGAGCTGGGGAACCAAGCAAGAATACAAACCTCAGCTCGACATCAAGTGAATCTCAGAAATCACTTCTACTCTCCATGGCTAAAACGTGTAATGTTAGTTCTTCTGTAAAGCTGTCTAACGCCATTGGGCTGACTTTACACTATAAAAAACTGCAAAAAATGAAATAAATATATACTTCATAATAACATTTGCTCATTGTAAAAATTAGTGAAAGCTGACTGTAAATTGCTTGTAATCAGTCAGTCATAAATCTTTCTTTCGGCAAGCAGCCATAAAAGAGCATATGGAAACAATAAAACAATAAGAATGCAATAAAAACACTGCTATACATTTTTTTAAAACATTGTTAAAAATGCTTGGAATAATCATAATCAATTAAGATAAAATAAGATAACAAGCAGATACGACTAAAAAACGACACATTATGGGTTGCACAGACTTTGGTGTTACACTAAGGCAGCCCGCCCACCATAGAGTCGATTTTGCCACAATTACATACACTGCAACATTTGTCCCCACAGCCTTGATATTGGAATTTACACAGGAATGAAAATAAAATTGATGTTCATGTTGGAAATGTACCGCCTCCAAGACTCTCCAAAAACTATAGGTGGACTTGTGCCAGAATCCAACATCCTATAGGTTTCCAAGTACCGCCCGACAGATGAGCTGCGAAATGCTTGCACAAACTAATTTCACCTGGCCTTCTTATAAGCAGGGCAGAAGAAATGAGTGTATGTCTCTGATTCCAAATCCGTGCTGTTGGGCAGGCAAACCTGCTCTGTGGTTCTAATGGGGACAGCCCAATTGGCAATAAAGGAGTGCAGAGGCAGGGTTCCAAATCTAAATTCAATATACAACTACCTTGCCACGGAGGGTTGTACCTCATCTAAAAACTGTTGTGCTATATAATCATCCTTCAACAGAAGGAAATAGGTGGTTGTAGAACATAACATGTTTGCTGTTTGGAAAATACTTAGTCTGAAAGGAGCATAGCTTCTCTTTAAAGCTGCTTTAGAAGTTAGGGCAGATATCGCCTTGAATCCGTCCACAGGCTTTCATTACCCATTTTTTTAGTGTATCTCTGACATACTCAATCCAAGAGAGGTTCCTAGACCCTGTTCTGTTGAGTATGTTATCTAACCCTTGCAGATAGGAATGCAATTCAGGGATGGCCCAAATCCTCCTACAGTAAATAATCTAAGGCACTACTACTGTGGACCCAATTATAGGTGTTTTTCCCATCTTTATCTGAGGGAGTTCTGCCAATGATGCTGAGATACGATGATTAAGAGCTATTGAAGGGCCAGGGGAGACCACTTGCTAAAGGGAGGCATCGTTAACTCAGGGACGAGACAGACGCTGTCTTCCTCCAGCGAGAGATCATTAGTTCTATTATCCAGGGGCTCAAATTGACAACAATTGGTTATGTTTCTTCCAGGAGGGATGTTTGTAATAGATTTACACCACAGCTCTTCTTTGGAAATCATTTTTAGTTCTGTTAGGAAACTGATTTTGCCCAAAACATAGGGCCTGATTTAGGGCTTGTTTGATGGAGTAAAGCAGACTGGGTGGTGGAGGCCTTTATGTTTGCCACCCTGCCTTTGCTCCTCCTGCTATATTTAGAGATGCCTAATGGACCTTCAGATATCCCTTATACTTGCAGGAACCACCTTCATGGCAGGTCCTGTGTAGGGAAAGTTTGTTGAACAGCTCTGTCAAACATGACGGCTGGCTGTCCAACTTTTCCAGAGTTTTTTTTGATTTTCAAAAGAAAACGCCCAAAGCAGGAGTTTGTTTCTGAAAAATTAAAAACAAACGACTCCTACACCATGGGAGCTTTCTCTAATGATGTGAGGGTAATTTTTAATTTTTTACTGCCCATCACCGCTAGGATGTACCTGGTAGAAATAAACAGTAAAAATAAATATCTGACTTCCCCATATAAATAGGGAGGATGGTTGGATGGCTTCCTTCTGATGGATCCTATTACCTCGGACCATCCGGGTGAGTGTATGCTGGCAGGGTACATTTTACCCCATTGGTGTGCACCTGGTGGCCCTGCAACCTCCAAATTAATTTGCAACGTCTGTTGATGATTCTCACAGTCTGTCCTGTTGTGAGGCATAGACATTTCGGAAACTGGATAACTACCAGGTCCACAGCAGGTATTGTGGGAGAAGGATGTGGCAGGACTCAGGAGATGGCAAAGAGGGGATGCTGAGCGCCGGGTCCATCCACACAGCAAGTGGCAAATGATGACTTTCCAGGACAGGAGAGCGGCAATGCAGCAGGGGAAAATGAAAGGTTGGGCAGATGATGTGAGGAGCCCTGGAGCTTTTCTGCAGCTTGTGGTAAATATAAATTACCTATACTTAATTTATGCGGTAAAGTTCAATAAGAATAACTCAGTCAAAAATAAGAGGCAGAATCTGTGGTATTTGAGGTTTTAAAAGGGGTTTTATTCCTTAAAAAGGAATTGGTTATATGGTTCGAACCAGGCAAATCGCATTCCGTCACCACGAAGGTTCAGGAAGGGATAGACAATACTTTATTGACAGGTTATCATATATATAGTCAATGCATTACAGTAAAGGCAGATGCAGGAGGCGTAACAGCTGAGAGGAGAGATAAGAATACACATACGTAATGAAAGAGGCGTTACAATAGGCGGGCATGAGGGCATGTACTAGAAACGTCATTATGAGATGTCACAGGTGGGTGGATCCATAAGAGAATCCTGCAGTGTCAGCAGAAATACATGGCAGAGATGCGCGCGCAGCAGCATGACGTGTAATTGACGTGGAACTGGAGGGTGAAGGGGACTTGACATTTAGCCTTACATGAGGAGACAGAAGTCTGGGATGTCAGAACAACCTAATCCCAAATCGTATCTAATATCTTGTGTTTAAGGAACTGTATTATCTGGAAGGAAAGGTCTCTCGGGCAAAAGCTATTGCGTGCATGCATATGCGTCTACGTGTCTACATGAGATGCGAGGGGGGCATGGGCCTACCATGGTAACAGGAGCTATGAAATATTTGCATGGAGACAGTGAGGCCGGGCCCTTTGCTCTGCAGCTGGAAGGATGTTTTCCTAAACTACTAGACAGGAATGTATTTTCGAGGAGCGGAGCAGATAACTTGAAGGAAAAATACGCTCTTGGCAGGCAAACAGGCTGAGCCAGGCACCGTTAGCCGCGTAGGGAGTAAGACAAAGGTCAGGGAGACAGATGCAGATCCAGGCTGCAGTATCCAAAAGACAGAAGGCAAGCAAAGACTCGATGACAGAAATCAGGGCCTAACTCGCCTGAGCCAGGGAAAACGTGAAAAGTGCACCATGAAAAGACGTTGGCAAGGCACACTTAGGAACGGAATATCCGACCTATTCATGGTGGATCTGAAAGAGGACATGTTAACGTTGGACGCAAATGTATTTGCGTCTTCATAGCTGACACAGAAGGGAAGTTACATGCACTTTAAGCTCGTACATGGAGACGGTGGGGTACACGTTAGGGAACATTTCTGACCATAAAAATTTATATTTCCTCATTCCCTCCTTGTTCCCTACGGACCCTTCATGATATATCGATACTCATAAATCTATAAATCTGTTCACGTAGTATCATTTGCTCTTCTTTCTTCTTATGTCGTTTTGAATGAGAACTTGAATGAGGAATACATGATGTGGCGCACAAGCCGCAAATCGCTGGCCCACATTGTAGACATAAGCAACAACTGAATACTATGAGAAGGGCAATACCTAGGAAGGATAGGACCTTCCATCCCCAGGCTGACAACGTGGTCCAGAACCAACCGGACCAAGTCCAGGTGCCTGGATTCTGGTGTATCAAACTTGCAATTTTGTGAAGACGAGTGATGGCTCTATATACTGATGGCGCGTTTTCTGGAATGAAAACACAGCAGCTCGATCCGATGACTCTACAGGCTCCGCCCCTATCGGCCAGGATGACGTCAAGGACGAGACGATTTTGAAGAACAACAATCTGCATCGCAGACTGCTCCTCTGTTAAGTTGCCTAGGGCAGAAGTAGTCTCATTCACTACTGCTTCGAGGGTTCTGGTTAACTTGCGTATCAGTTTACTATTAAAGATAGCACCTAAGTAGGGAAAGAAACCTTTATTGAAATCTGTGTATTGCTCCCATGCCGTTTCAGTATAGTCGACAATCGGGAGATCTCTCTGGGGTCTATTGTGTACTAGATGGGTATTCCTATGGTAATCAGGAGGAGCTAGGAAAACGGGGCAGAAGGAATGCAATGTAACAGGTACCATCCCAATCTAGAGGTAAACGTATATATGCGGTATGACCACAAATGAAGTAGGAATGTCGTGAAGCTTTAAACGCAGACTTGCCCTTATCACTGAATTCGATCACAGTAGTACATTTACTATGACCCAGGTGTACTGAACCATTCTTTCTAACACATAATTCACCTTTGACTGGTAATACTGACATAGCAGGCAAGACTGGCTCGGATTCGGATTCAACATTCAGAATCATGAGATTAAGTGTAAAGTTACCTAATCCATATACTTCATTTTCTAGATCAGTCCCTGTCCTTTTGGGAAGTCCCTCCTTATCAGGGAAACATACTTTATGCAGAACAGTGTTCAGGTTTCCCCATACCCAGTTGCCCTGGTAAACTACGGTATTTGAATCTAAAGAATTAATTAAACTAAACCATGCGCCACAGGAACCATTATGTGTGAACGGGTACGGAAAGAGGGGCGGAACTCCCTTGTATTTCTGGTAGGGAGGGAGTCGGCCACATATCCAACAATTTGTAGCGTTGCTGGTCTGATGAGAGTGATGTAACATACTAATGAAGGTGTTGTTGCGCAGCGCAAGGCGGTAAGACAATTCATGCGGGGGTAATTCACTAAAAGAATGTTCAGCAGTAGCATTGAAAGCAGAATCTGCACGCTTGAAAATAGGGTAGTATATGTGTAACAGTATACTTGCAGCAATAATCAAAAGACTTAGAAAAAACATAATCAATAATGTCACTATACAGTGACTACGAAGTGATTTACAATATTCATGTTTCTTGAGCTGTTTCTGTCTATCTCTCTCTCTATTTCGGTCTAGGGGATACATGTCAGAGACTAATTTAACCGATTCACCTAGGGGAGGACTTAAACAATTAAACTGTCTGACTTGCTAGACCTTAGTTTCAGCTTATATTCCTGGGAAGCGGTTTTCTCAACCAGGGGGAGTTTTGAGTCAGTCTGTGGAGGAGGGCAGGGCTGAGAATTCAAATCAGAAGGCAGTCTGTGATATTTTTTTATGTGACTCAAGTGAAGCCAGCCCTTACGGCCCTCGACTTTCACTGCTGTCCTCGTCGTCAAAAGTACTAATTTCGGCGTCTGCCAGCGGGGCTCCAGCGGACTCCGTCGGTCAAAGTTTCTTATGAAGACAAAGTCGCCTGGAACAACTTCATGGGGCTTCACCTCGGTGTTGTCGGGAAAGGCTGCAGCTACCTGTGAACGACAAGATTGTAGTGCAGACATCAAGGAGGCAAGGTAATCTGTCAGCATAATACAATCAACATCAGTAATTTTTCGAGGCAAAGGCGTCCCCCACATATTCGGTGGCCTACCAAAGACCACCTCATACGGGGATAGCCCTGTTCTGGAGTGTGGGACCATTCTTAGGTAAAAGAGTGCGACTGGCAAAGCTACTATCCAATCAACTCCTTTCTCTCTACAGATTTTGGCAAGTCGGATTTTCAAAGTCTGATTATGACGCTCCACGAGACCTGCTGCCTCGGGATGTCGGACACAGTGGAATTTCCACTGATAGCCTAACAGGAGTGTAACTTGTTTTACAAGCTCGGATGAGAATGGCTGACCGTTATCTGAGTATACGATACGGGGTAAACCATACCGTGGGAAAAATTCACGAACCAGCTGCTTGGCAGTGGTTGGAGCAGTGTAATCTGGGACTGGATATGCTTCTGTCCATCGGGAGAGTGCACATACAACTACGAGGACATATTTGAATCCTCGACAACGTTCCATCTGGATATAATCCATCTGGAGGACTTCAAAAGGGTGATCGGGAGGATGAAATCCACCTTGCTCTACAGGAATGCTTTTACCTGGGTTGAACTGACAACAAATCATGCAAGTACGCACTTTCTGTTTGGCTGCTGTTTATTGAACCAGATGTTTTGAATACTGTCTAGCACAGCTTTTTCTCCTAGATGTGCAGGACTGTGTACTGTGTTAATGATAACTTGAACCATAGAGTCGGGGAGAAACCATGTAGATTTTCCCTTCGTCATCCACCCCTGATCTGTTTGGATCCCTCCTAGTTCAGTCCATTTCTTGATTTCATCTGGTGTAGCATGTGTCTGTATGTCAATTACATCATGGGCGGGATCCCTAACTGTCATGCAGTGTGTCGATGTCGGAACTGTTGTCTTTGTCAAGTCAGTTGCGCGAGTCTGAGCTGTGTGCTTGGCTGTTCGGTCTGCCAGGTTGTTACCCTGGGAAACGATATCGGTGACTTTTGTATGTGCCTTACACTTCATGATGGATATAGCAGTAGGCAGATGTATTGCATCTAACAGAGCTTGAATGAGGGGACCGTGTTGAACGTTGGCACTGTGAGAAGTTAAGTAACCTCTCTCTCGCCATAATACACCGAAGTCGTGCACGACTCCGAATGCATAACGGGAATCTGTGTATATGTTAACTCTCTTGTTCTTGGCTTGAATACAGGCTTGTGTCAGAGCGATGAGCTCTGCTGCTTGAGCTGACAGGGTGTCAATACAATTTGTTTCTATGACTTCAGTGTCTGTCGTGACTGCGTAGGCGGCCACTAACTCTCCTGTACTTGTTCTCATGCATGAACCATCCACATAAAGTGGCAGGTCTGGATCTGGTAATGGAGTGTCTGTCAAGTCTTGTCCAGGCTTCGTCGTAATAGTAATGACTTCAATACAATCATGTGCCAATGGGTCTGTTCCACTTAACGGCAAAAGTGTGGCGGAATTTAATGTACTACAGCATCTGATCTCTATGTGTGGTTGAAACAATGTCAATTCATAACCTGTCAGTCGTGCTATAGTCAAGTGCTGGGTCTGTGTTCGGTTCAAAAGAACTTCCACGGAGTGTGGAACTTGTACTGTCAACTGATGTCCTAACACTATAGAATCACTTTGTCTGATTGCTAGAGCTGTCGCTGCAACTGATTTCAAGCACGCAGGCAGAGCCTGGGCTACTGGATCTAATGTGCTAGAAAAGTAAGCACACGGTTTGTGTGAACCTGCTTGTTCCTGGGTGAGTACTGACAAGGCAGTACCTTCGCGTTCTGTGACAAAAAGTGTAAAAGGCTTACTGTAACATGGTGTTGCTAAAACAGGTGCTTGACATAAGGCTTTCTTTAAGTCTTCAAAGGCTTGTGTATGTTCCTGAGTCCAAGGAAGGACAGTCGAAGACGGTGCCTCCTGGGTTGTCAACTGAATGAGTGGCTTTGCTAGAAATGCGTATTGGGGAATCCATTGTCTGCAGTAAGAAGTGAGGCCTATGAAGGCCCGTACCTCCTTTTGTGTCTTGGGTCGTGACATATTTACAATCAACTGGATACGATCAGGTGTGAGCTGTCTCCCCCCTTTGGACAGCAAGTGCCCAAGGTAAACAACTTGCTGAACACAGAATTGCAGCTTCGAAGGGGACACCTTGTGCCCCTTGTCGGCCAGAAAATGTAAAACCGTCAGTGATGCTTTTTCACATTCAGGTTCGCTTCGGGCGGTGATCAGCAGATCATCGACATACTGAAGCAGAGCAGTGTTATCAGGCATGTGAATACTGTCAAGTTGTCTTTTCAGTGCTTGGCTATAGATGCTGGGGCTTTCTGTGAATCCGTGAGGTGCGCGTGCAAATTTGAAGTTTCGTCCATTTAGACAGAATCCGAACAAGTATTGGCTTTCCGGGTCAATTGGAACACTAAAGAAAGCGTTCTTCAGATCAATTACAGTAAAGAACGCTGCTTCTGGATCAATAGCTGTCAACAATGAAGAGATATCTGGGACCACGGGGTACTGTGGTACAATACATTTATTCAATTCGCGCAAATCAATAACTAATCGATAAACTGGAGGTGCATTGGGATCGGTGCGTTTAAGAATTGGAATGATAGGGGAATTACATACATTGGAGTCGGTTTCCACAACCACTCCTTGTGCAATGAGCTCGTCAATGATTTGCAGTAAAGCCACTACAGCATCTGGGGGTAACTTGTATTGTCGCATTCGTGGTAATACCACTCCTTGCTTGAGTGTAACTCGGTATGGTGTGATGTGCATACAACCTACATCAGTGGGGCCTTGCGCCCATAAATGCGCAGGGACATTCTGTAATCTGGGATCAATATCTCTCAACACATAGTGACCCTTAAAGTCGCGTAAGAACAATCTCACTCCTTCCGGAGAACAGCAAATCACAGCTCCTAGAGCTTTCAGCGTCTTTATACCTAACAAATTTTCTGGGCATGATTTTGTAAGTAGTAAGTCTGTAGTACGTGTCAAAGGACCAACTGCAAGGGTAAGTGGTTGCGATACTTCGTTAACAATAGGCTTTCCTGAAAATCCAAGGGAAACATTCTGTGAGCCTGAGAGGGGTGCCCCTGGAACCTCGTCGTGACTGATAGTTGTCCTGCTTGCCCCTGTATCAATTAAAAACTTTCTGTCTTTCCCTAATACTTGACTATGTACATAAGGACCCTCTTGATCTACAGGAACCTCAATAAGAGGCAAGCCAACCTCCCTCTCTAGGCTGTTTCATGTGTATCGCTGATAGTCAGGATAATCATTTTGCGCATACTGGTACATCTGTTGTGTCGTGTTTTGTGTTGCGGTGATGGGCTGTGACTGTGGCACTGCTACGGTCTGTACTGTCTGTTGTGAGGCTTGCATAGGCTGGATATTCTGTGGTACTTGTTGTTGGACCTGGTCTTGTCTAGGTGGACGTGGTCTCTCTTTGGTTTTACCCGTAGAGATATTATGTTTCAAAACTGCACAATCGTTTATATAGTGACCTGGCTGCTTACAGTAGTTACATGTCCCTTTAACAGGACCTGCGGAATTATTGGACTGTGTCGTACCCTTTTTCTGACCGTCAGCTGGAACTGACTGGGCAACTAGCATTTTCATTTTCGTGTCTTTCATACGTCTTTGTTCGTGTTCATGTTCTTCTCTAATTCTATTCTGGTGGTACTGTAACATTTGTAACATTTGTGAAGGGGTATTAGCTTGCCAGGTGCTTTCGACTTTCAATACTCGGTTCTTAACCTGGGGCAGGGAATTCTCGACTAATTTGGATACAAAAAGATGTGGATATGACTCGCTACTTGCTTTCAGGCCACTATTAATACCAAAACATTTCTCAAATCGGGAATAAAAATCACTAGTGTCTTCATCGGGTTTTTGTTTGCAGGCTGAGATTGCATCCCAGTCTTCCTTTTTCGTTGCCAATAAACGTGGTAATACTTGTACTAACAATCCTGGTAATGCTTTAGTTTTGTCCCCAAGCCCTAGGCCTGGAGATCGAGTGTTTTCTTCGTTTTCTAATGCAGCCCACTCAATCTTTTGCTCTCCCACCTCCCATTCTTTTTCCTTGAGTTTCTCGTAAATACCGGCAGGCAATAATACTTTCAATATTTTCATGATATCGGCATAGGTATAATCACCCATGAGTAACATGTCTTTTATTTCACGGTGGAAACCTGCTGGATCTTTGTCATGGCTGGGCACTAATTTTTTCATTTCTAATAGTTCTATTTTAGTTATGGGCGTGTACACAAACACGCGTCTAAAAGTATCATCATCATTCTTGACTGGATGTACTTCTCGTAAGGGATTCTGTCTGTCTATGTAATACATTTTTCTTTCCATGGAGGGAGCTGGATCAAGCTGTGGACACAGGAAGGCACTGTATCTGTGCCGATGTTCTAGAATTACTTTAATTAAATCAGTACCTAGACCTCTCCATTTCCTCATGAGTAGTTCTATCAATATATCAGGTAGGGGACCTGGATCAGAGTGTTGGCTTTTATATAATATAAGGAGATGTTGTATCATGTATATACCAGCTAAACGCTGTTCGTCTGGTGAAAGATTCAAAAACGTGTGTGCTAGCGCATCATCACTATATTTCTCAGAACTGTCAGCCCATTGTACTGCTGACCTGGCTAAATCTTGTTCATCCATAGAATCGAGTACATGGTACCCCATTCGTTCTCGAAGTATTTTATCAGTAGCCTGAAATAAGTGTTCACGCGTCTTTGGATTTGACATGGCGGCTTGAAAAAGTCTCTTACTTTCTGGACGTACCGGACGCATTGAATTATTAAAGGGTCTTCCCTTACCTACATAAGCTATCATTTCTCTAGCTGGTAATTGTAATTGTCCTGTTGTCGTTCCTGGTTGTTCCTCCTCCTCCGAGGATTCAGTCTTATCTGCATCATTTTCTCTTTCAGGCTGTTCTACTGCTTTTCGGATCCTTCGGTACATATTTTCTATACTACTCTGTTTATCATGTTTTCCGTCTGCTATATTCTGACCCCATTTGTTAAGTGCCTTCATTTCCTCCTGGTCTACACCAGGCCTATCTCTGTTTCTTATCAAGCAGTTTATGAAGAAACGTAACAACAGTTTTTGAGTGTCAACTTTCTGGTATGCCATGGCCTCGCCAATGCTTTCAGGACCTTGCCCTGTTTGGACAAAGTGATATATTTTGTCTGGATGATCAATCATTCCTGGTAGTATCATTAAATAGTTTGCAACTCGTCGTAGACGTACTGATGATAGCATCATTCTGTCGTCTTTACCGGGCACTGGATCATATCTACAGTCTGTAAGAGGCTCATTAAGTATGTCGTAATTCGCTGTTTGAGGTGTACGTTGGTGTGCTAAATCCCTATAAGTCAATCGATGTGCTGGTGGTGGGGTCTGAAAACCTCCTGTGGCACCTCCTGAGGTGCCAGGTCCAAAAGGATTTGTTGGGTGTAAGGTAGGGAGAATAGGTGCAGGAAGGAGTGGTGGAACGGGCGGAAGGTGTGGAACGGGAGGAGGAGTATGTTGCTGCAGAGGTGGGGGCGGATTATCTCGGGGTCGAGCGCCGTCAACAGGTGGGGTGCGTGGCGGCGGAACATTAACATATTCGGGGGCTGCATCGTCTAAATAGGAAGAAAGGAAAATGTCCTTTGCGGTCTTGTGGTGTAATTTAGTCGGAAGCAAAGGAGGTGGCAGATCTTTTGGTACTTCCGGGGTGGCCTTAGGTAAACCCTCGGCCATAAGAGGATACATACCATTCATAAGAGTGTTTCGTTGTCTGTCTACTTGTTCTGCTTTTACTCGTATACCTTCCTCAACTAATACGTTTTCTCGGGCTTTGTCAGAATCCTCCCTACTTTTCTCTTCTTTTCTGAGCGCTTTCTCTGTGCGTCTATGCGATTCCTTACGCCATAATTCAATGGCATCCTTCTGTGACTGTCTGGCTTTCTTTTTCCATAATGCTTCTTCTACTCTCATGATGCAATCAGCATCCCATGTCCCAGCAGCGGGCCATCTCTGATTCTCTGTTAAATCTTTGGTGTAATCTACCCACAAATCGAGATATAATACGGCATCTAGGCCATGTTTATGGTACATAAAGTACCCTGGAGTGTCCCTAGGTGGAATAGGAACAGCTTCCTCGAGTATCCCTTTTCTGGTTTTTATCTGTCTTAATTTGGAGAACAGCGGTATGTTTCAGCTGTGCTGCTTGATACTTGATACTTACTCGAACTTGAACACAGTTAATACAACAAACACAGTAATGAAGATCGAACTATCACTCATACCACGACATTTAAAACCACATTAAAACATTTTTAATACGAACAACAATAATTAGAATAAAACTAGCTAACTGCATGATACTGGATGTACTGCTAAACAGTACAGATACACCGCTAAAACAGTGCAGACCGGATATACTGCTAAACAGTACAGATACACCGCTAAAAACAGTGCATACCGGGTCTGTGTACCCAAACCCGTCTTGACCGGCACAAATTAATGCGCACGTCTAGATGCGTCCCCAGCAACGGTACTCACCGGGAAGCACGGAACAGAAGGCCTCGGAACCTCGACACTGGACTGGACTGGACTCGACTCGTGACGTAGATACTTCGGAACTTCGGAACCTGGTGGGCCTCCGTATACCTCGGATCTTGCTCTCTCAGCTAGGCTCTGGTCAGGATCCTCCGCACTCCTCACCGCCTCGTCTGGGTGTTGATCGCAGCCTCAGTCACCTCCGTTGGCCTGAGGGAGATACAGGAAATCCTGCGGGTACGCGTAGTTGTCCGTCCGGCTGTGGCAGGGGACCGGGCCTGCAACGCACCGCCGGCGCGTAAGGTGGGGGAGGGGTCTCTATTCGGGCGCCAATTATGTGGTAAATATAAATTACCTATACTTAATTTATGCGGTAAAGTTCAATAAGAATAACTCAGTCAAAAATAAGAGGCAGAATCCGTGGTATTTGAGGTTTTAAAAGGGGTTTTATTCCTTAAAAAGGAATTGGTTATATGGTTCGAACCAGGCAAATCGCATTCCGTCACCACGAAGGTTCAGGAAGGGATAGACAATACTTTATTGACAGGTTATCATATATATAGTCAATGCATTACAGTAAAGGCAGATGCAGGAGGCGTAACAGCTGAGAGGAGAGATAAGAATACACATACGTAATGAAAGAGGCGTTACAATAGGCGGGCATGAGGGCATGTACTAGAAACGTCATTATGAGATGTCACAGGTGGGTGGATCCATAAGAGAATCCTGCAGTGTCAGCAGAAATACATGGCAGAGATGCGCGCGCAGCAGCATGACGTGTAATTGACGTGGAACTGGAGGGTGAAGGGGACTTGACATTTAGCCTTACATGAGGAGACAGAAGTCTGGGATGTCAGAACAACCTAATCCCAAATCGTATCTAATATCTTGTGTTTAAGGAACTGTATTATCTGGAAGGAAAGGTCTCTCGGGCAAAAGCTATTCTATACTGACAGCTAGTGCGTGCATATGCGTCTACGTGTCTACATGAGATGCGAGGGGGGCATGGGCCTACCATGGTAACAGGAGCTATTAAATATTTGCATGGAGACAGTGAGGCCGGGCCCTTTGCTCTGCAGCTGGAAGGATGTTTTCCTAAACTACTAGACAGGAATGTATTTTCGAGGAGCGGAGCAGATAACTTGAAGGAAAAATACGCTCTTGGCAGGCAAACAGGCTGAGCCAGGCACCGTTAGCCGCGTAGGGAGTAAGACAAAGGTCAGGGAGACAGATGCAGATCCAGGCTGCAGTATCCAAAAGACAGAAGGCAAGCAAAGACTCGATGACAGAAATCAGGGCCTAACTCGCCTGAGCCAGGGAAAACGTGAAAAGTGCACCATGAAAAGACGTTGGCAAGGCACACTTAGGAACGGAATATCCGACCCATTCATGGTGGATCTGAAAGAGGACATGTTAACGTTGGACGCAAATGTATTTGCGTCTTCATAGCTGACACAGAAGGGAAGTTACATGCACTTTAAGCTCGTACATGGAGACGGTGGGGTACACGTTAGGGAACATTTCTGACCATAAAAATTTATATTTCCTCAAGCTCCTGAATCCTTCAGAGGGGTGGGAGGACCTGGATACATGTTGTGAGCATCGTACTTTGCAAAGCAACAAGTCTCTCGAATTTGCAACTTCACACAACCCTACTCATGAATAAGTGTATACGCACTATGCATCTTCTAGCATCATTTATACATTCATCCACCTATGTATCAATGTGTCCTTCAACTTGATAGTTCCTCTGACTCCCCATCTGTCCTGTTGTGTGTCTTATTGTAGAGTTTGTCGATAGTCAGAGCGTCTCTGCCAGCCCCGCACGCTATCAGGCAGCGGCGCAGGAGGGAGGCATTGTCTTGAGAGGAGCTACAAGATGGCTGATGATGATGAGTAGGGAGCTCCGGCCGGGAGCTCCCAGGCCAGGGATCGCCTTTTCGGCGAAATATCCCTGAAAGTGGCCAATCTCGATTCCAACACACCCAGGGAGTGGGTGGCTGCAGCACTGCGATTCCCCAGTGCCACCTGGCTGCCGTCCATCATTGCTGCTGAGACTGATCCACTGCCATGCCTGCGGCTGCCGGCACCTCCCCACACTACACACGGTGAGCTCGGGCACTCTTGGAGACCCCCAGCACTTCAGCGAGCCTCGCCTAGCCACTCGTGGTGCGGGAGAACGGAGCGGAGTTGGCGGCTGGTGATGTGCTTCTTGAGGGGTGAGCGCAGAGCTGGAGCATGGTGTCTCTCCACTGTCTGCTGTGCTGCCACGCACCACCGGATGGTAGACAGTGAGCAGTGGCACTGCTAATCACCCTGGTGTTCCCCCAGATGTTCTGGCATTGACAGTGGGGGGCTCCGATGACCTGTCCCCCCACTGGCCTTAAACTCTCTGCGTCAGATGCAGGCTTGCTGAGCACAAGATGGCGGAGTGCTCCTCAGTGCTCTGACTATGTCCCCCATCCGACCCCACTTATTGGAACTCTGCTCTCATGGTTTTTGGGTCCTGACCTGGGTGCATCTTGCCATTTTGAGATGGTTTCCATCGATGCCCACGACTCGGGTCCACCATTTTGTGGACTCTTGTCCTTTTCTTTGGTCCATTGGATTCCATCCTGCCGACCTTCAGTCATTTCTCCTTTGCTGGACTGCCTTATCTCTTTTTCCCCCTCAGGTCCCCCTCTCTCCTCTCACCAATCTCAGCCTCCGACTCTTCTCCCCCACCTACCGCTCCCTACCCCTTTAGATTTTTTAAATGTCCCTGTTAACTCTGTAAATATGTGAAATATACTTGTCAAGCCTAATCGCTAGTAAAATGTAATCCTGAGCAAATCTACTATTTGTATATATATGTATATACAGATAACTCTAACCACTAGTATATGTAGTAGACCCTTGTACTCACTACCATTCCTATGTGATTCTTAGAGTTTATCCATTTGTATCTCTTCCTTGAGTGACTTTACAACTTGTACATTTGCATTTTTCTCTTTGGATCTCTTCCTTGTGTGACTTTACAACTTGTCCATTTGCAAATTTTTCTGTTTGTATCTTTTATGTAACTCATGTAATCCTAAATCCATATATATCGCAACTGGTTCTTTTGTAAAGCGCTCTGACACCTTTGGGTAATGTTCGCGCTATATAAAATCGCATTAAATAACAAAATAAAAAAATAAAAATGTGCGTCTGTATGCCTGTTGGCCTTTTATGTATGGGTACCTTTGTGTCATTTGGACTGTATGGCAGATAGACAGCTGTCAGAGCTGTCTATCTGCCGGCTGGTCTCTGCACAAGGTTGGCTGTTAATCTTTGTGCATGATTATTTGTAGGCTTACTGGTCAGTGCTGTTGATGGATAACAGTAGTTGTGTGGCTTTAGCTGAATGAAAGTGTAGTCTATGTGCAACTGTATGTTGGGCATCCCTGTGCAGGCCTCGTTCAATAGAAAACCTATTGACTTTGTCACTGCTTGTTAATTTAAGCTACTTCTGAGCAAGAAACTTATTAAGAAATACCCTGGACATGGTTACGAATTAATGTCTTCTTTAATCCATCAGCATGTACAGCATTTTATTTCCAGTCACCATGGCTCAAGCATCACATGGAATCTGTGAGTGCCATGGATCTACACAGCAGTAATCATGTTACAACACATCTCCCTTTATGCCATATCGAAATATGTATCAATACCTGCCGTAGAACTAGCAGTAATACTAAAATGCACAATAGAGAACACAACATAATCATTGTAGTAATAACAATAAAACAAGATAAAAGTCTCCGCTGATACAAGGAAAAGAATGAAGTAGGAGGAAGACAAGAGAAAATAGGGAAACATAAGTTTACAGAAGCAAAATATTAATAGAGAAACAAGTACATAATATCTACATGGCAGGATAACCCAAAGCAAACCAAATCTCAAGAGAGTTTAGATTGAGTGTCAACAATGCACAATTCAAATGGCCCCATAAAAGTAAAGCAAAGTTGTTCAAATGCTTTGGTGTCCTGCAAGGATGGGGACGAAGGGCGAGCATCACCTTGAAATGGTCCTCCACCGACATCCACCCTCCCCTCACAGTCATCAACAGCATTGCCCTCTCCATTGTCACTGCTTCAACCCTCATCAGAAGTACCTTTCATCTTCCCCTCGCTAAACGAGACATACTCCCCACACTGCCATCATCCACCACCACAACATTCTTCGTAACTCGAATTATGCGTCTCAGACCCAGAAAAGTCGGTCTTCCTTTGGGGGACCGAACTGGATTTTTAGTAATAAATCTTTTTATTGAAAGCCAATACATCGACCAGTGCTTTTGAAGGCAAGGGCCGAACAGTGACAAAAAAGTTGCTGCGCCAACGCCAATGCAGGTGCTTTACGATGCATATTAAACACGACATGCCGCCTACAACCCAGCTGGGCCGGCCGCGTTTGAAAGACTGAGAATCAGACGGTCGCAACAACAATGCATACATTATTCGAAAAAAAGAAAAAACCCCACCATCTCTCCCTCACCCTATCCCCCCCCCTCCCCCTTGTCCGCTGAGGTAAAAGAAAGGAAACACTAAAGAAACCAGTGGTAGTGGCTAGGGCATCACGGAGGGAACCCTAATTCTGGGATGTCTTTTTGCGGGGTTTTGTCTTAGGCTCTGTGAGAGGTGTATCTGCCAGATGCAGCAATCGCAGGTATCGGGGACAGCTCAGTTCCCTGAATTCCCCTGTAAGAAGCGTCAGAAAAGGCTGCCAGAGGTCCGCAAATTCGCCTCCTCTGCCCGCCGTGGTCAGAGACAGCTTCTCGATTCCCAGAATAGTCCAGAGTCTGTGCAGCCAGCCCAACTGCACAGGCGGTTGAGGATCCCTCCAGCGGGCCACAATGTTTTGCACCGCTGCCCCTAATGCAAGCGCTATTAGTCTCCCTCTCATAGACTTTAGTGGGTACATCAATGCTTTGGGTAGTCCCAGTAACACATAGGCAGGAAATCGGGGGAGCTGGGTGTCTAAATGGAGGTCTATCAGGTCTAAAATAGAAGTCCAATATTTCTGCAGGTGCTCACAACTCCACAGCAGGTGTTCCAGTGTGCCCACCCCTCCGCAACCCCTCCAACAGCGGTCACTGACTTGGGGGTCCCAGCGGTGTATGCGTTCTGGGGTGTGATACCAGTAGGTGGCCACTTTTGTGAGTGTCTCAGTGAGGCCCGTGTGGTAGGCCGAGTGCCGGGCTCTGTGGTAGATCCCCTCCCACTCCTTGCACACGAGCTGCCTTCCTAGGTCTTTTTCCCATCTAGCCTGCCCCGCGCTATAGGTGTATTTGTTAGTGAGAAGCAGGTGTTGGTATATGTCCGAGGGCAGTTTCTTCCCCGACATGCGTGTTAGCAGCCATTTTTCATAGGGAGTAAGAAAGCGCTGCGCTCCCGGTTTAATCGGTGGCTCTAGGACCCAATGTTGGACCTGCAAATAGGGCATGCGATCCGCTTCTGGTATGGCATAGGTCTCCTTCACCTTCTGGAATGGAAGGTCAAACATGTGGCCTATCTCCCGGCAAGGCGTAGTCCTCCAAGTCGCGAATGCCTGTGCATCCAGGCCCGGGGTGAACTCCGGGTTGTCGAATATCGGCGTTAGCGGGGAAGGAAAGGAAGTGAGATTTCTCCGGACTGCCACTTTATCCCATACCTCCATGACCGTACCGGTGATATACGATGCATATAGGTTAGGTGGCCTATGGCGCCGCAGCAGGAAGGGTACACTTTGGAGTGTCCGGCCCGCCATTGCCTGGTCTTGAAAAAGCCAGTGCTTTCTGGACTCCAGCTGGTACCACTCTACAAGCGTGCGAACTGTGCCGCTTGAAAGCACAGGGCGAGGTCGGGCAGCCCTACTCCCCCATGTGCCAGGGGAAGCGTGGCGATTAGATGCTTAAATCGGGGGCGGCGACCATTCCAAACAAAACGCGACAGATCAGCCTGCGTTTTCTGGAGCCAACCTGCTGGGGGGCGCAGTGGGAGAGTCTGGAAGACCTATAGGGCCTGGGGGAGCGGCGTCATCTTAATAGCAGCAATACGGCCCAGCCAGGACAATGTGAGGTGTTTCCATTTCCTAAGAGTCTCAGTAAGGCGTGCGCTAAGTCTGGCATAATTGACCTCTGCTGCGGCCTGTATCGTGGGCGCTAGTAAGACTCTCAGATAGGGGACAGTAGATGTAGACCATCGCAAGTCAAATTCCGCTTTAACTTCCGCCAACACCTCTTGGGGTAGGGACACATTCAGTGCCTCCGATTTATCCACATTAATTTTAAAGGCTGAGGCCTGGGCAAATGTATGCAGCTCGATAAAGAGCGCTCTCAGGGATTGCATTGGGTCCATGAGGGAGAGCAGAATGTCATCGGCGTACAGACTGATTTTGTGTGTATCTCCACCAAAGGGGATGCATCTGATGAGTCGGTGTTGTCTAATGCGCTGTGCCAATGGCTCCATGTAGAGCGCGAATAAAAGGGGGGAGAACAGGCAGCCCTGCCTGGTCCCCCTGCTAATCGGCAAACTGGACTTTTAAAGAAAACCACAACCCACACACACCATTCACGGGCACACACATTTTGCACGTTGTAAAATCACCTCCTGTAATTCTGCTAGTGCAGTCTGAAAGACTGTGGGGTTGGGGGTCAACCTTTTGTGCTTATTTCCTGAATTCCATGGCAGCTCCAGGCATCACTTGGAACCTGTGAGTTCCAAGTTTCTACATAGCAGTAATCAAGTTACAACAGATATACTTTGCCAACGCATCCTTTTGGCTCTGAATTGCTTGGAAGGCATCACAGTGCCAAAGTGCTGTGGAATTTCAATGTCTACGAGTGATGGAATAGTTGAAGAAATAAAGCACATTCTCTAAAAAGGTAAAGAGTTCTCCTACGAAGGACACATTTATTCAATTTTATTACTGTTCACAAAAAAGGTTCCAAGATTTTAGCCACTCAGGTTGAAGTATCTTTAATGGAAGTTCATTATGCGCCGGATCATTAACCTTCAGTGCTGCTGATAGAGCCATAGTACATAGATTCATATCTATAAATCTGCTAACTAGATATGCCTCAGCATTTATTCTTTTAATTACCGTGTATGCTGGGCCACATCATCATATTTTCAAGGTGACTCCTGCATTACTCAACCCTGAGATTAATGTTCCTTTGAACGATGGAGACACAGCATACCGCGCGCGTCAGGACATCCGGGGACTCTGCCGTAAATCTGAGAGTCGATGTGCTGCATCACAGCAAATATAATTCTATCAGTGATGCATGCTGGCTCCGATCCAGGTGTCAAGAGGACATAAAGAAGGCATAGAGGTGCACGCATAATGTGAATTGATTAAATAGCTCAGCTAGAGCTCTAAAATTAAGTTTGAAATAGAGTTGAGTGGAAACATATTCATATGCGGCCTCCCTCCGATGAAGCAAAGCTAATTAAACCGCAAAATATACACCCTGTAATCAGAACATCTGTCATGCACCTGGCCAAGACAACCTAACCCTTTACTGTTGCTGCCAGGTATTCTGTGGCAATGTCCTCTAAAATCTCTCCAGGAACTCATTGTAGCACACTGAATACCACGACCCTCCCTCGGACATAAGTCCCACATCCATGATCTACTTGAGGGTCATACATGTGATGGAGCAAGGATTCGCACGTAAAGCGACTTGCTCACATTCAAGAACCTCGCATAACAAATAATGTCATTAATCAACCTGTTTTGTCATTAATAATACACTTTCACACAACACGCGAGTGTCCCAGAGATGCTTGCCTATGTGTCTATTAATCCTAACGAAGCTTGCAACTGACATGGTCGCTGCTATGCGGGATTTCAGTCTGCGCATGCGTCGGTCATACCCATGTGATGCGACGCACTCGTAGTTCTGGAGGGATTTTTTTCGCACATGCGCATTACTGCTAAAATGGCCGCTTTGTTTTTAACATGCTCTCTGCTTGCTACTGCCGCTTTTGCTCAGCTGTCTATTTATGCTTAAACCTCTAATGCTATAGATATTATAAAGTAAGGGGTGCAGTGAAGCTAATCATGGTATACAGTGTGTTCATTTTATCTGTGTTTCTAATTTGTTTTCGCTTATTTTTCATGTACCGCGTATCTGTGGGCCTGGGAGTGGGGAGCCTCTCCATCTTAGAAGTCTGAAAGGGACTCATCACGTGACAAGAGAAATGAAGTCTTGCAACTGTGGAACTCAGCCAGCTGGCTGCCGAAACTGAGATGATCCTGGGAACCCACCCTCTGCCCTAGGAGAAGACTTCGACTTGTACCTGAAATGTATCAACTTATGTGATAATGTTTGTGTGCCCTATTGTTCTCTTTTACACGTATGCCATGGGAACTGGAATGTAAGGGGTGGGTACGAAAATTGAATATTAATTATGTGAACACTGAATTCTAAGTGGTGACAATGATCTAACCACTTCACTTGTCCAATCCAAAGTTGGGGATACTGTCATTTGCAACATTTATGGGTGGGCCACTAACCCAAAAACAGTATAACTAGTCTAGTTTTAGCTAGAGAAATTGTCCGACTTGTCCGAGTAGCAGACCTGTCACCGGCCCTACGAACTCTATAGGTGATTGATACAGAGAGCTGCGGAGCACTCTGTCCGTAATTTCCACAAACTCCAAGGGGTGGAATAGATTTAAGTGCTGGCGAAGCACTTTGCTGGGAGATTCGAGAACCCAATCGGGGTTATTGGCGGATTCCGTGCAGAGAGGGAGTAGCGCAGGCGTTGCATCCGAAGCTGCAGGTGTTGGTCGTGCCCTTTGGTGAGCCCAGTCCTGATCCAAATCCTGAGGAGTATCCTGTCCTGACTGTCCATGAGCTGTACCTGCTCGCCTACTGGCATCCTAAGTCCTTGAGGGTCCTTGTCCTTGCCTTTTTCCCAAACTGACCCGTGGCCAGGGTTAGTTCTCCTTCCCGTTCTAGATAAATATAACTGTGGGTGTTCGTCTATCTATTCTCTTTTCCTCTCCTCCTTTTAATAAAGCATCTTTGCCTATGTTTTCCCTGTCTTTTCCAAAGAATTTACATGCCACTGTTTATTAGCTATGTTCCATTTTTTCCCTTACCTTTAGGACATTATTGAAACTGTTTACTTAATTAGTATTATCTAATTTTACTTGTGTTCAGAATCTATGCTTAAATTAGTAGATTAGAATAAGGTCTGTTTTACATCACTTGTAGAAATTCTAGCACTCCACTAAATAGTATGGTTGTCCAATAGGACCCGTACCCTCCAGATATGCCCCCGCCGCCCAACTACCCTAGACATGCAAGATCCCCACATTTGAAATCACCAGAGATTCAGGTGGGGTTAAAAAGGCCATGTTTATTCACACATTGTATAAACATGACAAGCAATAACATGCATATCAAATCACAAGTTATAACATAACTACATTTATGAGCATATCAGCTCCATGAGCATATCAGCTCCATCACCTTCCCAACCCTAAGGGAGGAACACCATCTGGTTCGCATCTCGCAACTGGGTATCCTACACCAAGTGCTGTGCACCTGCCCCTTAGAGTGGTGGGTCCCGCCCTTCTATCCTTGTCCGCCATTACCGGGGCCCACCTCTCGACCACCAGGCTGCCCAGGGTCGCCCGGGAAGCTCGAAATCTGTCGCCCTAGCCTCCCCAGCCGGTGGTCACTTCCTCCCAGTGGAGAGCTTGCCATATCCCCCTCAGAGCTGGCCTATGGAGCCCGGCAAGCGGGCTCCCATCCATCTTGTTTAGCCACTATTTACTGATCGCAGGTCTCTTCTCCGCCACAAGGGTGGCCAAGGCCCACAGGTCTGACACCCTCCCCACCTGCGTTCAGAATAAATGACCAGAGTTCTTGGATAAACGTACCAGTTCCATAGTCCGACAAATGCACCCCATCCTGGTGGTACATTGCTTCTCTGTAAATCATCCGGTGCTGGAGGTAGCGCAAGCGGCCCTTCACTGAGCACAACCTTGCTAGTTCACTGTTCAATCGCCTCACCGAGACGTTCAAAGATCTAGGACGCACTCCTGGGCCCCATGCCCTGCGCGATATCATGCCAGACCAGACTAGTTTCGTTGATGGGAACACATGTCCCAGCCAGGCAAACTCTGCTAGTAGGGCTTCCTTGACAGCCAATCGTTCCCTGTCGACCATGTTGTTGCCTCCCAAATGTAAAATAATCCAATCCGGCGATTTGTGCTCTCGTGCCCTGAGCTCCTCGACGATCCGCCTCAAGTGTCGGATCCGCATCCCTCCAACGCCATGCCATACGAATTCGGTCTCGCCCAATGCGGCTGGTTTCACCACCTCTCTTCGCTGCAAGCGCACCGCCGCGCGACGCACGAAAGAGTGTCCGATTACCCATACCACAGAAGCGGGCATACTAATCAAAAAGGAGAGAGATGGCACCGTTAGACACTGCACACATATGCATTACAATAATTCAGGCCTTACATATCGTTTGTAGCAATCAGAGGTCCAGCGACCTACACCTTTCACCATGATGGGGGGCAGACATGCCCCTGCCGCTAAGGTTGCGGCGCCAATCCTAAAGGAATGAGAAGAATAGCCCGCTGCTCCCAGTCCCAGGTTCCCCAGGGCCAACCCAAAGACTGCCTTAAACTGGGATTGAGACAGGCAATCCCCGTTTCGTGGACGAAAAGAGCCGACCCCCCCATGCTGGGCGTCGGGCTAGGTACGCCTGCATACGGGATACGGGGCAGGCCGCTATCCCTTGGGCAGGCCGCAACTGGATGTTGACCCCCTTTCCTGAGTGGCGTGCGCCTTTACAATCTTATTAGTATAAAACACCAGCGGAATCGCCAACTCCGGCCTTTTTTCCAACAACACCGTAACGTAGACATGAAAGCCGAACAACCAATTGGTTATAGTCTCCTCTATCCTAGGTCTCCGATCTCGGAAGGAATGATCCTTCCCATCCCTGTCCTTGTAATCCTCTTCTCGCCTCTTCGGCCTGATAAGGGAGAATATATCTACGTAAGCACCTCTCCAAATTTTCTTTCGCATTTCCGTACTAACATGCGTAGCTAACATCCCTGACTGGGACAACACGTTCCCCTGACTAGTTCCCACCTCGCTGCTCCTTAGCGTGGTGTCACCAGGCTTACCTCCTGTAGGTGGCACCGCTATCGCTGTCGCGGGGGGCTGTGCTCCAATCGCTACACTGGGCAACGCTTTGCGCGAATCGACTAAAAGCGCCAACTGCCTCTGAATATCCTGCAATGCGCCCTGTTCTGTGACCTGCGGGGGCACCCACGGTGCTGCCGCCCCAGCGCTCCCTCTCTCTAATACCCTTTCCGGGGCTTATAATTGGCCCACTAGGGTGGAAACTGACGCCAGCAAGCTATCCAACGGATCGCTAGCGGCTACCACTGCGGCCACCGGCTGCGGTGGGAGTGGTGCCGGAGGGACCGTGACTAATGGTACCGCGCCTCCCGGCGCCAACGCCCTAAGCGCCTCCCTAATCTCAGACAAAACTGACCCCACTGGGTCTGCTGGTGTGACCACACCCGGCTCAGGATCCGAAGGAAAGACCCGTTCTGCATCTAGAGGAGGAGTGGGGACGAGACCTACTGATCCCTCGTCCTGTGTTCCCCCGGCAGGGCTAGGCCTATTCTTCGTCCCTTTCCCTTTTGGCTGCGCCTTGGCCTTCTTCTTCAATGGCGGACAAGCAGCCTTCGGTCGCACCCCCCTGCGCGGCCGCTCTACTACTTTGGGCTGCTCCCCCTGGGAAGAATCACTCTTGTCCCGGCTATCGGGGGTCTCCTTGCTCAACTTTTTTAGCAGCAATTTCATGATCTGCGCTAATTCAGGTTCAGAGTCCGTTCGCTTTTGTCCACCCTTTTTTGGCGCCATGCTAACTATCGCGTGCTTCGCACTACCTCGCTATAGCACCTAACGCGCCCTGAGTTCCCTGTTCTCACACCCCTAAGCACCGTTTACGCCGCCCGGCAGGAGCCCGCACCACGAAGAACCCCGCACATAGCCGTAAGCCCCGTAAGGCAGCGACACTCCAATCCCTACCCTGTGCCCACCGTGACTCACGGCTGCCCACGAGGTCCCCGAGACACTCAACCCCTTACCTGGCTACACGAACGATGCTCAGTCCTTCTGCTTCTAGAATTTCGGAAAGCCGGCCTGGATCTCGAGAATGGCCAGGAGCCGGCGTGAGCAGTCAGGTATCCAGGAGTGATAGCGGAAACAGAGACCCCAGTCACCGGGAGTTGACCCTAAATAGGCCCCGAGTCTCCACCCCCTGACCCTCGGGTCACGCGATATCGCCAGAGCGGAAATGGGTCGGCCGGACGCCGATTGGGCCGTCCGCCCGACCAACCACCAGAGACCAGAAGCGGGCGGGGTCCGGAGAGGCCGGGTCCTAAGTGCGCGCGTCGTGATTCTCCACGCTTGTCATTTTACCTGCCTTAGTATAAGCCTGAAGACTGAATAGCATGTTCCCTGTTACCCTATTCCTATAGATTGTTCGCACTCAATGGTGCTCACTCTCATTCATAGTTACATTTTAGTCCTGATTCTAGTTATTGATATTGTAATCTGTATTAACTTTATTTTCATGGCAAATGAACACTAAAACTTTTACTATATAAAGTCTTGAAAACCCTTCAGGTGTCTGTGGTTATTACAATCGTAATTTGTTATGCAAATGTATGAGGTATTTTTGGTAGTCTTATCTCCTACCCACTGCTAGCTCCTGATACGTCTGGAACATAGGTACCTGTGACAAGGTGGTAAGTCAGGTATACTGGAAATAGTAGTAAGGAAAAACACTCGAATTACTGATAGTAATGTGTAAACTCGCCGGATTCACAAAAATACAGTCATAAACACGGCGTGTAATCTGGTGAAATAAAGAGTCGGGCGACCTGCGCGCTCTATCAGTAATTTTCTGGTAGCAAGATGATGGTTAGGACTAGTTAAGATAGGTAGATAAGATAGTTTCTGATGAACTGTGAAAAATAAAATGTGCTGCTAAAATGTTATTGCTGCTAAAATAAGTTTTTTCTATTATTGCTTTGAAAATGTTATAAAATGTTTTGAAATTATATTTTATGAAATGCTGCTATATTATTGCATGTGATTAACAAATTGTGAGTGATCGTTCTATGTTGTTTGGAATCCCCGGGGAAATAGAATAGCGGGTGGTGAGTAGAATCCACTTGGCTGTGAGGTCACTGGCTGGGAGGAAGATTAGTGCATGGTTAGGCAGAACTGGAAGCGCTAATTAGGATTTTTTCTGAATGAATTATTGAATAAATGATAGCTACGAGTCCACTGTTGAAACTTCCGTTGCGATATCACCTAGTAAGGGTCACATGCGGAAGGAGTAGTAGGTTCCTCGGAGCTCGAGTGATAGCAAAGGAGTCCGCTGGTGAAACTTTTGACTTAGTATATATCCCGGAAAGAAGTGGATGAGTCAAAGAAGTAGCAGGTTCTCTAATGCTCGTGTGAGGGGATAGGCAGAAAGATCTATCCGTAGTGAATGAAAAGTAGATAGAAGTGGTTTACTTGCAGGGAGAGAAAAACTTTTTTCCTTTTTAAAACCCTCAAGCACAGTGGCGAAAGTTATACGTTGTTAACTAAATTGAGCACTTGCACTTTAAGAAAAATTCAAAGTTTCCGTTACCTTGTGAAGGAGGAAGTCGGTCGCAAGGTCGCACTGACGTCACTCCGTGCCGCGCTGGTATTGGTTGAAACAGCGGTTGTGTAGTGAAGCTGGAATTGTAAGGGAGGGGTGAGTGCCGAAGCGTGAGACCACGTCTCGCGAAAAGGCCGCGCTCCCATTGGTCAAAAGTATTTGCAACCTCTGTGTTGATTGGTTGCTGTGAATTGAAAGACGTGCTAACATTGGAAGCACCATAGTAAACAAAATTTAATCAATCCGAACTTGAAGACAGTTTGGAGAGGTGTATGTGGTATCCCGAATTCTTATCTGATCCGAAAAATCTAGGTTTTCATAAGGAGCAGATGCTAAGAGGTAGACCTTACAATATGTACGGAAGCAAGAGAAAAATGTCATTTGCCGAAAAGATTAAGAACTATTTTTTAAGAAAGACAAGCCCATTAGAACTAGAGAGGGTGTAATCATTCCACCACCTAATACTCCCGCATCATTTATGATGTTTGACAAAGGGTATCATTCCTGTGTATGGTTGGAGAATTGGGTAAAGTATACCGAAGATGACGGAGTCTTAGCATTTCCCCTCGATGGTACCTTTAATAGTAGAATCGTGTTTAACTTGAGGACCCGAATAAATGACTTACACCCCAGACCCAGATTAACGCAATATGAAGCTTTAGAGGAATGGGAAATTGAGGCTCTAGAGCGAGACAGACCCCGAATGGATAAGGGAGTGAGCAAATGGTATCCAAAATTGCAGTGGGAAACAAAGGAGAAAAAGATGAAACAGTGGAGACAGAATATGATGGTCGAGGGACTATTCCCAGTATTCGGAGAAAAAGAACTAGAGGGAGGCAAACGGACAGAGAAAACCCGACTTTTAATGGCTATGGGGGATTCAGAAGATGAATACCTGGAGGATTTATTAATGAGAAATCCACCACCCTATGCTGAAGAGTCTGGGCCCCTGAGTTCGAAAAACCCATTTTTCTGACATCCTAGAAGTAGAAGGGCCAGTAAGACAGATATAGCTGGTACTGGTAGTAAACTCAGTGGTAATGATGGATTTTGTAGGCCTGGCACAGTGATCCCAAATTACAGACCCTTCGATGATGAAAGACCAGGTTTGGCAATCCCAACTGCCCCGAGTATATACCCTCCATTAGTACCCCAAGTAATGCATGACAACTCTATGGAAAGAGCTTTACATGAACGAGAAAAGGAAGCATTGATAAAACAGTGAAATGAACTTATTCAGACTATAGCTCAGATAAATCCCAGTCCTGAAGCTTTGACAATTCCAGTCACTATTGGTCCAGTTGTTCCCCTTTATGGGGATAGACAGGCTAGTCCAAGAAATCCAGTTATTACGCCAATTGTAGCACCGCCTAGAAAAGAGCCGCTCATAGTTGATGATCAGGCAAGCGAATGTGAGTCTGTGATCTCCCTGATGGATCTGCCCATAAGGGAACCTGGAACCAGTGTACCACGGTCGGGAAACCAGACGAAGGCAAAGGAAGTCCTGATAGAAACAGCTTCAGGTACCCGGAGTGCTACTGTAGTGACTCCGGAAGAAATAGAACGATGGTCCCGAGAGATGGAAAAAGAAACTCCTCAGCCGAAACCATTAGATATATACAAGCTAAGAATAGAGCTGGAGGAACTGACGGCTGGGAATGTGGGATTAGACAGGTTAAATACCTTTGATGAAGAAGAATTGTTGTTCCTATGCAAAAGCCTTACCCGGAACACTTGAGTGTTCCATGAAAAATTAATGGACACAGCCGCAAATATGGGAATAGATGTTAGTCGAACCAAGGTACTACAGAAACCCTACAGAGCAGAATTTTCCGACAAAGATTTAGAAAATATGAATGTGTCAGGGAAAAAGATACAGATAAAAGAATTGCTGAACATAATGCAGAAATGGGGAGATCTAGACAAGTGGAAAGCCAGATGGGCAAAGAAAAAGGAAGACAGTAAGGCCAAACCAAAGACTTCTGAATATGTTCTAAAGGAAGTGGACAAGGCGGAAAATCTGTATCCCATGGGAGAAGTACCAGGTGGGAAATATGTACATGTCCCATGGTCCTGACAGGATATTGTGTCCTTTACCAATGACTTCCCAAAATTAAGAGAGAAACCTGTAGAATGGCATAGGCAGGTTGAGCGATTCGTGAAGGTCCAAAAATGTCTCCTGAAGCACCTGGATGGGTTCTTTGACATTGTAGTTCCTGTAGACTTGTGGACAGAATGCAAGATTGCAGTTGATTGGCCCAGTGAAGAATATGAGAGAGACTCCAGAGCCGGAGCTCCCTCGCCAGATGTAATGAGAAAGTATGATAAAGTAATACTATATCTAAAAGAGAAAGTGCCAGCAAAGGAAACTGATTGGACCGGAATAGATAGAACTACCCAAAATCGTGATGAAACAGTGCACTCCTACTATGAACGACTACTACAGGTATTCAAAACCTACAGTGGAATCGATAATATTGAAATGAAGGATATGGCCCATTTCATTTCCCGATTCGTGTTGGGGTTGAGGCCTGAAATATCCCAGTGGATCAGGAATAATAAAATCTGTTGGCAGGGAAAACCCATAGATGAGGTCCTCAAGTATGCCAAGTACTGTGAGGATGAGCTGGAGAACAAAAGAAAAGCCCTGAAGGAGAAGGTGATGTGGGCACAAGTAAAATTGGCTGAACAAGAGAAACAGTTAAGTAAAATGAATAATAATGCTCAAAACACTACTTCTGGGGTAGGGGGGAAGCCCCGAGTAAAAATGAGTAGAGAGGAAGCCAAAAAGAAATTTCCCTGTCATGGGTGCGGTCAGATAGGGCACTGGAGAGACGAGTGTCCACGTTTGCAGGCTGGTAATGCCCCCATAAATGGTTTAAATCCACAGGTGCAGAAAGAGGGGACACGAAAGAACCAGCAACAGGTAAAACAGAATCAGTTGCCTCGAGCTCCTAGACCTAACTATAAGAACCAGGCACAGCAAAATGAGGGGGTCGAGGTATGGGAGGGAAGAGATGAGAGAAAAGCAGCAACTTCGCAATTCCTGTTAAATGATACATTCCTCTGTGATGAACCATACTGACGGGGCCTGAGGGGGGAGGACGAGGAGTGCGTGCTTGGCGCCTCCTTACCGGTAGACCAGACAGGGCCATACATTGAAGGAAAGGTTGAAGGAAATGACGTCACCTTTCTGTTGGACACTGGTGCTACCCGTTCTACTGTGAGAACAGTAGACGTTCCAAACCTACTAAGCATGGGCGAATTTTGCGAATCTGGCGTTCGCGAATTGTGCGAATTTGCGAACTCGGAATCCGCAAAATCCGCGAATTCCCACGAATTTGCGGATTTTATTTTTTTTGTGTGTTCGCAAGGGTTTCTGCCAGTTCGCGAGGATTTGGTACTAGTTCGCAATTGCGAACTTACTTGTCGGCTCGCAACGGTCGCGACTATGTTGTTTCTACGTCTGGTTCATCATCACAACCTCCCAGCACCCTCTGTTTCACCACTGCCACCCTCTTTTTGACCCATGCCACCCTCTGTTACATCAATGCCACCCTCTGGTTCATCATCACTGTAGAAGATGGGGGGGAAAAGCAAGCACACCTGCCCTGCTTCAACTGACATGACTTAATTTGGGGTTAGTTTATTAACAACACCTGCCCTGCCCCAACTGACAATAATGAATTAGGGGCTAATTAATGTGTCACTGAATTTGAAGTTCCAGCCTGGCACCTGCTTGTCTGCTCCCTTAGCTGTAAATCAGGACCTTTGTGGCATACAGTTAAGGTCAGAGCAGGGTCACACAATAGTTGCAAGTAGGCAACCGAATTCTGGAGGGCCCCCTCAGGAAGCATAACAGGGAATCGTTACAAATCATAAAATTGACCTTTTGCACCTGCTCATTTGTTTTGCTTTTGCAAAAATCATTTTTCGGTAATTTCGCACTATTTGCGAGGCTCGGCGTCGTGCGAAACCGACCGCGGAAGCCGCCAATTCGTGCGAATGAGCTTTATATTTTTTTGCTGCGTGTTATTTTGCGAGTTTTTTTGCAGTATTCGCGAGCCGCTTGCAGGGCAACACGCGAATTTACCCCAAGGTCGAGTATGGGCGCGGCCATTTTGTTTGCGTGACGTATTTCCGTTTCCGCCCGCTATGTATAATTTCGCGAAGTAAGCGCATTGCGAGTACAAGTTCGCACGAGATCGCGAGGAAAATCACGTGCGAACTTACTTTCGCGCTCGTGAACCGGGCGGCCATCTTGTTTTTCATTCATTTCCTGTGTCTGGGCATGGTGTTTATTCTCTTGCTATCTCTGCCATCCTTTGCTTGTTTTCAGTTTTTTTTCGAACGATTTTGCTTCTTATCTATAGCTCTCTTTTCCTAGCTGTATATTTTTGTCTTTTCTGCTATTTTTGTTTACTTTTAAACTACTTTTTTAAACTCTTTTCTTTCCTTCTTCCCTATCCTATTCTTTCTTAATTTTCTACTTCCTACCTTACCTGCCCAGACCATGGTGAAGCCAGGCGCCGTGAAGCTGCCCAGGCACTTGAGGGCCGCAGCGGCGGCGGGGAGGAGGAGTCCTGGACCCCGTGCCAGGACAGCATGCGGGCGATTGAGGGGGGAGCAGGTGACGCAACGGGAGATCTTCAGCCTGGAGGAAGTGGGCGCGCTGGTCTACTTCGTCCAGCGCAGCCTGCCCAGGACCATCGCGGGAGGCGGCAGGATCGCGGCCGGCAGCTGCAACATCCGGGAGCGCCGTAAGCGGTGGCAGAAGGTGTGCTGGGTCATGTCCCAACTCTCTGGGGTCCAGCGCACCTACAGCCAGGCCACCCACCGCTGGACGTACCTCCTGGACCGGGAGCGCGACCTGCTGGACCAGCTCGGCTTGGAGATCCCCGGGCTTGGTGAGTAGTAGTAGCTATTTCATCACTCACTACTATGTTTTCTCCTGCTCTGTGTTGTTGTATTGCAAATATTTGTTTTTTACATGGAGCAAGCCAATAATGCTGCTGACGATTACATTGTAGTTAAATTATATTTCAAAATCTTCTGTGCATTTCAGGTGGACTGCTCTCCTTCTCAGTGGCGTTGCTACTATGCTTATTTGATTTCTATTTTGTGGTCTCATTGGCCTGAGTAACTATTATGTATGAGTGTACTTTACAGAACTGCGTAATGCTAGACACTAGGGGGCATATTACATTTACAAGCCCCTTGCGCCACGTTTACGTTGCCTTGCGTGACGCAACAGCGGCGTAAACGTGGCGCATCCCTGTGAGTCATTTACAGCGTGACACATCTAGGGAGATGCGTCACATTATAAAGCCATGGGCCTGCGCCACAATGGGTGCGTTCCTAGTACGCAGGGTGGGCGGTCCGGCGGCTGTGCACCTCGCAAAAGTGCCTGCGTGAAATCTACAAGATTTAACGCAGGCACTTCTGCGACGCTGCTACGTCAATTCAATTCCTTATGCCTGCTTGAAGCAGGCGTAAGGACTGACACAGCATGTTAAGTATTGGGTGGCCCTGAGCATTACTGGAGTTGCATTGCGTTGGCGACGTGACTCCAGCGATGCGCCGCTCTTACGTGACGAGATGCGTCACGCAAGTGCCTACCCTTGCGCCAGGGCGCGCCGCATTGTAAATGAGGCGCATCTGCCGTGTCGCAAGGGTAGTTTTGTGTGACGCATTTGATCTGGCGCATCTCTGGAGATGCGCCAGAACACGTAAGTAAGTATGCCCCTAAGGGGCAGAATTGTAATTACCGTCGCATCCCTGCAAAGTAGCAGGGATGCGCCAGTAATTGTGCGGCCCGCTACCACCACCAAACATGGTGCGCCGTATTTGCAATGCGGCACACCATGGGCCCAAAACGTCACCGAAGCTTTACTGCTGGGGTTGCGTCGCAACGATGGCGCAGCTCCAGCAATGCTCTGGGGTACCCTATCTCCCCAATGCTGGGTCAAGCCTTACGTCTGCTTCAAACAGGTGCAGGGTTTGTGTGATACATCATTGTCCTAAAGGTGACTGATTGAAATTTTGTAGATTTCCCTCAGCCACTTTTAGGATGTGTTCCAGCGCAGGAATGCCCTCCCTTGCGCCGGAACGCCCCCTGATGGCACAGGGCTTTATAACGGGATGCATCTCCCAAATGCATCACGTTGTTATAATATTATACGCCGCACCATGGCGCCTCTTTTGTTCAGCTGCTGCCTCTCAAAAGTCACGCAAGAACGGAGCAAAAGAGCCGCAAGGGGCTTAAATCTGCCCCTTCCTTTGTACCCCTGACAATAAGAAAAATAGTGGCGGTGGATTGCTAGTCTGACTATTTAAATGACTGGTTATGTAGCAGGCAACTGTTAGTGTTATCACTGATCTGACTGAAATCACAATGGAGTTTGTCTGTCACTTTGCGTCTTGCCTGCGGACTGCTGCCTGCCAGTCCTAGGTGAACCTTTCAGTACTTTGTTTAGTGAGTTACGTGACTTTCGAAGTCGCAGGTCCGCAAATCAACGAACACTAACCCTAATCAATATAATTTCGCGGAAATATTTTGTTATTGTTGTTTTGAAATGTTTGATTTGGTTGACATTGACAAGCAACAATCATCCATGTTTTCTGTTCTTTCTTTCATGTTGTACGTCAGCTCCCCCCAGGGGCGAGGGGACAGAGGAGCAGCAGGCGGCGGCAGATGCTGTTGAACAGGGCCAGGATCGGGCAGGCGAGGGCTCCTTTGCTGGCCCCAGTAAGTTTTCATTTTAGACTCGTACCTATTTTTCCTAGCGTTCCTCATTTGATTTTTTCAAAATCGTCTTTGATCTTCTTGTAGACTGTATCTAAATTCTTATCCTGCCTCTACTATGACTCCCTGTGGTATTACTAGATTATTCTTATTAGTCTGTCTGTGTAGCTAACTAAGATTGCACGGTTGGCGAAACTCCAATTCTAGTCAGCAATAGCTCTATCAACTTAGTGCAGTCCTCTGGAATTGTCCATAATGTCTTTTGAAGTGTTCTATCTGCTTTGAAAATTCCCAACTATAAAATGTGAATGACCACCAAGAAAGAATAAGATACTACCTTTTGGTTTGGATAGGAGGACAATCCATACCACTACTGTTGCGGGGACAATTCTTCTGCAGAAACAGAACTATGGACAATAAATAGTGCATTGCTTATCAATTATAATAGGCGCTGTTAGAGTTTCCACATACCTCTGTGATAACAGACTTTGAACCCCCAATGTCCTTACTGACTGACTACATAGTGTGGCAGAGTCATTTACCTCCCGAATTCATCGATGATTGATCCCCAATGATGATTATCCAATGTAGCTCAAGAGTACGGAGTCAGAGTCAAGAAGTGTCAGAGGCACGGACTCATGCTTGCAAAAATTGCAAAACCTTTCGCTCAGTCACTCTAGTCTGGACCAAAAAACACAGAGTCTATTTAAGTTTAAAAGCTTTATTAAAAGTAAACACATTTATAAAAATGAAGTCATAATAAAACTAAACGTTTAACTGATAATGGAAAAGTGGTTAGTGCTGACGATTAATTGAAGACATTTCTTGTGGTCGAGCCGAGCTCTCACCTGGTTTCAACTTGATCTTGTTGTTAGAAGTCCATCTTCTGTCTGTGTGGAGAAAAATGGTGCGTGTTAAAAAGCCAGCCTTCATCAGTTGTGCCAAAAAGTGCAGCAAGACAACACCCTTCCCTGGAAAAAGGGACATTTTTTTTTACTTTAGAGTAGACAGTCACAAATTACATTGTTTTCACAAGTCTTCATTCCTAGACCAAATACTAGTGAGTGGTTTATTCTAACATTCTTAAATGTACTTTGTAGGTGGAACATCTGGTGGCGGGGCCAGCGCGGAGGTGGTGGTGCTCGACACGGAGGCGGAGGGCAATTCTTCAGGGGAGGAGGCGGCGGCTGTAGTGCCGGCTGTGAGAGTTGAGACGGTGGTGGTGGCGGGCAGAGGTAAGCTCTTATATATTCCTTACTTATTGAGATTGAAGACGTGGCTGGGAAGGAAAGAATATGAGATGCATGGCTGGGTGAATGATGAAGCAATGATGGGTGGAAGGACAACAGCCTGGGTGGGTGACACAGAAACTGTATGTGTCCATATTCCTGGATCATGCTACTATCTGACTCTTAGATAGCATATGTGTATCTAGAGCAGGGGTACTCATAGTACGGCCCGCCAGCTGGTGGCGGCCCGGCAAGCCTTCCATGGCGGTGCGCAGACCTTGCAGACAATCACTGCTCCCCCGGCCCCCACAGAGCAGAGGCTTTGTTGTATTTCACCTGTTAGCGCCCCTGCATCTCCACTCTGACAATCACTGCTCCCCCGGCCCCCACAGAGCAGAGTGGAGATGCAGGGCCACAAAGAGGTGAAATAGAACAAAACCTCTGCTCTGTGGGGCCAGGCGAGCAGTGATTGTCAGGGTGGAGATGCAGGGGCGCTACAACAAACAAAGCCTCAATAATATGTTGATGGTCTTTTAAAGACCTGTTAAGTACTTTGGTGTGGCTGTCTGTGTGCGCGCGTTGAGGAAGCTGTCTCAGCCCGGGCTGAAGGCTGACACAGACAGACACACACACAGTGAGATGACAGAGGGAGGGCAGGAGGGAGAGAGAGATGGAGAGGGAGGGCAGGAGGGAGAGCAGGAGGGAGAGAGATGTATGTAAATGCTGGGTCTGGTGGCTCAGTGGATGAAGGCATCTGCTGCAGGGACCTGTGTGCAACCTCATGGTCACAAGTTTTCCTTTTGCTTTAGCCCCGCCCCCTCTGACTCCGCCCCCACCAGTGCGGCCCTCGGCCACAAACTACACTGTAAATTTAGCCCCCGAGAGAAAGTTTGTGAGTACCCATGATCTAGGGAGAGTAGACGGTCAGTGGATGAACTAAGTGTAACTTTGAAGAGCATGTAACACTGCACCCGCACGTCCGTTCCAGTGTAGGAAAGGCAAGGAAAAGAAGTTGTAATTTTGTCCAAATACTACCATCAATAGTAGCAGTAGTTTGTATTGCAAGCACAGCATAGATCCGGTTATTATGGTGGCCACTCCCTACCTCTCTTAATAAGTTTAGTAGTACTCAGTCATTCATGTGTGGATGTATCACTGGTCATTCAATAAAAAGCAAAGCACCTAAAGTCATCCCATATGTAAGCAAAAACATCCCATGTGAAGTGATAGATAATCAGATTATTTATCTTCATTTTCCATTTCTAGTACTCATTTGCACTGTAGGGTGAAAGTTAAATTAATTAAGCAGTAGCCCTTGTAACAGAGTATTCTCAGTGCCACCCGTAATAGAAAAGTAAGAGCTTCACCACCTGCATGTACTGGACCGGTACAGTAACACAAGTCTAGGTCACTCATCATGGCGTGCGTCTCTTTTTCTCGGGTGCAAGTTCACTGTGCTGGCAGTATGCCGGCTTGCAGAAGATAACGTACAAATTTTCCTAAACAAGAGACAAGAATAAGAATAAGACTGGTGTACTTTCATAGTCGACTCCAATGGAAGTCCATAGTGCTCGTAGAATTTGTTCCTTAAACTCCCACTAATGTTAGAGCAAGGATGAAGAAGTGGGAGGTTAGATAGATACTGGCCTCAATAGTTATGTAATGCGCTTGCAAGTTGCTAGTTGTACTGTAACACAAATTTCTGCTGAATGATTGAGTTAATCTTAAAGAGCATTGGTTACAGACTATGTCTTTCTTTCTTCATATAGATGCTCCTTCCAAACCAACAAGGAGGAAGGAGCTGGCTAGAGCGGCCCGGCAACGGAGGATCGATGCCACTGTTGCTGAATATCGGAGGCTGGTGGCCCTGGAGGACGACGAAAGTGCGCAGTCGACCACGACAACAACGTCGGCTGCATCGGCCTCCGTGCCCCCACGGGCTGCCACCCAGCACAGTGCTCCAGCCAGAGCGAGCCGGGCTGCCAAAGCCAAACGCCGACGCTGAGCAGCAAGGACAACAGCTGCCTCTCACAGCCATTGCAACTGCAAGGCACGCATGCGCCGCAGTACCCTGAGGGTGTCCCGCCTTCAGCAGGAGCTCCACCACTTTACCAACGTGTTGGAGGGGCTCTGCTTAGAGCACGCCTTGCTCAGCGAGGAGCATGATGCCCGGGCCCAAAAAGTCAACAGCATCCACCCATAGTGTCCCTTGCCCCTTTTTTAGAGACTTTTGGGGGGTGGAAATCGGGAGTTGGGTTTGGGACTTTTAAAGGACAACCATTGGGGTTAGGGAGGGTCTTGCGGGAGATTATTTTGTTAGGGCTATAAAAATATACTTTTTGAAACTTTATCTGACCATACCTGTTTTTACTGCTTGCCTGGTGGGTGGGGGTTTAACAGTAACTTTGTTTTCCTGAAAGTTTAGTTCCATTTTCTTCCTTTAAGTGTAAATGCCCAAAGAAGAGTCCTAGGACTTTAGTAGTACTACCGTCAGTCTCTCGTCTCTCCTAATACGCCATTATACTCCCTCCCACCAAACGCTTATCTTACCTGTAATTTGTGTTTCAAAGTAGGGCTAGGCACAGGGCTGGCTCCACAGGAAATGGCGATTAAGGTTGGCAATCCTGGGCGGATGAAATTTCCTCATAGCGGTGGTACTAGTGGTGTGACACAGTGGCAGTTGCATGCCTATGAAAAAAAAGAAAATGAAATCTGGTTTGTCCTGAGCAATACAACGGTACAATAGAGAATATAGCAGGTGACAGTACACTAGAACAGTGCCACATTGTAGCCTAACAAATGGTAAAGTATAACTACTAATTCGGTTGAAGTTCTTTGACATTAGCCATGGGTCTTTGTCAAGCAGAGTAAGAATATATCCTCGGATTTCTTCACCAGCCTGTTGCTATCACCTTATCCTCCCCAGCAAGTGTGTGGATTTTTGCTGTAATTTAGTCACACATCAATCAAAACCACACAGCCCGGGGGAAGAGGGTTAGGGTTTGAAAAATGGATGGGTACGGGGGTTTTGGGAAAGGTTTTGGGAGACAAGAAAAAATAGCACAGCATGGACAAACAATTGAACATAAACAAATCTTTGGGTACAAACCTATCCATCAATCTTTGAAAGTGCATACACTACTGCATGCATGTCAGTGAAAAGTAAGTAGTACTTTCGACAGCTGTGGAAGAAAGAATGCGACAGTACAGGGCGTGTGTGGAATTATTGATAACTATATTCAACATAAGGTCTCTGTTGCCAGATACCTGAGAGCCTTGCTGGTCACTATAAATCCATTCACAACACTCAATGGGGTTGGTCTGGAAGGTATAGTAGATCGAAAAGGAGAAATTGCTCTTTTTCTAGGTGTCCCCTCACTCACCAGGGTTGCCCCTTGGTGACATGCTTCATCATTGGGGCTATCCCAGTCCTCTACGGGCTGGGGCGTGCTGCGACTTGCGAATTACGTAGGAGCACTTACAAATGACTATGTGTGGTGCAGATGTGATAGTGGAGTGGACTAAGTGATGTGTTAAGGGATCAATTTAGAAGCAGAGAGAGATCCAAGAAATGCAGTCACAGTCATAGAAAAAAACAATGGATACTGTATCTGAATGTTGTTGTAGTTGTCCTGTTGAAATTGGTAAGTAAGTTGCATGCAGAAAAAAATTCCTCTTATTAGCGGCACTCCTCCATTGCAGCTGACGCTTCGTCCATCAATGTTGGTGACCAGAAGACACCCTGTAAAAAAAGCACAGCATGGACAAACAATAATTGAAGATAAAGAAATCTTTGGGTACAAAGCTAACCATAAATCTTTTAAGTGACATAAAGGAAGTGCATGCACTACTGCATGCATTGTTACTGAAAAGTAAGTAGTACTAGAATGCAACAGTACAGGGCTGCAGCGTTTTCACTTGCCTATCTCTGCACCCAGAGAAACACTTCTTACATTAAATTAGGTTTAAAAAATAGCCGAAGTAAAACCTATAGAATGGCTGTAGGGATCAATTTAGAAGCAGAGAGAGATCCAAGAAATGCAGTCACAGTCATAGAATAAAACATGGATACTGTATCTGTATGTTGTTGTAGTTGTCCTGTTGAATTTGGTAAGTAAGTTGCATGCAGAAAAAAATTCCTCTTATTAGCGGCACTCCTCCATTCCATCTGACGCTTCGTCCATCAATGTTGGTGACCAGAAGACACCCTGTCCACTGCCTGCCTGGCGGATGCTGAATTGCGGCTCGCTAATGTGAAGCCTGACTCCATCCTTTTTTCCCCATTGGACAGACAGAAACCCGGCCTGTAATTATTCTACGAAAAACAGGAAGTGATATAATATTACAACACCACTGATAAATAAATATAAGGTATGTAGGCTGTGGAGTGCAAAAAGTCACACTTTGATTTTCCTAGTAGACAGTACAATATTTTTGAAAGTGCGTACTCTGTCTGAGTCACCTTTTGAAGGATAAATAAGTATGGGCAAATTAATGTAGCGGATCTTTCCCCTCAATCTAGGTGTACTGTAAACTGTGTTTTAGAACAAAATTAGATCTTCCCAGCAGTGCTCCCACCCAGACCCTTACTAAAGCCAGTCGCAAAAATGTAGAAGACCCCCAATCAAATCTCAAAAAACGAGGCCTAGCAGAAAACTGGTGACAAAACGTACTTTGAAAGTAAAAGTAGGCCCAAATACCCCCTTACCCACCGTGGATTGTATTCAAACCACTTGCAAGCAACCAAGCAAAAGTATCCATAGCCAGCATCGCTCCAAGACTCGAAAACCCCCCCACCCAAACACATGCAATAGAAATACTGCTAACCCTAACAAACCCTAAGTTAAGAATAGTGGCAAAGGCTTTCTTTAACTATGCCAAATCCCCCCTTTCCCACCATGGATTTTCTTCAAATGACTTGCAACCAAATTTACACATTCTCACGAGTGCTCTAAGACCCCAGAACTCAGTTGCAAAAATTTAGAACACCCTGAAACACATGCAATCCTGCTGCTAGTGCAACCCTAACGAACCCTAAGTTACAAGAAGTGCCAAAAGGCTTTTCCGCGTGGATTTTGTCCCAACCACTTCTACCCGGTATTAGACCTTCCCAGGAATGTCCCAAGACCCGCCAACCCACCTGCCAAAAAGCATAACACCCCCAAACAGGCCAAAAGCAAAATCTCATACTTACAATATTTCTCGGCCTTCGGTCCAAACACGCTGTGTAGCTAGGCCATAACTCCGGTTTACCACCACGGATTTCCTGAAAAGCAAATACAATCAAGATTAGAGTGTCCCAACAGTGCTCCCAGACCCCGAAACTCACCCACAAACAGCCGGAACCCCCCCCTAAGAGCACCTCAAAGGCAAGCAAGTCAGCAAAAACACAAAAAAAATTCTGCCTCGGATTTGGTCCAAACCACTTTTATCCGGTATTAGAGCTTCCCAGCAATGGCCCCAGAGCCGTCAACTCAGGAGAAAACGAGTAGAAGACCCCAAACAGCCAAAGAGCAAAAGTAAAAAAATGGGGAAATGTCATTTTTTTGCCAATTTCCCAAATCACTCCGCGCGCGCTCTGCAGCTAGACCCTAACTCCCCTCTGCCACCATGGATTTGCTTCAAACCTCTTGCAAAGTAAAGTATCCATAGCCAGCAGTGCTCCCTGACCCCGAAACCCACCCACAAACACCAGGAATCCCCCCAAACAGGCCCCCGAAAACGCTACATTGAGCAAAATGTCAGAAATACCAACAAAAAAAATCTGCGTGGATTTGGTCCCAACCACTTCTATCCGGTATTAGACCTTCCCAGGAATGCCCCAAGACCCCCCAACCCACCCGCCAAAAAGCATAACACCCTCAAACAGGCCAAAAGCAAAATCTCATACTTACAATATTTCTCGGCCTTCGGTCCAAACGCGCTGTGTAGCTAGGCCATAACTCCGGTTTACCACCACGGATTTCCTGAAAAGCAAATGCAATCAAGATTAGAGTGTCCCAGCAGTGCTCCCAGACCCCGAAACCCACCCACAAACACCAGGAAGCCCCCCAAACAGGCCCCCGAAAACGCTACATTGAGCAAAATGTCAGAAATAGCAACAAAAAAAATCAGCGTGGATTTGGTCCCAACCACTTCTATCCGGTATTAGACCTTCCCAGGAATGCCCCAAGACCCGCCAACCCACCCGCCAAAAAGCATAACACCCCCAAACAGGCCAAAAGCAAAATCTCATACTTACAATATTTCTCGGCCTTCGGTCCAAACGCGCTGTGTAGCTAGGCCATAACTCCGGTTTACCACCACGGATTTCCTGAAAAGAAAATGCAATCAAGATTAGAGTGTCCCAGCAGTGCTCCCAGACCCCGAAACCAACCCACAAACACCAGGAAGCCCCCCAAACAGGCCCCCGAAAGCGCTACATTGAGCAAAATGTCAGAATTAGCAAAAAAAAAATCAGCGTGGATTTGGTCCCAACCACTTCTATCCGGTATTAGACCTTCCCAGGAATGCCCCAAGACCCGCCAACCCACCCGCCAAAAAGCATAACACCCCCAAACAGGCCAAAAGCAAAATCTCATACTTACAATATTTCTCGGCCTTCGGTCTAAACGCGCTGTGTTGCTAGGCCATAACTCCGGTTTACCACCACGGATTTCCTGAAAAGCAAATGCAATCAAGATTAGAGTGTCCCAGCAGTGCTCCCAGACCCCGAAACTCACCCACAAACAGCTGGAACCCCCCTAGGAGCACCTCAAAGGCAAGCAAGTCAGCAAAAACACAAAAAAAATTCCGCCTCGGATTTGGTCCAAACCACTTTTATCCGGTATTAGAGCTTCCCAGCAATGGCCCCAGAGCCGTCAACTCACCCGCAAAGAGGTAGAACAACACCCCCACAAGTGCTGAGTCTTTCTTCATTGGGCGTAAACCAGCCCTCTGCTTTGATGGAAATAGGAGTCTGGAGGAGGAGGATAGAGGAGCATGTTCTTCTGAACTTGTGAACCTGAGGAATGCACGCTGCGGCACCTTCAAATCAATAAGCAAACAAGTGAAGACAGTTCTGCTGATGGGCTTGTTTTTGTGATTAGGTGATTAAAGTTTGAATTATATTAACTGTGCACAACAAAGAAAGACAGACACACAGGAATAAAAGTGAATAAGGACGAAAAAGAAAGTTATTGATTCATTGTCTCATTTTCAGGGCTCGGTGTCACGGTCCACGAATAAGAATAAGGCTTCGTCATCATACTCTGCGAATTCAGGCAGGGTGAGCTCAGTGTGACCTGACAGAGAAGAAATTCCCTCATCTATGTTGCTGTCCACCTCGTCTTCATCCGCCGTGCTTTCTCGTACTCTGTAATCTGGTGGTATGAGGTGCTGATTCATCTTGATCATTGTTAACCTCCGTTTGGAAGTTACAATGCCACCAGCAGCACTGAAAACACGTTCAGAAGACACGCTTGCGAGTGGGCAAGACAAGTAGTTTAAAGCCAGGTTGGAGAGCTGTGGCCACAATTCTTTTTTCCCATGCCAATACGCCAATGGGTCAGCATTAACATAGACCTCTGTTGAGTCATTCAGATAGTCCTTCCCCATCGACTCAAGGTGCTCCTCCTAGGTTCCTCCACTTTGCTTAGCTGTTGCTGTGACCTTTTGAGAACCAAACCCAAGCCGAGCTAGCCAATCCTCTTCAGCCTCCAATGTTACTGTTGTGTCTGGTGGTACAGATGATCCGGTTGCCGGTCTCTTTAACGGCTGAGAGGTCACTTGTGCTGCAGCCACAGGTGCAGAAGTGGATTGTTGTGACTGGGGATGGCCTGCTGATGCTGATGTACTGCCTTTTCCTTCAATTTTCTGTCGTTCTCTTTCAAACCTCTTGGCTGAGGAGGCTAGCCACTGTTTGTACTTTGTAACATCCTTATCAGCAAAAGGAAAGAATGCTTGGCCTGCCAGCGCCTTTTTGTAGCGTGGATCCAGAATAGTAGCACAAATGTAATGCTGGTTTGAGTGGATCATTTTAAGACGTTCATCACCTTGTAGGCGCTCTAATAATTTCACCGCCAGAACAAAAGGGTCTTGGTTTTCTTCATCTTTTTGAAACACAGAACACACCTCCTTCAGTTGGTGCTCCAGCATGTACAACAATGGGATAGCTTTTCCCAAATTACAGTCCTCCTTGCTGACTGCACGCGTGAAGAACTCAAAAGGATGAAGCATGCGTGTCAGGCTTTTAACTATGTCCCATTGCGCCGCACCCATCCTCAGGTCCTCCTTCTGAGCTGTACCCTGTGTTAAGAAATAGTGATCGAGTACCGTATACTGCTCATACAGACGCTCAAGCATGTAGAAGGTTGAGTTCCAACGTGTTGCCACCTCCTGGATGAGTGCTTTCACTGGCATTTGACGTTCATATAGCAGGCTCCTCAGATGCTTCCGGGCCTTAAAAGAATGGCTGAAATGTTTGCACATTTTTCGGCAGGTGTCCACTACCCTGTACACTGCACTGTCTTTATCACTCAAGAATTTTTTGACAGCCAGGTTTATACAGTGCGCCAAACACGGCACTCTGAAATAGTCACCCAGCTCCATGGCCTTAACTACATTGGCGCCATTATCCGTGGAAACATAACCAACCTGGCATTTTTTGGGGGACAGCCAGTCAAGGACCTTTGTGTTAAACACATCCAAAATGTTTTCTGCTGTGTGAAGTTTCTCCAAACCAAACATGGCTAGTGTTGCATGTTTCCAAGCAGCTTTAAAAACTTGGTCCGGGTCAACACCTGCGTTTAGCTTTGCTTTAACCCATGAAAAAGAGACCCAGTGTGCAGTGATGCACATGTAATCAGCGCCTGCGCCACTGGTCCACATGTCTGTTGTCAGATGTATAGTGTGTACAGCACTCTTCTGCAAAGCTGCCCCAATCACCTCCAGAACATCTTCATGTAGTGCTGGAACCGCAACTCGGGCAAAATAGAACCGGCTAGGAACCTTCGATTTAGGGCAGAGCGCTGCCACTAATTCTAGAAAACCAACCCCTTCTACAAAAGAAAAAGGGAGAAGGTCCAGAGCTAGCATTTTAGCCAGCTTAGTGTTATACAGACGCGTCAGTGGGTGGTTGCGTTCATATTGCGCTTCTGTAAACAACATCTTTTTAATGTTGCCCTGGACCAAGGATTTACGGGATGATGATGATGATATCTTTGACCCAGTTACGCTTGCTGATGAACTTTTTCGCATTGGTGTATCACTCGCTCCCACACTCTTAGTGTGGCTCACATGGGGTGTGCTGCTGACATGGGTACTGGGTGTAAGTGAAGTGTTTGACACGTCTTCTTCCTCCTCGTCATCATCAGATGAAACAGCATTACGTGCAATTCGGGCTTCCTTGATCGCCTGTAGGTGCGCAAACCATTTGACAGCGTGCTTTCTTTCAAGATGACCTCTCTGGCCTCTGGTACCATAGTTGGAACCAAACTTACCACGACTAACTCGAAGCTTACAAATGCTACAAATGGCTACATTTTCCTTTTTTGGGCAAACACTAAAGAAGTCCCAAACTGCAGACTTAAAATGTCTTTGGGGGCAAGAGGAGGCGGCGATACTGGTGGTGGTGGTCCTGCTGCTAATGCCAGATGAAGTGGAGGATGTGGATTGCCGAACTTCAGTACGTTTTGCACTTTCACCACCACTAATTGAGGTCGAGGTGGATGGAGGTCCCTTCTGGCGACTAAGAAATATGGAAGCGGTAGGTGTTGGTGTACTAGTTAACTCCAATGATTGTGGTGTTTCTTCCATTGCCTCCTCGTCGACATCATCATCACGCTCAGCAGCTTCTCGGGATAGGGTCAAAATGTCTCTTTGCTGCATGCCTGCTGGGGCTGCAGTGACCTTTATGATGACTGGCTCGTCGTCGAGAGAGGCTTCATCAGCAGCAGTATCCGTCACTTCTTGTTGAGCCTCATCACACTCCATAGCTATGAGTTTTTCAACGACCTTCCTTTTACGCTTAGGTATCTTTGTCAGATCATGGTGTGCCTCACTCTCAGACTGCCGTGATGGTTCCCAATCTTCATCCAGATCATCAGAAGGAGGTGGGCTTGAAGAAGATGTAGACACCCCCCTTGATCTTTTCCTTGCTAGGGATGTGGAAGACAATGAATGATCATCAGGAGGAGTGGCTTCCTCAAATGATACCTCGGTTTGATTGTCAATTTCCTGATGTGCCCCTACTTCGGGAGGAACAACTATTGTGGGCACTTGTGACCCTCCATGCACCTCTGCTTGCGCATCTCCTTGCGCTGCCTCTCCTTCCACATGTACTTGGGCTTGTACTTGCACATGTTGTTGTTGTTGCGGCTGTGGTTGTTCAACACTTGTCAGATGAGTTACAACAACCTGTGTTGATTCAGGGACATTGCTGCTACTTTCTTGCGATGAGCCAACATCACTGGTCGATGGTGATTGAAGAAGTACACTGACTGCCTCTGAAGCACTCAAGGGCTTTGACTTAAGTTGGCGTGGTGGTGGAGGCACTGAGCCCAATGGAGCGGGGGTGCTGCTCCCAGCTTGGTCCCCAGCAGATCCCGCTGCTGCTGCAGGCGTACTTTTTTTTTACTCCCAAGAAACGCGGCGGACGGCACACCAGCCTCCTTGGTAACTTGCTTCTTCTGCTCCTTACTAGCAACTTTCTTGCTAGAGGAGCTACGGAGAACTTTTTTTGGGGCCATCTTCTTCAGAGCAGTTCAGAACAGCAGGCCGCAGTTGCACGAGTTGCAGAGTTGTCTGAGGCCAGACGTGACGTTTTGCTGCACACACACACCGCTGCAGGACTTCTTCCTGGCACTGGTGGTTCTCTTGAGTCTTGTGCACCTAAAAGCAATGGAAGACAGAGGAACATCAGTTCAGTTATACACCCCAAAAAAATCGGGAAAAAAACAGAAAAATCAGCACAATCCCATGCCCTCCATGATGCTTAAATTCAAGACACCCCACAGAAAGACTAGGCCCATGCACAACTCACTACCCCTGGGCATAATGGATGAAAGCTAGGCAAAATGGGTGCAGGCCTGAGAACACTGCCTGCATTCAAAATGGCCCCCTCCCTCACAGCACATGGCCAGGGCCTGTAGCAGCACTCAAAATGGCCCCCAACCACATGGCCTGTCAACAACAGGCCAAAAAAACAAAAATCACAGAAAACTCAGCACAATCCCAAGCCATCCAGCCCCTCCATGATGTTTAAATTCAAGACAACCCATAGAAAGACTAGGCCCATGCACCACTCACTACCCCTGGGCATAATGGATGAAAGCTAGGCAAAATGGGTGCAGGCCTGAGAACACTGCATGCATTCAAAATGGCCCCCTCCCTCCCAGCACATGGTCAGGGCCTGTAGCAGCACTCAAAATGGCCCCCAACCACATGGCCTGTCCACAACAGGCCAAAAAACGAAAATCACAGAAAAATCAGCACAATCCCAAGCCATCCAGCCCCTCCATGATGTTTAAATTCAAGACAACCCACAGAAAGACTAGGCCCATGCACCACTCACTACCCCTGGGCATAATGGATGAAAGCTAGGCAAAATGGGTGCAGGCCTGAGAACACTGCCTGCATTCAAAATGGCCCCCTCCCTCACAGCACATGGCCAGGGCCTGTAGCAGCACTCAAAATGGTCCCCAACCACATGGCCTGTCCACAACAGGCCAAAAAAACGAAAATCACAGAAAAATCAGCACAATCCCAAGCCATCCAGCCCCTCCATGATGTTTAAATGCAAGACAACCCACAGAAAGACTAGGCCCATGCACCACTCACTACCCCTGGGCATAATGGATGAAAGCTAGGCAAAATGGGTGCAGGCCTGAGAACACTGCCTGCATTCAAAATGGCCCCCTCCCTCACAGTACATGGCCAGGGCCTGTAGCAGCACTCAAAATGGCCCCCAACCACATGGTCTGTGCACAACAGGCCAAAAAAACGAAAATCACAGAAAAATCAGCACAATCCCAAGCCATCCAGCCCCTCCATGATGTTTAAATTCAAGACAACCCACAGAAAGACTAGGCCCATGCACAACTCACTACCCCTGGGCATAATGGATGAAAGCTAGGCAAAATGGGTGCAGGCCTGAGAACACTGCCTGCATTCAAAATTGCCCCCTCCCTCACAGCACATGGCGAGGGCCTGTAGCAGCACTCAAAATGGCCCCCAACCACATGGCCTGTCCACAACAGGCCAAAAAAACGAAAATCACAAAAAATCTGCACAATCCCAAGCCATCCAGCCCCTCCATGATGTTTAAATTCAAGACATCCCACAGAAAGACTAGGCCCATGCACCACTCACTACCCCTGGGCATAATGGATGAAAGCTAGGCAAAATGGGTACAGGCCTGAGAACACTGCCTGCATTCAAAATTGCCCCCTCCCTCACAGCACATGGCCAGGGCCTGTAGCAGCACTCAAAATGGCCCCCAACCACATGGCCTGTCCACAACAGGCCAAAAAAACGAAAATCACAGAAAAATCAGCACAATCCCAAGCCATCCAGCCCCTCCATGATGTTTAAATGCAAGACAACCCACAGAAAGACTAGGCCCATGCACCACTCACTACCCCTGGTCAAAAAGGCCACAACAGGCCAAAAAAACGAAAATCACGGAAAAATCAGCACAATCCCAAGCCATCCAGCCCCTCCGTGATGTTTAAATTCAAGAAAACCCACAGAAAGACTAGGCCCATGCAACACTCACTACCACTGGTGAAAAGGCCACAACAGGCCCAAAAAACGAAAATCACAGAAAAATCAGCACAATCCCAAGCCATCCAGCCCCTCCATGATGTTCAAATTCAAGACAACTCACAGAAAGACTAGGCCCATGCACCACTCACTACCCCTGAGCATAATGGATGAAAGCTAGGCAAAATGGGTGCAGGCCCGAGAACACTGCCTGCATTCAAAATGGCCCCCTCCCTCACAGCACATGGCCAGGGCCTGTAGCAGCACTCAAAATGGCCCCCAACCACATGGTCAGTCCACAACAGGCCAAAAAAAAGAAAATCACAGAAAAATCAGCACAATCCCAAGCCATCCAGCCCCTCCATGATGTTTAAATTCAAGACAACCCACAGAAAGACTAGGCCCATGCACCACTCACTACCCCTGGGCATAATGGATGAAAGCTAGGCAAAATGGGTGCAGGCCTGAGAACACTGCCTGCATTCAAAATTGCCCCCTCCCTCACAGCACATGGCCAGGGCCTGTAGCAGCACTCAAAATGGCCCCCAACCACATGGCCTGTCCACAACAGGCCAAAAAAACGAAAATCACAAAAAAATCAGCACAATCCCAAGCCATCCAGCCCCTCCATGATGTTTAAATTCAAGACAACCCACAGAAAGACTAGGCCCATGCACCACTCACTACCCCTAGGCATAATGGATGAAAGCTAGGCAAAATGGGTGCAGGCCTGAGAACACTGCCTGCATTCAAAATGGCCCCCTCCCTCACAGCACATGGCCAGGGCCTGTAGCAGCACTCAAAATGGCCTTCAACCACACGGCCTGTCCACAACAGGCCAAAAAAACGAAAATCACAGAAAAATCAGCACAATCCCAAGCCATCCAGCCCCTCCATGATGTTTAAATTCAAGACAACCCACAGAAAGACTAGGCCCATGCACCACTCACTACCCCTGGCCAAAAAGGCCACAACAGGCCAAAAAAACGAAAATCACAGAAAAATCAGCACAATCCCAAGCCATCCAGCCCCTCCGTAATGTTTAAATTCAAGAAAACCCACAGAAAGACTAGGCCCATGCAACACTCACTACCCCTGGTGAAAAGGCCACAACAGGCCAAAAAAACGAAAATCACAGAAAAATCAGCACAATCCCAAGCCATCCAGCCCCTCCATGATGTTTAAATTCAAAACACCCCACAGAAAGACTTAGTGCACCCACCACTGAGTACCCCTGGGCAAAAGGCCCCAAAACAGCCCAAAAATTGAAAATTCCAAAATTGTAGTTGCAGCAACTGTAATGCCCCAAACAAACTACTTGTGAAATTTCTAATCCAAAAGTGATCCAAAGAAAGTCAAAAAGGCCTCAAATCCAAATATCCAGCAGCATCCACAAAAAGTAATCCTTCCAGCTCCAGATCCAAATGAAAAGTGACCAGGAGAAGGACAAAGCACTGGGAGGAGCCTGCTGGACAGGAACAGGAAGTTGAAGACTGTGGGGCACTTCCTTCCTCCCAACCCCCCCCTCCCCAAAATGGACTCCTCACAAAAAAAGTGCAGGCAAATGTCAACCTGAGGAGTTATTCAGATAAAAATCATCATTTCCAGAAGGTTTATGCTGCTTGCTGGTGGATTTCTTGTGCAGAATTGCAAATTTTGTATTTTCACGAGTGCGGGATTGTTGCTGCTCGCCGCATCTCCAAGCTCGCAATTGCGAAGTACCGCGATACGTGATCACGGCGTACTCGCGTTGACAAACTCTCGCTGTACAAGTTGGCAAGCCGCGATTACGTAATCGCGCTTGCCAAATTCCCGCGGGATCCCGCAGCAAGATCTAAAATGGCGCAGCACTCGCAAAATATCAAGAAAAATAACTCGGCAAACGATGAATGACGGTAAGTAAACGCCGCGCGCCGCAAAATTGTATCACCAAGAAAAAAAAAATCCGCTGCGTGCGAATTTGCGGATTTTGCGGGAAATTCGCAAATCTTGCGGATTGCGAATTTTCCGAAAATCCGCTAAATCCGCGAGCGGAACGGATTTTACGACCATACTTAAAACCTACCCCTCTCGGGAGAAGCCATCCAAGTAGTGGGTGTGTCAAATCAAATAATCAGTACTCCAGTAACTGAACCAATGGAGATTTCTATAGGGAACTTTAAAGAAATGCACAGATTTGTTGTCTGTGACTCTAGTCCTGTGAATTTACTGGGACGTGATTTGTTGTGCAAAATGAACTGTACCATCTTTTGCACGCCAAAGGGCATCGAAATTCAGACCCCAGATGAAGATGGACTGTACAAGTTGATGTTACTAAGGCCTGACACAGAAAAAAGACACTGACAATACAGGACTTACCTGAAGAACTCCAACAGAAAGTGATACCAGATGTGTGGGATTTCACCGGGAGAGATGTGGGATTAATGGCAAATGTGGACCCAGTTAAAATAGCCATTAAGACAAATGCAGTATACCCAAATATCAAAAAGTATAAAATGAATGCAGAAGTGAAAGCCGGAGTTGCTATTGAAGTAAAAAGGTTGTTAGAAGCTAACATTATACAGAAAGTAATGAGCAGTCCTTGTAATTCACCCATAATTGGAATTAAAAGGCCTAGTGGAAAGTACAGGGTAGTGCAGGACCTGCGAAAGGTAAACCAGATTGTTGTACCTTGTTGTCCTATTGTGCCGAACCCTGCAGTGATCCTGTACCAAATTCCATGGAATGCAGAATGGTTTACCGTTAGTGACTTATGTCACGCATTCTTTTCCATCCCATTGCATCCAGAGAGCAAATTTCTTTTCTCATTTGAATTCGACAGTCATGTATATGTCTGGAATCGTGTTCATCGAGGGTACACAGAGAGTCCTTCGATTTTCAATCAGATTTTAAAAAGATGCCTTGAATCATTAATCTTGCCTAGAGAATCAGTTTTGGTCCAGTACATAGACGACTTCCTAGTGGCGTCTAAAAGTCGGAACGACTGTGTTACTGATACCATTGCCTTGTTGAATCATCTAGGCAAGGGAGGACATAAAGTATCACCTGACAAGTTGCAGTTCTGTAAAAGCTCAGTGAAATATCTGAGGCACCAGATAGAAAAAGGTATCCGGAAGGTCACTTCAGAAAGAATTAGAATAATTTGAGACAATGTGTTACCCAGAACCCAGAAAGAAGTTAGAATGTTTCTAGGAGTTGTAGGGTACTGCAGACAGTGGATTGCGGGATTTGCTGTTCTAGCCAAACCATTGATAAAAATGACTAAGAAAGGAGTACAAGATCCAGTTGAGTGGGATGATGAAAGTATGACAGCCTGGATAAAATTACGAAATTGTCTGTGTTCAGCTCCTGCAGTGGGAATGCCTGACTATTCCAAAAACTTTGACCTGTTTTGTGACACTCGAGACAATTGCGCACTCTCAGTCCTAACACAAGAACATGGTCTGACCAGACGTCCGGAGGCCTATTTTTTGGGCTACTTTAGATCCAGTGGCTGCTGGATTGCCTGGATGCCTGAAAGCAGTGGCTGCAACTTGCACTAGTCTAGAACAAAGTGAAAGCATTGTTATGGGACATCCTGTAACTGTATATGTTCCACATTCAGTTGTGATTCTGCTGACCAGAACCAAGACTCAGTATCTCACACCCAGTCGGCTGACTAAGTATGAGAGAATTCTTATAGGTGCAGAAAATGTGATAATTTCCCGATGTAATATTCTAAATCCAGCAACCTTGTTACCAAACACCCAAAGTGCAGAAGTTGAGGGTGAAATGGAGCATAATTGCATTGACCTAACTGAATTTAGCACTAAACCACGCCCTGATATAAAAGAAACAGCCTTACCTGTAGAAGACCTTGTGATGTTTGTGGATGGCTCCTGTTTAAGACATGAGGATGGAGGTCTGAGTGCTGCCTATGCGGTAGTCACTCTAGAAACGACCCTAGAAGCATCTTACTTAAGTGAAATAAAATCTGCCCAAGTAGCTGAATTAATTGCATTGGCAAGAGCTTGTAAACAAGGGAAAAACAAAAGAGTAACCATATACACTGACAGCCAATATGGTTACGGGGTTGTGCATGACTTCGGCCAGTTGTGGCTGCAAAGAGAATTCATGACTTCCTCAGGTACCCCTATCAGAAATGGAAAAGTGGTACAGAACCTACTGGAAGCAATCCAGTTACCCAAAGAATTGGCGGTGGTCAAGTGTGCTGCTCACAAATCTGGCAACGATGATGTGACTGCCGGAAATCGATATGCTGACCAAATTGCCCAATATTGTGCACGACACAAAATGTCATTAAACATCAAATTGTGGGGAGGCGCAAACAGCTGCCAACTTATGGTGTTTGAGAATGTATCAACATGTAAGAAGGGACCCCCTCAGAAAGGTAAGTTGTGGCCCAGGAACAGAGGGGAACAAGCAACAATTCTAATGTAAAGACTTTCCTGCAGTGGCCTTCTAATTCAATTACACAATTATGTTTATAAATATCCAAACCAGGTGACAAAAGATAGATAAAATACTGAAATTATTCAAAACATATACAAATTTATTTTTTCTCTTTTTATCTTTTAGTTCATATAAGTTCTGTTATCAATCAGAAATCACAAGACAAACATTTTTCAATTCATATCAAAAATTTCAAGACAGGTACAGTTGAGTCATAAATATCTGCAACAAAAAAATATAAAACATACAACATACAGAATTATTTAGTAATACCCCTTGGTAACACCCATATCTCTCAACACACTCACGTGCTAACAATCATACCACACTCAAACTACAAACTAGGATGGTGAAAGGAACTGAATTAATATTTAGCAAGATGACAATGCTAAAAAATGGGCCAAGATGTGACTTAAGGCTCCCGCAGCAGGTCTACGCGCGTTTCGGCAGCTTTAAGCCGCCTTCATCAGGACCTTTTTCATCATGACTGTGCAGATACCAAGGGATCTGAAAAAAATATATATATATATTTACAAAAAATAACCATATTGTCACCACCAAAACGTTTAGACAAGTTAATTTTGTTGCAAAACAACAGGAGCTCAACAACATGACCACAGCGGGAAGGGATCTAAATTCAACAAGACCTGAGTCTACTAGAGAATGAGACCAAGCCTAATACATTTACCTAAAGTCCTAGAAGTGTTGGTATATCTAGGACTTGGCATTTGGTACAATACTAATTGGTATGTTAATCAAGGAGGTAAGTCAATGGTCCTAAATTATCATACAGCAAATGTAAGAAGAGAGAGTCTCGAACCTCAAATTTTGCCCTCAATTAATCACCTTAGTTCAACCATAGGACATAGCCCTTGAGCTTACCAGTCGCATCACACAGCAATAGAATCACCAAAAACGTCTTCAGTGCATATCAGGGGACAGGACGTCCTATGCCGCCAGTAAGTAACTGCAGGGAAGAGATATCTCATATTTTATCTTAGATCAACATTAGGGGTAAAGCTCATTACAACCACTAGAGTGGAATCCATATCTACTGAAGCTCAGAAGCTACCAAAGGTAAATACCTTTTTTTACGTTTGAGAAACTTGTTAAATATTTGTGAAGAGCACAGATTCGCAGCTTATTCACAGAAGGTTGTGGTCAGGGGGAGGCTTAGGGCTTCGACGGTCAGCTGGCATGTTTTACACCATAGTCTATAATAATAAAAGAAATTTATAGTAAATGATCTATTTAGACTCTCTACCATACAGTGGCCCTGTCTAAACTGGCACAGATTCGACAAGTACATCCTAGTGTAAAGCATAGTCTTACTTCAATGTACGAGGGGAGTCCTTTATATATGTTGAACTTGCTCCACAGTCAGTCCCCTGCAAAGTGGAATAAGTACACGTTATTGTATCCTGTCGATGCGGCGTGGCTCAAGGTGTACAGACATTTGCTGTAAGATACGATCCTACCCCTGATCTAGGTTTAGGCAATAGACATGTAGCTAGATGGCTTAAATGCTCTCTAGCTCAAAGTACATTTAGGCGCTTGTGCACCGTTTTAAACGTACGGCACTGCAACCGGCCGGCCCAGGGACACACAGTCTAAGGACCAACTGTGTTAAAAATATTTCCCTTGATATTAGACAACTGCTCGAAGGCATGCCAGCCCGAAACGGCCAAAGGCATGGATATAACTAATGGGCAGCCGGGAATGTCGATAGTTAAATTTGGCAAGAATTACTCAAGCGGGTCTCATTACCCTCGAAGCGAAGGCTCACTTACCTCGTAAAGACCGCAATTTGGGCCGTATATCCGCACCGCACGAAGCCTCCTCCGCCAGAAACTTTCAGGCATTGACTGATCCTTCGTTTTTAAACAGATCCTATAGGGCTAATTATCTCACGTGAGGTCGCTTTCCGTGCACGTAATGCCGACGCGTCGCCTAAAAGAAATAACAAAGGGACTAAGTTACGAACACAGTCTCTATCCGTTAACATAATCCTACCACCCATGAAAATAAAGGTAGGACTGTTTTAGCTGATAACGCCGACTGTGGGGGCTAAGAGGCATCCGACGAGGCTATGAGGGACATAATGGAAAGGATCAAAAGTGCTTTTGTCCTGAAAAAGGTGTAGTTAATTTAGACAAGACAAAAAGGGGCAAATCACGGATAAGGGACCCTACCACCGAAAAAATCACATTGTCACGGGACTCCAAATAATTCAATATGGCAATTATCATTTGAAACCGAATTAATGAACTCGGGGTTATAATTGCCTAATTATGAGAAAGAGGTCAGGCTAAAAATCTCTAAGGGTGCAATTAGCTGGAACAACAGTATTGAGAAGAAGCAACCTTGAGATAAAGTCAGGGTCTCAAGCATATTGGAGGTATTTACTTGGTCACATACCAAGCAAGTTCTTCATTCAGTCCACGTTTCACACTGTCCAAAAGATAGATCCCAAAGGTTTCTCGTTTCTTGCGTGTAATATCATTCGCTTGACCTAACTTAGGTGTCACTTTTTCTAGGATACACCATTTCATCTCATTTTCTGTATGAGATTTCTCCAGACAGTGTTGGACTAAGGGGGCTGACAGTTTTTTCGTCCTGATGGCAGACTTATGTTCGCTGAATCGGACGCGGAACTCGCGACCCGTCTCACCCACATAAGCCAAGCCACAGCCACAGAAGATGATGTACACGATATTGCTACTACGACAGTTGGTCAAAAATCACAGTTTAATGTGCTTTTCATTGTATGTTATCGTGTCAGATACAATGGCTGAGTCACACGCGTGGCAGGAACCACACCTGTGATTGCCCACAACTATTGGTAAACCTGTGATAGAGGACTGGTTGTTAGATTGAAAATTTTTGGCGAGAGGTCTCGAATGGACCAACATATCCCGTAAATTTCTATTTCTCCTATATGCAAGCATAGGGAGAGGAAGTGCCGTGGCATTCTCATCAATATTCAAGATTCTCCAATTTTTATTGATGATATTACGGATCTTAAAATTCAAAGTAAAGTAAAGTAAAGTAAAGTATGAAGTCTTATATAGCGCACGACTTACCCTGGGGCATCTCGGCGCTTGCTTAGGGAACCCGTCCTGGTATTCCCCTGTGAGATAGCCCTGGCAGGGTATCCACAAGGTGAAAGCCAGGCATCCCACCGCGAGGGGCCGTTGTGGAGATTAAGCAAGCTATTGCCCAGAGTCACAGAGTGTGAACCCGTGAGCTGAGAAGGCACCGGAGCGAGAATTAACGAGTCCGCGGAATTTTGAGCCCAAGACCCGCCGAGGCGGGGAATTGAACCCTGGTCCCGGACCGAACTCAAGCTCCAGGTCTGCCGCCTCTAACCCCTGAGCCACACTTCTCCAAGTAGAGTGATCGATCACACACGTAATCCGATCTTGTTTGACTCGTGTGTTGCCCGATAGGAGTGCGGACCTATCGTAGTATTTGGCTCTTTTGTACGCATGCCGCACCAGGCGATGTGGATAGCCCCTCTTCAGCAGTCTTTCCTTAAGTGCATCTCCATGTAGATGAAAAGACGCAATATCTGTACAATTTCGGCGAATTCGTAAGAATTCACCGAAAGGTACGGAGTCCTTTTGACAGTTGGGATGAAAGCTATTATACTCCAAGATGGTGTTCTTCGCCGTATCTTTCCTAAATAGGCTGACTGTCAAAAATCCATTGGTTCCTTCGATGCTGATGTCTAGAAAGTCTACTTTACAGGTGCTAGAATTCATAGTGAATCTTAGATTGGTGTCACTCGCATTTAGCCAAAGAAAGAAAGTTCGTAAAAGTTCGTCCGATCCACTCCAAATGAAAAAAATGTCATCAATAAAACGCTTCCAAACAAAAATATTCTCAAAAAAGGGGGCTAGTTCGTTGTAAATATTCTGGAGTTCCCATTCTCCCATGAATATATTGGCCACACTATGGGCGCAAGAAGCCCCCATAGATGTTCCCATGATTTGCTTGAAAGTTCTGCCGTTATATTCGAAGAAGTTTTTCATCAACACAATCTCCAAACATTGGAGAATGAAGGCATCCGGGCGATCAGATGGATATCTTCTCAAGAGATCGGAGACCGCCCGTAACGCCCGACATTGAGGAATGTTGGTATACAATGCCTCAATGTCGAGCGTCACAAGGATGTCCGTCTCAGGGTTGAAAGGTAGGCCCTCTATTTTCTGAATTATGTCCCCTGTGTCACGAATATATGAGGCATATTTCTGAGTTAATGGACACAGAAATCTGTCCACATATTTCGACAGTGGCTCTGTGCTGGAGCCAATAGTCGAAACAATGGGACGCATGGGAGGGTTGGTTTCTGATTTGTGCGTCTTTGGGAGACCATATTGCACAGGAGTAGTGGGGGCTACTTTATTGAGGAAGTCGTATTCATCCTCACAGATGAACCCATCTCTGAATGCCATCTGAGTCATTTCCTGAATCTGTTTGTTAAGTCTTTCCACTTCCTTGCGTTGTGCCGGTCTGTAATGTTCAGACACTGCCAACATTTCCAACATTTTATCGTCATAACTCTCCTTATCAAATACCGCAATCCCCCCACCTTTGTCACAAGGTTTGATGACAATTGATGGGTTAGTTCTCAATTCATTCAGAGAAGAGGTTTCCAATGGGGAAAGGTTGGATGTTGGTTTGTAGGGGTTTTTTATGACTCGTGCAATATCTTGGAGGACCTGCTTTTCAAAGATGCAAACTTCAGTGCCCACCATATCCAGTGTGGGTGTGAAGGTCGATGGTGGTTTGCATCCAGACATGTTGTTATCATCCTCAGTCAGTGGACGGTCAGAAAAGAATTTGTGAAGTCTGACTTTACGGAAGAAGGCGAAAAGGTCCTGATGTAATTTGAATTTGTTTAGATGGATACTAGGGACGAAGGAGAGACCCCTACTTAAAACTTTAACATCTTCAGGTTTAAGACTTGTCGTGGATAGATTGTAAATGGGTAAGTCCTGGGCAGGTCCAGAATTAGATATCTCTAAACCTCCTACCACCAATACTGTTGGTTGCGCGTCCGCACGTATTGCTGTGGAGGTTGAGGGTTCATTTGAGTATGTGCTGCTTGGTCCTGCCACCGGACATTCCTCCCTCTGAATTGGCCCCGGGGTAAAAAACCCCTCCCATGAAATGGGCGTTGGTTAGATCTGCCCCTAAAAGGACCAGGGTTTGGGTAACCATAATTACTATCCTGATAGTTGTCCCCTTCAGAACCAGAGGACCCTGAATTTGAAAAGTTGGTATATCTCCTTCCTGAGTGTCCGTTATAGTTAGTTGTTTGATTACTTTGTGGTACTTCCTGGTAGTAACTGGGAGTTAGGTAGGGATAGATTTTTTCTTTGGCGAACCACCTAACATCCTTCTTTAGCTTCTCCATCTTTTTATTGGTGAGATAAGTCTCACAGTCTTTCATCTCCAATTTAATTTTCTCAAGACAGTTCTTACCTTCTTCCACTGCTGTAGATGCACTGAGTTTTTCCTCAAGGTCACTGATCTCCTGTAGGAGAGTGGATGCTACGTCCTTAGCTGTTTCAATTATCAGCATCATCCAGTCCCTGGAGCAGCGGTTAGATATTAAAGACCACCGCTCCAGGAACTTTTTGATATCGACAAAGAGTGCGGGAGCATTCCGAACTCTCAAACCTGAGGGAATAACCCCCACTCTGAGGTATTCAAACATGTAGAATGCTTGTGATTCTATACGTTGTAATCTCTTATGCATATTAAGGAGGTTCTGCCATTCACTATTTCCTAATTGGTGAGAGGGGGCTGGGCCACCATCACCCGCCAATTTCCCCATCAGTGTGTTAAAGTCATCATCGGTAAACCCAAAAGTCTGAAGGCTATCCATAATGATCCAAGGATTATTTATACCACGCCAAAAGGCAAAACTACGATAGCCAGGGGTGAGTTAGAGGTCTGAGAGAAATTTCTCAGCACTTGATTGACAATCCTACAACGTGAGTGTGGTATGATTGTTAGCACGTGAGTGTGTTGAGAGATATGGGTGTTACCAAGGGGTATTACTAAATAATTCTGTATGTTGTATGTTTTATATTTTTTTGTTGCAGATATTTATGACTCAACTGTACCTGTCTTGAAATTTTTGATATGAATTGAAAAATGTTTGTCTTGTGATTTCTGATTGATAACAGAACTTATATGAACTAAAAGATAAAAAGAGAAAAAATAAATTTGTATATGTTTTGAATAATATCAGTATTTTATCTATCTTTTGTCACCTGGTTTGGATATTTATAAACATAATTGTGTAATTGAATTAGAAGGCCACTGCAGGAACGTCTTTACATTAGAATTGTTAGGTTTGAGAATTTATCTACTTGGAGGGAACTGAAAGAGTTGCAACAAGCAGCAGAACCAGACGAAAAAGAGAGATGGGAGAAAGATGGATGTCAACCTAGGAATAGGGATGGTGTCATGGTTTGTGGTACTGGTACGCCTGTATTACCAGACAGTATGGTTGATCCTATGGCAAGACTCATACACGGAGACTCACACATAGGGAGGGATGCGATGGTCCGTGTTTTTCAAGAAGTGTGGTACAATTCGAAGTTCAGGAACGTTGCAGAGGCACTTTGCCAGAGGTGTTTGACTTGTCAGCAGTGTAACCCGGGGAAAAGAACAGTAGTGGGACAAAGTACGATTGGAAAGGCAGAAGGTCCCTTTATCAGACTGTAGGCTGACTTTAATCAGCTACCCATGTGCAAAGGATAAAGGTACGTTCTGGTTATAGTCTGCTTGTTCTCAAGATGGGTGGAGGCCTATCCAGCAAAGAAAAATAATGCTATTACTGTAGCCAAATTGTTACTAAGGGAACTGATACAGGTACGGTTTTCCAGAGGCAATTGAATCAGACAGAGGTGGGCATTTTGCCAATGAAATATTAGATGAGCTTTATAAAGTATTCAAAATTACCCCGAGACTGCACTGTGCATATCATCCAGAGGCATCTGGAGTAGTCGAACAGGTGAATGGCACTATAAAATCAAGATTGGCAAAAATGTGTAACTCTACAGGATTGAACTGGATAGAAGCTTTGCCCCTTGTCCTGATGGGATTGAGAAGCATTCCAGACCGAAAGACAGGCCTGAGTCCCCATGAGATACTAATGGGAAGAGTGATGCGACAGGCATGGTACCAGGACACAAACTGCTAAGTATTTCTGATGATTTAGTACTAAATATGTAAATGTATTTGAGCTTATATAGCGCACAGCTACCCACAAAGGGTTTCCCGGCACTTGCTTAGGGAACCCGTCCTGGTATTCCCCTGTGAGATAACCCCGGCAGGGTATCCACAAGGTGAAAGCCAGGCATCCCGCCGCGAGGGGCCGTTGTGGAGATTAAGCAAACTATTGCCCAGAGTCGCAGAGTGTGAACCCTTGAGTTGAGAAGGCACCGGAGCGAGAATTATCGAGTCCGTGGAATTTTTGAGCCCAAGACCCACCGAGGTGGGGAATTGAACCCTGGTCCAGGGCCGATCCCAGCTTCCGGGTCTGCCGCCTCTAACCCCTGAGCCACACTTCTCCACAAGGATACTGCAAGCAGCTGGGTGACCAAGTGCGTTCTATCTCTCACCAGATTGGGGAGGACGCCGTCGCCTGGCCAACAACTCCCGTACATAATCTGAAAGCAGGTGATTGAGTTGTGTTAAAGAAACACACCCGGAAGAGTTGCCTTGGACCGAAGTGGGGAAAACCAAGACAAGTGATCCTTGTTACCACAACTGCAGTAAAGTGTGCAGGCGTGGAGTTCTGGACTTTTTGGTTCTGTCCAGAGGTGTCAGGGAACAACACTCAAAGACCCCGGAGTTCCACCTGCCTTGGTGCGCAAATGAACAGAAACACGGGCTTCTCGATGGTGGCGTCAAAGACCAAAGGTTTATTACTGCAGGGACACAGAAGTCACAGAAACTACGCATGGGCAGTGTCTAGGAGCCTGTTCAATTTGTACAAAGAGGGTTGCTCCTTATATACTAGTTTTTGGCCTTCAGGCGAATTCTTCACATGTTAGTACATTCCCAAAACCTTTGTGTCACAGACAATAAATATTTGGCGTACACAGGAACCATTGATAAAATCTGATACAAAACATCTACGGAGAGGGGTTCCCACTAGTTCATCACAATCCCTTGTCAATATTGCATTCAAGAGCCGGACCGCCTCATCGTAAATTTCGTTACCTCCCCCTAATAAAGGCCCAGAAGGAAAGGAGCAGAGCCAGGTGCAGAAGATAGGAAAGCGGGATAAGAGATGTTTGTGGGTTGTAAATGGGCAAGGCTACCGGCTTCGGCCGCCTAATCATGATCGGGACAATGGACACGAGAACCAGTTCAGGTGGGCTGGCCTCGGGCAGAGGAGGCAGCCTTTGTCGAGTCATGTAGTTACAGCGTGATCTGGTTTAAGGTGCACGTGTCATGAAAGAGGTGAATCTCCGGCTAAGGCTACGTGTCCTTAATCGAAATGAAGTGATCAGAGGTTATTGCATATGTGAGGGCAAGGAACACAAAATGGCGGCCATGATCTAAGATGGATGCCGTGGGTAGATCAGAAATGTGTTCATAACAGGAGTGCTCTTGCTCGTAGTATAGCGAAAACACCAGGCTATGCTAAATGGATCATTTGCGGTTCGCTGATACCAATATTATGTATTTCCGACAATATTGAAAACACGGGTTCAAATCATCACGGAACCTCAGACCCTCCTTTTGCCCTTACATAGGCAATTACTCAGTCTATGTCAGAGTCTAGTTCTATACTCATCAGGTCAGTGACATGCTGTTGTATCATCATCCTTTCTCGCGCCTTTTCTCCAACTGCAGGTGGTTTCCTTAAACAGGTTGCAGCACAAAGGCTACACAGAGCTGGACCACACTGGATAATCAGGCAGCATGAGAATAGAAATACTAAGATGACACCGATGATCATTAGAACCTTCCATCCCCACGCTGAGATCAGAGTCCAAAACCACTCCATAAAGGACCAGTTTCCCTTGTCTACGTGTATAGAGTCGGAAATCTTGTGTAGCTTAGAGATCGCCTCATAGACTGTTGGAGCATTATTAGGAATAAAGACACAGCAGCTCGATTGGATCATTCTACATACCCCACCTCGGTCTGCAAGGATAACGTCTAGAACCATACGGTTCTGCAACGTCATGAGTCTATCCGCCTGAAGCTCAGCTGTCAAATTACTAAGGGCACCAGCAGTTTCGGTAATAGTAGATTCAACTACCCGTGTTAGCTGACGTATGTTTCTACTATTGGCCATAGGCCCCCAGAACGGAAGGAAGCCTTTGAAGAAGTCTCCAGCTTCCTGACCAGCAGTATCTTCCTTGCTGAAGACACCTCTCGCTACTCTGGTTTTGTGGTAATCAGATGAAGCAGTGTATGTTGGAGGCAACAATCGAGCAATATAGCATGAACCTGAAAAGTCAGCAGGTAACCATGTATATGCCCGGTCTCGACAGATGAAGTAGGTACCCCTAGCAGTAAGAAAGGCAGGGGAAGAGTTAGCCGGAAACACATAGGTTTCAACGCACTCGCTCCTCCCTAGCTGAGCTCTTGGATTTCTCCCATTACCTTGCAAACAGACCTGACCTCGGTGTGGTACGACCCAGATTGGAGTTGAGCTTTTACGCTTGCTTTCTCCTAAACTAAGGCGATACTCTGAAGTATTCCAACTTAAATATACTCGCAGTTCGTCTCTAGGGTATGATGGAGTATTATTGACATCCTTGATCATATCAATAATTCCCTGGACTAAAGCTCTGTTGGCAGAGTTATATTTAGTGGAACGTGGTGGACGTGGAGGATAGGTTTCAAGGGCATAAGCAAAAATGGTTTGAAGGGCCTGAAATGATCCATTATAGCTGAAAGGCAAAACTAGATAAGGTATACCTTTATCCATAGTGTGGGGTATCAAGCCACACACCCAGCAGTCTGTAGTGTTAACTACCAGTTGGTGTTGGTGCAAGAGCTGTACAAAAGTGTTGTTAATAAACACTGAGCGTCGAGCTTGCTCATGTTCGGGAAACGAGTGAAAAGAGTGTATAGAGGAAACAGTAGTAATTGCAGGATCAAGGGGAGGTATTGTGGTTACTGGCACAAAGATCAAATTTATACTGAAAACAGTTCCACCCACCAATGTTGCTAAAATAATCAAGAATGTAATGGCACATTGCATCAAAAAGCATTTGCTATGAAGAATTCTGTAAAGTCTGTTTCTGCGAACGTAAATCACATTTTCTTGTTGCAGCGCAGGAAGCTCCATCTTCTACAATCCGCTCGCGACCACTGATGATGTGTACGTAGATGAAAATGCCTCTATCAGCCCTGGGAGTTCCCAGAACCAACAGAAAGATCGACCTTGTGTCAGACCCCTGCAAATCCAACTAGGCACACAGCCACGACCCTACGGCTACCCAGACGGCAAGGCAATTTATTAAAACAATAAAACAATAGCAAACTTCCTGGCTGAGGGCAAAAGTTCAATATTTCAAAAATATCACAGTATGCAGTTGCCTGCTTTATTTGTCCATATTACGGCTTCTTAAGTTATATCTCTGCTTCGCAGGTACTGTCTGATCGGCAAATAGTGTTTCACTGGTAGTTGCTGCAGTGTTCAAGTTCGCAGATGGCAGAGTTTCTTCTGATGCGGGAGACAAATGTTCAGTGTTCAAAGGAGTCTTTTCAGGAGGAGAGTCAGAGCTTGGAGTGTCATTGATCAATTCGGCATCGCTGAAAGGGATAAATTTTGGAGTTCTTTCAAATTCGGAGGAACCAATTCCCTTCTTCACCCAGTCGTCGTAAGGAAGCGGCAAAGGGACACGCTTAACATGGGATGCGTGCACCCAGTGCTTGCGTCCAGCCACACGAACTGCTGTCCTCGTTGTAAGAAGGACCTGGAAAGGACCGACGTAGCGGGGTTGAAGATTCTTTGTCCTCGCGAAGTTCCTGATGACGACGAGGTCTCCCGGTTTCAGCTGATGCCCTGGACTCTCCGGAGGTTTTGGTAAAGCATCGAAAACCTGTTGATGAATAAGACTCAATTTAGCAGTCAAGTCGTAAAGGTAGTCTATCAACATAGGATATTCTAAAGAACTGAACTCTTTAGGCCTTGGCACACCCCAGATATTTGCCGGGCGGCCAAAAATGATTTCATAAGGGCTAAGCCCTACTCTAGAATGTACAGTTGCTCTCGTTGATAACAAGGCCAAAGGAAGTGCGTCTGGCCAGGCTAAACCTGTGGATGCCTGTATTTTAGCTATCTTTAGCTTGAGGGTGCCATTGTAACCCTCCACTAAACCAGCAGACTGGGGATGGTTCGCACTGTGGAATTTCTGTTTCAGTCCTAGGCCGGCACACACACTCTGCATAACTTTCCCTATAAACTCACTTCCGTTATCTGACCATACAATCCGTGGCATTCCGTATCTAGGGAAATATTCTTTGAGAAGAATTTTGGCAGTTGATAGGGCAGTATTGTCCTTCAGTGGGTATGCTTCTATCCACCTGGAAAAAGCACAAACCACCACTAGGACATATTTTAAATTATTACAGCGGTCCATGTGAATAAAATCTAACTGAATTACTTCAAAAGGGCAGAAAGGAGGAGCGAAATGACCAGCAGGAGTTGGAGTTCCCTTGCCAGGATTATGCATCAGGCATATCATACAATTTTTCACCACTCTCTCTGCACACTTACTTATTCCCTCATTTTTCCAGATCGGAGCCAACATCTTACAGATTCCTTTAGAACTTATATGCGCTACTCCATGCGCCATTGTCACCACTGCAAGCACATACGCATCCGGCAACATCCAACGCTGCTGTTCTGTCAAATCAATCCAACATCCATTCGAGTCCAACTTGCCCGTACTTTCTCTCCATACTCGTTTCTCTTCCTCAGTTGCTTCCTTCTGAATTTCTTTCACACTTTCCATAGTATCCTCACACATTCCAGACTCAGCGATCCATCTTGCAGACGTTGCAACATACATTCTACTCATCATATCTCTAGCTGTCTGTTTAGCAATTTCATCAGCAAAAGCATTCCCACGACCAACATCATCCGTGATTGCTTTATGAGCACTGCATTTAACAATCGCAACTTCAGTCGGCAAGGTTAGAGATTCCAACAAGTCGTTAACTAGCTGACCGTGTTGAATCTTAGTCCCATGGGACGTAATGAAACCTCTTTCTCTCCACAAACGGCCAAAACTATGGGCCACGCCAAATGGTACTGACTATCTGTAAAGACATTCACTCTCTTTCCCTTAGCTAAAACACACGCTCTCGTTAGAGCTATTAATTCCGCAGCTTGGGCAGAATTCTGATTCACTCTTGCAGTCTCCACAATCGTTTTCAAAGTCGTTACTGCATAGGCAGCAGTCACATCACCATTTTCCAATTTAAAACATGATCCGTCCACATACAGCGTACCATCTGGATCTGATAATGGAGTATCCCTCAAGTCAATGCGTCCTTTTGTCTCTTCCTCCGTTTTAAAACAGCAATCATGTGGCTCGGAATCACTCGACTCTTGATTAGCCGGCAACAGTGTTGCTGGATTCAATACATTACATCTTTTGATCTGAATATGACTCGCTAGTAATGTCAGCTCGTAACCAGATAGTCTCGCACTAGTAAGGTGTTGTGTCTTCGTTCGGTTCATGAGTGTGTCCACTGCATGAGGAACCATGACCACTAGCATGTTGTTCATCACCAGACCAGCAGATTGTCGAATGGAAGCCGCAGCTGCCGCTGTAGCTCTCAAACAACTAGGTAACGCTCTAGCTACCGGATCTAATGTTGATGAAAAATACGCACAAGGGCGTTGTTTATCACCAAATTTCTGTGTCAGAACACTCAACGCGCAACCTTCTCTCTCGTGAACATAGAGCGTGAATGGCTTACTGTAATCAGGTGTACCCAATACGGGAGCTGAACACAATGCTTTTCGTAATTCAGTAAAACTCTCCTGACATTCATCAGACCATGGCACCGGACTCGGAACATTTTTCCCAGTCAAAGCTACCAATGGTTTCGCTAAAAGAGAAAAATTTGGAATCCACTGCCTACAGTAAGAGGTAATACCTAAAAAGGCACGTACTTCTCTCTGCGTGCGTGGAACACTCATTTGCGTAATTGCTTTTATTCTTTCTGGGGTCAACTTCCTTCCCTCCTTTGACAAGAGATGACCTAGGTAGGTCACTTCTTGGCAGCAGTATTGCATCTTGGAAGGTGATACCTTGTGATTCAGATTAGACAAGTGATGTAATAACGAAACTGTAGCTGCTTTGCAAGTTTCCTTGTCATCGGCAGCCACTAGAAGATCATCTACATACTGTACTAGGGCAGAACCTGGAGGAAGGACAAAGGGATCTAACTGGCTTTTTAATGCTTGACTGTAAATAGACGGGCTCTCACAGTAGCCCTGTGGAGCGCGTTTAAATCTGAAACTTCGACCTCCTAGACAGAAGCCAAAAATATCTCTGCTTTCCTCGGCTATCGGAATGCTGAAAAAGGCATTCTTCAAGTCGATGACTGAGAACCAGGTGGCTGTAGCAGGAATCAATGTTAACAAGGCAGTAATGTCTGGAACCACAGGAAACTGCGGAACCACAATCTTATTAACTTCTCTAAGGTCTATGACAAACCTGTACACTGGAGGTTTTGTAGGATCAGTTCGTTTCAAAATCGGTAGTACAGGACTATTACAAACATTTCCTCTAGTTTCCTCAACCACACCTTTCTTAATCAAATCTTGCACAATCAATAAAAGTGCACGCTCTCCTTCACTAGATATTTTGTATTGAGGAATTCTTGGAAATTTTACATTCGCTTTCAAAGTGACTACATATGGTGGTATTTCTAAAAGGCCTACATCATTAGGACCAGTCGCCCAAAGAGAATCAGGGAGTGAGCGTAGCTCTGGCGGGAGTGCATCCATTGACAAGTACATCGGAGAAGTGATATTTTTACCCAATGTAAGTTGTACCCCTTCCGGAGAACAGTACAATGTCGCATATAGTCGTTTTAACAAGTCTAAACCAAGCAGGTTCTCATTACAACCCGTCGTCAAAATCAAGGGTGCTCTCAATTGACATGGTCCAATAGAAATAGACAAAGGGCCAGATATAGGGTTGTAAACAGGGGCGCCTGAAAAACCTACAGAAACATTTGTTGAGCCAGACAAAGGTGCGCCAGGGAGTTTCGCATGAATGATAGAACTTTTTGCGGCACCAGTATCCAACAGAAACGGTTCGACTACACCTGATGTTGCTACTGCGACATAAGGCCCACTCTGATCTACTGGAACTGATACTACTCCCTCTCTTTGTCCATGGCTGTCCTAGTACCCATTTTGCTGAAATCCCTCATCCACTTCACAATAGTCTTCAACAAGATATTGCTGAGATCTATTTTGCTGGGCAGGCTGTCCATTTCTCTGATCAAAGTGATTAGAAGGGCGATCATTCGTCTGTGGAGGCATAGCACCTCGCCCTCGACCTCTAGAATTTTGTACAAAACCACCACGACCTCTCTGAGCTGCCGCCGCATTATTTTGTGCTAAAATCGGACACTCATTCTTGTAGTGACCCTCTTTCTTACAATACGCACATTGGTTCCACTGATATTGAGGCCTCGTTGAACTATAATCTGTCCTCTGATAGGAACCCTGTTGCATATTAGACTGATTCGTGCGAGGCGGATACGCCTGTTGCAAAAGAACCTTAGTCTTTAAATCTTTCGTTTTCTTTTCTGATTTTTCCTTTTCTTCTTTATCCCTATTTTCATAGTATTGTGCAGTTGCAAGTATTTGTGCAGTTGTAGAAACAGCCCACGCACTCTCTGAATCCTTTAATTTATTGCATAATTCAGGTAACAAATTATGCACAAATTTATCAACAAACAGTCTCTGTCCTCCTTCAGTGCTCATGTCCTGACCACTATGATCTACAAAAGTCTCTTCGAACCTCGTGAAGAAGTCGGAGACACTTTCGTCTTTCTTTTGCTTGCATGCGGATAACTTGTCCCAATTAACACGCAATGCAGGCATCAGAGTCTTCATTAAGTCGATTATCCTACCCGGAAGATTAGCAATTAGGGGTTCAGGTTTTGCACCACCTATTTGCTGACCATCCGCTGCAGTGATGGCTGCCCAATCACCACCTAAGGCAACTTGATGATCCTCTCTACGAATTTTAGCCCAGACTGGTTGAGGAACTACATTCCCAAATAACATATCAATGTCTGCTAAATTCATTATACAAGCCTCAACTGTCTGTGTTAATTCCTTGTAATATCCAGCAGGATTCTTACGCGGATCTGGTAAGGCCTGTTTCACTGCTAGCACTTCAGCTCGCTTCCACGGAATGTGTATCCACACTCTCTGGAACTGTGCTGGAACAGCTGCAATACCAGCATTATTATCAGCTGCCACTGCTTCACGCCAAATTGGAGGAACCTCCCTCATTGGATATTGGCGACTCAGTTTCGTCTTACCTTTTTCTAAATCTCTCGGTGAACGAAGAGATGGATCATTCCTAAAACTTAAGATCAGTTCCATCGCTTCTTCTATATTTTCACCTACTATCATACCAGCAGCAAACTCCTTTTGAACTTTAATCAAGTCTTCTAAATTTGATTCAACATCATCTTCCTCTATTTCATCACGTAACAACGAGCACATCTCGTCAAAGACGTACCGCTGCGTTGGTTCCTTCCACTGCATAAATGTTTCTAGTACATCTCTCGTACTATATCTCCTACTCTTCGAAATCCATCTGAGAGCCGTGGAATCTAAAATTCCCTGTTCCTCAGTACTTGGATGCTGACTCCGTCTCTGAACAGAGTCAGAAGTAGGAGTCTTGATTAAAGTTTTATAGAAAGGAGACAGTATGTTAGACACAGAATCAGTGATTCTTCGACGTACAGAAAGTGGAGTTAACACACTCGCAGACGTAGAAAACACAGTAGAGGTAGGAACAGATAGCGAGGCAGTAGGAGTATCGAGAAAAATAGTTTGTGAAGTAGTAGGTGTAAGCGAGACAGATACAGGTATAGAAGTCGGCAATCCAGGAAGAGGAGGAGCCGTAGGAACATTCACATTAACCACAGGAGGTACAGGAACTTGATTCTGAGGGGCAGGAGCAGGAATACCAGGTTGTCCAGCAACCGGCAATTGAACATTTGGTACAAGTGGAGCCGTAGCACCTTGTGCATACGGTGGAGGTGACCGTAACAGATAAGACAACAGAGGATCGTTTTCCGAATCCTCTAGTATCTTAGCCGTTTTCGATGGCAAGGCAGGGTAGCACTTGTCGATCGCTAAATTATGCTCTCTAATGGCCACCTCTATAGCCTTCTCACACTCGTTATCTTGCAGCTCTTTAGTTGCTTGCTCTAGAGTTAATTCTTCTTTCTCTTTCTGTTCTTTCTTAAATTTTTTCATTTCTCTCTGTTTGGATTCTTTCCGCCAGTAACGGAAAGAATCAAACATTGCCGGCCGGGCTTTCTTCCTAAACAATTTCGCTTCTAAATTATCAAGAATTTCGGGTTCAAAACTACCATGCAATGGCCAACTAAGGACACCGTCTTTGTTGGTGTAGCGGACCCACACCTCATTATAGGATATAGGACCCACTCCATGTTTACAATATAAGTCATATAGGGGAGTCCCAATCGGAGGAACCAGACATGAGTCCTCCAACCGTGAGTCACTGTTGCAACCGAAGCACGACAACATACAATTTCTCCGACTTACCATTTTCAGTCCGGAACACAAAACAAACAAAACACAAAACAAATATGTGCACTTGAACCAAGAACTTAGGCCTACCAAAACCAAACTAATGTATCGATACCCAAACTGAACCAAATAGATTATCGTGACCAAAACAACCAGTGATAATCTTACGAAACCAAACCAAACTAAGAACCAATCAAGGATTTTTAACAACCCTCACAAAGTAACCGACTAGCGACCACTAAATACTTAACTGAGGCACTGAAGACGTCACCAAGGAGAAACCCACACGTTTCGCTGTACTAAGGGCTGCACCTCGGGTCCAAGACAGGGCGACGGTCAAGGCAACGGCCCACTGCAGCCGTCCTCAACGGGAACCCTCGTGGAAGAGAACTTCGGGCCACTTTTGCGATATGCCGGGATCGATGAAGTGGGGCGCCTCCCTCAGGAATCTTCACACGAAGCTTCTCGAACTCTTCAGGCTTTTGGACCGGTACCGAATGACGTCGCCCCACGTTGGGTGCCAATTGGAGTTCTGGACTTTTTGGTTCTGTCCAGAGGTGTCAGGGAACAACACCCAAAGACCCCGGAGTTCCACCTGCCTTGGTGCGCAAATGAACAGAAACACGGGCTTCTCGATGGTGGCGTCAAAGACCAAAGGTTTATTACTGCAGGGACACAGAAGTCACAGAAACTACGCATGGGCAGTGTCTAGGAGCCTGTTCAATTTGTACAAAGAGGGTTGCTCCTTATATACTAGTTTTTGGCCTTCAGGCGAATTCTTCACATGTTAGTACATTCCCAAAACCTTTGTGTCACAGACAATAAATATTTGGCGTACACAGGAACCATTGATAAAATCTGATACAAAACATCTACGGAGAGGGGTTCCCACTAGTTCATCACAATCCCTTGTCAATATTGCATTCAAGAGCCGGACCGCCTCATCGTAAATTTCGTTACCTCCCCCTAATAAAGGCCCAGAAGGAAAGGAGCAGAGCCAGGTGCAGAAGATAGGAAAGCGGGATAAGAGATGTTTGTGGGTTGTAAATGGGCAAGGCTACCGGCTTCGGCCGCCTAATCATGATCGGGACAATGGACACGAGAACCAGTTCAGGTGGGCTGGCCTCGGGCAGAGGAGGCAGCCTTTGTCGAGTCATGTAGTTACAGCGTGATCTGGTTTAAGGTGCACGTGTCATGAAAGAGGTGAATCTCCGGCTAAGGCTACGTGTCCTTAATCGAAATGAAGTGATCAGAGGTTATTGCATATGTGAGGGCAAGGAACACAAAATGGCGGCCATGATCTAAGATGGATGCCGTGGGTAGATCAGAAATGTGTTCATAACAGGAGTGCTCTTGCTCGTAGTATAGCGAAAACACCAGGATATGCTAAATGGATCATTTGCGGTTCGCTGATACCAATATTATGTATTTCCGACAATATTGAAAACACGGGTTCAAATCATCACGGAACCTCAGGCGTGCCAAAGTGGATCCATGCCAGTCATACTAAGCGGGTGACCGGAGAAGAAGCGACTGAGGCTGAAGGTGGTGCAGCTGAGGGGTCTCCAGATGAGGGTCCGGAATTAGCTGATGTTGAACTACCGAGAACCAGTCAAGACGAATGGTTCCCAGCAGACGATCTGATTCTTTTTTTTTTTTTTTTTAATTTTTATTTGGAAAACCTCAACAGTACATCACGAGCAAGGCAAATAAAGGCAGAGGAGCCACTAAACAATAACATTCAAAGAGTCAAAATCTCGCGCAGCGAGGGGTAACAGCACAGTGTTCCTCGGTCATGCCTATCACAATTAATCAGGATTGACGAGCAAAATTGTCCACAATGTTCCAGGATATGGGAGGATTCCAATTTATAATAAAGATGAAGGATCGGACATCATGCAATATTACGACTTCGCATACTAAGCAAATCACATAGCAGATATTAGTCTTCAATAGGGCGCACCATTGGGAGAACAAAAGCAGGCTATAGAGTCATAATCGCTCATACTGAGCCACAGTGTCCTACTCGTGAAAGCAAGAAACGGCAAGAAATTTCGTAGTTTTAAAATGACACACACAATGATCCTCCCAAGGAAACCGAACCCCCATCCCCAACTTGTAAAGAAATATATATAAGAAAGGACGATGTACGAAGAAAGAACAAGAAAGAAGAAAGAAGAAAGTAGGGCCATAGAGACAAAGAAGAAACAAAAACACGTCCCATCCCCCAACCCCCACCCTGCATGCCGCGGAAGCCCACGGCCCACCCCCTACCATAGGCATGCCTGTCGCCCCAGAAAACCCCGAAAAGGGAAATACGGAGGAGGGACCTAGCTTCGGCCCCATACACGCCCCCCTCCCCAACCCGAAAAGCATGTAGGCCCACCATGATGAAGGGCGAGCAGCAATTTACATTCGTCCCAATCCCCCCGAGTCACCATCACAAGCCATGTTGCACTTTTTCACCAGGCATATCAACCGAGTACTAAAACCCGCCCAAGTTCAGCCCTGGCCAGTCCGAACCGAGGTCGACAAGCGCCGCATTCCATGGACAGGCAAGTTCGATGGGCCAGCAATCCCTGTAGGAGCCATCACGGCCGCAAGTAAAAGCAGAAGAGTTGATGTGATAACGCATCTCCATGATGCACTCGCCGACGAGAAAACTAGATGCTGAGGAGCAGGAGAGGCGATAGCAAGCTGGAGGATAGGAAGGGCAGCAGACACACAAACTCGGCCGTATGGCTCACTGATTCCGCAATCCAGTACTACACACTCCAGGGAGTCCTTAGCGTCAGCAAACTGGGAAAGGTCGGGCACCCGATCATTATTTTGTCCGCCCATTGTTGTGGACCTTGTGGCCGTCTGCGGGTCGTCCACGACCAGCCACCCACATCTCAGGGCTGAGTGCAGGTCTACGAGGGCCAGAAGGATGTCCTTCACCGTAGGTTCCATCACCCCTTCGCCAATTTTCACAGCGCACCTCTCCTCCAGGAATCTTCCAAGCAGGATAGAGAGCAAACCCAACAGGCAGCCGGGAAGTTAATCGCTACTCGCGGCACGTGAATGGGTCATAACTAGGCAAACTCGAGTCCACAAACACACACTGCGCTGCACACCGCTTACCAGCCGTAGCCAGAATCTCCCAAAGGAATCAGCATCACAAAGAGTGCGGTCTCTCACCGGCAGCCTTCAAAGTAGGTCAGATACTGGCCGTGTATTGAAAAGTGCAGCCGATTTTGCATGCAGTCACAGGCACCGGCATAAACATTTGCAGCAATGCTCGGGGGCTTCAGCGCCAAGCTCCGCCCGATCGTCTAAGGCCGGGTGCAATTACAAGTCCCGGACCGGGTCACCGGACTAACATGGCCGATCGGGGCCGATGTTGTTGACTTCTGTGTCGGCTGCAGCGCCACTCGAGGTCCCGGCTCGCACACTGTAAGGGCCGGAAATTGCAGGACGACGGTTCTCGGTCATCTGGGGTGGATTTCATGCCGGAGTCACACGGCCGGGCTCCGTATGCCTTCATCTGTACGGGGCCGCGATTTGGATGCAGGATGAATGCCAGGATGGTGCGGGAGGCGAGGACGAGCGGCGGATCCAGGCGTCTATGCGGCCATTTTGGCCGCCGTCGTGGCTCCTCCGACGATCTGATTCTTGATCCAATAAGAACCAGAAAGTATTCCTACCTAGATAGAGAGTGGGATAGTGAGGACGAGACAGGAATAGACAGAGAAAATCAGGTTATCGAGAATCACATCAGACCTGATAAGGAAATAGGTCAAGTAGGGACAGACCAAGTCATCGACACTCCTCCAAAGACTCCAGAAACTGAAAAGGGACAGATAGTAATTAGGGCTGAAGTTCATGCGGAAGAAAATCAAGGGTTCGAAGTGCATGAACAGGAACAGATAGAAATAGACGAACGTGTTCAGAAGACAGGGTCTGAAACAGTTGAAAGTCAAAGACAAATCCAAAATATACCTGAACAAGGCCAGCTTAGAAACCAGACGGATGAAACTGAAGAAAGACCTGGAACTAGTCAGACAGGAAGGAAAAAAAATACTGTCGAAATCACAGTGCCTCAACTGAACGAAAATAAAAGGGCTCGTGAAGAGAGCCAGACTACAGTAACAGCTAAAAGACTTAAGAAGAAGAAAAGTGAACCCAGATACATAAAAAGACTGAAACTAAGATTAAAGACAGTAGAAGAGAAATTAAAAGACCGAAAAAGGGCTGCCAGAAAGGAAACCGGAGCCCAGCCAAACAGACGAAGTACACGGATAAAGAGACAAAACAAAAATTATCGGAGTCCTGAATGGACTTACTTGGTATTGGAAGAAATTGAAGATCTCGAAGTAAGCGACAAAAGCGACAAAAGCAACAAAGACTCAATTGCTGATCAGAGTTTCGAAGAAGAAGACCCAACCTGAAAGTGAAACTACGTAAGCCGCTTGTGTAAAGAAACAATGAGGGGTTGGAAAGCTTCTTTTGAGCCAAAATGTCCGATTCAAATGTGAATGGAAGACCTAGAGGAAACTGTTGTAAAACATGCTGCAAAGTATGTTTATGTAGTGTAGCCTTAGTACTGATTTTATGGATAGGACTAACAATTTCAATTCCATTTATGATAAGTAAAGATACTAACCTGTACCCTACTAAACAAGTGATGCCAGACACAGAAGTTGTACAAACTGAAGAAACACCACGAAGTGTAGAAAGACATGAGAAGACTCTTAGCCTTAGACAGACAAAAATGGACATAGATGCATCAGATGAGGGAGGACTACATTATCACAGAATCAAAAACAGAACACATTTAAATGTATTTGCAAATCTTTTAGTACACTATGTAGAAGCTATGGAAATAGAAGACTGCTATGTCTGCATGAAGCTACCTACTTCTGTAGCTGAAGGTGTGACCTATCACCATCTACCCCTAACCTATGGAATTTCCTGTAGTATATTAGCTAGCTTATTTTACAGAAGCACCTTACAGTCCTACTATTCAAACTCTGACGTAATTTTTTCTGAACTTCCTATTCGGGGAAACCTGAACATTGTACATATTAGAAGTGATGTGACTCGTTATATGGTAGAATATTTTCTGACTATAGGTGACATAGATTGAAATGAAGCACGCAGACGTAATTTGACCTGTTCATTACATGAACAAGAGAAAATGTTTTTAAAAATAGCAGAAAAGAGAAGGGAGAGTTTCCAGAGAAAGGCAAATGATAAGAGACAGAAAACCCCAAAATGGGCTGAAAACAATGAAAGCACCTCAAATGGTGAAGCTAATCCTGCACTGTTGCTGGACTTCGAACGGAAAGGGAAACGCTGTCTTCATAGAGAAAAGACTAGCGATTATAACAATGTATTCATCGGTTCCAGTGAATGCGAACACAATTACAAGGTAATTGGAGGTTGGGGTTTCAAAAATGGTTCAGAACCTGTGTTTCCCGGAATTTATTATATATGTGGAAACAAGGCTTATTTCAAATTGCCGGATCACTGGTATGGAAGCTGCTATTTTGGCATTGTCTTCCCGAAAATATACCATGTGAACAACGCCACTGGAAGCAATGAAAATACTAATGGTTTAGTACGTAGTAGACGAGAAAGTGTAGGAGAAATTATAGGTGATATATTTAGTGCACTGATACCTGGAGTGGGAGTGGTTCTGAATACTCACCGAATTTGCAAATTGTCTACAGTAGTGGATCGGTTATCAACTGACACTGCTGCTGGATTCCTGCTGGTCAATACTGAAATGGTTGCGATCAGATCAATGGTTTTACAAAATCGACTTGCTCTTGATACCTTATTGGCAAAAGAGGGCGGAGTCTTCAGGATGTTGAAAGCGCAACATTGTTGCACTTACATTCCTGATAAGAGTGTTGAAATTAAGAAATATGTGAGAAACATTACTAATTTGGAAAAGGAACTCAAACCACTGGAGGTTGATAGTGCCTGGAAAAGACTAACTGATGGTCTCTCCTCTGTAGCTAGTTGGTTTTCTAACATAGGTAGAAGTCTTGTGGGAAAAATACTGATGCCAATGGCTGGAATAAGTTTGATTGTGCTGATCATAATAATTTGCTGCAAATGTCAAAAATGCAGAAAGAAGTATACTGTGAATAAGAGAGGAGTGAAGAGGAATATTGACGAACTTGAATTAGAAGAGCTGAGAAACCAGATTTGTAAGAAAGCCAATAATTCCCATCCTAATAAGGATGCAGAGAAGAGGCTTAACAACAAGTTTGTGGAGATTGAAATGAGTGAGATTTGAAAGAAGTTGGCATCTGTTTCCATAAATAGTGATGATAGTAAATATCATCAAAGAGGGGATTGATGGAGCAAGGATTCGCACGTAAAGCGACTTGCTCACATTCAAGAACCTCGCATAACAAATAATGTCATTAATCAACCTGTTTTGTCAATAATAATGCACTTTCGCACAGCACGCGGGTGTCCCAGAGATGCTTACCTATGTTTCTATTAATCCTAACGAAGCTTGCAACTGACATGGTCGCTGCTATGCGGGATTTCAGTCTGCGCATGCGTCGGTCATAGCCATGTGATGTGACGCATGCGCAGACGTAGTTCTGGAGGGATTTTTTTGCACATGCGCATTACTGCTAAAATGGCTGCTTTGATTTTAACATGCTCTCTGCTTGCTACTGCCGCTTTTGCTCAGCTGTCTATTTCTGCTTAAACCTCTAATGCTATAGATATTATAAAGTAAGGGGTGCAGTGAAGCTAATCATGGTATACAGTGTATTAATTTTTTCTGTGTTTCTAATTTGTTTTTGCTTATTTTTCATGTACCGCGTATCTGTGGGCCTGGGAGTGGGGAGCCTCTCCATCTTAGAAGTCTGAAAGGGACTCATCACGTGACAAGAGAAATGAAGTCTTACAACAGTGGAACTCAGCCAGCTGGCTGCTGAAACTGAGATGCTCCTGGGAACCTACCCTCTGCCCTAGGAGAAGACTTCGACTTGTACCTGAAATGTATCAACTTATGTGATAATGTTTGTGTGCCCTATTGTTCTCTTTTACACGTATGCCATGGGAACTGGAATGTAAGGAGTGGGTACGAAAATTGAATATTAATTATGTGAACACCGAATTGTATGTGGTGACAATGATCTAACCGGTATAGAGACAAAATATCGACTCCAAAATATCGACTGGACATAATATCGAGTTTTTAATATAGACTGGACAAAATATCGACTGGACATAATATCGACTACAAAAATATCGTTTTTCAGGTAAGTGAAGTAATATCGACTGTATAAAATATAGATAGCAAAAATATCGATTTTTTAATAATATATAATATTTTATAGTGTATTTTTATGTAATAATATGTGTGAATAGTGTGTATTAATGTTATAAAATATTTTATTACATGAATTTTGTTTTTATAATAATTGCGTAATGTAATTCTGTAGCGGGTTGTGGGTTTATAGGGGAATAGGGTGGGAAGTAATTTAATAATAATTAATTAATTAATATATGTTTGTTAATATTTTTAATTAATAATTAATTGATAATTAATTAATATTAATTAGTTAATTAATTAATATCATTTTGAACATATTTTGTATTAGTAAATAATTGTTAATTAATTAATTGTAATTAGTTAATTACATTAATTAGAGTACATTTTTAATATATATAATTTTGTGTAATTTTTAAGTAATTAATTTTGAAAAAATAATATTAATTATTAAAATAATTACAGCTAATGTTCTAATATATTTACTTTATTGTTATTGTTAATTAATAATTAATTGCTAATTAAATAATATTGATAAATTTAGGGTAAAGGAGCATTTTTAGGGTTCAGGGTCAGTTTTCAGTTCATGGGTAAAGGGGTATTTTTAGGGTTCAGGGTCAGTTTTCAGTTCATGGGTAAAGGGGTATTTTTAGGGTTCAGGGTCAGTTTTCAGTTCATGGGTAAAGGGGTATTTTTAGGGTTCAGGGTCAGTTTTCAGTTCATGGGTAAAGGGGTATTTTTAGGGTTCAGGGTCAGTTTTCAGTTCATGGGTAAAGGGGTATTTTTAGGGTTCAGGGTCAGTTTTCAGTTCATGGGTAAAGGGGTATTTTTAGGGTTCAGGGTCAGTTTTCAGTTCATGGGTAAAGGGGCATTTTTAGGGTTCAGGGTCAGTTTTCAGTTTTTGGGTAAAGGGGCATTTTTAGGGTTCAGGGTCAGTTTTCAGTTTTTGGGTAAAGGGGTATTTTTAGGGTTCAGGGTCAGTTTTCAGTTCATGGGTAAAGGGGTATTTTTAGGGTTCAGGGTCAGTTTTGGGTTTTTGGGTAAAGGGGTATTTTTAGGGTTCAGGGTCAGTTTTGGGTTTTTGGGTAAAGGGGTATTTTTAGGGTTCAGGGTCAACAAATAAGATTTTAAAAAATTATTTTTATTATTTTCATTTATTATTTAATTATTATAATTTAATTTAAGTCGTTTTAAGTATATTTTAGTAATAAAAATGTAATATTAATTTAATTTAACACTGTTTTTAATAAAGTCGATATTTTTTACATCTATATTTTTGTTAACGATATTTTGTACTCGATATTTTTGTACTTACCTGTTTGTAGATACAAACTCGATATTTTGACTGTCGATATTTTGTCCACGATATTTTGGCAACTCGATATTATGTCCGTCGATATTATTTCAGTGATCCCTAACCACCTCACTTGTCCAATCCAAAGTTGGGGATCCTGCCATTTGCAACATTTACGGGTGGGCCACTAACCCAAAAACAGTATAACTAGTCTAGTTTTAGCTAGAGAAATTGTCCGACTTGTCCGAGTAGCAGACCTGTCACCGACCCTACGAACTCTATAGGTGATTGATACAGAGAGCTGCGGAGCACTCTGTCCGTAATTTCCACAAACTCCAAGGGGTGGAATAGATTTAAGTGCTGGCAAAGCACTTTGCTCGGAGATTCGAGAACCCAATCGGGGTTATTGGCGGATTCCGTGCAGAGAGGGAGTAGCGCAGGCGTTGCATCCGAAGCTGCAGGTGTTGGTCGTGCCCTTTGGTGAGCCCAGTCCTGATCCAAATCCTGAGGGGTATCCTGTCCTGACTGTCCATGAGCTGTACCTGCTCGCCTACTGGCATCCTAAGTCCTTGAGGGTCCTTGTCCTTGCCTTTTTCCCAAACTGACCCGTGGCCAGGGTTAGTTCTCCTTCCCGTTCTAGGTAAATATAACTGTGGGTGTTCGTCTATCTATTCTCTTTTCCTCTCCTCCTTTTAATAAAGCATCCTTGCCTATGTTTTTCCCTGTCTTTTCCAAAGACTTTACATGCCGCTGTTTATTAGCTATGTTCCATTTTTTCCCTTACCTTTAGGACATTATTGAAACTGTTTACTTAATTAGTATGATCTAATTTTACTTGTGTTCAGAATCGATGCTTAAATTAGTAGATTAGAATAAGGTCTGTTTTACATCACTTGTAGAAATTCTAGCACTCCACTAAATAGTATGGTTGTCCAATTTTACCTGCCTTAGTATAAGCCTGAAGACTGAATAGCATGTTCCCTGTTACCCTATTCCAGTAGATTGTTCGCACTCAATGGTGCTCACTCTCATTCATAGTTACATTTTAGTCCTGATTCTAGTTATTGATATTCTAATCTATATTAACTTTATTCTCATGGCATATGAACACTAAAGCTTTTACTATATAAAGTCTTGAAAACCCTTCAAGTGTCTGTGGTTATTACAATCGTAAATTGTTATGCAAATGTATGAGGTATTTTTGGTAGTCTTATCTCCTACCCACTGCTAGCTCCTGATTCGTCTGGAACATAGGTACCTGTGACAAGGTGGTAAGTCAGGTACACTGGAAATAGTAGTAAGGAAAAACACTCGAATTACTGATAGTAATGTGTAAACTCGCCCAATTCACAAAATACAGTCATAAACACGTCATGGGCCCAAGTGCGTGTTATCTGGTGAAATAAAGAGTCGGGCGACCTGCGCGCTCTATCACATGCTCCCCGCCCACCTGCTCGCCTTGATGGCGGCATGTTTCACAGGTGTCTCCTCACCAGACATGGCTTCACAGCTGCCTTCTTCCCATGCATTAGTCGCAATTTTCTCCTCACCAGACATAGGGCGAGACAAGTTTGGTCACCTTCCGTGCCCGTCAGAGACCGGAGGAGACTGGACTGGGCCACCACCTTTTCAACCGGTGTTTTGCTTTGCTGATTGTAACCCCTCTTAGGTGAGCCAAGTATATTTTCCCATACTAATCAGATATATATGTTAACGGGACTATGGGGAAGCATGTGGGACAATCGGCATTTAGGCCTGCTGCAACAAGTATTGATAGTATGCTGGAAAGAGCGGTCAGCATTGTCAGTAATGAAATCGAACTGACTGAGAGGCGTCTCTCTCTTGGCCTGGGGGTACCACTCCAACTCATAATTCTGATAGTAGAAGTTACTAGTTCAAATACCAATGTTTTAGACATTTCTATTACTACTTGTGAGGTGCCTAGAGGTGACATCATAACCCATGTCCCTGTACAAGACACTCCACGAACATTGAGGCACCTATTGGGGCAAAGCGCAAAGGGAAGCCAGTCAAGGCAGTAAGCTCCAAGAGGAAGCAAACCTTGTCCTTGTTCATCTCGTACAACGTTGAACTCTTGGATTCGCCCTCCTACCGATCTTACAACAGTTGCGGCCCAGGTGCACACTGCAGATATCAACCCCCTCTTGCTCTATTGGAACCCAGACTGAGACTCACCAGTTTCTGATTGATAGTAGCAGTAGATATGAAATGGCCATAAGCCACATTGTGGATGCTATCACTGATTGTGTTAAGAGTGCACTTGATAGTTTTCTTGCCACTTTGAGGGATCGTTTGCTTGTTGTGCCCCCTATGCCCCAACGTGTGATTTCCAATACTGTCCCCCCGTAGATGCTAGTATAACTGTGCCCATTGATTTGGAAATGCCAACTATGCCAACCATGCCATCTAATAACGTTCGAACCTACCAACAGAGCCCAAATGATCCCCCTAATTTGAATTCAGGCCCTATTTATTGTGAAATGTGTAACAAAATCTGCTTGTGTTTTGAACCTGGGGGTATTAGTGGGGCAAATAGGAATACCGTAAATGATGGTACAAATAGAACAATTGATGGAAATGCGACAAATATTATGCCACCCACCAACATTCCCTGTGCTGCTCCAATTAATACTAACACTGTTGTCAACACACCATGAGAGGGTGCTATTGATTCCACTTGCTTGTCAGACCTTAGAGGTAACAGGGAGGCATTAAATCTACCTCCGGAAGCGTGACCTATGTTGTGGTTTTAGCAGGTGTGCCCCCTTTAAGGCCTGATCTAAGAGAATCATGGGAGCAGTTACGCTGTAAGAGCGTGGACTGGCTCTCCAAACACAAAAGGTTTGCGACATCACTAATTGAGAATATTATTATGGTGCGGAGAGTAGGATGGGTGGGCACGTCCCCAAAATCCATCAAAGGGGATTGTATAGTTATTAACTTTCGTAGACCATCTGAGGCAAAAGCAATATTATCGCTGCAGGAGGAGCATTCTAATTTTAATACTAGTATTTGGGCCCTGCCATTGGGCTATTTTTATAAGCCCATACTAGAGGCACCCCGGTCTAATATGTTTTGTATTCCCACCCCCTACCCTACTCAACAGATTTATGCCCATATCTGGTTTGGATTGCCAATATTGACTGTCTATTGCCCTCATAAATCGAGAGCCATCAGAAGTAGAAGAGCGAGTACCCTGCCAAATCTGTCCCCAGCCCTGTGAACTTGACATCCCAACCGCATCCAACGGAGATTCTACACTTAAAATATTGAGTTGCAATGTCGCGGGTCTGGCATCCAATTTGAATTTATCAGATTGGCTGGAGTTAATCCACAGCCAAGATATTGTAATGTTGCAAGAGACCTGGGCAATCCTGGAGTTGTTCCTGGAGGGGTTCGAATGTTTCAACATTGTATCCCCTATCCCCCCCTATATAAGGTCGGCCAGCAGGAGGCCTTTCAACGTGGGTTAACATCAGGGCAGGGGGCCGCGCTAGAGCTTTGCATACCAATAACAATAAATTCCAGGTTACAATCTATACACAGGGGATTTCACTCTATTTGATTAATTTTTATAATGATGATTTTAAAACCGTCCCCAATATGAACTTTATTGAGTTGTTTAAATTTGTTTCTAATTTATAAACAATTAATTGTGGCGCCAAAGTCAAAGGTATTTGTTTAGGTGGTGATTTCAATGTAAAAATCCCAAAGGGTATTTATTCAACCATTCACCTTACTGATACGAGGCCATCATGTCACAGAGGAGACCAGTTATTGGACCTTCTAAGCTCCAATAATTTCCTAGATGTCATGGAACTTGCAGCTGTGCCCTCCAGAGATGGTAACATAGAACCCACCTATAGAGGCAGGGGTTCAGCCTCTACCATTGATTACATTTAATCACCACTTGTTTAGAAAACGGTGTGTTAAAGGCGGAGGTAATTCCCACACTTCAGGGGGACCACAACCCGATTAATTTGACCCTGAATCTCACTCATGCCCAGACCAACTTATGACAATGTGCAGGGTGCCAGTGATTTGACACCTACTACTGACAACCTTAGACTAGTTTGGCGTGGTATAGATAATAAAGTGGTAAAGTGGTATTTGGTTACCCCGATTTGATTAACACCTGTCTGACATTTGGAGAATGTAACCTGGAGGTAGTCAGTGCTTTCTCAGAGCTTTGTACCGGTATCAAATCCTTGTTGTCCAAGCCCAATAAGAAAACTAACTTAGACCAGGTTGGTTTAATGCCGACTGTTCCTCAGCTAATAGAGCCCATCGAAGGGCACTTGCTAACAAATCTAGAGACAGTTCTCCGGTTAAATCACTTAGGCAGAGTTACAAGAGAGTTATCGCAATTAGAAAGGAGGAGATTATAAAAAGAGCAGTGGGATAACTTTGTTTGGGCAAACGCTTAAAAAAATTGCAAGGATTTTTGGCAGGCTGTCAAAGGTATGAGGTCTCTGGGAAACTCTATGTCGCCAATTAGTTGTAGTATTTCCAGTGAGTTTTGGGAGGCTCATTTTAGTAAGATTTATGCTGGCCCGGATCCTCCCTCTGTTACTAAAGAGAATACCCCAATTACCAGGATCCCGATTGATTTATCGGAGGTAGAGGAGGCCATTGAACAGAGCCTGGGATGTAAAGCCCCGAGCCTGACGGTCTGCCCATTGACCTTATCAAAAGTCACCCGGATTTTTGGGTGCCACTACTGTTAAATGTTTTTAACAATTTAATCAATTCTCCTATACCCACACTTGGTCCTCCAGTATTATAGTGCCAATTTTTAAGAAGGGGGACTGCTCTAACCCGAGCTACTACAGCCCGATGTCCCTGATCGATAATACCCTGAAAATCTTAGGGAGGGTATTGTATAACAAGATTAGGTCCTAGGCCGATGAATGTCAGATTTTACATCCGTGTCATTTGGGGTTCAGAAATAACATCGGCACCGTGGAACAATGCCTTAACCTCAACGTGATTATCAGCAAATATAACATTGCTAAGAAAACACCTGCATATCTGGCATTCATGGACCTTACGTCGGCCTTTGACTTTATTAACAGATGTCGGCTGTGGACAACCCTTTTAAATTATGGATTGGAGGAGTCCCTCGTTTATTTTTTTAGCTTATCTGCACAAAGATCTACACGCCGGGTGCATATTAGTAAGGATGGCGAGGTCTCCAAAGCCATTGATGTTGGTAGGGGGGTCAGTCAGAGCTGTGTCCTGGCCCCCCTTCTATTTATTTTTTATACCAATGATTTAAATAAGTCTTTTGCAATATTAACTCAGGATGCCCCACTTATGAACAGCAACATATTTCCCTGCATTGTTATATGCCGATGACGAGGTGCTGATGGGCCGTAACCCAAAAGCTCTCTGCATCTTAGTCCATGGCTGTGTAGAGTTCATGGCAGGCCTGGATCTATGCACCAATTAAAAAAAATCTTTTTTAATGGCGTGTGGCTCTAAGACGTATTTTAATTCATCAATAGTTTTAAATTCTAACTGTTTACAGAGCACTCACACTTTCCCATACCTTGGTTTGGTATTTGCATCTAATGGGTTGTGGACTGACCATGTGACCTATTGTAGGAGGAAGTTTACAAATTCTATCAACACTATACTTGGGCTTCCCAAGCCGAGGAATGTAGAGGTAGTGTCCCCAACTGTTAAGATCTTCAGACTCCAATGTATACCAGTTGCAACTTACGGCGCTGAAGTCTGGGGGCATACTAACAGTGCTCGCATCCAGGGTGAAGAGAATAGACTTTGCCGTACAATCCTGGGTGCACCCATTTCATCATCCAAATACACTAGTCATTGTGAACTCAATCTCCATACACTGAAGACCACATTAAGGCTCGCCCAACCCTATTTTGGTTCAGAATTTGGAAAAATCCTGCGGCTCAACTGACCAGAGAGATAATCTCAGATTGTTTGAAATGTGACAGGGGGATGGCTATACCATGGTTGGCTGCAGTTCACAAAAGTTTAGTTAGTGTGAACCTAGAATCTGTATTCTTAAAACCCTCAGACATTGGCACCATTAGTAGCAAATTCCTCCAAAGGACTCTCTATGAATCTTATAAAAGTACTAGATTATCTACAGAGCGTACAAAAACGTCAGTGGCCAGATACAGGCATATTGAGAATGCCACTTCCGTGGTTTCTAGCTATTTGTTAAAACCAATTGACCATTGGGAAAGTGGCTTACTCTTCCGGCTGAGGACTGATACTTTGAAATTTATGTTATCATTCACTGTAGGTTTGACTACTAACCTTGACCTTCTACCCTGCCCATGCAATAATGAATACAAACAATCAATGCTGCACTTTTTATTTTTTTGTTCTTACTATTTAATTCTCACCAAAAGGTTTTTGATCACTTATTTTAAAGCTTTACCTGTGATCGATTATAAAGCAGCTTATGGGATGGTCTTTGCTCTAAATGATGATGTACTAACCTTTCGGTCTGGTTCCTTCTTGAAGGCGGTGGTGCGCACCCGTAATTCTATGTGCCCCTGCTGAATTATAGCACTTTATTTTATGTTTTTACCCTGAACTATTATATGTTTTTATTGATCGTCTCATTATGAGATTGTGCACTGTATTACTGGAGGCCCACTTTTAATTCTACTGGATGTCTTATTTGATTTTCTGTTTTTGTACTTTTATGGATATGTACTTTTATCTGAATAAAGTTTATATTGATTGATTAATTGATTGATTGATTGAATAAATAGAAAACTGTCAGAGGGGCTTAGGTTGCAAGCCTTCACACACCATGCCTCACTGCTGTAAAATAAATTAAATCCACCTTCAGTTACTTCTTTCAACAGTTGCCATTGACACTAGTCACCAGCTCAACCTCCTCCTGCACATTGCTCTACCACCTCACAAAGAAGACTCTTTATTCATTCTAGGAGACATCCTCTGCCTTCCAAACACCTTATTAACTTCTTAAAGAGTGCTTTCATCCTGGACAATCTTACCATCTTGACCTGCCTCATAATCAACAGTTATGTTCAACATATTATACTGGCAATAGGCAAGTTGGACTGTCACCAACTATTTAGTCAGTGTGTTTCAACATTCATCGTCTTGAGGTTATGCTCTCCTTGATCCTAAACTTTAGTTAACTTCCAAAACACATAACCATCCAACAACCCCGTCCCCGCCCCAGAAAAGCAAATCAAATACACTAACATTAAACTGGTCAAACATGAACTGTCCTCTTCATTCTTCTTATGGCTCCTTGTTTCAGCTTGTAAAATGATAATGTCAACAGTTAATTCATTTTTCTTATCTCACGTTCACATATTCTTTTTTGTGCTTAATATTTTCTTTGTGTACATCATCTCATCACATTCTTCTCTCTGCCTATCTCTGGTTTTGATCCATCTTTACATTAAGCTTAGCTACACTTCTTTTTCTCAACCACACCCTACACCCTCTTCTTTTTTCTTCTCTGTGTCTCATTTACGCCTTGTTCACTCCATGTCTCGTAATCTGCCCTAGTTTGCCTTCTGAAGGCCAATGTTTAATGGTGTGCCTAATAGAGCTGTGGGCAAAGTCTTGATTACTTGCTGAAAATTTACAGATGATTGAGATTCCACAGCTGTTGTGCTCCACTATCCTATTCAGTCCTCATAGAGCAATGAGGTCCGGACCACTGAAATTATGAATGCTGGTATGGACTAAGTGATCCCTCAAATTGTGACTCCATTTAAATGAAAACATAGGACGGTTTGATGGCTAAATCTATCAATTGAATTCAGGACCAGATCTTTCTAGTTATTTTACCCAATTTGTTGCTAAAGGGACAGACGGTGGTGACACCTACAATTTTATTTACCTCCTATTTCGTGTTAGTAGAAATTCATGGGGCGGATACCAAGCTCTCTTTATTGCTCTCTTTAGTGTTATCTCCAAATTCACAAACTTTGGATCAAATATTTTCTGTTCAATAAAGAGGAGCATTAGGGGAAAGAGAAAATCATCAAGGGTGGCCTCGATTCACAATCAATAACACAAACTGAAGCCCTTGTTGTGTATCACATATCAAATCAATACTTTTTGGGTCCCCCACTTCTCACTTTGTGGCAGAGGAGGTTCCAGTGCATACTATGAACCATCCCATTATCTGTATTTTTAAAAATAAAAATCGAACCTGTCCCATGAGTTGCGGTGAATCCTACATATATCAGTAACAAAGTTAAAAAAGTGTATCTGTTATGCTATATTATGTTAATATTTCTTATAAAGCGCACCTACACCGATTGGTTCTTGGCACTGAACTTAAGGCATTGCTGGGATCCCATATATTTAGTTGTCTACAGAATCTAGTTATAAACTTGGTTAAATAGCAAAGTCTTAAGAAGCCTACGGAATCTAGAGAGTTCAGTGCAGGTTCTTATGTCTAAAGGAAGAGTATTCCAGAAGCTGGGGGCCAATACTGCAAACCTGCAGCCACCTATTCGTTTCCATTTGTAAATTTTGGGCTAGCACCATGCAGGGTTTTGAAAATAAGGCAACCAACTTTAAATGCACATCTTTGTAGGAGAGATGTGTTCCCATCTGGGTTGTTGAGATATCAACCTGGCTGCCTGGTTCTGTACCATCTGCAGTCTTTTGGTGAGATAGAGCGGGGTGCCAAAGTATAGAGAGTTGGCATAATCCAGGTGTGATATCACCCTGGCTAGGACCACCTGGATTAAGAGTTCCTGAGTAAGTAATCTCCTAATCTTCCTTATTTTCCTCAGTTGAAAGAAACAGGTGGAAGTTACTGCTCCTATCTGAGATTTCATGGTGAGGTCGCTATTGATGATCACTCCCAGAAGGGTTAGGTGGGGAGCCTAGTTCACTTGGCCAAAACTGTGCGTTCAAGGGGTTCAGGGGACCACCTATCAGATTCACTTCTGTTTTAACTGGGTTTAATTTTAACCGGTTCTTATACATCCAGTCACAGATGTGCAGCATCATTGCCTGGAATTCAGATATTGGATCAGGGGAATTATTGATAGAAAATACCAGTTGAAGATCATCTGCATAATTATACGTGAATACCTTCCTATTTTTCAGGGAGGGAAGTAAGGGAAGGAGGTAAAGATTGAATAAGTGAGGGGACAACGAGGAGCCCTGAGGTACTCCACATGTTGTTGCCATTTTAGGTGCAGAGAACTGGGAGAGACGCACTGACTGCGTACGTTCCTCGAGAGATGACTCAACCCAGCTTTAAGCCACCCCCTTGAGACCGGCCGCCCTGACACGGTCGATCAGGATACCATGATCGACCGTGTCAAATGCTGCGGACAGGTCCAGCAGCACCAAATGCCTGGGGGGAGCCCTTATTGGCTTCCTTTCGAAGCGTATCCAGTACACTAAGTATTACTGCCTCGGTAGAATGGGCTGGGCAGAACCCCGCTTGGTTAGGAGCAAGGTAATCAGACTGCTCAATGAAAGCACAGAGATATTTGGCCACATGAAATTCCAATATTTTGGCCAGATAAGGGAGCAGGGAAATGGGTCGATAGTTAGTCAAGGTCCCAGGATCTGCACCTGATTTGTTTTAGCAGGGGGTCGACTGTTGCTTCTTTGAAAGATCTCGGAACACAGCCATGTGCTAGAGAGTCATTAAGAAGTGCCAAGGCGGGTCCGGGAAAGATGGTGAAAACTTATTTCAGAATATGGGGTGGGCAACTGTCGGTAGGTGATCCCGACTTTACTTTGGACAGAAGATTAAAAAAAAATCTGACTGTCTATTGCTGAGATCTGTCCAAAGGAGCACAGATTTTCCAGCATTGAGGGTAAACCCTTAGGAGCAGGACAGCAGGGAATACTGGCTTTTATTGTGACAATTTTGTCATAAAGAACGAATTTAGGGAGTTACAAAAGGCTTGGCTGGGTGTAGATTTTAATGTAAATCTATCAGGATTGGATAATTCGTTCGCAATGGCAAATATTTCTTTAGACTTGTTGGTAGAGCTCATGATTTTTGAAGAGAAGTAGACAGCCTTAGATGAAGAAATTGACTTTTTATACTCTTTCAGTTGGATCAAATAGCTCTCTTTTTTGTCTAAAGAATAGCTAGTTCTCCATTTCCTTTTGGATTGACGAAGTGCTAGCTTTTGGCTTTGTAAGTAAGGAGAGAACCAGCTTTGTGCCGCATGCCATCTTGCTGATCGGATTGTTCTTAGTCGAGCATGTACATTGCTGGCCACAGTGAGCCATGCCGTGAGATTTTTCTGTAGGAAGTGCCTCATGTAAGCAACCACAAAGGAGCAATTGGCAATTTCTCGCCAACTTACTCACACTTTCATCATCGCCACTTTCCTATATTAGGGAACTGATCCAACACCCAATATTCTGGAGGATCTTACATATGAAGAATTAATAGGCAGATTACACAGAGCCTACCACAGGTAAATTCAGCAGCAAATCATAAGTACAGAGAACTCAGTACAAATCTAAGTAAAATCCAGCGCAGATTCACCTTCTAAACATGGGGAAAAAGGTCTCCTTTATACACAAATTCACACGACCTGTTATAGGACATTAACTTTCATACACTTAACAAAGGTATATGGTTCCCAGGGATGCACCAATAGGAACCAAGCAAGAAGAAACATTTTACTACGCAATACATTTGAAGATTATCTTATGGTCGTAATACATTGGATTTTAGTCATTCTCACAGTTTATTTAAGCACATCATTTAATAGTACATTGTAGAGCAGTAGGCTGGGATGGTTGAAATGTCCTTGGTTTGGTACAGTGGGAGAAAGTCTCAGGGAAGGCTTGTTTGCTATTATTGCAGATCCCATCAAGGCTTCATTTAGAACAAAAAGACAACAATAATCATCATGTGATATATTGTTAAGTCGGTGCAACATACAGTGTAAACACAATGTAGGTTAGTGTAAGCTTAATCTAGGACAGGCGTAATGGGAAAGGAGAAAATGACTCCCACAGATTAGGTCACAGACTTTGTTTACCTACACAACTTGACATGTGGAAGCACATAGCTTTATCACTGCTCAGGGATTTACAGAGCATTTCAGGCAGCTTGTTGGCTTTCAAGAGGTTCTGCACATGGTTACAAGACATGCCTGTGTGAACATAATTCAATCACTGTTTAAGGACACTGAGTGCGTTTCAATCACCTTTTTGACATTCTAAAGGAGCTGCGTGCTGACGTCACCACGTACAGGGTCATGTAGACTTCAGCACATTAAGGTGATATCAATACATTCATTTCTAAGCTGAAAGAGTCATGGAGTGCATTTTAAATGTGAAAACAGAGCTGAAAGGAAATTGTGGCAACAAAACACAGTTGGAAGCATGAATGATTTTGTTTTTCATCTGATTGCCATCATTAATGTAAGTCGTAAGACTGTAAGAGTTAGGATTTTCGAGGAAAATACTTTAGGTGTTGAAACAAAGGGCATATGACTAAGTACAAGGCGTGTTGAGCACTTAAATGACACTATACTAATCTGTGTAAAACCAGGGTATGAAAGGGAGTGTTCCCACTCATAAGACTAATTTATTGAATATAGAAATTGCAAAATTTAAATTCATGCATAATCTACGCTTTAGATACTTTTTCAGTATCTTGCATACAAATGTAGAGGAGGAAACATCGTGATACAAGGAGTTCAAACCCAAAAGCTATTTTGTAGCCCCTATCACGTAAAATAATTTGGACACATTTGATACTTTGATTGACAATGATCTAAAACAGTTGAGTCGCAATCAGAAAATGAAAAACAATGTGACCAATGAACAATAGGGAATATTAGGAGCTCTGGCTCACAAAAAGAAAATTATTTTTCAAATGGCTGATAAAGGACGTTGCCCGTTGTAAAAGACACAACGTTCTATGAAGTTCAAGTCAATGCTCACGTTGAAGACCCAAATTTGTACATACCTCTTGATGCCAACCCCACAGTGTCTTTCCCAAAAAATTGAAGAAATTCTTAACAAAGCTACAGAATTTCCCCAAAGACCCCTTTTAGAGCAATTGTTTCAACATGTGGATCTATACAACAATCACTTGGTTAATACCCAGGTCAACCACGTTTTCTGTTTCATGCTGGTGGGGTGCCTGATCCTGCAGCCAGCACCAATTGGTTTTCCTTTTTGACTTTTTAAGATGTGCATGGAAGTCATAACGTTCCTAGTAAAAGTTATCTGTGCCTAGTGTTAGTCTTATCCCACTTACACATTTCAATATGACACCTGTTTTTGTTCCGGCCCTTTACACTTCCGGGTTAAATGTTCCCTTTATTTGAATGGTGGGTAGCTGAAACTAGTCTTCTGTTGAAGCTGTTGGACTTGCATGCACGCTGCAAGGTATTCCTCTTCCTCAGTCTACCCCTTACTTTATCTTTTTGCACTTTATTCTTCGTGACTAGAACTTGTTTGATTCACATGCGGTATGGCACTCTTGTTCTTTCAACATGTTAATGCCAGTTGAAATTAAACGTGGGGACGTACACCATTCATTTGAAGTGCAATATCTGCACTAGCATTGTTTGGATGTAACATCATCTGGAGACAAATGGGCTCATGAACCATCCAGATAGCAAATGACAGTTGCATTGAGTGGAAGGAAGAGGTGCGAAGAGGAGTGGAGATATACAGGCTCACACTGACTTACACCACAGGGTAACACTGTTTGAGTTGTTCAATGGAAAAAAGCCTAATGCTGTAGTTTTTCCTGCATGGGTTGGAAGAACAAGGTAATTGGTGATAGGGAAGACCAGAAAGGGAAAGGTTTGATGTGAAGGAGCCATGAAGAAAATGGAAATTGAACTTGTTGATTCATACTTGTCAGGAAGCCTGAATGTAAAGATCAGGTTTCGAAGTTTTCAAAACCCATCAAAGAAATCAGGTTGTCTGCCTACGCAGCTCAGACGTCAATCTCGCCAACACTGAACACCTTCACTTCCAGATCCACATCGACCCCAAGACCACACTCAGAGGCACCCTCCTTTACAGGCCACCAGGACCCCGCGCACAATTTAGTGAAGACATCACGGACTTCATCACTCCACACGCGCTCCCCTCCGAGGATTACATCCTTTTGGGAGACCTCAACTTTCACCTTGAAAAGAACAACGACCGCAACACCACCACCCTTCTGGACAACCTCGCCAACCTCGGACTCAAACAACTTGTTACTACCCCCACCCACATCGCAGGTCACACACTCGACCCTATCTTCACCTCCAGCAAACATGTCTCCTTCAGCCACACCACAGGTCTCCTTTGGACTGACCACAGCTGCGTTCACTTTACCTACAACAAGCCCACATCCAACAACCACCCCCAACCCACTCTGCAAAGAAACTGGAACAAAATCACCATCGACCAGATCTCCTCATCGCTTCTTCTAAATCCCCCAGCCCACTCCTCAAACCCCAACCAAGCAGCCACCAACCTCACCCAATGGTTATCCAACAGCGCCAACATCCTAGCACCACTGAAAAAACGACAAATCAAACTAGGCAGCAAGAAGGCCTCCTGGTTCAACGATGATCTCAAGAAATCCAAGAAACTCTGTCGCTCCCTTGAGAAGGCCTGGAAAAAAGACCCAACCACCAGCACCAAGGACGCCTTCAAAAACGCCACCCGCATACACCATCAACTGATCCGGAATGCCAAGAAAGCCGCTTTCAAGGACCAACTAGATAACAACGCCCACAACAGCAAGGAATTATTCAACATCGTCAAGGAATTTACCAACCCCTCAGCCAACTCCAACGACATCACCCCCTCTCAAGCCCTCTGCGACTCCCTAGCCTCATTCTTCCACAACAAAATTGCAGACATCCACAACAGCTTCGACAACCGACCCGAAGACCAACCCACCCAACCCCCTGCAGGACCCCCACCCCCCTTGAACATCCTCAATGACTGGAAGCCAATCTCCACTGAGGACACCATCCGTCTGATGAACTCTATCCACTCAGGATCCCCCACAGACCCATGCCCTCACCACATCTTCAACAAAGCAGACTCCATTATAGCACCACACCTCCGAGACGTCATCAACTGCTCCCTCAACTCCGCAACCTTCCCGGAAAGCTGGAAACATGCCGAACTCAGCGCCCTCCTGAAGAAACCCACAGCTGACCCCACCGAACTCAAAAACTACCGCCCTATCTCACTCCTTCCATTCCCGGCCAAAGTCATCGAGAAAGTGGTCAACAACCAGCTCGCAACATTCCTCGAAACCAACAAATCCCTCGACTCCTCACAATCCGGCTTCCGAGCCAAGCACAGCACTGAAGCCGCCCTCATCGCAGCAACAGACGACATTCGAACTCTACTGGACAATGGAGACACAGTCGCCCTCATCCTCCTCGACCTCTCCGCAGGCTTCGACACGGTCTGTCATAGCACCCTTTTACAACGCCTCAAAAACGTCGGAATCCAAGGAAAAGCACTGGAATGGATCACCTCGTTCCTCACCGGAAGAACCCAGAGAGTCCGCCTTCCACCATTCAAGTCAGAGGCCACTGAAGTCATCTGCGGCGTACCACAAGGATCTTCACTCAGCCCCACCCTCTTCAACGTATACATGAGCCCCCTCGCGGTCATCGCACGCCAACACAACCTCAACATCATCTCCTACGCCGATGACACTCAACTGATCCTATCTCTCACCAGAGACCCTAACACTGCCAAAACCAACCTGCATGAAGGAATGAAAGAAGTAGCCGACTGGATGAAGCACAGCCGTCTGAAACTGAACTCAGACAAAACAGAAGTCCTCATCCTAGGCACCTCCCCCTCCGCCTGGGATGACTCTTGGTGGCCAGAGGCCCTTGGAAAAGCACCCATCCCGACGGACCACGCACGGAACCTGGGCGTCATCCTGGATTCCTCACTCTCGATGAACAGACAAGTCAACGCCGTTTCTTCATCTTGCTTCAACATTCTTCGCATGCTCAAAAAAACATTTCGATGGATCCCCACCGAAACTAGAAAAACGGTCACCCACGCTCTGGTCACGAGCCGACTGGACTACGGAAACACCCTCTACGCCGGTACCACCGCAAAACTCCAGAAAAAACTCCAACGCATCCAGAACGCCTCAGCCAGGCTCATATTAGACATCCCGCGTAAAGAACACATCTCTGGTCACCTGAAAAACCTCCACTGGCTCCCCGTCAATAAGAGGATTACTTTCCGGCTCCTGACCCACGCACACAAAGCACTCTACGAAATCGGACCCGAATGCCTCAACACGCGACTGTCCTTCTACACCCCCTCCCGCCAGCTACGATCCTCCAACCAAGCCCTTGCCACTGTACCTCGCATCAACAAAACCACCATGGGAGGTAGATCCTTCTCCTACCTGGCAGCTAAAACCTGGAACTCACTTCCCACTCACCTTCGCCTTACTCAAAACCACCTAGCATTCAGAAAGCAACTTAAAACGTGGATATTTGACAAGTAATTCCCCACCGTTCTTCAAGCGCCTTGAGACCCTCTGGGTATGTAGCGCGCTATATAAATTTACTGACTTGACTTGACTTGACTACGCTGTCAAAACAGAAAACTTGCTTGTATGGAATTTAAACAAGAGTGGTGGTAATCCAACGAGGACGAAAAGGGAAAGAGGAAGTGACAAGAAAGTGTGTGGAAGAGAGTGACAATTTTTTATTAAATGCTGATCAAACACAGATGAGAACAGGTAACAGAGATGTGAGAATTCCCAAATAGTTGGATGTTTATGTGAAATAGAGTGGATCTCAGCCAATGCCAGACAAAGGAAATAATGTGGTAATTGAAAGTCCTTTGAGCCAGGTGTATAAAATAGGTTAGATTTATTAAAGCTTAGTTCCAGGTTAAGTTCAGTATAAGAAGATAAGTAGATATAAAGTAATCCCATCAGGAGCAGCCTCCCTGCCGCTCAGCCTGCCTGCCATCAAATGACACTCTACACTCAAGCCAGGCACTCAAACATTCCATGAGGTCATCAGGCATTCTAACACACATACTAGCTGAGCAACAGGGAAGACGCAGCCAGAGTAAGGAAAGACACAAATCAATTATAACATATCCCCCGTCCTTAGGAAAACAATAATACCAAAGTGAAGAAAGGAAATATAAACATCAATATATATAATGCATTTTGAAAGACAAACATTTACATTACATTCTCAAATATAAAGACATTAAGATTAGCCCCATCCCCCTCCCTTGGGGAAAATTAAATTAAATATTGATGCCTATCATTGGCATAGCACTCAAAACTTGGAAAATTAGATAAACAACTAGAAATGGGGCACTAAGCTCCTACAACCTCCACATCATCGGGCAACATCACCCTACGATCCAGTACTGGGGCACTTAGCTCCTACAATGTCCACTTAATAGGAAAGCACACTTCTCTCCAATGCGTCCCAGCCTCAACGTTGATTCCGGCTGTCGCAGTCACATTCAGTGCAGGCACACACGCCACGCAGCCTGCACCAGTGAGGAGACACAGCGCTGCCTCAAGGCTTCTCCAGGGTGGGGATTTTCACTCCTGGGCTCCAATCAGTCTCTAAGGTTATGGATGGGGCCGAAGGGAGGGTCACAATCCTGTTTTTCAGAAGAGCGACAGAGAGGCCTGTCTATTCAGGTAGCCATCTTGGCTCCTCCCCCGTTATTGTGTTTTTGAGATATGTTTTGGAGTAAATTCCTTTTTTAATAACTTCTTTGTAATTTAAAAGATAGTTTATTTTAAACATAATTAAACGTATTTATTTACAATATGCAAAATGTTTATAATTATTAAAATTAAAATGCATGTTTTATAATATGCACAAATTATGTTTTTAGGGACAGACGTTAGGGATCAAGGCTAGCAGTAGAAGGTCAAACGCCTTGGGGTGCAGGCTGTCCAGATGAGTGAGGACACTGGTGGGGTTGACGAAGGCGTTTCCGTTATGTTCACTTTTCCTTTTAGCAATCTCTTTAGTATAGTCTTTAGTTCAGTAGTTCCTTAGCTCCTTTAAACACAGTCTCTATCTTCAGCACGTAGGTTCTTTAAATCGTCGCCAAATGTGGTAATTGGAAGTCCTTTGAGCCAGGTGTATAAAATAGGTTGGATTTATTAAGGCTTAGTTCCAGGTTAAGTTCAGTATAAGAAAATAAGTAGATACAAAGTAATCCCACCAGGAGCAGCCTCCCTGCCGCTCAGACTGCCTGCCTTCAACTGACACTCTACACTCAAGCCACAGCATGAGTAAGGAAAGACACAAGTCAATCATAACAAACGTTGTGTATACTTATACACGATTTGTTTTTACAAGTTTATTGCTTCTCATTTAGTGCTTGTTATTTACATTTTATTTTGTTTTGATGCACCTCGTTATGTAATCTTGAAATTTGCATGGGGTAATTAAAAGTGTTATACAAAGGGTGATGTGTAATATCTGGTGATTGCAAGGAGTAATACGAAAATCAATGTTGTATGGGCAAGCAAGCAAGAGACATGAAACAGAAGAATGTGTGTGTTTCAAACACTGAGAACAATGTTGGAGCCGCTGACAAATTGATAGCTGAGACTTTTCTCCTGTATAAATCAACTTGAAGATTAAAAAATCCTCTTTACTACCCTCTGGATTTGACTAACTTGTGCCCGAAGTCTACCTCTAACAATGGCTGACATACTGTAGTGCAACTAGAGAATCATGCTATCATCATTCCAGTTTCTACCCGTCCTGGGATTTCTTTTGCACCCTGATCTATGTGTTGCTGCACAGAAGGGGTATTTTTAAGAGAGTCAGGATTGCATCTAGGAACATCATCTCTTTGCAATTTAGTACTTCTTTCAAATATTTCACGTTCTGTACCTTTTTGAATGGACACAAGAAAAAGCACGCTAAGTGTTTCTTAAGGGCTCTGGTTATCGCTGTTTTAGATTAGGGCATACCCACATCATTTGTCTATTGAACCAAATGCCAAGCTCTGCTGCTAGTTATTGCCATGACTCTCTGGATTAGGGCACGCCCACTTTGCTTGTTCATTGGGCTAAATGCCGAGCTCTGCTTATCCCCACAAATCTCTGGACTGCGCATGCCCACTACTTGTTCACTATGCCTAATCTTTCAAGTGTCTACATGGCAGCCATATTGGAGTGTAATGCATTCAGGAGGCAGTCTTCTCTCTTCAGAGCTCTGACGCTGGCGATACGCATTGTTTGTCTTAGTTTTTCCACAACTCAACGACCCTTGCTTCCAGATATCCTCATGGCAATTAGTTCATAGTAGCTTATCAAGACCCCATCCCTAAAAATTAAGAGCCTTGCTAAGTGTCTGTCAAATCACCTACAGTGGGTCTTGCCCGATCAGGCGTGAAAGGGGAAACTGTGCACTGAAAATCACTGTTTGCACTGAGGGGAAAGAAGTAGCTGTTTTCCCCTACTGATGAAAGTGTCCTCCCCCCTTTATCTGTGCTATCCATGCTTTGCATAGATTGAAACAACTTCAAAGCATCATATCAAGTTTAATAACCTATGACTGGATTTTATATCAATGCTGTTACCCTTTGCCTACACTGTGATTTTTGCCTACCCCACCCCAGATCTGTAGAGGAGGTAATGTGTGACAAGAAAATTATTGCAATGTGATATTGTTTCCTGCTGCTGTTTTCATCTTTTTATTGATTTGTTGTGTTGTGCTTCATTAGACTCTAGCTGTGTTGTGCTCTATTAGATTTCTATTTTATTATTATGGTAATTTGTGGTTGTTAATGTGCTATGTTTTGTGCACCTTTCATTTGAGGGATCACAGTAACAGCAGAAGGTCTACACTCCCTCCCACCAACCCCACCTCAACCAGTCAGTTGACGCCCAGTCCACGGTTGGGTCAATGTCCCACCTTGGAACTGTCATGGAAAGCTATGGGGCCAACTCATCCTGTAGAACATTTCTGTGAAACCTCTCCAAAAATGCTACTAAAATCTTCAACCACAAAATCCTCAAAGAACACCCAGAGACGCTAATAATGGACATCTCAGCTGTCCAACATACGGAGGCCTTACAACTGATTATATTTTCTACTCTAAGAAAGCCACCAAATGGGGAGGAAACTTCTTACAACACCTTCATGTAACCAGTACCACCAATGTCCCTTACAGAGCTAAACCCACCATACCCCCATCCCAGGACTTTAGCAGGGAAATTTCCATAACCATTTACAGAAACAAGCTCTCTGTGCCACCATGTCTTCTGCCACCATCACCCCCCCCTCGTAGAGAAACCAGTCATGCACAGCCTCCTTTAAGAGGTGAACCTTCCACTCCCAATTCTTGCCACTTCCCTGCTCTCTGTGCCTCCTTGCCTTCTGCTACTACCACCTCTCCCACCCTCTCCTAGAGAACCCACCCTGACACCCCCTCCTCTAAAAGATAACCTTCTAATCCAAATCCTCCTCGCCTTGTCCCCATTCCACCGCAACTGACTGTCTCAGTCCACCTACCACAGCACACTGGATACTTTCTAAGCCCCCACCTCAGCCTTAGATGAACCTCATCATACTTCACCCCCCTCCACAGATCGAACCGCCTGTCAACTGATCCCTATCAAAACTAAGGGTAGGCGGAACAGGCGTAGTGCCTCTACGCGGAGTTCCACGGAGTTGTAAAAAAGATCTGTGGAACTCCGCTCTGCTCCCTCCCCCTTCCAATGTAATTATAATGTAAAATAAAGGTGGCTGCCTCCTCCTTGCCATGGCCGCTCTCTATCCTCATCTTAGCCGTCCTTCTTCTTTGATAACCCCTAGATTGTACGTCATGCGCATGACATGAAACGTAAGGGTTATCAATGAAGAAGGATGGTAAGGACAAGGAAGAAGAGCGGCCATTATGAGGAGGAGTCAGCCACAGCAAGTAAGTGCTTTTATTTGACATTATAAGTACTTTGGGAGGGTGGAGGGGTCGGCTAACTCCGCTCTGCCATGCAGTCGGAGTTTTGCCTAAACTACGTGTTCACAACGGAACGCGGAGTAGGCAAATATCCAGAAACCCCGCTGGCAGAGCGGAGTTACCCGCTCGGGGTTAATCATAACCCGTCCAGACTAAAAATAAACACTATTCTGGATGACATCTTGTCAATTTGTATGATGGTAATGCTTCGTCACATTTGACCCCTCACTCAGACAGCTTAGGTGAATGCTGATCCTCCCACAAACATGTGGTCTGACCTCCCATTATTAATCCCTTATATCCATCACCACCTCAAACCTAGATGCACCACGACTGGAATGTAGTAGCGGGAAGCTGAAAGGTTGAGCAACACTTATGACAATACTCCAAGCCAACCTTTCCACTTTAAGATACTTTTCATGCTTGGCACTAGTAGGAGGTCGGCCTCCACTCGCCCTCCCAGGCCACTTGCCCAACTAAATTACCATTACCTACACTATGCTGCATGCTTTTAAACTGTCGGTCGGTAATCAGGCATGCCTTTGACATAATAGAAACTATCCTTCGACACTAAATTGACATCTGCTTTTTAACTGAAACCTGGCCGAAAAACAACTAATTCACTTACATAAACCTCCTCACCCCTCCAAGCTTCTCAATCATTTGTTGCAACCTCAAGGAACGCATTGCAAATGCTTTCACTCTTATCAATTCCCGGCCATAGGTAGTCAAGCCTTCTTGGACTTATTAGCAAAAAGTAAAATCTGGTTCTTCTAGGGATTGCTGCCCATCTCATATTTTAAAAGAATCTTTCTTTGCCCTGCCAAATTCTGCTATGGCCCTTTTGAATGAGTCTCTTTCGAAGGGCCGTGTCCCTAAAGTATTCATTGATGCTATTGTGGTCCCTCTCCTAAAAAAAACTGGAGCAGACCCACTAAATTTGTCAAATTACCACCCTATTTCCCTGCTCCCTCACCTAGCCAAAGTTTTGGAAGCCCATGTGGCAAAGTGTTTGTACAATTTTATGGAATACTCTGGCTACCTAGACCAACATCAGGCGGGATTTAGCCCGGCTCATTCTACGGAGTTAATGATACAGGCAGTCTTGGACGATCTGCGTGAGAAAGTGGACAGAGGTCCTGGTGCTGCTGGACCTATCAGCCGCTTTTGACATGGTCAACCACCGTATACTGAGGGACCGTGTCAGGCAGGCTGGCATCCAGGGTCCAGCCTTTAGCTCGATCGAATCCTTTCTCGAGGGTCGTACTCAAGCAATACGCTTGGCCACATTTACAGCATCCAAGTTAACAACAACATGTGGGGTCCCACAGGGTTCCTCATTATCTCCCCATCTGTTTTACGTTTATCTCCTCCCTCTGATTCAGACTTTGAAGGAAAGGAATGTGACTACATTTAATTACGCCGACGCCCTACAGTTAACATTCACTATAGATAACTCACCTAATTCAGTTATCGACTTCCAGGCAACTATGCTTCACATTCGCCACTGGATGTATCGAAATCATTTAAAACTCAACCCAGGCAAGACTAAATTGGTGCTAACAAGGAGGAGTCCGTTTTTGGGGGGCCCACACTACTGGCCTGCAAAACTTGTCTCTCCCCCTAAGCCCTCCACTTCTGTAAAAGCCTTCGGGTTATTATTGATAACAATTTGGTAGCTGTCGGTGCGGAGTCTGTGCCGATCCTTTGTTGTCTTGCCTTTAGTTTGTGAGACATTGTACCTGAGTGGAGTTTATGGGATCCTTTCAAGCTGAAAATTCCAGACCACAGTTTTGGGAGTGCTTGCGTTTAGGAGTCTACATGATTATGCGTCACTCTCACTTGTAAGTCTGCTCACTCAGGCTTGAGTGGTTGGCCCAGCAACATGACAAACAGCTAACGCAGGCGAGTGCCTGGCAACCTGGCCCACGGCTGAGTTGTCACATGAATCAGATGCCAAACTGGTGCTTGGCAACGCGGCATTCAGCTGATGCTCAACGTCGTTCTTCCTGAATTTCTTTGGGCCGCCGCAGAAAAGGAAAGGTAATCTGTGCAGCTGTTCGTGTTGATCCCCATACCTGTTTTCAAATCTGCATGTGGATCGTGCCCTTTCCATTATATCCATATCCATCCATACTAATATTATAAAGAGAGAGCCCAAACCTTTGAGGCGGGTAATCTCAGTAACCACAGCACCAATCACAACACCCAATACAGTGTTGGGAAGGGCAGTTGCAGCAAAAGGACATAGGCTATGCAGACGGCCACCATATACATTTAAAGGGTAAAAGAACCGTGCCAGCAAAGCAGTCCCTTGTGGGCGTGTCTGCGTTCTGCTGTGGGCATGGGCTGGGGGTGAGAGAAACTGCTGTGGGCGTGTGCTGGGGGCGTGACAAATGCTGGGGGGCTGTGGTACGTTCCGCCCTTCATGCCATGTCAGTCGTAATTGCGCTGCATCAAGTGGCATGCTGGGGGTGTGACATGCTGGGGCCGTGACAAACGCTGCGGGCGTGTGTCTGCGCTGTGGGCATGTGTCCACCCTTGATGCCATGTGAAGCGGCAATTATGCAATTGCGCCGCATCAAGGGGCACGCTAGGGGCGCGACAAATGCTTGGGGCGTGTGCTACGTTCCGCACTTCATGCCATCTCGGTCGTACATTAATCAGATCATCTGCTGTGGCTGTGTGCTGGGGGCGTCACAAAGGCGTTCACCTCGAAGCGTGGCAAGTAACCATTCACTCGACTCCCTTGGGGGACTGCCTGTTGTCTTACACATACTGGTGGTGCTGAATGCAGTGTGTGCCTTGGCCTGGGTGTGTCTAAAAAGCACTCGTGCCGAAGAGCATTGGTGTGGGTCATAAAAAAATAAGGACAGCGGGAAACAATCGTTCAAGACTCACACAATTCTAATTGTTAGACGGTCACCGCTGGCCCGCAAGCGGGGGCACACGCGACTGAGCGTGTCTGCGGGGGCAATTACTGCAGCCTCTCATGCGCCCTGTTACTGAACTATCACATTAAACCAAATTACACGCGCCTGCTTACAACAGCCAGGGCTGTAGCCAGGCTCAGGCGGCGGATTACTACACTAATTACACGCGACTGCTAACATCAACCAGGGCTGCAGCTTTGCCTCAAGCGGGGGAACACGCAAATGAGCGTATTTGCGGGGACAATTACTGTAGCCTCTCCTACTCGCTGCCACTCAACTCTCAAATTAAACAGATTTACCCGCGGCTGCTAACGCTCTCATTAAACGAAATTACACGTGACTGCTAACATCAACCAGGGCTGTAGCCGGGCTCAGGCGGCGGATCACTACACTAATTACATGCGCCTGCTAACATGAACCAGGGCTGCAGCTGGCCCTCAAGCGGGAGGACACGCGCCTGCTAACATCAACCAAGGTTACAGCTGGGCCTCAAGCGGGGGAACACACGAATGAACGTATCTGAATACACACATTACACACATTCTATGTCATACCTGGACAACGTCGGGACGGGCTGCTAGTACATACATATACTTATTTTGTACAACTTTCTATTGTGCTTTGGGTTTCCATACACTCCCCATTTTCTCAAAGGGTGGATTTCAGTGATTCGCTCACATCACAACTAATAGTATTCTCACCCTCAGTGTGGTAGACATTGATTTCCTTCTATATATACATATATGCTTATTTTCACACTACTTTCTACTGTGCTTTGGTTTTCATACACTCCCGTTTTGCTGAAGGGCATGGATTTTGGTGATTCTCATCTCATGTCTATGTTATTTTCACCAGTAGTATTGCAGATATTCAATCAATCAAATAATGCTTTATTCGACAATGCATGTCATAAAATCGTTACTGATAAAAAGTTAAAACAATACAAAAAGTTAAGAGCTTAGATAAAATCTTTTGTGCAAAATGGCAAAATAGGTATCTAATTTCCCGATATAATACCAGGACATTAGTTCATGGTAAAATAGGCATAAAAACATACATTTCAGTTGATCTCAACTGATCTAAAAAAAAGTAAAAAAGCTTATTAGACCCCACACAACACTGTAGCTCGGGTACAAATACATGATTGAAAAGAGGTTACTGTGTCATTTTTCATCCGTAATTTGCTGCGAATGAACAAACCACATCCACCTTAAGAATTTTGCTATCAGAATAGCATACCTAGGTGAAAGATCTGTACAGAGAATTCGGAAAGCTGTACTACATGAACTACATGAACTACATGAACTACATGAACTACTACTACATGTACTACAATGCCCATATTCCTACATGTTTGCACCAACCAAGCTTTACATGGACCTGAGTAGGCAGGGCAGACGAACAGCACATGTGATAGGGTTTCTACTTGATCTGTACATGATATACATGTGTTATTCTTTGTGGTGGACCATTTAGATGTGGAAAACCTTAGGGGTAAAGTTTCCGTTCTAAATTTGAAAACAATTTCTTATCAAAGGGCTTTGTGATAGCGTCCCAATAGATATCAAGGTTAGGGTCACAGTTCAATCTCTAGATGGAGCCCTGAGAGTGAGGTGGAATCATCGCGTCTACACTTCATGTGCAATCATCTCCCAATATATATATTTGAGTGTGGCTTTCATCTGGAACAAAGAGCTAGAGGGACTATTCCACAGGCATGCAAAAAATTTGTTAAAAAGACCCCTAGGGGGGGGCGTGGCCAAGATGGCGGGCTGAGAGGTCGCACTTGCCAAGAGCTCCCGGGCCCCTGAAACCCTGCACCGCTCGCAACCGCTGATTCCCCCCCGGATCGAGCGGTGACTGAGCCTGGAGACCCCTGTGGTGGTGTGGAGCGATCGTTGAGCCCTGAGCGCCCCGCCGGAGGTGCGATTCTGACCGAGATAGCCTGGGGCGGAGCCCGCTGGGCGGCTTGTGTGCGATCCGGAGGCCGCGAGACCTTCAGGCTTGGGGTCTCGACGGTGTGCTCTGCCGACTGTGTGTGCCCTGCTGGAGTGTCTGCACCGCGGTGTCCGAGTGGGTGCCGAGGAGGACTTCGCCAGCGGAGCGGAGCCGAACGGAGGAGGTCGACGAGAGCGGAGCCGAACGGAGGAGGTCGACGGAAGCGGAGCCGGCCTCCGGCTGCTACGCAACTCCGGGGCTTGAGAGCCTCGTGCGGCCGCCCCGGCCCCATCCGGGTTGTGGCGGAGTGGTGTTGCGCCTCCGGAGCATTGATTCAACTAGGCGTGCCGGCCCCGGCTGCCTACGCCCCGCGAGCCTGCCCTCCGGTTGTGTCTCTCGCCACTGGACTCGCGACGGGGGTAGGCCTCACTCCCTGGGCGTTGGCCCATTGATTGTAACGGGCGGCCATTTTGTGAACTCCGGACCGGCTGCCCGGCCTTGCTCGGGGCCTCTGTGTGACGGTGCTTCCTGGCCGGAGTATAGCTGCCCTGGCCCTGGTGACCTCTTCGCCGAGCGACGGCCATCGGTGCCTTCCGCGCCGCCAGGATGTCGAATGCCAGGGGTCAAAGGAGGGGCGATCGGACTTTGCCGGACATGTTGGGATGCGGAGCCCTACGCAACGGAGGGAGCCAAACCACCACGACCTCCCCGGCCCCTTCCAGGGGCGCTGAAGGCGGGGAACCCCCGGTGACACGATCGTTCCTGGAGTCGCTGTTTAGCTCCTTGCGGGAGGATTTTCAGACTTTGAAACAGGAGGTGGCCGGGGAGGTCCGCGAGATACGGAGAGAGGTGGACTCCCTGGGGGAACGGGTCAACACCGTGGAGGAAGCTGGTCACTCCAGGGACGAGGAGATCACCCACCTGCAGCAAGAGGTCCTGCGGCTGCGGGAGCAGCAAATTGAGCTGCAGGCCCACGCCGAGGACCTCGAAAATCGGTCCAGGCGGAACAACATCAGGGTCCGAGGCGTCCCGTCCGGCGAGGAGGGTGAAGACGTGACCGCATACCTGGAGGCCCTCTTCCGTGCAATTTTGGGGGAGTCAGAGGATTTTCAAGTTCGCATCAACAGGGCGCACCGGGTGGGCCGCCCCCGCAGGGCTACGGCGCCCCCCCCGGACATTTTGGCCTTCCTGCCGGACTTCCCCCTGAAGGAGCGGATACTCCGCGAGGCGCGGCGGCAGCAGCTTTTCCGATTTCGGGACCACCCGGTGGCCCTCTATCAGGATTTGTCTACGGTCACACTGCAGAAGAGAAAGTCCTTTAAAATCGCCACGGACTTCCTTTGGGAGCAGGGGACACAGTACTCCTGGGGGCACCCTTTCCGCCTGATTTTTCGGTGGAACGGAACATTGCACCAGCTCCGGTCCCTCCAGGATGTCTGCGCAGTGTTGGGTATCACAGCATCGGATACGGACACCTCGGCGCCGCGCCGCAGGCGAAGCACTCGAGACGGCTGGCAGCAGGCTGGGGAGAGGTGTTCCCCGCCGCCGGAACGGCCGGACTCGCCCACGATTCGGGCGGACATGTCGGCCGCCATCCAGGAGGCCTCCAGAGTGGCGGTGTCCGGTGAAGTGGCCCTGACGGCCTGAACTTACTCCGGGGGGAGTCTACACTAGCCTTTTCTTATTGCAGGTGCAGGGGTTCTGGGGGTGGGTGGGGTAGGTTGGCGAGTGCCGGTGATGGTGGCTGGACGTCCACTAGATTGATTTTCCACGGCCTTGTCCGATAAGGACCGGACTGGGACAATGACTTCTTTGAATGACTTGAGAAGCGGGGAGCGGGAACGGGAAGTGCAGGGGGGTGTTTTGAGTTTGGGGGTCTGCAAGGGGGCTGGGAGTTGGGAGCGGTGTGGGGTTGGGTGTGTGAAGTTCCTGGGGAGGGGGGGAGTTCCTCTATTTGTGGGGTTTCGGGGTTCGGGTACTGTACTGTGCCGTAGGGATGTCTGCGTTTGCTGTGCGCTGAGGTTTCGTGAGGTGGCCTCCATGTTCGCTTGCTGGGCCTTGTCCGCCTACACGTGCCTTTCAATGATTCCCCTCCTTGATGGCTCTTAAAGTTGTTACTCTGAATGTGAAAGGGCTGAATAACCCGGTTAAAAGGCGGGCGGTACTGTCTCTGCTGGAGAACTCCCAGGCTGATATCTGCCTGCTACAAGAGACCCATCTGCTGGCCAAAGACTGTCCCAGAATGCGTACCCCCAAGTTCCCCACGCAGCTTTTCTCCTCCAGCGCTTCCAAAACGGCAGGGGTGGCACTTCTGTTCTCCAGGGGGTTCAGGGGGGAGATTTTACATAAGGTGGCGGAACAGAAAGGGAGGCTTTTGGCATACAGGATTAGGGTGGGAGGCTTGGTGCTGACTGTCGGCTCTATCTACGGCCCCAATGACCGTCAGGATCAATTCTTGCACAGGGCACTGGAAGACGTGGCATCCACCTCTGATAGGCACATAGTGTTGGGGGGAGATCTGAATCTGGTATTCGACGCGGCTCTAGACAGGTCTGTGCAACAGCGCCGCCAGTTGGGAGAGCTTTCGGGCTCGGTTCGCACCCGGCTTGAGGAGCTGGACTTGCATGACATGTGGCGCCACCTCCACCCTACTACCCACGCGTACTCTTACTACTCACACGCACACAAGTCCTATGCGCGGCTGGACCATCTACTTGTGTCGGGTCCGATGCTCGTTTTAGCCTTGAATGCTGACATAGGGGTCCTCTCTCTTTCCGATCATGCGCCGGTGGAGGGTGCCTTCAATCTACCCCCGGTGGCTCGGCCGAGAGGGGTCTGGCGACTCCGAGACACACTATTGCACAGACGGTCGACGGTGGAACAGATTCGCGCGGCCATTGCGGAATTCCAGCGCGTAAACGATAATGACGATACCTCCCGCGCGACGCAATGGGCGGCCCTGAAGGCTGTGCTCCGGGGCGAATTTATCGCTATCTCCTCGGCGGAGAATAAGGATCGACAGCTCAAAAGGGACGAGCTTACCCGGAAGGTGCGGTAACTGGAGCAGGTTCATCACAGGACGGGAGCCCCCAGAATCTGGAGGCAGCTGAAAGCCGCCAGGAAACTCTTGTCTGCCCTGGACATGGACCGGGCGGAGTACGCGATGCTTCGTCTGAGGCACAAGTACTACACCGGTGGCGACAGATGCGGATGACTCCTGGCCAACAAGCTCAGGGTGCAACACCAACAGCACCGAGTGAAGGAGCTGGTTAACCCGGCCGGAGGTTCTGTCACGGAAGACGAGCAAATTGCGGACGTTTTCCGGGGTTTTTACGCAGACCTCTACACGGGCGAGCCCCCTTTCGCCCGGGCGGATGCGGAATATCTGGAATCGGTGCCGCTCCCGTCGTTAACGCCGGATCAGGCCCAGTATTTGGAACGGGAGATCCGTATCGAGGAGGTGGTCACGGCGATCTCCCGGCTCAAACCGGGCAAGGCCCCGGGCCTGGATGGCTTCATCCCTCTCTTTTATAAAACCTTCTGTCAGGAGTTGGCACCTCTGTTGACCCGCCTCTTCAACACATTCTCGGAGCCGGGTGCCATTCCCCCCGAATTTCTTCAGGCCACGGTCTCCGTGATCCCCAAACCGGGCAAGGACCAGACTGCCTGTGGGTCCTACCGTCCTATCTCGCTGCTGAACACGGACTTGAAAGTGTTCACCAGCATATTGGCAGCGCGCCTGGCACTACATCTGCCGGGCATGGTCGACTCGGATCAGGCAGGCTTTGTGCCTGGCAGGCAGACGGTGGACAACACAAATTCTTGAGAAGGCTTCCAGGATCCCCGGGGAAAGAATGCTCCTTTCCATAGACGCGGAGAAGGCTTTTGACAGGGTGCACTGGCCCTACCTGGAGAAGGTCTTGGGCAAGTTCGGGATAGGCGAGAAGTTCCGGCACCTGATCTTCAACTGCTACCGATTTCCGTCCGCGGTGGTCCGAGTGAACGGGGGCAGTTCCCGACCCTTTCCCATAGAACGGGGTACACGACAAGGATGTCCACTGTCCCCTCTGCTCTTTGCTCTTTATATGGAGCCGTTTGCTCAAAGGGTTCGGCAGAACCCCGATATCATCGGAGTCAAGATGGGCGAATTTCATCACGCAATTAGCCTATATGCAGATGACGTCATTTTGACGCTCGATGACCCACGGAGGTCGCTGCCGGCTTGCATTGCGGAATTGGACCTCTTCGCCGCGGTGGCGAGCTTTAAGGTGAACCTCGGGAAATCAGCTGCCCTCGACATTTCGCTCGCCAGCGCCACCAGGGCGGATTTGCAGAGGCTTTACCCTCTGAGTTGGTCCAGGGACCGGATTCCGTATCTGGGGATCCTGTTGGCACCCTCCCTCCCGGCGATGGTCACGGCCAATTATGCGGCTCTGAGCACGAAAATCAGAGAGGAACTGGGCCGGTGGGATAAGGGCACGTTGTCGCTGCTAGGCAGGGTGGCCGCAGTGAAGATGACCCTCCTGCCTCAGGTGCTATACCTGTTCAGGGCGTTGCCGCTCCAGCCCCCCACAGGGTGGCTCGCGGAGACTCAATCGGCCATTGCGCGGTTTGTGTGGCAGGGCCGTAGACCACGGATCAAAAGGAACATCGCTATGCTGGCGCCTGAATCTGGGGGGCTAGGGATACCAGATTTACGGAAATACTTCCAGGCCGCCCAACTTCGCTATCTGGTGGAATGGAGCCGGTGGGAGTCAGACAAACACTGGCTGTTCCAGGACCAGGCGGTAGCAGGCAGAACGCTACAGGAGGTGCCATTCTTGAGGCGGGTTCATCGACCCCCTAACCTCTACGCATCTCTTGTGATGCGTGTCCCGCTTCGGGCGTGGGACTCGGTGGCCATTAGGCATGAATTCACTACCTTTCCCTCTCCCTTCACGCCGCTAATTGGCCATCCGGACTTCGGCCCGGGAACTGAGCCTGGCGCTTACGATCGCTGGCGGGCAGCCCGCTGTTGCACTTTGTATCACCTGTATGGCCCAGAGGGTGTCATCCCCTTCCAGGACTTACGGCGGGACTACGGCTTCCCTGAGACGGAGCACATGAGATATATGCAGGCGCGCCACTGGGCGCTACAACCCCAAGTGCGCGAAACGGCGGACCGGGAGATCACGGTGTACGAGCGCTGGTTAATCACTCGCACGTCGGACGCTAAACTTATCTCCGATTTGTACAAGATGCTGCAGCCCCCCCCCCCTCTCACATTCACAACCCCGGTCGGGAGCGCTGGGAACGGGAGCTCAGACGGGTGTTGAGTCACACAGAATGGGACCACATCTCTTACCGCTCACGCCACTCTGCCTATCACACGGGGTTCACGGAGACCTTCACCAAAATTTCGACCTATTGGTACCGCACCCCTGAGAAATTACATGAGATGGATAGATCACTACCGGGTACGTGCTGGTGTAACTGTGGTCAAGCTGGCATGCTTACACACATACTGTGGGATTGTCCCCTTTTGGCTTCTTACTGGGAGGAGGTTCTTAGCGAGGTGGATAAATGTTTTGAGATAGAGCTGCCACGGTTCCCTGCCTATGTCTTACTGGGGTTGCCGAACGGGTTGTTGTACCCCCTCAGGTCTAGAAGGGGTAGACAGATTGCGATAGCTCTAGGGTCAGCGGTGCAAAACATTCTCATACACTGGCGCTCTACCACGCTCCCCACTGTTGTCGGCTGGCTGCATAGATTGTGGCATGTCCTTGGCATGGAAAAAATGTCCTTAGTGGCACTGGGGGATACGGATGCTTTTGAGGAGCTGTGGGCGCCTTTCCATGGCCTGTTGTGTTCTGAGTTCAGGGAGATCACCTGCCCTAGGTATCTCAGGCTGTTACGGCTGACACAGCCACCGGGTCCGCCTGTTTGATTGGTCGGAGTTGGTGTTGAGTAGCGGAGTCAACCGGAGAGTTGCAATGAGGGGAGAACAGATGGTCATTGGCACAGTACAGGGGGTGGGTTGGGGTGCAGTAGTTGGGGGGTTTTGTTGGTTGGGTAGGTTATGGAGCAGGGTTGTTTCCCCACCTCTTTTTCCCCCCCTTTTTCCCCTTTCCCCTCCCCCCTTCCCGCTCCCCCATACCCCCCTCCCCCCCCCCCCTTCTTTTTGTTTTAACCACAGGCGCGCAAGCTGTGTTTCCATGCCGGATGGTGCCTACTGAGGGGTCAGAATTGCTTTGATGTATCTAATGTACCGTACGCTTTGATTGGGGGGCACCTGTGGTTTTTTCTTTTTCTTGCCCTGTTGTTTCCTTCCTTACCCTGCTTCAATAAAATACTTTAAACCTAAAAAGACCCCTAATATTTCACAGCCAGATGATTTTATGGATTTAGTCCGTTCAATGATGTACCTTAAACCCTCAGCATATATGGCCAGTTCCGGCATGCACCATATCCTGTGCCAATATATGATAGGTCGTAACCTTGCAAAGTCCACCTTAGCAATCCTGCCCAGATCTCTCCTTAAGGCAACAGTTTGTGGTAGACTTGTTATCGCTCGTAAGAACGTGTTCTTAGCAATAGTAACTATGACAAATTCTCTAAGCCCCACAGCTCAGCACCATGGAGTGATGAGCTCACCCCTGTGATGTTATAAATTTGGATTACCAGGCTGAGTGGTTTTGTCAGGGAGGTTGTAAATTCGTTTCTTAGGACACCCACTAACTGTCAATGTTTTAGTACCATAGCATCAATGTGCGGCTTACATAACATCCTCCTTCTGCAGTTTGATGCCCAGATAGGCAAATGCATCAACCTGCTCGAGGGGGAGCCCATTCATTGTTATTCTGCCCTTAAAGGATCTATGTTGTTTAAGTCTCGTAGAAGACAGAATTCTTCATATTGTTTAAGTGCGTGTTGTAGACCACTTGGGGTTTCAGAGATGATCAGGATGTCATCTGCGGAAATTAAAATCGGGGTCATTCTGCCAGCTAAGACAGGAGCATCAGTATAGGTAGCAACAAGAAAATATGCCACTCCGTTTATAAAGAAGGGGAACAGTGTAGGAGTTAGCACACATCCTTGACAGACGCCCTTACGTACCTGGAAGGGACCTCTCTTGTTTCCCTGCACCCCCAATTGGATCTGTGCAAAGTTTCCCTCATGGAGGTGGACAATAAGGAAGAGCAAATCCAGCCACATCCCCATTACTTTCAATACCTCCCATAGGCCATGCCGTGAGACCAGGTCAAAGGCTGAATTCAAATCAACAAAGGCAGCATACATGCTGCCCTTGCCGAGGACTACTGTCCGCCAATGTGTTGTAACAAAGCAGAAGACCTTGTGCTTATATGGATCTGGAAACCTGCCTAAAGGTGGCAGATATTGATTGGTACACATTGTTTTAGGCTCATTTTGTTTTTATTCTAGAACCATAGTGCAGTCATTGTATTCTATTGTGGTTGTTATTTTGTGAAACAGGGCATACCATGCAGCAGAGCATAGTACCTCCCCCAACCTTTTAGCAACCCCTGGGTCTCCACCCATTGAGTGGGAACAATGTAAGGAGGCCTTCAAATCATATTTGGAGACCATAGAAAGGGAGGTTTTTACGCAGAAGAATCTATTTGCTATTCTAGGGCATTCTTTACTTCCCCAGGGCAGGAAGGTGTTGATACAACTACCTAGTGTTAGCGTGTTGGGGGAGGGGAATGTTTTGGATGAGCATGCCACTGCCATCAAAACTTTAGATGCCTGTTTTAAGAAAAAGAAAAATGTTATTATGGAGAGGTACAAGTTAATGCTAGGCAACATTTGTCTGTTGAAACTGTTGAATCTTATGTTAGCGCATTAAGAATCTTAACAGCTACCTACAGTTTTGGAGTCCTTGAGGAAGAAATGATCAGAGATCAGATTGTGGAGAAAACCAAGAGTAAGAAGATTCAGGAAAAGTTGTTGACCACAGATGTACTAACCTTAGACAGAGCAGTGGAAGTCGCTAGTAGCATTAAAGCTACTATGAGTTATATGGAACAGATGTCTCTTGGGACACATGTACATGCTATTCAGGTCGGGGATTCTATGAAGCGTAAGGATAGGAAAGGCGACTCTAAGAGGAAAGCCATGGAATACTACTGATGTGTGCTGGTGTGGACAAAACATGTGCAAAATGTAAGAAAAGGGGTCATTTTGCCAAGGTGTGTAAATATAGTAACCAGAGTAATAAATCCAAACAAATTAATGTAATTAAAAACACTAGTTACAAGGCTGATATATCTGAAGAATTTGATGATGAAAATCTTGTTTTTTGCATACAAGAGGGTGAGGATGGCCTGAACAAAGGTCAAAAGGCCATTTTGTTTGGTGAATGTAGGTGATGGTGCAGTCAATATGATGGTTGATTCTGGCTCCTTGTTCACTCTTCTTGGAATGAAAGAGTGGGATGGTTCAAAGATATTAAATTAAGGAAGTCCAGTGTGCGACCAATTGCATATATAGGGAAATCTATAGAAGTTGTTGCTGAATTTGATGCAGTGTTGGATTTTACAGGGAACAGATCAAAACACCACCATACATGTTGCCAATGATTGATCATGTCTATTGGGGTGGTTGGAGCAGAGGAATTTAGAAATGATCCTTGATCCCAATAGTCCAGAGCAAGTGTGTGGCAACTGTGGGTGAAAGCATTTCCAGATATTTTTCAAGAGAAACTGGGAAAATTAAAGGTTTTTCTCATTAAATCATATTAAAGTCTGGGGTTAATCCATTGGTGCACAGAGTGAGGTGTGTGCCACTAACCATGAGAGAGGAACTCAGAAAGGAATTGGATGCTTTATGTGGACATCTGGCCACCCGGTTGGGACCCCAATGATGAAGCATGACACCAACCAGGTTGGTGTGTGGGGCATCTTTTAATAAACCCAGTGGGTTCCAAACACTGCCTACCAGTGATAGTACCACACATAGATTGGGTTTGTCCATTATTGTTTAACATATATTACACAGGGGAATTGGACGCACCCCTTTCTTCCCTTCCTCTCCCATTGTTTTCTACAAGGCATTATTTACGCCATTGAAAGTTTTGAATGGTTGTCTCCCAGTGTTAGCAAGAAAGGCCAATGGGATGTTGAGGCTGTGCATTGACTTGAGGGACCTCAATGAGATAATGTGGGTAAATAGGCATCCTCTGAAATTTTGACCTCTCTTAAGGGAGCCATTTTGTTTACAACCTTAGACATGACTGCCGCTTATCACCAGATTTCATTCAAGCATGATTCGAGGCATTTGACATCTTTTATCATGCCTGAGGGTGGTTTTAGATTTAAATGCATGCCTTTTGGTTTGGCTTTGGCCTCCTGTTTTTCAGAGAGTAGTCGAGGCATTCTGCAAGAGTATACCTAATGTTTGTTGTTTTCAAGACGATAATCATATTTTTGGTCAAGACATGTCCTCTCATGACAAGTCTTTAGCAATGGTTTTGGCTGTTTTCAGAGACAAAGGCAAGACATTGAGAGTGGAGATGTGCAAGTTTGCAGTCAAGTGTGTGGACTACTTGGGCTACAACATTTCTGTGCAAGGAGTGGAACCTAAAGGTAGGTAAGTGAAGGAAATTGTTGATTTTCCAGTTCCCATTAACAAGGATCCGGAATCGTCATTCTGCAGCATGTTGACATTTTATTCTTGTATTATACCCAAATGTATGGAAAGGACATGTAGTTTAAGGAACTTACTCAAAAAGAATTAAAACATTTGTGCCGAGTGAGGAATTAAATTGTGACTTTGATGTCAAAACAAAGGAAATTGCAAAGGCTATTCTTTTGAAGTCTTTCGACACTCATGATCTTCCATCATTGTTACTGATGTCAGTAAATATGGGTTAGGGGCTGTGTTGTTGCATATTTATTGAGGGAAGAACAAAGGGGTTGCCTTTGCTTCTTGTGCTTGAGAGGGCACGTACTCTGTTATTGAACAAGAAGCGTTATCCTATTGGTGAGTGTTAACCATTTTAGAAATTACTCGTGGGGTGTGGAATTCACCATCAGGATGGACCACAAGACTTTGATCAACTTTTTTACGACGGAGGGAGCTTCTAATGCTACTCCATGCATTGCTAAGTGGCGGTTTAGGCTTTCTGAGTTTCAGTGTTGTTTGCAGTGTATTCCTGGTGCAAGGAAAATTTTAGCTGACTGTCTGTCCCGTTTGCCCCTAGATGGTGTGGAGGAAGTTAAAGACACGTATTGTGGTGGTTTTGTTATGGTTAGTACCGTAGCTAGTGTTACTAGTGGATGCATTTCCGAAATCAAGTGGAGATCTGCTTTGGAGTGTGACAGTGAATTGATGAATGTTAGGGATCACTTTGGCACAGATTAGCCTAAAGAGAAGGCCTTAATGCGCATGTGGATGCTTTCAAGCAAGTTTTTAGTGAGTTGAGTAATGTGGCTGGATTGCTAAGGAGAGGAAATATGTTTGTTGTGCCTCTGGAACTCTGTGGTAAGGTGTTGGGGTTAGCCTATGAAGGCCATGTTGGAATGAGGACAATGAAAAGAAAGATCCAGGACGAATTTTGGTGGCTGAAAGGCGGAGCATTTTGTGAGGGAATGCGTGGCTTGTGCCGTTAGCAACAAGTCTCAGGTTACCATGTCTAGTGAAGTGGAGATATTGGGATGTATTTTCTACAGTCTGCGATAAATATCGCAAAGCGCGCTATGTTAATTATCGCCGGCTATCGCTGGATCACATCGCCGTTTTAGCGGCGTATTGGCAAGGCTTAGCTAACAGGCGATGTGAAATCCTGCGATAGACTATGATAATGATCATTATCGTGTGAAATCCTGCGATGATTTTACAGGCAGAATGTTAATCTTGGTAAAAGGGGAGTGTGGACTTAACCTTGCAATCCACCTCCCATAGGCATTAATGGTTCAATCAGGTTTTATTCAGGCAATAGAATATTGCGATGATGGGGGCTTAGCGCGCCTTTTTTGTCATCGCTTCGTGGTTCAAGGGCAGCATTGGTAATACCGAAATGTAGCTTTTGCGGATATTTCACTGTTTGTCCTAGGAGGGAGTGCCTACTTAGCATCTCATTAGCGATGTATATCACTAAGATGCGTAGTGTTAGTAAATCAGCAGCTAACATGCGCTGATGCATGTTAGCGCTGCCTTGGTAATAGGGCAATAGGATTATTGCCGCTTTAGTGGCTTAAACTGCTGCTAAAGCGGCGATACTGCCCTTGATACTATGCCCCAGTGCCTTTTCCTGACAGAGCCTGGTCCAAATTGGTGGTTGATATTATTAGACCCACTTCTGTAGTGAAGGAAAGCTGTAAATATGGAATTAGCTTTTCAATTATTTTTCATGTTGGCCAGAGGTAGAATTTGTGAGGTCAGTTGATTCTTCTACTCTGGTGGAGTTTTTATAAACTGCATTCATGAGGGAAGGCGAGCCCGATGAGATTGTGTCGTACAATAGTGTTCAATTCATGTCTTGCGAGTTTGAGCAGTTTTGATCTCATTGGGATGTAAAACACACCAAGATGTCATTGTACCATCCCCACAATATTGACCTGGTTGAGAGATGCAACAGGGTCATCAAGGACAACATAGAGTTTTCTGTTGCCAGTGGATTGAATTGGAGTGAGGAGTTTAAGGACTCACTTTGGGTAATTCGTACCACCCACAAAGTGGTCACTGTGTATCACCTTTTAACTTCAAGGGACAGGAACCTGCGACCAAGTTAGCTGTTCTTTGGATGGGGGATTTCATTAAGGAAAGGGATCTTGCATCTGTAAAGGTGAGATGGGAAGTTGCACAAAAGAAGTATGCTGATGGTGTGAGGCCGTAAAGGCTTTAACCAGTCCATCAAACATGGAGATTTGGTTAGAGTTCTACTTCCTAGAATAGGAGTGAAGGGTCGTTCCAAGTGTTCCCAACCCAAAAGAGTTCTTAGAGTCAAAGATTTTGTGATTATGCTGAAGTATAACAAATGATGGAAAAAGGAGAAGCTGTCACCTAAATGGAGTATTGATGAGGGTATAGTGTGTGCTGAAAATACTTGTGTGTTAAGGTCACTCTGAGTTAGGAGACCTCCCACATATTTTCATGATTATGTTTAGCTTGTTAACATAAGTTCTTCCTGGTTGAGGATTATATTCTATCTGTATATTTTCTGTCTAGTTCTTAACAAATGAGGTGGTGATCAGTTGTGTGTTTCCATATATCAATCAATCAGTGACACTTGTAAAGCGCGCTACATACCCGTAGGGTCTCAAGGCGCTGGGGAGGGGGGGTGCCGCTACTGCTCGAACAGCCAGGTCTTCAGCTTCTTCCTGAAGGAGAGGTGGTCTTGGGTTAGGCGCAGGTCGGACGGGAGGGAGTTCCAGGTCTTGGCGGCCAGGTAGGAGAAGGACCTTCCTCCTGTAGTCGCTCTTCGGATGCGGGGGACGGCGGCGAGGGCGTGGTTGGCTGATCGGAGGTGGCGTTTGGGAGCGTAGAAGTTGACTCGGCTGTTGAGGTAGCTCGGGCCTTGGTCGTGTAGGGCTTTGTGTGCGTGGGTGAGGAGGCGGAAGGTGATTCTCTTGTTGATGGGGAGCCAGTGAAGGTCTCTCAGATGTCCGGAGATGTGGCTGGACCGTGGGATGTCGAGGATGAGTCTGGCTGAGGCGTTTTGGATCCGCTGGAGTCTCTTCTGGAGCTTGGCGGTGGTCCCGGCGTAGAGGGCGTTGCCGTAGTCTAGTCGGCTGGTGACGAGGGCCTGGGTGACGGTCTTCCTGGTCTCTGAGGGGATCCACCAGAAGATCTTCCGTAGCATGCGTAGGATGTTGAAGCAAGCCGAGGAGACGCTGTTGACTTGTCTGGTCATGGAGAGGGAGGAGTCCAGGATGAAGCCCAGGTTTCGTGCATGGTCTGTCGGTTTGGGTGCGGTGCCCAGGGCGGGAGGCCACCAGGAGTCGTCCCAGGCGGAGGGTGAAGAGCCCAGGATGAGGACCTCCGTCTTGTCCGAGTTCAGTTTCAGGCGGCTGGTCGTCATCCACTCGGCTACCTCTTTCATCCCTTCGTGCAGGTTGGCTCTGGCGGCGGCGGGGTTGTTGGTCAGGGAGAGGATCAGCTGGGTGTCGTCGGCGTAGGAGATGATGCTGAGGTGGTGTTTGCGTACGATGGCCGCGAGGGGGCTCATGTAGACGTTGAAGAGGGTGGGGCTCAGTGATGATCCTTGGGGGACGCCGCAGATGACTTCGGAGGCCTCTGACTTGTACGGTGGTAGGCGGACTCGCTGTGTTCTTCCGTCGAGGAAGGAGATGATCCATTCCAGCGCCTTGTCCCGGATTCCGATGTTGCTGAGGCGCCGTATTAGGGTGCGGTGGCAGACCGTGTCGAATGCCGCGGAGAGGTCTAGGAGGATGAGGGCCGCTGTTTCTCCATTGTCCATCAGGGCTCGGATGTCATCGGTGGCGGCGATGAGGGCGGTCTCGGTGCTGTGTTTGGCTCGGAAGCCGGACTGTGAGGGGTCGAGGGATCCGTTCGTCTCGAGGAAGGCGGCCATATTGTAAGTTCCCTTTATATTTTTATGTTATTTAAATTTGTGGTTCTGGTTCCTGTATAAGGGGAAGATGTGTTGGGACTGGAATCTTGGGCTAGAATCCTGTTATGCCTGGAATGTTATTGTTGAGGTGATCGGGCAGTTGGCTGTGATTTTCCTGCCTGGTTGGTCGTATACTTACCTGTGTGTAACTGCATCTATCTGCATTAAAGCGTGGAAACTTACCCGCCCCTGGAGGTCTTCCTTTCAATGACCTTTACCTAACTCCCTTCCAAACTACCAAATACCCCATCTTCAAATATTAAGGAGCTCAGCTCACCTCACGACTAAAGGCCCCAACATCATCAAATTTCATGTCCTCTACCATCCTTCTGGTGAAAAACCTCAATGCCTTGAAGACCTAACAGATCTAATAATGCAAAACTCCCTAAAAGGCAGTACTGAGATCTAATCTAATCTAATCCTTGGCCTGAACAATGCCAAAGATCCAATTTCTATGTGCCCGGGAAAGGCCTATGTAGCGAAGCTGCTCAATTCTTACATTGTCCTCTTTTTCACAATAATATTTCTGCAGTGACCTTTTACACATATTCATGTGCGTGACAATGTTAGGTTAGTTTCTCTGAAACCTCTTCAGTTTACACATCTGGCTTCACATAACATTATCACAATGCCTCAAACACCAAGTACAAGGCCTTTACGCATGGATGTAAAAATGTAATTCTATCTTCATCCACAGGGCAACAAGACTAGCCACATATCCATAACATTGCTAATCTAAACGTACATTGCAAAGATGCTTTTTATTATAAATAATCAGCATCTCATAGAATTAGCAGAGGACGCACTTCAGCTGACACCCAGGGTCCCTGCATGCTGAGACTTCACCACGCAGTGGTCTGACATCTTCGTGAGGGTTATCCAGTTTGTGACCAAGACGGGGTTCTACATTCTCTCATGCCAGGTAATGGGGTTAGTTCGTCCCTTGGGGGATTCTTGGTTTCACACCTACATACACTCTAGGTACACACAGAGTAGGGCTTGCATAGCAGGAGTACACCAGATTACTACCTTGTTTTATTTGACTGCATATATACACTATTTTAGCACCATGGTGGAACTATATCTGCTATTTACTCTTTTGGTGCTTATAATACCTTTTATCTGCTTATTTCCACTGATTATCGCAGCACGTGTATTCTATACAAGAGTAACATTGGTTAAATAGATATATTGAAAATGTCCCACTGTGTATTCTCTGTATATTTCCTTTGAGAACAAGTAAGCACGTGTGACTGAGCAAAAGGTTCTGATCTATTTCCTCGATCCCTGAGGGGTCAGGGTTGTCATGTTCAGTGGTTGCAAGAAACCATTTGCTCCCTGGTAGAGTTGGGGAGATTATGATGGCACTGTGAGCTAGCTAGTCTCTAGGCCAACATATCCTGCAGGGGTGCTCAGCATCAGTCTAGGCACCTCACCCAAAGTTTATGTTGTCTAACAAACACGTAGATCCTATGGATTAGGAACTACACAACACAAAAGTACAAGCCCTATCCACCCTCCTTGCAACAAATGATCCCACCCAACACTGCAAAAAACAAATTCACATTTAGGGTTTTACCTTTGGTGCAATCTTCTAAAACCATATATACCTATCCCTCCACTCCATCCTTCCCACTGACTGGACTGGCCACCACCAAATTCTTTCCAATGTCAATTTCACCCACCCTAAGATCCACCCCAAACTACCCGTGCCAAGCCTAAGGTGAGGAATATTAATAGAATCCACCAGCCAGAGTTAGAAGCATTGATCAGCTCCCAAATCCTACCTCCCCTTGGCCTTTCTTCTGCTGATGACCTCACCTCCCACTACAACAAAAAAATAGTAGGACTCCTTGACACAGTTGCCCACATGAGACTCACAAAATCAAGGAGTATACCTTCCAGATACTGGTTTAATAAAGACCTTAAAGAGAGGCAACAACTTCAACTGGCGGAAAGAAACTGGAGACAACAACCCTCGCTAACCAATCTCTTGATCCTTCGAGCAGAACACTAAAAATACAAAAGAAAATCTTCAGAGAAAAATCCAAATTTTTCCTAGACCAACTTGACCACTGTACAAACAAACCTAAAGACCTCTTCAACATCATGAAACAGCAAAGCTCCTCTCTCACTACACATCCAATCAATGACTCCACTGAGGGCTGTGAAGAGCTCGAAACATTCTGCTCTTAAAAAAAAACAACTAAGATCAAACCCTCTGTTGACCCAACATCCCCACCCTACAGCAAATAAGCTACCCGTAGCCTAGAGGTCCCACTCATCACCCCACCTGAAACTACCGACCTCAACCCCTTGGAACTGAAAAATGATGCGCCTTGGACTCAATTCAACCTTATCCCTGAAGAAGTCCTCAGATTACTTGCCTGCATTAGGCTGACATTCAACCTCTGTGACCATCTTCCTGCTAGGCTTGTAAAAAAATGTTAGTCACATCATTGCTCCTACGTGGACAAAAATCATCAACTCCTCCTCATCGAACAGCTCCATGCCGGCCTCCCTCACACTAGGCCAAGTCACCCCTCTCATCAAAAACCTGGAGTCTGACCTGAATTACCATAACAACTACAGACCTATAACTAACCTCCCTCTTCATCACAAAACTATTGAAAAATGTTTCCTTGCACAACTCAACAACTAAATTGAAAAATGCAACCTGCATGCTGCACAACAGTTTCCAATCTGAGTTCAGGAAATGCTGCAGTACAGAAACTGCAATACTGAAATTCACGATCTACACAGATCTCTGGCCAGGCATGCTTCCTAGTCCTCCTAGACCTCTTGTCCGCCTTTGATACCGTCACTCATGGCATCCTCCTAAACACCCTCTCACAGCATGCAGGCATCAATGGCATAGTCCTTCAATGGCTTGCTTCTTTTCTGAACCAACACTCACAGCTAATCAGAATAAACAACTCCACCTCAAAAGCAACTCCAGTCTCACAAAGAGTTCTGCAAGGTTCAATCCTGTCTTCTGTCCTGTTCAACCTCTAAATGGAACCCTTTGCATTGATTCTAAAACAACCCAGAATTGCCTACCACTTCTATGTAGATGATACCCAACTCTAAATTAAATGTTTGTCAGCCAAGGATATCCAGCACCTAAACAGCACTCTTTCCACAGTGCAGTCATGGCTGACCAACTGTAGTGTAGTTACTATATTCCCAATAGGCTCTCCGCATTGGAATAATATATCCTGTAGTTTAGACCTAGGACTGAGGTCGACTAGGTCTCTACCGAATATATTAGACTTAATTGTGAGTGCCAGCTGGCTCAGAGGTCACTAGAAACTTTCTCGAATTCACAAGAATGGATTAGTTTCTGACAACCGCATAAACATGACATCTTTGTTTCCCAAGAATAAAAAATCAATCTCTAGAGTCGCGGAAACAATAGATAGCTATTTGACTCAGTCAACCGTGCAGGCTTCGTTTCACCAGAGGTGCTGAGAAAATAGAGAGACGGGTGTTTTCAATAAAAAGTATTTATTGAACAGTCTTCTTTCTCAAGCATAAGAAATGTACTGCTACAGTTGTAATACTGGTTATAAAGTACAGAGTATATAATACGATAAGTATTATAAAGTAGTACTGTAATAGCATGATATGGTTTCTAAGCCATAAAACACCTGAAATATATATAATACATACAGTGATAAAATAATGACTAACAGACAGATTCATCATTGAAAAATGGGCTCACAAAGGGCCAGATTCTGAGAATCTGGCCCTTTGCAAGCGCAATTTTTGCATTTGGGATTCATCATCCCAAATGCAAAAATCGGTAATTGCGAATTTGCTAAATTGCGATGAATTGCATTTAAGGAATCTCTATTTGCAATTCATTAACCATTTTTAAATTGCGAAATCGCAATTTCGGGCCGCTATTTACCGCGAGGTCAAACCTCGTGGTAAATAGCGAAAACTTAGAAAAATGCTTTTAAATGCATTTTTCTAAGTTGCATGTTGCACACAAACATGTCCTTTGGACATGTGTGTGCACAACACCAATGTAGATTACATTTCAGGGGTGCTACAGGGTGTCCTTTGGACACCCCTGGCACCCTTGAAATCGCATCCTTATTTGCGATTAGCAAATTGCTAATCGCAAATAAGGAATAACTCCCCATTCATTCCTATGGGCCTTTAGGCAAATAAGGAATGTGTAGGAATCGCAATTTATTTAGCGATTCCTACATGAATCCCGTTTTGCAAGTCCTTAAAAGCGATTCCTTAATAATCGCTATTAAGGACTCGAAAAACGGGACAATGATGAATCTAGCTGTAAATGTACTCAACTGGTGCTTCTAAAATACGCCTACCTCAGTGTACCTAACCTAAGTCTAGTACAAGGGCAGAAGTAAGTGAGGAGTAGTTTAAGTTTAGTATTTCTCTGCCAAGAATCTATCCAAAAATTATCTAAGGGTCTAATCAGCTCCGTACCTTGGTTTAGAATGAAGGAGGTCTTGTATCTCTCTCTCAGGACTCGATTTTCCAGCAACCCGCAAGGGTAACCTGGAAACACTGGAGCTGGATTTTTTGGCAGGAGAAAAGACAGCGTCTCTCAGTGCGTCAGCTGGAGGGTCGGCTTCCTTTGTTGCAGCAGGGTGTCGGGCAAGTAGATAGTCGATATTCTCCAAACCACTGTGTGTTTGTCTGGGCAAATGTAAGCATATTTATTCCTTGAAGGTGCCGAGTTTGACGTATGATTGGACTTAATAACGTCATCAAAGACTCAGTTCTTCGAAAATTCCATGATTTCCTAGATAAATCAGTATTCAGGCAAGGGGAAGTCCCTAGCTGCTGAAGGCGGATTTTTCTAAGAAATCGTTGCTGATTCTCGGAACTTAGTGGAAGTTGCCATGCAGTATTTGGACTGCATAGGCTCGGTCTAAATATGGTAATGATTTCTATGCCAGTATAAGAATAGAGGATAATTTAAACCTATATAAAGCCGTGAATCGGGAAAAATACACTAGGGTCCTAGATTCATTTACAACACAACAACCACCTTAAGCTCAAACCCAACAGAACTGAACTCTTCTTCTTCCAACCGAAAGCAAAGTCCTTTCCCTTAGATACCTAGCTCAACAACCGCACTTCAATAAATTGCAAGCTATCCATCTCCAACTCTGTCAAATCTTTAGGGATTTGTTAGAACTGGGGGTCTCTAGTTGGCAGAGGTAGGTACCACTGTCCAAATAGGGACCCTTGATTCTAGTCAGGGTAAGGAGGAAACCCTCTGAGATAACCCCTGCTAACCCTCTAGGTAGCTTGGCACGAGCAGTCAAGGCTATTCAAGAGGCAATGTGTAAAGTATTTGTACTAACACTCACAGTAACACAGTGAAAACACCACAAACTGACTCCACAACAGTTTAGAAAAATAAAGGTATTTAATCTAAACTACACAAGATCAAAACGACAACAATCTAACATACACAGTTCAAGAATATGGTTTCAAAAGAGTTCTTAAGGTTGTAATAAAAAGTTCTGTAGGTTGCGATAAAATAATCCACAGTTGCGTGAAAAGTTCACAGTTGCGTCACATTTACTCACAGTACCTTTTAGTTGTGACAAAGTTCCAAAAGCAGAACCTGGTGCGGTGGAAAACAAGCAATGCGTTGCTCCTGAGACCCTGGGGAGGCGATGCGACAGCCCTGCTGCAGCAGCGGGCGTGTTGCGACGAATCCGGTCTGTATGGAGAGGAAGGCCACTTGTATGGATTCCGGTGCATAGGTTCCGTAGGAAGTTTGTTGTCGCCAAGGCACGATGCGGCAATCTCTGGAGTTGCGACGATCTATGGTGCGATAATGCGCGAACCCGCGGTGATCTTCTCTCTCGCAGCTCTTCGATGCGATGGCTTCAGCGACGACACTCGCAGCGACGTGATGCGGTCCGCAGGCAAGCAGTGCAGTGATCTCACCAAGCGACGACAGGCTCTGCGACGACACTCGCAGCGATGTTTGGCTTCCCGCACCGATCGGGTGTGTCCCGCAAACGAAGGATGCGACGCCTCTGACAGCGACTTCGTAGCGGCGGGAAACTTCTCGCACTGTCGGAGATGCGCTCCGCAAGCGAGCGATGCAACACTTTTCAATTGCAAAAGTCTCTCAAGCTTAGTTTCAAGCTTCCCAGCACAGAGGCCCCACAACTGGATCAAGCACTCTAGGAAGGACAGAACTCTCTCAGCAGGGTTCAGGGAAGTAGGGGGTGAAGTCCTTTTGTTCCTGGGACTTCAGAACAGGGAGCCAGCTCTTCTCAGGCCCTTGGAGATTCCTTCAAGACAGGGGACACAGCACAACAGCAAAATCCTACCCCGCTCCTTGGCAGCAAAGCGACAGGTCAGTCCAGCAGAGCAACAGCAGGACAGTCTTCCTTCTTCAGATTCAGCTTTCTCCTTGGCAGAGGTTCCTTCTTGATTCCAGGATGATCTAATTTTCTGTTGTCAGGGGTCCTGTCCTTATACCCCTAAAAGTCTTTGTTCTCTTTGTGCATGTGGGCCCTGAGCCTGGTCTGAAACAGTTCTGGGTGTTTCTTGGGTACTTTGTTTTCCTGGCTTCTCCTTTCCTTTCAGAGTTCGGGGCAGGGTCGTCAGCCGCCCAGCAGGAGGCGGAGCCAGCATTGTGGCAGGCAGGCACAGCCCTATTCAGGCCCAGGTGCTAACTCCTCCCACCACTCAGGTTGCAAATGCAGTCATTCAGCCTACGGCTGTCTCAGCCAGCCTCCTGGGGAATCCCCAGCCCCTGTCACTCTCAAACCAGACAGTCAATACACAAACAGGCCAAGGCACACAGAAGGGTCAGACAAGAGAACAGCAACTTTCTAAAAGGGCTGTTCTCAAACACAGGATTTAAAAACAACCTTTCCTAAAAGATGTGTTATTAAATTCTGAGTTCAAGGATACTAGATACTTATGTCCTATCTTGTTCCTATTGGAAGAAATGGTGGAAGCCACTGTAGCCAGCATCCCCCATGTTAATCTATGGAGCAAGATAGCCTTACAATAGTGAAAAACGAAAATGATAGTAATTCACTACCAGAGCATGTCACCTGCACTAGTACATGCTATACCTTTTACATACACTGCACCCTGCCCAGGGGGGTACCTTGGGCAGTCCATAGGGGTGACTAATGTGCACAAAAAGGGAAGGGTTAGGCCTGGTCAGTGAGGACACTGACCAGGAGGACGCAGCAGTTCCTAGACTGCACACAGGCACTGCAGTGGCAGGCCCGAGACACAATTTTAGGGCTACTCATGTGGGTGGCACAATCAGTGCTGCAGGCCCACTAGTAGCATTTGTCATCACCATCCCTGGCACACCCAGTGCACTTTACTAGGGACTTCATGGTGATACAAATATGCCAATCATGTATATCTAATCATGATAACAATTTACATAGGGAGCACTTACACTATGGCACTGATCAGCAGTGGCAAAGTGTCCAAAGCATCTAAACCAGCAAAAACGAAATCCAGCAGAGCATCAAAAATACAGGGGGCAGAGGCAAAAAGATAGGGGAAAAACACGCCAAAGATGCCAGGTCTAACAGGATTGCACTTGACAGAAACCTGAACATGAAAGAGCTTAATAATGTCTCCGCTAAAAGTGCTCTATACATGCTGATATACCTTAAAAAGTCAAACCCTTCATCCCTTCCGGAGATCTAAAGACTGTGGTGCAACCCTTAGTCCTCTCCAAATTGGACTACGGTAACACTATGATCATGGGTGCCCCAAAAGCACACCTCATACCTTTGCAAGCTACACTCCATGCAGCAGCCAGACTACTGTTGGGGGAGAGTCGCTTTGACCATGTCACTCCCACTCTCAGGAAACTCAACTGATTACCAATCGAGGCAAGATGTATACTCAAAACTGCCTGCATAACCAACAAAGCCCTCTACACTGAAAAAACAGTCTACCTCTCAAATAAACTGTCAAAGGCCAGCCAAAAGTCACCTCTCAGAAGCTCAGACACCCTTCTCCTGATTCCACCCAAACTAAAGAAAGAAAAATCTTGTATCCGCTCCTTCTCAGGCAACGCTCCCAGAATCTGGAACTCTCTGCCACAGAACTCACGTGACAATCGATCATTCCCTCACTTCAGGAAAAACAGTATACTTCTCCTTCTCGATACATACCTAAACTCTCCCCCCTGCCTCACCCCCCCCCCCAAATAAATCTGAGTGGCTCAACCTGGGGAACAAATTGTGTTTCTACTCCCATCAGTTCAGGAGTACCCTACCTCAGCTACCTCCAAACTATTTCATCCACATATCCACTTTTCTATTGTACTTTTATGATATATACTGCTGCTATGTATGTTTATTTACTCCATATGTAACTCATTTAATTGCTGCAGTGCTGGCTTTGTGCGTCTACTCTCCCCAACTACATAACACCCTACCTTAACAACCTCTGAACTACTTCATACACATATCCTTCGATATACTGTAGTCTACTTTTATGAACAGTTACTCTGGGCCCGATTCACAGAACTAACTTAAGACAAAATCCTAAACTTACTACTTTTGGTATTCACAGAAGTTAGGATTTTGTCTTAAGTTTGTCTTAAGACAGACTTAAGACATACTTAAGTTAGGATTTTGTCTTAAGTCTGTCTTAAGTCTGTCGTAAGACAAACTTAAGACAAAATCCTAACTTCTGTGAATACCAAAAGTAGTAAGTTTAGGATTTTGTCTTAAGTTAGTTCTGTGAATCGGGCCCTATGTATTTTTACCCACTCCTCATGTAACTCGCATTTACTGCTATGATATCCCTGTAAAGCACTAGTTTGCTGTGTACAAAACACAATAAATACATAAATTAGGGAAAAAGAGAAAGGTACACAGCTTTATTGCCTGCTTCTCCTTGCAAATGTTGCATAAATGTAAGTTGTCAACAACCTTAACCTAATTTTTTGCTGCAAAGCAATGCATTTTAAAGTATTGGAAAACAGCGAGCATTTCTTATCTCTACACACATACTCATTAAGCCTGATCAATGTCTGAGTGTTGACTGCTTTGTTCATTGTCTGGTTTACAGCAGACACAATTAGGTTGTTGTTTCTTTGAGAGCGCCAAATGTTTTCTTTGCTTTCCCAGTGCTGCTGCTGTCCTGAACGCCAAATGTTTTGATTCTTTCCCTGTACTTACTTTCATGTTGCTGTGACTGAGAGACCCCTGCTGCTGTCAATTGAAGCTTAATGAGATATGTCTTTTGTTTTGTAGATTCATACATTTTTTTCTGGCTTCTTACACTGTGCAATGCCCCAGTGCCTTCAAAGGAGATTTGTGTCTTCTTTTGCGCATACATACATTTTGTGTTCTGTTTTCAGGCTCAGTTGCATTCTGTTGTGTCAACGTTAAACCCGCTGAACCCGGAAGTGATTTTCATGTTAGGAAGGAATTTATAATGGGTCCATTGAAATGAGGTTCAGGTTGATGAAGCAAAGTCCCCACCTGCGTGCTCGTAAAACATTAATAACACGCGCTGGATTTCCAACTGCTTTATATATCAGTGTTATCAAATACTCATGTTTTTCGTGGTTTCCATGTTAGATGCATTTTAGGTGAATTGCTTTGGGTCCAAACGGAATCCATCAATCTCACTTGAGTTAATGTTTTGTTACTTCCGTGTTGCCATTGCTGTGAAGTCGTTGATGCTTTAAAGTGCTGCCAATTGCTATATATTTACAGTTTTTGCTATGTTATCTCATCTTGGCAGACAGTTTCAAGCGATTAGTGCTTTGTGGATGAACAGGATCTTTCTGGGGGGCAGTGTCCTTCTAACTCTACATTGATGTTTTGAACAAGGATTTTGGGCTTCAAGGCAAACTATTTCTGTGGCTTTCACTTACTCGCCAACCTTTTGCTTCTATTGGGCGACAGATTGCAAGGCTGAGTGTGCTCCAGGCTTATCCATGAGTCATGTCAGGATCAGATTCTAAAGCACAACTCGATTGTTTTTGTACTACATAGGCACGCTGAGTGTTTACATATGATGGGTATTTAGCTTTATACATTAATTCTATAGAGGGCCGTTCAAAGGATTATCCAACCATAAGTCAGTGACTTTATAACTACTGTCGTTGCTGCAACTGCAAGGTCTTGAAGCTTTCAAGCACTGTTCCTTTAGTTTGTTACAAAATTGTATTGCTTTAAGAGTTTTGTGCATTAAGGAAGGTCACTGTCAATTTTTCAAACTTAATGTTTCTGGCCACATTTATAAGCAACTAAGACGCTGTTGATGGCTATTGCACGTATGCCTTCGCCTATTCATCATTGAGATGCTCCAGTTCAGTGTTACATATGTCCACATATGTCCAAGTAGCTCTACATTAGGCCAGAGCATGAAATCCAGCTCGGCTCGTGGAGTTTGTGGAGTTTTTCCCACTTGTAGCACATGGAGTTCCAAAACACTCCGCTCACGAACTGAGTATTTAGCGCGCTCGCCAACGTTAAGTTGGCGAGCGAGGAAAATCCTATTCCAGACCACCTCCCGGCAAGATTTCTCAACGCTGATGGTCGCGGATGGCCGCCACTGCTCATGTTGAGAAACCTTTCGGTCTCGTTGAGGAAGGTGCCGCGGGAGTAGAACATCTATCAAGCGGCAGAAAGAAGCAGCGCCCTCTTGTGCTGCACATGGTGCTGTTCAAGCTGATTTTCCAGCGCTGGGCAAACACCCGGTGCTAAAAATCAGTGCGAACGGCATAACCTAAGGCACTCTGCCGCTTGCGGCGCTCCACATAGTGCAGTAGAGTTTCTGGGTCACTTCGCGGAGTTCTGCCCAGGCCTTTTCTACATGTAGTTTGGCATACATTTTAAATCCACAACAGTCATGGTTAATAATAATCGCTTATTTCATAGTTATGCGCAATTGGCTAGGCGGCGATGCTTAGGCCCTAATCATTAGAGAAGGGAATTTTGACAAGCTTCTGTCATTTAGTGACTCAGTAGCTTTTCTCCCTACTCTTCTCTTTGTCTAGACCAAGGAACATTTCACTATCACTTTGGTTTGATCAGAAGCATTGTATCTTTCCATTGCTGATGTAATTACCTTACAATACATGAGGGACATGAAAAAAAAGCAGAAGCAAACACAGCAGGTATCACTGACCAGCCCTATTTTTTTTCCGAATGCTTGCATACATATAAACACATTTGATAGCAACTGGCGGTCGCATCTAAAACCATCCACCAGCTTTCTTCTTTGTTCAGCTCACTGAAAACACTTTTAATTGGAGTAAAGTACAAAGTCTCTGAAAATGAGCTTTATACATCTTGCTCTAGGACACTGTCTGTTGCTGAAACATGTCTTGTGTACAATACCAACAGTCGAGTGGGCTTTGGAGCAGCCCATAGTGCTTGTCGCTTCAGCACTCCATAGCACTGCATGCATTTTCTTTCTCCCTGCTATTGTGCTACTTCTCCCCTCTGGTACTCCCAGACTCTCCATGTTTCTGGTTCCTCTTTACCTATCCCTACAGCCAGTCCATTGCTTCCCCTGTCCCTCCCTACGGACTTGTTAGCTCTTTCCTACTTACAGCTTTTAGCCTTATAGCTCTCTGTTGTGAAATAACTGTTTTGTAAACATGGCAATATTTAAAAGAATTTTGATCAGCCCATTGCTTACCACTGGTTGGCTTTCTTGTCAATCATGTTTGCTTTCTTCCTATTCGATGTCTTTCCTTCCTCTTTTTGTGTTTGTCCCTCCCCTTGAGCATAACTTATAAATCTCATTTTGATTAAATGACATGTATCCTCCTGCATACATTCATGGAACTTTTTGCATTTAGAACTCCATGGTAGATCATGTGTTTTGTTTTGGTCGCCCTCATGTGCTGTTGCCCCACTGAAATCCCTACTCCCGCTATCTCCCTGCTGATCTCCACTGCACTCCAGCTTATAGCTTTCCATTCTCCATCCTGATCGATATTCTTTTTTTTCTTAACATTTATACACTATCCCCACCCAGTTTCCCAGTTGTTCACTGTCCCTGATTCCCCCCTGCCCATCTTGTTCTGGCTTTTTCTATGTTTTGCTGCAATTTGCTTCAAGGTTACGCCTTTCTCAAAGAAAAGGCAATTTAGAAAACCTGTTAATTTGTTTCTTTGATTTAATGTCCCAAGATGGATGTCCGGCTTGGTAAATTAGTAATTAAAAAAATATATTGTTATTGTTATTTTCCTTATTTTGCATATTGCATACAGCAAAAGGAACATGTCTTCATCAAAAACAGTAACTTGATTCGCACGAGGTACAGCAAAAAAAAGAACAGCATACTTTCAACATAGATACAATCAATTGAGTGACTAGGGATATCTCCACAGTGTAATGATCCCAACATCCTATCCCAGCCAAATATTGATTAGGATTGGATATATGTGTAGTTAGTCCAGTGATGGTTTCCCTAAAATATGGTGTCAATGTGGCAGGTGATGGAGGGCGTGGGTGAGCTAGCCAACAAGTCCAACCCATGATAACATCTCCATGGAACCCATATTCTATAGAATTTATGTGTGCATCCCCTACTGGTGTATGTTGTGCGCTCCATGTAGAGGTTCATCCCTCTCCTCCACTCATATATCGTGGGAATGTCCGCCACTCCCCCCCCCCCCCCCCCCACTTTGCCACATCTCTCTTAGCAACAGCCAGGCCCAATACTTCAAAAATTAACGGGGTACTGTTTATGTCGACCTCACTCTGTATGCCCAGTAGTACGAAACCAGGCTCCATGGGTATGGGTACCACCATGCCCCTCCAGTATGGTTGCAATGTAGGACAGCCCCATTTCCTGTGATAAAATCCTCCTTAACTGTCTTTCATCTAAGACAGAGTGGCGTTTCTTCCACTACCATCTTTTGTAGTTTATCTCTGTCATAGTATATCCTATGTAAGATTTTGTATTGGACAAGGCACAGTCTAGCTTTAATGGCCAATGGTAAAAAAGAGCCACCTCCCAATCCACTTCCTCCAGCCCTCCCAGGTCCACTTCCCATCTCTCAAGGAGTTTCCCAACATCATCTGGTATATTATCATTTATTGTTTTATAGGTGGTGAAGACCGCCTTCTCCACAAATTCTTATTGTAACAATCTCCCTTCCAGTGGGGCATATTTGGGCTGGTCGGAGGACGATATTCCCTCTGCCCACCAAGCATGGCGTAACTGAGTGTATTTGAAAAAATCGGGATCCATGGAGCCCATACAATATCTCCTATCGATGGAATGCCCTATTGGTCCCATGTTCCAAAACCCTTCAGTTTTCTCAGTTTGTGGAACCATGCCTCAGTCCAGAGAAGTGTACTTTTTGTAACCCATTTTGTCCAACCCACCACCTTTGTAGCTCGATCCCACACCTCCAAGGTGACACGCGTTTCAGGCAACAGTGTATGTTGGATGATCCCATGCTCTGTGGAACAATTTGTTAATGGAAGTTAGATGTGCGAATCAATAGTATGCCTCAATGTCTGGCAATGCTATGCCACTGATGTATGGGTTGTGCTGTAGTGTTCTTAAGGCTATTCTAGGGTGTCCACCCTGCCATAGTAGAGACCGGATGCCACCCTCCAGCCTGGTAAACACCGCCCGCGGGAGCGGATGGCGCGTGTTCTGTAGAGCGGCAGAGTTATCATTTTTAAGATAGCCGCCCTCCACAACAGTTAGAGGGGAAAGTCTCGACACCTCTCAACGTCCTGTTTAAAGTTTGTTATTATCTTCCCAAGATTACCTTGCCTGTATATCTCTTTATGCGGGGTGATAAAAATACCCAATACTGGAATCTTTTGAAGACCACCCTCACATCACCAGGCAAGGACAGTCCGGGCTGAGTTGCCCCAGGGCCATACAATATTGATTTATTCCAGTTGATTCGATACCCGGAGGGACTCCCATATTCCTCTATTGTGTCAAACAAAGCTGGAATAGTTCTACCTGAATCTGAGACATAGAGAAGAATGTTGTTCGCATAAAGGGAGCTCTTCTCTTCCAATTCATCAGTGGGGGTAATTCAGAAACCTCGTATTTGTGGTGGTAACGAATAGCGCAGGCCAGTGACTCCAGGGTGAGTGCAAACAGGACCGGGACCCCTGCCTTGTACCCTGACCAATGGGACAGGCCAATGAGGACACCCCATTTACCCAGACTGTAACAACTGGTGCTCTGTGCAGAATTCAGGCCCTATACCAAATTTGCCGAGCGTATGATCAACTGTGTCAAATGCTTTTTCCGCATCTAATGATAGAAATAAGTGCTGTGTAGACAATCCCTGACCCTCATCAACCAGTTGCATGTTCTATGAAGATTAAACCTGGTGTCACGGCCTGGCATGAACCCTGATTGGTCGTCATGAATCAAAGCAGTTATATGTTTCAGGAGGCGTGTCGCTAGTATCGTGGCCAATACCTTCACTTCAGCGTTCAATGGGTGAATGAGGCGATAGGAATCACATCAGTCACGGGCTTGCCATCTTTGTGTATCACTACAATTGTAGAGGACTGCAGGTCTGTAGGTAAGATTCTATGCATCTCTTACATAGTTCTGCCTCTACCCTGTTAGGGCTGGGAGTTTTACCATGTTTTAACCTGGCCCCTGCCTCCTGTTGTTTCGTTAGCATCAGGTCAGTGCCCCATTCTGCTGCTCCCTCACCGCTTCTTTCTACTTACAGCTGTTACCTATAACTCGTGATCAATTCTCTAAAGTCTAAAGTCACAGCCATCTCCATAATATCCATGCTATTAACTTTTTTTATTACCTTTTAAGCAACTAAGATTTTTTCGCCCTCTCTCGTTGTTTCTTGAATGGAACATTGAGCTTCCATTTTTGTTGGCTCACGGATATATCCCTGCACTGATTCTGCCTACTTTCAGCTTCTCTGTGATGTAGCTGAAACTGCATTTTATTTATAGGGGTTAATGTGTAAAGCGCTCCCGCATATAATCCTTTGTCGCAATAACAAGAAGCATTAGAATTTCGAAATGTATTAACGTGATGTGTTTAGGCAACTGAAAATTAACATGGAGAATTAATGTAGAAGGTGAATGTAACTCGCAAAAAATATTAATGTGAAGAACATGTGTTGTGAAACTGATAATCATTCATTTATTAAATGTGTTTACTAATCATGTCATTTATATGTAGATAAATGCATACACTGAAGGGCCTTATTTCCTTTGCTATTTCGTAGGTTCCTATGATGTTTTCTTATGTTAGCTGAATTTTTCTATGCCGAAAATGTAGTTCCATGGAAACTCTTGCTTTAGAATTAACAGTTTGAACTTCATGTGTGCTGTAGAATTTGTTCTTTCGCACATTTGTGTTGCACGTGAAAGAAGCGTTCATGTTAGCAGGAATAATGTCTTTGTGTTATTAGTCAAGCAAGGAGAGAAGTTCCAATCCGGTGTATTGAGTCAATGAAGGAAGGTCGTTGTGCTTCACACGTGGAGAAGGCCTGGGAACCAAGGACAAAATGTTGCAAGAAAAGAACACCACTGTCCCACGGAAAATCCCTTTAAGACTGTTCCCAGAGCAGATGTGATGATCCGCAATGAATCTTAGGACAGTATCTACAAGAAATGTGATGATGGGAGTAGAGAATATGCCCACTTCTTCTGCCATCGGAGAGAGAGCATCTGAGAACAAGCTCTGTCTCAGTAGTTTTATGCAACATCACCCATCAATGGTGGAAAGACTTCTTCTGAAGACTCTAAATGACGACAGCCTAATGTCCTCTTTACTGAAAATGCTTAAGTAAGGATGTCATTTTAGAGTTAGTGTAGGGAAAGATTAATGCTTTTACTCATCAATCCTCAATACAGAGAAATTTGGACTCAATCAATCAATCAGTAAATCAAGGGGTTTGTATAGTGCAGCAACTCACCCGTGAGGGTCTCAAGCCAACAAGGGGGGGTGGCGGCTCCATTGGGTGATGTGGACATCTGAAGAGCCAGGTCTTGAGGTCCTTCCTGAACTGGAGCAGTGTAGGGCTTTGCCGGAGGTGGAGGTCGTTCTAGGTCTTGGCAGCGTGGTAGGACAAGGGATTTTCATCCGTTCTGGTGTTGTAGATGCATGGCACGGTGGCTAGAGAGAGGTTGGCTGATCTGACATTTCTCTTGGGTGCATGGAAGGAGAGGAGGTTGTTTTGGTATGCTGGTCTGATGTTATGGAGGGCCTTGTATGAGTGTGTTCTGCTTCTTGAATTCATTGTATTTTCATGTTACTTTGTCTCAATTGGATATGCAGATTTAGTTTTATGCTAATTCCGATGATGTCTACACTCTCATCTTAAGGTGTCTTTATGTTCAGTTATTTTTAACTTTGTAATAAATCAAACTAACTTTACATAGTTGTCTGTGGTTATTATGTGTCCAAGAAAATTCTTGTTAAATTGATTGGCTGGATATCAAACTTTCTCCCATCTCCCCTTTCATGTTGCTAAAATGAACCATTGGATTGTGTCTCTAGACAGGTCCAGCACTTATGGACCCAGCCTTTTCATCTGCATCACCTTCTATCTACCTGTCACTGTTTATATCCCTCTTTCTCTTGCCTCTACCTAATGGCTCCTCTACTACCCCATGACATCTTTTGGGTTACTCTGTTTCATATTTACAAAATATTACATTGGAACTTGATATCCCCGCATAATGCTCTAATTTCCTTATTACAGTTGAGTAGTGCCATCTCTGCTTACCTGTATTAGGAAAATGGCATGGCTTCAAAACTGTAATACCTTATTACGGTTGACTAGCAATGTCATCATGACGGCAGCCATAGTTAGCAGCCAAAGTGAAAAGTAGGTAGGTCAGAGAGCATATTATTACGGGTGCATTTTAAACAAGGAAAACAGGAATTGTTTCATTCTTCTGATCGTTTTTTTTAATTGAACAGAGATCAGCAGAAACGTGATATTTATCAGATAATAATCATGTTTTCCACTGTATTACATGAAATATAGAATCTCTGCATATTTCTACAGATCGAGAGATACAAATTTTCCCAATCTGAAGTACATTGAACTGACTAATATTTTGTGTGACAATTACTACATGCTTTTTGGTGTGTTCAATCCTGCACTATATATTCCACCCTCAGTGTTCTTGTCTGAAAACATACCAACTCGTTCATATGAAGTAGAGAGACATTAGAGATTGAATAGTGTTGTTAGCATGGGGATGGTGTGTCCATGTATTATAAGGAATAAAATAACCTTTGCCATGTGTTGTTATAAAGGAACTTCACCTTTGGCCTCATTCTTTTATATGGTCATGGAATTCCTCTGTGACTTGCAATAATGTACAGAAGGGAGTAGTTTATCCCATATATAATTATGTCCTAGAAACCTCTTAATTATCTCCTCCTTTAGCCATTGGTATACTTTGTCTTAACTACTCCCTGCCCCTCAATTTCCCCTTCTCTCAGCCATCCTTGTTTGGTTCAGTTTCATTTTCACACCTTTCTCTACTTGTTCACCAGTTTTAGAAGTCTCTCACATTCTCTATCTGCGTTGCTCCTTCCCAGTGTTTCAGTTCCCTAGCAAAAGAACAGTGTCTCTTCATACTCTCATTCGTAGCAACCATGATGTTGCTTCTGTGTTTCCTTCTTCATTATTGTATGTCATTATGTCATGTTGTTTAATGTGAATTAATTTGGTGAAAAAATACTTTATAAAGTCAATAGAATAAAATGAAATATTATGCAATCTCAGCACCCTGATACCCATAGAGGTGACAGTGCTGCGCTTCAGAAATTATTTATTGCTTGATTAAATAAAGAAGGCAAATACTTCAGGTTTAGCATATATAATCACCAGTCTGCATGTTGTCTTAAGTGCATATACCATTTTGTTCCTGCCTTCAAATAATGTCTTTCTCTCACCTTCATTGCTCAGAGCCTCCTTGAGAAGCATGCATCATTTATAAAAATCCGAAAATAAAAAATAAATATCTTTTTACACAGACCACATAATTAGTAGCACCTTCTCCACAAAATGGGCTGCTGAATTGAGTTCTTCTGCCTGCTGGAGATCATATTTAGTAAATGGGGCTAAATGTAGCATGCACATGTATCAAAGGTGTTAGACCCGGCATACTTGGTGCAGGATTCCCCTGTATTTGTGCCTTTACATCCTGTATTTTTACTGTGTGTTGGACTTGCTTTTGCTGTTCTAGATACTTTGAGCATTTCGACACTGCAGTTCAGTGTCAAAGTGCAAGTGCTCCCTCTGTAAATTGTTATCATGGATTAGTGTTTCCATAATTGGCTTATTTGGTTTACTGTTAAGTCCCTACTATAGTGCACCGTGTGTGCCCAGGGCCTGTAAGCGAAATGCTGCTAGTAGGCGTGTAGCACTTGTTGTGCAACCCACACAATCAGCTTTACAAAAGTGTCTCAGGCCTGCCATTGCAATGTCCGTGTGTAGTCTTGTACTGCCATGTCGACCTGGTAAATGCACTCACTTGCCAGGCCCTAACCTTCCCTTTTCTTACATGTGAGGCACCCCTAAGATAGGGCCAAGGTATCCCTGTGGGCAGGGTGCAGTGTATGTGAAAGGCAGGATATGCCCTGATGTGTGTGGCATGTCCTGATTGTGAAAGACTGCCAATTTCGTTGTTTTCACTATTGAAAAGCTACCTGTCCCTTAGGATAGAATGGGGAGTTTACTTATAACATCATATCAGTATAATTGCCCATAGGAACAATATTGGAAAATGGAGTTTGGTATTCCTGAACTCAGAATATAAAAATGCATCTTTTTAGTAAGGATGATTTTTATATGCTTGGTTTGAAAATACCACTTTTAGAAAGTGTCTATTTTCTTGCTTAGCCATCCAGTGTGCCACTGCTAGGTTTTTGTATTGACGGTGTGGCTTTGGAGTGAAAGGGGCTGAAGAATGTGCATTCTGTTCAGACTGCTGCTTGAGAGGGGCGAGGTGTGCCCTGCCATTCTAGGGCAGGGTTGAATAGACCTGGGCTGCATTCAGAGTAGAGGAAAGATATTTCTTTCACACCTGAATGGGCCAGGTCTGCCTTGGACAATGCTGTCCCTACCTCCTGCCAGAAAGGTGCACCAGAGAGGACACAACTGGTTTTGGCTGGGCAAAGAGCATCTCTGCCACCAGAAAATAAAGGCATCTGGGCTATGAAAAGTAAGGCCCAGACCCCTGAACTTTAGATCACTTTTGTGCTTCAAGAAGAACCTCCGCCAAGGAGTACAGCTGGAGGAAGCTGGAGGAGGAGTACTGTGTGCTGTCTGGGGTTGGCCTGCAGTAGCTGTGTCTACCAAGGAGAGGAACTGTTTTTTTATTCTCCACAGGCTTGGGGTAGAGCTTGCCCCCTTTTCAAGAAGTCTCAGGAACAGAAAAGACTTCACCATCCTTCTGGGCATTGTCCCTGGAATCGCTGGTTTCAGCCACCACAGAAGAGAAGAGCAGCCGACTTTGTCACTGAGTCTGTCGCTGGCTCTGTGTCCTGAAGGCACTGCCACACTTTGCACCGGATTCTTAGTCTCACCGATGCCACCAGCCGACAATCAATTGCACTGCATCCTGCAGGCACAGCACTCCACACCGCCTCTCTTCACTCTGCCCGGACGTCACTGACACTGCCGCTGCCTAACCGAACATCAACCTGCTCCATCGCCTGTACCATGACCTGCTAGCACCGCAACGAGCACCGCCTCACTCCGCACCGTAAATCTTGGCCTCACCAATGCCATTGGACGACCGTCACTTAGCGGCTGCCTGCACCGTGCCATAAGGGCTCCGCACGCTGCTCTACTTCCACTGCACATCTTAAACTTGACCGTTGCCCCGACTGGCCCACACCAATGTGTCAGCCGCAATGAGAAAGGTACTGTCTACGAGTCTGTTGACGCTTTCCGAACCCATACCGACGCAGTCAGCGGGAACTGTTAGACCCTGTCATTTTTAGCATCGCAGTGACCCCGGACGGATCAACCCACTCAGAAGAACTGTGTTTTCAAGTTGATTTTGCAATTTGAAGGTTACCTTGCAAAATACTTATTTTTACAGTATTGTATGTTTTGTTTTTGTCGTACTTGGTTTTGTTGGTTTAGATGAAGATTTGCTGTTTTTTTAAACTGGTGTGGTGTCCATGTGTAATGTTTTCACTGTGTTACTGTGTGCATGCACAAATGCTTTACACACACACTCTGAGATAAGCCTGTCTGCTCATGCCAAGCAACCAAGGGGATGAGCAGGGGTTATTTTAGAAGTGTACCCCCCCTTACCCTGACTAGGAAGAAGGGTCCCTATTTGGACAAAGGTGCAAACCATTGCCAATTAGACACCCCCATTTCTAACAAAAGATTGTTAATTACCAAAAATGTACAAGTATGTGTAAACTTAATGTTTGCATAAACCATTTCATTGCTATATCCATGGGCTCTCGTAGTGACACTTCATTCATTCATTCAAAAACTTTATTCGATCATTGATTAATAATCATAAAAGTACATACATAAGTAAAAACATGAGGGAACAGCAAAATTTAAATTAAACACATATCAGAAAAGCATGCTATTCCTCAGGCATATCGATTTTAAAATAAATACAGCAGTAAAAAAACAGATGTCCTGTGAATCAAGTCCAAATAAAAGCCCCATAGCCGATACAATAGTGGATACATTGTATTTTTTAAAGAGCGGTTTCAGATATATTTTTCGAAGGTAGAGATAAAGAGGGCATAACAATAAAAAATGCTCCGTACTTTGCTTTGTAGTCCCATCACACGGGCAGGGGGCAGTAGTATAGGTCTTTATTACAGGATACGCAACAAGCAAATGGGCAATCCCCATCCGTAATCTTGTCAATACATATTGGTGGGATCGAATAGTAACCAATTTAAGGTATCCTGAAAGCCCCATTTCTTCCTTAGTATATCTGTCATAAAAAACATGTGTGGAGAACTGGGCAGTAGCTGCGTTACGCTTCACCATGCTAGCCCTCAAAAATTCATGTTTGAGCTCACTCTTCGGGATATCTAGAACACAGGAAGGGTTATCACGCACAGTAAGATTAAAAACATCATTAAATGTTTGGATAATATAGTTAAGCCAGGGGATGCGGGAACATTTGTCCATGTGAAGACAGTCTAAAATGATCTTTCTTGTGAAACCAGTCTGTTCCTTACTCCATATAGATCTCCATACTAACAGGGGTCTTAATTTGATCAAGTCAGATAGATGTTCTAGACCGACCTCCTGATGGATCAACTTTGTTGAGGCAGAAGATGGTAAACATAGGAGTTTTTTGATAAATTTATTTTCCTCAACCTGGAGCATGTTGTTATTACAATGGCCCCACACTCCTGAGCCATATAGGGCCAAAGCAACACATTTGTGGTGATATAGGTACAACATGTCTGGTATCCGTCTTGAGCCTAGCTTGGATGCAAACTTAAATATGCCGAAGGAACACTTGGCCATTTTGGCTCTAACATTAATCATTTCAGGTGTCCACATCCCCCCACTGTTAAAAGTGATACCCAGATAACAAAATGTATCCACCACTTTTATAGTTTGGTTCATAACTGTAAAGGGCCTTAGGTTTTTAATTTTCTTCCCACAGGGCATTATAAAAGTTTTTGAATTATTAATTTTTAATTTTCTCCCATTAATAAAATCTGCAAATTTATTCATAAGTTTTTGCAACCCAAGAGGGGTTTGTGAGAGCAGAACCGCGTCATCCGCGTAAAGCAATATTGGGATGGAAAGGCCGTCAGCAGTCGGAGCATCCGCACTGATGGTCCGCAGTTCTGTCTCGATTGCATTAATAAAAAGGGAGAAAAGAAGAGGTGCAAGGACGCATCCCTGCCTAATTCCGGAACCTACTTTAATACTGGGTGTACACTCCCCCGATTGCCCGTAGCGTATCTTAGCCGTAAGATTCCTATAGAGTTGGGCCAAGAAATAGATGATATCCTGTGGGGCACCCATGTCCAGCAAGGTTGACCACAAAAGACCATGGTCGACCAGGTCAAAGGCGCTGGTCAGGTCTGCGAAGCAAAGAAACAACGAGCCTTGTTTAGCCCGTGTATATTTGCCTATAATTAGGTCTAAATTAATGCACTGTTCTATTGTGCCTAAACCCTTGCGGAATCCATGCTGAGAATCCGCAAGGATCCCTTTATCTTCTACCCATTCCTCCAGACGACCTAGTAATACCCTACTCATAATTTTTAGGGAAGCAGTGAGGAGAGAAATCGGGCGGTAGTTTTTTGCCTCGCCCCTCTCTCCTTTTTTATACACCGGGATAATGATTGATTCCCCCCAAGTCTGTGGGGCCGCAGTCATTGCAGCTGCATTAAAAACCTTTGTTAGCAATGGGCTCCAGATGGAAACCTCTGCTTTATAAAGGTCAACGGGTACCCCATCAGGGCCCGGCGCCTTTCCCCCCTTGCTAACCCGGATGGCGGCATCCACCTCAGAAACTGTGATATTAAGAGGTAGGGGCATAAAAGCCACGGTCTCCCTGTCACCCCCCACATCTAGTCCTTCAGGGTTAAAAATACTAGTAAAATGAGCCACCCATTGTTCCTCAGGCACCTGGGCAGACATTACCGGCGCTTCTTCATTTTGGAGGAAGGGACTATTGACAGTGGACCAGAAAAGCTTGGCATCCTTAAGTTCCACTGCCTTAGTCAGGTTGTTCCAGGCCTCTTCCCTTAGTTCCTGTTTCCTATTCCTCAAATGAATAGAGTATTCCCTTCTAAGGGTTTTAACTGCTTCCTTATCCCTAGGTTTACCCTTAAGGGCAACTTTAAGTCTTTGTAAGGATTTAGTACATTCCCTATTAAACCATCCCCCGTTATTCCTAGGGCCCTTTGGTTTTCTCCCGGTTAAGATTTGTGCAATGTTTTTATTAATGATGTCGAAACTGGCTAGAATATCGGCATAGTCCTTTTCGGGTTCGAGGCAGCATTCCACCTCATCTATACAAGCAGACACAATGGTACATAGTAAACGTTCCTCATTTTGACTACCCCATTTAATTCTAGGGCCATTGGGTCTATGTGGGACAACGTCTGTCACTGCACCGTGTAACGCCTTTACTTTATCCCCCCACAGGGCGAGATGCATTGTTAGACAGTTATGATCACTTAGGGCTGGATCTACTATTACGGGTAAGGAACACAAGGCTGTGATACTGGCGGAGACAATGAGGTAGTCGATAACGGTGGCACAGTTCCTACCAATAAAGGTCGGTACAGACTTGCCCTCGCTGTCTACGCCAGGTAACATAATGCATAAATCCATTTTAAGCATAAGAGTGTTTAGAGATTCCCCATAGACCGAATGTAGAAAGTGGGTCTGATCTTCCCCTCCCTCACCCCCATACCCACACACCCTTTTGCCAGCAAATGGGCACATGTGAATGTTGAAATCACCACCCCACAAAATATCAAAATACACATCACTGTGCTCATATAACCTTTCCACCTCTGCTTCAAGTTCATCGACCATATCTGTTTTTGAGTGGTTAAAAACATTGTTGTAGTGGTTTATTACTAGAACATTTCGCCCATTCCTGTGTTGTAACCATAACAGCTGAGAGTGCAGACCAACAGTCCGGTGGATTTTTACTCGAACCGGTAACCTCACAGAGAGCAATATCACCATCCCACCACTGGCTCTCCCCATGTTCGATGGCTGAGCATGGCAGTTATAGGCGACATACCCATCAAGATAGACATCTTCGGCCGCCCAAGTCTCCTGGAGACACAGGATGTCAAATTGGGTTATAAATTCTAACCATCCTAGACGATCTATTTTATTATTCCACCCGGCAATATTCCAACTCGCCATCTTATACCCCCGTTCTGTTAAACTAACAGCCTCAATAGATGGTAGCGGTAGGGTATGGATGTGGGTTACTTCCCCTGACACGGGGTCTTCAGATAGTCGGGTCGGAGTTGTACTTCCATTTGCCGGGGTAGGAGTATCTGAGTTACAATGAGGCTGCCCAGAAAAACATGTATTATACCCAGGGCTGCAAGTAAGATTGTACCCATTAGGTGGGTTAATAACAGTTGAACCTTTTTCCCCCGTGCCTACACCCATGTCTCCTCCTATATCTCCACACAGTTCCTTTCCCCCCTCCCCTGTGGCTCGATGGCATCAGTCACAGTCTTCCAGGCCGCTAAACACGTCAAACCTGTTGGAGGTATCTAGGGGTGTAAAAGGTTTGAGATGGTCCATTCTCCTGTGTGTTAGGGAGTTATACCTTGGGCCTACAATATTCCACCCATACGGGTCTACCACTATAGGTGGTTGCGTGTTGTTAAATATGGGGCCATTGTTGTAGACAGGTGGACGATATGGATTTGAGAGCATTTGCCTCAATAACGGGGGGGGGAGCTCGCTGTGATTGATGATTGGGTGGGAACACCACTGAGCGGGGATAAAAATATGTTAGGGGACGGGGGGTAATAGTTTTACCACCGTGGTCAGAAGGCCAGTTAAGTATAAAATGGACGGCATTCTGGTCTCTAAAATTAATGACCACTATGTCTCCCTCAATATCTTTGGGTCTTCCTCCCAGCCACGGAAGGCGGCGGACATGGACGATTTCTCCATTGATATTATTTGCAATAGGTCTGTGTAGACTTAACCAATGCGATATTTTATTTTTCAACTGGGCATAGCCCTCCCGTTTGTTCTTTTCTAGCTCTGGTACCCCAGTAAGGACTACAACAAAGGGTACAGCATCTGGTGGAAGTTCTGGAAGGGGGCCCTTGTTATAGTTTCCTCGAGCCGGCCGCTCATTTCCTCTTTCTCTCTTATTATTCCCTGGGGCTTGACCAAGATTATTTGAATGTCCATTAGACGTTACAGCCGGGGGCAATGTGGGTTTACTCATATTATTTGAGGATTGAGGCACAATGGTAGTCTGCACAGAGGTAGGTATAGTGGTTATAACAGGAATACCTGATGAGGTGGGTAAAATTGGAGTTTGTAAAGGGGGGTTAGGCAACACTTTATTAATCACTAACTTGGTTCCCAGTTCATGTTCTATCTTCCCGAGTCTATCATCTAATTTATTAAGTCTATCTACGATAGCCAGTGTATAGGTCCTCATTATAGATTCTATGCTATCAATCAAGGCCCCATTTGTAGGTTCCTGTAACGTCACAACCGCGGGGAGGCTATCGGCGGTGGAGATGACAGGGTCTATTAAGGGGGTTAAGCATGGATGCGTAGGTGATATAACTATCCTTCCTTTGTCTGTTACTTTAACCCGTCCTCCCCTAGTACTATCGTCCTTTTTAATGCCAAAGTCTGCATGATTAATCTTCCTCTTTGGAAGGTCAGTTTTTTTGCGCCTTTTTGTCGGGGGAGGGCCATAAATTTTACCTGGCGTGACTTTTTTCGCCCTACTATTAACAGCTTTAAGTTGTTTAGGGATAGGGGTAATTTGTGCTTTGGTTAGAACAATAGATTTAGTTATACTAGGAGTGGTAGCAATGGTTGGCAATTTACTAGTAGTGCCTAAGGGTTCTGGTTCGCTCGTAGTTGTTCCCTCTCTAAATATTAGAGGTATGCTGTCCTGCGAGGGGGTACAGATATTTTCAATAGAGGTTCCGTCCCCCATAGAGCTGATTAACACTGGTGAAACCGGGAATGGTCTATTCTTTAGGCTTTCAACCGACCGCCGTCGCTCTGCCCGAAGTTCTTCAAGGGTGGGGGTAGTTGGAGAATCCAGGAGAGATTTCTTAAAATAATTATCTAGTTTCCCATTTATCAAGCTCACAGGTTTCTCAGGGCCAGCCATATCCGGGGTTAGTAATTCAATTGACATTATAATTACTAATATAGTAAACCCCCCGAGCACTTACACAATAGTCCTGGAGTAAACGACCAGGGATTCTGGCCCAGTCCAGTCTCCTCGGGCCTCCTCGGGCCACAGAGGGTCCGCCCTTAGTCCGGGCTTTGTCCCGGGTGATGTCCCGCACACGCGTCCCGCTGATGCGTAATGACTCCAAGTCTTATGCTGCCTGTGTATAAAGTGGGCGGGGACACGGGAAGAGGCCGCAGGTGTGCTCGATGACACACGCACAACCTGCTGGTCCTCGCAGTCCTGTCCTCCTTCACACTGCTCCCCCGCGCTTCCTCCACTGCCCAGCGGGGCTCCTCGAACACAATCAGTACTGCCCTACGGGGCTCCTGGCAATTTCAGGCAATCCAAAAGCACAGTCTCCTCTGGCGAGTGACACTTAATACAGTTGAAAAATGTTTATCCTATATGGAAGTCAGCACTCATAAGTAAAAAACAAATACCCTAAAACTTGGAATCAGGGCCTTAAATTGGGACTTACAGGTGGTGATGAGCAACCTTAATTGCTTTGTAATTGCTCATTAGAGTATGGCCCCCGTAGTACAGACCTGCCATCTTGTGAAACTTTTTCAATTTGTGAGGAGGGTTCGGGGCCTTGATGGGAGCTGGGCTTAGTGGCCAGCACAGCCTGACACACTTTAAAATTCACTGCCTCTAAGCCCCCCACATATTCCCCCCTCCATTTCACCAACACCAAACACAAAGCATTTGAGGCTGCTGCCAATGACCTGGGGCAGTGTCACAGGGGCAGAACCTCCAAACAATTATTTGGCAATCCACTCTTTGCGGGGTTACCAGCTAATTGTGTGCACACCATATGATATGGGTTCCTCACCGTGTGACCGTGTGATGGGAGACGATATCGTGTGAAACCTGTGGCACTGTGTGCACTGGCGTAGCTTCGGAGGGGGTGTGTTTGGGGAGCAATACCTCCCTAATAAATCTATTCTCTAGTAAATAGTTGGATACAGGTGTTTCGAGTCGAGTGTGATAAGGAGTCTGTTGGATTGCACCAAGAAGTTTTACATTCTCTCTCTCTCTTTCTCTTTCTCTTTCTCTCTCCCTCCCCTCAACTCTCCCTCTCCCTCTCTCTCTCTCTGTCTCTCTCTCTCTGTCTCTCTCTCTCTCAGGTTTTAAAACATGTTGGTTATTGCAATGTTGGTTACGGGGTGTATTTTAATATGATATTTGTTATATATAATCATTGCCTTGGAAGTTATTTTTCATTGTGTATTGCCTGTCCTAGGAATTTTTATTTCTATTACAATATGAAATGCCAGCATAGTTTTTGGAAAATCTGAAGCTCACACTCCCCTATACTTGCTGACCAAGCTACGCCCCTGGGTGTTTAGGGCTGGAATGTCTGTCAGTAGGAAAGCTTGAACTCAGAGGAAACATTTACATTGACCTCGTGGGAAAGCACTGACTCCATTGCTAGTTTTTGAATGTTTCTTTTTAAATGTAAAAATCAAATCTTTGCAGAGAGCGAATGTTGCATGCCTAGTGGTACTGTATTCATGGCGGACTGAGGGGAAGATATCTCACAGTAAACAGAGTGAATGCTTGAAGCACCGCGGCGCTGTTAAGGGGCGCTGCCCGCAATCAGCAGGATTCTTTTCAATCCTGAAAGCAATGTGTCATAACACCACGAGCAAACTGTTTTTAATCTAAAATGTGTTATTCTCCGTTGAAGCTCCCTTCTCCAGTTTCTTTTTTTTTGTTCTGAATATATTTTCTTTTGTGAGGCCATAAATAAATGAAAGGCCACCTATTACTTCAGTTAACAGCAATTGCCGTTCTCTGTAAGCAAACTGACAATACAATGTGCAAGGCTCTGCACCCAGCATGGCTGATAATCCTCACGTGTACAATAGAGGGCAGATTGCCATTCACGAATCACACATACAATGCAGCTCCTGACTTTAATAGGGAGGGATCAGCAGGGTTTATAGGCCTGATGCATTTTTAGGCGTGCTAGATTATATGAAAGTGCACCATGTATGAGTGCTCAGGCCCAGCCAGGAATTAATATAGTAAGGCCACAGCAGTCGCTGCCTCTCACAAAGGCAGCAATTGTTATTTTGTTCATGGATGCAGGTGGATGATATGTTCTCTTGTATTTGACTGCATTGCACCACTGCCTGTATCCAGCTGCGCTCTGTGGCTCAATCTGCTGTTTTCAAGTAACACCCCCTCCCCCCACACACACACACACGCATTCTCGCTCTGCCCCCCCTCCCTTAATTTAGGGGACCTGACATTGACTTGCAATAAGGATTACTGTGCCTTTCAAACTCCAGATCCTCTTGAGTCACCAGAAACATCAAATAAAAGCACAGTTGAATTGAGCTGCATAGTGCAGATCAGCAATCCCCCCACAACGATAGTCTTTGACTACATCCCCCTGTTAATGAGCTCCTTGTAATGATGCTAATTTTGTAAAATATACTTGCATTTTTGCCTGCTTTAGCACATAATAATGCATTAACGAAATGGCCAGGTAGATAAGACAGCATGTGAGTGCTGGAAGCAGTTGATTGTTGAAATTAAAGGAAGGGGTGGCTAGGCTAGAGTAAACTACCAGACAAACAAGCTGTTTATATCAAAATGCATTATGCAGCCATCCATCAGAAAGCCACAAGGGGATGATATGCTTGCTGCAAACAGCCCTATCATGCACAGATTATGGGCCTTTGGTGTGGCAGGTAGGGTTGTTTAAATTGAAACTTCTTGCTGTGTGGCTGGTTAATCTTTGGCACCTGTTTGGCCCAAGTGCAGTGAGACAGTCCTTATGAAAAGTATTGCCACTGTATTTGGAAACATAGGAGTTCAGTACTGCTGCAAACTCACCAAATTGCAAATTACCTCCCATACTGGCTCTATATCCTTGGCTTTTAGAGGGCAGGGCAGTTGAACAGTCAAGGCTTAATCTTGGAAGGGTTAGTCTTGGAAGGCAGTGAGGGGACTGTTCAGGTAGCACATGTATCACTCAAAATAAATATTCTGTATTGTATGTGTTCAGCAGGGGCGAGGGTGCAATGTATACAATTATCCTGATGTCATTTTACTGGTGGAAGTCCACTGGCTTCCATTGCCTGCCAGCACACATTTTAAAACCAGCTGCATCATCTACAAATCCATCACAACCAGCACCATCTCCAATGGCTCTCAGCACACTCACAGCCAGGGCACCATCAGTCTGAAGGCAAATAAGTAACAAAAAGAAAATACAAGGCAATATATTTTTTCCATTTATCCACCCAGGATGTGGAAAAACATCTTGATATACCACACACCTTCTCCACCGCTTATCCAAATTTGGAAAACAGTGAAGACACATTTCTTTAAAGATCATTACATTACAATTCAGTAACAGTCCAGTTCCACTCTCAGAACCCAGTTACCCCTCCAATTTCTCTTTATATCTTTGATGTTAGCTCTGTACAGTACTCCACTGCCTTTAATCTACACTATTGCTATACAAAAACACATGCCTGAATATATACATACAGTTGCAATTTTATTGAGTATAGACTGTGCATTAATCACAGTATGTGTAGTATTTAAGTATCTTGCTGCCAATTTTGCGGTCTTTAGGATTGCTGGCAGCTTTTGCGTTAAACTCTGCACTTGCAGGAAAAGGTGGGGTCCTAGGTTGGCATCATACAGCTCGGAAGTGGCAGTGAAAGATGTTTGTGGTGGTGCAATCTCATCGACTGCTTAATTTGTTAAAAAACTAAGCACAGGTCCCTAAAGTATTTCTGAAAAGGCAATCATCCACTTCCCCACTGGCACAACCCACAGCCTGCTTTGAGAATGCCTAATCTAAGATGTAGTGTTCAAGTCAAGTGACTGAGCCTGATTCCCACAAAGAGGGTGGGGATTATTATTTTCCCCACTAGAAAATGTCCCCCTTGCATTTTCCATATTTGAAAAGCTGTGTAATTCCTAACCACAATTTGCCATACAATCGCACCCCTGCTCCTGCCTCAACTCTGCCATGTGACCAACCATAGCAATGCCAAATAGTGTTCCACACAAACAGGTCACATAGGACCATGTATGAAAGACTAAGGGCCTGATTAGATCTTGGCAGATCTGTTCCCGTCATAACTTTTCCAATGGTTTTACTGCCCGCCTACTTGGTTGTCCGTTCGCTCTATTAAGATATTGGTGGGTCCATGGACAAAAAACTGTCTGAGTACTGCCATCTCTGCCAGAATTTCCCTCCCATATTGATGGTGTCATAGGCAAAAGTGGCTGTCGGAGGTTATGCAGCCAGAATTACCACCGGACTAATCACGATGTGCCTTTCCGCCGAGGAACTTGATTTGTTGAATTGAAGGAAATGAGGAGCAAACTTACCTGTTTTTCAGTTTCCCATTCCAGTTTCCATCTTAAACCTCACTGTCCAGGTCCTACCTTTGCAAGTTGTAACTTGACCAAAATGATCATCAACTCTGTTGTCACCGGGTTCTAAGGTAAGGTCCTTTTCCCTTGCCTTACTATGAATCATGTGTTAACATTTGCTTTAGTCTTGTGCCGTCTGACATTGCTCTTACATGCAACTTTGTCTTATGTCTAATGCATTAGTGTTAATTTTACAATTTATCACAGTAAAATTAACACACCTTTATTGAAACAGAAAAAATACTTTTTTGTTGTGGTGGTTGTGGGTGTTGTGCTTGTGTACACTGGGGCTCATGGTTCGATCCCCGGTGCCTGCAGCAGGTTAGCCCAGCACCTTGTGACTCTGGGCAATAGCTTGCTTAATCTTCCCGACGGCCCCCAGAGCCGGGACACCTCACCTGAGGTAGATGCACACTTTACAATATATATTATTATTATTATTAATATTACATTCAATATTGTGTGTATGTTGTTTGTGTGCTGTGCTATATTTACAAAAAGGGGCATAACACATTACCTACATATATTTTTTATGCAACAAAAAAAATGTGTAGTGACGCATTAAGGAGTACTACTTACCAGTCTCCACCCCACAAGGGACTCACTACATCAGGAATCCACTACCAGGACAACATCAGCACAACAGGGAAATCTAAAAAGGCTCGGTGCAAGCCCACCACCCTGACATCGACCGAGTACTGTTAGCCAACTGTCTGTGTTGGCTGAGGTGCACCATTTATGCGATGTGAAACCGTCTATCGATGAGGATGGTGCTTCAGCCAGCCCACATCTAAATACAGCGGGCAGAACTCCATAAGTACAAATGAGTTCTTGTACCACCACAGAGGGACAATGGAAGTCCCACCAAGATCTAAATCAGGCGCTGTGTCTTCCCCTAGAACTTCACACTGAAATCCCACACAAAGTGCCAACACAAATTCTTTAGCAAGATTCAGTTTGAACTGGCTTATGATCCCAAACCTGAGTTGAAGACCACATTTTCACTTTCTCTTAGATTAATTGGAGCTACAGATATAATACTGGATACCTGCCATTTGGCAGGTACTAGCACCCCACATCTAGAACACAAGGCCCTGGAGATTTACGATTGGCTGTAACCCATAACATTAGCAGAACCCTATACCTGATTCTCATCCCTGTTTGTAGTATTAGATTTTGGTGTATTATTAAAATACTTCTCTGTTTACAAGGACAGCACTGGGCTGGACATCATAAAGGTTTGTTTAAAGTCATGAGCGATGTAATATATGAGGTCATACGCAGTGAATTGCGGGGGCGTAAGATATATTTAGCTCAAGTAACTAAAACTGCTGAATTTCACTGGTTTTCCACATGTGAAATCTCAGCCTAGCTATAACGTCCCTTTAACCTTTGTATTTGTCAGTGAATTTCAAAGGTTTTTCAAATTCTATTTCCTAACTATAACAACCCTGTAACATTTCTTTTTTTCAGTGAATTTCTATGTTTTTTTAACTAGTAGTCACATTTGAGAGTGGTGGAGAAAGGGGGCAGTACATCCGACCAGCTCTCAGGCATCCTGCTATAAGGCACTTACTGGAGGTAACAGGAGGGCTTCTTGGCCCCAAGGTCCTTCAGCAGCCAAGGGGACTTCATCCCCCAAGTAGTAGTGTGCCTGGAGGCGCGTTAGCAGAGTGGTGGAGAAAGGGGGCATGGCCTACGAAGTCCTTACAGCAGTTGTGCTCTGTGGGGCTTACTGGAGGTAACAGGAGGGGTAGTTGGCCCCCAAGGACCCTTTGGAGCCAAGGGGACTTCAGCTCCCAACCAGCAGTGCGTCAGTAGACGTGTTTGCACAGTGGTGGAGAAAGACGGTGTGGCCTCCGATGTCCTCTTAGCAATTAGGCTGTGTGCGACTTACTGGAGGCAACAGGAGGGCTTGTTGGTCCCCAGGGACCCTCATCATCCAAGGGGACTTCATCCCCAGCCAGCAGTGTGCCAGGAGGCATGTTTGCAGAGTGGTGGAGAAAGGGGTGTGGCCTCTAAAGACCGCTCAGCAACCCCTCCTAGGCTGATTTCGGCCCCAGAGACCCCATCCCCTGGGGCCTTGCCTCTGTGTGGGTGGCCTGGTCCCGCCCACAGCATAAAAGCATAAGCATGAAAACTAACCGAATCCAGGATTGGATATCTGTTGAGGTGACCCTGACCTATCTGCTGATTAAGCTAATGACATTTAAGATGTAATTCCCTTTCATATAAGAAAAGAATGTTTCAAAAATTTGTGTTGAATGAAGCAGACACCGCATGTATTCAGTTTGTTGATTCTAAACATTTTTTAATCAGGAATTTGATTTTATGTTTTTAACATTACAGGAGGAAAGGAAGGGGCCTACTCCTGGAAGGAGATGCTGTTAGAGGTCACCTATCCTTTTCATCGCTACCACGTCTTCGTGGTGCAGAGCACTACATAAATAAGCCAGTTTGTTTTCTATATGATTTCAATTTTCAAGAAAATATTAGAATTCCATCACAAACATGCATAGAATGTGATTCACAGGGAGGGAGTAAACTATAGGTTATGGGGCTAGTGATTTCAAACCACATGGAGTACATTCCCATAGTGGAATGGGGCATATTTTGCTGGCATCAAGGTTATAAAATTACACTTGGCAGAAAGAGCTCCCTTAGCACCAATACTCACTGGTGCGCACCATTGAGTACTCTGGATGGTTCTTAAATACTTGGACATTCGCCACTGCACTATACAGGGTGGACGAGAGTCAGTCGCCATAAGATTATACTACTACAATCAGCCACTTGGGGACTTTAGAAGTATAATGACCCTCTGACTCATGTCCGAGAGCTCACTAATCCCAGAGGAATCTCCTGGAATACACAAAAAACATACTACCAGAGTTGAGGGAAGTAGGCACAAACCCTTGCACTATGCGAGTGCAGAGTGGGGTTTGAAGGATATCGGGAAACACAGTGGCATTTTATGTGTGAAGACTTTTACCTCTCCAAGATGGTAGCCGGTTTAATCAGTAAATATGACAAGAGTTCGTAACCCAGCAACTCCTTACTATACGATGTGACAGCTATACTGACTGCTTGCACAACACAAGCACAGCTTAGGAGTAAGCATGGGTGAATTTTGCGAATTCGCAATCCGCGAATTCGCGGATTTGCAAATTCGCGATCTGCAAAATTCGCAAATTCGTGCGAATTTGCGGATTTTTTTATTTTTGCGTGTTCTCGGGTGTTCGCGGGGAGCTTTGCGTGTTCGTGGGTGTTCGAGGGGCGCTTTGCGTGTTCGCGGGTTTTTTTTTTGCCTGGTTAATCACTGCCACCCTCTCGTTTTTTATGCCCTTCTGCCCTCTGTACCACTCGTTTTCTGTGCCCTTCTGCCCTCTGCCCCACTCATTTTTTGTCCCCTTCTTCCCTCTGTCCCACTTTTGTGCCCTTCTGCCCTAGCCCCACTTAGAATGGCGCGGGCAAGCTGCCAGCGCCATTCTAAAATAGCTACAAAGAGCTTCAACAGGAAGCTCTAATAGATAAAGTAAAGCAGGTGCTCGAGTTGAAGGTCAAATTAAGTTACACAATCATTAATCACCCCAAGTTTGGGGTAATTAATGATTGTGTAACTGAATTTGAGCTTCAACTCGAGCACCTGCTTTACTTTATCTATTAGAGCTTCCTGTTGAAGCTGACTTTTGTAACTATTTTACAATGGCTCTGGCAGCTTGCCGGCGCCATTCTAAAAGAGTTACAAAAGTCAGCTTGAACTTTTGACCCAATTCGTTCTGCTCGCGGATTTTGCGGGAAATTCGCGAATCTCGCGGATTGCGAATTTACCGAAAATCCACAAAATCCGCGAGCGGAACGGATTTTCCGCCCATGCTTACTTAGGAGCGCTTATGATTACTGGATGTAAGATGCAATGTCTTGTTTTGAAAATATATAAAGATCGTCTATGTGTAATTACGTATTGTTATACATCAAGTATTGAGCATTTCAAAATGGATGCCAAGCTGTATCATTTGACAATGATGCAACCAGTAATGTCCTTTTTCTATGTTGAATTACCAGCATGTAAATGTGTACTTTTGCAACAATCCGTTGTGTGAACAAGGAGACTCTGTTCTCCAAAACGTGTTACTGAATTTAAAATCCACAGCTCGGTAACTGATCCCCTGAGAGAGTGTTTACTTGGTCGATATTGGAATTAAATACGCCCGGTGGGCTTCGCAGGCATTTGCGCACCAACTGCCCATGGGCGTGTGCGGGAGAAAGAAGCACAGCAACATTGGAATATATATATATATATATATATATATATATATCAATAACATAAAATCGAATAAAAAAGTTCTATTAAAACATTAAAATATTTCAAAATCTTTAAACTTATATTTCCCACTACAGTCAGTGCAGCAGTAGGGAAAGTGATGACTAGCAGAAGGTTCAAATTTACTATTCTCACTCCGGTCAGTGAAACAGTAGGGAGAGTGTTAGATAGCGGAGGGGTAAAAATTACTATTCCCACTCCAATGAGTGCAACAGTAGGGAAAGTGTTGGATAGCGGAAGGGTAAAAATTACTATTCCAACTCCAGTGAGTGTAACAGTAGGGAAAGTGTTGGGTTGCGGAGGGCTATACATTACTATTCCTACTCCAATGAGTGCAACAGTAGGGAAAGTGTTAGATAGTGGAGGGGTAAAAATGACTTTTCCCACTCCAATAACTCTAACAGTAGGGAAAGTGTTAGATTGTGGGGGGGGGGGGGGGGGGTAACAATTACTATTCCCACTCCAGTCAGTTCAAAATGGAAACAAACAAAATATTAACAATAACATATTTAAAAAAAGAAAATAAATAAATATATACATATGTTAAGAATGTAAATACAAAATATTTATTATTAAAAACTAAAAAATAAAAACTAAACGATAATGTTAAATACATATGACAAATACCTACAAATATTATATTAAATAAACGAAAAAATAATTTTTGAAAAAAAATACAAAATACATATTTTTAATTAGAAAATATTTAGAAACAAAAACATTAATTATTATATATTTTTTTATATCCTACGCTATAATAACACTCAATTCGCTACCCACATCTACATTTTAAAAAATGTACTTCCATAACTTACATAATTATTTACCAATTAAAGAATTATTATTAATTAAAAAAAATGAAATCTTATAAAATGTATTAACTTCCCACACTTTACCCTCATAATACCCACAACCCACAGCTAAAATGTACCTGTAAAAAAACGTAATTACACAATTAAAACTTTTTTCAATTAAAAAACGATTCGTATTTAACAACTAGTTTTAAAGTAAGTAAAATGAATTTTCTCCCCACCCTTCACCCCAATAAAAGCAGAACCCACACACAAAAAATGAACAATTACCCCAATTAAATTTCAATTAATTAATTAAGATTAATGATCAACTATTTAATAATTAATTAAATATAAGTTACTTCCCACCCTTTACCCCCAATAAACCCCACAGCCCGCACCTAAAATGTATTACACAATTACCATAATTAATTGTCAATTAATGTTAATTAACAACTCATTTTTGATTAATTAAAAATAAGTTACTTCCCACCCTTTACCCCTATAAATCCCACAACCCACACCTAAAATTAATTACACAATTACCATAATTAATTGTCAGTTCATTAATGTTAATTAACAACTACTTATTAATTAATTAAAAATCAATTACGGTCCATCCTTCACCCTAATAAATTCCACAACCAACACCTAACAGTTACCCCCCAAAAATTAAAAACTAAATTAACATTATAAAATCTCAAATAAATATAAATAAATTACAAATATTACTTTATTAGTTATGATTAAATTACTTTCACCCTATTCCCCTGTAAACCCGGTACCCGCTACGGAACTAAAAAACACAAAAGTATATAAAAAAAATTAATAACTGCTAAAAATTTGACACATATATTAAAAAACATAAACAATACTTAGACAAAAAATACATAACATACATTTAAAGTATATACTTAAATATATAACACTAATTTAAAAATCTGTATTTTAAATAACGATATTTATGCAAACAATATTAATAACTTCCATATTTTTAACATCGATATTACTTACCTTCAGATCGATATTCTTGACAACGATATTTTTGCACTCGATATTTCCATCCCACTATATTTTTAACTCAATATTATGGTAGGTCGAATTTTTTACCCTCGATATTCTGTCTCATTACCTTGTAGGAGTATTCAGTGAAGCTGTGGTTGTTATTGGTGTAAAAAGCATGTCTATCCACCCAAATACGTCAATAGACTAGAAATAAACATACAATTCCTACCAAAGTTTTACTTTGTACCAGAAGAAGCACCACAGGGAGGGAATCCATCAGAACAGGATGCAATTGCCAAATTTGAAGTGTAGTTGGAAACTATGAGGAGGGAGACATTGTCTACCATTGTGTTGCCCCCCCCCCCCCCCCACCCCCTTGTTGTTGTCCAGACCAGCACTATGGGCCTATAGTAAGGACAGGAGGCACTGATTTCTAAATGATTTGTCCTCGTTTAAAATTGTCTTAAAGTTATCTTTATTCACAAAAACTGTTTAACAGAGGACTAAGTCAGGAGGAACCCTTGTAAATCAGAGCCATCTAATACTGTCTTAGGCCAGGCAAAAGCCTAAGTATATCATGCTGTACATACTGCAGAAACAAAAAAATGTGCCCCCATAATGTCTGGTGTACCGATATTAAAGTGTTATTTTATTGACAAGCTGCCAAACGTCTAACAAAAGTTCTTCCATATCAAACTCATAAACAGAAGTGCAATGTTTCTAAAACAATGATTTGCAACAACAAGAAGAGTCATTGAACATGCTGACTTCTACGCTGTCACTTTTATCGATTGACTGTCGACTTCACTTCTCTGTCAACACAAATAAATAATTTGCCTGTTTCTGAAAACCCTGCCGCCCACATATTCAAACAGCCTGCAATTATATATGGTATGAAGTACCCTATGCCAAACATTGTTAGTATACTGCAAGCCACCGAAGATATCTGAGTCCATATAGAACAATGAGGCAGAAGGCTGAGGTCCTTTATAAGGTTATGGAAGTCCAGGGTGGCTTTCAATATCTTTTCAAGTACAGCAGAGGGTGTTTTATTCCTAAAAGTACATGGCCTCACCATTTCCCTTCCCATAGACCACATACGCCCTTGATGTCTTGCTCTATTATATTTATTGCAGACAAGAATAATAATAGCAAAATCTGACTAGAGAAATTAAATACGACAAAAAGCAGTTATCCATTTCAGCAAAAAGATATTAGATTCAATTTAATATGTCTGGTTAAAAAATCTGTTTCTCATAGTGTCAGAAATATCTCCTTTCTGTTGATCACTTTTTGTTTTTAGAAAAATATATTTGACGAGGGAAACTGCAGTTCGTGTTTTCATTTTCTAAACTGCACTGTAACTATGCTCCAGTACCTGTCTTTCACCTTGGCTGCTGGCTCTGGCGGAAGACATTGTGACCTCGGACCTGAAATGCAATGGCTTATTAGTATTCAGCAGCTATGGCATGTAATTATTACAGGTGTCAAGATACCTTCCAAGTCTCTAATAATAAGCACATTACAAATGTGCTTTTATAATGGGATTGCATTGTCTCATGGATTATGTAGATGTCAAGCTAAATTCATGTACGAAAGGAGATACAAGCCTGGATGAGAAATAGGTGACTTGAAAATACTTTACTTTTTAACTCAATATTCTGATGTTTGAGGTAATAAGTCATATAAGTAATGGAAAAACATATGATTTGTTTTTTTCAGTAAACACCACCCAGTAACTGTGTCACTGCATCTCCAACCAAGAGCATGGGAAATTATTTAAAATGGACACCACCTAGAACAATTAAGAGAGCATTGACTAACCAATTCAAATCCTCACCCAAAATAGATTCTCACATATTTAACATGAGACATAAAGGGGTCGATTCCGATCTCGGTCGGAAGGGCTACGAACGCCATCCGGTGGGAAAAAGGTACGAGTCGGACTCGTGTTTCCCGACCGACTCGGACACCTGTACGAGCGAGCAAATACGATGTGACTGTATGCGTTTGTTCCGACCGAACCGTTTCTGGATTCGACCCGCACCAACTGACTCATACGGACATGATTCGCACCGCGCAATGGAGACGTTTTACGACAAAGCGAGTACGATGTACGTGTCGGACAGCAGGATCAAGCTGAAGATTCCGGCTCACAAAACGTGCTGGAAGCTGCCTTTGGGGGTCTGCGTCGGACCCCCTGTCATCCGCACCCTTACGACTCAGGCACAGGGGGAGACCCAAGGGTCTTCCCAACACAGGCATGTACAGTGCAGATGGCACTGACGTGTACCCACTGTAGGGGGGGGGGCCCTGTACGAGACGTACCCATTCAGTCAATGGGAGCCCCTGTACACGCCATACGACCGGCTCCCAATGACTTCTGTGGGAACCTGACAGAACCGAAACTGGCAGCATGCGGCCACATCGTACTCGCTCGGTCAGACTGCAGGGGTCCAGCTCATTTGGAAAACACTCCGGATCCGGCTTGATTGGAGAGCTTTCCGACCCAGATCGGAATCAGCCCCTAAGTGTTGCCATTAGGTGTTGCTGTTTTTACCTTACTTCTCAATACGTATTTTCAAAATATGATGGACTATGTTTGCAGTGTACTAATAGCTTGGTGACTCCCAATGCGATGGCCAGGGAGAATGCAACATTTTGCACACGATATATGGTAGTACTGCTTGACATCTATCCAACTTTAAAAAAAGCTACTTTTGTCTTTTTGAAGAAAATTGCAAATCATGCATTTCTATTTTCATTTATGTAATGCCACTGTGATGCACAGTGACATACAAAATGTAGAATTCAAAGAAATTGAATGAAGAGATTTTCTTTGCATCAAAGTTTCTAATATTTAATTATACCACTGGGTTATATATGTTTGCTTAAATGAGTAGGGAAAGGATGTGTTTTGTCAATCAACACTGACAAAGGAACAACAGTCCGACTTGGATCTGGGATGTTTATTAAAATATTTCTGTTCACCATCTGAAGTGTTAGTCCATTAAATATATTTGTGGTAGACAAGTAATTTTAGGCAAAGAATGCATCGTCTCTTTTCTTGTCGAGATTACCTTAAAATGCCTTACACCAGGCAATGGTAGGTTAGCGCCTAAACCTGAGCAAGCATGATTGATTTCCGCGCTGGGCACAACAAAGCAGGATATAAGTGAATGTTACGCTGGGCAGGGTTGCACATTGGCAAAACCATGCAAGGGATATTCTTGTCCTAACAATATGCATAGTATGCTTTAAAGTAAACAAGTGTTCAAAAGCTTTTTTCACTTTGTAGATAAAGTGGCAGTTTCCATGAACTGGCTTGGCTATACATAAAATCATTATTCTGTATCTTTGACTGAGACATACCAGTATAACCAGAGCTGTGGACTCATTTTATAAATGAACTAGCAGTCCGTCCCGACGTTGTCCGGGTATGAATTGCTGCCGGCCAGTAGTATATTGTTTTGTAGGATTTCGTTTTGATAGCATTTCTTATCTGTGACAGGCCTGTGAAACGCTCCGATTCACAGTGCACTGCTGATGCACTTAAGAGTGCGCGTTCAGTAGTGTGTGAACTCGAGTTTCCCTACTTTATTTTTCCTTGCAATATTATATAGTGCGAACTCGACAACATGGCATGAGCACAATTTACATTACAGAAGAGCACATTCATTTGTGGTAGGCACAGGGAGACAAAGCGATTTGCCTGGAATCACAGGATGTTGAGCTGATGCCGAGATTCGAACGTAGCTCCCCAGCTCTAAAGTTCGAAATTCTAGAACTTGTGGCGGGAGGTGTGTCTAAAAGTGTATGTCAGTGCTGGCAATCAATGAGAGAGACCTGTGCATTTTTCAAATCGGTGGTGAAAAAATATGAGTATTTTGCTGGAGATGTGGGCCGCCGTGCCACCAATGTACTTACCGGGGGAGGGTAAACACCCATTATTCTGCAACTTTCTTTCCGCATACCATCACTGTGCATACTTTCATTACGAAAGTACCATGACTCCGCAATGCCATTATAACGCATGGCATTACATTTTATATGATTTTACCACGCATACATTTACAATGAAATTCATTGTAAATGCATGAATATTAAAGCATGTTTTTTTTTAATGTTTGGATAAGGTAAGTATGGGTATAGGGGTATATGTTTTGGGGTACTGAGGTATATGTTTTGGGGTGTTTGGTTATTCTTAGGGTTCAGGGCTAGGTTTGGGTTTTGGGGTACAGGGGTATTTTAGGGTTCAGGGCTAGGTTTGGGTTTTTGGGTACAGGGGTATTTTAGGGTTCAGGGGTAGGTTTGGGTTTTGGGGTACAGGGCTATTTTCATAGTTCAGGGCTAGGTTTGGGTTTTAGGGTACAGGGGTATTTTTAGGGTTCAGGGGTAGGTTTGGGTTTTGGGGTACACGGGTATTTTAAGGGTTCAGGGCTAGGTTTGGGTTTTGGGGTACAGGAGTATTTTTAGGGTTCAGGGGTAGGTCATCAGTCGCGCTGTGCTGATGACGGAGCGGTTCCGTCACGGCCCGCTCGGAACGACTGTGCGGCGCGGATTCCGTGCCTGCGCTGAACGTTCTATTGAGCGGGCGGGGCAGTGACGGAACCGCTCTGTCATGAGCACAGCGCAACCGCGGCTGGTGATGGAGCGGTTCCGTCACCAGCATGCGCCCGCCACACGGCCGCCCCGCCCCCTTAGCACTGCGGCGGAATAGCTGCCGCAGTGAAGGGGTTAAGGATGTTCGGGTATTTTAAGGAGTAAGGGTGGGTTATGATTATGAGGTGCAGGGGTATTTAAAGGGAGCAGGGTGGATACCCAGAGCTGGAATGTACAGAACCTGGGAAGAAAATACACAGGAATATTGGACACAACGCTCGCTTTTTTTTCCTTAATCCCGCGCCCCGCACACGCCCACGCCCCCAGCACACGCCCACAGCACACGATATGAGACATGGCATGAAGGGTGGAACGTACCACACACCCCCAGCGTTTGTCACGCCCCCAGCACAACGCAGACACGCCCACAAGGGACTACTTTGCTGGCACAGTTATTTTACCTTTTAAATGTATATGGTGGGTGTCTGCATAGCCTATGTCCTTCTGCTGCAACTGCCCTTTCCAACGCTGTATTGGGTGTTACCCGCCTCAAAGGTTTGGGCTCTCTCTTTATTATATTAGTATAGATAACAATTTGTCTGGCTCACTTGACATTTCAGTGCATAATCAATACCAGTAAGTAAACAATAGTAGACCAGCTAGTTCCATAAATATACAATCAAGATATTGGATAAACATGATAGTTATTTCATTGGATATATGATGATACAACGCATGTTATTACAACGCATGCTTTTACATAGCATTTTTTACAACGCAAATGTTATTACAACGCGATTTTTTACAACGCATACTATTACATCGTAAAATAGTGTTAATGATGAAAAAGTACTATTACAACGCATTTTATTACAACGCATACCATTACATATAATATTTTTTTTTTGTAATCTAAAATCTGGCACGGGATGCAGGGAAAATAGGGGTTTTGGGTGGGTAAGTGTATTAAAAAACGGGTCAATAATCTACCATAATATTACTTATCCGATTTAATTATTTAATAAATGAATACCCGAGTATTAAAAATTAATTAATTAATTCTGCTTAACATCGTATATCATAAAAACGCATAAAAATAATTATATACATTTTTGTCTTTGTTAAAAAAAAAATGGCACGGGATGCAGGGAAAATAGGGGTTTTGGGTGGGTAAGTGTATTAAAAAACGGGTCAATAATCTACCATAATATTACTTATCCGATTTAATTATTTAATAAATTAATACCCGAGTATTTAAAAACCGATTTTATTATTTAATAAATTAATACCTGAGTATTACAAATAATACTATTTAACATTGTATACCATAATGACACACAAAAAATATATAGTTTAAATTTTATTAAAAATACCTAGTACGGCTTGCAGGGAAAATAGAGGTTTGGGGTGGCTAAGTATATTTAAAAACGGGTCAAAAAATTAACATAATATTACGATACCGATTTAGAACGTTAATAAATTAATACTCGAGTATTAAAAATAATACTGTATAACATGGAATTCCGTAACAACGCAGAAGAATATATATATAATTTTAGGATAACAAGAAAAAATAAGAGTTTTCAATACTCGATGGACAAAAATAATGACCATACGAACAAATTACCGCCATTTTAAACACAGTAATGAAAAATAATGTCCATCTACTATTTCCATGACCTCCAATGTCAACAAGACATTCAAAATGGATGTTAAAACGGAACGAAAGTTTGAGAAGCTTACTTTTAAATAAAACAATTTAAATTATACGTTTCCACATGAAATTAATATAAAAAAAATATGATAGAAAACAATATAATTTAGAACAAATATAATGCTAATTAAGAAAAGTTATAAATAGACGTATCCCACCATTTTGAAAACAGTTGATTATCAACTAGCAGAGTAATCAGACGTGAAAACCTGACCCTCTGACCTCTTGACATAAATATCAACGAAAGCGAACGTAGAAGCATTTCTATTTCATACAACAGTAAGTTATTTAAAACGATTTGCTAAAATGTTTAAGGTTAACATATTATCAGCGATATATTACCAAAAACTGTTTAAATATTATATTAATTAATATAGTAGTATACATTAATTAAGTTACACTTAGAACATAATGTGTGAGGTTGATTCGTTTTTTTGTTAACAAAGTGAACGGTAATAAGAGATGAAAAATGTTTGAAGCGAAATAAATTTATTTAATGTACGATAAACAGAATATAGGTAATAAAACGATTTAAAATATTTCGTGACCAAATAAACATTTTTATAATTAATTTAGAAAAAACGTGAACATTTCAAAACTAATGAGAGATTATTTAAAAATAATATTTCATAATTCGTACATCCAAATGGATGGTAAACAAATTATTATTAATTAATACGTATATTTCAAAAGTGTACTGAAATATTATCTCAGGCAGACCCAACTCGAAAACAGAAAGTGATAATTCCTTTAAATAAAGTGGATTACAGAAAAATATTTAACCAATGATTGGAACATTAACTGTATAGTATAAAAATCGTAATAAAAGAACTATTTATAATAATATAGATTATTTGTTTAAATTAATTAATTTAATCGAAATTAACAATGCACGTTAAAAAACGAACCCTCTATATACCCCCACTCAGTTCATTAAATAACCCCAAATAGTAAAAATAAATAAGATTAAACCGAAAGAAAATACAGTGTATAGAGTGTTTATATCTATATAGAATAAGGTTCCCTTTCATAACAAAAATATGCTAATACTAAATCGTACAATAATGTGCACGAGTATAATATTTTCCGAATTGTAAACGATAAAAAAACACCACAGTGAAATAAAACTTTTCAAATTGTTTTGTTTATAGCCAAACAGAAGAAGTACCAAAACCCACAGAACGTCTAAAAGACAACCAAAATCGAAATTATTTTGAAGACTTTTTGAAAATCAACCTTCAAAAAACCAAGGTAATTTCCATGAATACATACATCTCATTTACAGATTTCATAGCAATTGAAAAGCAATGTTTAATAAGTGCAGATTCAAAAAAATAGGCCACATACTATTATAACTCTCGGTAAGTGAATATTCTGAGGAATTAAAGGATAGTAAAAAGGTACTACTTATTATTTAAACTCCGTAAAAGTGCATGAGTAGGGAAAGTGCTGGATACTGTCAAAGTGCCACTTACTATTCTACGTCCAGGTAAGTGAATATTCTGAGCAAGTGCAGGATAATGATAAGATATGCCATATTTCTAAACATCCTTAAACGTAAATGCTTTTCCCCTTCATATATAGAACATCCAAAATATGAAACATTTTCTAAACATTGAACACCTTTTCAATTTGTTTTCTTCACAGCCAACCAGAAAGTACTCCAAGGCACAGATCAGTAAAAAGACAGCCAATACCCAAACTATTTTCTACAGTTTTTCAAAAAGAACCTTCCAAAAACCAAGGTAATTTTCATAAATAAACACTTCTCAATAACACATTTCAGAGCAATTTAAAAACAATGTAAAACGCATTATAAGTGCAGAATCATAAATAGGAAAATGTATCAATTACTATCCCAACTCTGTGAAAGTGCATGAGTAGGAAAAGTGCTGGATAGTGACTTATTGCTACTTACTATTCTAACTCCAGGTAAGTGCATATTGAGAGAAAGTGCTGGTTAGTGAAAAAGTGCCAATTACTATTTCTACTCTGTGAAAGTGCATGAGTAGAGAAAGTGCAGGATAGTATCCAAGTGCCATTTACTATTCTAACTCCAAGTAAGTGCATATTCAGAGAAAGTGCTGGTTAGTTAAAAAAAGCCAATTACTATTCCAACACCGTGAAAGTGCATGAGTAGGAAAAGGGCTGGATAGTGTCCTATTGTTACTTACTATTGTAACTCCAGGTAAGTGCCTATTCAGAGCAAGTGCTGGATAGTGGAAATGTAACACTTACTATTCCTACTCTGTGAAAGTGCAGAGAAGGAAAAATGCTGGATAGTGTCCTATTGCTACTTACTATTCTAACTCCAGGTAAGTGCCTATTCAGAGAAAGTGCTGGATAGTGAAAATGTACCACTTACTATTCCTTCTCTGTGAAAGTGCATGAGTAGGAAAAGTGCTGGATAGTGTTAAAGTGCCGCTTACTATTCAAACTCCACATCATTGCATATTCAAAGGAAATGCAGTATAATAATAAGATGTGCCATATATCTAAACATCCTTAAACGTAAATGCTTTTCCCCTTCATATATAGCACATCCAAAATATGAAACATTTTCTAAACATTGAACACCTTTTCAATTTGTTTTCTTCACAGCCAACCAGAAAGCACTCCAAGGCACAGATCAGTAAAAAGACAGCCAATACCCAAACTATTTTCTACAGTTTTTCAAAAAGAACCTTCCAAAAACCAAGGTAATTTTCATAAATAAACACTTCTCAATAACACATTTCAGAGCAATTTAAAAACAATGTAAAACGCATTATAAGTGCAGAATCATAAATAGGAAAATGTATCAATCACTATCCCAACTCTGTGAAAGTGCATGAGTAGGAAAAGTGCTGGATAGTGTCCTATTGCTACTTACTATTCTAACTCCAGGTAAGTGCATATTGAGAGAAAGTGCTGGTTAGTGAAAAAGTGCCAATTACTATTTCTACTCTGTGAAAGTGCATGAGTAGAGAAAGTGCAGGATAGTATCCAAGTGCCATTTACTATTCTAACTCCAAGTAAGTGCATATTCAGAGAAAGTGCTGGTTAGTTAAAAAAAGCCAATTACTATTACAACACCATGAAAGAGCATGAGTAGAGAAAGTGCTGGATAGTGTCCTATTGCTACTTACTATTCTAACTCCAGGTAAGTGCATATTCAGAGAAAGTGCTGGATAGTGAAAATGTACCACTTACTATTCCTACTCTGTGAAAGTGCATGAGTAGGAAAAGTGCTGGATAGTGTTAAAGTGCCGCTTACTATTCAAACTCCACATCATTGCATATTCAAAGGAAGTGCAGTATAATGATAAGATGTGCCATATTTCTAAACATCCTTAAACGTAAATGCTTTTCCCCTTCATATATAGAACACCCAAAAATTGATCGAATTTCTAAACATTGAACACCTTTTCAAATTGTTTTCTTCACAGCCAACCAGAAAGCACTCCAAGGCACAGATCAGCAAAAAGACAGCCAAAACCCAAACTATTTTCTACAGTTTTTCAAAAAGAACCTTCCAAAACCCAAGGTAATTTTCATAAATAAACACTTCTCAATAACATATTTCAGAGCAATTTAAAAACAATGTAAAACGCATTATAATTGAAGAATCATAAATAGGAAAATGTATCAATTACTATCCCAACTCTGTGAAAGTGCATGAGTAGGAAAAGTGCTGGATAGTGACCTATTGCTACTTACTATTCTAACTCCAGGTAAGTGCATATTGAGAGAAAGTGCTGGTTAGTGAAAAAGTGCCAATTACTATTTCTACTCTGTGAAAGTGCATGAGTAGAGAAAGTGCAGGATAGTATCCAAGTGCCATTTACTATTCTAACTCCAAGTAAGTGCATATTCAGAGAAAGTGCTGGTTAGTTAAAAAAAGCCAATTACTATTCCAACACCGTGAAAGTGCATGAGTAGGAAAAGTGCTGGATAGTGTCCTATTGCTACTTACTATTCTAGCTCCAGGTAAGTGCCTATTCAGAGGAAGTGCTGGATAGTGAAAATGTACCACTTACTATTCCTACTCTGTGAAAGTGCATGAGTAGGAAAAGTGCTGGATAGTGTTAAAGTGCCGCTTACTATTCAAACTCCACATCATTGCATATTCAAAGGAAGTGCAGTATAATGATAAGATGTGCCATATTTCTAAACATCCTTAAACGTAAATGCTTTTCCCCTTCATATATAGAATACCCAAAAATTGATCGATTTTCTAAACATTGAACACCTGTTCAATATGTTTTCTTCACAGCCAAACAAGAAAGCACTCCAAGGCACAGATCAGCAAAAAGACAGCCAAAACCCAAACTATTTTCTACAGTTTTTCAAAAAGAACCTTCAAAAACCAAGGTAATTTTCATAAATAAACACTTCTCAATAACATATTTCAGAGCAATTTAAAAACAATGTAAAACGCATTATAAGTGAAGAATCATAAATAGGAAAATGTATCAATTACTATCCCAACTCTGTGAAAGTGCATGAGTAGGAAAAGTGCTGGATAGTGACCTATTGCTACTTACTATTCTAACTCCAGGTAAGTGCATATTGAGAGAAAGTGCTGGTTAGTAAAAAAGTGCCAATTACTATTTGTACTCTGTGAAAGTGCATGAGTAGAGAAAGTGCAGGATAGTATCCAAGTGCCATTTACTATTCTAACTCCAAGTAAGTGCATATTCAGAGAAAGTGCTGGTTAGTTAAAAAAAGCCAATTACTATTCCAACACCGTGAAAGTGCATGAGTAGGAAAAGTGCTGGATAGTGTCCTATTGCTACTTACTATTCTAACTCCAGCTAAGTGCATATTCAGAGAAAGTGCTGGATAGTGAAAATGTACCACTTACTATTCCTACTCTGTGAAAGTGCATGAGTAGGAAAAGTGCTGGATAGTGTTAAAGTGCCGCTTACTATTCAAACTCCACATCATTGCATATTCAAAGGAAGTGCAGTATAATGATAAGATGTGCCATATTTCTAAACATCCTTAAACATAAATGCTTTTCCCCCACATATATAGAACACCCAAAATATGAAACATTTTCTAAACATTGAACACCTTTTCAAATTGTTTTCTTCACAGCCAAACAGAAAGCACTCAAAGCCACAGATCAGCTAAAAGACAGCCAAAAGCCAAACTATTTCCAACAGTTATTGAAAAAGAACCTTCGAAAAACCAAGGTAATTTTCATTATTTTACATATATCAATAACTTATTTCAAAGCAATTTAAAAACACTGATAAAATGCATTATAAGTGCAGAATCATAAATAAGAAAATGTGTCAATTACTATTCCAACTCCATGAAAGTACATAAGTAGAAAAAGTGCTGGATAGTGTCCAATTGCTTCTTACTATTCTAACTCCAGGTAAGTGCATATTGAGAGAAAGTGCTGGTTAGTGAAAAAGTGCCAATTACTATTCCAACTCCGTGAAAGTGCATGAGTAGGGAAAGTGCAGGATAGTGTCCAATTGCTTCTTACTATTCTAACTCCAGGTAAGTGCATATTGAGAGAAAGTGCTGGTTAGTTAAAAAAAGCCAATTACTATTCCAACACCATGAAAGTGCATGAGTAGAGAAAGTGCTGGATAGTGTCCTATTGCTACTTACTATTCTAACTCCAGGTAAGTGCATATTCAGAGAAAATAATGGATAGTGAAAATGTACCACTTACTATTCCTACTCTGTGAAAGTGCATGAGTAGGAAAAGTGCTGGATAGTGTTAAAGTGCCGCTTACTATTCAAACTCCACATCATTGCATATTCAAAGGAAGTGCAGTATAATGATAAGATGTGCCATATTTCTAAACATCCTTAAACGTAAATGGTTTTCCCCCACATATATAGAACACCCAAAAATTGTTACTTTTTCTAAACATTTAACACCTTTTCAATTTGTTTTCTTCACAGCCAACCAGAAAACACTCCAAGGCACAAATCAGCAGAAAGACAGCCAATACCCAAACTATTTTCTACAGTTTTTCAAAAAGAACCTTCCAAAAACCAAGGTAATTTTCATAAATAAACACATCTCAATATCATATTTCAGAGCAATTTAAAAACAATGTAAAACGCATTATAAGTGCAGAATCATAAATAAATGTCACTTTATAACATAACTTCATGTAAGTGCATGTTCTTAAAAGTGCTAGATAGTGAAAAATGGAAAGTTATCATTCTAACTTTTTAAAAATTCATAAGTAGGAAAAGTGCAGAATAGAGTCCAAGTACTACTTACTATTGTAACTCCAGATAACTGCATATTCAGAGAAAGTGCTGGTTAGTAAAAAAGTGTCAATTACTATTCCAACTCTGCTTAAAGTGCATGAGTAGGGAAAGTGCTGGATAGTGTCCAAGTGCCACTTACTATTCTAACTCCATGTAATTGCCTATTCAGAGAAAGTGCTGGTTAATGAAAAATTGCCAATTATTATTCCAACTCCGTGAAAGTGTGTAAGTAGGGAAAGTGCCGGATAGTGTCCAAGTGCTACTTACTATTCTAATTCCAAATAAGTGCATATTCAGAGAAAGTGCTGGTTAGTGAAAAAGTGTCAATTACTATTCCAACTCCGTGAAAGTGCATAAGTAGGTAAAGTGCTGGATAGTGTCCAAGTGCCACTTACTATTCTATCTCAAGATAAGTGCCTATTCAGAGAAAGTGCTGATTATTAAAAAAGTGCCAATTATTATTCCAAGTCTGTGTAAGTACGTAAGTAGGGAAAGTGCAGTATAGTGTCCAAGTGCTACTTACTATTCAAACTCCAGGTAAGTGCATATTCAGAGAAAGGGCTGGATAGAGAAAAAAAGGCAAGCACTATTCCAACTGCATGAAAGTGCGTGAGTAGGGAAAGTGCATGATAGTGTCCTATTGCTACTTACTATTCTAACTCCAGGAAAGTGCATATTCAGAGAAAGTGCTGGATAGTGAAAAGGAACAACTTACTATTCCATCTCCGTGAAAGTGCATGAGAAGAGAAAGTGTTGGATAGTATCAAAGTGCCGCTTACAATTCTAAGTAGAAAAAAGTGCTTTTTTAAGTTAAAATCTGCATTAAAAGCAAATATGTTTTTCTAAATATGTGTAAATAAGAAATTCCAAAATGTCTTTATCATAATTATAATATAATTTATATTTCCTTTTTTCAACAGGAAATGGCAAGCCAAACTACTGCTACTTATACCAAATCTAGAAAAGGGAACAGACTGCTTAAACATTGTGGGTATATATACTGTAATGAGAGGCTAAGTGAACCAAGGAGACATTGGAGGTGTGTACAATATTATACAGCCCGTTGCAGCGGCAGAGCGGTTACTGTTGGTGAGATTGTGGTAAAAACCACAGAACATAACCGCTCTGCCTCTGCAATGGAGATTGAAATACGCGATACTATCAATGAAATGAAAGATATTGCATGCACCTCCAATCAAACTCCTGGTAAGATTTTGAGAGAGGTTGCACAACATGTCCCTGGACATGTTGCTTGTAATATGCCAACAATCCCAAATTTGCGTAGAATAATTCAAAGAAAAAAGCAGGCAAGTAACACACAAACTGTTACTCCTCAAACTTTTGCTGACATTGTAATTCCTCATGATTTAACTCTTTCTTTCTCTAATGAACCTTTTCTACTGTATGATAACCAAAACCCTCTCAAACGCATGTTAATATTTAGCACTCCCCGTAACCTTTTTAAATTAGAAAATACGGAAATTTGGATGATGGATGAGACGTTTAAAAGTACGCCCCATCCATTCACCCAAATTTACAGTATTCATGCTCAAATTAATAATAATGTAGTTCCTTTAGTATACAGTTTGCTACCAGATAAGCAATCTGCAACCTATACTGAGTTCTTATCAGTTATTAAAGAAAAACCTTCTGGAAAAAGTCCTAGGAAAATCATATTAGATTTTGAATTGACAATGATGAATGTCATCAACAAATTGTACGTGGATACCCAAATTCAGGGATGTTTTTTTCATTTTTCCCAGGCATATTGGCGTAAACTTCAAAAAACATCCCTGGTTGCAGATTACTCGTCTGATAGCAAATTACAAGTAGAACTAAAAAAATTAACTGCACTTTGTTTTGTACCACCTGATAGTGTAGATGACTACTACACAGCAATTTCAGTCAGAATATTTTGTAGAAAATGAGGAAAAATTGGCACCCATTTTAAATTATTTCGAAGACACATGGATTGGGCGTCTAGGCAGATCGGGTCGCAGGAGGAAGCCACGTTACCATGTGGAGTGGTGGAATTGCTACTCAACGTGCTTAGAAGGTGGTGCAAAAACAAATAATGCCATAGAGGGATGGCATAACTCCTTCAGTCACACGATTGGCAAACACCATCCTCATTTCTACTCTTTCCTGAAAACTTTGAAGAAGGAGCAAAGTTTTCAAGAAATGAGACTAGCTCAGGCATTGTCAGGTATCCTAAACCCACGACCTTCAAGGCAAACAAAAGAGGTGTCTAAGAGACTGTTGGGTGTACTACAACAATTTTCGCTGTGTGTGGCTTTGGACTACCTAGAGAATGTTGCTAATATTTTACATTTTTAAATATTTTTTCTTTAACTTACTTTCCTGCTTTGCCCTAAATTGATTTTTAAAATTTTTAATTCATTTGACATTTTTTCAAACATTTTTTAAATTATTACTTGTCGGGTTCCCTTACCTTTTTTTAATATTTATTTTTCAAACTACACCTGTTAAAAGTAGGAAAAATTTCTTTTCTTTTCTCTTTCAAAAGGAGAAAACCCTAACATAATAGTTTTTATAAATTTTTTTCTAAACGAAAATGGAAATTATTTTCATTCCATTAATTTTAAATGTTGTAAACATTTTGAACGTTCAAAGTAAAGTTATACTATAGAAAATATGTCACCCCTTTATTTTTGAAAAGTGATGCTGGCTTGTGAAAAAATATATTAGTAAACTGGTAGTAATATTGGAAAAAAGTGGTGTTTATTTATTATTTTTTTCTAAATTTTCTGTGCTATTTCAAACAGAAAAAGTTCTTTAAAAGCTAAGATTTTCTTTTTTCTAAGCTTAAATTTAAAGCATTTTTGTATCTTTTCAACAAATCTTCCAAAAAGAATTTGGCCTTTTCTAACTATTAAATTATGTAAAATGTCATTTTTTTTCACAACAACCTAACTGCAGTATTTCTCGCTAACTAAAAAATTCAAATTGGCATTTTTACGAAATAATAATAACAACTTGCAATGAAAATCATTTTTTTTCCTAAATGTAAACAATTTCTTTCTTTAATAACCGGCATCGATTTCAACTCTCTAAAACAAACGTAAACATGAAAATGAAACCATAACAACCAATTGAAAACATTTTTCAAAATTCTCTAAAAAGAAAACAAACCAAACCTTGCATGATCTTTGAAAAACGAACTCTCTTTTCAATCCAAAAAAAACAGTTTTCTATTATACAAAACAAGCCAAATGCTATCAGTTTTCCAAAAAATTGTTTCTAACCTATCCTATCTGTGTTCATCTAATTAAAAGAAACCAAACATATCTACCACTACACAAAACATATTACGTTCAAAATGTATACAATATATATCATCAATATATGTTTACAAACATATTTACCCTTTTTTTTTCCCGTAACATAACCCGACGATGGCATATAACAGTGAAATGTTCGGCGACATGTTGAAATCTAATCAAAACAACTATTAGTTTAATAAGCAACCTCTACTTAACCTCTCATTACATTATATATATCTTTTTAACTATGTTTTACTGTAAATTAAGTTTGAAAAGTTTCCTACCTTTAGCGCAGATCAGCTTCCTGCTACTTCCAGCAATCGGTAAATCCAAGATGGCGGCTTGCGTCGACGTTAACGTGAAGACGTCATCCAAAAACATCAAAATAGAAAATGGACAATTACATTATAATGTATTATATGTTTATATTAATACATAATTGTATTATTTGTTAATAAAAAAAGTCATGAAAATATTTAAAATTGAAATAAAAATAAATATATTTGTTTTACATTTAATTTCATCAATAAACAAAATTCATATCGAAATAAATTGCGTTTCTACTTTTATTATTTTTAATTTTAACGTTATTAATTAAAATAAAGTTATCAAAAATTATGTTTTTTATCACTTACCATTTGTCTACCCTTATTGCCTTCTTCTCCCTCCTGCATCAGTTGTTTTAAAACCATACGAAACTGTCCCGCGGATCCCATTCAAGTATTCATCGAAATAAATAAAGGACAAAACGCTTCATTGAAATCAATACTAAAGCGTGGGAAAATGTATAAATATAAATATAAAAATGATAAAAATAATATTTTAATTTGTTAAAAAATATTGTAAACACTAAACAATATTTTATTGATTTAATAATTACTAGTGTAACATTCTACAAAAATTAATTATATTTGTAAGTAAAAACCTGAGTATTAATACTTGATTTTTTAATCTTCTTTACTTTTTAATATTTTTTTATATTTTATTTTAACTTCCAAAAAATAATGTAATAACAAAGATGATATTTATGTTGTAAAAAGTACCTGAGTATTAATATTTATTTTTTATTAAATAATTTCCTGAATATTAATACTTCCAACATTTTTTAATAATCACTAATTATTGTAAATATTTTAATTTAAAACTAAAATGTATATAATAATATATTTAATAACAAGGAAATTATTAATACCTAATATATGAAAAATATTTAATTATAAATAAAATTAAATATTAACATAAAAACATTAATTTAAAATACAAAACATAAATATTACTAATTTAAATACTAAATAATAAATAACAAATAAATTAAAAATAATAAATAATAAATCAATAATTTATAAATACTAATAAAATTATAAAATATATATATTTATCTAATAAAATTAATAAAATTCTAAAATATATATATTTATCTTAATACCCCCAAAAAAAATTATATTAAATTTTTTAAACATACCTAAATATTAATACTTCATACTTCTTCTAATAATCACTAACTATTATAATTATTTTTATGTTATATATAAAATTTAATAATTTTTAGAAACAATAAAAAATTATTACTAAATAAATAATAATTTAATAAAATTAATATATAAATAACTAAGTATCTAAATACCCAAAATATATTTTAAAAATTAAAAAATATTTCATTAATAATCATTTAAATACGATGTAAATACATGCGTTGTAATAGCACTTGCGTTGTAACACCATGCATTGTAAAAACATGCGTTGTAATAGAAATTACGTTGTAATACCTGCGTTGTAATAGCACTACGTTGTATTAGTTGCGTTGTAATGGATGTTCCCCTATTTCATTCATTCATGCATGACAATCAAGAAAGTGCTCATGTTGTGATCATACATCGCAATAGTGTAAAATGCGTATACGCGAAGCAGCCAACTCAAGACGCAGTAGTTGTTTCCTGAGGCTAAGTCTGTGTGTTTTTTTAACGGCGTTTCGATATCATCTGGAATACCAAGGTCATAATCAGGACAAATAGAATAATAGCACTGTTAAGCTGTAGAAAGCACACGTGAAAGCTAAGCGAGGAAACCCTTCCCAGCGAACCATGTGTGGCTACACAGGGTACGCTCACAAAATACTCAAAAGAATTTTCAGATCAAGGGATCCTTGTACTAAAGGGGGCCTAAAACATCAGAACATGGTTAATTGTGTTGGAAATATAAAGCATAGAACAATTGTGCCATTATGTCTATAGTGGTAAGCTATTACTTTAATATATGGTGGGAGTGGCCTTGGTTACATTTACATTGTGTACCCTGCCTCGCAGTGGACCTTAACCCTACCCCTGCTACTCTCTGATTGTGTTGAGACTATGGATACTTTGATTGAGTCCTTCTTACCAGCTCTATTAGAACGAGTCCAGTCCAAGAGCCAGGCCCCACCCCCCACCCCCCACTCTGAAAATTAGCATAAGCAGCTACAGGAAGGTTTTGGTCTTTGTGGGCCTAATCGCTGAGGTGCAGTTTGAGTCCTACGGCACTTTGAGCATGAGATCCTTGTCTGCACTCACTTTGTGCATTTAAGTATCATCATGGGAAAACCCAAAAAAACATTGGCGATGTGAATATAACTGGCTTGAATTTGCTAACATATCGAAACACTGGTATGCACAAATATGCACATACTATTTGTATAGATGGAAGATTGAACATCTCTGTTCAATCTTCCTCTTTCTATGTCTCTGATGTATGTTTCCTGATTTTTTTTCAACAGTTTGTATAGTACCATACAGATGTTTATACAGACTTGTGGCACAGTCTCTTTGCACATTTGTTTACAGGACCCAGCACACTGAAGCCAGAATTAATGTATTTTCCAATGCGTGTTTGGTTAGCAGAACCATTCCTACCTCGAATACAACTTTGAGACTGATGTCCTAAAACGAGAGAGCAGATGTAGGTATTCAGGTTTATTCAAGGTTGAAGTATCTCATATGCACACATATCCAAAAATGGTTGTTGAACACGGTAAACAATCCCTTAGGTATGAATTGTGATCCATTATCCTGGGGCTACCTCAATTATAGAATTAATTTCTTGGTAATAAACATCTGTCTGCAAGAAAGTTCGTTGTTGAATAATTCACAAACAAATACTTCCAAAGCAATCAGAAATGGTATCCAGCCGTTTTAATTTATAAGAAGATTGAATGCATAATGAAGCCCCTGACACTCTCAGCCATCCACCTTGCAGAGAGTTGGCTGCTGCAGACTAGAGTTCTGTGGAACTGCCCAATTCCCAAATTCCATATCTGGCAAATTTAGAAGCCCACACCACATTGGCTTAGAAAAGTAAGGGAAATCACAGGAAAGCTGCCAAAATGTCAGGAAGTGAAAGTGTAGAAGTTACACTATTTGAAATAAAAAAGCAAATAGAAACAAATGCTGATAGAATACTAAAATACTTTATGGAGCTACTTTGGTACTACATGCTCCATTGTGGCCCAGAAGATGAATGAAATAGACGTCAGGTACAATTTATGGCTCTCAATGAAATCTGACTCCCCTGGGTTAGAAATTCTCCAGGTGCAATACATTTCGGATTTTGCAGGAATAACGTGCAGGTGGTGGTGCTTACCATACCAAACTCTTTCCCCTTTTTTTCTTTCCGTAAATCTTTACTGAATTTTATTTTAACATCCAGGAGCAAAAGAAAGTATAGGTATCAATATAGGCGATATATTGCGTATATAAGTTGCATTAAAGTTATTTACAAACAGATGAAAGTATGTCCGCGCATAGTAGCATTGTGTAGTGATGCGTTATTTACCTATTTGGACTTGGCTGCGTCCAGTCCCTTGATTCTGTCAGTTTAGAATGTTCACGCCGCAATGTTCCACCGGCATCAGTTGGTATTTGGCTGGCGTTAGTGGAACACGCTCGAAGTCGCTCTGAGGAACTTTATTGCCTGACAATAAACTCATGTCATTGAAACCTTCTGGTGTATGGTGTCATCACAACATTTCTTGGCGACGAGCGCCAGCCATATGTAGTGACAACTGAGCGACGGGGAGCCCGGACGGTGGAAATTTCGGCCGCCCTTAACTGTCAGAAGGGGGAGCTGTCCACCGGGCTGTAAGCGCTCAGGACGGTGCACAACAAAACGACTGGTTGAGGAATTTCATAGTTGCGGTCAAAGGTTATAGCTTCGAAGAGTGTATTCACAGCAAGATCGCAGAAAGCAATGACAGCGTTTGATGAATGGCTTTTGTTGATATTATGACAGCGGAATGTGAGGAAAAATAAGTTCCAAAAAGGAGAGATGATTCCTTAATATTTGCGAACTTACAGCCAGATAGATTCATCAAGCGAAATGCGCTCGCAAAAGGGCCAGATTCTGAGAATCTGGCCCTTTGCGAGTGCAATTTTTGCATTTGGGATTCATCATCCCAAATGCAAAAATCGCTAATAAAGAATGCGCAAATTTGCGAGGAATAGCATTAAAGGAATCTCTATTAGAGATTCCTTAAATGCCATTCATGAAACATTTAAAAATTGCGAATTCACAATTTAGGAGCGCTATTTACCACGAAGTCAAACCTCGTGGTAAATAGCGAAAATTTAGAAAAATGCACTTAAATGCTTTTTTCTAATTTGCATGTTACACACACACATGTCCTTTGGACATGTGTGTGCACAACATCAGTTTAAATTCACATTTCAGGGGTGCTACAGGGTGTCCTTTGGACACGCCTGGCACCCTTGAAATCGCATCCTTATTTGCGATTAGCAAATTGCTAATCGCAAATAAGGAGGCTGTAGGAATTAGCGATTTCTACATGAATCCCGATTTGCAAGTCCTTAATAGCGATTTCTTAATAATCGCTATTAAGGACTCGCAAATCGGCACTTTGATGAATCTAGCCGTTAGTCATAGAAGCGCTGCTACGAGAGGGAAGGGTTTTTGTGTGGCGCGATGTCAGGAAGATTTATTTGAGGAAATATTTCTCACAGTTGCAAGTCACATATAGGATGCATGAAGAAGATTGCCTTCAAGTGTAACACGCGTAGAAAGTAAAGCGCGTGTCAGCTTATTAAGAGTGATTTAACAGAAAAAATATAACGCGTTGGCAGTGAGGCGGTAAGAGAAACTGAATTTCTGCCACCTTTACCAGTGCGAGACACGCTGTGGGAGCGTGTGGGAGAATCACTTCAGGAGACGGGCGATGACAGTGAAGCGCGTGTGGTGTTTAAGAGCTGCTGACTGAAGAAGATTTGACAGCAGGGAGCAGCTGTAAATGTAAATGTAAATGTACAGGAATTTATATAGCGCAAATCACCAAGCGGTTTCTAAGCGCTTGCTTAGGGAACCCATCCTGGTATTCCCCTGTGAGATACCCCCAGCAGGATATCCGCAAGGTGAAAGCCAGGCATCCCGCCACAAGGGGCCGTTGTGGAGATTAAGCAAGCTATTGCCCAGCGTCGCAGAGTGTGAACCCGTGAATCGAGTAGGCACCGGAGCAAGAATTGTCGAGTCCATGGACATTTTAGGACTCAAGACCCCGTCGAGCCGGGAATTGTACCCTGCTCCCGGGCTGACCTCTGCTTCCAGGTCTGCCTCCTCTAACCAGTGAGCCACACTTCTCAGTGTACAGTAAGGTACGCATCTGGTCTATAGTCAGCGCTGCATGCGGGGAGCACATTTAGTGAAGTTTAAGCCATTGTGCCCACTCTTTCACAATTCTGCAGAGGTACATTAGTGAAGTATGTTGGTTGATGAGGGAAGATATTCAGCAAGAGAGAGCCATTTTGTGGATTCTGGGAGAATTACGTTATTTCCTGCATTAAAAGAAACATTTGTTTTGAAGGCTAACAGTAATTTAGAAACGTCATGGCAAGTTCTTCTATAGTAATTCCGCCATCATTCATGGCCCAACCTGGGCAACCTTCTATGCCTTGGGAGGAATGGATCGACCTGTTGGAAAATTATATCATAGCTTTAGATGGTGTAGTAGCACTCCTACTGGGTACCATAGGAAAAGAAGCATATCGCATCTTTAAATATTTACCACAGATGTTGGGAAATAATAATCAACCGGTGGAGGATTTATTCATGGAAGCTAAATAACGCCTTGAGAAACGGTTTGCGAAGGAGGAGAATGCCGTATTCTCAAGTTACAAGTTCTTTACAAGGTCACAGAAGCAGGATGAGACTATGGAGGAGTTTGTATCAATATTGAGAGAATTGTCTATCAAGTGCAACTTTGGGCAAATGACAGATGAACTTATTCGCGACCAAATCATTGTCTAATGTCACAGCAGAAAAACGCAGGAGAGATTGTGGGCAGCCAAAAACCCAACTTTAAAGGATGTTGTTAGAATAAAATCCACGAATCAGGTAAAAATATGTTGGTACTTTATTTCCAGCACAGCATTCACAGTTCCTTGCTTGATAGTCCAGATGCAACTGGCTCTAGCCACCAACTATCTTCCAGAATCCAGAATAACATTAGAATATAAACATAGTGCATGCACAGGCAGCTAAAGAACATCATGATGTCAATCAGCCAAGGGTTGATGGACATAAAAGAAATATGATAAAAGATGTAACATATCCCCCTTTTCCATGAAACAAACATTAATGTTTAAACGTAATCGTTAAATTTACTTGGTCTATTTCTTACACAAACATTTTGTTTGATCCTTGAAGCTACCGTGTCATCAACATTCTGTCCTACATCATCAGTGTTGGATTGATAACTTGAACTAGAATCATAAGCAAAATTATTACACTTAGCAATTCTTCGTACATTCCACAATTTCCCATCTTGAGTAATTACAGAATTACTAAATACTTTTTTGATTTGTATAGGTTTTCCAAATTTACATAAAACTTTATTCATCACACCTGGTCTTAAAATCCTTACCCAATCCCCCACAACAAAATCATGAGCTTTAACTTTCCATTTTTTATTATACCAACTCATGGTTTTGTTTTGCTTCGCTTCTACTCTCCTAGCTGTATCATGTACACATTCCTTAATGTCCAGTTTACTTTGGCATTTATTCTTAAACCACCATGGACACATTTTTGGAGCTGGATCTCTTCCTTTAAGTAGTTTAAATGAACTAAGTTCTGTTGTGGAGTGAGGCGTAATTCGATAAACCCACAATCTTTCTCTTAACTCTTTCATCCGTTCTCCCCGCGTTCTCACCACATCTGTTATATAAGACTTTAAAACCCTGTTAAACCGTTCTACCTGGCCATTCTCATGTGGTTCATATAATGATGTACATTTGTGTGTAATTCCATATTCTCTTATGAAGTTCTCCATTTCTATTGATTTTAATTGCACTCCATTGTCCGTAATTAACACAGAAGGACAACCTTCCAGAGCAAAAATCTCTTTAAAAAAAACAAACACCGCATTAGTAGTAGCATGAGGTACAAATTTTACCTCTGGCCACTTTGAGTGAAGGCATGTCTGATTTCATAACGCTATAGACACTAAGTTACAATATGTCTATGTATTTTCTTTCCAGATTGGATACCCCTTAAGTTAAAGGGCTGATACACGGGAATTCCGTGTCCCTGGTAATAAAGTTTGTTTGCCCCTCCCAGGAGTTTGCGCCTAAGCGTGCGCCGAACACCAGATACAGTATGTATGGTCCTGATGAATGCTGAGCTGATATGGCTCATGATAGCAGAAACATGTTGACCAATTTGTAAAAATCAGCAGGACACGTTTGGTTCTAATTAACTCAGCCATCCTTTTGTCCATTTCTTCACTGTTTTTAATGGGGTTAAAACTGTCCCTTTATTAAAAGGAACACTAGGGAACAGCTTGTCCTCCTTTTAACATCACTTCTTTTCACTGTATAGCATTAATTCACCTACATGTAAATAAGGACCCAATGAAGACAACTGGCTACTGACTTTTGTTGGTGCCTGAGGGTTCTTTTTTCAGAGTGTGGATTGATTCACCCAGTCTTTTGATTTGAGCTATTGCTGGTGGTGGTGAATGATCTTGTTTACTCACACCTTTTTTGATTTCTCTCCTTGGTCACTCTTACATTGTTGTTACACTTTGAGTGAAAGTCAATCAAAACTAATGCACATTGTGAATTGTCTTTTAAATTCTTAAATGGGCCCGAAATATCAAAGGCTAACTTTTGCCACGGCATGTCTGGCCCCTTCACAACCTTTAGGGGTGGAACATTAGTTCTGAGCATTTTCTCACTTGACACACAATCTTGACATTCTCTTAATACCCTATCTATAAATGCATCCATCCCTGGCCACCAAAAGAAACTCCTAATTAGCCTTTTCATAGAGGATATACCCGGATGTGTCTTATGAGCCAACTTAAGAATGACATCTTGTATACCTTGTGGTGGAACACATTTGCCCGACTTAAACAAAAAGTAATTTTCCCATTCCAATTCTTCTGCAACCTTTGCAAATGGTAAAAGGTCTTCTTTAATTATTTTTTTTAAGGCCAACCTTCCATCACATATTTTTTAAGGGTACTCCACCTATCATCTAACTTTACACAACTGTCCCACTTCTCTTCTGTAATCTCTTGAAACTGGCCACCCATCACATCAGCTATGGTTACAATAAACTCCACCTCCTTAACTACCTCCACTTTATCCTGCTCACACGGCAGCCGAGATAGAAAATCAGTGGTAACATTATTTTTACCTGGAACATACTCTGTGCTAAAATTGTACTCCTGTAATCTTGATGATAATCTCGCAATCCTAGCTGTAGAATGCCAACCGCCACCTGTAGACAATATATTAACTAGCGGTTTATGGTCCGTTCTAAGGAAGAACCTACTACCCCAAACATATAATCTAAAATGTTCCACCGCCCACACACACGCAAGTAATTCTCTTTCAATTGCTGCGTATTTCCGCTCACACTCGTTCAATGTGCGTGACGCAAAAGCCACGTTCCATTTCTCTTTTCCTTCTCTTTGTGAAAGAATACCCCCTAAACCATATAAACTGGCATCCACTGTGATTATACACTCTTTCTTCACCCTAAAGGGTTTCAATGTGGGTGCATTAATTATATCTTTCTTTATACGTTCAAAAGCCTCCTGTTGTTCGTACCAAACATATTTTACATTTTGTCTTAATAAAGCCCGCAATGGTTCCATTTTAGTCGCAAAGCTTTCCGCGAACTTACTGTAGTATTCACACATACCTGTGATTGATAATAACTGATCCCTGTTAACTGGTGATGGAGCATTAATGATCGCATCTACATTAGTTTTCTTTGGAACAATTCCATTTCCGGACAATGTGTGACCCAAATATTCAACTGTACGTTTGAAAAGTTTACACTTGTGTGCCTTTAATGTGAGACCATGGCTCTCTAACCTCTTGCAAACTTCATTCAAATGAAAAACATGCTCAGTCTAATTCCTTGAAAAAATTAATATGTCGTCTTGAAAACATTTGACATATTCATCCAAATCTCTAAATATTTGGAACATCACTCTTTGGATCACTGACGCTGCTGACGCCAGGACAAATGGCATCCTCGTATGTTGATACAAGCCAAAAGGCGTAATAAATGCTGTGAGTTTCTTTGACTCCTCCATAAGCTCTATTTGATGGTATGCTGATCGCAAGTCTAATGTTGAAAATATCTGAGCTCCCTCAAACATTGATACAACCTCATTAATATTCGGTAATGGATGACACTCTATGTTAAAATTAGAGTTGAGAGCTCTAAGGTCTACACACACTCTCAACTTTTGATCCGGCTTGCGGACCAGAACAATGGGAGAAACCCACTCCGCTGACTCAATCGTTTCAATAATCCCCTCATCAGATAACTCTTTTAACATATTCTTCAATTCTTGTCTTACACTTATCGGAACTCCCCTGATTTTTTGTTTGATTGGTGTTGCATTTTCCTTTAAAACAATTCTATGAGAAAACATTTTTAATTTCCCCAACCTGTCACAAAATACATTCTTGTAACTATTCACCAAATTCTTCTCCTTTTCATCATTGTTATCATTGTTACCAATAGTTGCAACCTGATTAAATAGTGTATCATCACATAAAGTGACAGGCTCTCTTGCTCTTGGGTTCAATATAATTCCTAGTTTATATTGATCACGCCATCCTAGGACATTTACTCCTTTCCTTGCAATGTACAGTTTAATTTCAGTACTCCTATATTTAAAACAGATATTTACTCCAAAGTAACCCTCAACTTCAACCTGATTCCGTTCGAAACTTTCAGCCATAATATCAGATGGTACTAAGTTCTGTAGACACAATTGTTTGTTCAATTTTTCTAAAAAAATATAGACGTGTGATGATCGTCCATGTAGCCCCTGAATCCACCATCAAAACTACATCTACTCCACAGACTCTAAAATCACTATTAGGTGACTTCATAATATGATAAAGAACCCCATCAATGGAAACAACAAAACCCTTATCCACTATGTCTGTTTCATGTACTAGATTAGGAATGGTTACCTCATTATTTGCAACATAGGACACTGCTCCTCTGGAAGGTGTGACATTACGTCTGATGTCCCTACATACACTTGTAAAATGCCCCATTCTACCACAGTTCATACATTCCTTGTTAATTGCAGGACAACCCGGAAATGACGCCAAATGGGACTTATTGCCACATCTAAAGCAAACCGTCATGTTCCGCGATTGACTTTGAATATTCCTGTAAATATTAGTGTTTGAATTTCCCCCTCTATAATTGTGTTGGACACGTGTGGGTTGTTGTTGCATTTGGTTCTCATTTTTTTATTTAATATAACAAACTTCCTCCTCTGTTATTTTCTTATTAGAATGTTCTTTGACAATCTCCATCCATTTTTCCGACTGTTCTAGTGCTTTTGCTTCCGAAATCGCTTCAGACAAACTAGGATTTCTTAAAACCCATAACCTTTCTTGTATTTTCTTATTCTTAACGTGTACTATAATCTGATCTCTTATCATTTCGTCCGTTAAAAGCCCAAAATTACAATGTAAAGATAAAGATCTTAATCCTGTGAGGAAATCATCAAAATTCTCATCATTCTTTTGCGCCCTGGTATAGAACTTAAATCTGTTTAACGCAATACTTGTAACTGGCTTGAGTCTATTTTCCTTTCTCAATAAAGCCTCGTTATATACATTCAAATTGTCTCCACTTCCATCACTCTGCGACATAATTTGAGGCAAGGATCTAAAAATAACTTGTCCCTCCGACCCTAAAAAATGTAAGAAAATACTTTTTTTTATTTCTGCCCCCATGCGTTCTCCATCTATGGCCTTCATGTATGTAATAAACTCTTCTTTCCACCTTGCCCAGGGCATGGGAGGATCACCGTTGGACTGTAAAAACTTTGCTGGGGGGTCAAATTCCATATTGCTAACTGTGTTAACAAAATATGATCACTTGCAGTACTTAAATATTATAAATAAGTGTACATTAACAAATCTCTAAATATGAAACAATATACAAACACTAATGAAATGAAATGTAGAATAAAAAAAAAAAAATTACTACCTTATGACTCTTTGTATCCTAATATTGTTTAAAATACATCACATCAATTCTTATTATTCAAAAGACAAAATTGTGATGCACATTTTAAAATCCTTCGTGTTGAAAATGACAGAAAAATCGCTGTGTACTATTGAGTTGTAGTTTCCACGTTGATGACAAAATGGCCACCGATGACGTTGCACACTAACGTGAAGCGTGAGATCTCATAGGAAGTTCAATCGCGCTGACGTAAACATAGAGTCGTCCGATGATGATGAAGGCAGCGGAAATCCTACAGAATCGGAGAGATGCAAAGCCGCTTATGGAATTCTGCAGATCAAAGAATGCAGTTCCAACAACCGTAAGTTATGCTTGAAAGATGCGCTGCAACACGATGCGCTGTTGAATTCAAATAGTCTATGTTGTTCAATGAAAACAGACCGTTAATCGAACAATTACACTGCAATAAACCGCCTTCCCACCTCCGCTGAGTTAAACGTCTATCGTCTTTCATAAATATGCTTTCTCCTTCCCAGCAGAGCAATGTTGAAATAGTAAAAAAAAAACAGCACGCTATCCCAAATGTGACCAAGCGCTGTAGAAGACGCTCAGCAACAGCAATCCTAAGCCAAGTACATGTTTCAAAGTAATCAAAGAATGTAAATCTTCTCCAGTTACTCTCGAATTAAAATAAATGTAAATAGTTTATTCTTGGTAATAAGCAGCCGCAGGTGCTATCAGGGCACAATTAATAATATGTGATATTACAAACTGCCGCTGGTGCTATCAGTGCACAAAAGTCATTAAAATAATAGATTTATGAAACACTCCGTACCTGTGCTGATAAATGACTGGAGTGTCTCTTGGTTCTTTTCCCTCATCGCCAAAATTGTTAGAATTAAATCCATGAATCAGGTAAAAATAAGTTGGTACTTTATTTCCAGCACAGCATTCACAGTTCCTTGCTTGATAGTCCAGATGCAACTGGCTCTAGCCACCAACTACCTTCCAGAATCCAGAATACCATTAGAATGTAAACATAGTGCATGCACAGGCAGCTCAAGAACATCATGATTTCACTCAGCCAAGGGTTGATGGACATAAAAGAAATATGATAAAAGATGTAACAGATTATTATTATATTCTTATATAGATTCGACCCCCGAAGGGGTATCTCCGCGCTTGCCTTGGGAACCCGTCCTGGCTTTTCCCTGTGAGATAGCCCCTACAGGGCATCCCCAAGGTGAAACCCAGGCATCCTGACGCGGGGGGGGGGGCCGTTGTGGAGATTAAGCAAGCTTAATGCCCAGAGTTGCAGAGTGTGAACCCATGATTAGGTCAGGCACCGAAGCGAGAATTATCGAGTGCATGGACATTTGAGCTCAAGACCCTGCCGCGTCGGGAATTGAACCCTGGTCCCGGGTCTGACCTCTGCTTCAGGGTCTGCCTGCTCTAGCCAGTGAGCCACACTTCTCCACGTTGCACATTGCTAAAGTAGTTGAAGAGTCTGAGAAATGATTGTTGGTTATGAGCAAAAAGAATGCCATGATGGAGGAAGTTGCAGCTGTAGGACGTAAAGATCAGCAAAATAAGTCTATGTCAAATATAACCAACGCCAAATTAAGAAAAGGAATGAAACAGAAAGGTTGTATGATATGTGGCAGTTTAGTACACACAAGCGACTCTAAGTGGTGTTTCTCAAGCAAACAAGACTGCATAAAGTGCGGACGAAGGGGGCACTATGCTAGGATGTGTAAGACAACAGAACGGCCAGGGGTAGCTGTTGCAGAAGATTCAAGTTCAGACGGTGATGATGATGAACGTGCATTGATGGTTCTACCTGGCAACGGTATGGACAGAAAAAGACAACGTCCTAAAGCTGATTTTAACATTAAAAGCAAACAAGTAGAACTGATGGTGGGATGTGGATCTTTGTACACCATAGTGCCTAAATGGAAGTGGAAAAGGGAGGGCCAAAAGATGTCCTGGAACCTAAAGAAATAGATCCAATGGGTTACCAAGGAGAGAGGATCGATGTTCTTGGGTTTTTCACTGCACCTATTATATTAAAGTCAAGATGTACAACAGGCAAAGTTAATGTTGCGGAGGATGGTCCTCCCATTCTTGGGTGGGGACATCAATTTTACTTGCACATAATCATAGACCCACACTTGGAGGGGCAAGTACTTAGCTTGTCCAATATGTCTACAGATGAGATCTTGAGAGAAATGGAAGATGTCTTCAACAAGGGCCTTGGTGAACTAACAGGGTACACTCACAAAATTATTTTGAGGAAGGGTACTACCCCCGTCAAACACAAACTTAGAAGGGTGCCTGTTGCAGTACGGGAGGAGGTGAAACAATTGTTAGTCCAAATGCAAAAAGATGGTGTAATTAAACCGGTGGAAGCTACCGAATGGGTCTCAACAGTGTTTATCATCAAAAAGAGTGATGGCAAGTTGAGACTATGTGTGGACTTGTGCAGTCTTAATCAGCATATTGTAACTGACACTCCCCCCCAATATTAATGAATTGTTATTATTGCTCGAGGGTGGTAAGTACTTTTCAAAACTTGACATGAAGAGTGCTTACCACCAGATCAAACTTGACGAAGAGAGAAAGAATCTCACGTCTTTCATCACCATGGAGGGAACCTTTCATTTCAGTAGACTGCCATTTTGCTGTCTTCCGCAGCTAGCGTCTTTCAACTCATCATGACAGAAGTGTTGAAGGGTGTTAAAGAGTAAAAAAAATTCAAGATGACATCCTCGTGTTCGGGAGTCAATTGAAGAACACAACAAGTGTCTGAGTGAAGTCTTGGGTAGGCTGAGGGAGGGGGGTCTAACTCTAAGAAAAGAATAATGTAAATTTCTGGTGGAAGAGATAGAGTACCTGGGACACACCATCTCATGTCAGGGTGTTCGACCCAAAGTTGACCTGATTGAAGCAATACGTGACGCACCTGTTCCCAATGACAAAGACAAACTGAGGTCCTTCATGGGCTTAATTGAGTATTATGCTAAATTTGTAAATTCATTTGCTACCAAGGCTGATGCCCTGAGGGATTGTTGAAGAATACCTGCCATAAATACATGAAGAGTGTAGGCAGAAGAAAAACAATTGGTCCGCAACCCGGCGCCTCAATCAAGATGGCGGCTACCCTATCGGCATCCAGCGTCAGCACCTAATCGGCTGCGGGGGTGCCGGCTGGAGCAGGGTGAGTAGGCAGTCAAGAGCAGTACTGTTAAAAACAACAGAACAGTGCAAATATCGCAAATAGCAGCAATTGTTTAAAAAATAACGAGCGTAATTTAATGCCTAACTTCCCCGGCTTCCGCCTCAGGGAGTAGCTACTAGCAAATCAGGGGGATGTACAAGGGGTGGGAGAGAACAGCTGCATTCGCATATCTCACTTTGACAGAGTGCGAGTGCAACTATTCAGTATGGATGTCGGAGGGAAAGTACTGTGGGGCCCAGTGTGAGACCTTTTGTCAAAATACTGGGCGAGCTCAGTATGTCTAAGTCTAAAATACTCATGAGGGACGACAAATTCGTACCACCTTGTGCTGTCAGACGCAAGATAATAGCATTGGCTCACTTCTGGTGGCCCTGTATGGATGAGGAGATTAATGAATGGGTGGTAAATTGTGAGGTGTGTGTCCAGGGCGAGAAAAGGCTCAAGACAGGTTCTAAGACCAACATGGCCATATTGAAGATCCTAGATCTGCATGGAGTACTGTTTGCTTGGACTTCATTGAATCCATGCACAGTGTTAATGAAAATCTTAAGAATGCATTGGTTATAGCAGATGTGCATTCTAAGTGGCTCATCGTGCATTTCATGTCCAAGGTCACAACTCAGAGTACCATTGAGAAACTTACAATAGTCTTCCAAGAGGAAGGTCTCCCTCTTGTCCTTGTCACGGATAACTGGACCCAACTGGTTTCGAAAGAAATTAGAGATTTCCTTGACAAGTGTGGCATCACACACCACCGAACCAGTTTGTACAGCCCACAGGCTAACGGAATGGTTGAGCGGGCCAATCACCTGGTTAAAGGTACCATTTCCAAGGCAGTACAGAGATAGAAAAAATTGAGAAACATGGTGAATGAAATGGTGTGGGCGCATCATACGACTGTGCACAGTATAACAGGGGTTTCTCCTTTTCAGAAGATGCGGGGCGGAAACCAGGCACTAAACTCATATCTGCATGACTTGTTTCACCCAGCTCATACATAGAGAAAGACATTGTCAACAGCAGTAGAGCATCTGATATCTGTATTGGTGACTTTGTTAAAATCAGACATGGCAGGACAGGCCTGTCCAAGTTTTGGGGACCATTCCGGGTAAAGCAAGTATTCCAGAACTATGTTGTTGTTGAGAACGGAAACAAATGGAATAAGCGTAAGGTTGCTTAGTATCGCAAAGGAAGGGAGACTTAACGAAAAGTTGAAGAGGCTAATGGAAGAAGTTCTGATAAAAGTGGAATTGAGTTTTGGCTTTTGAGTGATGTTGGAATTGAAACCAGTGGAGGGAGCGGAGGGGGTGAAAGAGGATGGGAGCGTTTCTCTGGAGATGCCCACAACCTCCTACCTAGTACCTCTTCTCCTTCTGCAAGGTTTAACTCATCACGACCCTGCCGTGACTGCAAACCGCCAAAGTTATTTGGCAGACTATGTACTCACATGATTTTCCTTTTCTCTTTTTCCTTTTCCTTTTTACCTTCTCTTCTCTTCTTTTTCTGGGGTGAAGGGAGGTGGGTGTGTAGTGATGCGTTATTTACCTTTTTGGACTTGGCTGCGCCCAGTCCCTTGATTATGCCAGTTTAGAATGTTCATGCCACGCCGTTCCAACGGCGTCAGTTGGTGTTTGGCTGGCATTAGTGGAACACGCTCGACATCGCTCTGAGGAACTTTATTGCCTAACAATAAATTCATGTCATTGAAACCTTCTGTTGTATGGTGTCATCACTACACATCGCAGTTGAGTAGAGGGGACCTGGTTTAAGTTTTGTGCCGCAACAAAGATGAAAACGCAATCAAGAGAAACAGACATTGACTGGGTATTAAGTAAGGGCAGGCTTGAGTTGTTGATGTTTGATGAAAGGTAAGGACTTTATCAAATCCAGTAATTACTGGGTGCGATAAGATCCATACAACTCTGATCCACTGATAATATACACACAGCAATATACTCTAAAACAGAAAAAGTACACAAATTGGGCACGCACATAATGTTCCCTAAACCAAGTTGTCTTCAAATTCATAATAAAATTCCCCTGCGAGCAGTAGTAAGTACACTTAAATGCACAAAGAAATGTTTCTACTGGCCTTCTTTGATAGGATAACAAAAATAAGAGGATGTTAAAAATCACAGTCAACTTTTTTAAGTCATAGCTTTGGGTGTCATTCGTAATTGATCATATCCACGGAGACACAAGTTAATGCAATAATAGGTTTGACTTACTCTTGTCCTAAGCCTTTTGGTAGGATAACATCTTCTTAAAGGGAATAGAAATCTAGAGAAGTAAAAAAAATGTATGACTGTTCTGAATAAATTAATCAATTAATAGATTTTTTTCTCAGGTAAAAGCAATCCACAGAAATGTAAATATGGAAAGGGGCGACCATTCGGTCCCCCCGAACGTATGGTGGAGTACCACGATCCCCCCGGGCAGCCATCTTGGGCGGGAGGCGAGTCCCGGCTGGTATGCCCGAAGCGGCGTAGCCGGGGCGCGCTTTTTCCCGCCCTAGAGTGGGTTGGCCTAGACACTGATGCGGCCGGCCACGCCCTAGGGGCAGGCGGGGGCGGGTTTACGCCCGCCCTGAAGACGGATAAAAGGAGCAACAAGCCAAGAACGCATCCTCTTGTTCCTGTGCTCTGAAGCTGCACCCCCTCGCTGCACGTGAGCTCGAGACGGAACGAAGAGCCAATTTTGAGCGTGGTAATCTTTCTTGTTTGTCTTACAGATACTCTGTTGGGGAATGCCTAAGAAAGTTGGAAAGCGAATGACTACCGACCAGATGCTGCGTGTTCTTATGAAAGAGGTGACCGACTTAAAGAAGCGAATGGCGGAAAGAGACGGGGAAGAGGGACCGAAACGTCCTTTGGCTGGAGCAGCTCCGGGAGGAAAAGGCAAGAGGCCCAGAAGGGGAGCAGCTGGAGGGGACATCCCGGTTCCCTGTACCCCACTCGAAGAGCCAACTCCGGCGCCGGCAGAGGGGAATCCGATTCCCGTGGTGGTCACCCCCGCGTCCGGGGAGGATATGCCGCCCGAGCTGGCAGCACAATTAGCAGCGTGGTTGGGTAAAGATAGCGAGGGCACCACGGCTGACGACGCACGGGTGTTGATGAGGCAACTGCGTGAAACGAGGGAGGCGGCGAAGGTAGCATCGCCAGTTATCACGCCGGCTGCGGCAGGAGGAAAGCCACCTGGGATAGGCTCAGCCGCAGATACAGCTTCCGGTTCAGGTAAGCGGCCATTGCCGATTGCGAGGGATGAGTCTGCCCCGTCACGAAGGGAAAAGTTGGGTCAGCATGTCCCTCTGGCTATTAAGGAGAAGATATGGGCAGATGAGTATGTAAACATCTTCTCGTTGCTTACCGATCATTATGAGATGGAGCATGTTAAGAGCCAAAAGGAGCTCATGCATCCGAGTGTTTGGCGCGCAAAGATGGCCGCCTTTAAGGTAAATGAAAACATTGGCAATTGGGGCAAGGCGTGGGGGATTTTTACATCCATCCTGGGCGAACGTAGGCCCGAGTTGCTGTCTGAATTGCCGATTTATCAATCACGGATCATGGGGTATTCTGTGTCATATGGGGGCAATCAGTGGTTCTGTTACGATAATATTTTCAGAAAAGCGAAAGAACATGATAAAAACTTAACTTGGGATTGTTACGATTCTGTGTCATGGTCAAAAATGGAGGATACTGGTATGTTGAATTTGCCATTGGTAGGGAGTAGTGTGGGGGAGTCCTCCCGCCAATATGCTGGGACGCCCTTTCGATCAGGTGCGAGTAACGACTACCACTCGAGGCCGAACGGCACCTCAGGTAAAAGGGGGATTTGTTGGAACTTTAACTGGGGTAAATGTACGAGGCCCCAGGGGTCATGCAAATTTAGGCACGAATGTAGTGGGTGTGGGCAAGCATCCCATCCTGAGTCCATGTGCAGAGCCAAAACGGGTGATAACGGGGGTAGAGGAGGCGCCAAACAGGTCTGAAATAGTCCGAGGGGCGCCTTTACCTACTCCGATTGATACCATGGCAATGATTCCTTGGCTCAGCGAATACCCGGATCACGCTTCCGCTGGGGTGTTGCGGAACGGGTTTTCGTATGGTTTCCGCATCCCAGTGGGGGAGTTTCAGGGTATAGCGAAATGTAAAAACCAAATATCAGTCTTGCAGCACACGACCGTGGTACAAGAGAAGATTGGGAAAGAGGTGGCTCGAGGTCGAGTCGCCGGTCCGTTTATCGTGCCACCGGTTGCTAACTTTGTTTGTTCCCCTTTAGGGGTGGTCCCCAAGAAGGACCCGGGTGAGTTTCGGCTGATACATAATTTGTCAGCCCCACGTGGTCTTTCCGTAAACGATGCGATAGACCCGGAAGTGTGTTCAGTGCGGTATGCATCTTTCGATGAGGCCGTAGCCATATTGAATCGCCTAGGGCCCGGTGCGCTGATGGCGAAATCTGATATCGAGTCAGCGTTCCGGTTGCTCCCGGTACATCCAGGCGATCAGCGTCTTCTTGGTTTCATGTTTCAGGGACACTATTACATGGATAGATGTATGCCAATGGGGTGCTCTATATCTTGTGCAGTTCAGTTGTTTCCTGCAATGGGTCTTCACAAGGAAGACGGGGTTTCAACAAGTTGTGCATTATCTCGATGACTTTTTGTTTCTAGGGGCAGCCGGGGATCCGGAATGTGGTCAGGCTTTGAATGAATTTTGTGTCTTAATGAATCATTTTGGCGTGCCATTGGCACCAGGTAAGACTGTGGGTCCTTCGACTTGCCTCGAGTTTCTGGGGATCGAGCTCGACTCGGAGGAGGGTTGTTTTCATTTACCAGGAGACAAAGTGCTAAGGTTCAGGGCATCCCTGGAAACGTGTATTAGTCAGTCTAAGGTTAAGATGCATCAACTACAACAATTGGTGGGACAGCTGAATTTTGCCCTGAGAGTAATACCGATGGCCCGCCCCTTTTCCCGCTCGATCGCTCAGGCCATGGTCGGCCTGAAGGAGGGTCACCATCGCACGAGGCTCTCGGCGGAGGTTCGCCAGGACATGCGCATTTGGTTGGCATTTCTGGCGGATTTCAATGGTCGAGTTGTCTGGAACAAACCGGCGGTGTCCTCCGAGGAGCTGGGGCTGTGGACAGATTCGGCAGGGAGCATTGGTTTTGGTGCCATATTTGGCACACAATGGTCGGCTCAAAAATGGCCGTCATGGTGGCATGAGGGTGGGCTGACGAGTAACATTGCTTTTCTTGAACTGTTCCCCATTCTCGTGGCCCTGAAAACTTGGCCTGAGGGGTTTAGAGATCACTCTGTGGTGTTCTGGTCTGATAACATGACCGTGGTTGAGTGTATCAATAGCCAGGCGGCACGATGCAAATGGATTCTGAGACTGCTCAAAGAAATTGTTTTGTTGTGTATGCAATTAAATGTGCTATTTAAGGCAAGACATGTGCCGGGGGTGATGAACCAAGCGGCTGATGCACTCTCTCGTTTCCGTATGCAGGCCTTCTGGGGTTTTCTGCCCACAGCGGACCCGGTGGCGGCAACCTTTCCCGAAGCTCTCTGGTCTCTTGGTGCCCCGAACTACGAAACCTCGTGGGAGAGAGTTTAGCACCCAGGACGAGGAAGGCATATGAAGGGGCGTTCCGTTCCTATTTGGCCTTTTTGGGGACTACTGGAGGGGAGCTTTGGGGCCAGGAGGAGTGCGTAGTAAACTTCATGCTGTCTTTACATCAGGCAGGCAAATCAGTGGCTACGGCCCAGAGGCATCGGGCAGCCATTTCCTTTGTGGCAAGGGCTTATGGGATCCAGGACCCGACAGCGTCTTTCGTTGTACAAAAAGCGCTACGTGGGTGGCAACGCCTTGAGGGTCGCAGAGTAGATGTAAGGCGCCCGATAGGTCTGGATAGGCTGGCCCTGTTATTATCTGTACTCCCTTCAACGTGTTCATCCCAGTATGAAACAGTGTTATTCCGAGCCGCTTTTGCGCTGGCATTCCATGGGGCTATGCGGGTAAGCGAACTAGTGGCGAGGAACAAGCGGGATATGATGGGGGGACTGTGCCGAGAGCACGTTCAGTACAAAAGACAGTTTGCTAGCCCACCCACTTATTTTGTCTCGCTACACGCTAAGGAGACTGACAAACAAAAGGCTGGGTCAATTTGTTTGTATGGGTAATATTATTTAACCCTTTTATTCATATATTTTTACTTGAAATATAACGATTTCATGGGCAAGAAGAACACTTTATAATCACTTGCAGAGAAAAATATTTACAAAAGAATACAAAAAACATTTACACATGTTTACACCAACTGGACATATATCACATATACTATACACAACAAACTTCTCATGAAAATGGTATTTCTCGATTCTATGAACAATATTTGATTTTTTTGAGAGCTAGTCAGGGCATTGTTAGCCAAGAGAATGGTAAACAAAAGATGTGAACGGCAGTAGAAAAGACAAATCAAATTATTTCAAACCAACAAATGTTCAAACCCAACACAAAGGGGGGCACTGATATTGGAATTTGTCTGCCGTTTTGCCGACGCGTTTCGAATCTGTAAATAATTGCAGATTCTCTTCAGGGCTCTCTCAGTGTTATGATTCTTAGTATCCGGAACGGGGGGCTCTCGTGGATTAGATTGGGCACATAGCACTGCGCATCGCGAATCAATTGGAGTGAGGTTTAAATCTTATATCAAGTCATGCGTAGATTACCACTTCAATTCCTCATAAGGCTCGTCTTACTTAGTGTGTGCGACCTAGAGTATCGGGTTTTTGCACAGGGCGGCGGTCGCCATGCCGTGTGTTTGGTTTCCTCGTGGGACCCGGTCTCTGTCTGTAACGGGAATGAGTTTTCCCAGTCCTTATCAGCAGCGCTGTTTACTCGCGCTTCCTCTCGCACAGGCGAACCAGGAACTGCTTGCGTTAGAGAGCACGTTCAGGTCAGAGGGGAGACAATGTCTGTCTCGTTTGTCAGGTCCAAGACCGATCAGGGTGCGATTGGGGACTGCATAATCATACAAAGGATTCCCGGGTCCTCCATGTGCCCGGTAAGTTGCGTATAGGAATTTTTAGCGCAAAGGGTGGCATCATGCGGGGGGACCTTGTTAAGACACGCTGACACCACCCCACTGACGAGGTTTCAGTTTCAGCGGGTGCTTGCGATGTCGATTTCCGCTGCGGGCTTGAACCCCGGCGAGTTTGGGACCCATTCCTTTCGGATAGGGGCTGCTACAGAGGCTACAGCCAGGGGTCTGAATGTCGAACAAGTTAAACGTGTGGGGCGTTGGTCCTCGAACTGTTATAAAAGGTATGTGCGGTTGCACATGTTGTGAAGCTGTAATGATGTACTCACGCTTCTTGTTTTTGTTTGGTTTTCAGTTGCGCAAGCCTACGAGGCGGGGCGGACTGTGCAGTCGACCCAACACCGGGCCAGCGGTCAGACATCACCGGCTGTGAAAAAGGAGGTGTGGGTCGTGGGCCACTCATACGTGAGGCGTGCCGCGGACGTATTCAAAGCAGGTGACATGATTCACGTGGCTGGGGAATACGGGTACAGTGTGTCCTTCTACGGAAAGGGCGGGCTCTGTATTGACCAGTTTCAATCATTTTTCGAGGGTTTGTTAGGGCGGACGAGGTCACCGCCGGCTATAGTCATAGTACATCTTGGGGGCAACGATTTGGTGACCACTGGTAGACGACTTCTTCTTGAAACGATGCTTTCCACTGTAAGTTGGTTAGCGAGAAGAGTTCCAGGGTGCACAATCGCATGGTCCCATATGATCCCACGAAAGGTGTGGCGGGGGGCTATTTCAGTGTCTGCTCTGAATCATTCGGTAAGGAAGATTAATAATAAAGTGAGTAGATTGTTCCGTTCAAGTACACTGCATTCTATTTCGCATGGCTGTATTAAAGGGGACTGTATGTATTTGGGGGATGGTGCTCATTTGTCCCGGGTTGGGAACGAGTTACTCATAGGAGACCTGATAGCTTGGCTGAGGACGTTATGACATGACCTTTAGGTAGGAGTGTGTGGGGGGTCCGGATAGCCGGTCAACTATCCGGCCTGTGGCGGTAAGGTCATGATCGGTGAGCACTAATTGGTAGATCCCTATGAGTGGGCGTCACCCATTACGGATGGGAGCGCTCGAGGGAGGTGGCCATTGGCCCCTCAACGGGTAGGCGGTCCCTTCTAAGGATGGGCCGCCGAGAGGAAAGGAAAGGCGGTCAAGGCCCCTTCCTGGGTAGGAGGGGTTACAGCCCCCTCCTGGGTAATTTCCCGGGGCCAGGATATCTGCGACGGCAGATGTGGTAAGTTGTGTGGGGTTTGGGAGGGGGTCTACGCTACCTTCTAGATACCTCACACGAGTCCTCGGACGACCTTTAAGTGGCGTCGAGTTTATTGGGGCCCCCGTCAAGTCAAGGGAAATTGGTAGTTGCACTTGAGGTACGCCTCTGTGCGGTCGCCCCTCACAAGTGTGGGGGATATTTCTGGTTTAGGGATCTTGACACCGGTTACGACCTTGCCGTTGGCCCTTAAACGTTAGGTGTACAATTTCAAAATTTCAAGTTAATGTTTTGTAGGATGTTAGTTCGGCTAGGAGAACCTTTGTATTAGAGAATATGTTAAGGTTAGCCAAACATCGCAATGTGGTAATGAAATTGTACATAATATGAAACTGTTATTTTAATGTTTTATTTTTGTTTCATATTTTAATAAATACGGCCGGGAAGGGTAACTCCCTTCCCGCCTTCCAAAAGTTCAAGAACTGTTTCCGGTTTCCCAATTCTTGGGGATTGTGTTGAGAGGGGGTGGCGGGTATCTCAGCCATATGGAAAGGGGCGACCATTCGGTCCCCCCGAACGTATGGTGGAGTACCACGATCCCCCCGGGCAGCCATCTTGGGCGGGAGGCGAGTCCCGGCTGGTATGCCCGAAGCGGCGTAGCCGGGGCGTGATTTTTCCCGCCCTAGAGTGGGTTGGCCTAGACACTGACGCGGCCGGCCACGCCCTAGGGGCAGGCGGGGGCGGGTTTACGCCCGCCCTGAAGACGGATAAAAGGAGCAACAAGCCAAGAACGCATCCTCTTGTTCCTGTGCTCTGAAGCTGCACCCCCTCGCTGCACGTGAGCTCGAGACGGAACGAAGAGCCAATTTTGACCCACCCACCAGCCCCTGAGGACAGCGAGTTGTTTTTTGAATAAAGTTTAATGTTCTAACGCTAATTCTTGCAGGTTGTGATAATTATCGTGTTAAGTTTGATTATGCAATAAAGAACGGTCAATTCGTAGTATGTTCTCAAATAAAGTAACCCTGCACTAGTGTCGATCCGTAATCTTGCTTGTTGATAAGCTGTTTGTTACTGTCTTTAAGTAATTTAGTCATTTTAGTATTTTAGTTAGAATTGTCGTATTTATTTTGGTCGGGCGGTAAGGTCATGATCGGTGAGCACTAATTGGTAGATCCCTATGAGTGGGCGTCACCCATTACGGATGGGAGCGCTCGAGGGAGGTGGCCATTGGCCCCTCAACGGGTAGGCGGTCCCTTCTAAGGATGGGCCGCCGAGAGGAAAGGAAAGGCGGTCAAGGCCCCTTCCTGGGTAGGAGGGGTTACAGCCCCCTCCTGGGTAATTTCCCGGGGCCAGGATATCTGCGACGGCAGATGTGGTAAGTTGTGTGGGGTTTGGGAGGGGGTCTACGCTACCTTCTAGATACCTCACACGAGTCCTCGGACGACCTTTAAGTGGCGTCGAGTTTATTGGGGCCCCCGTCAAGTCAAGGGAAATTGGTAGTTGCACTTGAGGTACGCCTCTGTGCGGTCGCCCCTCACAAGTGAGGGGGATATTTCTGGTTTAGGGATCTTGACACCGGTTACGACCTTGCCGTTGGCCCTTAAACGTTAGGTGTACAATTTCAAAATTTCAAGTTAATGTTTTGTAGGATGTTAGTTCGGCTAGGAGAACCTTTGTATTAGAGAATATGTTAAGGTTAGCCAAACATCGCAATGTGGTAATGAAATTGTACATAATATGAAACTGTTATTTTAATGTTTTATTTTTGTTTCATATTTTAATAAATACGGCCGGGAAGGGTAACTCCCTTCCCGCCTTCCAAAAGTTCAAGAACTGTTTCCGGTTTCCCAATTCTTGGGGATTGTGTTGAGAGGGGGTGGCGGGTATCTCAGCCATATTAAAAAATTACTCAATTTCCTTTTGCCAATATATTTAGAATTCAGACTTCGCCACATGTACATCAGAAGGCTTTACATGAAATTGTTGGGACTTTTGTCCTGATGTAGGAAGTGCTTGAGCCTACAATTCACATCACAAGGCTTTGCGACCATAAACAGCACTGCCAGTTCAAAAAGGAACACTTGGACGTTTGGTTTAAACTTAGACCCAACGTCTAAGTTGACGAATTTGGAATTTCACAAAGGGCATTCATGAGTACTATCTTTACATCCGCACTGGGGTGGTTCTTTGCCCTGAGTGCCGACGTAAAGATACTTCTTATAAATGACCTGTGTGTATCCCCAAAGTCATAAACATGTGGGAATTCACAAAGGGCATTTAAAAGTAGTATCTTTATGTCCACACTCGAGACGGATCCCAGCCCCGGGTGCTGATGTAAAGATACCACTCGTAAATGCCCTTTCTGAATTCCCAAAGTCATAAACGTAGACATCTGATATAAGTTTAGACCAAACGTCTAAGTTTTTCTTTGTGTTTCGGGCCCCACAAGTGTCAATGTGCTGAAAATAATTTGTGAGTTGGAAAAATCATTGTCTCTTTCAAGGTGCCTTCTACAACTCATTTCAAATCTCATGGAGGAGACAGTCTGAAAGAGGCATCTCTCCTCATTAGAAATCAGCATGATGTGTATTAATGCTGTATGATCATATTTGAGAGGTTATTGAAATACAACATGAGGTATGATAACCCATTCACAAAATGAAAGGGGTATACTTGGGACAGCCACCCCCTTTCTTGTTAGTGCTGGGCGCCTTCAAGTGGCGCAGACAGTGCGCGAGAGGACCACTCCCCTCGAGGTCATCCCCTGCATGCCAAACTTTCCTGAGAGACAGCTACTCCTTATAAGTGCCTGTAAGACATGGAGACTGTGACCCATGCAGGACACAACCCTGGAAGCACCACGCCATTCTTAACTTACCTGAACTCCTGATTTGTTTTCCATGTACTGTATTTGCAATTCCAGCCCTTCAGCCGAGGGGTAGCTGTCCCTCAGGGACGTGCGTTTTTATTTTAGTTAGTTTGCTTTTTAATTTTGTCTTTTGTTTCCTTTTATTGCCTGGTTACCTGGCCTCTTTTATATTTTGTATCTTTACTTTTTTAGCACGTTTCTTGCAAGTATTGCTTATTTGCCCCTTTCTTCAGTGCATTGTCCCCCTTACTTTGTGCTTTCCATTGGGCATTAAGTGGCAGTTGTAGTGTGGACCCTGTAATGGACTGTGTGCCCTGCAAGACACTATACTGGAACATTATCCCATTGGACTCTATGTATTTCGTTTGGATGGAATTAACAAAGTTTGTGCCACAGGCTTTTCACAATAGGATAAGGGCATATCCGCTGTGATTGAACTTGACTGCGTAGAGTCATAGAAATTAGGAAGTGGTCAGACCAGATCATGGGGAGATGGGGATGAACCTTCATTGAGGGTAAGGTAGAAAATAAAGGGTCTAACAGGTGCCCTGCTGAATGCGTGGAACTATGCACGCATTGCAACATCTGGCAGCTGCCAGATCTCCTGGAAAGTTGATGACCTCCTTGTTGTGGCAATCTTCTAAATGGGGTTAAGGTCCCCCAGAATGTTAAAAGTGGCAGACTTCTAGCCAATGTCCTGTGAGGTCTTTTGTGGTCACCCGTCCCGGCCGGCAGCTCATAACTATTATGACTTACCATTCCCAAGGGACCCGTTACCCATTCCTCATTTGGGGTGTCTGCGCTGCATGGTACCTCTTGAATGCATTACGGACAAGGGGATATGTATTAAGGTACCTATCAGGGAGTTAATATACCTTATTTCGGCTGTAGGCCATAAAAAGTTTCACAATAAAACAATTTAAGTATTCCACATCCAGTTGAACATTGTTCTTAGTGCAATAGCATACATGGCATTTCTATATACATTTCAATCCTAATAATCGGACCAGTAAAATGTGCTAGTCCTTTAGTATGTCGCTTGTTCCTTGGGGAAGGCCATACTTTGTAATAAAGGAACTTTAAGATACACTTTAAAATACACTGATGCCTTAAAAACAGTCAAACAATATATTCAATATTTACAATAAAACTAGCAGTTATCCGTGCTTTTGTCATAGTGTCATAGTTATGCCTCATTTTGCTTGTGCATGCAAAGATCAGTTACAGTACTATTAAAACGGTATAGAAGATTTACAGTTAACCTGGCAACATTCGTAGTGCAGAATTTCATATTTGTTGCTGCGGTATTACAGCCTCACCCCCACTTTACTTTGTACAGATTCTAATGTTAACAGGTATGTGGATGTAGTGAATACTATGTAGGGTTCTGTGTTGTATTTCAACACCCTCAGGGCATGTTGATGTTTCCTAAATTCCAGCCTATTGCACAAAGGGTGAATCCATTTCTTCCTTGCCCTAGCATATGCTGGGCAGAAGAGTAGGATATGCGCTGTGTTTTCAATAAGGCCTAAAATGCAGGTTCGCTCTCCCTGGGTTTCCCAGCTTGTGGTTTAGCTTTTAATTTGGAGGGCAGCAAACCTTAGTTTCAGGTACAGGATTCTTGTCAGGTGTGGCTGGATGTTATCAAGGAACTCTTCAAAGCATGGGTTGGGTTTAATATTGAGGAATTGCATTGTTAGCCTGCCCAAATTAGGGTCGTGATGAAGTGCATTAGGATATATCCCCAATATATTGATTTAAGAATGGTCTTAGAACTTTGTACTAGTTTGTGTGGCTCAGTCCAATAAGGAAGGAGACCAAGTTCTATGAGCCGTTTTCTGACAAATCCGAGCCAGGAAAAGGTTAGGCATGTAGCAATAGCTAGGAGTTCTTTAATACCTTCTCTTTTTTTTTTTTTTTTGTTCCTCATCTCAACCATGGCTGAACCATCAGAGCCGTGGGCTCGAAAGAGTGTGACTTGGAAGACTAAAATGCTGTCTCAGTACATGACTGGTAGGGGTCGGTCGTTTAAGAGGGAGCGCCAAGACCCTACAGCTAGATTAGCTTAACGCTAAGTCACAACCCCTTTAACAATATAAGATGGAACTTGCCATTAGCCAAATTACACCACCGCCTATGCCACAATTGACCTTAGGTATGAAGGACAGATGTGAATAAGCAAAAAGGAGTTCGACATGGCTTCGTAATCATAGGAACTGGGGGAAAAAAAAAAAAAAAAAGAAAAAAAAAAAACCAGTTTCTACTCATTGAGACCAATCGAGTTTCAACCAAAAAGCTCTTTTTTCTGGTTTACCTCCTCTAGATAAATCTAGTTTCGATATAGAAAGCATGGAGGAACTCCAATCTTGTAGTGTCGGTGGGGAGGCCTCTTTCCAACGCTTACAAATCTCTCGTCGAGCCACCAAAATTGAGTAGAACAAAAGGTTATTATTTGCACTACGCTTTTTGTCTTTTACTCCAAAGATTACAAGGCCTAAATCTATATTCACCATGGTACCTATAGAAGATGTTAGTCTGTTGCTTATTGATTGCCAGTAAAATGTTCAATGTGGGCAATCGTGAAACATATGTGCATCTGAGGCTTCGACTTGTCCACACCGAGGGCAGGCCACTGGTGTACCAGGTGAGAATTTGGACAACCTCTGAGGCGAATAATAAGCCCTATGGAGGGTAAAGAGGTGGTTTCTTCGCAGCCACGCTGGTTTTACAATATCCCATAACAAGGTAAAGGATATTTCCCAAAGTTCATGCAGATTAGTTATCGGCAATAGACGACCCCAAAGATGATCTGGAAGGTGGAATATTCCGTCTATTTCCTCTAAGATTAAATTATAGAAATGGGAAACCTCTTTGGTTTTTAGGGCATTGTCAAGTAGGGAGGATTCTAGTTGGCTGATATCACCCAATGAAGGGATTAGTTGGCGAGTGGAGTCAGATTTTTGTGCTGCCGCCCAACTGGAGATCTGGAGAAATTTCAGTCTTGATAAGTTTGAGCCTACCCTACTCACTAGATGTTCCCAGGAATACATTTCCCCTTCAAAAAAGAGATCTCCCCAAGTCAAAATCCCAGCTTCTTTTAGCGGACTTATCAATGCATCTTTAGTCCATTCAGGTGGAGCTGGAAGATCCCATATAGGAGAACCGTTGGAATAGTAGCCTATTTTGGTAGTAGTTCTAAGGTTGTACCAGGTTCTTGCTAGGCCCTGTAGTACCTCCACCTAAATTTTCTTAAAAAATTTTGGATCTCCAAACTTAAATAAAAATCCTGTTTGATTTAAACCTTCACATTTTAGTAGTGTAGAAAACATAAGGCCTATGCCCTGATCTTTTGGAGTTTTAAATAGGATTCGAGCATGTGCCAACTGAAATGCCCAGGCATAGATTTGGATATCGGGGCCAGCCAGACCCCCCTTCTCCCTACGGCGCCTTAGTTTATTCCAAGAGATTCTTACAGACTTATTCCTCCATATAAATGAAGTAATGTCACTTTGCATCTTTGCTATCATTTTCTTCTCAAAGTAAAGTGGTAAACTGTTGAAAATAAAGGTCAATTTAGGCAGGATGGACATCTTGACCAGATTCGAGCGGCCTAAGAGCGTCAATGGGAGATGTCTCCAAGAATTCATTAAGTTCCTGCAGTCTTTAGCTACCTGGGTAAAATTTATGTGGGCAATCTGGTTGATATCATTTAAAATTTTAATACCTAAATATCTCATATTGTCACAGGGTTGTACTGGTAATGTCGTATTAGTAATGTTCCATACCATTACCTCGGTTTTTGTGGCGTTGATTTCATAGCCGGAAATTTTGCCGAATTTTTGTGCCAGATTAATTACTAATGGGAATGCTGTGTTGATATCAGATGTTAAGATCATAAGATCATCCGCGTATAGAGACACTTTTTTTTCCCAATTTCTGTGACTAAATGGAGCGATGTTAATTTCTTCACGAATCAATTGGGCGAAAGGCTCCATATAGATATCAAAAAGTAAGGGCGAGAGCGGGCAACCCTGCCGGGTGCCTCTTGTAATGGTAAAGGGTTCCGACAGCCCACCATTGACCAAGACCGAGGCTGAAGGTTCATGGTATAATAGTTCCACCGTTCTACGAAAAGCTCGGCCCACCCCAAATTTTTCCAAGGCCCCCGACAGGTATTTCCAATTGACCCTGTCGAAGGCCTTGGCAGCGTCTAAAGCAAGAATGGCCAAGGGCAGTGATGAAGTAGTTGCCATGTCAATTGCACCTATAAGGTCGTAAATCAATTCGTAGAGTTGGCGACCCTTAACAAAACCCTTCTGGTTAGAGTGTAAAATTAAGGGGGCTACCTGTCCCATTCGTTTAGCTAGTATAGACGCGAAAATCTTATAGTCAGCGTTGAGGACTGAAATTGGGCGATATGAGCCACAGGCTGTAGCTACTTTGCCTGGTTTCAAGATAAGCGTAATGGAAGCTTTGTTCCATGATGGAGGGGGGAAGTCTCCCTCAACCAGTATCAGATTAAATAAATTGGTAAGAAAAGGGGCGATATCGGCTACAATATGCTTATAAATCTCTACCGGAAGACCATCCGGGCCTGCCGCCTTCCCATTTTTACTGTTTAATATGGCTGATGTTACCTCCTCTAACATAATTGGGTGGTCTAATAGGTTCGCCTGCTCTTTAGGGAGAGTCGGTAGGGTGATTTTGTTAAGCCAGTTTTCTATCTGAATTGGGGTGATATTATTGTCCTCCCTATGGATAGCTTGAAAAAAGTCTTTAAAAGCTAATCTTATTTCTGGGTCTGAAGTCGCTGTACCAGAATTCGTTATTATAGAAATGATATTATTACGTTTTTGATCTGTTCTGGACTTCCAGGCTAACAGTTTGCCTGCCCCTTCGCCAAATTCGAAATTAGCTAATTTACTAGCTTCCCACCTCTGCAGGATTCGCTGATTTAGTACAGAAGCCATTTGTCCTTTAAGTTTCGTGAGCTCCTCCTGTTTGGTCTGTATAGCATAGTCTGAGCTGTTGTTTGTATTTTCTAAATATGATTCAGCTTTTAGTATATTGGCCTCTATCTGTGAAACCTCTTGAGTATATTGCTTCTTACGGTATGAAGTTTTGTTCTTGACAATCCCTCTCAAAGAACATTTGAATGCATCCCATACTAAACTGTGTGACGCTGAGCCAATGTTGGTTTTAAAAAATTCTTGCGTCTCGACCTTAACATAGTCCAGATCCTCAGGGGATGTAAGGAACGATCTGTCAATTGTCCAAGACCTTGTCACGGTGTGAGACTGTAGTTCAAGGTCTAAACATACTGCCGAATGGTCGGACAGGTGTGATGGTAAATAAGTTATATCCCTTACTGACTTTTCCAAGCACTTGTTAACCAATATGAAATCGATCCTTGATCTGTGTCGATACTTATAATTTCGAAAAGAGAAGCCAGATTTCGAGCCCGATCTTACCCTCCAAATATCAATAAGTCCGTATTGGTGCATATTTTTAATTAGAAAATCTCTTGATTTGGAATGTAGCTGTTGTCTGGTAGAAGTGGACTTATCCAACTTCGGATCAAGGACAATGTTAAAGTCACCCGCTATTATCATTGGTTCTGGAAAATGTAACAGCTCGGAAAACAACGTGGCCAGAATAGATGGGTCATCTCGATTAGGCCCATAATAGCCTACTAATGTAATGCTTGACCCCCCAATCATTACTGTCGCGATTGCCCATCTGCCATGCGGATCGACCTTTTGTTTCAAGAGTTTTGTAGTGATGTTTTTTTTAAAAAGAATGACAACCCCTTTTGTGTTAACTATCTGAGAAGTAGAGACTATTAAATCTATCCATCTATTCTTTTTTACCAAGTCTAAAATTTCATCTTCAACCAAATGTGTCTCCTGGAGGATAATGACCTGGGCACCAAAATCCCGAATATATTGTACTATTGTGTTGGCTCTAGGTTTGGTGCGCAGGCCATTAACGTTCCAGGAGAGAATCTTAATGGTGCTCATACTTGGCATGTCTACTGATATTTATTGAAAGTCCTGCCGATACATTTCCCTTAATATTGCTAAGATAAGAAAAGCTAGCCAATTTTTTATTTATGTAATTATCGACCGCCATTTTAGAAATGAGAAACATTTTATTTTTTATTCCCCTAACCCCTTCCCTCGTGTTGATTTCCCCCCCACCCCTGAGGAACCCTAGATTATCCAACCGGAAGGGATCCGGTTTGTGATACCCCTAATGCTCTATCTAGGCTCAGGCGGAACGTTCTTAAATTAAGGTAGTAGAGGACCTAATATAAGTGATGTATCTAACTCAAGTGGAACCTATGGTGAAAATATAATTAAATAGCTTAAAGTAGTATCTATAAGTGGGTTTAAAAGTGCTCTTTATTGATTTAATTTGTGAAAAATGTGAAAGAAATGTACAAACACACACACATACATATACATATATACATACATACACACATATATATATATATATATATATACATATATACATATACATATATACACACACCTTTTTTCCCTTCCCACTCTCCCATTTATCCCCTTTTTTTTTCCTAATTTATTTTATTTCCTTCTTCACCCCTTTTTTTTTTGTTTTGTTTTGTTTTTTCCTTAGTTTTTTTAGTGGAGCATTACGTGGTTGTGAAGTGGTATTAAAAAAAAAAAGAAAAAAAAAAAACACATTTACCCTTCCCTTTTTTCTCTTCTTTTCTAAGTTGACTGTTACGTTTTCCTTATTTTTTCCTTATTTTTACTTTCTTCTGTAAACAGGATCAAGTAGGATTTTAAATTTTTTTTTTTTTTCTTCTTTCTTTCTCCCTCCCCTTTGTAGTTTCACTCATGAGTAAGCGCTATAAACTCTATGGAGTTAATTTTATAGAAACAGCTATAGTAGCAGCTGACATTATTAATTGGAGGTGCCTAAACTTAACAATAGTTCATCTGCTGCTTGAACAGTGTGAACGTTATACATTTTGTTGTTTAGCATAATCTTGAGAGCTGCAGGGAAACTCAACTGGACGGATGCTCCCAGGTTTCTAAAGGCCTCCATTCTTCGACCCAACTCCCATTGTCTATCAAGGGTCGCCCGCGACAAGTCAGAACGCACTTGAAAAGAGAAACCTTCACCTGACAATGATTTTTGTTTTAAAGCTAAGTTTAAAATATGGTCCTTGAGTTGAAATGTGTGAAAATTCACTAATATCTTGCGAGGCTTTGTACGTTGCGGATTGCGCCTGAATGGGTCCCTGTGAATCCGCTGAATATCCTGATTAAGCTCCTCCTCCGTGTGTTTCAAATTTAGGGTTTTAATTAGGAGTTGGATAATGTATGCTTTGATAATAGTACCTTCATTTGCTTCTGGAACATTCAAAATGCGGATATTACAGCGCCTCGAATTATTTTCCAAGTGTTCTATTCTTTCCGCCAGTGCCGTGTCTTCTCTTTTAAGCTTCCGTATCTCCTCTTTGGCGTTATCAAGTTCTATGGACATTACCGCTGTTGTCTCTTCTAAGACTCCCGTCCTAGAATATAACCCATCAATCTTACTATCTAGTGATTCACAGTAGGACCTTATCTCTCTTTGAATTTTAGATGACTCCTCAAATCCACGTTTGATGTCGACTGTCAAGTTAGTAATCATAGATAATATTGTAGAGAGGTCTGAAGGGGGAGTAGAAACAGCGACTTCTGATAGTGAATGCTCATCGGAACTGAGAGATTGGGAAAACTGACTTAGTTGCTGTACCGTGCCCTGAATACTGAGAGCGTTCTGGTCCAAGACTGGAGGCACTTCAGTCCCTTGAGGCGGATTATCTGGTTCTAATACTTGACTCTTACTTATTTCTGCGGTGTTGCAACTATCAGGATCTACCTGTCTAGTGTCGCTCGTGTTGGTTTTAAGGGCTTTAAGAGTCTCATTATCGCCTTTAGAGACTGAAAGATTTTCTAGCTCAGGAGCTAACTGTATGCCATCCATAGAAGGAGAATCAGAAACAGGGACTGTAGTCATATTGCTGGTTAATGCTAAGCTCAAGACTGCCCCAGGAGAGGCCCCACTGGAGGAATGGTCAGAATGTGCAAGGCTCAAGACCTGGGGAACCACTTTAAAGTAAGAGCGCAAAGAAGGTGTTATCTTTGTGCCCGGGTCTAACACTGATTTTTTTTTATTAGACCTCTTAGAACGTTTGGGCTTGGCTTCTGCTGAGAGGTATGAAGAGGGCTTGGGAAGCGTGGGTTTTAAAGCACCGCTAGTCCAGGTCGATATCTCAGCATTAGTATCTTGAAACTCCTGCTCGGATGCCTGGGAAGTCTCCAGTACTGGGATAAAGTTAGGTTTTTCTGGAATTAACCTCCCTTGTTTGTTTACTGTGCTCCGTACTTTAGCTGATGTTTTACCCCTATGGCCTTTTCTGGGTATTGTAGGTGTCAGATTTGTTACTTGTTTACAGTGAGTAATAGCTCTGCTCCTGAGAGAATACAAATTATTTGCGGGGGTTATAGCTTGCTCTGTACTCGTTGCATTTATTTCACTCTCAGGTTCCAAGCTAGGGTGTAACAAAATCCCAGCCTCCAACTGTTTAGCAACCACCTCCTCCTCCCCCTCCCCTGCTCTCTGTAACCCCTTCACCTTGTTCGTTAGAAGAATGTCTCTCCCACAGCCTTTCGCCTCCTTGCGCTGTGGAAAATCCTGCGCGGAGTTGTCCTTGTCTCTGCCTCGGTTCGCCGCCTCTGTTTGCAGGTTATCTCCCCCCGGTCCTGCAGCTGCCACTACAGTGTCCCTTCGGAGAGAACGAGCCCGCCTTTCTCGTCTGCACTCCATGGCGGCTCGGTTCCACCTCCAGGGAGCCGACGCAGAAGCAGAAGCAGAAGCAATTAGAGTGTGGGAGGTTGACTGGGTCGACAACACGTAAGTTACCGCCGAGTAGGGACTCAAACATGACACACCCCCAGCGAGCCCAAACATAGAGGGTTTTCAGTAAATTACTGCAACTCCGTGAAAAAGTGCAATAGCTGAAAATAAATGTCTTTTACATGCAAAGACAGCGCAGCGGTGATATACGCTCAAAAAAAAAATAAAAAACAAGAGCCTCCTTAGTTTAGCCCTCATCCGAGAGATCCCGGTTAAGAACGCCCGTGTGAGCTAGAGCAGGGTATCGCGACCACTAGCCTGCAGCCGCCATGTTCCTCTCGAGATTGTTCTCCTCTTTAATACCTTCTCAATAGTCCACCAATTCTGGTGTTGCCCATGATCTAATCCAATAAAGCAGCGGTCGTAGTGCTGCAATTTGCCCCATACATTTTATGTTTAGGTCATAAAACATTGGGATGAGTGTTGTGGAAAAGGGTAACCCCAGAATTCTTCTCATAAACTTATTCTCCCCATTTGTTATTTGCTTGGTATCACTGTTCCCCCAAAGTTCTGATCCATACAGGGCAGCTGTCCGTACTAGACTTGGTGTAATCGGTTTGCATACAGATAGACTACCCTTTTTTTAAATGGTCCCAGATTGTGTATTTGTCATTAGTTTCTCTGCATGGGCCAATACATAGTGGTTTATTTGCGTTTTCCAGGATAGCTTTGCATCAAGTATTATACCTAGGTGGGTAAAGTTTGAAACATGTTCCAATTTCTGATTATTCACTCTAAGGTTGCTTCTAAATTCCTTGTGGGGGGTTATAGCCATATACTGAGTTTCCCGAAGTTTATTTCTAGGCTTTTTCGCTGCAATTTGGTTAAAGTCATCTATTAGATGTTGCAGACCCTTTGGCATCTGTGAGATCAGAATGGTGTCATCTGCAAATAATAATACTCGGACCAACTTCCCACTAAGCTTGGGGGGGGGGGGGTCGTTTTTAGGTTTTGTACGGTAGTCAACCACATCGATAATGCAGATTGAGAACAGGGTGGGTGCAAGCACACATCCCTGTCTCACTCTTCTGGTTATAGGGATCAGTTCTGCAAGCTGTTCGCACCCCAGCGAACTCTTGCATAATTAATGTGATGTAACCTTCTCATCTGGTCTAGCAAGTCTACAGGTACTTTTGTTTTCTCATCGAAGCCCACAGTAATCGTCTGGGTATGAGGTTGAATGCTGCCCTTAAGTCTACACATGCAATATAGATGTGGCCCCCTTTTATCTTGGTATATATTGCCAGATGATACACAGAAGTCTAAAGGATTGATCTATCATGCCTTTACCAGCTCTAAATCTACCCTGGTGTGGGAACAGTATGTTGTTATTGTCTAAGCATTCATTTAGCCTATTTAAAAGTTGCCTTGCGTAGATTTCTTTATAATACATATATTAGGCTAATTGGCTTGTAATTATCCGGCTTTTGTTTACTACCTTTTTTGTGGATGGGGACAATTTCAGCCTCTCTCCATGTATTTGGAAACGAGGATCCTGCAGCTATGGCATTGCTCACCACTTTAGCATATGTGACCCATATCTCTTTGCCATGTTTAAACAGGTCATCCAGAAGCCTGTCTATTCCTGGGGCTTTTCTCAGCTTGATAGTGTCTATCGCTTGTGCAGTTTCTTCTAAGCTAAAACAGACCCCATTTCCCACACTATCTTCAGGGCTGTTGTGCTCAGTGGTAGCAAACTTGGAATCTGAAAATAAGTTGGTGAAATGTTATGTCCAGGCTGCAGCATCCAAGTGGAGCTCAGTGTAGGCTACTTTGTCCTTTCCACCAAGCGCCACTATTTTCCAGAAGTCTGTCGCATTGTTGGATTTTGCAGCCTGGTGAATATCCGTCCAACTGGCTTCTACCCAGTTCTTATGTTCAATGTCCAATGTTTTCCTTTGGCTATCCCTAGCTTCCCTTATTAGTTGGGCATTTCCATTTTTTAAATTGTCAAGTAACATTTTTTGGCCTTCCTGCACTCTGAAGTGTACTAAGGGTTATTTTTGTGTGCCAAATCATGATTTTGGTTGGACTTCTTTCTGGCAGTTTTAGTAAGAAAGGGTTCCAGCTCTGTAACCAAAAGGTGATGCATTGCTATTACAGGGGTTTCACTTGATTTTACATAGGGATCTACTACATCAGCAAATGCCTTGTAGATATTGGTCATGGTCTCTATATTGTCTGTAATGCAAGGCCATTTGAACACTGTACTATTGTTTCCTATTAGCGGCTGACTTTTTGGCAAGCTTTTTAGGCTTTTTCTAGTTGTCTGGTTCCTTATTTTGTACCCTGTTATTTCTAGCCAGAGAGGACGATAGTCACTGTCATCCCTTGCATCTATTTTAAAGCTCGAGATCTTGCTCCAGCTGTGTCAGCTGTGCACACATAGCTGGAGCACCCTTCCGTTACAAGGCCTTACATCATGTTCTAGGGTAAACTAGGATCTATCAGCGAGTTATCCCTCCCGGTCCTTCCATTTTGGACACTAGCACAACACGTATGTGGAGCCGCAATATTCTATGCAATAAAGGGATTTAATTTGTACATTTTAAACGTCTTTTAAATGGACTCACAAGGAAGCCACTCTAATAAGGAGAGAGGTCTATGAATAAGACATACATGAGCTCTGATGAGGTTCAATAAGTAATTTGAACAACACGCATTGGCTGACTGGAGAAGTGTGGCTCAATGGTTAGAGCGGCAGACCCTGATGCAGAGGTCTAGCCCGGGACCAGGGTTCAACTCCCCGCCTCGGTGGGTCTTGGGCTCAAAAAAAATTCCACGGACCTGATAATTCTCGCCTCGGTGCCTATTCCAATCATAGAGTCCCACTCTGCAACTCTGGGCAACAGCTTGCTTAATCTCCACAACGGCCCCCAAAACGCTAAGGATGCCTAGCCTTCACCCTGGGGGTGCCCAGGAGTGGACGCCTCACAGGGAAATGCCAGGACGGGTTCCACAGCGGTATTCGTACAAGCACCTTGAGACCCTTGCGGGTGAGTAGTGCACTATACTGTTATTTATACGGATATAAAGTAAGTGACCATCTAATTTGTTTTGACACTTTTGTGAAAACTCGTCAAACAATGCCGAAGTTATTGGCAAATCAAAATCAGCTTTTTGATAGAAATCAGGTCCTAACTACAGCTACCTACTGATGACCGCCAGTAGGGAATTTATATATATTCTTTGTGCCCAATAAAGAATACCTGTTAATCTACCCGGCTGGAGTGGCTTGTGATTCCTTCACGTTGCTGTGCAGGAGGTTTGAGTGAATATATATATATATATATATATATATATATATATATATATATATATATATATATATATATATATATATATATATATATATATATATATAGATATAATCACTGAAAAAACCATAGGTTTTACAGATGTTATAGTTAGGAATTAGCATTTAAAAAACCTTAGAAATTCACTGAAAAAACTATAGGTTTCATGGACGTTATAGTTAGTTGGACATTTGACTCATATAAAACCAGAGAAAATCACCTGTTATAGTTAGTTGAGCTAACTATAACTTGCGTGCCCGCAATGCACTGCTGATGAAGTCACATGTTACATCACTCATGACATGGTCAGTGACATTTCTGATGACATCACTGATGACTTCTCAAATTACATCACTGATGGCATTTAGTTTAAAAGCATGTTTAAACTATTTTTAAATTTTGCTAAGGCTATTCTCTTGTGCAATTTATTCCCACATTTGTTTCATCTCTGTTTTTTCAGATTTTATAATGTATGATGTAACATAACGTGCAACAGCAATTGAGTTATCCATACTGGATGTCCATGTTCGCATTCCACATTTTTAAAATGACTGGATTGTAGTCATTGATATACTTTGACACTTCTTGTCCTTTTTAAGTTGTAGGTATTCTTTGGAGATTTCCGAGTTATTGTGTGCCTTACAGAAGAAAAAAAATAATTTACTCTTTCTTTAGAAATAACTGGACAGGGAAAACCAAACCGACATTTGATGTAACATTTTCCTTTACACTTGTATTTTCTTATGCAATACGTTCCACAATGATAACTTTGATAATGTAAAACTTGCTGTCTGAAGCTTCTATCTCCTCCTTCTCTTGGAATCTCACATGCCATATACTGTTCGATGAAAGACAATACTGTTTCATCAGAATCATTTCCAAATTTAGGTGCATCCTTGATCCATAGTAGCATATGTATATGAGGTGCACCTCTTGCTTGATACTCTTTTCTCCAAAAGAAATCGGTAACTTCTCCACGAGGTGGATTCTTTTTATTACAGATAAAAGACATACTAGCTTAAAACTTATGATTAAAATATCTGCACACATTTACAGGATCCAATTAACAGAGTTCACCAGGAGTCTTTATTTCAACATTTTTTATATTGGAATTCGCTTCTCTTAGAAACTCAAGCAAATCTTCCCATGCATACTCTGCACAGCTAAGTACCACAAACCACGTTGGTGTACCTAAGTTCCGTAACATGCACTTGAGTTCTCCATGATGACGATACCAATACTCATTTGTTCCACCTTGACATGCCATCAAATTGATTAACTGTGCTTCTAAATTTTCATCTGTTTCTTGAACTTTCTTCACAAATTCTTTCGCAGAAAGAAGTGATTGATGAACTCCAGTTTTGAGTATATGATTCACTGCATACAAGAGAGAAGAGAGATCACTTTCAAACAAAAGGTGAAATATGTACGGAATGCATTGTGAGAAATCTAGGATCTTCAGAATATATTCTTGTTGACCAATATTCTGAAGCTGGAATCCGTACAGGTTGGTCATCATGTCATCCACCTTCTCCAGTAGGAAACAACTGTGGAAAACAACAAGCTTCCAAGCTTTTCTCCCATACACTCATTGGAGTTCCCTGTGCTTTTTTCATTTGAAATAACTCAATGCTACTTCCTATCACTTTTTTTTAATGCAAAGGACATATTGTGTAATGTTCATAAATCTCTTAATTCCTTGACTTGTCCACTTTCTCTATTTGACCACTTGAAAATTCAGATTCATCTTCTAAACGTTTTTCCTGTTCAAGCACATTTACATTTTTGTAATAAATATTGTTCTCTATAAGAGATAAGGGGGCCTTTTCAACTTTATTAACATCTACAAATTCTTGCCATATTTTCCAACTCTTTGTTAGTACACCATTTACTAAAATAACTACTGCCTCATCTTTTTCTTAAAATCCAAAGGTAAGTACACCACTCTTCCTTTCTGCCCTCTTTGCAAGTCTGTTGGTGGCAGTTTACCTGTTTTAGGCTCCATCCGAATTATAGTTTGAAAAGGATGAACAGGTTGAATTAGAACCAACTCATATGTATTCAATTTGGACAGCTCCTCCGCAATAGCCACTAATTCCAAGTTATTCTGCACTGTTCTAGCAGGCATTTTGTTCTCTTCTAATTTGTTGTAACAATATTTACATATATGTTGATCACTACCTAACTTAAATCGACCTCAACAAACAAATAAGTTGCAAATTCGTCCCACGTACCATTGTTTTCCTTTTCACTTTTCAAATACAAATCAACATTCCTATTTTGACTTTTATAATGAGTACGTTGACAATAAACACAAACATAGTTTGGTATTTCAGAGCACACTAAATTAAACTTTCCAATTTCTTCTTCAAACTCATCAGTGCTAATTACTTTCTCATCTCCTCCAATATCTGTACTTGTCAAACTCTCACTTTCTATGAACTGCTCTTCTGAACCAAAATATCGCATTTCAAAATCATCACACTTTTTTTGAACATCTGATAAAGAACCATATAAAAGACTTGTATTCAGTTCACTTAAACTTAATGCAGGACTTTTTACATAGTACAGTTTCTTTACAAACTTCCGCATTTCTGAATGGTGCACTGCTAACATCCTCAAATAATGAAAAATACTTTAACAAACTTTTCTTGAAAGACAAGCCAGAGAATGCCCATACTTCTCAGTATATTTTCTTACATTACATGGATCTAGTCCTTGTAACAACTTAATCTTCTGTTTTATACTTTTCTGAGTATATTCTCGTAGCAAATTTCGCATTATATCAATGGGATCCTGTTCAATAGTACTAAAAAGGCCACTGATTCTCATGCACCTTTAACAAAATGTACACGGGCACGCGCCAGAGATGCACACAAGTGGTTTACCTCGGATCTTAAAAATCTAAAACTCGAGGTACGCCAAAAAGAGAGGAAATGGAGAGCAAAATATAAGCCCCAAGACAAGGAGGAATATATTACGGCTCGTAGAAAATATGTGAAGCTTATTTTACAAAGTAAAATTAATTACTTTTCTGGAAAAATTTTAAACTCCCAAAATAAAACAAAAGATACTTATAATATTGTAAATGATTTGTGTAACAGTGATAGAACTGTGCTTCCTTTGTCAACCTCACAGGAGCTTTGTGACTCCCTAAACGATTTCTTTATAGAGAAAATCGCCACTATTAAAAAGAACATTCAAGGTCTCCCGGGTGGGGAACCTATTGAAGACATCTATTTCAACTCAGTCACGCTAGATACTCTACCTCCTATTGATGAGAAGACCCTGTCAGAACTTCTTTCACGTGTCAAATCAGGCTCGCCTTTTGACAGTTGCCCCCCCACATTTTAAAGGAAGTGTGCCTAGCTATTCCATCGGCAATTCTCCCCCTTTTGAATGAATCACTCAATCAGGGCAAAGTCCCTGATGGGTTTAAAAATGCCACCGTGATCCCACTATTAAAAAAACCAGAAGCTGATCCCTTAATCTTAGTTAATTACAGACCTATTTCCCTTCTCCCTTTCTTTTCTAAACTTCTGGAGGCACATCATTCTGGCCGTTCAAGACACAATAAGATCTAATGCCGACAAAGGCATCCATCAGGCTTTGGTGCTCCTTGATCTGTTGGCCGCGTTCGACACGGTTGACTATAATATCTTGATCAACCGTGTCGAGCAGGCCGGCCTCAGGGGCCCTGCTCTGAATTGGATTGCCTCTTTTATTACAAATCGCACACAATCAGTGCGTTTGGGATCTTTTACAGCCCCCAAGATGTCATCGACTTGTGGTGTTCCCCAAGGTTCGTCACTCTCCCCCTTATTATTTAACCTTTAACTTCGCCCACTGATTTACTCTTTAAAAAATTACAAAATAACCTTATTTAATTATGCTGACGATCTTCAGCTAATTATTCCTTTAAATTCTTCGAATTCTGCCGCCGAATGCTCAGCCGTAATGTCGCATATACAGAACTGGATGACCTTAAATCATCTTAAACTGAACCCAGGCAAGACAGAACTGATTTTGCCTGGGGAAAGTGGACTGAGCTGGGGGCAATGGTGCTGGCCAACAGACATGGGAATCCTTCCTACAAAGACCCAATCGGTTAAAAGCCTGGGGATTACACTAAACGAGGACCTATCCCTCAAAAGACAGGTGGGAATGGTGGTTTCCTCTAGCTTTTTTCAACTTAGGAAGATCAGGAAAATTGTCCATCTCCTAGCACACTCTGCACTCATTCAAGTGGTGATTGCCCTCATTCTCTCCCGGCTAGATTTTTCAAACAGCCTTTATTTGGGTCTCCCGATGGGCCTATTAAAACGTCTACAGATGGTCCAAAACCAGGCGGCAAGACTGATTTGGAAACAACCAAAGTGGCAATCAATTAGAGCTGGGTTGGAAAAACTTCACTGGTTGCCAGTGGCCCAGCGAATTGCCTTCAAAACAGGGTGCATTACCTTTAGGGCGCTTCATGATAATGGCCCTAGATTCATCAGGAAATATATCACTAACTATACACCCTCGTGCAACTTACGCTCTAAACATCTAATTCTTGCAAATGTCTCCTCATTCAAGAAAAAACGCCAATGTGGTAGCTGCTTTCACCATCTGGCTGCCTCCTTTTGGAACGCTGTTATTAACATAACATACTACTACAACTCCACTTATACACAGGAGCTTGTGGACGTTTCCCTTGCACTTCTTCAGCTTCAGTTTTACCAACCATTTCCTCCTTTGGAAGAGGACATCCATCCTGAACTTCATAGCAGCGACCTCCAGTATCAACTGCAAGTAACTTTCCTCATAAAAAAAAGGCTCAGTATGTCCACTAAAGGACATACTATTGGACATTGAAGACAATCTAATCTGGAAGATGGTGTGGGATGGTGTGGGATGCCTTAACCCAGTGTGACGCTAAACTTGATGTAAGATGCTTGTTGCGGATTGAGCTCTAATGCTCTATGATACGAGTTTTACCTTTTCTGGCGGTTCTGCCCACATAAACCAATCCGCAAGGACAGCGGATAGCGTATATTACTCCCGCTGTATTGCAGTCAGATGTGTGTTTTAAAGGTATCATTTGACCTGTGCGGGTATGTGCAAAAAGTTTGCCCATGATGACATTGCCACATTGGCCACAATTCCGCATATAGCATTTTCGCATGCCTTTTAATGCTATATTCTCAAACGTGCAGGTCTTTTGAGGTCCCGATTATGCGCAAATAGTAGAAAACCTACAAATAGACCACAAAATCAGGTTCCTGGGAAATAATTTCCCATCTTTTCCGAATTATTCTTTTAATCTTGCCTGCTTGTGTGGATTCCTGGAGAACATAAACCATGCGTTGACTTGCTGGTTTTGCAACCTTTTTGAGTAACTCGGTTCTTGTCTTTACTGCAACTTTTTCTTTAGCACTCTCTAACGTAGATTCAGGATATCCTTGTGCTCTGTATCAATCAATTTGATGTTCAATTAATGCAGAAGTGTACTTACGATGTTTTCACACATTTTTTAATAATTGACACCATTAATTTAATACACTTCTAGACGCGTTGTACCATTTTTGGCTTTTGGTTTATTTGGATGGTTCTCCTCTAAACGGCACGGGCACACACAGAGTCCCGCATGTGCAAACCCTATCTGCTATATTGTATATATCATTATACCTGCATTTGATTGAGAGAGCATTATATATATATTTTTTCAGTGCCAGCAAGACGAAACCAAACCACCATTGAATATTCCAACTGGAACACATGTTACATGTCATTTATGTGCTTGTTACATATCTCCCCCTGAAGAAGGGTCGAATGTAGACCCGAAATACATTGGGTTTTGTGTTTGATTTATCCATTTGTGACATGCATATAATATGATGAAATATCGACTTTATGAGTAAAGTTTACTCATTTGTTTGTCTACCTACAGCAGATGAAAAAACTGCATATTCTTTTTGTATAAACATTGGGGTAATATATTATGTTGAAAACATGGAGAAACTTCTCATGAATTTTTTGATGAATATTGTGTATATACAGCTTAAAACTTAGAAACCTAAGGTTCATTGTTGAGCGTCTCTCAGACCAGGGTGTCCCCTGGCCTCGACAGTGCAATATACGAGAGGGGGTTGGGGCATTCCCCCAGCGAGACGGCTCACTTATCCAGAGATAAACTATGGAAAGAGTTTGTTTTGAATTTCAGGTCAAGGTCAGGTGTGCAGTCCTACACATACAGTGCACACTACCACTGCACCACCTTCTTTCCTATCCTTCCTTAACTTTACAAAATTAAAGAAAGATCCTCATCAAACCTAGCAGTCACACTATAGCAATACAGGAACTTAATTTCAACAACTGTCTATGGGAACGCTCATGACCAAAGTGTTTTAAATCATACAAATGTGCGGGTAAAACATATACCATGCTTTAGGGCACTTTATAAGTGCTCCCAGTGGTTCTACATTACCTTCAGTAGCTCAACATCTGCACGTTACTAAATTCTGTGTTTCAATCAGCAACATAACCACCTCCCCCACACCCACCCCGCCCTTCCTTAACCGTACGAAATCAAACAGAAACCCCCATCATTCCTTCTAGCGCCACTATACCCATACACAGGCTTAATTTTAACAGGTGTGGGCCGGAACACTTATCAACAAAAAGTATTCAAACGTGCAAATTGGAGGGAAAAACATAAACCATCCCATAGCATGGTTAATAAATGGGCCCAGTGAAACTACATTACCTTTACTAACTACACATGCCCACGTTACAAATGTTCGTCTTATAATCAGCAACATACTCACCACCCCCACCCCCACCCATACCCATGCTTAACCTTACGAAATCAAACAACGAGCCTCAGCCCTCCAGTTACCGCCACTATAGCCATACATAGACTTAATATCAACAGGTGTCTGCCGGCATGCTCATCAGCAAAAACTATTAAAACCTGCAATTTTGCAACTAGAAACATACACCATACCATAAGACGGTTTATTAATAGTCACAGTACCACTACACAACCTCAACACCTGCCCTTGCTTAACACAATAAAAGCAAGAGCCCAAGCAAAACGTAGAAGCGCCAGTATAGCCATACAGAGGCTTAATTTCAACAGATGTCTCCTGAAACGCTCGTCAGCAAAACATATTAAAACATGCAAATTTGCGACTAAAACATATCCCATGCCATACGGCGCTTTATAAGTGCTTCCAGTGGTACTATATCACCTTTAGTAGCTCAACATCTGCACGTTACTATATTCTGTGTTTCAATTAGCAAACAAACCACCTCCCCACACCCACCCCCGCCCTTGGTTAACCTTAAAAAATCAAACAGAAACCCCCACCATTCCTAGTAGCTCAACCATACCCATACACAGGGTTAATTTTAACAGGTGTCTGCTGGAACACTTATCAGCAGAAACTATTCAAACATGCAAATTGGCAGGTAAAACATAAAACATTCCATAGCACGGTTTATAAATAGGCCCAGTGAAACTACATTACCTTTACTAACTAAACACTGTATCTTTATTAAAGATATTAAATGGAATAAATAAATTGACGAGTGTCTCAAAAGGGATAGTGAAGCTCAGCATCAGTAAAACACGGACCACTTCAACAACTACATATATCTACCACAGCGACACAGCCTAACAAATAGTATCACTTAAAATCACATGCAGTTCTCTAATATCAACAGTCATACAGAAAATATACCGCACATTTTCATTTTTTTTATCTCTTACACACTTATAAAACATCTCTTCTAAAGAAGCACTACCCAACCACTTCTATTCCATAAGAACAGACAATAATTAATATGTTTACTACCATATATTTTAGTATATCTACCTTTTCATTAATCACTAGTAAGAAACTACAAAAACTATTAACTATATCCAAATGCAAACCAGAAACCATGTTCATAATATATCTCAACCTGTAGACTGTCCCACTGTACAACAACCTACCTTGACTTACATTCAAATCTACCTCTCAGAGTCAAAACTGAGACCACAACCTGCCCACATAACATTTCTGGATTTCGTTTTATCGCTTTTACCTTAATAACACATACATCTACCACCACCCCCCACCCCACTATTTCCACAAAAAGTATAATTTGCAAACGAGCGACATTTTGTTTATCTCCCCGAATACATTACAAACCCAAATTAACGCTGTACCTCATTTTCAAAACCATATAGTCCTATAAAGATGACAAACTACACTTCTTCTCTGTGAAAAATTCCCAAACATATATAAAGTACTTATTTAACAACAGCTCAAATTTTATGCATATTTTATAACCAATATCAAACACCACACTTTACTAACACTATATCACTTTGAATAAAAAATACTTTCAAAATTAAAAACATTACTTCAAATACTTAATCACTACTATAGAACACATAACACACCTCGTTCATTTCTAACTCATCTTTGTAGTTTGTATGCAGATTGCTAATATCACACACGCATGGAATTCTTTCTTTTCACACACTACATGTAAAGCACCTCTTTCATCAAGAATAGAACCAGGAATGGCACAATTTCTCTGTCGCTATGCATATAAATACATGTAAAGAACAAATCAGAATACTTCATTCCTTCAACGACATACCAAAACTTTCCTCCATTGATCAATTTTGAATTTTCCATACAAAAAGCTACTTAATATTCCACGCCACATACAGGTCACAAGTTCAACCTTTTTTATCACCACACTTTCTGGAAAATTCTACGACACCTGCAGGTTAAAATTTCATCCATTTTTTTGTAACCTAAAGATATACTTTTGCAACATTTTATAGAACATTTAACGGCACGTGCAGGTTAAAAGTCCACAATAGGGGTTAGTAGTTCATCAGCTTTATCCCCAACTCCAGCAGCACCTCAGCTTACGCCCCCAGCGCCATCAGACACATAGGAGTCAGTGCTTTCCACTTTCCAAATACCAAATTCATTTCATGCACACAAATGTACCTTTGCACTCCCTATATAATACCCCCTAAGCACCATACACAAGTTACAATGTTCGAAACAAATGTTCCTCTGAGTAGCTATAACTACATGCTGACACTCCTTGGACAGATGTGGCAAAGCGGCTAGAGCACATGACTTCACAGCATATGCCACACAGTTTGGGCTCACGCTTTCATCCCCGAGTCCGGCAACAGCTCAGCTGAGCAGCATGAGACTCTACAAACTACCTCACATATTTTACGTACCCCAGGACTTTCAGACCAGTACGGTTCAGTAGTTCGTCCTAGTAGTTATAAACACATGTTGACACTACTTCCACTGCTGTAGTGCAGCGGCCATGGCACATGACTTCAAAGCATAAGACACTCAACTTGGGCTCACCCTTTAATCCCTGAATCCCGCACCAGTTCACCTTAGCAGCATCACACTCTAGGAAATACCTCACTTAACTTTCGTAGCCTAGCACTTTCAGACCAGTAGGTATGAGTAGTGCACTTCGCATCCCCTGTATAGCACACCCTAAACACCCCACAGAGGTTACAGTGCTCCTACCCTCCTATTTCTTACTTTTTCACCCTTTTTTCCCCATACTCGCTTCAACGAAATCGCAAAATGACGGCCAACACTTCCTCTTTAAATGAGACTCTAGACAATACCTCACATATTTTATGTACCCAGGACTTTCACACCAGTACAGGTCAGTAGTTTGTCCTAGTAGGTATAAACACATGCTGACACTACTTCCACAAGTATAGTGCAGCGGCCACGGCACATGACTTCACAGCATAAGACAAGCAGTTTGTGCTCACGCTTTAATCCCCGAGTCCCGCACTACCTCACCTTACCAGCAACAGACTCTAGGCAATACCTCACTTAATTTCCGTAACCCACCACTTTCACACCGGTAGTGGTGAATACTTCGCTTCGCACCCCCTCTTTAGCACACCCTAAACACCCCACAGAGCTTACAGTGCTCCTACCCTCCTATTTGTGCCTTTTTTTGCCCTTTTTTCCCTTACTCGCTTCAACGGAATCACAAAATGGCGGCCAACACTTCCTAGTTGCAACCGCTCGCACCTCTTGCAGCCAATAAGCAGCAAGCGTGTGCTAGTAAAGCCTCAGCCAATCAGATGGAAGAATTCCCAAATATCAATATCTGTAAATTTTGATATTTCTCTAAAACTACTGAACGGATTTATACTAAATAAACAAAAGTGTGCTTTCTAGACCAAGACCCTTCTCCCTGCCAAATTTGGGGTAATTCCTTCACCCGTTCGACCTGTAGCCTTGTCTAAAATTTCCTATGGAAATTAACATTGAAAAAACACATTTTGGGACCCTCTTTTTTCTCGGCCCCCCCTTGACGAATCACCCCCAAACGTTCAACATAGGAGCTGATCTCAACAAAAAATTAGTTTTGAACATTTCGCGAAGATTCGTCAATCGGCGCCAAAGTTATTGGGAATAGAATGTTGCCATTTTCCTATGGTAACTAGGTCCTAAATAAAACTACCTACTGGTGACTGCTAGTAGGTAATATATATCTATAAATATATATATATATCTATAAATATATATATCTATATATATCTATATATATCTATATATATCTATATCTATCTATATCTATATATATATATATATATATATATATATATATATATATATATATATATATATATATATATAGATATAGATAGATATAGATATATATAGATAGATATATATATATAGATATATATAGATATATATATATATATTCCAAAATTCGCAAGTTGCTTAATAAGCACAATGCTCACTCAGGGGTTATTCTTTGACATAAAGTTCTTTATTCCAAGATAACGCCACGCGTTTCGCCAAAGAGTTGGCTTGATCACACGTGTGATCAAGCCAACCGGCTGGGGTTTCTGCACAAACTTTGCTTTGGGAATATATATATATTATAGTTAGCAGGTCATTTCATGTGTACAAAACCATTGAAATTCCTGTGTTATAGTTAGTTCTACTAACTATAACTCAAGCGCCCGCAATCCACTGTTGATGATGTCACATATTACATCATTCATGACATGGTCAGTGACATCACTGATGACATCACTGATGACATCTCAAATGACATCACTGATGACATCATCCAGTGAATGTGGTTTGGTTCAATATTAAAATATATATTATATATATAGCAATCTGTATTAAAGACTGACTCGATGTACAAGTGTCTGGATGGAGGATTTAGTAGCACTGTCATTGACTGTCTAAGTGACTAATTTAAAGTGTCTCACTAAATATATGGGATAGTGACTAAACTGTGTGAATATATGTTTCACTGTATCTCTTGTTGTGTAAACTACTAAATAAGTTGGTTAGTAGGTATGTAAAGTCTATATTAGTATTAATTAATTAAGTGAGTATTTGTATAGGATAGTGAATGTGTGTGTGTGGTTGGATGAGAGGTGTGTGACTGTCCAAAGATGTATAAATAGTTAATTTAGTAGGTATATGAGTTAAAACTGCACATGGAAACACTTGTTTGGGTGTGTTAATCTCTTTATGGGTGTGGTGATGAATAATTATATTTCTCAATGATACATGTCTAACAAAGTAGAAATATAAAAGGCAGTGTAGGTGACAGTTGTTGTTTATAAATAAGTATACTTAACACTCAGTGATTGTATGAGTGTCTGTATCGAAAACTGTATACTTCTAATAGTGATTTTATAACACACTAAGTATGAGTTACTATCTATATGAATAAATGAAGCGGTGTTTGTATAAGTGTGTAAGTTAGTAAATGTAAGTATGATCAATTGTTTGCATAAGTGAGTAAGATGACTGCCTAAGTGAAAAGGATGTGTGCTGGTGTGTAATGTCGATGTAGGTGTATAAGTATATTTATTAATGTTCTATACTGATCTTTGTTAGCATGTACGAGTGAATCTTTAGGTAAGTGTTTAGATGTGTGTGTAGATGTAGGAATCACTGAGTGGGTTTTTAGAGACTTGTATTGGTGTGTCAATGGTTTCAAATATGGGACTCCATATTTTAGAATGAGTGTTGAAAGGTTATACTAGTGTATGATGAGTTGTATCAGATTGTCACGTGGATGATGTAATCAGTGATGTCATCAGTGATGTCATTGAGATGTCATCAGTGATGTCGTCAGTGATGTCACTGACCATGTCATAAAATGTCCTGCTAACTATAACACCCCTGAAACCTATGGTTTTCTCAGTGAATTTCTACGGATTTTTAAATGGTAATTCCTAACTATTACATGTCTGAAACCTATGGGTTTCTCAGAAAGAATTACTTTAGTTTAAATACTTTTCAAATAGGCAATAGACTTTTTAGTACAGTAGTTACAATTTCAGACACAATACAACATTGAGGTCAATGTGAATTTCTAGTTAAATGCAATTAGTTACTTTTTGGATTACTTTTCTAACCTCAGGACTGGATTGGTTCTACCAAGACAACAGATGGCTGCCAACACTTCCTGATTTGGAGTGTTGACAGCCAATCAAAATACAGCTTATGCACGGCAGGGTGCGCGTAGGCTGCGCTTAGGGTACGCGGATAAGTATGCGGATCCACCGCGCCCATAGATATATAAATGACTTTAACTGTTATTTTCTCAGGAACTACTGAACGGATTTACACCAAATAAGCAAAAGGCATGAGTCTGAACCAAGGACTACTTCTTTGCTAAATTTGGTGTAATTCCGTTCAGCAGTTCGGGCTGTAGCTGCAGCTAAAGGTCCTACGGAAAATTGCATGGGGAAAACGCATTTTGGGACCCCCATTTTCTTCTCAGCCCCCGCTTGATGAGTCATCGTGAAACTTTCAGGATAGGAGCGGACCGGAGCTTGCCAAAAGTCTGAAAAAGTTCGCGCAGATTCGTCAATCAGTGCTAAAGTTATTCTAAATAGAATGTTGTGGATTTCCTATCGGTAATAGGTCCTAACTATAACTACCTACTGGCGACCGTCATATATATATATATATATATATATATATATATATATATATATATATATATATTCACTGAAAAAACCATAGGTTATAGACCATATATAGTTAAGAATTAGCATTTACAAAACCATATTTTACTCACACAAAACCATTGAAATTTCATATATAGTTAGTTGCCCTAACTATATATCGCGCACCCGCAATCCACTGCTGATGATGTCACATATTACATCATTCATGACATGGTCAGTGGCATCACTGATGACATCACTGATGACATCTCAAATGACATCACTGATGACATCACTGATGACATCTCAAATGACATCACTGATGACATCTCAAATGACATCACTGATGACATCACTGATGACATCTCATTTGACATTACTGATCACATCACTGATGACATCATTCATGTGATAATACGATGAACTTCTTCAGACTCTAATATAACCTTAGATACACTCAGTGTAAACAGACACTCACAGACTGTCACTCATCCATGGAGTTATTCACACGCCTAGTCAATCATGCAAAGAATCAATCACACCTCCATTTCCACAACTATACAGTTATACACACCTTATTTATTCAAACATATACTAACACATATTTACTCTCTTATACAATCCCTGATACAAGCTCACAATGATATATACATTATGCACAGTTATTTATATATGTCAACTCTCACATGTACTGTGTTTTACATATGTACTTACTTTGACATGTAGCACTGAGATATCTATTCACCACCAATACACTCATGCACACAGTCAACCGCCCATACAGCTGTTTCCACATGCACTTTTGAACCCATACATCTAGTGAATCAACTGCTCACACATCTATGCACAGAGTCATACACCTCCCAGCCACCCACACACACATCCAGTCTACCATACAAATACTTGGGCAACCAACCAATAACCCATATAGTTACTCAAATAGCTCCTGATCAACACATGTAGCAGTTTACAGAACAACAGACATAATGATGCACAAATTAAGACAGTTTAGTCACTAACCCATGCACTCAGTGAGACACATTTAATCACTCACTCATACAGTCAGTCATGCACCTACTAAATCCTTCATCCAGGCACTTATACATCCACTCATTCTTCAATATGTAAGACATATTTTGACTTTACAGAAACACGCAGTCACTGGATGTTGTCATCAGTGATGTCATCAGTGATGTCATTTGAGATGTCATCAGTGATGTCATCAGTGATGTCACTGACCATGTCATGAATGATGTAATATGTGACATCATCAGCAGTGGATTGCGGGTGCGCGATATATAGTTAGGGCAACTAACTATATATGAAATTTCAATGGTTTTGTGTGAGTAAAATATGGTTTTGTAAATGCTAATTCCTAACTATATATGGTCTATAACCTATGGTTTTTTCAGTGAATTTCAATGGTTTTTTAAAAGCTAATATCTGTAGCTGTAAAATGTCTTTTTCTTTATATCCCAAATTATATTTTATATGTTTATGATTCATTTTTAAAAAAATATTTTTTTGGTTCGCTCCTGGTTCGCGAACCGGGAAGCTTTCCGTTAGCTCAATTTGATGCCGCGACCCGGTCCGCTAACCGGTAAACGTTCCGTTTGCGCAACTACCGCATCAGAAATGAACATCGTGATGCGTCGCGGAAACGCGACATATCACGTTGTCGCGTAATGCGTCTTATGACGTGCCGCGTTAGCGCTCCCGGAAGTGCTCCGGACCGCGAACCGGAAGCGATCCGGGGCGCGGCGCGCACCGCGTAACGTGAGCGGAACAGGTCATGTGACTTGTTTATAAAAGTTTTCATTGGTTCATTTCACTTTTGGTTTCCTAATGATGTAAGACTAGGTCATGTGACCTACAAATAACACTTTTCATTGGTTTAGAACTATTTTTTTTCCCAAATGATGAAAGCCCCCACTTTTTTCTCACTCTGACTTTCAACTTTGAGAAAGAAAGACCTATTTTGCTCTGTTTAAAAAATGGCTTCAATAGTAGCTTCAGCTGGTGCACCCCCACCACCACCACCACCATCTCCTCATAGGAAGAGAGGACCACCTGCACAGTTTCTTGGAAACCCAGAGGAGGAAGAGGATCCAGAAGAGGGAGAGGAAGAAGAGGCACCACGATTTGTCAAAGAGTTACCCCGGGTATCTCATCACAAAAATAGTTTTATCTGGCAATTTTTTTCCATTCCACCAGGAGAAAAAAAAGTTAATGCACGCTATGCTACGTGCCTTATATGCCAAGATAAATTATCCAGGGGCACTGATAAAAAGTACAGCTATGGAAACCACACGATGCACCGACATATGCAGAGGTGGCATCCATTAAATTATAGTCGGGCAGAGATGCGTGAACTACAAGAGAACCCCCCAACTTCGGTGGCCAGAACATCTACTGATATTTCTCTCACAGTTGCAGAGGCAAGCGAAACAGTGCCAAATATACAAAAAAAATTTGTCCATATGAAGCTTACTTGCTTATATTGTGGCACTTTAATTTCATGCGCAAATATGAGTGTGAAATTAATTAATTTAGCATTTGAGAAACACCGATGCTCTAAACGCCCCAAGTTTTAATTTTTTTTTTGCTCCTGTTGAGCCCTTTTCAATGCCTCTTTTTGTTCTTTCCCTTTGAAAAAAAACAAAAAAAACAAAAAAGTGTCCAAAAAATACAAAAAAACAAATAATGTTCAAAAAAGAAAAAAAAAATATAAAACAACAAAAACATTAAAAAAATGTTATTTTCAGAACTACCTCCCCTTTTTACAAAAATTGCTAGAAAGTGTAACACTCTGGCAAGCTATTTTTTTTTTAGTTCGCTTTCCGGTTCGCTCGCCGGTTCGCGAACCGGGAGCTAACCCCAATTTAAAAAATAAATAAATAAAGGAGTAAGTACAAGGGAAGAAAACAGAGAGTCATGTTAAAAGAAAGACAGCTATAGGGACTAAACCAGAAATGGTGTTTAATAGATTTATTTACCTAAGAAAAGAAGGAAGAGGATATAATTGTGGAAAACAAAATACATAAGGAAGTGAAAGAATCAAGCATTGAAAATGCAATAGGTTTCACAATAGAAGAGTTTGTTCTTTTGGTTTTGCAAATGGATGAGTGGCGTTGTGTGGATGAGAGGCATTGCGTGGATAATTGGCGTTGTGTGGATTATTGGTGTTGCGTGGATGAGTGGTATTGCGTGGATTAGTGGCATTGCGTGGATGAATTGCGTGTGTGAATTGCGTAGTGTGTGTGAGTGACGTTGTGTGTGTGAGTGGCGTTGTGTGTGTGAGTGGCGTTGCGTGTGTGAATGGCGTTGCGTGTGTGAATGGCGTTGCGTGTGTGAGTGACGTTACTGTGAGGGGGGGGAGGAGAAATGCATACGGCAGACAGGGGAGGGGACGGAGCGGGGAAAGTAGAATGAGAAGGTAAAGCAGCCGGGGCGTTTATAGTGAAGCTAAACTTCAATTCAAAGGTGTGGGAGGAGTACGCCTGAGGAAACAGACGGCGATTTGGTAATGTGCACACGCATTTTAGGTCAATGCACTTGTGTATTGAACCAAAACCCACGGGCACAGCTCCAAATTTGCACATTTAAATAATCTTTGTTTAAAGCTCTATAGTCTGAAGCCCTATAGTAGGTGAGTGAGATTGAAATGTAACGAAAAGAGTAGAAAACATTTACCTTATAATTCTTGTTAACTTTTTCAATTCTTTTTTCATACTTTCAATCTGTGAAAGAGAGAACAAACATTTCAAAAATATTAAAACATGTATTTAAAATTAGAAAAGACAAGGGAAAAGGTTCAAGAACAAACAGTTTTTCAACAACTTTGACATTTACAGAAGCCTCTGCTTCTCTACGTCCCCTACACAGTCCTAAAGATATATATTTTAAACAAACAGTATCTTGATGCTGATGAAGTGAGGCCTATTTTGGAACATGGTGCATCTTTTGCACTGCTGATGTCTCACAATAGTGATGCAATGTCAGCGCAAAAGAGATGTAAAACCATCATAAAATTGTCTCTAACATTTTAAATGATTGTTTCAGGATGCAAATAAGATGTGTCCTTTCCAGAGGTTTGTTTGAGGTGAGGCCTATTCAGGTTTAAAAAAAAAAACAGTACCCAGAAGTGCAGCACTGTAAGCATTAACTTTGACACTTACAGAAGCCTCAGTTTCTCCATATCTACCTCACATTTCTAAATGTATATCATAAGTACAAAAAGTAGAGAATTAATTATACATGTTAAATGGTTTATTTTTGCTGTTCTCAGAATGTATCAAATTTCACTAAAACAGTGACTTGAAGGTATTCATCATGTAACAGCGGGGAAAAAAAACACAATCAAAATGATTGTGTTTAAAAAACCCATACAACATAAGAAATCTGAATTCAAAACTCCTTAAAATTAACTTACTTTCCATGACGTCGAAGGATGTCCTATGAATAGCTTACACTCCTTTGTGCTATTAATATTTTCAGCCCGCCACTTTCTGAAAGAAAACCTCCATCGTTTTGAAAAATATGTTACATACAATAAAAGACTTCTCACATTCTACCACATGTTTCCACATGGCCAAATCATATTAGAGCGATTTACAACTCTTGGAATTCTTGAAAGCAAATCCCGTCATTTTCTATTTTCGCAACTTTCAGAAAGAAAACGTTTAAGATTACTTTCACAATCCTGGACTACTAATATCTTACTCTTCTTGCTCACTCATATTCTACTTTTCCTATCACACTGATACTGCTTACTATGAAGCAGACTTACTTGCATCAGGTTTACATAGTTGGATTTTTAAAATGACATTATAATCAAAATTTTGGACCAATAATCTAGACAGCATTGCAGACTTACATTCCCTCTACTCCATGAACCTCTTGAAATTCCTCAGAGCACATCCCGAGATTCTTTTCCTAAAATTTTGGTTTTAAAAACACCAGGTAAGAATTTTTAAGGTCATACGGCAATTTTTTTTTTAAAGTTATAACAGAATCGTTGCAGAATGACCAGCCGTTTCTAGACTTTAAATAAGCTGTGTAATGTCCTGATGTTGTTGAAGGACCGTCATGATAGATTATTGCTACAGTTACAAAAGTCCTTCCTGATGTTGACAACTGCGAAGCAACAAATTTTTTTATTAAAGTTGTCAATTTTGTTCCATCAGGCCTACATCGTTGGAACATTAAAATGACATACTGGCCATATCTTCGTATAAATAATGTTGACATCATTTCAGATTTACATTGGCTACACTCCATGTTGTGATCAGCTGCTTTTACTAGCTTATTAAAGGACACTGATTTACTGTCTGGCAAAGTTAAATATATAAATCTTTCTGAGTCTACACTAGATGTACTTGATACCCTACAGTTCTCGCAGTCATGCTGCCATTGATAAGAAAGCCCAAACAGGTGATCTACATCTACACCCTCATCTTGCAATACATCAAGCATATACATTAAAAACTCCTGACAATCCTGCTGAATATTTTCAGAGAAGTCTGTTTGACCTGAACATTCGTCTAACAGATAACGAACTTCAGACACACTTTCTACTTTTGTTCGATCAGTGCTACATTTCTCTAACACAGAATTCAACAAACAGCATAAACTTTGTTCCGAATTGAACACAATCTGTTCTTTTAAAGTCTCTAGTGAAAAGAGAACATTAACCACTACATTTGCATAGCAGTTGACACCAGAACTGTTTTCAAATTGAAAACCGACAACATCTTCAACAGAATCCGTTTTCTTTCTGCTTACAATTTTCGGTTCATCGACTTTTGGGCTTTTTGCTACAACCTCCCTACTATTACTGATATTTCTTCGTTTCCGGCCTACCACACGTTTCTCAAACAAAGGATATTGAGGCAAATGTGGCGCATACTCTCTTCTTAACCTATTGTATTCCTTAACACAATCTAGATCCGCACAAATGTTTGTGACATCACAGTCAATCAAGTACAATCCCGATAAAGTTCTAACTCGTGACAATGCCACATATGCCATACCCTCCTTGAACACAGAACTGCCAATATTCACCAATGCACTATCTACACTTAAAACTTGCGATTTATGGATTGTCACCGCATATGCCAAGCAAACAGGAAACTGCTTACGGCGAACATATAAGTCTTTAACAAGCAAAAACCTAGCAGAACAACGACCAATTAGCTGTACTTCCTCAATGCCATCAAATTTAATTTTTAAAAATTCAATTCCATCTCTACTTCTGTATTTCTCAAAATCAACAACATTACCCATTGATCCATTTACCAGACCTCTTTCAACATGTAAATTCCTTCTCAAAATGATTCGGCAATTTAAACACACATTCAAAGTCTTTTCAAAACCCGCTGTTTTAGATATTCTCTTCTCTAATGCATCCAATTTTGATTTCAAATTCTCAGACAAAATAATTGTTGATCCCATATGCTCTATTCTGTCAATAGCTTCCAGTTTCACAATCTCTTGCTTTTCTAAATGCAACATTTTGTTGTTGAAGATGGCACATTCTGCAAGAGTTGGCATCAAACATATTCCGGATTTCTTCTCAGTAATTTTCTGAAAAATATTCTCAGGCACAACGTCTTGTTCTGGATATAAATTTGACAGTAATCGTGCATTTAAAGCTTCTTTCCCATGCTCGGTCACTTTTCCAATTCTAATATCTTGTAGAATATTCTTCTAATCTTCATCCTTTGCCTGACGCATATTTTCATGCAGTTCAGCATAATTGAAGTTTAACCATATATTGACGTTGCCAATGCTCCCTAGGCACTTCCTGGTATCTTCATGCGTGAGTATTTTGAACACAGGTTGTCCTTTTACTGGTGTCAGCTGGAGAAGATCTCCGAAAACAATGATGTGTTTGCCACCAAATAACATATCATACTCAGTTTTAAGAACTTCTTGCATTCTCAAATGCACAAAGGCAAGCATGACATTGGAAACCATGCTTACTTCGTCAATGATAAGAAGTTTCATTTTCCTCAAGACTCTTGAAACTTCACAACAAGCATCTCCAGATAACTTGTGGTATTGTATTTTGTTGTCATGCTCCACTGGCAGCATCAGTAGACGATGCAAAGTAATACCCTTAATGTTATGTGCTGCCAGTCCAGTTGGAGCGGTAACAACACAAGACAGCGATGACTCAGTCCTTTCCTGCAAATAACAAGAAATTGCTTTAATGAGGAAACTTTTTCCAGTTCCCGCTTCTCCACTCACGTACAGTCGGACAGGCTTCAACGACGTACATGAGCACTCTTTCTTCTCATGACTTAATCCATGATCAATTTGCTTGGTAACTTCGTCATATATTTTCCTCTGCTCAACGTTGAGTTGTTTTTCCAAGTCTTCTAAGTTAACCGCATCCTCCTGAGCATGTGCCATGGCTCTTTCCACTTCATTCATAGCAGTGGCAGCTTCATTTTCGATAATAGGTCCTCCTAGTGGATCCTGACTCAATGAAACAGAACTCTGACTGTCCTGAGAACTGTCTCTGGCAATCTCTGCTGCAATCGTTGCTTCCTGCTTAATTTCCAAAGCCAACATTTCTTGATATTTGGGAAAAGCAGGACATTCTATGGTCTCCTTGGCGGCAGTGAAAGAGTCTTCATAACAGAGGAAATCTCCAAGCAGTTCCTCTTCTGCACGCCAAGGCTTGAAAAGTTGCAAAAGTGCTAAATAGAAAAACTCCTTTTTTTCTGGAGATTCGCCACTCTATTTTCTATGGTTTACTAATTGGCATTTTCTTTGCTTGACCAGACATCCCTCACTTCCAATTACAGAATACACTCCTTTCTCAATATCTTCTTTGATGTTCCTCTTGAATATGTAATTTTGTAGAACCTCATACAAACAAACATTCTCAAGGTGACTGCTTCGATTTGGATAATATGTATCCAACATGTTGGTCTTCAAAATGTCGGTACTGTTTGGCTCCTTTTCCGCAAAATACTCAATTTCCCGCACAGGTTTCAGAACTCGATTACGCGTTGCAGCAAGACCAAGACTCGCCCAAACGATACTCCTGGGTTTGGCATAAAGACTTGCAGAAGACAACCGGTCAGAACATTCGTAAGCTCCAATTTCTCGATGCGACAACATCTTCAGACTGAAACTGTACAACTTCTTACTGAGGCTCTTTTCATGGGAAATGTCCTCCCACATATCCTTCAATTCTGTCTTTTCTTTTTTGGTGATGTAAGATGTCACATACAGAGCCACAGCCATACAGTTGTCAGCCACGAACTGTATATCCATGTTAGCATTCTACATGGACAAAATCACTGGGTTGTAGTCGTTGATGTACTTGAACTCTTCGTTCCTTTTCAAATTGTATGTATTTTTGGGTGATTTCCTCGTCACATTATGTCGCAGAGAAGACATCAAACTGTTCACTCTTCCTTTAGAAATCACCGGTCGTGGAAAGTTGAAACGACATTTGGTGTAGAACTTGTCCTTGTTTCTGAATTTACGACGACAGCACTTTCCACAACGATGGCTTTGGAAACGTAGAACTTGTTCTCTTAGGCTTTTCTTCTCCGTTGCGTTTGGAACAGCACACGTAGAATACTGTTCTATGAAACTCATCATTAAGTCATCCGGATCTGTTCCAAATTTAGGTGCATCCTTGATCCACAGCAGCATATGTATATGAGGAGCACCTCTTGCTTGGTACTCCTTTCTCCAGAAGAAATCCAACACCTCTCCAAGAGGTGGATTCTTCTTATTCATGATGAAAGACATCATAGCTTCAAATCTATGATTGAAGTACCTGCATACATTCACTGGATCCAAAGAACACAGTTCTCCGGGTGTCTTGAATTCAATGTTTTCAATGTTTCCATTTGCCTCTCGTAGAAATTCAAGTAAGTCTTCCCAGCCATACTCGGCACAGCTCAGAGTGAGGAACCATGTCGGAGTTCCTAAGTTCCTCAGCATACATTTTAAATCACCATGACGACGGTACCAGTACTCATTAGTACCACGCTGACACGCCATGAGATTAATTAGGTGAGAATCCAAAATACTGTCTTGGACATTGACTTTATGCATAAAGTCACTTGCCGAGATGTTTCGCATCTGTATACCACTTTTCAAGATGTGGTTCACTGCATATGAAAGTCCAGACAGATCGCTTTCAAGCAGGAGATGAAACAAATAGGGAATGCATTGACGAAACCTAGGATCTTCTGCATACAAGCGTAAAGTCCGGTATTCAGAAGCAGGAATTTGATGAGGTCGCTCATCATATCTTCCTCCTTGACCTGTTGGAAATAGCTGTGGGAAACACCGAGCTTCCAAACTTTCCTCCCAAACACTGATTGGACTCCCTTTGGCTTGTTTCATTTGAAACAACTCAATAGCATTCCCCATGACTTCCTTGGAATGCAAAGGATGAACACTATAATGTTCATATATTTCTTCACTTTTAGAGGCTTCTACTTTCTCAATTTGGCCAGCACACAAATCGCTATCGTCTTCATCACTTACTTCCTCTTCTGCAACATATACATTCTTATAGTACTTATTATTTTTTTTCAAATACAATGTTGCCTTTTTGACTTTCCTAACATCCACTAAATCTTGCCATATTTTCTTATTCTTTGTCTGAACCCCATTAACTAAGATAACCAGAGGTTCCTCTTCCACTTTTTCTACTCCAATTGTGTTAATGTTTTGGTTCAAATCTAGAGGCAAATAAACAACTCTTCCCTTTAATCCTCTCTGTAAATCTGATGGAGGCATCTTCCCTGTCTTTGGCTCCATTCTTACAATAGCCTGAAAGGGATGGATACTTTGAATCAAAATAGATTCATAAGTATTTAAATCCTTCAATTCAGAAGGAATGTCAACCAATTCCAGATTATTATGAACCGCCCTAGCAGGCATCTGGTTTTGGTTTAATTTGTTACAACAATAAGTATACACACGTTGATCCGAACCCAAATCAAAACAATTTTCTACCATCAAGTATGTTGTGAAATCCTTCCATTCACTATTATTTTCCCTTTCACTTTTTGCATATAAATCCACTAACTTAATCTGATTCTTATAATAAGTGCGTCGACAACACACACAAGTGAAATTAGGCCTCTCACTTGATTTCACCTGAAACGTGGCAATTTCCTTCTGAAAAATATCTGTACTGGAAACCTGTACATTATCTTCAACATTACCCTCTACTTCTGGGTCAATTTGAACATTCTCATCTTTACTTCCAAAGTAACAAAACTCAATTTCTTCACAAATATTCTTGACATCTATTTCAGAATCATGCAAAAGAGCAGTTTAAGCATAATTGCTGGACTCTTAGCATAATACAACATTCTGACTAATTTCCTCACTTTATTATGATGCACTGCTAGCATCCTGAAATGATGAAAAACACTCTGGCATACTCTCCTGGAAAGACAAGCCAGTGAATGACCACGCAAACCTGTCACTTCTCTCACTCTGCAAGGATCTAATTCTTGCAACAACTTCATTTTCTGCTTCAAACTTTTCTTATTAAATGTCCGTACAAAATCACAAAGCAAATTGATGGAATCCTGTCGCACACTGCAAATAGAACTACACTTCCAAATGTACACAGGACCTTTAGGATGTCTTTCTAAAACCTCATTACCTAACACCTCTTCCATCTCTGTTGTCACAAGTTTTTCTTTTTCAACTGGACAACCATCCTTCACTTCATAAGCTCGACCACTGGTGTCAAACTCTCCTCATTAAAAAATGCCTCACAACTTGAACTATGCATCCATTCTCCGGAAAAAACTTCACAAAAATTACTTCGATTAACTACTCTCTTCCATCTACTATTTGATTTGAAATCAGAAATTACCTTGTTTAGTTTCCTAATTCTATTGATTACCAAAATAAATAACTTTCGCTTAATTTCAAAAGCATGATCAATCATTTTCTCTACATTTTTCTTTTTCTTATAAAATGCCACTTTCTGTTGGCCTTTCTTAATATTTTTTAATAAATTAACTATTATCCTGTTGCGGAACATTCGTTTTCGAATGTCCCTAAACTGTTGTTTCCTTCGACTATCATGCACAGAGTTATCTCTTGCTCTAGCAGTAACATTTTTGATTGGTCTTTCCTTTCCGTTTAAATTGCTTCTCTTTTTCTGGACTGAAACATTTTCTGTAGAAATACTTTTTTTACTACAAATATTTCTTATGAATGATTTCGTGGTCTTACCCGGAGCTTTCTTGGTGATTTGACAAGTTTTTTGGGAGAGGACTGCTGCAGTAATAGCTGAACTTGCTGTCTTTGACGTTTTCTAGCCTTTCTAATTCGATTCTTAGTTGGCATTTTCAAATTTTGAAATGATCTGCAGTTGAATCTGTGATAAAATATAAAAAAAATGTTATTAACCACTATTACCAAACAGTAAATGAATAACAGTCATCAAAAACTTTACACCCTACTTATTATTTAACATAGCAAATCTTTTGCACCACCACTGCGTCACAAAAGTGACGCACAGTGGTACAAAACAGGCATACACCTATCATAAATCTCTCCCTAACATTTTAAATGATTGATTCAGGATGACAATAAGGTGTGGCCTATCCAGAGGTTTCTTTGGGCCCAGATTTTTGGACTGGGGTGAATGTGTGACATTGATCCACATTCGGTCCATCACCTGTTTTGTTTGTTTGAGGTGAGGCCTACTCACGGTTGCAGATGAGATTTTCGCTTGTTGTAGAATACAAAGGAGATAATACATGTGAAGGCCTACCAATGAAGTAAGTCATGTCCACTTCACTCTTGAACAAAGGGCAGACCTCTTTTGAATCTGTGGTCAGACCTAAACTTCATCTGCACAATGTCATTCATAAACTTAGGAAACACTAGTGATGTAATTGAAAAATGTGGAGTTTCTTTTCCTCATTTCAGAATTGCATCACCTGTGTTTCCTCATTGACTTAAAATGTCCTTAAGACACATGAAAGCGTTTTTTTGATTGCCCTTGCACCATTTTTGGGTCATTTTTAACATGGCTATGTAACTCCCATAATCAAAATCTAAATTTGCCAAGCACAGGTGGGAGCATATTTACAAAAACTTGCCCCATGGAGAAAGCTCTTCAATTTAAATGGGAAAAATAACATCATAGACACTCAAATGCCTTATAAATATGGCCCAAACAACCTATGAAGCTCTAGCAGTACATATCCAGAAATGTAATTGTTTTCAAAAATCATTTTTAAACACAACATATAAATCAATTGTATACCTACATTCAAGAGGAAATGACTGAAAATGTCCTTAAGACACATGAAAGCGTTTTTTTTGATTGCCCTTGCACCATTTTTGGGTCATTTTTAACATGGCTATGTAACTCCCATAATCAAAAACTAAATTTGCCAAGCACAGGTGGGAGCATATTTACAAGAAACTTGCCCCATAGAGAAAGCTCTTCAATTAAAATGGGAAAAATAACATCATAGACACTCAAATGCCTTATAAATATGGCCCAAACAACCTATGAAGCTCTAGCAGTACATATCCAGAAATGTAATTGTTTTCAAAAATCGTTTTTAAACACAACATATAAATCAATTGTATACCTACATTCAAGAGGAAATGACGAAAAATGTCCTTAAGACACATGAAAGAGTTTTTTTGATTGCCCTTGCACCATTTTTGGGTCATTTTTAACATGGCTATGTAACTCCCATAATCAAAATCGAAATTTGCCAAGCACAGGTGGGAGCATATTTGCAAGAAACTTGCCCCATGGAGAAAGCTCTTCAATTAAAATGGGAAATATAACATCAGAGACACTCAAACGCCTTATAAATATGGCCCAAACAACCTATGAAGCTCTAGCAGTACATATCCAGAAATGTAATTGTTTTCAAAAATCGTTTTTAAACACAACATATCTGTTTCAGCTTACATGAGAGACCATGGAATGGGCTCCATGTACAACAATAACTTGCGTTACTGCATGCAAGATTTCTACACAGAATATGCAATTACAATTTCTCAAAGAAACAAAATCTATTTGTATATCACTTGAGACAAAGCAACATTTTAAAAACACAGCTTTCTTCATCATTTTCTCCTTAAATCATACTATTCTTTATCTAAATTAAATAAATCTTTTCTCACCTTAGCAAATACTTTTTGAGTTTCAAAACAGTCTCAGAAATACACCAAATTGTCTTCAGCAGAACAAAGAGGATGCACTCCAGAGGCTGCAGCTATAGAAAGCACAGAAATGCTGATATTCATTACACATATCTCTCATATTAGCCAATCATATCTCTTCCCTCACTTTTTTCAAATCAAAACCCTTCCCCCCTCTGCCCTCTCTGCCTTTTTTGCTTAGCAACCACCTCCTGAAAGACCTCTCATGTTTGCAAGTTCACACAACAATGTTTCAATTGAACTCTGAACTCTCAGTGCACCTGCGTATCCAGTGCAATCTTTCATTAAATGTTTTTTCCTTGACCATTCAAATTACATCTTTCAAAGAACACATCCATGCACCCTAACTTTCTGTTTTCAGAAATGGAAATGCACCAATCACTGCTAATGAATCATTAGCACTGGAAATCCACAGTTTTTTTTCTTTACAAACTCCTACTGTTTCAACTGCCCTTTCATTACCACACTTCATCTGACTGCAGCACAACCTTCTCTCACCATGTTTTATGTCTGTATTGTTGGACATAGTTACATCTACTGGGCTCAAAGGTATGCTGAGAACAGAAATTTACCTAACCTCAATTTACAAGATGTGGAAATTAAGTGGTTGGGCCAAAGAGGATTAAAATGTCACCAATTGATACCATTGGTGAAAACCTTTATGCATTTGCCAAAACCTGACCTGTTAATTGTGCACTGTGGAGGTAATGATTTGGGCACTTTGACTGGGGTAGGTCTGGAAATGCTTTTAAAGGACACCTTTGAGCAATTAATGGCACTTTTTCCTCAAACTGCCTTGGTATATTCAAATATATGCCAAAGACAGAAATGGAGGTGGTCCAACCAATTTTGTCCACAAATTGAGAAGTCGAGGAAGCATGTAAACAAATCTGTTTCAGCTTACATGAGAGACCATGGAATGGGCTCCATGTACAACAATAATTTGCGTTACTGCATGCAAGATATCTACAGAGGAGATGGAGTTCACTTCTCAGATGAGGGCAACAGAATTTTCATTTTGAATTTAAGACTGTGCATTGGTACCTATTTATAAGTACCTAAATGTACCATAAACCCAAAAGCTCTTCTCAGAGCTACCCTACATCTGATCACTCACAATTATTATTTTACTCTAACTTTTTTCTCTAATTTTCAACAAACTACGCTCCCCGGAGCGCTACCCGGTACGCGAACCGGAAGCTAACCGCGCAAAATTTCTAAAAAAAATGTTTTTTTCCCCCACATATGGGCCTCCTCAGCCATCCTCAGAAAACCTAGGGGGTCAAGATACGTCTACCGTGCCCCCTTCTACCCATTCTGAACATTATTTGCCCTCCATCTTGTATCTTGATTCGACCGAAACACAAAATGGTGGACTCCCGTAACGCTGCTGGTTCGCGAACCGGGACGCTTCCCAGGAAGCGGTCCAATAAAAAAGGTGGGAAAGTAATTCACAGAAAAACGACTGGAGACACTCTCACCAAATATAGATTAGCTCATACTACATAACAATCCCTTTCATTTTCACAAATTTGATTGAAATTCCATTTAGCCATTAAGCCTGTAGACCTCTCTAAATACTGTGAGGTAAATTACTTCACAAAACACATCTGAAGTGTTGGAATTGACAACCAATGAAAATGTTACTTTCATTTTCTACTTTTATTACCTGACATTTGATTGGTTATATACCTGAATATATATAAAGGAAGAGAAGGAAACGCAGCCATTTTGACTGCTACTTCTTGTTGTACATTTCAATTGAATTATCACTAAACACTTCAACTTGTTTGTAAAGGTAAGTTGTTATTTTTAAAACTGAAGTATATTGTGCACTATAAATTAATATGGTAAACTTTTTCTGATAGTTATATACTATCCCTCTGTAGTAGTTATAGATTTGGATAGACTTCTCTGTTATAGTTATGGATGGAGTTAGGCTTCTCTTGTATAATTATGAATTTACTTACGTTAAATCACATACACTTTTTTATATTCCTACTTCCACTCTGATACTATACACTGCCAAAAGATAAATTCACTGATAAAAACTGCCTATCTAAAATTAATCCCAACAGTGCCCTATCTCTACTAATATATATTTCTTTATCCAAATTTCAGGCAAAATGGAAGGCGAACAGAAAGTTGAATTTCAAATTGTCCTGCAAGAGAGCAGCCAAGAAATCATTGATCAAAATGATATTGAATTTATGGATGAAACTTGGGACCAAGAACTACTGCAATGTGTGCAAGCAGTAGATGACCTCCTTCAAAATGAGGACATTTTATACCCTCAGAGACTACAAAGTATGTTCAATGAAAAAAATGACATTTCTGACAGTGAAATGTTAGAAAGTTTAACAAATTATGAAACACAATCACAATAAAAAAAAAATGCTTAAAAAATAAAGAAATTAAAAAATAATCAACAAAACCAACAATCAATTAACATACAGTATTTGAAAAGTCTATCATTCTTTTTTCCTTATAGTACGCTGCCCAGAACGCTTTCCGGTTCGCGAACCGGGCGCTCCCCACGCAAAAAAAAAAATTTTTTTTTTTTGCCCTGCTGGGCCCTTTTAAAACCTCCACATAAAACCTAGGGGGTCAACGAGGATCTACTATGCCCCCTTATGGTAATTTCCACCTTTGTTTTGGCCTCCTCTTGTCTCTCGATCCTACCGAGAGACAAGATGGCGGCCGCTCCGGACTGTTTAGAATGTTGACAGACACCGAAGAGCCAATCAACTTCGCTTCGCAAAGCTCCGTTACGCGAAAAGTACGCGAACTGGAGCGCTGCCCGGAGCGCTGTTACAGATATATATCTTTTTTTGAACCTTAATTTCTCAAAATCCACTGGAGCACATATATTGAGACCTAGCAAAGGCACATCGGGCTAACAGTCCCTACAATTTTGCCAAGTTTCGTGCAAATCCATTCAGCCGTTCGAGCTAAAAGTGAGGCCAACCGCCCTATGGAAATTAACATGGGAAAAACGCGTTTTGGGACCCCCCTTTTTTCTCGGCCCCCCCTTGACGAACCCCCCTCCAAATTTTCAGGGGCTGCTCAGAAACAAAATGTGCCATTTTCCAGAAAATTTCAGCCAATTCCGTCCACAAACGCCAAAGTTATTAGACATAGAATTTTCAAAAATCCCATAGGGAAAAAATCCTAACTATATATACCTACTGGCGACCGCCAGTAGGTAATATATATATATATATATATATATATATATACTTATCTAAATATCTACCTCTCTATATATGTATATAGTGTTTTATATATTAAAATAGCAAAACAATTTGACAAATTAAGAGCATAACTGTCAAATGTACAAAGCAGTGTTTCTCATTATGTATATACCTAGTAATCTTATAAATAACAAGACCATCCCAGCCTGTGGAGGGCTTGAAAGTAGAAAGCCCCAATTTTCTAGGAAATGTTTTGCGCAAGTTCATTTAACTTATAAACACATTCCTAAAAGCAATGCGATAATGTGCCTATTTGTTTCAAAGCTCCATGTTAAAGAACTGTAGATGTTGCAGCACCCAGGATAATGTGCTGCATGGCTAAATACTTAAAAGGGCCCAAAGGCGAGACTCATTGCATTGCAAATGCTTGTTAAATAATCTTCTGAACACATAGAACAAACAGAGTCCCCCAAAATAGATTATATTAGTTGGCTGCTCCTAAGGCATAAGGAGGTATGTGTTCTGCATAGACAGAGTACATGATGCAGATCACATCTGTTGCATACTTTCTGCTATTCTATAGGGAATGTTGCAGTGTCTGTTTTATCTGCATGCATCAATGCATCCATAGCTGCCATGATCCTTAGCTTCAGCCCATCCATTATTTTAGTTTAAGGGTGTGACATGCTTTAACTTCAAGCTCATTCTTATAATGAGAACAACAAAACTACAACTCCCAGAACCCAAAGCATTTTGGACTAGAATGAATGAATGAATGAAACGGTTCTTATATTGCGCAAACTTAGCCCAATGGGCGTCAAGGCGCCTAAATCAAATGTGGAAGCTAAGACCCCCCCCTATGCAGCATTCTCTCATTGGTAGGCCCTCTTAAAGAAGCAAGTTTTAAGAGCCTTTTTAAATGACTCTATTGAAGGAAGAGTTTTTATTTCAATTGGGATGGAATTCCAAAGCTGAGGGGCAACCACGGAGAAAGCTCTGGCTCCCCATCTAGCAAGTTTGAAACGGGGCACAACAAGTTGACAGAGTCCCGCAGAGCCAAGGCCTCTTGTAGGGACATAACGCGTGAGAAGAGAGCCCATAGCACTTGAGGGACCTTCTGTCAATGCTCTGTAGGCCAGACACAGAATTTTAAAAGAGATTCTGTGCTGGACAGGAAGCCAATGAAGGTCTTTCCTGGCCGCAGTGGCGGAAGAGGTTTTCGGAAGGGCCAGGACAAAGCGCGCTGCAGCATTCTGCACAATCTGCAGTCGGTGTATAAGGCTTTTGTTGGCTTCCATATACAGAGAGTTGCAATAATCTAACCTCGAGCCCACCAGGGCGACTGCAACCTGTTTGCGTGCCTGGGGGGAAGATACCCGCGGATTCTGTTAAGTATCCTGATCAAACCCCAGCAGGTGGCCACGGTCCTGTTCCCTTGTAGGGACAGAGAGAGCGAGGTGTCAAATATTACACCAAGATTTCTGGCAGATTGGGAGGGAGTGGGGCAGATGCCAAGAGAAGGTGGCCACCACTCATTCGACCAAACATCTTGGTCCTTCCCAAAGATCAGCACCTGCGTCTTTTCGCCGTTCAGTTTGAGGGAATTTATAGTCATCCAGTCTGCCACATACTGCATGCATACCCTTAAACTGGCGGCAGATGTCCTGACAGAGGAGTGAGCCAGTGACACCATAATCTGGGTGTCATCCGCGTAGGACACCACCTCCATCCCCTGCGATCTAACTAGTCTTGCCAGGGGAGCCACATAGATGTTAAACAGGGTCGGACTTAAGGCCGACCCTTGTGGCACCCCACACTGCAATGACTTAGCAGGGGAGAGGTGGTTCCCAATCATCACTCTCTGCTCCCTTTCCAACAAAAAGGAATTGAGGAGGCTCAAGGCCGGTCCCATAACACCAGCTTCCCTAAGCCGAGATGTAAGAATGGCGGGGGACAGGGTGTCGAAGGCGGCCGTGAGGTCTAACACAACCAAAACCATAGTTTGGCCAGAGTCCACTTTGCGTCGGATGTTATCGACCACACAAGTGAGAGTGGACTCAGTGCTGTGGTGTTTTCTGAAACCATGTTGCGTGTTATCAAGGTATTCAGATGAATCAAGAAAGGAGGACAAATAAAGATTCAGATGCGCCTCGAGCATCCTAGCGGGAGCGGGAAGAAGGGAGATCGGCCTAAAGCAAACAACTGGCTGAAAATGATACCCATTTCACCCTTGTCTTAGTTGGAAGTTGTGTCCACCTTGGAGCAGAGCCTTGGACAGCAGTAGAGGGGACTCTAGAAACAGAATGTCCCAATGTAGTTTGCACTCACAGCGAGCTTTAAGGATCATCCGAATTTAACCCAGAAAGAAGTGTGTGAACTTACAGCAAATAGAATCACCAGCAATGATGTGGCTTAACGGCCAGAACGGCCGACTTTGTAGCTGGGGGGGAAAAGGTTTGACTCTGACAGGAGGTTCAAACATCCTGTGATTCTGGGCAAATCACTTAATATCCCTGTGCCTGAAAAATGAATGAGTCCGTCTAAAAAGCAACTGGTGCTAATAAAAAGCGCTCTGATATCCTTGGGTCGAGTTCATGCTATTTAAAACTGCATTAAAAAAAATGAAATGTAGACATCGCCCTTTAAAGGCATCTCAGCCCCACTGAAAGGTGTTGGTATAGTTACACAAAGATTCAGTAGTCTGCTTGAAGAGAACAGTTAGTGTATCATACAGGGATAGCAGCCCTCCAGGGAAGGGTTGGTACTGTCCATGTAAAACAGTGAGTGAGTCTGGACCCAACCTGTGGGATGCCACTCAGTGCAAGGGCATCAAAAGATAAGGTTATAATTCAAGGGTAGGGCTGCAATCTCATGTGAGTGGAGCTAGAGATGAATCCAGCTAGGCTACAAACCTTCCATTCTCGCCAGTTTGTCTATGACCGCCATGTCTACATGGCCTGGTACCGACTACCCCACCTGGGCCTCTCCTGCAGGAATCAGGACAACCCCTGCATGGCAGTCTGACAAGGAGCACCTGGGGCTGATGCCTGTATCTGTGCTGTCATGCCCAGCCCATGTGAGTATGTCTTGCCATGATGTACTGTACAGTGCCTGGCAACCATCTCTAAGTGCCCATGTATTTAGAAATGTCTTTAGAACTCATCTAGTTCCCACTGATGTTTTTTGGAAAAGGAGAGTAAATATTTTGACACGTGTTTTCCCGCATTCCTTCTGAGGACAGAACCCGCATACAAATAATTCTGTGCAATATTGAACAATGAAAAATTGGCAGTCACTTGTAAAACCAACTTTTGTAGATTGAGAGGGCCTTAAAATACACCATTCTCTGTATAATTTTCCCATAATGTGCTAAGTGATCCTCGCACTGCCAGTAAAACTATTTTTAAATGTCATTGGATTTTGGCCAAGGTTACTCATCCGATTTGATTTAAAATGTTCCATTTGCTTTATTGTTTCCAGAAACTCCTAAGGGGGAAATTCACTATTGTCTCTGTACTATGCTACTCAAATGTGACCATTAGTTTTAGTGCATCCTGATTTCAATTGCACGATGTGCTAATATTTTACGAAATTTTCTTAAATATACAAACAATACCTTGCATTCTTGGAAATGTCACTGTATTACACAGTTACATATGCTAAAGTATTCAGAAAGCAGTACACCCCCTCTTATTTGAGACCCTTTTTAGGTCTCGGCTACATATAGATTTAAATGTCGGTTGTCCAGACCAATTGTTTCCAGTATACAGTAGTGTGGGTTGTGGGCCTGTCCCTTACTCGCTATTGGATAGCTTTGTTGTTTATCTCACTTCCCTACTCTTTGATCAATGACTCTCATCTCCAATTCTTTTCAATTCCTTCACGAATCCTAAGGCCTGTCACAATGAAGTAACTCCATCACAAGAACCCTGTGATAAGATAGTCACTTTACTCAGAAACTTTAGATTATTTATGATAAATCATTGAAGATAGGGATCTGTTAAATGACACTACTACCCACTGTCCCTTACCTTCAGTCAATTGCGCAGTCTCTGGAATGCTTTCCCCCTCTTACATTTAATACTGTGGAGACTCTGTTGAAAACGGTTAAGTCAGGCTCCCCTCAGGACATTCTACCTGCTAAAGTACCCTCATTACTGCGTAAACAGTTGTCATATGGTATCTGCTCAATCCCCAATCTTTCCTTGAGCAAGGGCCATTTACCATATGAATAGAAGGTCGCCCAAATAAACCCTACCCGGAAGAAACCCAATGCCTCGCGGGATGATCTATCTAATTATTGCCTCATCTTTTTGTTACCTTTTTGTGTAAACTCTTGGATAAACACATCAATAAACATCTCTCTGAGTACATTGGAACCACAGGATGCCTCAACTCCTGTCAGTCTGGGTTTAGGCATAGGTTTAGTACGGAGTCAGCACTGATTGCCGTCACTGACAGCCTAAGACATTCACTGGACAACGGACAAGCAGCACTATTGGTGCTGATGGATTTGTCAGCAGCATTTGACACGATATCCCATTCGATCCTACTCAATAGACTGAGGGATATCGGAATCCACGGCTTAGCCTGTCAGTGGCTATCATGTTTTCTAACCCAACGTACCCAAACCATCAACCTCAGCGCCTTCTGATCCAAACTTCGGAGTTGACCAAAGGAGTACCACAGGGATCCTGTCTTAGTCCCACATTGTTCAACATTTACGTGGTTCCTTTAGCGGATTTACTCAGGTAACGGGGCTTCATTCCAATCTCATACGCTGATGACACCCAGCTTTTAACTGCTCCCAACACCCAGTTCACCCTTTCAGAAGACATGACAGCCATTTCTCCTTGAATGAGGAACAACTTCCTGCAGTTAAATGCAGGGAAAACGGAGATCATGTTATTTGGAGAATCTCCTCTGCTCTGGTCCCCAGAATGGTGGCCCACCAAACTAGGTGCTGCCCCGGTTCCTAAAGCCATGGTAAAAACCTTAAGCGTACATCTGGACCAAAAACGTATGATGACGGAGCATGTCACTACCACCGTAGGCTCATGCTTCCATACACTAAGCCTTTTACGGAGGGTGTTCCCTTTTCTCCCTCTGATAGTGTGTAAATCACTCTGCCAAGCATTAGTAATTAGCCATCTAGACTATTGTAATGCTCTTCTTATTTCAGCTAGCGAGTCTTCTCTCAAGAGACTTCAGGTGGTCAAAATACAGCGTCCTGCCTTGTTTCCAACTCTCCTGCCAGGACCGCCTCTTCCCCGCTTCTTCAAGGACTAAACTGGTTACCAATCCGCAAGCGGATCAGATTTAAGTTCTGCTGCACTATGCACAAGGTACTAAATGGCAATGCCCTTGCTACTTAGCAGATGGACTCACCAGGTACCAGCCTTCCAGAACCTCCGTACAGGCTCTAAGTCGCTACTTCTGGTACCCCCATGTTAAGAAATCCCACCCAGGTGGGAAAGTCTTCTATTACCTAGCCCCCTTCTATTGGAACCAACTTCCCAGCCACCTTCAGAAATACCCAGACTATTTGCTATTCCGAAAGCTCCTTAAAACTGAGCTTCTTTAAAAATCTCTTCCTCTCCCTAACTGTAGCACCTCCGTAGCACAGAGATACCAGTTTTTCTTGCTCAGAAGCTTTTCGATCTCACATTGATCTGGTTAGATGAATTGTATCCTTCGATCGCTCAGTTGAGGGGACTTTGTTTTATTTTATTTTCAACACTCCATTGGCCTTCATGTGTTTTTGCTCTATCTTCCATGTGCATATCTCCCACAGAAGCTTGTGAGTAGTTTTTGATTTGTAGAATAAGAGCGCCCAACTCATCCTTTGTTCAACTTCGTCCTACTCAGCAACATTTACTCCCCACTGGTCTACTATTGCTCCCCCACACTCCCCAATCCTGTCTGTTTTTTCTTTAATTACTTTTTTTTGGCTTGGTAATCGCAATTTGGTGCTGGGTCACTCTATTCTTGAAGTGACCTTTCACACAATTTTTTTACTGCCCCAAAATGGTTGTATCCCTTCTTATTGTAATGGTAAATTAAGAATCTTAAGCTGGTAATTGTGTTATCATGCATGCGTGTTCACAGATCATGCAACCAGTCCTTAGAAGAAGGTATTGTTCCGGAGGGATGGAAGCAAGCTGTGGTGACACCTTTGCTCAAGAAGCCCTCATTGGACCCAAAAATCCCTGCAAGCTTTAGACCCATCTCCCTCCTGCCATACCCGGTTAAAATTCTGGAAAGACAGTAAGCAAGACTCTATTGTGCTTCCTGGAGGATAATCAACTGCTTGACAGAGTCCAATTCGGGTTCCGCCCAGGTCATGGGACTGAGACGGCTTTGGCTACCATGCTGGACAACTTACGTATGCGGGTCGACAACGGGAACACTACTGTTTTAGTGCTTCTCGATATGTCGGCCGCGTTCAACACAGTGAGCCATTCTATCTTAGTGGAGAGACTGGAGAAGATAGGAGTGAAGAGACGGGCGCTGCAATGGCTGCAGTCCTATCTAGTGGGGAGACAGCAGGTGGTGACCTTGGCACCGTTTTCCTCCAGCAAATCCCTGGTAGTCCATGGGGTGCCTCAGGGCTCTGTGATCAGCCTTATTCTTTTCAATATCTATCTGCAGCCCCTGTTCCCCATCATTAAATCTTTTGGAGTCGACCTAGTCAATTATGCCGACGATACACAACTGGCGTTCTCCTTTAAAGGAGAACATGCAGTATCCATGGACATGTTCCAGCAGTGCATGCGTCAGATGGCTAGTTGGCTCCAAAGAAATTCTCTACAGTTTAATGGTGGGAAGACTGAGGTGGTGTACTGCTCCTCTGTCAGGATGTCTAAACACATACCATTGGATTTTAGGCTTACCCCTGAGGAGGAACGACTGGCTCCAGTCGGCATGGTACGTAATTAGGGGTTCTGATCGATGACAATCTTCAAATGGAGTCACAGGCAATAAAGACCACCAGTGTGTGCTTCTCCCTGATGCTCATGTTACGTCAGATACTCCCACTACTACCAAAAGACTTGCCCTCCCTAGTAGTAAGAAGCACAGTGATAAACTGGGTGGACGATTGCAACTCCTTGTATTTGGGAGCACCACAGTACATAGTTCAGGGGTTGCAGAGAGTCCAGTCTGCAGCAGCAAAACTGGTGCTAAATAGGCAGCGTAGATCATCCACTACCCTGGCCTCGAGAGACCTACACTGGCTGCCCATCAAGGAAAGGGTCCATTTTAAATCACTCTGCTTGGTGCACAGAGCGGTACACAATCTGGTTCCAGTCCCACTGCGGGAAAAATTCACTTGGTACCAGCCCAAGAGGCAGCTCCGCTCCTCTAGCGCCAGTTTGCTGGCGATTCCCAGATTCAAACGTTCTAGGATGGGAGTGAGGGCACTTAATGTGGCTGGTGCCCATCTGTGGAATGAGTTACCCCAGAGTATCAGACAAATTAACTCCCTGGTCGAGTTTAGAAAGAGTCTTAGAACCTGGCTCTTTCCTAGGGATTGATCATACTTTCTCTCCGATATCCTGATTTATTTATACTCTGGTTAATTCTCTGAGTCTAAAGCACCAGGATACCCATAGGGTGGCAGTTTGCGCTATATAAGAACTCTTTCAATTCATTAAATTCAATTCTTGTGTGGTTCATGACGCGTGCATCTACATGCCTCATGATGCATGAGGCCATCCTTTCATGGGAAACCTATGCCAATATTGCCAGGCATGAATGTGCTTTGTGATTGGTCAAGCTGCATGCGTTTGCATGCTGGCCCAAATAAGCACTGGCAGAGCCAATATATTTGCTATTTAAAGCAAAGACCTACTGGCTTTAAGAATGTTTTTAAAATAAACCCCCCAAAAAACTATTATTCTTGCTATGGGCTGGACCATTGAACATCTTGAACTAACCCATATAAATTCTCCACAGTTGGGAGAAAGCTTGGAGAAAATCTTACAATCCTTAACCACAGGTCAGATATCAAAGTCACATGCATAAATACAACCATCTGATCTGATCTTCCTACTCTAAAAAAAGTCTATCTACTCCCAACCACTGAAAAGTTTATATTTACAAACTATGGGAACCTTGTGTTATCACTGAGCAGGGACGGAGGACTTTTTCCCTCCCAACAACTTGTTGATAGTCTTGGATATTTTATCGAGGAGAAAATCATTAACCCCTTCCATGCTGATGACGGCTGGGAGCCGTCATGGCACACAGTGCTCGTGTACTGATGACGGCTCCCGGCGGCCATGACCGCACCCGCGATCGGAATGTGCCGCGCAGAATCGCGGCCGCTCCCAAGGAGTTAAAATAAGAAAAAAAACTGTCTTGCATTATCCCTGGCATTATCCTGTCCAACCTGCCACTCAACTGCAGAAAAAGGTCCTATCACCAACAATCCTTTACTGAGTTTTACATCCATCTCTATGGAATCCAGCATTAAATTCCCCCAGACAAATATAAAATCAGGGTTCCCCAAAATATATGCCCATCTTCTATCCTTAAAAACAATGGAATGACTCCGGCTACTCATGTAACCCAAATACTCAATGCTTCTTTAATAGAAGGGTGTGTACCTACCAAATTAAAAAAGGCCATTGTATGACCTCTGCTTAAAAAACCTGGCCTACATTCCTGTTTCAAGATTCTCCATCATTGGTACTGGGTGCCATATACGCTCTACAGAGATTAGATTCTGCTGACGGATACATGTTGGTACTGCTCCTCTGATGAGTGTGATTTCTTCCATGTGCTTTGATCCTATTTGGCCCTGGTGCCCTACTAGCATTCTGTGTGGCAGACTCTCCACTCTACTAGCTCCCTTCCCTTCCAGGACTCAGCCAAGTAAACTTCAAGACTGCCTGCCTGTCTTTGAGAAAGTGTTGGGCCCCTTCTTGCGGATGAGTGAGCCCTAATCCTGGACTAAGGGGGGCTGTGTCTCCTGTCCATATCCTGGGGGCGTGGTCCCTTGCCCTTGTTCTTTCTTCCTCAGGATCCCTTCAGGGGTCATCTGCTGTGGGTTGGTACTTGGTACTGTTGGAGGGGTGCTGTGTGTTTAGCTTTGCCCACGGATGTACATAGGGGGGCTATATGGCTGGCTGTTTGTCCAGTTATGTGGGGGACTGATTAGCGCAAACATGGAACTGATGGGGTGGAATATTGGTGGAGTGGTACCAGACAAACGGGGTTCATTCTGAGCTGAGCTATGGTTGGAATGCAATATTGTGAGGCACTCTGTTTGGATGGGGGATTGTCTGCCTCTTTTTGCAGCTGTATGTGCTCCTTTACTCATGTCTGAATTTTTTTTTTTGCCTATTTATTCTGCTGCTTTTTCCTACCATGATGTATGCAGTATTCTTTCTGCAGTATGTACATGTCACAGAATGCTGCCAGTTGATGCCTTTAAACCATTGAAAATCTGAATAAAGAATTGTTAAAAAAATTAAAACGGGCCTCCAGACAACTTAGTACATTTCAGACCCATCTTGCTTCTTCCTTTGGTCTCTGAAATCTTTGAGAAACTCAAGCCTACAGAACTACAAACATTTGCAGAATCTCACAACTTTTTGAGCTGTAACCAAGGGGCATCAGACCTGGCAGCTCGACAGAACTGGTTAATCTCTTAGCTATTGCCTATTTGTGCACTGTAGCAGATAGGGGGGGTACATTGGTCCTGATATCCGTTTAACCTCTCCACAGCACAAGACATCACTGAACATGCACTTCTCCTCAACCATCCTAGATCATTCGGTATCATGGACATGGTCCTTAAATGAATCTCATTGTTTCTTACCAAAAAATCCCAATTCATCAAACTGGGTACCTTCACCTCCTTCCCCATTCATGTTAAGTGGGGAATGTCTAAAGGACCTCTCTTTCACCACTCCTATTGAGTCTATACATGGACATAAGCAGCTTAGGCTCCTACTACCTATTAACCCTTGGCGGAGTTCGCGTAGTCGCGCTACACAAAGTTCCGTGAAGTGGTAAAAAACTCCACGATCTATGCAGAATACCGCGAGCGTGCGGAGTTGTTTGTTCTGCCCGTTCGCGATGCGTTTTTTGCGCGTTCAGGATGCTGTTTGCATGCTCGGGGGAAAATATCTCGCGAATGTGCCCATGTGGTCGTAAATGGGCGTGCCCATCTTCTTTTTCACTTGTCCCACCCGTTCACGATGCATATTTCCTGTCCTGGAACGCTTATTGCGTGTTCCGGCTCGTTTACGATGCGTATTTCCTGTTCGCGAACAGGTTTTGCGTGTTCACAATGGTTTTCGCGTGCTTTGGGGGAAATATCAAGCGAACTTGCCCACGCAGTCGCAACGGCCGTGGCCATCTTGTTTTTCCCTTTTTCGCTATGGTTCTGGGCCTGCTTTTCTATCCTCCCTCTATCTTTTCAATACTTTGTTTCTGGAAACTTTTTTTTTAATCTTTTTTTTATTATCTATCTCTATTTTCCTGATTCTATATTTTGAGTTTTTTTCTACTTTTTTTGTGTTTTTCACTACTTTTTCACTCTTTTTCTATTACTTACTTTTTTCATTTCTTTTACTTACGTTTTTAATTCCTACCTTTCTTTTCTGAATCCCCCCAGTGTCCAGAGCATTGGCAAAGGGCAAGGCGCATCGCCGCAGCCAGAGCCGTCAAGAAGGCCCAATCAGGGTGCAGGCACGGCCGTTTTTTGGAGAGACGGAGGTGGCCACACTTGTTTTTTGTGTGCAGCGCCACCTCCTCTTAACCCTGGCAGCAGGTGGCAGGCCTGGGTCAGGGCAGTGGCGGTTCGTCCATTGGGGGCGTTGGGGCGTTGCCCCACTAGCCATGGACGACCGTCACGTCACTGCATACATACAACTACGTTACCGAGTGAGTCGTGCATTTATTTCCTTGAGGTCGGACAGGGTCAGTAACTATAGTGGCGTCGCTCATCACGGAGGTGTGGGGGGCGGGCCTGCGCCGGCAGTGAGTGGCAGGCCCTGGGCTGGCAGATAGCAGCAGCGTGGCAGGGAGGGCAGGGGGCAGCAGCAGTGTGTGCGCATTTAGGACAAGTCATTTTTATGACTTGCCCGCGCATGCGCACACACGCAGTAGCCCCTTCCCTCCTCCTCCTCTCCTTGCACTCACACAGGCAGAGACCCGGGGGAGCTGGGTCTCATTATGGGCAATATTAGCCCTGCTCTATGTAGTCAGTGATTGGCCGGCGCTGTTGGGACGTCACCACGCCCTGGCGTGGACAGGAGGATTGCTTCAAGAAGAACACCAGACTAGTCACGAGGAGAGTGATGGCACGCGTTCCCCCTTCCTCTAGAAACAGAGCTGTTAGTGATTTTACTGATGGCGCTCGCCCTGAACTGAGCATTTTGCTGCCCGGGCCTTTCAAGCTCTCTGTCTGCCAGCCTCGGACTGAAGTGCCGGCCTGAGCTGCTCTGCCACCATGGGAGCTACAACAGATTAGAGATTAACGGTCCGGGCCTTCCGAATTCTACAATAGGAGCCAGTGCAGCTAAAACGCGCCTCTAGCAGACCCCTCCAAATCATCTTGCAAATGAAAGGTTAAGGTAGGTTTTATTACAGTTTCGTTTAGTCAATTTATAGGACTACGTGTTTTTTTTTAATAAAGGAGTGTGCGCTTTAAATGAAAGTTAATATGTTCATCTTCGCGCGAGTGTGAAAACTGAAGAGCTTCAATGTGAATAAATGCAATGGGGGGATTGGAGTTCTAAAACATGTAACCAATTAAAAGAGAAATTGCGATTAAAGGGGCAGGGGTAGTAACGCCAGCAATGGTTTAACAGTAGTGAATTTACCACCAGGTGCAGTTTGGCAATAATTATTTTCCCTTTGCCAGGCTTCGTTGTCATGTAATCCAATTAATACATCTCTGCAAAGGCCAGCAATGTAACATGACTAATCACCGTATGGCTTTATCATAGCCATACTGTGAATGGCCATTTCTGCTCTTGCCTCCCTTGTCACTTCACTTGGTGCACATTGCCGGTTTTGCACATCACCTCGTGAGTCCCCTCGCCTCTGGACATGTCCCGGGCCGGCCGAAATTACAAACACATTCCAAGTCACAGAAGCGGCGGGCCACAGAGTAAAACAAAAGGTAAACTCTGTTTTGTTGTTTTTCTAAGTTTAAGTGTTTCTAATGCTAATGCCGCCGTCGCCAGTGTTCAAATATGCGGCTGTAGGCTAGTGCAGTTTATTTTTAAGGGTGCTGCTAATAATATATTGTGTTTGTAACTATTTATAAATTACAAGCAGGGGAACAAGGCTTGTGTCTCGGCGTCCGCTCAACCTCCTGTGATCCTGAGCAAATCACAATCTAAATCTCCTCGTGCCTTAAAATAAATGAATGTGTCTTTGTGTAAAGTAACTGGTGCTCATGTAAAGCACTCTACTACCACCTTAAACTCTGCTATGAAAAGTGACTTTTGTTTTTCTTGCCACTAGGCAGCAGGGCACGAATTGCTGCCCATGACTCAGACACACTGCATAAACTATTTACATTACAATGAATGTCTGGCCTGTCCTATAGATGAAGTGTGACTGAATTTATTTTAATTTTTTCAACGGAGCGAACAGTAAAAAAGTGTGCTTTGTTCGCCCTTGTGAAGAGCAGGGAATCTTGCCTCGCTATAAATCAAAGGGTACTGTAAACTCCAGTGTTTTTAAGCTTCTGTGGTTAACTGCTGATCAACTCTCTTTTGTCTTTATTGTCGCTTTACATATGCTCTATAATTGGGGTAATGTGCAGGCCCTTATGGTAGCGTGCTGATGTGTCAAAAGTCTCAGACTTCCATGGATTTTGACTTTATTTATGGTAACGGCAAGGGAGTCTCCTCTTTAAACACTGCAGATGCAGACTTGCCTGCATGTGGCTCTTTTTTGCTAGGCCTATGAAGGAGCCAGCGTTGATCTCCCCCATTCACAAAATATATATTGTAAACAGTGCACTTTGCTGTTAAAATGAAAATAACTTTGCCTGGCCCCCACATGTTTAACTCTGTTCTGTCAATCAGCCTGAGAACTAATATAACCCCATAAAAAATGCAAAGTAAATCGCCACAGACTTCCATAAAAATGTTGTGCCCCCCTCTCAGCTCACTTCTGTCAGACTTCACCAACCTCCACTGACACATAGTAAGTCTTGCTCCTTTAACGAGGTACTGTTGCCATCGCAGCATCAGATGTAAGATGCTTCACTAGCATATTCAGAGGTGTTATCGCAAGGTCTGTTATGAAGTTCTGTAGATATACTGGATAAGCAGCTACTATGTCATTATCAAATGAAATCTTTTTATTGATTTATTTACCAACTTACTTTCTCAAATTTGCTTGAAAATGCACCGTTTGGCCACTCTTTTTTTCAAAATGTTCTTAGGGGGAAATTCCCTGAACCACTCTTTTGGCGGCAGTCTCTCTTGCCGCCGGTAACTCACGCACAACCTTTACGCCTCACCTTTTTCAAAAGTCACCAGCCGCCACTGGGTCAGGGTACGGGGTCCGGTGAGTAGCTATTCAATATTACTACTTTGTGTTCTTCTGCTCTGTGTTATATATTGCAAATATAATTTTTTTCTGAATAGCAAGAATGCTGCTGCTTACATTGCAGGTAAATTACGTTTAAAAATCTTCTGTGATTGTTATGTCACAGGTGCTCGGTGCTACTAATCTTTGTTTGCAACATTTTGCGCTCGCTTGGGCTGATTATGTAAGACTTTACATTAGAGAACTTAAGTTAGGTAATGCTAGAGGGAATATAGTCCTTCCTTTGTCCTCCTGTCACTAAGAGATAGTGGTGGATTGATAGGTGTAGTTACTTAGTATTAGTTGGTAATTTTTTAGTGGCCTCATCCTCTGTTACGTCACGTGCTGCTGAGTGCTGCTTACCCCAGTCCTTAGTAGAACCTTTTGTAGTTTGTTTAGTGAGTGGCAATAGGCTTAGCACTAGCAGAACATGAGCAGCAACCAACCAACAATTTTGGTGTATGCAAAAATGTATGCATGTGTCCTCCATCTATGCATTTTTGAGGACTATAATAAATGGAAATGCAGACTTAGTGAACAATTGGCCTGGCTGGAATAGGTGGACTAGAGCAGGTGGTACTTAGGCTTAGTTAGTATTCTGGAATCAGAATGGAACACTGGATTAGTGTTCATAAATAATAACTAGACGGTCGGCGAATCCTGCGATAATACAAGTCGACCAGATTAGATAGGTCAATTTCATTGCAATTATTGTTTCCATAAATGTTACTTTGAGCGTTTTTTAAAATATTTTATTTGTTTCACATCAATCATCAATGTTTGTCTCTTTCTTTCTTATATCTTTCATGATCAGCATCCAGGGGCAAGAAGACGGGGTCGTTGGAGTCGGCGGTAGCAGCTGAACAAGATGTTGGCCAGGACTGCTCCTCTACCGAGTGCTCTGCTGCTGGCCCCAGTAAGTCCTACTGTTGTTAATATTAATAATTATAGTTCCTTAACTTTTACTGCACCTTTTTTTCCTAAGTATTATTTCCACTTTCTAATTCTATTTTTCACCAATTCTTCTTCGATCTAGACTATCTGTTTCTAAATCCATGTTAACCCTGCCTCTAACTGCCTCTGCTATGACTCTCTGTACTACTACGATTAGTCTGTCTGTAGCTAAGCTTGCCCAGTTGGCCACTCTTTATTTCAAAGGTTTTAAAACTCACATTCACCAATAGCTCTAGCCCCTGATTCCAGTCCTTTGGGTTGTCCTCTTCTAGTCGTCTTAATCTTGAGGCTTTTCGACAATTCCAACCAACAAAATGCCCTACCAGATATTTTACTATTTTTTGATAGGATAGGACATACTGCTACTAGTCTACTCTGCTCTATTACCCAATTTGTACTAGTGATGTATGTTGTATATGTATGTATTAACTTTTTTTCAATCTTGCTTGTAAAAAAGAACAAATAGGGGGAGGTGTACTTGGCATCTAAAAAATGTGTAATGTTTTTACTAGGGGTACCGACCACCAGTGCCAGGTCCAGCGGTGAAGGGGAAGCGGCCAGTAAGGAGGTAGTAGAAGATGCGGCAGCTGCAGGGGATGAGCCAGCAGGCTTTGATAAGTTATAGTCCTTACTTATTGACATTACACTCGCTGCAAGGGTGTACACTGTACTGTTTAGAGAGACTAAGTTGTTGTGTACAACGGTTGAAGAAGACACCCTTTACTTAGCATTAGCAATAGCGTTAGCAGCAGGAGTTGAGTAACTAGTAATGGTCTCTTCTATCTGACTTCAACTCAGCTGTGAAAGTATTATGGAGAAGACTGAGAGCCAGATCATATTACCTATATGGATGGGTTGAACGAAAAGGGAAAGAAGGGTGGAAAGAGGAATAATATTTATGACTGGCAGAGAAGGATACGCGGGATGCATGCATAGGTGGCTGACAGGAAGGAATCAGATGCATGGGTGGTTGAAGGATGGGTAGAAGGTGAAAGAAAAGATGCCTGCCTGGGTGGGTGAAACTGTATGGGTGGATAGCAAGAATCCTCCGGGGTGTTTCATGTGTCAAACTCAAAGCCAAGGCAAGCAAGGAAGGAAGGACGCATTGGTGGTGGTTTAAAAAGAAAAGAATACATGTTTGTTGGTGAAACAAACTAAGATTTGTTGAGAGATTAAGAAGAATGATAGACATGTTTACTTTGAATGGATGGATGCCTGGATATTATACTATTCATCATAGATAGCATAGGTGGAGATGGTCACTGGATGAAGAGTCTTAGTTAGAAGAGAATGTAAAGGAAACCGCGCCAGAGTAGCAAAGCCAAGGAGAATAGAACAAAGTTGTATTTTCAGAATACACCCTTGACTCACAGTAGTTTGCAAGCACAGCATATATATTGTATGTATATTGTTATCAAGTGCCTCCCTCCGAATCCGAGGCCCACTCCCTACCTATGTTAAAATGTATTTTCGACTGGGTCAGCCTGCTGTGGGTGGGCTATCGGCTGCATGTTTATTGTTTACACAATCATTCAAAACAAAAGTACCTCATGTCGTCCCATATAATAGCAATGATCATTTGGATCAAATATCATCTGCTTTTTTGTAGTAGTCAGGGCAGGGTGAAAGTGAAATTGAGAAGTTGCCCTTGATGTAACGAAGTAGGGCAGTGCCACCCATTATAGAAAAATACGATGATTGTGTAGCCAGCTTCCCCACCTGCAGACAAAAGTAAATAAAACTAACGTCACAAGTATGTTTGCTTTAGGTGCAAGCTGACTGAGCTGGCATGCCGGCTACAACAAGGTTACACAATTTCGCTAAACAAGAGAGAAAAAGAACACTGGTGAACTGTGTACTCGAGTCCATAGTGCTTGTATAAGGATTGAAACTAACACAAATGTTAGAGGCCAAGAAAGTGGGAGGATAGATACATACCACAAATGTTATGTACTGTGCTTGCTAGTGCTACTGTGCCATTGTGTGTAGATCAGGTGCTGTGGGATTTTTTACATAGTTTATTTTTGTTATGGGATTAAATTATATTTATACTTAAACTTAACATACGATGTTACTGTTTTGTGGGGGGTTACTGTTTTACGTCACATGGTTTCCTTGCTGCTGCATGGCCGCAGCTAGTGGTTGGTTTAAAAATAATCTGCCGATTTTGTAACACACAAACAGATAGATGCTGTACCCCTCACTGAGTGACTTGTCCTACTAGTACTGTCAGTCTCTCCTCCTAGTCTATGCATTCTGCTACAGAAGGACTCAAGGGGTGTGTGCATGAATTAATTAATATTATTAAATATACCTCCCCAAAACTTCTTCTCTAACCTGTAATTGATGTCTAACTTAGGCACAGCAATGGCTGCATGGCGATGATGGTTTGGATTCCCAAGATGCCATGGTTGTGGTGGTAGTAGTAGACACTGGAAGTAGAATTTGCAAAAAAAAAAAAATGAGACTGAGAGAGACTTTGGGAGGAGTAGTAGAACAATGTGCAGTACATACACAGAAGACTGCCAAACAATAATAATAATGCTGATTAGCAATGCTAAAGTAAAATAAATCATAATGGTGGCGGAGATAGCCTAGTACAACGTTACAAACTGTAGTTGTGTTGAGTCACTCGACACAAGCGTAACCATTAGTGCTGTGTAGGAGGATGATGAATCAAATCGATTCCAGCAATTAATTATGATGGATTAGGTTCCTTTGGAAAGAAAATTGACTTGTAAATATACGGAGCATGGGTGGGCAAGCAGAAGAAGATGCTCGCCCTGCCTTGAAATTGAATTAGTGTTGCTTTCACCACATCCGCCCCAGCAAGCGTGTGATCAATTATTGGTGTATATTAAATTTAGTCACACCTTAGTATAAATCACACAGCCCAGGGGAAGAGGGTTAGGGTTTGATGAATGGTTGGGAAGGGGGGTTCGAGGAAAGGTTAGACAAACACTACGCATGGGCAAATAACAAAACATAATCTTGGCAGACGACCATCATATCCATAAATCTGATAAGGGAGAAAAAGGAAATGCATGCATGATGATGATGACTTGATGGTTATGATAAGTAGTAGTTATAAGTAGTAGTTACTAACTAGACTAGTAGACAGTACAGGGCAGCAGTATATTATTTATTATTATACAATGTGCCACACCTGTCTCCCCTCAGAGAGACCCAAATTACATACATTTTTACTTCTGTTGTACCGGGCTTACTTTTTAAAGCTAGCAAAGAAAATTAAAAAATAGCTGTAGGGATCAGTTATAAGCAGAAAGCAAACAACAACAACACACAGTCGTAACGATTGAGAAGAAAAAAAGTAATCAAAATATTAAAAAGATGATGAATGTTGATACTAAAGTGTTACTGTATGTTATCCTGGTCAAATTGGGGAGTTGCATCTCGGCATTCCTCTTGGTCCTCCCTTCCATGGACGCTGCTTCCGTCAATCTTGGGTGCCACTGCCTGCCTGGCAGATGCGGATTGGTAGGTGAGTGTGAGTTGTTTTTCTCTGTTTTAATGGAAAAACAAAAGGGATATTTAAAAATCAAGGATAAAAAAAGTATCAATTTCAGAGGAGTGCAAACACTTTCAGAGCAGCATGGCTGAATCATGTATCTTCTGTTGTCTGTATCCAGCATTAACCTACAAAAGCAACATGACAGAGCAGGCCCACGGCGCCCACCCAACCTCCACTTAGCTTAGATTTTTACTGAGCCAGACAGAGCACACATGTCACATATACAGCAAGATAGCATTTTCCAAAGTAAGTAACTAAATCAAAGGCATGCACAGCTGTCAGTCATACTACCACTACTAAACTCGTGACTCGACTCCACCACTACACAGACATGTAGGTCGGCTGTGGTTGTTGTTGACTTGTTTACCTTTTATACCACTCATGGAATGCCCTGAGTTATTCCATCAATCATCTCCGATCCTACTGACTGACTGCGAAGATATTATGTCACTGTGGTCATCATCATGGTGTTCTCCAACTCAGTCTGCAGTGTACCGAGTGAGTCCAGATTCCATATTCAAAAATGCAATGCATTAACGTGCAATAGAAGTACAATTATGTTATTAAACATCAAGGGAAACGTTGACTTGAGTCACTTTTAGTGTGTAGATTAAATAATACTACACAATGAATCCACTTCATGCACAACGAACAACAACAACAAAAACACCGATCACTCAGAGTCTGCATCCAATGCATGCCATCATTACCTGTTCCTTGTTCTCATCTTAAGTTAAGGAGCAGTCTTTCTCGGCTCAGAAAAAAGGATAGATAGTAGTCATCATGTTCCACTGCTTTTGGAGGGACTCGACGAAGCACATTTTCTTGTATTGTATTTTCCATCCAATCATCATCTGGCCTGAGGGAAATGGATTTAGGGTGAGTCAGGAAGATGGAGCAGGACGTGGAGGAGTGGACATAAGTTAAATGCACGGAGCTGCAACTCCAATATGGCAATAAATAGAGTAAACTAGAAGACGGTGGTGATGGATTTGTTGTGATTCGAAGTTTCAAACCAGAAATACAGACACACATAAAATAAAAGGGAAAAAAGAAAGTAAGAAGTTCAAAGCCTAGTTGTCAGGGAAGTAAAGTTCGTCCTCAAACTATGGTGGTTCAATTAGAAGTGGGTAATCATCTAAGACACTACTTCCGTCACCTAGTAGCTCTCGTCTTCTTCCTGCGTTGATGCAGGTATTTTGTAATTCGGTGGTATAAAGTGCAGATTCATTTTGATCATGGTTAACCTCTCCACGTTTTTGGGTGAGAGACTGGTCCTTTTCAATGTTACAATGGCACCAGCAGCACTGAAAACACGCTCAGAAGAGACACTTGTGACAGGGCAAGCCAGATAGTTTATTGCCAGCCTGCTGAGCACTCGTCATTGGCCCTTTTTCCGATACCAATACAGCAATTTGGTTTTGATCAATGTAGACCTCTGTTGGGTCATCCAGATAGGCCTGGACCATCTGCTCAATGTTCAGGGGTGCTCCACTTTGCTGGGCCTCTTTTCTCTTTGCATCAGCACTGGACCTAGCAAGCCCTTGCTGTAAATACCAATCCTGTGCTAATTGTACTGGAGCTGATGATCCGGTTCTTGCTGTTGTCGATAGTGTTGGTGACAGCTCTGAGCCAAACACACTGCCCTCAGGATCTGAAATTGAATTTGATGCCGGATGCCCTGCTGCAGCCTCAGTTGTGGGTTTGAGTAGCGGGCCTCTAATTACCAGCCGTTCATTTTCCAATTTACTGGCTGCCTCAGGTATCCAAGTTTTGTAATGGGCAGCATCTACTTCTGAAAAAGGAATTATTGTCTTACTGTTCAGTGCAGATTTGTATCGTGGATCCGGATTTGTGGCACTAGTGTAATGTTTTTCTGAAAAAATGGTCGTTTGCACCCTTGTATTTTCAGCTAAACGACCGGATAAGCTCTCCACCAACTCATATGCTTCATTTTTTTCCTCCACACCTGCGTACATTTCAGATACCTCCTTCAGCTGTTGCTCTAGCATGTGCAACAATGGGATAGTTTGGCCCACAGTACAGTCCTCCTTGCTGACTTCACTTTTGAAGAGCTCGAAAGGAAGTAGCATCTCTGTCAGACATTTAACTAGGCCCCATTGGTCCTTTTAAACAGTTATGCCTTTCACAGTAGCATCCCCTCTTTGCATGACATTTTCATTGATTGGTCTGTACTGCTCAAATAGACGTTCAAGCATGTAATAAGTTGAGTTCCAACGGGTTGGCACGTCCTGGATGAGTGCTTTGACTGGCATTCCATACTCACGTTGAATGATCCTCAGCTGCTTCCGGGATTTAAAAGAGTTGCTGAAATGTGGGCATATTCTTCTGCAAGTAAGTGGCTGACTCATTTTCTTTTTTCAGAAAGTCTTGAACAATAATGTTAATGCAGTGTACCAAACACAGTACCCTTAAATAGGCACCATCATCCATGGCCTTAACTATATTACTGCCATTATCCGTGGCAACAAAACAAATGTTAAGCCCTCTTGGGCGCAGCCATTCAAAGACTTTGCTGTTAAACTCTTCCAAAATGTTTGTAGCAGTATAAGATTTCTCCATGGCGAACATGGCTACCATTGCATGTTTTCGAGTAGCATTAAAAATCTCAGCAGTGTCAAAAATACCTTCAGATATCTTTTCTTTAACCCCCACAAAAGCGAACCAGTGTGCAGTGTGGAAGAATTGGAGCTATACTACAAGCCCCTAAGGGCCTTCACAGCGATATTTAGAGGAAACCGATGTAAATGGGTTCCTTAGTGACGTAGAATAGGTTATAGGGTTGCCACATGGCATAACATTTATCTCTTGGAATATAAATGGACTAGGGAATCAAATAAAGCAAGAATTTATAAAAGAACTTGCAAAAAATAATGAGATCATTTGTATCCAAGAGACCTGGCTATGTGGTGATACCCCTGTAGTTGATGGGTTCCGCCAATTCTATCGTCCAGCAATAAAATCAAGGTCCGGTATCCCAGCAGGTGGCTTATTGACTTTATTATCCACAAAACTAGTGAAGAATGTACTTCAGCTTACTGTAACATGTAAATGGTTGCTTGGTTGCAGGATAACACTAATGATCGTCGATAAAAAATATGAAAATATGCTAATTTTAAATGTATATATGCAATGGGGTCCCCAGGAGGAATATGGTGTTGAAATGGGACATTTTAAGAATGATATGGATTCATTGTGTGAAAAGTATGGTTCAGATATAATTTTGTTGGTGGGAGATTTTAATCATGAACTAAACCCATAGCAGCTAGATCTCTGGTATATGGAAATCATGGAGTCTTATGATATAAATCAAGCAAAGTTTCCAGAAAGCGTTTGTTCAACCCATGATGTAAAGTTGGCAAAGTACCCAGCGACAAAAAGCCTTTTTTGTTTAAATGGTAGGTCGGCTGAAGATCGTCCGGCAAAGAGAACCTTTAAACAAGGGACACAAATTTGCCCCATAGATTATGTTTTTATGCCAGCATGGAACTTTGTATTAGTAAAGGGCTTTAGGATCAGCCACATGGAAGGCAGTGACCACAATATAATAGAACTAGAGCTTGCAAACTTTCATCAGACTGCCTGTGATAAAGTAATCATACAACAGATGGACTGCCCAAGGCACATAACAACACAGTTAACAGAAGAACATATAGAAAGGTTAACCAGGTTGCAACAAAGTATTGACATAGGATGTGTGAGTGGCCTAAACTTGGCTTGGTATATTGAGAAAATAAATCAAGTGGTACAGAGCATCCGTGTAGAACTTGGTCAGGCAAGGAAAATGGTTCAACTCAGACTGCCTAAACAAGAAGTGAGAACTAAGGAGAGAAGAGCGTATTATGCATAAAAAAATGTGATCAGACCAGGGCTAAAAACCTCATCAAGCTAAAGAGAGAATACACCATGCTACTTCATAGTACTCAAAGAGCCCACAAGGAAACCTGTTGAGGAAAACTGTTGGAGGCAATCAAATCTAAGAACATACAACAGTTCTGGAAGCTGGTACAATCAGCTACAGAACTCTTGGTAGCCTCAATGAAGTGCGTGGTGGAGAGGGTGCTTGGGAGGATTATTTGCAGGAACTATAATCCCCGTGGAGAGAATCTGAAGAGGAGGTAATAGGGGACTGGAGCGGCAAGGTAGAAGATCTAAAATCAGATTTTTCAGTAGCAAATGTGCCTAATACAAAAAGACCTTGAATCTAACAAGAGCATCAGGCCCAGATAACCTACCAGCTTCGATTACAAAATCAAAGTCGTCCTGGTGGGCAGAAGTCTTCTCGCTTATGTTTTTAGAAATCCTAGAATCGGGGATGAACCCAAAAAATTGGAAGGGAGAGATAATGAGGCCGATTCATAAGAAAGGGGATGTTTAAGCCCCAAAGAAATACAGATTAATCAATTTTGTCTTGATATCGGGGAAAACATCTTTTCTAAAATAATATTAGGTAAGCTAAAAGATTGGGCTGAACAGACATCAATTGTTCCAGTCAAACAGGAGGGATTTAAAGAAGGACATTCCACTATAGATCATTGCTTCACCCTGTGGGCATTAGCCCGGAAATCCATAGAGCAAAATAGGAAGTTGCATTGTTGCTTTGTCGACTTTCGGGCAGCCTTCGATTCTGCGGACCGTAACTGCCTCTTGGAAGACATGATAAAATACGGAATACCGGATGGTATATTGATAATTTTAAAAGAGCTACATAGAGGGAATTGGGCCCAGGTTATTAGAGACACGAAGGGGTCGTTAACTCATAAGATATTTGTAGGAAATGGCCTTAGACAGGGGTGCGTTTTGGCACCCCTGTTATTTGCAATTTTCTTAGCAGATCTCCCGGCAGCATTAGAAGTAGAAAGAAGTGCAAGCCCTAGAATGAGTGGAAACAAAGTGCCCCGCCTTCTATATGCAGATGAACTTGTAATCCTTTATCAAACAGAAATAGGACTCCAAAGGAAATTAAATGCTTTTAAAAATTATTGTGAGTCGAAGTTCTTAACAGTAAATATGGAAAAAACAAAGGTTTTATGCTGTGGGAAGGGTGGCAAGAATTTGAATTGGTTTTTAGGACAAGACAAACTGGAGATAGTTAAAGAATAAGCCTCTGGTTTGAGAGCACGCTAAAATGGAGTACTCACCTGGAGGCCCACAAAACGAAAGCCTTCTCGTCACTTTGTGGGCTGAAATTTTTTATAAAGAATATGGTGATATGTCACATAGACCTATGTTAAAGGCATTTGAAGCAATGATCCCTCCGCAAGTACTTTACGGGGCAGAAGTTCTTTACCTGAGTGGTAAATGTGGGCGGGATCGTGACGAAGGAAAGATTTTAAAAATGTGATTGTCACTACCAAGCTGCACAATGATAGAAGCAATCAAAGCGCAGCTAGGGTTAATAGCATGGAGCGTACAGACCCAAATGTCCTTGGTAAGATTCTGGAAACAACAGGACCCAGGTGGTGTGCAGAAGGTGTCACAATAGTGCAGAGAGGATATTCAAACAAGTAGCCTTACCTGGGAAAAGGACGTAAGAAGAAAACTCCAGATAATAGTGATGCGCCTTAAGGTGAAACTTTCATTGCAATCCCTGGAAGTAGATTTTACAAAGAGAATGCTTAGAGACCAAGGTCAGCTACATTCAAGATTGCAGGACCTAAACTATATGAGAGTGAAAAAATCGGTCCAGTGGCTAAAAAGCTCATGGGCAAATGAAGATTAGTTCTCGTACCTGGATATCTTGCCCAATCAAAGGTTAAGCCATGAAATTTTAAGGGTCCGTGTTGACATTAATACGTGGAAGACGGAAGAAAAAATAAAGGCAGTACTGATTCAACCAGACGGTATTTGAAAATATGGGCTAAAAACAAGAAATGACATTTTGCTCATTTTGCTTGATTGCACATTGGTTTTAGCAATACGGAAATTGTTTTTACGTCCAATATTTTTACAAAACAAGTGAAGCTCATGTGCTCAAGCAGTTTGTCTACTTACGGATATGCCATCTTTAGGCATTGCAATTGCATGGGGAAAATTTCTTAAGGCAACAAATGACTTTGTAAGGGAGAAATTAAAGGAGAGGCATTGATCTTAAATGTTTTTAGTGCTCCCATTAATGAGAATTTTAAGTATTTAGTGTAAGATCCACAGGAACTCCTCAGGATTTGAGTGATGCATAAAGGGGTCCACCTCCTGACGTCCCCAACTCTGAATATTGTACACAGAGTATTAAGGCAATCAGGCGAGGGAAAGGAATTAGGGTAGGAACAGTGGGGAGTAGGATATCTGTAAAGAAAGAATACCAGGTTAGTTTCAATCTTGTAACATAGACTACTCTCATATATTCTCACTACAACTGCCTGTTACCTGCGAACCGTGTGGGAATGTAGCTGCACTCTTGGAAATCAAATCAGAGATTCTCCCCATCAAATGTACTGTAGCATACCTACAACAGATAATCAAATATGAGGCCACATGATTAACTTCCTCATTCAGCATACAAAAGCATTCCTTTAAATTAAAGAAGAAAAGTAAAGTAAAGAGTTCCAAGGATGTTTCCTTCAATTAGCTTCCCAGCAAAAAAGGCAGCTCAGAATACTTCCAGAAATACTCCTTAATCATGTATTCCCAGGAAACTCTGAATGGAAAGCATAGTCTCGAAATTCAAAGAACACTACAATCTGTATATCCAATCAATTCCAGGGTTAGAAAGGGAATAATGCTCACTTCAATGCAATCTCAAAATGTCTGCAAAAGAGTCCATTCCCAAATAATAATCCTTAAAGTAGAGACGCTTACTTCAGCGCGTCTAACAAAAGAATGCACTGCCCCCTTTGTGCTTGCATCAGCGCGACTCTAGAAGTTTCGAGTATCCAGTGAGGCAATACCCGGAATCAGTCACTGAAAGAAGCGTTACCACAGCGCGAGTGCAGGACTGAAAACTCTCTGCCTCCCAACGCACTTACATCAGCGCGGTTTCGAATTACCAGCCTCACAACAGCGAAGGGCAGCGACCGGAGGATCCAAGAACGAAGGGGCTTACCTCAGCGTGGGTTTTCGGAAGCAGGATACAGTCATTCGAGGAGAGACCTCTCAACAACAAAGGACGCCGGAATCCAGGAGCCAAGGCTTCACTCCGAACAAACAACAATGGCCAGAGTTACGTGCTTAGGTTCTTCGCGCTTGATGGGAGATGATGGCAACGCCCCACCCCTTCCTACTGCGGGGTGTCTGGGAGATGTAGTTCTTCTCCTCCCGTGTTCTTAGGCGCCTAAGATCAGCACCTGACATTTAGAAGTTTTTGTAAACTGTACAATGAACTTTGATTGTCTTTTTTCTTCTCTTTTTTTTATGTTTGGTAATTTATTTATATATTTGTTATAGCACTCATATTGTCACCATTATTTAGATCCCAAGTGTGTTTCGTGTACTGTTTAAAGACTATGGTCTTAATAAACAAAGTTTTCTCTCTCTCTCAGTGTGCAGTGATGCACATGTAATCAGTTTCTTGGTAACTGGTCCACATGTCTGTTGTCAGGTGGATATTGTGAACAACACTCCGCTGCAAAGCTTGTCCAAGAAATTCCAGCACATCGTGATGTGGTGGTGTAACAGCAACTCTGGCGAAATAGGACCTGCTGGAAACCTTCCATTTTGGGCAGATGGCTGTCACAAATTCAAGGAAACCCCCCCCCTTCTACAAGAGAAAAAGGGTGAAGGTCCAGCACTAACATTTTAGTCATTCGCATTGCACAAACGTGCCGTTGGGTGGTTGAGTCCGTACTGCCCCTCCGACCTAAGCATTGCAATGGTAGGCTGGATTATTTCCCTTTCTGGTGCAGCTGATGCAGGTGACTCCTGGAACCCAGTTAGGCTCAACGACACACTTTTCTTCATTGCAGTACTCTTTTGCCTTGGTGTCTCAGCCTTACGCTTACTACGGTGCCACTGAGATTTTGCTGAGGATGAGGGTTCCGGAATTTCAAAATTTAGGGAGAGGAGGACAGGGAAAATCACAGAACAATAACAACAAACCTGCCCCTATCAATTAATTAATATGTAGGTGATACATCCAGAAATAAGAATAACATCATTGTCCCACAGAAAGTATTCTTTTCTTAATTTATTTTGTCAAAAAATAGCTTTTTTGAGGAGTTATATAGGTAAGTTCAGTTATAACAAATCTAATCATTTCTATACATAAAATCACTAAAGCAGCCCTACCATGACATAGTGCAAAATAATCACAGATATAACAACATCACAACTCACAGACACACCAAACACACCAGACATACCTCAATACAGAAAAAAGAAACAATACATCCAACAGACCATGATTACAGAAATCTCACAACAAATATTTCAAATCATCAATATACGACTACAAAAGGCCAAAAACGGAAACGTCGACACGCGTTTCAGAGTGGACTTTAAAACCAACAGTTCCTTTGTCAGGGCGCAGAAGGTACAATTCATGAGGTGGTCACATCCCATCCAAAATGTTCCACATATAGTTATACAGGGTGGTGTCGAGGGCTCCTTTCTCACAATGTATCTAAGCACATAGACATAATCCATGGACAACAATGAGAAAACATGTATAAATATAAAAACAATAATCAATATACCTCGTAGCTAAAGTGAACATGAAGGGCACCCGAATAGTGAGGATGAAAAACAGCCTGCTAAAGCAGACATCAGAATGAAAAAGAAATAATAGTATATTTTACCTACAAGATGTTACAAATAGACAACCACAACCAAGAGTGATGTAGAAAATGTACAGAACCACATCCCAGAGTGAACATTTCTTATTCTGATTAGAGAAAAGAAATGACATAAGATGTCCAATGTTGAGAAAAGCTATAGGAATTAAAGTTCTACAAGTAAAACTACTTGAATAGCAGGGGCAAGCAGGAAAAGGCCACAAGGCTCAGTAATACATCAGTTTGACTTCAAAAGGATCAGAAGTACAATGAAATGAAAATAAGACCCGCTGGGAAACCAAAATAAATTATTCAGAAAAGGGGGTGGTGATGAACAGAGTGTCTGAATTAAGCAGACCACTCTTACCCAGTCCAAAGATCAGGGCTTGATCCATCACCGTTATTTATCTCACTGCCCCATCCCAGCTCAGAACCTGGCTATATGCAAATCAGTCTGTCCCTGGCCCAGTGCATCATGGGAACAGGGCAGACTAAACTACCAAGCCAATTCTTCACCAGAAAGGAGACAAGCTACCGGGGACCGGTTTCTGGCATTTCAGCCGTCTTCGGCCCGGCTTGCTTGAATCCTGATGGAGCAGTGAGAAAGGGACTCATGTCTGAGTATACCCTGCCACACCTATAGTGGCCAAAAACGATTCAGAAAAGGGGGTAGTGATGAACAGAGTGTCTGAATTAAGCAGACCACTCTTACCCAGTCCAAAGATCAGGGCTTGATCCATCACCGTTATTTATCTCACTGCCCCATCCCAGCTCAGAACCTGGCTATATGCAAATCAGTCTGTCCCTGGCCCAGTGCATCATGGGAACAGGGCAGACTAAACTACCAAGCCAATTCTTCACCAGAAAGGAGACAAGCTACCGGGGACCGGTTTCTGGCATTTCAGCCGTCTTCGGCCCGGCTTGCTTGAATCCTGATGGAGCAGTGAGAAAGGGACTCATGTCTGAGTATACCCTGCCACACCTATAGTGGCCAAAAACGATTCAGAAAAGGGGGTGGTGATGAACAGAGTGTCTGAATTAAGCAGACCACTCTTACCCAGTCCAAAGATCAGGGCTTGATCCATCACCGTTATTTATCTCACTGCCCCATCCCAGCTCAGAACCTGGCTATATGCAAATCAGTCTGTCCCTGGCCCAGTGCATCATGGGAACAGGGCAGACTAAACTACCAAGCCAATTCTTCACCAGAAAGGAGACAAGCTACCGGGGACCGGTTTCTGGCATTTCAGCCGTCTTCGGCCCGGCTTGCTTGAATCCTGATGGAGCAGTGAGAAAGGGACTCATGTCTGAGTATACCCTGCCACACCTATAGTGGCCAAAAACGATTCAGAAAAGGGGGTGGTGATGAACAGAGTGTCTGAATTAAGCAGACCACTCTTACCCAGTCCAAAGATCAGGGCTTGATCCATCACCGTTATTTATCTCACTGCCCCATCCCAGCTCAGAACCTGGCTATATGCAAATCAGTCTGTCCCTGGCCCAGTGCATCATGGGAACAGGGCAGACTAAACTACCAAGCCAATTCTTCACCAGAAAGGAGACAAGCTACCGGGGACCGGTTTCTGGCATTTCAGCCGTCTTCGGCCCGGCTTGCTTGAATCCTGATGGAGCAGTGAGAAAGGGACCCTTGCTCATTGCACCATCAGGATTCAAGCAAACCGGGCCGAAGACGGCTGTAATGCCAGAAACCGGTCCCCGGGAGCTTGTTTCCTTCCCAGTGTAAGAATTGGCTTTTGTAGTTTGGTTTGCCCTGTTCCCATCATGCACTGGGACAGGAACAGACTAATTTGCATACAGCCAGGTTCTGAAACTGGGATGGTGCAGTGAGCTAAAAAACGGTGTTGGATCTAGCCCTGATCTCTTGACTGGGTGAGAGCTTTCTGCTTAATTCAGAGACTCTGTCCCTCACCACCCCTTGTTGGGAAACCAAAATAGGCATAATGAATATCAAGAATACAAGGTCCAATAGTATTAAACAATTTACAGCCTCTCACGTTAATCTACTATAGTGGTACGATCCACTCCCAGATAATGAACATCCCGAGCACTGGCTATTCTAACAAAGGGGCTATAGAATAAGGACTACACATAGGTACAAATCATGGAAAAAAGAAACATGGAAATAGGGATCCTATGACAGTCGAATCCAATAAAGTTATTTGAAAAACAATAAAGAAAAACTTAAGGGCGGTATGGAGATGAAAAAAAGGGACTTACTCTCCCTCAATGATACTCCGGTGAAGAATGGGCAGCATGGAAGTCTCCAGTCATAGGGATATATCACTAAACGAGGGCAGAAGGAGAATCCCTAAATGGCGATGGAAAAAGTGAAAGAATTAGGCATCCAGACTGTGGGCCTACAGTTAAAATTATGCGATCTTCCCACTTTAGAGCTGATGCAATATATCTAGTAACAAAGCAGGGGAGGTAAGGCTAAAGTAACTTACATGATACATTGAGGGCAATTAGCCAGAAGAAACACTGGAGTTAAGTTTGCGCTGTTTAGTATAAAAGCATCTCAGGTAGATACATTTCAAGGCTAGGGAAAGAGGGAAGGGACCAAAAGTAACTAATAATGGAAAAAACATGAACGTCAGTGACAAAAATTCTAGATACTAGAATGTGGGCGGTACCACTACACTGCTGGGGACAGGGCTACTTTAGCACCAAAGAAAATGTCTCCCTCTTGTTCACCTTCCACTGCAATCATATCTTCTTTTACTACTTCATCCACACCAACAGCAACAGCAACAGCAACAGCAATGGGTGCAGTTGTACTTAAGCCTTTAAGGTGTTCCTCCCTCTGGATCAAGTGGTGTTTTTTCAGATGGTTTGTTTGGCCTACGGTACCATAGTTTATAAAAAAGTTTATCCCAACTAACACTAGGTCGACAACTTGTGCATATATAAATGTTCTCCTCCTTACTGCTAACCGAAAATAAGTTCCAAACTGGGGAGGTGAACTTTCTTGCGCTGCTGGAGGTGCCACTTACAATCCTGGATGAACTGGAGGGTGTGCCTGGAACTTGACTTTGTACAGTACCACTACTACGTACTGAGGTGGTGGTTGTCCTGGATGTAGGTCCCTGCCGGGCCTTTGCAAATGCAAATATGTAAGCTGGAGGTGGTGTTGGTGTTACCTGTCTTGGGGGTATCCGTGCCACATCTCTCACAGCAATTTGTGATAGGGTAATAATGTCCGCCTCCATCTCCACTGGGCAGGGAGTGATGTTCATGATGACTGGCTCATCATCATCACCCTCTTCGACATCTACCTCTATAACTCTAAGGCTTTCTGGAACCTTCCTTTTCCCTAGCCTTGTCTTGTGGCGTGCCTCACTCTCAGACTGAGTTGGTGGCTTCCAAGTGGCGTCTAGATCATCAGAAGGGGGGCTTGAAGAAGAAGTTGATGGACTAACCCTTCTTTTCCTTGCTCGGGATCTGGAAGACAATGGATCTTCTGAAAGAGTGGCTTGCTCTTCTTCATCTGCAGGAAGCTCAATTTCCTGATTTGCCCCTACTTCGAGAGGAACAACTACTATTTTGGGCTGTTGTTTTGGCTGTTGTTGCTGTGGTTGTTGCGGCTGTTGTTGCGGATGTTGTTCCGGCTGTTGTTTCGGCAGTTGTTGACTGTTGTTGTGGCTATTTTTGCAGCTGCTGTTCCAGCTGTTGTTCCGGCTGTTGTTGCCCACTTATCTACTGAGTTTCCACCTGCGTTGATTGGGTACTACTTTACGATAATGGAACATTGCAGGTCTGGGTTACAAATTAGATTGTGGAGACTGGGTTCGATTTGTGAATTCTTTTGACATATGTATATTTCAAAAGACTTGGTCATGTGAACCACTTTTTGCTCATGGATATTTGAACTACTTTGTGCCAGCCGTTAAAGGTCCAAGGGGAAGACCAATGGGTGGCTTAACCATTTGGGTTCGTCAGACATTAAAACTGGATGTCAAAGCAATAGAAACTGGGTACAGAGACATTCAACTAATTACTATCAATTCTGATGTTGTGGGTTTATTATACATCTACAATGTATATGCGAGGAGCGCAGGGGGTGGGAGATCAGAGGTTCTTATGGCCTTGGGTTCTTTACTTGATGTTGTCTCCCGGGACCACCCGTCTGTCATTGCAGGTGATTTTAATCAAACTTTTGAGCCTCTGGTGACAGACGAAGATTACCTCGGGGATGACGAGGACTGTCACTGGGGGGTCCCGAAATTAGAGTTGAAACCAGTTGTGCGCTGGACTAAAGATGTGATTGGTATGAATGCACTTTGTTTAGAGAAAGGCTTAAGAGCACTAAATGGTAGGACGCAAAGTGATAAAAGTGGTTCTATGACATTTGATAATGGGAGGCACAAGAGCAGGATAGACTATGTTCTTTGTAGTTTGAATTTATGGCCTTTGCTAAGTGACATGGAGATTGTGTGGAGGAGTGAGAGTGATCACAACCCTCTGAGTATAAGGCATAAATGGTGGTCTATACCCAACAGGCAAACCTGTTCCAGTGCCCTTGCCCCACCTCAAATTGTTCCTAGTAATAATATGCGTAGGTTAAAATGGACAAACGTTGTCACTAACCAACAGGCAATTGATGATATTAAAAATGAGGTTGAAAAAGCCATAACAGCTATGGAACAGGTCAATTGCTCCGGGAAAATGCAGAGGGGTGTTACCGAAATTCATGATACTCTCTTTAAAGTTATTAAGCATCATTTCTTAAAGCGGGTATCGACAAAGGTGTGAGAGTACCCAAGAATGTTAACTGGTATAATGCCCCTTGTAGGGTCGCCCGAAACGCCCTGGGTGTTGCTCTAAAGACCAGGGATAACATGGCTATTCAATCTGCCAGAAAGAAGTATAAGGCCAGCATAGCTAGTGCAAAGAAAGCTTGGGATGAGCGACACTGGTCTGAATTAAAAAGAGCTAGTGACGCAAAAGACACTAGATTGTTCTGGAGCATTGTTAAATGGGGTGGAGAGGGTATACCCGAAACCCCTAATAATAATGTTCCGGAAGAAGAGTGGATAACATTTTTTAGTAGGCAGTATGCAGATTCAAATCAGCTTGCGTGTAGTGCGGCTATAAATTATACCCTTTTTAAAGATAAATTCTTCAGTCCCCAAGAAATCCTGGAGGCTTTGAGTACTGTAAATAGTGGCCGTGCACCAGGCATGGACGGAGTTCCTGCTGACGTCTTTATTAATGACAAAGAGAGGTGGTGCAGGTACATCAGTCTCCTTATTAGCAACATTGCAAGGGGTGCTGCGGTACCGGCATCTTGGCGGGGCGCTGTAATCATACCAGTGTTCAAGAAAGGCGACCGCACATTGCCCGGTAATTATAGGCCGATCAGCCTTATTGACACTATACAAAAAACAATAGGGCGTGTGATTGTGAACAGGCTCTTGGACTGGGCTGAGGACAATGATGCATTGTCACCATTTCAAGCGGGTTTCCGTAGGTCGATAAGTACTGTGGACCAGGTCTTCCGTTTTAATCTACTATAATGGAAGACTGTGGTACTGGGCGGAGGCAGCTTGTATGCGGCTTTTGTCGATCTGCGGGCTGCCTTCGACCTAGTCCCACGGATGAAGTTGTGGTCTGTCCTCGGGAACCTGGGTGTCCCTGAAGATTTACTGACTCTAATAATGAGGCTCCATGAATCTACATTTGCTAGGATACAATGGGGGGGGTCAGGGCATGGAGACAGCGGACTTCCCGGTAGAGCGGGGAGTCCGGCAAGGTTGCTCAATGGCCCCTACCCTTTTTACACTGTTTATAAACGGTGTTGTAGCACCCATGATATCGGCAGAATTGGATGCCCCTACATTAGCCAACACTAAAATCCCAATACTAATGTTCGCTGACGACACGCTTATTTTATCGAAAACTCCAATCAGTCTTCAGCGAGCATTGGGCATTTTTGAATCTTTTTGCAGTGAACATGGATTGGAGGTTAATGTGACAAAAACGAAACTAATGATTTTTAATCCCCACCCGAGCTTTAAATCTAAAATCATTATAAATGGACGACCCTTAGAAGTGGTGAATACTTTCACTTATTTAGGAATCCACATTTCAAATAAGAATTCTTGGAGTAATCACATAGATATAGCTTCCTTGAGACATAGGCAACTTGCAGGTGCCATTAGTTCCGAACATAGGAAGTCTTTGACGAAACCTGTTAAGCCTGTTTTACAGATATACGAGGCTAAAGCTCTTGGCTCTGCACTATATGGTGCCGAGTTATGGGGCTTTGAGAAGGCGACTGCGTTGCAAATTTCGGAAAATAAGTTCTTCCGTTCGATAACCGCTCTTCCAAAAAGTACTCCATTATTGCCCCTCAGGTATGACTTGGGTAGAAAATCGGTAACTGACCTGGTCAGACTTCGACCAATCTTGTATTGGAGGAGGTTATGGACCACGCCCGAGCTGTTACATTATGCTGAGGGGTTTCTAGACATTATCAGAGCGGATATATTTCATAAAAATAGGTGGCTTAACTCCTTGAAATTAACTTTGAATGACCTCGGACTGGGTCTGCTTTGGTCAGATCCAGTAGGGTCAGTTTTTCCCACTAAAAGACTTTTAAAAGAAATCTATTGGGAAAAGGTAGTTTCTCAGGGCTGGTCCAGTACTAGTTTGGGTTCTATGACGGAAGGATTTCTAGAGGCTAAATTGTATCCTTCCTTCGAACCTTATTGGGACTGCATAACAAGGCCTTGTGACCGCAAACTCCTATTCCAATTGAGAGCAGGTTCTTTGCCTCTTCGATCTTTGACTGCTAAATGGGAAGGTGGTGCAAATGTTAGCTGTCCTGCTTGTGGTTCCGCTAATGAAACTAAGGGTCATTTTCTGTTCGTTTGCACTGCTTACAAGGATCCAAGAAGCGTATGGTTAAAACCGATGTGTAAGAATTTAGGTACCACTAGTAGTTTAACTGCCTTGCGTATCCTATGCACTACTAGCGAGATGTGGATATTGATAGCAACTGCCAAATACCTTGGGTGGGCGTGGTCGATTAGACAGAGACTGCTAGTCTCTTGACTATTCTCTGTCTGAACTATATTGCGGTTGAACTGGGCAGAGACTGCTAGTCATTTGTCTATTCTCTGCTTAGCTTAAGCACCTGTTTATGCTGATCCAGGATGTTTTTCTTTTTTTAGGGAATTGTATTCTAACTCTTTTTAAAACTTTAAATTTTTTTTTAAACAGTTCAATTTTAATATGATATTTTTAAGCCTTCCACTGTAAATCGAGTCATGAATTGTAAATAATATGCTTTTTTATTTATTTTCCACTCTAATTGATTGTTAATTGATTTGTATTTTTAAATTGTCTCTGCTTTTATGAGTGAATGCTCGAATAAAGCATATTTGACTTGACTTGACTTGATAATGACATTTCAACATCACTGCTCGTTGGTGTTTGCGAAAGTAGACTGGCTACCTCTGCAACAATCATGGGCCTAGGTTGGTGGGGTGGACCCACTGATGCGGAGGTTCTGCTCCCAGCTTGGTCCCCTGACACCGCTGATGCAGGCATAATTTCTTGTTTCCCAAAACACATATTGGCTGGCACACCAGTCTTGGTAAGTGGCAGTGCCACTTCCTTCTTCTGTTCCTTCTTCTCACTGGCAACTTTCTTGGTACTGGAGGACCTGTTACCTTTCTTTGGAGCCATCTTCGTTCTTCCGATGTCAGCAGGTGCACAAGTTGCGTGGCACATGCGAATGGATAGGAAAACTAGTCGGCAAACGCAAGGATCCCTGTACGTCGCTACTGCACGTGCGAAAATGCTTTTTGAAAGCGCGAATAAGGGAAAAACTCTGCTCTGGAGTTTTCGGTAACTCTGCGTTCTACGCGGAACACGGAGTTGCCAAAAATCTGCAAACACTGCGAGCAGAGCGGATTTTACTGCCCAGGCTCACTAACTATACACTGATGATAGACTGCTTATCGACTTGCATAATTACCCCCACAACCAAGAAATGGCAATCCAGGCTACCATGAACTTTATTGTGAATTAAATGGGGCAGAACTACTGATAGGTTAGCCCCTTTAAACCCAATATTCTACTGGTTTCCATAATCTCAATCACTGGGCAGGTCTGTATCCAGCAGTATATTTTCAGGCGGGAATGGCCCTCATCAATGACCAAACATTAAAACTGTGCTCTTTAGGTGCATTCCTTCCCAACAACTGGTTGTACTACTAAATATTAACCCCCAGAATGATGTGGTAGAAGAATATCAAGAAGAGAATATCAAAAGGTAAGTGCATACAGGGAAGTATAGATTTGCTATTCCTAGCTCCACATCTACATACCTTGAGGATATATATATTGCGTAGGTATGTGGAATAAGTTATAGAAAATCTATGCCTGCTTACTTGTCAATATTTTGTATTTGATATTCTATGCCATCGATATTCTGGTTTCAATATTCAGGGTGCATACTGTGTAATTCTATGTGAAGGAATATGTGAATTTTTAAGGCACATTTTAAAGGGCACTTAATCAACTTCCCAAAATTCAACTTTAAGTCCTATCAATTAGATCGGATTTAAAGTAGAGAGGTGTTAAGTTGCAAAGTAGGCTGACTCACAACTATGTATTTTCTACAATTTTCAAGATTTGTGTAATGCAATCCTTAGGAAGATCTGTATTTTTACAAAAAAATAAGCTGTTTTCAGGTCAGAGTCCTCCTTTCCAAACCTCTTACCTCAGGTGGTGAGTGTCCAGCCTCCACACTAAACATTTTGTTGCTGGAGGATGTCCTGCCAGGTACATTATGCATCAAGAAATCATCACATCTGAAAGGCCATAAAGGATAAACCTTAGATCGCATAAAGTTAGGAAACTTCATCTGCTACGTAATGTATGGAATTTCCCAATTCCACCCAATTTCATAAGTGAACTTTTAATTGAACTCGCCACTAATTTAAAATATCTTTACAGAGAGCTTGGAGCATATGCATTAAGAACATTTGGGAAATTAGTGAAGAGCAGGGTATATTTAACATTTTATGGCTACAACAATGGTGAAAACGGAATAGAATTTAGATGCCATTTTATAGAGGAATTTGGGAAGTTCCCACAATGAATTTCACTATGAGATTGTGACAACAGATGTATAGTTCATTTACATTTGATGAAGTTAAAACTGCATGGCCTTGAAGCAAGTTCCACATTAGCCTAGACCCTCATAGCTACAGGCAGGTTGTGCGAAGGTGTTGTACAATAGGAGGCCTTTGATAGACATCGACCAGCAGGACAGGTAGGCATGGTAAAGTATAGATGATTGTGTGAGCCTGGGATGGATCCATGTGATGCCTATGGCCAGGCTAGGGACACATTTTCCATCTTCTTTAGAGAAGCTGTATATGGACAGGCTGTAGCACTGGCTCTAAAGCTAAAGTGGTGGTTTCATGATTTGCATCTAGGCTCCTGTTCTGTGATCGCATCTCTCTTTGGTGGTGCTTGAATGGTACATCCCATTTAAATGCTGCAAAGTCCTTCACTTCCAGAATTATGGACATTCAACACACTTTCTCATGCACTAAACTCTTTGCATAGAATCCTCAAGGTGGTACGCTCTACATGGCTAACAATGCTTCGGTGAGCATACACTCTTCAGAGTGGGGACTATTGAAAGCATGGAAGCTTGCCTTGTGTACTAGAAATGGAAAATATTTACTTGCATAGAGATTGTTCAGCATTAATACAGACAAAAGTAAAGCTTCATGTTACAAAACAGTTAGGAGACTGCCATGTTTCAACGTACACTAGAAAGCCAAAGCACCTCTTTAATAGAACACGGACTTAGCAAGTCGGCTGTACTCTCCAGCTACTATACCAGCAAATAAGAACATATAGTAACAAATAGCAAGGGGGTGCCATTGTTATGCTATTTGCAAAACACAATGTGGATCAAGTAACAATAGTTAGAACGTAGAAAATAAAGTGCAAAGAATTGTAAATTATAATATGGTCTGTGACATTCTGAAAATTATAAAAGAAAAATAACATTTTTGCACACCAGATCTGGCATGTGGCGTTCGATCCCTCTTTGGCATGGGAAGAGAGTGAATATATATATATATATATATATATATATATATATATATATATATATATATATATATATATATATATAGGAAATCCGCAACATACTATTCCCAATAACTTTAGCGCTGGTTTACGAATCTGTGTGACATTTTCCAAACCTTTGGCCAGCTCCGGTCTGCCCCTATCCTGAAAGTTTCACGATGATTCATCAAGCGGGGGTCAAGAAAAAAGGGGGTCCCAAAATGTGTTTTCCCAATGCAATTTCCCACAGGACCTTTAGCCGCAGCTACAGCCCAAACTGCTGAATGGAATTACACCAAATTTGGCAAAGAGGTAGTCCTTGGTTCAGACTCGTACCTTTTGCTTATTTGGTGTAAATCCGATCAGTAGTTCCTGAGAAAATGACACCCCAGGGACCCTCAGTATTCAAGGGGCGTTAATCCCCCAACTTAAAACGCGCCACGGGGTGCGTTTGCACAGTGGTGAAGGGAGGGGAGGGGCCTGAGTTCACATGTATGCAAACACGCCCTGTGGCGCGGTGTAAGTTGGGGAATAAATTACTTGTCAATAATGAGGGTCTCTGGGGGCCAACTAGCCCACCAGGTACCTCCAGTAAGCGCCACAGAGCTGCGTTGCAGAGTGTTGTAAAAAGGGGTGTGGCCTCTGAACACCTCTCTGCAACGCAGCCTCCTGGTGCGTACTGGAGGGACCTGGTGGGCTACTTTGCCCCCAGGGACCCACAGGATTGAGGAGGAATGAATTATTTAACTTAAAACATGCCACGGGGTGTGCTTGCAGACATATCACCTTAGGCCACACCTCCTTCCTTCACCACTGTGCAAACGCGCCCTGTGGAGCGTTTTAAGTTGGGGAATTAATTCTCTTTCAATACTGAGGGTCCCTGAGGGCCAAATAGGCCAACAGGTATCTCCAGTATGCGCAAGGGAGCTGCGTTTCAGACAGGTGTTCAGAGGCCATTCCGCTTTTTACACCTCATTGCAACGCATCTCTGCGGCGCTTACTGGAGGTACCTAGTGGGCTACTGTGACCCTAGGGACCCTTAGGATTGAAGGGGACTTAATCTCTCAACTTAGAACAGTGAGAGGGCGTGTTTACATAGTGGTGAAGGGAGAGGAGGGGCCTGATGTGATGTGTGCAAACACGCCCTGTGCCGCGTTTTAAGTTGGGGAAAAAATTCCACTTCAAACCTGAGGGACCATGGGGGGCCAAGTAACCCACCAGGTGCTTCCAGGAAGCGCCACTGCGCTGCGTTGCAGAGAAGTGGTGCAGGCCGTGCCCCTTTTTACATCTTTCTGCTACGCAGCTCTGTGGCGCTTACTGGATGTACTACGAATTCCGATTTACTCACCTGTTATCAGGAGAGACCTCAGTGTAGCATCTTTGAGCCCAGTACTGATCCTGAAAAGTAATTCTAACCATACTTACCAGTAACTTGAATTTCCTTCCATAGGCTAACATTGACTGGTTTCACTTGGAAATTCTTTTAAGTGTGGAGTTTTGCAAATTTTAAATATTCACCTAAAATTATCCGAACAACGAATTCCGATTTACTCATCTGTTATCAGGAGAGAACTCAGGGCTGCATCATTTAGCCCAGCACTGACCCTGAAAAATAATTCTAGCCATACTTACAAGTAACTTGTATTTGCTTCCATAGGAATCCATTGTCTGGTTTTCACCAGAAAAGTTTCTGTCTATTTTCACAAACTACAAATATTCCTTACAAATCGCCTGTATGACTTAAACACATTCTTTCAACTGTTTACAGGAGATGCACCGGTGCTGGATCCAGGATCCACCACTGAGTAAGAAAAAGTAACAATAACACTACTTACTTGCTAAGTGAATTTCCTCCTATAGGATAACATTGGTGATTCTATGTGAAAAAGTTTCTAAGTGTCAACTTTTAAAATACAATAATATTCCTTAAAATCACTTCTGTAACCAAAAGGCTTTTAGTCAACTGTTTACAGGAGTAGTCCCAGGACTGAATCTAGGATCCAGTCCTGTGGTTAGAAAAGTAATCCATAAAGTAACTAGTTGTATTTAACTAGAAATTCCCATTCAGCTCAATGTTGCATTGTATTTGAAATTGTGTTGCCCATTGCTACAACTGTAACTACTGTACTTAAAACTCTATTGCCTATTTGCAAAGTATTTAAACTAAAGTAATTCATTCTGAGAAAGTATATTTTGCAATGTAATGTATAATGTAATTTAAAAAATAAAATATCTAAAAATGAATAGTTTAAAAAAATTTAGTAAATCCGTATAAAAATAAATAAATATAAGAATTAATACATTTAAAAATTGTCATTTACAAAACCTTTGAAATTCACTGAAAAAAACATAGGTTTCAGACATGTTATAGTTAGGAATTAGCATTTAAAAAACCTTTGAAATTCACTGAAAAAACCATAAGTTTCAGACATGTTATAGGTAGGAATTAGCATTTAAAAAACCTTAGAAATTCACTTAAAAAAACATAGGTTTTAGGGATGTTATAGTTAGCTGGACATTTCACTCGTATAAAACCATTGAAATTCCCACGTTATAGTTAGTTGTCACATATTACATCATTCATGACATGGTCAGTGACATCACTGATGACATCACGGATGACATCTCAAATGACATCACTGATGACATCATCCATGTGACAATCTGATACATCTTATCATACACTAGTTTAACATTTCAACACTCATTATAAAATATGGAGTACCATATTTGAAACCATTGACACACCAATTCAAGTTTCTAAAAACCCACTCAGTGATTCCTACATCTACACACACATCTAAACACTTACCTACAGATTCACTCATACATTGTATTATATTGTATTGTAATTGCATTTATATAGCGCTTACTACCCCTGACAAGGCGTCAACGCGCTTTTTCAGCGAGCAGCACGCTACTCCGGGACCCATAGAGGATCAGTGTTGAATTAGTATAGTGAAACATGCAAGTACATTTTAAGTGGTGGATAGGTTAGTCAGTTATTTAGATTTGGAATGATAGCAGAAGGATAGAGGAGGATAAAGGTTTGTAATTATTAAGCGCTTGTTGACGCACGCTATTCAGGAAGCCTATAAAGGAATAATATTGATTTAATATGGTGAAATATGATGTAATTTCAGAGGTGGCTATTAGTCTGTTACTTGGAGTGAGAAGGATAGCGGAGGGAAAAAAGGGGAAGAAAGATTTGCATTCATATAGCATGTGTTACCCCTGATGGGTTTTATAGCACTTTTCTGGCGAGTAGCACGCCACTCCGGAACCCATGAAGGATTAGTGTTGAAAATTAGTATAGTATAAATATGAAGTAATTTGAGTAGTAGATGTGTTATTCAGTTATTTGGGTAGTATATTAGTATATTTGAATATGGAATTTGAGAAATGAACATGTTAGTCTGTTAATTTTGATTGAAAAGAATAGTGATGAAATAAAAGAGTGAAGGATTATTTTTTTAGATCTTAGCAGTAGGAGAAGGCTTTTGGATGAGTAAAAAATGAGTTTTGGAGGGAAGAGTCAGAGGTAAGAGTTTACAAAGGTTTGTTTTAGGGGATCGGTAAAGTAAAAAGAGGTGTCAGATGATGCAAGGAGGGGTAGAGTAGTAGAAACTCTAGAAAGGGGTATTTTGGCGATCATAGTAGTGGTATGGGGTTTGTGTTAAATGAGAGAGTGGATGTGGAGGATATATTGATAGATGTATAGGATGAGAGATAGGGCAGTGCATTGGAAGGAGTAGTAGAAAGAAGTTTGATATCAGTCAGAAGGTTGGGCTAGAAGATATATTAAGCGAAGTATAGGCTGAGAAATAGGGTAGTGCATTGGAAATGCTAAATTAGAAGAAAGTGATAAATATATAGATCCATAATTACATTGAAAGTAAATAGATACATAAAGGAAGTAAGAATATGTGAATAAAGATATCAATAGAGGCACAGGATGAGAAATAGGGTAGTGCGTTGGATATGCTTATTCAGGAGAAAAGTAACAGACACACAGATCCAAGTACATGGAAGGTACATAGATGCACAATGGAAGTATGTACATGTAGACCAAAGATGATTTTTATTTATTGATATTATTATTATTATTTATTTATTTTCTCTTAACAACATAATTATTTTACATGTTTATACAAAGTAATACACAAAGATAGGCACATATCTATAGTGAAAACAAATGCTTCTATACAGAGGGATATGCTGTAAATTTCTGTTTGCGTATGGTGCTTATGTGGGGAAGAGCAAAATCTTGAGTAGTTTTCTGAAGATAAGGTGGTTGTTGTTGGACCTTATGTTGGGGACTAAAGAGTTCCATAGTTTGGCTGCTTGAACAGAGAAGGATGTGCCACCCATGTTTTTTTTTCTTGTATGGTAGGATTTTGAGGCGAGATGCTCCTTTAGAGCGGAGGTTCCTTTGTTGAATGTGTTTGGTGATTTTATTCCCAACGAAGAGTGGTCCTATTCCATGTATTGCTTTGTGGGTGATGCAAAGCAGCTTGAAAATGGATCTAATGGCAACCGGTAACCAATGCAGGGCTATTAAGGCAGGGGAGATGTTGTCCCGCGGTACGATATGCAAGAGGAGTCTGGCAGCCGAGTTCTGAATCCGTTGTAGTCTTTTCATGGTCGTTAAAGGTGATCAATGGTAGAGACTATTGGTGTAATCGAGTTTGGACAGAACAAGGGAGATGGTAGCTTGGACCTTGTGTGGAAATCCCAAATGAGGGAACATTTGTGACATTGTTTTTATAGTAGCAAAGCTTGATCTTGCTAGTTTATCCACTTGGGCATTCATCGATAGCTTGGAGTCCATGGTCATTCAGAGGTTTCTTACTTCCTTCGATACTTTAGGCAGTGATCCCAGTTCATCAGGCCGTGCGGCAAGCGGGTTGTAATTTTTCCAATCGCCACGTGTGAGTATTTCAGTTTTTGAAGCATTCAATTTGAGATGGCTCCAAGTCATCCACTGATCTTTTATTTTTAATAACATACCCCTTCCATTTAAAAAGGATGAACTTGTCAAGATGCAGGGTAAGATTTCTAGCTTTATATGGGTATCAAAGGGTGCTCGAATTTCTTGAAAAAGGCTTAGAAGGAGGTTGGAGAAGGGTGGCTTGGCATTACCGGATTTATGGGTTTATCTTCACTCAAAAAAATTCAGGATGCTGTTAAGGAAGCCTGACCATTCAGTATTGGGCTTTATTTATGGCGCAATGCTGACTGGACTTGGATTTGACCAAGGTCAATTTTTGTTTAAGTTTTGGGATCCTAAATTCTTTAAGAAGGTTTGACTTAAGATTTTATTGCAGGCAGTGAAAAATTGGGTTTTTATCAGGAATAAGATGGGGGTAAAGTACTACTCTGATTACTCTCCGATTTGGGGTTTACCAGGTACGCCTGAATGTTTGGATGATGTCCTCAGCCTAGCATTGAAACAAGCTGGTTTTCTCTGTTGGGGAGATTTGAAATCAGGTGGGGGCTTGATGACATGGGAGTCATTGGTACTCTGTACTCAAGGAGAATTAACTTGATTTAAATACTATCAACTTTCAGCCTGGTGGGCCAGAGAGCAGTGGCTGGAACCTCAGGACGATGAGTGGTTAATTCAGGCTATGAAGACGGAAAAAATTTATAAGGAGGTTGCCTGGTGGTATCGTATGCTTATTCAAGCAGAGGATAATCTTGTTAATGATATTCAACAGTTATGGCAAAATGACTTAGAAAATATTGATTTGTATAATGCTTGGCAGGCCTCATTTACATTGTTAGGGAAATAGTTAAATCAGCATATTTTAAGCGTAATCATCTGTTTACCCTTTATCGCGTTTATTGGACGCCTGCGAAGTTAACTAAATTCTTTGGAACTCAACATGTGTGTGAAAGATGTAATCCTCTAGCAAACGACTACCATATGTTTTTAACATGCCCAGCGTTAGTTAAATTCTGGGTTGATATTGTTGAATTTCTGAAGGACGTTACAGGAGCTCAGCTAGAAATTACCCCTTTGCTTATTTTTTATGGTTTATGTCAAGATAATGTATTGACATCTGATAAGAGGGCCATTAGATTAATTTTTTATATTATTTTATTGGGAAGACGAGAAATATGTAAAGCTTGGAAGTCTGCTCTCCCACCCCTTTTCTCTGAGTGTAAACAAAATATGATGTGAACCAGCCAATCAGATATTGCATGAGATCCCAGAAGTCAGGATAAGGTTTGGGCTTTGTTGGTTGACTGGTGTCAGAGAGTGGGGTCCAATGATTAAATCAGTTGTAGTTGTTGGTCCTGTTCCCTCTCATTCGTGAGATATGAGGGGTCGGAATGGAAGCAGCTATTTCTTGTCTGGAAAGACTCTGTTTCCACCCGGCCCTCAGTTTTGGAAATTGAGAATCGCCTACAAGTTAATTGGCAAGATGAGGACCTGCAAAAAAAAAAAATAATAAATAAATAAAAAGGAAAAAGAAAAAAGAAAAAAAAGTCATCCACTGATCCACGGCTCTGAGAGAGCTGAAAATTGGTGATTTTCCAATGTCTTTGGGGCATTCCAGTTGAAGGAGTATTTGTGTGTCATCTGCATAGTTGTGCATAGTTGTAGCACGTGAGGTGAAATTTATTGATCAGTACTAGTAATTACTTTATGTAGATGTTGAAAAGCATGGGCGAGATGATAGAACCTTGAGGGACCCCTGCTTTTGTGGAGTACGGTTTGGACGAGAAAGGTGGGGTATGGATGACATTAGTTCTGTTTTGAAGGTAGGACACGATCCAGTCTAGAGCAGTTCCCTCTATGCGGCTTCATAAAGTCTTTGTTTCAGACTGTCATGGCAGCTGAAAGGTCCAAGAGGAGTAGCGCAGCAACCCCGTTGCGGTCAACTGTATTCTTTAGGTCATCCCAGATGACAAGGAGGGCAGATCAGTGCCTCTTCCCGGACGGAATCCTGTTTGGAAGTCTGAAAGTATGTCATTCTCTTCAATGAATTGTGACATCTGGGCGAACGCTGCTCTTTCTATCAGTTTGCCCAGGAAAGGTCCATTTGTAATGGGTCTGTAGTTGTCAGGGTTCAGCGGGTCCAAGTTTGTTTTCTTCAGTAAAGGTCGAATGTATGACTTATTGAGTTAAGGAATCGTTGATGATTCTTTTTACTGGAATGGCAGCAGAGGTTGTTAAAATAATTGTCTTGAAAGTTTGTGGCGGACAGGGGTCAGAAGGGTTGCCGACAGGCCTGCTTGCATTGACCAGGTCCATAAATTCATCATGTGAGATGTGTTGGAAGAAACGGAGAGGCTTGATTAGAGCATTCTTAGATTGTTGTTTTGTACAAGGGTTAGTGCTAGTGCTTTGTTTCTGTTTTAAGTACTAGTCCAACGTGTCTGCTTTGTCGGTGTAATGTTTTGCCAGTTTATCTGTAAAATCTTGAGTAACAGGATGAGTTCCTTCTAGGCAATTTGGTTTGCGAAATTCATTGAGTATTTTATAGAATTCGTTATTTGCACAGTTAGCATTTTTAATTCTGTCTGAATAGTACCTTTTCTTAGCTTTTTTGATAGCCGACTTGTATACTCTGTTAATTTTCTGTAGGTGAAGTGTGTCTTGTTTGGCGTTTATTTTGAGCCAGGTACATTGTAGCTTTCTAATTTGTTGTTTCATGTATTTTTTTCTTTTGTTCTGTTGTGTGGTTTCGAGTGGTATATGAATGTCAAAAGCTTCCTATAGCCACTCATGTAGATTTTGAACAGAATTTATGGTTTCCAGATTTGTACTGGATGTTAGCAGTGTTATCAAGTGTTCCAAATTGAGTTTGTTCCAGGGCCAATAGGTGGATGGATATAAGGTAGTTTTAGGTGAGTCGCTGAGCCTAGTTTTATGTTGGAAAGCAAGCGTGGTCTGACCATGTGACTGGAGTTATAGTTTGAAAGGTAACTAGTTCAGTATTAGCAAAAATTACATCTAGGATATGTCCAGCGGTGTGTGTCGGGGGAAACAACCTTTACAACACAACTTTTACAAAGCACTACCATTACAACACAGTCATTACGTCGCAACATCCCTTACATCGCATGCCATTATAACGCAACCATTAGATCGCATGACTCTACAATGCATACCATTACAACGCATAGTGCCCTTACACTATCCAACACTTACCCTACTGTTGCACCCCCTGAAGTTAGAATAGTAATTTTTACCCCTGCACTATCCAACACTTACCCTACTGTTGCGCCCCCTGGAGTTAGAATAGTAATTTTTACTCATATACTATCCAATACTTACCATGCATGCAATCTAATAGTATTTGTTGTAATGGTATGCATTGTAAAGGTAGTATGCGATGTAATGGAATGCATTGTAAAGGTAGTTTTAGACAATTCGCTGTAATGGCATGCGTTGTAATGGAATGAGTTGTAAAGGAGGTTGCGATGTGAAAAATGCGTTGTAAAGGCATGCATTGTAAAAGTATGAGTTGTAACGTCATACAACCGCCTGTCGGATTGTGGACAATCTGAAGCAAGTTCAATGCGTCTAGGCCGGTGAATATTGTTTTTGGATGGATCATATTCGGTTTATCAAACCAAATGTTAAGGTTACCCAGAGCGCATAGGTTGGAGTGTATTGTTATCAGGTTTGAAACTGTGTCTAGAAGTGCGTCTGGGAATGTTGCCTTGCTAGGTGGAGGTCTGTAAAGAAGCAGGAAGTTACAGGAGGAAGACGGTGTAGAATTGCATCTTGTTAGAAGAGCCTCACAATTCTTTATGGAGATGTTGTCAATTTTAGTGATATGTATTGTTTGCCTGAATACAATAACTAGACCACCTCCGTTTTTGGCTATACGATTTTGGGTGATTATTTGATAGCCTAGAGGAATGGTTTCATGCAGGACTGGAGCCATATCTTCTCCCAACCATGATTCGTTTATGAATAGTATGTCTGGTTTTGCATCTGTGAGAAGGTCGTAGATGTGATGCTTGTTTTTAGAGAGGGATCGAGCATTTATTAGTAGACAGTGTAGAGAGTGGCCTTTGGTGATAGTGGGACTTTGTTTTATAGAAGAGTGATCAGTATTGTGTGGGTTTGTAGCAGGTGTGTTTTTAGTGCTGGTATTAGCTGTATTAGAATAACAATTGTTTAGCTGTTCTGTATCGTGTTCTTTATCCAGCATGCTAAGAAGGCATTTTGATGGGTCTGCATGTGTATGTGTTGGAGATGGCGTTTGAGAGTGAGTTGGAGTGCGGTGTTGCTTTTGTGGTGTAACATTGTTGTGAAGTAGACATTGGGAAGCCAAGTTGTGTGGTGTGGCATGTTGCTTATATTTTTTGCGTATGTTTAAGGCGGAAGGTGTATGAGTCAAGGGAGGTGGTGCAGCATGTGGGTCATGTAGTAATGTTTTAAATTGTCCAATGGATGAGAGGAGGTTAGTAGAGAGGTGCTGAATTGCTGTATCTGTGTTAGGTGTGGTAGAAGAGTGAAAGCTTTACATTGTAGTTTGTTCCTTTGTGTAGTTTGAAAGGTAGGTATATGTTTGTATTTTGTGATGGTAAGTATTATGAGGTGTTGCGCTTTGAAGATCTTGTTGTGCTGGTGTGTGTGATATGTTTTGCTTTGAGGAGTTGTGAAAAGGGTGCTGCTGTATATGTTTCATGCACTGGATTTGGTTGTATAGTATTGTTTGTGAGAGGAGGTTGTGACGTAGAGGAGGTGGTGATGTGTTTATGAGAAGAGTGTATGTTGTGTGTAGGAGGGACTGAAGTAGAGGTGAGAGTGTTTATCTTAGATTGGTTTGTTGCAAGAGTTACAAAGTGTGGTGGTGTGCAGTGTGTATGTTGTGTCTTAGTGTTAATATGGTAGAAAGGAGAGGAGGGTGTTTGTTGGACAACTGATGGAAGGATGAATATATGTTTGTTAGTGATAAAAGGTGGACTGTTAGGTGTAATTACAGCCGGGGGAGTGTGTCTGAATGGGATGTAGTTATGTGTGGTGTTGATTGGCATTGTGTTAGTGATGAGTGTATTGGTTAGTGGTGTAGGATAGAGTTGTGTACTGGTTGTAGGTGATGGTGGATATGTGGTTTGGTTGGGTTTGTGGTGCATGCTGGTACATTACTCTGTGCATAGTGTTGTGCGTGGTGTACATTTTGGTGTGAGTGTGTTGCTCTGTTTGTGGATGTGGATAGTGTGGACTGGGTATAGCTAAATGAGAAAAAGGGCAGCATTTCTGGCCCTAGTCCCGACCAGCCTCGAACAGGCTCAAACAGGCAACTGCCCTTGTCCTCTCTGCCCTTAGCCTCGACGCCCAGGCTGAGACACCCTAAGCCTGGCCTTTTATAGCCCTAGTAATCAGGTGACCCCTTCAGCCAATGGGAACCCTAGCCCTGACACTATCCAATCACAACATTAGCCCTACAATCTAGAACCAATAGGAGACCAGGACCTTACAGCCAATCTTAGCCCTAGTCCAAGCACCCAATCAGTTAAAAAACCCTGATCCCTACGTCCAATAAAGGCCCTAGTCCTACCAGTAGTCCCAACCCAAGTCCAAGCAACCAATGGTACAGGTAGCCCTAGTCCCTACTTCCGATTGAAAGCCTAACCCTACTCTTAGTCCCACAACTAGTGCAGCAACCAATCACACCAGAAGCCCTAGTAATTAAAGGTCTAACCCTAGCCCTATTCGCAACAACCAATAACATAGGAAGCCCTAGCCCATACTTCCAATAGAAATCCTAACCCTAGCCCTAGTCCCAACCCCACAATGATTGAATCAGAGACCCAGAAACCAATAAGAACCCTCAAATGGCCAACCAATGAGGACATTGGCCCTAATTCAATAGAAACGCCAGATACAACCACCAATCAGTGTACACATGTACCAACCACTAGCAGACCACATAATGTCCCAGATACATCAGACAAGGTTTGCTGGCCAGGGAGTTGGAAGATGCTTCTCCTATTCAGAATCTCCTAGGAGACAGACATGCTCAAACCACACTTTGGACTTCTGCAGGTAAAGGCTTCACTAACTTGAAATCTAACAATACTGTTTGAATAAAACTTTACTCCCTCTGCTGGCCAAAAAACGAAGTGGACGGGCCCTAGTAAACACAGTTTAAACAGCTAACAGAAGCACCCTCTGATGTAGAATATCCCTGTCGCTGGGGAGGGGGGGCGGCAGGAGGGCTGGTCTCACTGGCTTGTGAACACAAAATGGTGGCTGGGGGTGCACTGTTTTAACATACAGGTCTTAGCACAGAGCAAAGGAAACATTTGGAGGGAAAACAGAATTGTCACCAACGAATGAGAGGGATAAACTACAGAGGTTGGACTGCAAATCCCACAATTCAACACGTTAAATGGAAGCAATCATGGGCAGGAAAAACCACAAGTCTGATACACAAAACAGGTGATAAAATATGCAAACACAGGCAGGTCAAAACTACAATTTTAAACTGTAACAACCACAGGCAAAGACAGTATTCACAGAAAGGGAAAATCGTTTTTTAAACAACTTTTGTTTTGGGGACAGACAGCACTAGTCTGTCTCCTTACCACTTCCTGGACTCTGCTCACTGCAATCTGGGGCACAGGTTGGCTGCAACTCACAAGGTGGAGGAGAATGATTTGGGGTGCACCCAGCAAGGGCTTAAGGGGTCTGGGCAGGTGTGAGAGGAGGGCTCAGACTTGCCTGGTAGCTGAATAGCCAATGGTCTGCTGCCTGGGGGTGGGGCTGGCGAGCTGCTTTTCCTGTTCAGAATCTCCTAGGAGACAGACAGGCTCAATCCACACTTTTGAGTTCTGCAGGTAAAGGCTTCATTCACTAACTTGAAATCTAACAATACTGTTTGAATAAAACGTTACTCCTTCTGCTGACAAAAAACGAAGTGCACAGGCCCTAGTCAACACAGTTTAAACAGCTCACAGAAGCACCCTCTGATGTAGAATATCCCTGTTGCTGGGGATGGGGGGAGGCATGGGGACTGGTCTCACTGGCTTGTGAACATAAAATGGTGGCTGGGGGTACACTGTTTTAACATACAGGTCTTAACACAGAGCAAAGGCTAACAAAGATCAATAGAACACTATTAAATATACTTATACACCTACATCAACATTACACACCAGCACACATCCTATTCACTTATGCAGTTATCCTACTCACTTATGCAAACAATTGATCATACTTACATTTACTAAGCTACACACTTACACAAACACCACATTATTTATTCATATAGATAGTAACTCATACTTAGTGTGTTATAAAATAACTATTACAAGTATACAGTTATCCATACGTCACTCATACAATCACTGAGTCTTATGTATACCTATTTATATACAACAAACGTCACATACACTGCCTTTTGTATTTCTAGTTTGTTGGACATGTATCATTGAGAAATATATTTAGTCATCACCACACCCATAAAGAGATTCGCTCACCCAAACAACTGTTTCCACATACAGTCTTAACCTCATATACCTACTAAATTAACTATTTACACATCTTTGGACAATCACACACTTCCCACCCAACCAGGCACACATTCATTCAAATTTCCATACAAATACTCACTTAACTAATTAATAACTAATATAGACTTTCACAAAGATAGTCACCAACGTATGTAGTAGTTTACACAACAAGAGACAGAGTGATACAGGTATTCACACAGTTTAATCACTATCCCATATATTTAATGTGACACTTTAAATTCGTCACTTAGACAGTCAATCACATTGCTACTAAATCCTCCATTCAGACACTTATACATCCACTCAGTCTTCAAGGCAGATTGCTATATATATATATAACACTTATTTAAATATCGAAGCAAACCTCATTCACTGGATGATGTCATCAGTTATGTCATCAGTGATGTCATTTGAGATGTCATCAGTGATTTCATCAGTGATGTCACTGACCATGTCATGAATGATGTAATATGTGACATCATCAGCAGTGGATTGGGGTCGCTCGAGTTATAGTTAGTACAACTAACTATAACGTGGGAATTTCAATGGTTTTGTACGAGTGAAATGTCCAACTAACTATAACACCCCTAAAACCCATGGTTTTTCAGTGAATATATTTATATATGTCTATATATTTATATATATATATATATATAGCGAGAGAGAGATATATAGTGGAGTTTTTGCCTCGCTCGCATTCGTCAATGTCAAGTTGCCGATCGAGAGCGAGGAAAATCAACTTCCCGGCAAGATTTTTCCTCATTTGCGATCGCTAACATCAAGTTGGCGAGCACGAGCGTGGAAAATCAACCTTGCAGTGAGATTTCTCAACGCGCGCGGGGGGGGGTCAGGTTTCCATTGCGAGTGGTCGCGTATGCTCACAACCACTCAAGTTGAGAAAGCTGCTGCTTGAGTAAAAATCTACTCAAGCGGCCGAGAAGGAAAGCAGGGACCGCTTGCACTGTGCATGGTGCCGTTCGCGATGATTGCACAGTGCGGACAAGCATCCGGCACTGTGCAATCACCGCAAACTGCATTTTACTATCGTACTCCACCGCTTTCAGAGCTCTTTTTTAGTGTGGAGGAGTTTCTTTGCACTATGGCTGAGATACCCGCCACCCCCTCTCAACACGATCCCCAAAAGAAGGGAAACCGGAAACAGTTCTTCAAAGTTTTTGGATGTGGGAGGGAGTGACCCTCCCGCGGCCGTATTTATTAAAACAAAAAATTAAACATTAAACGTTTCATATTATGTACAATTTCATTATCACATTTGCGATGTTTGGCTAATCTTAACATATTCTCTAATACAGAGGTTCTCCTAGCCGAACTAGCATCCTACAGAAACATTCTCTATAAACACTGAAATTGTACATCCTAACGTTTAAGGGCCAACGGCAAGGTCATAACCGGTGTCAAGATCCCTAACCAGACTTACCCCTCCCACTTGGGAAGGGCGACAGCACAGAGGCTTACCTCAAGTGCAACTACTAACAATTTCCCTTGACTTGTCGGGGGCACTTAAGACTCGACGCCATTTAAAGGTCGTTCGAATACTTGTGTGTGGTATCTAGAAGGTATCGTGGACCTCCCCCCACCCCACACAACTTACCGCATCTGCCGTCGCAGATGACCCTGGCCCCGGGAAATTCCTCAGGAGGGGGCTGTAACCCCTCCTACACAGGAAGGGGCCTTGACCGCCTTTCCTTAACTTCCGGCGACCCGCCCTTAGACGGGACCGCCTCCCCATTGAGGGGCCAATGGCCACCTCCCCCGAGCGCTCCCATCCGTGTTGGGTGACGCCCACTCATAGGGATCTACCAATTAGTGCTCACCGATCATGACCTTACCGCCTACCAAAAAATAAATACGACAATTCGAACTTATGAAAACATTGGTCGCTACGACCGAAAGAGCATGCTCAAAAAGCAACACTACATCAAGTCCTTTTAATCGTAACAACCTAAATGATATTCACCATACTTTATTATGAAAAACAACAAAACTGATACTTTCACAACCTGTAAACGAAAAAGGAAGAACATACTTAGAAAATCCACTTTATTGCACAACAACTTGCTGTCCTCAGGGGCTGGTGGGTGGGTCAAAATTGGCTCTTTGTTCTGTCCCGAGCTCACGTGTAGCGAGGAGGTGCAGCTTCGGAGCACAAGAACAAGAGGACGTCTTCTGGCCTTGCGTCTCCTTTTATCCGTCTTCAGGGCGGGCGTAAACCCGCCCCTGCCCGTCCCGAGGGCGTGGCTGGCTGCGTCAGTGTCTAGGCCAGCCCACTCTAGGGCGGGAACAGGCGCGCCCCGGCTACGCCGCTTCGGGCATACCAGCCGAGACGCGCCTCCCGCCCAAAAATGGCTTCCCGGGGGGATCGAGGCACTCCGCCATACGTTCGGGGGGACCGAGTGGTCGCCCCTTTCCATATGGCTGAGATACCCGCCACCCCCTCTCAACACGATCCCCAAAAGAAGGGAAACCGGAAACAGTTCTTCAAAGTTTTTGGATGTGGGAGGGAGTGACCCTCCCGCGGCCGTATTTATTAAAACAAAAAATTAAACATTAAACGTTTCATATTATGTACAATTTCATTATCACATTTGCGATGTTTGGCTAATCTTAACATATTCTCTAATACAGAGGTTCTCCTAGCCGAACTAGCATCCTACAGAAACATTCTCTATAAACACTGAAATTGTACATCCTAACGTTTAAGGGCCAACGGCAAGGTCATAACCGGTGTCAAGATCCCTAACCAGACTTACCCCTCCCACTTGGGAAGGGCGACAGCACAGAGGCTTACCTCAAGTGCAACTACTAACAATTTCCCTTGACTTGTCGGGGGCACTTAAGACTCGACGCCATTTAAAGGTCGTTCGAATACTTGTGTGTGGTATCTAGAAGGTATCGTGGACCTCCCCCCACCCCACACAACTTACCGCATCTGCCGTCGCAGATGACCCTGGCCCCGGGAAATTCCTCAGGAGGGGGCTGTAACCCCTCCTACACAGGAAGGGGCCTTGACCGCCTTTCCTTAACTTCCGGCGACCCGCCCTTAGACGGGACCGCCTCCCCATTGAGGGGCCAATGGCCACCTCCCCCGAGCGCTCCCATCCGTGTTGGGTGACGCCCACTCATAGGGATCTACCAATTAGTGCTCACCGATCATGACCTTACCGCCACAGGTCCGGATAGTTGACCGGCTATCCGGACCCCCCACCAAACTCCTACCTAAAGGTCATGTTTTAACGATTTTAACCAAGCTAGGAAGTCACCTATGAGTAACTCATTGCCCACCCTCGACAAATGCACACCATCCCCCAAATACATACTGTCATCATTAATACAACTATGCGAGATCGAATGCAATGTCTTGGAACCGAACAACCGACTCACTTTGTTATTCAATTTTTTAACGGAATGATTCAAAGCAGGGATCGAGATAGCCCCCCGCCACACTTTTCGTGGGATCATATGAGACCACGCAATTGTACACCCCGGAACTCTCCTTGCTAACCAACTTACCGTGGAAAGCATAGCCTCCAGGAGAAGTCGTCTACCGGTGGTGACTAGATCATTGCCCCCCAAATGTACTATGACTATGGACGGCGGTGACCTCATCCGCTCTAACAAACCCTCAAAAAATGCCTGAAACTGGTCAATACAGAGACCGCCCCTTCCGTAGAAGGACACTCTGTACCCGTATTCCCCAGGTACGTGAATCATATCACCTGCTTTGAATACGTCTGCGGCCCGTCTCACGTATGAGTGGCCTACAACCCACACCTCCTTTCTCTCAGCCGGTGATGTGTGACCGCTGGCCTGGTGTTGGGTCAACTGCACAGTCCGCCCTGCCGCGTAGGCTTGCGCAACTGAAAACAAACAAAAGACAAGAAGCGTGAGTACATGATTACAGCTTCACAACATGTGCAATCGCACATACCTCTTATAACAATTGGAGGACCAACGCCCCACCCGTTTCACTTGTTCTACATTAAGACCCCTGGCTGTAGCTTCTGTGGCAGCCCCTATACGAAAGGAATGGGTCCCAAATTCACCCGGGTCCAAGCCCGCTGCGGCAATGGCCATTGCAAGCACCCGCTGAAACTGAAACCTCGTCAGCGGGGTGGCGTCTACATGCCTCAACAATGTCCCCCCCCATGATGCCACCCTTCGTGCTAGGTAATCTTCTAAGCACTGAACCGGACACATGGATGACTCGGGGATCCTGCGAATGATCGTGCAGTCCCCCCTCCCATCTTGGTCAGTCTTGGACCTGAGAAAGGAGACAATCATCGCATCACCCCTGATCTGAACCTGCTCCCTGCACAAGCCCCCCGTCACATCCCGTTTGTTCCTTGCAACTAGCTCACTAACTCTCATAGCCCCGTGAAATGCCAGCATAAATGCAGTCCGGAACAAACAGGTCTCGAACGGGGACGAGCATGTGTTAGGGAGTGTGGTCAGCAACTGGGACAACCTGTCTAGACCTATCGGTCGTCTTACGTCTACTCTGCGACCCTCCAGACGTTGCCACCCTCGCAGCGCTTTCTGTACCGTAAAAGACGCTGTCGGGTCCAGGATGCCATGGGCCCTGGCAACAAAGGAAATGGCGGCACGATGCCTTTGGGCCGTGGCCACCGATTTCCCAGCCCTACGTAAGGACATCAGGAAAAGTACTACCAACTCCTCCTGCCCCCAAAGTCCCCCTCTCTCTGCCCCCAAAAAGGCTAAATAGGCCTGGAACGCCCCTTCATATGCCTTCCTTGTCCTGGGTGCTAGACTCTCTCCCACGAGGTGACGAAGTTCGGGGCACCGAGAGACCAGAGAGCTTCGGGGAAGGGTGCCGGCTCCGGGTCCGCTGAAGGAAGGAAACCCGAGAAAGCCTGCATGTGAAAACGAGACAGTGCATCAGCGGCCTGATTCATCACCCCAGGGACATGTTTTGCTCTGAATACCACGTTCAGTTGCATACACAGTAAGACAATTTCTTTGAGCAGCCTCAAAATCAATTTACAACGGGCTGCCTGACTATTGATGCATTCTACCACGGTCATATTGTCGGACCAGAACACAACAGAATGATCTCTGAACCCTTCTGGCCAGGTTCTCAGGGCCACCAGAATGGGAAATAATTCGAGGAAAGCGATGTTACTTGTCAGCCCCTTCTCGTGCCACCATAGGGGCCACTTCTGTGCCGACCATTTTGTGCCGAAGATGGCGCCAAAACCTACGCTTCCTGCTGAATCTGTCCATAGCCCAAGCTCATCGGAGGACATGACTGGCTTGTTCCAGACAACTCGGCCATTGAAGTCCGCCAAGAATGCTAACCAAATCCGCATGTCCTGGCGGACCTCAGTCGATAACCTTGTGTGATGATGACCCTCCTTCAGGCCAACCATCGCTTGGGCAATTGAGCGGGAAAAGGGGCGAGCCATTGGTATCACTCTCAAGGCAAAGTTCAACTTTCCCACTAACTGTTGCAACTGATGCAGTGTAACCTTGGATGCAGTTAAACATACTTGGAGGGCTGCCCTGAATTTCGACACCTTGCTAGCTGGTAAACGGAAGCACCCCTCCCTTGAGTCCAACTCGATCCCCAGAAACTCGAGGCAAGTCGTGGGACCCATAGTTTTACCCGGTGCCAACGGCACGCCGAGATGACCCATTAACACACAGAATTCGTCTAAAGCCTGGGCGCATTCGGGACTACCGGCGGGGCCAAGGAACAGAAAGTCGTCAAGGTAATGCATTACATTTCGGAAACCCGCTGTCTCAGTGAACACCCACTGCAGGAAAGTACTGAATTGCTCAAAGTAAGCACATGAAATAGAGCAACCCATTGGCATACACCTATCCATGTAAAATGACCCCTGGAACCCGAATCCCAAAAGACGCTGATCGTCTGGGTGTACCGGGAGCAACCGGAACGCTGACTCGATATCAGATTTCGCCATCAACGTCCCGTGCCCCAGGCGATTCAAGATGGCTACTGCCTCATCAAAAGATGCGTATCGCACCGAACAAACTTCTGGATCAATTGCGTCGTTCACCGAAAGACCTCGTGGAGCAGACAGATTATGGATCAAACGGAACTCACCCGGGTCCTTCTTGGGGACCACCCCTAACGGAGAACAAACGAAACCTGGTACCGGAGGTTCACTAAACGGGCCGGCGACCCGTCCCCGGCTAACCTCTTTCTGAATTTTCTCTTGCACTACCGATGTATGTTGTAAAACGGAAAGTTGATTTTTGCACGTCCCTACACCCTGAAAGTCCCCTACCGGGATGCGGAAACCATGTGTAAAACCGTTCCGTAGCACCCCGGCAGAAGTACGATCCGGGTATTCGCTGAGCCAGGGAATCATTGCCAAGGTATCAATCGGGGTTGGTAAAGGCGCCCCTCGGCCTAGCTTAGACCTGTTTGGCGCCCCCCTTACCCCCATTCTCACCCGTTCTGGCTCTGCACGATGACTCAGGATGGGACGACCCACACGTACTACACTCATGTTTGAACTTACACGATCCCGGAGGCCTGGTACATTTCCCCTTGTTGAAATTAAAACAGAAACCCTTTTTCCCTGTATTGCCTGCGGGCCTTGACTGGTCGTCGGTGCTCGTACTTGGTCGAAAGGGCGTCCCCACATTTTGGCGGGAGTAATCAACAACATTGCTCCCGACCAATGGCATTCTTAACATTCCTGATTCTTTCATTTTGTCCCAAGTTAACGAATCGTAACAATCCCAAGTCAAACTCTTGTTATGTTCCTTTTCCTTTCTGAACAGATTGTCATAACAAAACCAATGGTTACCTTGATACGTTGTCGAGTAACCCATAATTCGTGATTGGTAAACGGGAAACTCAGGGAGCAACTCGGGCCTACGTTCCCCCAAAATCGATGTGAAAATACCCCATGCATTGCCCCAGTTGCCAATGTTCTCATTAACCTTAAAGGCGGCCATTTTTGCGCGCCAAACACTCGGATGCATCAAGTCCTTCTGACTTTTCACATGCTCCACATCATAATGATCAACAAGCAGGGAAAAAATATTCACGTACTCTCCCGCCCAGATCTTTTCTTTTATAGCTAACGGCACATGTTGTCCCAATCTCTCTCTACGAGAGGGTGCTGACTCGTCCCTTGCAATCGGCAATGGCCGCTTACCTGCACCGGACGCAGCTTCTGCCGCTTGCGGCTTGTCTATCCCCGCCACTCTAGCTGCCTCTTTCTTCTCACGAAGCCCTTTTATCAGCGCCTGTGCCTCGGCAGCCGTGGCGCCATCACCACTATCCCCCAACCACGCTGCTAGCTGTGCTGCCAGCTCGGGGGGCATGTCTTCCTTGGATGTCGGGGAGACGACCCCCGGGATTGGGTTCCCCTCTATCGGTACTGGGGTCGGCGCCTCGAGAGGGGCAGAGGGAACCGGGACGTCCCCACCGGCTGGAACCTTTCTCGGCCTCTTAGGTCTCCCTCCAGCCGGCGAAGGGCCCGAACCCTCCTCCCCATCTCGCTCCGCCAACCGTTTCTTTATGTCGGACATATCTTTAAGAGTGCCCGAACCATCTGGTCAGTCGTCATTCTCTTTTCGCCTTTCCTGGGCATCTTCTTCGACGAAGTATCTGGAAGACAAAGAAAAAGATCAAAACGCTCAAAATTGGCTCTTTGTTCTGTCCCGAGCTCACGTGTAGCGAGGAGGTGCAGCTTCGGAGCACAAGAACAAGAGGACGTCTTCTGGCCTTGCGTCTCCTTTTATCCGTCTTCAGGGCGGGCGTAAACCCGCCCCTGCCCGTCCTGAGGGCGTGGCTGGCTGCGTCAGTGTCTAGGCCAGCCCACTCTAGGGCGGGAACAGGCGCGCCCCGGCTACGCCGCTTCGGGCATACCAGCCGAGACGCGCCTCCCGCCCAAAAATGGCTTCCCGGGGGGATCGAGGCACTCCGCCATACGTTCGGGGGGACCGAGTGGTCGCCCCTTTCCATTCGCGGAGTTCCCTGTAGTGCAACTCCGCAAACTCTGTCCAGGGTTAGAAATTTCCAAAAGAAATGTTTATTTGCAGCAACGCATTTGGACCTTGTTGCCTTTCTCATGGCTATAATGAAGTGCACCATCACCTTTAAAGAGAGTTTTGGAAGTTTACCAAAAGACATAGAAGTCGTAATTGCTGCATTCGCATACAATCAACCAGTAAAAAAAGTTATATACACATTCAGTAAAATGATTCTTCCCTGTAAATGTATAACTTCACCATGATTCAATCTCAATTCATTAATAAGGAAAAACAAAAATGTTTTCATGTCACAATTGGTCACATGCATCTTAAAGGAGACAACTTTAAACCTTATTGCCTGTACATGTAGGGCTATTTGTTATGTCCCTTTAACAAATACATATCATTTTTCCGGCCAAGTGGCCTTTCAGGAGGCATATCAGATTCACGCACAAGTAGGCATACACAGTGTGCCAAAAAAAAATCGCAGAATTTATTGTTTGGTCAGTTATGATAGCAACGACCCTATAGGCAAAAAATATATACATAAAAACAGCCAAATCCCACATTCAGTAAAGGCAAGAAAACCAAAAATGACAAAAATGTATACATGGAAGTCACGTATTGATACAGGTAAAGAAAAAGAACTGCATGTTAGTTTATGGCCAAAACTCTCCAACACCTATGTGCCTTAAAAACGTGCTATGGAAAATAAATGTAATTCTCAATAGTGAAGCTGCAATTTAGCAGGTATCCATGTCTCGCATATATTTAGGGGTTACGGATTAGGCACTAAAGAGGATTCATTTTTGTATATATATATATATCCTAGCAGCCCGTCCCGACTTTGTCCGGGTATGAATTGCTGCCGGCCAGTAGTATATTGTTTTGTAGGATTTCGTTTTGATAGCATTTCTTAACTGTGACAGGCCTGTGAAACGCTCCGATTCACAGTGCACTGCTGATGCACTTAAGAGTGCGCGTTCATTAGTGTGTGAACTCGAGTTTCCCTACTTTATTTTTCCTTGCAATATTATATAGCACGAACTCGACAACATGGCATGAGCACAATTTACATTACAGAAGAACACATTCATTTGTGGTAGGCACGGGGAGACAAAGGGATTTGCCTGGAATCAAAGGATGTTGAGCTGATGCCGAGATTCGAACGTAGCTCCCCATCCCTAAAGTTCGCAATTCTAGAACTTGTGGCGGGAGGTGTGTCTAAAAGTGTATGTTGGTGCTGGCCATCAATGAGAATGATCTGTGCATTTTTCAAATCGGTGGTGAAAAAATATGAGTATGTTGCTGGAGATGTGGGCCACTGTGCCACCAATGTACTTACCGGGGGAGGGTAAACACCCATTATTCCGCAACTTTCTTTCCGCATACCATCACTCCGCATACTTTCATTACGAAAGTACCATGACTCCGCAATGCCATTATAACGCATTGCATTACATTTTATATGCTTTTACCATGCATACACTTACAACGAAATTCGTTGTAAATGCATGAATGGTAAAAGCATGTTTTTTTTTTAATGTTTGGATAAGGTAAGTATGGGTATAGGAGTATATGTTTTGGGGTACTGATGTATATGTTTTGGGGTGTTTGGGTATTTTAAGGGTTCAGATATGGATTTGGGTTACGGGGTCCAGGGGTATTTTTAAGGTTCAGGGCTAGGTTTGGGTTTGGGGGTATAGGGGTATTTTTACGGTTCAGGGGTAGGTTTGGGTTTTGGGGTAGTCAAGTCAAGTCAAGTCAAAGAATTTATATAGCGCACTACATACCCAGAGGGTTTCAAGGCGCTTAGGGAAGGGAGGAGGATTACTTGTCAAATATCCAAGTTTTAAGTTGCTTTCTGAATGCTAGGTGGTTCTGGCTAAGGTGAAGGTAAGTGGGGAGTGAGTTCCATGTTTTAGCTGCCAGGTATGAGAAGGATCTTCCTCCCATAGTGGTCTTGTTGATGCGGGGTACAGTGGCGAGGGCTTGGCTGGAAGAGCGTAGTTGGCGGGAGGGGGTGTAGAAGGACAGTCGAGAGTTGAGGCATTCTGGTCCGATGTCGTAGAGTGATTTGTGTGCGTGGGTCAGCAGTCGGAAAGTGATCCTCTTATCGACGGGCAGCCAGTGGAGGTCTTTCAGGTGGCCAGAGATGTGTTCGTTACGCGGGATGTCTAGTATGATCCTGGCTGAGGCGTTTTGGATTCGTTGGAGTTTCTTCTGGATTTTAGCGGTAGTACCTGCGTAGAGGGTGTTTCCGTAGTCCAGTCGGCTCGTGACCAGAGCATGGGTGACTGTTTTTCTGGTTTCGGTGGGGATCCAGCGAAATGTTTTTTTGAGCATGCGAAGAATGTTGAAGCAGGATGAGGATACGGCATTGACTTGTCTGTTCATTGAGAGTGAAGAATCCAGGATAACGCCTAGGTTCCGTGCGTGGTCTGTCGGGATGGGAGCTTTTCCAAGGGCTACTGGCCACCAAGAGTCGTCCCATGCAGAGGGGGATGTGCCTAAGATGAGGACTTCTGTTTTATCTGAGTTCAGCTTCAGACGGCTGTGTTTCATCCATTCGGCAACTTCTTTCATTCCTTCGTGTAGGTTGGTTTTGGCGGTGCTGGGGTCATTGGTGAGAGAGAGGATCAGTTGAGTGTCATCTGCGTAGGAGATGATGTTGAGATTGTGTTGGCGAGCGATGGCCGCAAGGGGGCTCATGTATATGTTGAAGAGGGTGGGACTGAGTGAGGATCCTTGTGGTACACCACAGATGACTTCAGTGGCCTCGGACTTGAATGGTGGAAGGCGGACTCTCTGGGTTCTTCCGGTGAGGAACGAGGTGATCCATTCCAATGCTTTTCCTTGTATTCCGATGTTTCTGAGGCGTTGTAAAAGGGTGCTGTGGCAGACTGTGTCGAAGGCTGCAGAGAGGTCGAGGAGGATGAGGGCGACTGTGTCTCCATTGTCCAGTAGAGTTCGAATGTCGTCTGTTGCTGCGATGAGGGCGGTCTCAGTGCTGTGTTTTGCTCGGAAGCCAGATTGTGAGGAGTCGAGGGATTTGTTGGCTTCGAGGAAAGCGGCGAGTTGGTTGTTGACAGCTTTCTCGATGACTTTGGCCGGGAAAGGAAGGAGCGATATGGGGCGGTAATTTTTGAGTTCGTTGGGGTCCGCTGTGGGTTTTTTCAGAAGGGCGGTGAGTTCAGCGTGTTTCCAGCTCTCCGGGAAGGTGGCGGAGTTGAAGGAGCAGTTGATGAAGTCTCGGAGGTGCGGTGCTATGACGGAGTCAGCTTTGTTGAAGATGTGGTGAGGACATAGGTCTGTGGGGGATCCTGAGTGGATGGAGTTCATCAGGCGGATGGTGTCCTCAGTGGAGATTGGGTTCCATTCGTTGAGGGTGTTCAAGGGGGGAGGATGTCCAGCATATGGTTGGGTGGGTTGGTCTCCGGGTTGGTTGTCGAAGCTGTTGTGGATGTCTGCAATTTTGTTGTGGAAGAATAAAGCCAGGGAGTCGCAGAGGGCTTGAGAGGGGGTGATGTCATTGGAGTTGGCCGAGGGGTTGGTGAATTCCTTGACGATGTTGAAAAGTTCCTTGCTGTTGTGGGCGTTGTTGTCTAGTCGATCCTTGAATGCTGTTTTCTTGGCTTTTCGGATTAGTTGGTGGTGTGTGCGGGTGGCGTTTTTGAAGGCGTCCTTGGTGCTAGTGGTTGGGTCTTTTTTCCAGGCCTTCTCAAGGGAGCGGCAGAGTTTCTTGGACTTCTTAAGATCATCGTTGAACCATGAGGCCTTCTTGCTGCCAGGTTTGCTTTGACGTTTTTTCAGTGGTGCTAGGATGTCGGCGGTGTTGGATAACCATAGGGTGAAGTTGGCGGCGGCTTGGTCTGGGTTAGAAGAGTGGGCTGGGGTGTTTAGAAGGAGCGATGAGGAGATCTGGTCGATGGTGATTTTGTTCCAGTTTCTTTGCAGAGTTGGTTGGAGGTGGTTGGTGGGTTTCGGCTTGTTGTAGGTGAAGTGAACGCAGCTGTGGTCGGTCCAGAGGAGATCCGTAGTGTGGCTGAATGAGACATGGTTGCTGGAGGTGAAGATGGGGTCGAGTGTGTGACCTGCGATGTGGGTGGGGGAGGTGACCAGTTGTTTAAGTCCGAGGTTGGCGAGGTTGTCCAAGAGGGTGGTGGTGTTGCGGTTGTTGTTCTTTTCAATGTGAAAGTTGAGGTCTCCCAGAAGGATGTAATCTTTGGAGGGGAGCGCGTGTGGAGTGATGAAGTCCGTGATGTCTTCACTGAATTTTGCGCGGGGTCCTGGTGGCCTGTAGAGGAGGGTGCCTCTGAGTGTGGTCTTGGGGTCGATGTGGATCTGGAAGTGAAGGTGTTCAGAGTTGGCGAGGTTGGCGTCTGAGCTGGTTGAGATGCGGATTGATTTTTTATGGACGATAGCGATTCCTCCTCCTGTGTGGCCGGTACGGTCCTTGCGTGTGATCTTATAATCTTCAGGGATGGCGATGGTGATGTCTGGGGCGGAAGAAGCGTTCATCCATGTTTCTGTTAGGAAAGCGACGTCTGGAGAGATGGTGTCTAGCAGATTCCATAGGTCAATGGCGTGTCTGTGGACCGATCGGGTGTTGAGAAGGATGCATTGTAGGTGGTTGGGGTCGAGAGTCTGTGGAGTGGTCGTAGCGGAGATGTTGTCGGTGCCGCTGAATTTGCAGGAGTAGCATGAGAAAGGTCCATGGGTGTGTCCAGGAGCGGCTTGGACGCAGTTGGGGGCGCGACCGGGGTTAAGGGCTAGGAGGGCGGCGGCATTGTAGCCAATGCGGGAGGGCTGGGAAGCGCAAGGGGCAGGGGGTCTGGCGCTGGGCGCGGTCCAGGCGCGGACGGGCGTAGACGGGCTTACCTTTGACGCACCTTCAGCGTGTCCGTAGCGCGTGGACGCTGCGCGTGGGGGCATTGGCCATAAATGGATGGTGGACGGGGCGGAGCGTGGGAGGGTCAGCAGCTGGGAGGCGGTAGCGGGGAGGAGGGGCTGGGAAAACAACAACAGCAAACAAAATGGAGCTCAGAGGGGAGGCGAGGCAGGGGCAGTAAATCGCCTGAGACAGCGAAAAGTAGATTAACAAAATATTTTACGTTGCTGGCAGAACTGCAGAAGTGAGCAAACACAGCTAAATGCAATGCAGGGCGGGCGGCGCTATAATTACATGCGCTATGAGCCGGTCAGTTACCATGCGGGGACAGCGTTACAGTGAGCAGTTTCAGAAAACACAGCGCAAATTGGCTAAATGCAGGCGATACCGCTAATTCAATAAATGCAGGCGATACCGTGATGTCAATAAGCAGTGCGAAGATCACCAGGCAGACAGCAGCAGTACTGGGAGAGGAGCGAGGAGGGAGCAACCGGTCAGGAGCGAGTCCGGGCGGTCACAGGGGCTGAGAGGACGAGGTAAGCTCTGTGAACGTGGGTGGGAGGGTCAGCAGCTGGGAGGCGGTAGCGGGGAGGAGGGGCTGGGAAAACAACAACAGCAAACAAAATGGAGCTCAGAGGGGAGGCGAGGCAGGGGCAGTAAATCGCCTGAGACAGCGAAAAGTAGATTAACAAAATATTTTACGTTGCTGGCAGAACTGCAGAAGTGAGCAAACACAGCTAAATGCAATGCAGGGCGGGCGGCGCTACAATTACATGCGCTATGAGCCGGTCAGTTACCATGCGGGGACAGCGTTACAGTGAGCAGTTTCAGAAAACACAGCGCAAATTGGCTAAATGCAGGCGATACCGCTAATTCAATAAATGCAGGCGATACCGTGATGTCAATAAGCAGTGCGAAGATCACCAGGCAGACAGCAGCAGTACTGGGAGAGGAGCGAGGAGGGAGCAACCGGTCAGGAGCGAGTCCGGGCGGTCACAGGGGCTGAGAGGACGAGGTAAGCTCTGTGAACGTGGGTGGGAGGGTCAGCAGCTGGGAGGCGGTAGCGGGGAGGAGGGGCTGGGAAAACAACAACAGCAAACAAAATGGAGCTCAGAGGGGAGGCGAGGCAGGGGCAGTAAATCGCCTGAGACAGCGAAAAGTAGATTAACAAAATATTTTACGTTGCTGGCAGAACTGCAGAAGTGAGCAAACACAGCTAAATGCAATGCAGGGCGGGCGGCGCTACAATTACATGCGCTATGAGCCGGTCAGTTACCATGCGGGGACAGCGTTACAGTGAGCAGTTTCAGAAAACACAGCGCAAATTGGCTAAATGCAGGCGATACCGCTAATTCAATAAATGCAGGCGATACCGTGATGTCAATAAGCAGTGCGAAGATCACCAGGCAGACAGCAGCAGTACTGGGAGAGGAGCGAGGAGGGAGCAACCGGTCAGGAGCGAGTCCGGGCGGTCACAGGGGCTGAGAGGACGAGGTAAGCTCTGTGAACGTGGGTGGGAGGGTCAGCAGCTGGGAGGCGGTAGCGGGGAGGAGGGGCTGGGAAAACAACAACAGCAAACAAAATGGAGCTCAGAGGGGAGGCAAGGCAGGGGCAGTAAATCGCCTGAGACAGCGAAAAGTAGATTAACAAAATATTTTACGTTGCTGGCAGAACTGCAGAAGTGAGCAAACACAGCTAAATGCAATGCAGGGCGGGCGGCGCTACAATTACATGCGCTATGAGCCGGTCAGTTACCATGCGGGGACAGCGTTACAGTGAGCAGTTTCAGAAAACACAGCGCAAATTGGCTAAATGCAGGCGATACCGCTAATTCAATAAATGCAGGCGATACCGTGATGTCAATAAGCAGTGCGAAGATCACCAGGCAGACAGCAGCAGTACTGGGAGAGGAGCGAGGAGGGAGCAACCGGTCAGGAGCGAGTCCGAGTTGTAAATGTAAATGTATTGGCATTTATATAGCGCACTACTTACCCGTAGGGTCCCAAGGCGCTTCGACCGCTGCGAAACCCTTCCTGGCTTCCCTGAGAGATGGTCCCTTAATGGGTATCTCCAGGGTGAGACCAGGCATCCCCGGTGGTCTGGTGGGGCCGTTAGTGAAGATGAGGCAAGCTAATGCCCAGAGTTGCCGAGTGTGATCGCTGATCAGAGTGGGCACCGAGGCGAGAGAATTATCGAGTCAGCTGACCCTGGTCCAGAAACCTGCCGTGCCAGGAATCGAACCCTGGTCCCGGGCCGTCCTCTGCTCTCGGGTCTGCCGCCTCTAACCGGTGAGCCACACTACTTCACTTTCAGGGCTAGGTTTGGGTTTTGGGGTACAGGGGTATTTTTAGGGTTCAGGGCTGGGTTTGGGTTTTGGGGTACAGGGGTATTTTAGGGTTCAGGGGTAGGTTTGGGTTTTGGGGTACAGGGTTATTTTTATGGTTCAGGGCTAGGTTTGGGTTTTGGGGTACAGGGGTATTTTTAGGGTTCAGTGGTAGGTTTGGGTTTTGGGGTACAGGGGTGTTTTAAGGGTTCAGGGCTAGGTTTGGGTTTTGGGGTACAGGGGTATTTTAGGGTTTAGGGGTAGGTTTAGGTTTTGGGGTACAGGGTATATTTATAGGGTTAAGATGGGTTAGTGTTTAAGGGTTTTGGGGTATTTTAAGGAGTATGGGTGGGTTATGATTATGGGGTGCAGGGGTATTTAAAGGGAGCTGGGTGGACTCCCAGAGCTGGGATGTACAGAACCTGGGAAGAAAAAACAATAAAATATTGGGCACATCGCTCACTTTTTTTTCCGTAATCCCGCGCCCCGCACACGCCCCGCCCCCAGCACACGCCCACAGCCTACGATATGAGACATGGCACGAAGGGCGGAACGTACCACACGCCCCCAGCGTCTGTCATGCCCACAGCACACGCCCACAGCCCACGCCCACAGCACAACGCAGACACGCCCACAAGGGACTACTTTGCTGGCACTGTTCTTTTACCTTTTAAATGTATATGGTGGGCGTCTGCATAGACTATGTCATTCTGCTGCAACTGCCCTTTCCAACGCTGTATTGGGTGTTGTGATTGGTGCTGTGGTTCCTGAGCTCCCCCCGGGGCCTTTAAGAGGTGGTAGGGGGACACGCGGCCCTCCTCCAAGAAGCCCTCGATGGCCCTGGGGACCGCCACACCCAGGGGCACACTGCCCCGCAGTGTCCTGGGGTGCCCACCACCGGGACACTGCTGTTTGCTATGGTAGAGCGGGAGCCTCGCAGCTCCCACCCTACCACAGCAAACTGCTTTGATTTTTGAAAGAGAGAGCAGGAAACCTGCTCTCTCTTTCAAAAATCAAAGCTGATTGCTTTTCTGCAACGCCCCCAACGAGGAAGGGCAGGCCCTGGGGGATGGGGTCCCTGGGGCCAGAAGTGGCCCAGGACGGGGGCAACTAGGCCACCCTCCCAATTAAAATAAAAATAAAAAATCAGGCCCGGGGCCTTAAGTGGGCATAGGAGGGGGCCTATGCAGCCCCCCTCCATGAAAACTATAAATAAAGATAACACGGCCATGCCCTGGGAGATGGGGTTCCCAGGGCCGGAATTGGCCCCGGGAAGGGGGCCACGCGGCCCCATTTCCTTAAAAAAAAATAAAAAAAGAAAGAATTGGGAACAGGCCCTGGGGGATGGGGTCCCCAGTGCCAAAAAAAAAAGAAAAAGAAGGGGGGCTACACACACCCCTGCTTAAAAGTATATATTTTTTTTTTAAAACAAGATCGGGAGGAGACCATGCCCCCCTCCTTGCACCTCTCTGCAAACGCGCCCCCTGCAGGGGGCTGTGTTGCAGAGAGGTGTAAAAAGGGGCATGGCCTCATTACACCTCTCTGCAACGCAGCCCCCTGGCGCATACTGGAGGTTCCTGGTGGTCTAGTTGCCCCCAGAGACCCCCAGTATGCTAGGGGAATTAGTTCCCCCTCTGCAAATGCGCCATGGGACTGCGTTGCAGAGAGGTGTAAAAAGGGGGGTGGCCTCATTACACCTCTCTGCAACGCAGCCCCCTGGTGCATACTGGAGGTTCCTGGTGGGCTAGTTGGCCCCCAGGGACCCCCTGTATAGAAGTGGAATTAGTTCCCCCTCTGCAAATGTGCCAGGGGGCTGCGTTGCAGAGAGGTGTAAAAAGGGGCATGGCCTCATTACGCCTCTCTGCAATGCATACTGGAGGTTGCTGGTGGGCTAGTTGGCCCCGTGGACCCCCAGTATGCAAGGGGAATTAGTTCCCCCTCTGAAAAAGCACCAGGGGGCTGCGTTGCAGAGAGGTGTTCTGAGGCCACGCCCCTTTTTACACCTCTCTGCAACGCAGCCCCTGAAGCATACTGGAGGTTCCTGGTGGGCTAGTTGGCCCACAGGGACCCCCAGTATGCAAGGGGACTTAATCCCCCAACTTAGAACGCGTTATGGGGCATGTTTGTACAGTGGTGAAGGTAGGGGTGGGGCTTGAGGTGACATGTGTGCAAACACGCACTGTGGCGCATTTTAGGTTGGGGAAAATATTCCTCTTCAATCCAGAGGTCCCCTAGGGGCCAACTAGTCCAACAGGTACCTCCAGTAAGTGCCACGGAGCTGCATTGCAGAGTGTTGTAAAAAGGAGGCGTGCCCTCTGAACACCTCTCTGCAACGCATCCCCCTGGCACATACTGGAGGTACCTGGTGAGCTAGTTGGCTCACAGGTGACCTCAGGATTGAAGAGGAATATTTTCCCCAACCTAAAACGCACCACAGGGCGTGTTTGCACACATGTCACCTCAGCCCTTGCCCCCTTCCCTCACTATTGAGGGAAATATTCCTCTAAAATCAGCCGAAGTACGAATTCTGATTTACTCACTTGTTATCACGAGAGACATCAGTGCTGCATCTTTGAGCCCAGGACGGACCCTGAAAAATAAATGTAACCATACTTACAGTAACTTGAATTTCCATCTATAGGTTAACATTCACTGGTTTCATTTGGAAAGTGTTGAGTTTTGGAACTTTAAAAAATTCCTCAAAAATCAGCCGAACTACAAATTCTGATTTACTCGCATGTTATCAGGAGAGACCTCAATGCTGCATCTTTCAGCTCACTACTGATCCTGAAAAGTAATTCTAATCGTAGTTACAGTAACTTGAATTTCCTTCCATAGGCTAACATTGACTGGTTTCACTTGGAAATTTTTCTAAGTGTGGCGTTTTGGAACTTTAAAAATTCCTCTAAAATCAGCCAAACTACAAATTCAGATTTACTCACCTGTTATCAGGAGAGACCTCAGTGCTGCTTCTTTCAGCCCACTACTGATCCTGAAAAGTAATTCTAACCATACTTACAGTAACTTGAATTTCCTTCTATAGGCTAACATTGACTGGTTTCACTTGGAATTTTTTCTAAGTGTGGAGTTTTGGAACTAAAAAAAATTCCTCAAAAATCAGCCAAACTAGTATTTCTATATCCATTGTTTTGAAAATGTTACTTTCTTTTTTTCAATGTGTATATCAAAGGTTATATTAGGGTGCGAGGAGGTCTGCCACTCTTTCACAAGGATGATGTCATCAGTGATGTCATTTGAGATGTCATCAGTGATGTCATGAGTGATGTCACTGACCATGTCATGAGTGATGTAGTATGTGACGTCATTAGCAGTGCATTGCGGGCGCGCGAGTTATAGTTAGCTGAACTAACTATAACGGGGGAATTTCAATGGTTTTGTATGAGTGAAATGTCCAGCTAACTATAACATGTGTGAAACCTATGGTTTTTTCAGTGAATATATATCTGTATCTGTATCTGTTTCTGCAGTTTTGCTGAATCCTGCGTGAGTGATTCGGATATCCTTGGAATATATATTTATATATATATATATATATAGCGAGAGAGAGATATATAGTGGAGTTTTTTGCCTCGCTCGCATTCGTCAATGTCAAGTTGGCGATCGCGAGCGTGGAAAATCAACTTCCCGGCAAGATTTTTCCTCATTTGCGATCGCCATTTGTGGAATCCTTATCGTTTGAACGATTGAAAATGATGTTTTTCATGCACATGCGTGTTATCAAAACAATGTTTTTATACACCTGTTTTGAAATGATACAAAACATGATAATAGGAGGTTTATATTTGATACTCTGTTATTGGCGTTTGCCCTAAACATCTAGCATCTTTGCATTGTTGCTGTACAAAGGTTTCCTTAAATTGCAAGTGCTAAAATGGCCACCAGATTAGTAGACGACTTGATCGGATTTTAATTGTCCTTCTGTACTGTTTACTACCCTGCTTGTGTATTTGTAGAAGTGTCGAATGGCGGTACAAACATCGTGATCAAGGGAGCTTGACTCCCGAAACTCGTTGATGGATGTAATTTAAATAATAAAAGCCTGAACTGACGATACCCGCATACGAGTGCCGGATTATTTCCTTAAAAATGAAATGGATATCCTATTTTGAATAGATAGCGATGTGGCTGATCGTCGCAGGACCGGCACCGCCAGCGCTTTGACAGCACGCCAGAGTAAATCGCCAAACTGTGAGAAGCAACAGGACACAGGCGGATCTGCATACCCAATGTGTGTGGCGTGAACAGAGTCGTGGTTAACTTCTGCAGCCAGGGGATCGGAGGATCCTAGAGCTTTGGTAAGTGTGCCCGATTCGTTTTCCACGTACACTGAATTGCGGGTCACTGCATTTGGGAACTGCAATTTTCTGTCCAATTGAGCCTCGAGACGGAATGCCAATTTACCCGCTTTTCATACAGTGGACAGTATCTAGGAGAGAATACCGAGTGGGTATCGAAAGGCTTAAACATGAGTGATGAGGAATATGCAGCTAGAGAGCTCGAGGCTGTGAAATTATTAGAAGATTCTGTGCAAACAACTACGAAGAAAGGAGGGGCGGCTGCCCCTACTGCAAATCCCGATTTAAATAAACACCTACAAAGCTACGAAAAGTATAAGAAGAGAGAAATCTCATGTTGGTGGGAGGTAGCATCATTTCACTGTTACTTAGAAGTAGGCCGAATCCCACGAGGACTGAGAATTATGATCCCCCCCTCCTCAGAGAATCCTGATATTGAAATGCTTGAAGAGTGGGCTGAGAACAGTGCGGCTAGTTCAAAGAATATTATGCAAATACTCCTCAAGTATGCCGAAAAGGAACGACTGGAAGTGGTCGAAAAATTGAAAGAACTTAATGAGACCCTAGATAAACATGATGATGAAACCAGAATCGGTAAATTTAAATCTGATTTGAAGATCAAGTTAGAGAAATACGAGAAACACATTAAGGACAGAAAGTCCACTAAATTCATAAGAGATCGGATCGATTATGAGTCAGGGCGTATATATACATTTGCCAAAAAGTTTGATATGGCTAGACGCCAGAAAATCTTTAGTGGGCAAACCGTCCAACAAACACCAATACAAAGTGACGCGAGTTCAGAAACTGGCTCCGAACAGGAATCTGATGATGGAAGCCAGAAAGGACCAAATGATGTACGACTACCCGTCACTGACAAATTCCATTTCATGATCATGGAGCAACAGTCCGACCATCGCATGGGAAAGGGAAGAGGATGGGGAAGGGGCCGAGGAAAAGACGACAAAGAAGAGGAGGTGAGGGGTACAGAAGGAGCACAAGGTTGGCAAAAAAAAAGATCCTTGCGCTCGACCACCAAGAAATAATGAAAATAACCAATAAAGACACTACAATCATCAATTTGAGCTCTGTGACGCTGACCCAAGATGAAGAGACAATCTTGAAGTTAGGTCTCTCCTATTGTGATACAAATGAATTTAATTATCCAAACAGTAGGATGGACCTTTATCAGTACATTAGAAAATTAAAATTGACAAAATGACATGCCGGACAAACAAACATCCAGGAGTCGGAAGTTGAAACTGTGTCAGATACCCCTATGACTTTCCATAGTGTCAATGATATACCAGCTATAACCGACATGGTAGCACTAATGGATGATACCTCTCAATTGGAGAAGGATGACAATATTGAGCAAGAGAATGATTTACAAGCGAGCGATCATACACCGTTTAGAGCTCCCTCAAAGTTTCTCCCGCAGACTATGAAAGATAATGTAGACCTGTTCGGGGAGAATATAACTAGAGATCTAAAAAATTTGTATTTTCAGGAAAATCAAAGGAAATATAAAATGAATCCAAAAAAGGCACTTTTCCACAAGACAGTGAAAAAATTACAGATGGAAGATGGACTCCTAGTGAAACCTTCTGATAAAGGAGGAAATGTGGTTCTCTGGGGGAAAGAGCAATATAAGAAAGAGGCACTGAGTCAATTGCAAGACTGTAGTTGCTATAAGAAAATAAGCCCCAAGGAATATGAGAATGTGACTGTGGAATTTCATAGAAGACTGGACCACTGGAAAGAAAATGGACTGCTTAGCTGGGATGAGCATAAGTTCATCAAACAAGATAATCCTGTGGTTCCAGTCTTCTATATGTTACCAAAAATACACAAAAACTCCACTAGTCCCCCAGGGAGGCCCATCATTTCATCTTGTGGAAGCCTGTTTGAGAACGCATCGCGATATATAGACTATTTCTTGAACCCTATTGTCAGATTGCTCCCTTCATATTTGAAGGACTCAACTGTTTTTTTTTAAATGAATCTATGATATATGTTGGGATCCTGAAACTATGGCTCTTTTAACGTTAGACATTTCAACCTTATACACAAGTATAAGACATGTAGATGGTCTAAGGGCATGTGAGCATTAACTAAATAGGAGACCGGTACGCCTTGTTTCACAGAATAGAATGATCCTTGAAATTATGGAGTGGTATCTGACCAAAAACATCTTTCTCTTTGGCAGTGATCTTTACCTCCAGGAGCGGGGGACAGCGATGGGCACCTGGTTTGCCCCCAGCTACGCCAATTTACATCTCGGCTGGTGGGAGGAACAGGTGCTCAGAGGGGGTCCCCTCGATCATTGGACGGAACACATTCTATTATGGGTCAGGTATATCGACGATGTCTTCGTGCTGTGGCAGGGCACGGATCACAAAAGGGGGTGGTGATGAACAGAGTGTCTGAATTGAGCAGACCACTCTTACCCAGTCCAAAGATCAGGGCTTGATCCATCACCGTTATTTATCTCACTGCCCCATCCCAGCTCAGAACCTGGCTATATGCAAATCAGTCTGTCCCTGGCCCAGTGCATCATGGGAACAGGGCAGACTAAACTACCAAGCCAATTCTTTACCAGAAAGGAGACAAGCTACCGGGGACCGGTTTCTGGCATTTCAGCCGTCTTCGGCCCGGCTTGCTTGAATCCTGATGGAGCAGTGAGAAAGGGACTCATGTCTGAGTATACCCTGCCACACCTATAGTGGCCAAAATCGATTCACAAAAGGGGGTGGTGATGAACAGAGTGGTATATAGAGTATTTCTTGAACCCTATTGTCAGATTGCTCCCTTCATATTTGAAGGACTCAACTGTTTTTTTTAAATGAATCTATGATATATGTTGGGATCCTGAAACTATGGCTCTTTTAACGTTAGACATTTCAACCTTATACACAAGTATAAGACATGTAGATGGTCTAAGGGCATGTGAGCATTAACTAAATAGGAGACCGGTACGCCTTGTTTCACAGAATAGAATGATCCTTGAAATTATGGAGTGGTATCTGACCAAAAACATCTTTCTCTTTGGCAGTGATCTTTACCTCCAGGAGCGGGGGACAGCGATGGGCACCTGGTTTGCCCCCAGCTACGCCAATTTACATCTCGGCTGGTGGGAGGAACAGGTGCTCAGAGGGGGTCCCCTCGATCATTGGACGGAACACATTCTATTATGGGTCAGGTATATCGACGATGTCTTCGTGCTGTGGCAGGGCACGGAGACATCAATCGATCTATTTATTGAGGAGTTGAACCAGAATTCACTAAATCTGGAATTCGTGGGGAATTCGAATAAAAAAACAATAGATTTCCTCGATATTAGGATCACTCCCATAGATAACAGACAACTGCAGGGAACTCAATCCTGCATGCTGAAAGCGCCCATCCGACTGCTCTTATAAGAAGTATTCCGTTTGGGGAATACTATAGAGCTAGGCGTACCTGCAGCAGTGATGAGCAATATGATAAGATTGAGACTGAAATGACCCAGAGGTTTATTCAAAGAGGATACAAGGAGACGATCCTCAAAGGTGCATCCAACAAGGCAAGAAGGTTGATAAGACGGAATATAATTTTTGAACCATCTAGAACCCATAAACTGAAAAATTTAGATAAAATGCAGAAAGACCAAGTTACTTCGAGATTCATAACGACCTTTAATACTAAACATAAAGAAATAAGATCAATTCTAAGAAAACACTGGTATCTAATAAGGAATGATCCAGTGTTAGGTTCAAAGGTGAAAAAGAATCCCGAAATTACATATAGAAAATCTAAATCTTTGAAAGATCTAGTTGTAAAAAGTGAGTTCATAGACAAAAAGAAAAGTAACACCGACTGGCTGAAACCGAAACCTGGTTTTAAAAGATGTTTTAAGTGCAAAGCTTGTCAACATGGAATGAACCGCACAGATTTTAGAACCTCTTTTAATAAGACAGTTACAATCAGGGGTGCCATGAATTGTAAAATTGAATATTTAGTATATCTACTACAATGCCCATGCCCTAAGTTACACATTGGTAGTACCATTCTACCAGTGCACCAGCGAATCCTGCAGCACAGACGTGCAATTGTCAATCAGGACAGATCCTACCCTGTAGCACGGCACTTTGAATCACACCACCAAAGTAACCCCGCAGGCCTCCAATATTCTTGTATTGCAAAGGTCCCAAAGAAAAAGAGAGGAGGTGACAGGAAAGGTGAACTCAGAAAATTAGGGACCTATTTTGTTTTAGAGTTTAATTGCAAAGAGCCACAGGGTTTGAATGTGGATGAGGATCTTTATACATGTTTAGCCTGATTGCCTATATACTTAGTGAAATGATAGAACAACCTCGAGTATACCAAAACTGCATATCAAAATTATGAATTGTTAATATTTTTAATTGACAAAAAGTTTAAAAAAAATGTTTTTCCTTCCCTTCTTTTAATACATAAGTGGTAGTATGATGTTTAAAATTGATGTGGCATTGAAAAAATTGAATGAAATGAGTAATGCTTTTTTTAACTATTTATGCACTGACACTTTAAAAAATATTTTAATGTGCAATAGGAGTGGATTGTTTACATAAATAGTACGGAGTACTATTGTTGTCGTTTAAGCATTAGCACTTTTGAAAATGTAACATATTCAAGCACTAGAACTTTGTTTTCTTTTCGAATTGTGTGCATTCTATAGAGTAGTTGTTTACAGTAAGAGAGTATTATTGTTTACAAATAAGCACTTGCACTTTTTGATAAAATAATAAGGTTATCTTGAATGAAATAGCATTACTAGAAAATGTTCTCCCATTCCAATTAGAACAATTTGGTATAGCTACGTGGCGAACTAAGATAAATTATTGGATCAGTTGTCTGAGGTCTAATGAAAGCAAACAATTAGGAACAAGGGTTGTACAGCGTGTGATATGAAACTGTAAATAATCCTATGAATACTCTTTTAAGGTTCCAGTGGTTTAGGGGCACTTGCTCAGATAATTGTGGAATCCTTATCGTTTGAACGATTGAAAATGATGTTTTTCATGCACTTGCGTGTTATCAAAACAATGTTTTTATACACCTGTTTTGAAATGATACAAATCATGATAATAGGAGGTTTATATTTGATACTCTGTTATTGGCGTTTGCCCTAAACATGTAGCATCTTTGCATTGTTGCTGTACAAAGGTTTCCTTAAATTGCAAGTGCTAAAATGGCCGCCAGATTAGTAGACAACTTGATCGGATTTTAATTGTCCTTCTGTACTGTTAACTACCCTGCTTGTGTATTTGTAGAAGTGTCGAATGGCGGTACAAACATCGTGATCAAGGGAGCTTGACTCCCGAAACGCGTTGATGGATGTAATTTAAATAATAAAAGCCTGAACTAACGATACCCGCATACGAGTGCCGGATGATTTCCTTAAAAATGAAATGGATATCCTATTTTTAATATATATATATATATATATATATATATATATATATATATATATATATATATATATATATATATATATATATATATATATATATATATATATATATATATATATATATATATATATATATATACACACACATATACATATATATAATAACACCACCAAGGATTTGTTCAAGAAATTGCAGCGCACTATGCGCGCAGAACAATCAAAGTGGTGGGAACATCGATCTCTTTCCCGCTACCTTGAGGTGGGACGTGTCCCGAGAGGATTGAGAATCACCATCGCTCCGAGTTATGAAAACCCGGATCCGGCCATGCTAGCGGAGTGGGCCGAAGCCAATCTCAATTCCTCCAGCAAGTTACTGCATATTTTAGTAAAATATGCTGACAGCGATCGCACTAAGCTACAGAAAGAAATCGACATCCTGGAGGAGGAAATATCCAAAATAGAAGTCACTGACCATATCACTAAATTGGGATCAGACATGATGACCTGTTTATCTAAAGAGGAGGAAACTATTAAAAAAAGAAAGGCTTTTAAATTTGAGAGAGATCGTGTTGATTACTTAAACGGCCAGGTTTTTACATTTGCTAGACGATATGAGGCGGTGAAAGCAAAAGCACGTGCAAACAAAGTTAACCAACAAGCGAGGGAAGATACATTATTGCCTGCAACCTCATTCTCTAGCTTAAGCTCGGCTGTAGAAAGCGATCCAGAACCAGATCCAACTCGAGACGCCAACTTGGGGTTTACAAAACTTTCCCTGGCTCAAGAAGTCGATTGTCTATGCCAGGACCGACGCGAAACATTAAGGTCACACAAGGCCTATGCACCAAAAAACAGCGGTCCATTTACAAACGCTGGCAACGCAGGAAATGTCGCGCCCGGAACCTCAAGTGGCAACAATCCCACGAAACAAGGTCACTGGAAACGCTACCAAAAGAAAACAAAGAAAAAAAGTCCAAATCAGTAATCAACCTTTCGAATCTTAAACTAACAACTGCTGAAACAGCCGTGTTAAATTTGGGACTGTCATATTGTCCACCATGCAATATGAATTATGCAGATGCCCGTATGGACATCTATAGATTTACACGCAAGCTGAAACTCAAAAAGTTTTTTGAACAACATCCTAAGAAACATATTTCCCCCAGAATGATAACAAGTCCTATCATGACCGGAAGCCAAAGTCAGGCCACTTTTGACAGCATTTGGGAATTACAAAACGAGGCAATGTCGGAAAATACAATGGAAACATCACTTATTTCAAACAGGCAATAAATGACTCCCTTCAAGGCAAAATCCACCTTCCAGCCTGTTATGGTTCATGACAATCTAGACACCTTCCAGGAAATTGTGGTACAAGATATTAAAAAACTATATATCGCTACCAACAAAAAGAAGTTCTACATATGTAAACAAAACTGGTGCTACAAACAACTAATCACAAAACTACAAAAGGATCACAACATCGTCGTGAAACAGGCCGACAAAGGCGGCAATGTGGTCCTTTGGCCAAAGGATATGTATCTTAGGGAGGCAGAGCTTCAGTTAAATGACATTGCATGTTACCGAAGGAGCAACATTCAGGTTGTAAAAACCATGTGGGTGGATCAGTATCACAAATTACAAGCCTGGAGAAGTGCTGGACTCCTTACACATGAGGAGTTACGATATTTGAAAAAAGACCATCCAGTCATTCCCTCGTTTTATTTAATCCCAAAAATTCACAAGGACTCTGAAATACCACCTGGCCGACCCATTATTTCGGCAATCGACAGCTCCTTGGAACATGTTTCCAAGTATATTGATTTTTTTCTTCAAGGTCATGTTAAGACTCTTAATTCATATGTCAAAGACTTGTTTGATTTCCTCAGCAAAATTGAGCGTTTTGTTTGGGAGGAGGATATGATTTTAATGACTTTGGATGTCTCTTCCCTTTATACTTCGATAAAACACTGTGACGGACTCAAAGCTCTGGAACACTATCTAAACAAATGCCCTCCACATTCCGTGGCACATAACAAAATGCTTGTAGATATGACCAGAATGTGCCTCGAGCAAAACTTTTTTATCTTCAATGGCGTGATTTACCACCAGGTCAGGGGTGTGGCGATGGGGGCCTGTTTCTAACCTAGCTACGCGTGTTTACACGTTGGGCTATGGGAGGAACAGGTCCTAGTCGGCCAACACCACAATATTATTTCTAATAACATTGCGTTATACTTACGTTACATTGATGATGTTTTTCTCATTTGGAGGGGGAGTGCCGATAGTGCCAGAGCTTTTGTGGATTTGATTAATGTAAATACCATTAACCTTAATTTCAATTCCAGCATGAGTTCCGTTTCTATTTGTTTTTTGGATGTTGAGGTATTTGTAGCAGGTAACACCTTAGGCACAAGACTTTATAGGAAACCTAGTGCTGGTAACACCATACTACATTCAAACAGCCAGCACCCTGCCCATTTGATCCGGAGCATTCCCTTTGGGGAAATGCTCCGGATCAAAAGAATCTGCAGCACTGATGCTGAATGTGCGGCTGCACAGGAGGCTTGCAGATTATGTTTTCTTGACAGAGGATATTCCAATGCCAGTCTTATCAAAGCAATTCAGCGATCGAATTCAGTCAGCAGACAGGAGGCCTTGGTTCCAAGAGTAAGAAACATCCTTGTAGATAGGTCTTCGGGAGGAGAGGATAAAATAACTTCCCCACGAGTCATTCTAACATTCAATCGTCAACATGGGGCTCTTCGGAAAATACTGTACAAAAACTTTAATCTGGTTCAAAGTGACCCAGTAATTGGACACAAAATAAATACCAAACCAGAACTTACTTTCCGTAAATCTCCCTCCATGGCCAAGGCTTTACTAAGCAATACCTTGGAACCTAGAGCCTCCACCACTTGGATGGCACTTAAAAAGGGTTTCAAGACCTGTCCACAATGCAAAGCCTGCCGTTTCGGCAGCAACAGGACCCATTTTAAAAGCCCTTTTCGTGAACATCCTATTGCCATTACCAAATGGCTTACCTTCAAAACTGAATATGTCATCTATGTGTTGGAGTGTCCGTGTGGATTACAGTACGTGGGCAGTACTAAACTGCCCGCCCACAAACGGATACTCCAACACATACGTGCAATTTCGGGTCACGACCAAAACTATCCGGTTGCCAGGCATTTTCAGGAGAGACATCAAGGCATACCTGACCAGCTCCAGTATTTATTAATTGACTCTGTGGATGTTTCAAGAAGGGGAGGAGACCGAGAGGCCAAACTCCGTTTACTTGAGACTAGATATATACTGGAGCTAAACACAAAGAATCCTAACGGATTAAATGACAGGGAAGATCTTTATACCTGCATTTAGATATTCTCCTCGGTATACCCTTGTGACCTGTCCGGATAGTTTAAGAATTTTACCACAATATTGTGATTGTTAGATGAATCGTAACTTTTTGAGATAGTGGTGTCTCTTTCTGCATTTTTTTATAACTGATCAAAGAATTTAAAAAAAAAACCTAATTTTTTTACTAAGAATTAGCTGTTAACACACTTGTACTTTATATTGCTAATGTTGCACAATCACTTGTTTTGCACTAGTTATGTCTCAGCAGGCATTGTGACAGGCCCACTCTGGCTTTATTTAGACCAATCTATATTGGCTTTCAATATGACAATAAGGAATTAGCACTTTGCATTTGACTTTTTTTAACATCTTTTTCAACGTTGTATTCCAGTGCCTATATATAGAACTGTTTGTGTACACAACATGGTTATTTGAATGTATTTATACACTTTTTTGATACGTTTTTAACATAGACAATTAATTGTCATGTATAAGTTTTTCTAGTATCAACTTTATTTTTCCATGACGTGTAAATATATATATTTCTCATTGGATGTAAGGATTTTTAAGATATTTATGTGTCTTAAATGATCTTTCAAACAGTTCATTCACATTGCTTGGTAGTCAACCAAGGGTACGGAAATCACGTTGTTAATTTGTGTAGTATTTTTTCCTTGTCTCTGAACAAATCTGATGCACTGTCACTTTAAATGCCCCTGCTCTATGACGAGCAGTTTGTCATGTGATCAAGCCTCTCCGAAGGCGAAACGTGTCATGGCGGCAGCGCTGGCTTCACTTGAATAAACTTTCTTGCACCAGCACTCTTCTGGGTCGACTCTTCGTCACTACGGAACTGGCAGGGTGTGTTTTCTGTCTGAAAGGTGACGAATTTCGTGATATATATATATATATATATATATATATATATATATATATATATATATATATATATATATATATATATATATATATATACATATATACACATATACATATATATACATATATATAACATTATATATATGTATATATATGTATTGCTGTATAATATTATATATATGTATACATATGTATATGTGTATATATATTATTGATGTTTACTACTCTACATGTTGGCAGTCTGCATAGTGCTGCCAACATATTGGCGACCGCAGGGACACACCAGAACATATACACAGAAATTACTACTGCAAGTAATGAATTTATTTATGTTTACTCCTCTACATGTTGGCAGTCTGCATGTCTTAGTGTTTTTACTCCCTTTACATGCCTTGCCTTTCCCGCGTTTGTAAAAGCTCTTGTGAGCTTTGAGCCAATCTCCTGTTTTGTCTGGTTTCCCGAGAGCTGTGTACCAGGATATCCTTGAAATATCTGGTCTTTTTGGTATGTCACCAGAGGGTAGCGTTACACCTGATTCCTTATTTCAGGGTCCAACTTCACAAGGTGCCACCATAGGTGACTCGCTATTGTATGTAGTGATGAGTCTAACATTGTCCTGGTTGCCAATGTTCTTGGGTTTTTTGGTGAGAAGGCTAACCCTGATCAAAGTGGTGACCTTGTCACTGGCTGCCTTCAGAACCTTCAATGGGTTTCCTCTAGCTCTAAAAAGTCTGATCATAGTGTGTTGATCCTTTTCAAGGGTATCCTGTGTACTGCAATTGCGCTTTGACCTCAAATATTGAGACCTGCAGTGTGGTACTGAAAATTCTGGACCCGTGTTATAATCATCGTCGTATCATGACGATTTTGGTATCAGCAGACCAAGAATGAATAGAATACTATTCACAAGCATTTTCGTCATATTCGGGTGACGGAATCACCCTGAAATCAGAGTTTCCGTCCTGAACCCTCGGGTTCCATTTTGTGAACGGCAGCCATTTTGTGATTGCCCTCACATAGGCCAAATGACTAAGGCCAAAAACGAGTCTGAAGGACACATACACCTTTGCTGACTCCTCTGTGACCTGGGCAAGCTGACTCCACTGCCTGAAGCCAAACCTGTTCGGCCAGTTCCTTTCACAGTGGCCAAATGAGATTAGTATCAATGCACAACATATCATAAACCTTTCATCGCACACAAACCATGCCTAATCTTACGCACACCTGTCCCTGTTTTCTTTCTTTATGACTTGCTTTACGAGGAGGAGGTGCCCGTTTTTATTGGGGGTCCGTCGATATCTGATGAAAATACTGGGTCTTGCCGGGTAATTAATTGTGGGCTGGACAGACTAAAATATGGGCTTGTCATCATGACTCTGCTTTTTCTTTGTAGTGAAAATATGTGAATGGTCAACTGTAAAATAAGGAATGTTTGCCTAAAGCAAAACATTTAGTATAAAAAGAGAAGGATGGCTTTGTAAGATTGAGCAGTCTCCTGAGAATATACACCGTGTTGTACTTCTAGGATACCTGTTACTGGCTGCAGCCAATAAATACGATCTTTGACTTCACCAAGAAGACTCTGTGTTTCTGTAGTCTAGAACAGGAAGGACTCGAAGTCTTAGGGTGTGTTCCCTGGCACCGCTGGGTTCTTAAAAACCCAGTACTTCAGCAGTGTGTGTGGACTGCTTCACAGAGTACTGAGAATCCTTGATGTCGCTTACACGTGTAGGGCCAGATGAATCAAAAGGTTTTGCCCATTCTGTGTCTATGGGTAAATGTGTTTGTGCATATGGCCCATAGTGTGTGCAACCCGCGAATGCAGTGCAGAAGTAAAATGTATTTTGTGAGATCACACACCATGTCATTATGGAACAAACAGTGGTGAGTCATCTTTATCCTCTAGCTCAGTGTTTCCCAAACTGGGGTCCGTTGACCCACAGGGGTCCGTGACACATTCCTAGGGGGTCCTCAGGCAGCAGTTTTAAAAGCACTCCTAAATTCCTTGTAGAATTAGCCGTTTTCGAGCAACAATAAAAGTGTCAAGATAACACCAGTGATTAGTGTGCCTGCTGGAGAGAGATGAGAGTTTTGTCCAGTGGCAGGTTTGACTTATCTAATGTAGCACAGAGGGTTAATATGCCTGCTGCAAAGAACGTGTACCATGAATTTAAAAAACAGTATTTTATGTGCATAGGTCAGTGCATTACTTCTTTTGTCACAGAGATTCTTTTGTTACTCTTCAGCTCATAAGAGACAATCATAATCTAGCGCAGTGACCTATAAACTGTCATCAAAGAGCTGTTACACTATGCATGGTACAAGTTAGTAAATTATGTTTTTTCCCAGTATATCATTATCCTGATGTTGCTAATTGGGGTTATTTGGGTGGAAATTCATTTTTATTGTTAAAGTCAATGCTAACCACTGTGTTAGGTTCTGAATCCTGGGTTTGTGCTTTTCCAGACCAAGCACTCTTTAAAAATGCCTACCAGTATGAATGACATGTGAATCCTACACCTTGTGTACCCCTTTGCCTTATGTAACAATTTCTCTACACTGTTTTACAAGTATGATTCATTGTCTCTATATGTATGTGATGTAAAGTGCTCTGACATCCTACAGAGCTATGGGAGATGCTATAAAACAAATGAAATACATGTGACAGTGGAGAAGTGTGGCTCACTGGTTAGAGGAGGCAGTCCCTGATGCAGAGGTCAGACCCGGGACCAGGGTTCAATCCCTGACGCGGCAGGACCTTGAGCTCAAAATGTCCACGGACTCGATAATTCTCGCCTCGGTGCCTACTCGACTCATGGGTTCACACTCTGCAACTCTGGGCAATAGCTTGCTTAATCTCCACTACGGCCCCATCGCGATGGGATGCCTGGTCTTCACCTTGGGGATGCCCAGTAGGGGTAATCTGCAGGGAAAGGCCAGGACGGGTTCCTAAAGCAAGCGCCTTGAGACCTTACGGTGAAAGGCGCTATATAAATTTACGATTTTTTTTATTTACAGATGTGCTATGGAGAAATGAGAGACACTGTTGAAGGGTGATAATAATGGGAGATCATGGAAGATTTCCAACAAAGATAGTTGTATCCTGGTGCATAGAAAGGTCATCATTTACTATTCTTTAAAAGCTAATACAATTTAATATATAATGATAAATGTGTTGTAGAATGCACCATTGTATCCTAAATTTTCTTTGGGGGGAGAGCCATCCAAAGCCCCCTTTGTAGTGGTCATCCTCACTCACTGCACTTGGTGTGCACTCTATGGGGACTGGTCTGAAAACATTTGCCAGGGCTGCTTTGGGTTTCCACTCTGGCCCTGGCAGGAGCCTTGCACTGCGAAATAAAAGTAACCATTTAAAAAGGTAATCACAGAGATGCAGTACCAACCTTCCCATTAAAATGTTCTGTTTTTTGCAAACTTCTTCAATATGAAATACTAAAATCCTTAGTAATTCGAATATTTGTTTACTTGTGTGTTTATTTTTTTAAATTACTCTTCCAATGTTTGAAATTTAAATCATACAAATGGCTGGTGGGTCCCCGGCTTCCAGTGGTGAGTCAATGGGGGTCCTCAGGAGTCAAAAGTGTGGGAACCACTGCTCTAGCTCACTGACTGTAGAGCGGCGGAGCCCGAGGCACTAGGACTCTGTAGTAAAGTAGCCAGGATTTATTAGAAGGATTACACAGTAGAGTGTTTCCCATCAGGTAAGGTTTGTGAACTTTACATGCTTTTATTGTATGAACCATACAGACATTTTTGCAGTTATTGCTTTGTATTTCTCATTTAAGGAGCATTCTGTCATTTAGCGATGACACACGCTATATAGTGTTAATAACCATATGAACTGATGTATCACTGTATTATCATTCAATTGCTGGTTTATTGTGTCATGTACTGATACCCATCCCCTAAAACAATTTCACAGGACAGGTCTTACGATTGTATTCACTGTGCTATTTGCAAAACTCACTTTATCTAAATTGCATACGATCAGACCTTGAATGCTCCATTGTTTCTAACCACATGTTCCATGTGAACTCACTGGTAGGGAAAGTTTGTGAATCATTACCACCACGTGCATGCATGAATTACACGTGTCAGCCTCCATATGCTCACAATAATAAAGTATTGTATGATTAGATGAAATTGAAAAGTAATTTACAATGAATGTTTCCATGAACTCTGCTCTCATGCACACAACCAAAATTGCACATGAATGCACATGTTCACAGAAAGTTTAATATGTGAGTAATCTGAGCAGGACTCTGGAACAGAGTTCCCTCTTCGCCTCCACACAAGAGCCAACACTGAAGATCCTTAGTTGGAGAAGACACTGGCTGTCGCTATGTCCACAGACACATCTTTTAGCAGGAGACACTGGCTGTCGCTATGTCCACAGTAACTTACTGAGCATGAGATACTGGCTTTTGCTATTGATGGAGCGGTAATTTCTTCTGGTAATTTCCCAACGCAAAACCCTCATGCTACCTCTAATTTACCGCTCAAAAGGTGTTGGGCCCTTCACACCATGTAATACCTTCAGGAGACTTTAAATAAAGATGAACAGTCAAAAATGCAATTATTATTTTAAGCCAATAAAGAGAGTTGTTGAGTGTTTAAAGGGTTTTATTTTCTAGAAAAAAGTTAATTTTCTCTGACCCTTTATTCATTAATAAAATATCAATCAGGTTACAGAATTTGAAAACCAGGAAAAATAGCATTAATACAGAACACATTACAGTCTGCATATAGGCATAACATGTAGGAATGTGGCGCAAAATGTCATTCAAGACTCAAAGAGTTTCTAAGAAAAATATAGTCTTGCAAGGCTAATCAAAAATCAAATAGTTTGCAAAAATCTCCCATTAAGAGAAATAAATGCATAAGTCAAAAAAAATCTTTTCAGACCTAATTAATTAGTCAAAGCATAACTGAAGTTTAGCATCTAATTCTATTTAATCAGCTGTTCTTCTGCATCTGTCTGTGTCTAAAGAGTAAGCAGGGAGGGAGACAGCCCGCCCTTCACGAGACCTCAAAGGAATGTGGCCAAGATATGACGTGGAAGCAAGAAACCTCCCCCTGATACTCCTCGGACGCAAACCCTCCCTTCAGCAATCTCCCGGGACGTTTCTCGTACCTAACCCATAGAAGCCTAAGCCAAAATGAGCAAGAAGCCAGCTGAGCTGAGAAAGCCAACCCCTGTCAGTTTTTATACACAAAATTTTGGCAGACTACACAAAATGTTGCATTTCAGGAAAACCTGTACGTTGATTGGTCAATCATGATGGCATGAGTTTGCACTTTCCTGACGCATTAAAAAAAAACCAGTTTTAACAAAAGAAGCATACATGAATAATACATTTATAAACATTTGCAACATTTACTAGGGAAAATGTTTCATTTTAATTCTTCCTTCCTATTCTCAGCGCAGTAGGACGGATACTTTAGTTAGCTGGTACATTGGCACAATCAGAAGAATGTACAGTTCAAGCTGTCCTTCACTTCTTGGCATGAGGAAAGCTGCCACAGTCTGCGCATGCTCCCTTCTCATTCAAAGCAAGCCATAGCTTTTGATGGTTTCACAGGCAGCCATTTAATGGTAGGCCCCAAAAATAAAATAAACAAAAAGATAATGTTAATTTCATGTAAATCAGCCCATTATGTTTCCCAACTTCATACTTATACTCCTTATAAATGTTTACCTAGCCAAGCTACTAGTGTAAACCAGCTTTTCTATTATTTATGTACAATATGCAAAACAAATGTGCAATGTACAACAAAGAAAAAGAGGTGTTATTAACTGAAAATATTTATCAAAATATGCAACAAGTCAAAGTCTTTTAAGACAGAAATAGTGAATGTAGATTACATGGGATGCGCTGGGAAGAGAGAAACATATTCTATTAATCTTCAAAGCTAAAAAGGCCACTTTTCTCTACATTGCAAAAACACATGTTAATTCAGCACAAGCATTTCAGAAAGACTAGGTGTCACTTTTATATTTTTCATGTGCCTTTGGTTTTAACTTGCACCAAAAGGTGCGTGGCAATTTAAATGCAGTTTGTCTGAAGCACAAAAATAAAACAATGCCTGACTGCAGAGGAAATCTGCTCCATCAATCCACCCTTCTGATAATTCAAATCATAATAAAATGATTTATAATTCATCACATATATTTCATTTTCACAAGTGACATTTTTTTTTAAATTGCAAAAGCTGAGCATATAACAATTTTAAATCTATTTCTAAGGCAAACACAAGTCTATCTGTAATCAGATCATATATAGCCAAGCTCAAATGTTTTAGTGCAGAGTTCTGTAAGTAGCTTCTTGGAACAGTTAGTCTTCTTTAAAATAAATAACTAAAATAATAAAAAAAGAATTCAACAGGACAGTTTCAGCATTTCTTTTCTCTTTGTCATCAGCTTGCCATCAGAATGGCTCATTGGCATTCTGTACCTTTTTCAATGCAAATTAGACTACTTAGGTGCTGAGAAACTCGGACAGAGCACCATCAATCCTTGGCACTTTTTCAATCAATGCCTTTCACTCTTATTTTCACTTTGATCAGATTCAGATGATTCACCACTTCATCTCTCAGACCAAAGCTGTTGCACCATCCATTATGCAGATCTTGTGTAGCAGCTGCAATCTGGTGAGAAACTGCACACTGTACATCAACCTGACCTACACAGCAATGGCTAGTGTTCTCCTCAGTGTTTTCCACAAGTGCATTTGCATATGCATTTTCAAGCCACTTTGGTGTTGGTGAGACACCGTCTTTTGCAAAATGTAACTCAGTGCTGCCATTGTGTTGCTTTATTATGCTTGACATTTCAGGCAGATAGCTACAATCCATTCCTTGTCCAATCTGTTGTTCTGCACTCATTATCTTTGTGACCACATTATAATCTGATTTCAGAGAAACTGGCAATCTATACCTGGGCATCAGTCTTTGCAATAACACTTTTGCCACTATGCAGTTGTCACTTTTCTCAAAAACAGTTCTGATACAACCCTGTTGTGCTGCTTCAAAAACATTTTCTTGAGCCTCTTTTAATTCATCTGTGAAGATTCCATAGAATGTACATGCTAACAGAACACAAATGTGTGCAACTGAATAAGCATTTATCTCTCCCATGACAACAGTGACTCTCATTTGAGCAGATATACTACATGTTATGGTAAGGGCAATCAATTTCGAATTTTGGGCTGGGGTCACTACTGAAAGCCATGAAGCTTTGACAACATAATGTATAAGGAGCACAGCATGTGCTGCTTTTAATGTGTCACCTTTCAAACATGGGCCATCTACAAAATGGACATTGTTGGGCTGACTCAGACGTTCATCATTAAAGTCTGAATTTGGCTTTATGCATATTTTCATGATATTTAGACACTCGTATTCAGTTTCATCACAATTCAAATCATTTGCTGACATTTCTGTGAAGTTAGGGTCAAAGGTCATTGGGCAATACATCACAGAGCTTTGAACACAGTCATCTTTTTGAATAGGCAATGAGAGAGTGCAGCCCTCCCTCTCACTGCAAATTGGTATATTTTCTTTTAAATAAACTTTCATTCCTAGTGCTGGGGCGCAACATTCTTTCTCTTTCAACTCTAGGAATGCTTTTGTGCAATTGTTGTCCAATGGAAGCGGATCAGACACACCTTTGTGGGTCAGCCTCAGTAAAGGCTTAGCCACTAGGGAAAGGTTTAGTAACCACTCTCTACAGCAGCTAACCATTCCCAAAAATGTCCTGACTTCTTTCTGAATTTGAAGTGGATTTTTCTTGGAAAACATTTCCACCCTTTCTGGTGACACCTTTCTACCTCCCTTTCCAATTTTGTGTCCCAGGTATTCATCTTCTTTTTGACAGTACTCCTGACTATTCTCATGCAATGGCACTGTTACATGGACTTTGCAAAAATCAACAAAAGTAAGCCATTCTTCAGCACATTGAATGTGAAAAAATATATTGGCTGGATTCGGTACCACAGGACAACATGAAAAAAATATGCTTTTAATCTCCTGCACTATTCTGTTCTTTTCATTTATTTTCTGTGAGCCTGTGATCAAAAAGTTACACAAACTTCCAATCAATTCCATCAAAAATCCTTTTATTGGTAAAATTTCTGCAACTGATGGTGTTCCTGAATACATGTCATCTGGTTCTAATTTTAATAAGACATGTTCTGCACATTTTATTAATCTGGCATCCTTCTCTGTGAACTCTCTTATTTCTGTGTTTATTATGTTTTTAAAATCAGAAGGTAATTTTTCAACTGTCTTTTCTGAAAATAATGCTACAGCTGTTTCTTGTTGGGCCATTTTAAAATGTACATCCTCATCAGCAATCTGAAAAATAACATTATCTGATGTACAGTAATCTCTGCTGTTTAATTTGCAAAACAATTGTTTTTCTGCTAGGCCTGAATCACAGACAACAGTTTTGCAGTTTCCCTCAAATGGGCCTAATTTTGGTGCAAATTTTTCTAAAACTGGGTTTATAATTTCTTTGTTTAAAACTCCTGCAATTAAATCTGGACTTTCCACTGCCTTCACAATGGACTTGGTAAATTCAGAATTGAGAGGGTTAAAACTCTCATTTTCAAACACAGCAACCTGTTGGACTGGGTTTTGATTTTGTCTCTGGAAAAAATTCACATTTGCTCTGGACACCTTATTTAAATTAATTTGAGCTTTTTCCATATTTTGTGGGACCATCTTTGCTTGGAAAATTCCTGCCATAGGTACCTGTTTCTGAACTGACATTTGCATTTGCTTAGCTTGCATATTTTGCATCTGCATTTCTCCATGTTTTGTGCATCATGTTTAAATTTATTTTTCTTCTTCCAATGCTCAAATCTGCTAGAAAGATGGCAAAAGGACACATTTTCCAGCAGTACAACATCCATACCTGAATTTTCACAAACCAAACCAACTTTACTTCCATCCTGTGTTCTTTTAATCTGTACCCAATCAACACCCTTTGCTGGCACTCCACCCTTCATGAAAATAATCACTGCTTTATTTTCCTCCATAACAACAGAAAATGATGGTGCATTCATGCAAACCCTTTTCATTGTCTCTTCACCTGGCCTCTGCAAAACTTTAGATTCAAACCACAATTCAGTCTGCATGACAATGTAAAAGAACATTTCCAAATTAATGCACAGCTCTTTTAAAATCTCAACAAATCCATCAACATTTGGGTACCACAGCATAATTCTGTCTCTCAATTGTGGCATTGTGTTCAGAAATGCTGCAAGTTCACTTTTATTCTGTGGCATATGAAAATGCACTTCTCCCACCATTTCTCTCAATGAGTAAGCAAAAGCTTCTCCCTCATTCTGCTTATTATTTTTCTCAACTATATCTGGTGGCTTCTTTTCCTTATCCAGTTTCAATGCAAGGTCTGGTGGTTTCTTTTTCTTCTCATGTTTTCTTTCCCATTTGTCTCCTAATTTCTCAAACCCATTGCATTTAAAAATATACTTTATTTCTGCAATGTGCAATTGCATTCCTGAAGAACACATTTTCTCATTTGCTTCATCATCCATATGTACCCTAGAACTTTTCTGAAATGGGAAACTTCCTGAAACATCAAATTCATAATTTTGAGCCAAATCTGTCAGGCCATTATGGGTAGTTAATGCACATGCAACTATTTCCTTACTCAGGGAAATTAATTCTTTTTCCTGACACTTGTTCACATTTTCATTATTTAAACAGCATGGACTGTTATTTTTTCCATGTTCTAGTGCTGAATTTAAAACACTAAGCTGTCTCTCTTTTTCGGTGCCTGTGTTAATATGTTCTCCCATGTTTTCAATATTTTTAATCACTGCTGCTTCCTCTAAGCAGGTTTGAAAAATAACATTTTCAATTACATTTATTTTATTTGGGGCTGCAGATGTTGTAAATACCATGTTTCCCTCACCTTTCAGTGCTTGGGGTAATTTCTGTTCAATAATCTGTGTATTCTGAGTTTCTGAAATAAACTCTGCCATAATCACTCCTTCTGCAGTTCTTTGAACCTTTTCAGTAGGGACCATATTAATTGGGACAGTCATAATTTTTCTATGCATTATCTGTGCATCTGCAGTTAGCAATTCTTGGACTGAATCAGGCACATTTGAAGCAGTAACACCTGGAGGTATCACTGTCAGTGCTGAATCAACAGGTAATGGGTCAATATAAAATGTTTGCACAGTTTTCTCAATCTGTGTTTTTCTCTGCTCAACAGAAGCAGTAGCCACCGTAGTGCTTACTAGTACACTATTTTCAGTATTTTTAATGGGAACCACATAAAGTGGTGAACACTCAGTTAACAATGCATCCATTATTTTATCACCTGAATCATTATTTATTTGAAGCTCTTTATCATCATTAATTCTCTTCTCCTGCATTTGGTGCTTTGCCTTTTTATCCTCACTTGCTTTCTCTCTTGCTACCTTTTCCCATATGCTTAAGGCCTCAAATTGTGCAGCTTTAGATGGTGTATTTATTTCACATAACACTTCCCTTAATTTGTCAATAATTTGCAGTTCAAAAGTACCATCTTTTGGAAACCTCAAAACACCCTCTTTTTCAGTAATCTTGCACCATTGTTGAACCCACATACATGTATTTTGTCCCAAATTGGTAGACATAAAATGCACAGGTGTTCCTTCAGGAGCATCACCAATAAAAAACGAATTTTTCACTTTACCTCCTAACAGCTTCTTTAAGCCTTCAAACAATTTCATTTTTGCAATAGTTCAATGCAATTTCTCTTTTACAAAGCTGTCAGTCTCAATTTCAGTCAGTTTTACTCCTACTACTGACCCTCCACAAAATCTTACTGCAATATTTCTCTTAATCAATAAATCTGTTAGTAACAACATAAATACATTCGCTACTCTGTCTCTTGTGCTAAATAAAGGATAGATTTATATTCACTGCGAGTAACACATTCCGCTTACCCTTCACAAAGTAAGACCTTCTGTTTACTCTTCAAATACTACAGGTAAATCCCTTCCGCTTACCTATCAATCAAGCTCAGAAGAACCTGCTACTCCTTTGGCCTTATCCTTCAGGATATATCTTAGGCCAAAGTTTCACCAGCGAACCCTTTTGCTGTCACTCAAGCTCAGAAGAACCTGCTACTCCTTTAGTGTGACCCTTTCTAGGTGATATCAGACCAAAGTTTCACCAGCGAACTCTTTGCTATCAATCACTCACACAGAAAATAGTCCCTAATTTAACACTGCCAGCCCTACCTAGCTTCTCAGTGTTATTCCAACAGACGAGCAACCTCAGTGCAGTGTGGCTTCCATTTACCACCCGCTATTCCTTCCCGGGATTCCACAGGTGTGCATACCTGCGTGTTCAGACAACATAGAACAAGACACTTACTTAACATAAAGAGTTAAAACATGTAATCAATAACCAAAAATTATGTCCTATGAAATTACCAATATAATCAATAACACCATCAATTCAAAATGAGCACAATGTCACCAACAGTAAAAACCCTTACTATTTTCAACACTTCAAAAATACATACATGCTAGCATATTAACAACATTTCACAACCCTATTTATACTCACACCACTTCTTGCATCACCTTTCAGTACTGCTTTGCCAGTCTTCAGGTTCCGAGCATTGGAGTCAGGAATCAGGACTTGGGCATTTATCTAACTTGGGCAATCCTTTTATTTCCCTTCTTAAGGACAATGATCCATTAGTTGAGTAGTTGATGGTGAAATCAATAATCATTAATCACCAAACTAATCAATAATGACCATCCTCTGATTACCAAAAACTGATGGAGCGGTAATTTCTTCTGGTAATTTCTCAATGCAAAACCCTCATGCTACCTCTAATTTACCGCTCAAAAGGTGTTGGGCCCTTCACACCATGTAATACCTTCAGGAGACTTTAAATAAAGATGAACAGTCAAAAATGCAATTATTATTTTAAGCCAATAAAGAGAGTTGTTGAGTGTTTAAAGGGTTTTATTTTCTAGAAAAAAGTTAATTTTCTCTGACCCTTTATTCATTAATAAAATATCAATCAGGTTACAGAATTTGAAAACCAGGAAAAATAGCATTAATACAGAACACATTACAGTCTGCATATAGGCATAACATGTAGGAATGTGGCGCAAAATGTCATTCAAGACTCAAAGAGTTTCTAAGAAAAATATAGTCTTGCAAGGCTAATCAAAAATCAAATAGTTTGCAGAAATCTCCCATTAAGAGAAATAAATGCATAAGTCAAAAAAAATCTTTTCAGACCTAATTAATTAGTCAAAGCATAACTGAAGTTTAGCATCTAATTCTATTTAATCAGCTGTTCTTCTGCATCTGTCTGTGTCTAAAGAGCAAGCAGGGAGGGAGACAGCCCGCCCTTCACGAGACCTCAAAGGAATGTGGCCAAGATATGACGTGGAAGCAAGAAACCTCCCCCTGATACTCCTCGGACGCAAACCCTCCCTTCAGCAATCTCCCGGGACGTTTCTCGTACCTAACCCATAGAAGCCTAAGCCAAAATGAGCAAGAAGCCAGCTGAGCTGAGAAAGCCAGCCCCTGTCAGTTTTTATACACAAAATTTTGGCAGACTACACAAAATGTTGCATTTCAGGAAAACCTGTACGTTGATTGGTCAATCATGATGGCATGAGTTTGCACTTTCCTGACGCATTAAAAAAAAACAGTTTTAACAAAAGAAGCATACATGAATAATACATTTATAAACATTTGCAACATTTACTAGGGAAAATGTTTCATTTTAATTCTTCCTTCCTTTTCTCAGCGCAGTAGGACGGATACTTTAGTTAGCTGGTACATTGGCACAATCAGAAGAATGTACAGTTCAAGCTGTCCTTCACTTCTTGGCATGAGGAAAGCTGCCACAGTCTGCACATGCTCCCTTCTCATTCAAAGCAAGCCATAGCTTTTGATGGTTTCACAGGCAGCCATTTAATGGTAGGCCCCAAAAATAAAATAAACAAAAAGATAATGTTAATTTCATGTAAATCAGCCCATTATGTTTCCCAACTTCATACTAATACTCCTTATAAATGTTTACCTAGCCAAGCTACTAGTGTAAACCAGCTTTTCCATTATTTATGTACAATATGCAAAACAAATGTGCAATGTACAACAAAGAAAAAGAGGTGTTATTAACTGAAAATATTTATCAAAATATGCAACAAGTCAAAGTCTTTTAAGACAGAAATAGTGAATGTAGATTACATGGGATGCGCTGGGAAGAGAGAAACATATTCTATTAATCTTCAAAGCTAAAAAGGCCACTTTTCTCTACATTGCAAAAACACATGTTAATTCAGCACAAGCATTTCAGAAAGACTAGGTGTCACTTTTATATTTTTCATGTGCCTTTGGTTTTAACTTGCACCAAAAGGTGCGTGGCAATTTAAATGCAGTTTGTCTGAAGCACAAAAATAAAACAATGCCTGACTGCAGATGAAATCTGCTCCATCACTATGTCCACAGTGATATATTGAGCAGGAGACGCTAGCTGTCACTACGACCACAGTAACTTATTGAGCAGGAGACTCTGGCTGCTGCTATGTCCATGGACACATCTTTTAGCAGGAGACACTGGCTGTCGCTATGTCCACAGTAACTTACTGAGCATGAGATACTGGCTGTTGCTATGTCCACGGTGATATATTGAGCAGGAGACACTGGCTGTCACTACGACCACAGTAACTTATTGAGCAGGAGACTCTGGCTGCTGCTATGTCCATGGACACATCTTTTAGCAGGAGACACTGGCTGTCGCTATGTCCACAGTAACTTACTGAGCATGAGATACTGGCTGTTGCTATGTCCACGGTGATATATTGAGCAGGAGACACTGGCTGTCACTATGTCCACAGTAACTTACTGAGCAGGAGACGCTGGCTGCTGCTATTTCCATGGACACATCTTTTAGCAGGAGACACTGGCTGTCGCTGTGTCCAAAGTAACTTACTGAGCAGGAGATACGGGCTGTCGCTATGTCCACAGTGATATATTGAGAAGGAGACATTGGCTGTTACTATGCCCATTGTGACATGCTGAGCAGGAGACACTGGCTGTCACTAGATCCACAGTGATTTACTGAGCTGGAAACGCTGGCGGTCACTATGTCTACAGTCACATTCTGAGCAAGAGACACTGGCTGCTGCTATGTCCACAGTGACTGACTGAGCAGGAGACACTGGCTATTGGTATGTCCACAGTAACTTACAGAGCAGGAGACACTGGCTGTCGCTATGTCCACCGTAACTTACTGAGCATGAAATACTGGCTGTTGCTATGTCCACAGTGATATATTGAGCAGGAGACACTGGCTGTCACTATGTCCACAGTAACTTACTGAGCAGGAGACGCTGGCTGCTGCTATTTCCATGGACACATCTTTTAGCAGGAGACACTGGCTGTCGCTGTGTCCAAAGTAACTTACTGAGCAGGAGATACGGGCTGTCGCTATGTCCACAGTGATATATTGAGAAGGAGACATTGGCTGTTACTATGCCCATTGTGACATGCTGAGCAGGAGACACTGGCTGTCACTAGGTCCACAGTGACTTACTGAGCTGGAAACGCTGGCGGTCACTATGTCTACAGTCACATTCTGAGCAGGAGACACTGGCTGCTACTATGTCCACAGTGACTGACTGAGCAGGAGACACTGGCTATTGGTATGTCCACAGTAACTTACAGAGCAGGAGACGCTGGCTGTCGCTATGTCCACAGTTTCATCCTGAGCAGGAGACAGTGGCTGTCTCTATGTCTAAAGTAACTTACTCTGCTGCGGCTCCTCCATAATGGAGGAGGAGCATCGCCCAATTGCTCAAAGCCATCCAACAGTTGAAAAATAAAATGATAATAAAATAGTTATCATTTTATTTCTTAAGTGACTGGCTGAGCCTGTGAACCATTCTTGTGTAGGGAGGGGCGGGGCCGAGCCATGGCAAGAAAGAGGAGTGGTGGGCGCTGTAAGTGCACATGTCAGTCTGAGAAACGGCACTGACTCCCTGTGCCTGAGGGAGCTTTAAACCAGCCCACTCAGGCCATTCCTGGCGCTGCTCTCATGCTTGGTAATAGCATGAGAGCAGCGTCTGGATTGGATGGGGAAGCTATGATGGTGTCCCATGGACTGCTGGGAGCAGAGGAGAACTTAGGTGTGAGGCGGCCGGCTGCATCTTGTAAGTTTAAATTTTATTTTTTTATTTCTGATTAACCCGTCGCCACAACGCCACTGTACAGCAGCAGTATCTGCGACTGAACTTACTGGGCAGGAGATACTGGTTGTTGCTATGCCCACAGTGACACATTGAGCTGTTGACACTGGTTGTCTCTATGTCCACAGTTAAACCCTGAGCAGGAGACACTGGCTGCTGTTATGCCCACAGTAGCTGACTGAGCAGTAGACACTGGCTGCCGCCATGTCCACAATGATTCACTGAACAACCAGTACCCATTAAGGTCATCTGTGGATGGGGCCTTGCAGATCTAAGCGCCTGCAGCAGCAATCTGTCTTCGATATGTATTGTATGTACTGTGAGTATGAGCATGAGGAGAGAAGAGGAGGAGGGAGGTAGCTTAGGATGAGAGTATGCTGGGAATGGTGCTAGTACTGAAATTGTAATAAGTTCTGTTATGACAAATGACAATGGGGCCTTATCCATATGCAAATAATTTATCAGGTTCCCTTCAGAGAACTGCCTGTAAACAAAGCCTTTTCAGCATAATCTCTGTTTGAACACCCCAAACCCACTGCATAGGGACAGGACTGATATTCACCCTTGCACAGTGGTGTAACGAAACTTGAGCCCCCCCCTGCAAAGTAGTACATGGAGCCCCCCCTCAGGAGTCAGTCAGGAGCTCCCAGGCCAGGGTACTGTGCTAAGAGGGGCCCCCTAGAGCTCACCCCTTCTCCCGCACCACGGGGGCTGCGGGGGCTTATGCTGCGCTACTGCCCTTGCAGCGCTATGTGGGACTAGTTCTGGTTCCAAGCTGGGACGTTTCAAGGCAGGTGCAAACTGGCTCTGGCCCAGGGCCCAAGCCTTTCAGGGGGCCCCCTGATAGAGCCAGCTCTATTCTGCAGAGAGTCTTGCCCTGATAACCTAGAATAATTCTTAAAGAGATTATTTTATATACCGTTTCTCTTTCATTTATTTTTAATGTGTGTGATGTTTGACAGTCTATTACAGACCTTTTGCTGAGAAATGTTATTTATATTTCATGCAACATCCATTAAAACAAAACTTTTAGATCAAAACAGGACCTCTCATATGAGGAATGAGAGGGAGTCTCACAAAGACGCTTTGCAGTAATATTAGAGATCTGCTGTTGTGCTACAATATTGCCACTATCGCTGAATGTAAATACATTTAGAATTTAGACGAGAGTGTCTGTGCACTGTCAGTGACCATGGCCAAAGAGGTCACGAAAGTGCTGAGACTCGATCATAAATTCAAAACTGTTGGAAACAGGCACCCCAAAATACATGTGGACCAGGGCCTTAAGATTCCCCTGGTTCCCAGCCAGTTCTGTGCAGTTCATGAATTACATTAAGCGCACGAAATACTGATACTGATACAGATACTGTCTTACCAGTGCCTCACTAGCTCCCTGGCCAAACACCTCCTAGACATGAGTGGTTAGCGCCAAGATGCTCCGTGGAGTGTAAGTCGCGCTTTACAAAAATAAAATTACATTACATTACATTACATTACAAATGTGTGACCAGCAGGATTATTTTTATCTGGGGAAACAAAAAATAAGAAGCATTACATTAAGACGTCATATGCTAACAACTAATGTTCTTTTCTTTCAGTTTGCATTGTTCTTCTGAGGCTTTTTTTTATATCAGCAGGGTTTTTGGTGGTCCTTCTGCACCGGGGACCGGAGATCTTTTGACTGGGTGTGAGTGTTTGATCGATTCAGATGCTCCGTCCATCACCACCCCCTTTTGTACCGCTTTTGGCCGCCATAAGTGTGGCAGGGTATACTCAGACGTGAGTCCCTTGCTCACTTTGCCACTGGATTCAAGCAAGCCGGGCTGAAGATGGCTGGAATGCCAGAAACCCGTCCTCGGAAGCTTGTTTCCGGTCCAGGGAAGGCATGGCTTGGCAGTTTGGGCTGGACTGTTCCCATGAGGCACAGGGTCAGACTGATTTGCATATAGCCATGTCTGAACTGGGGTGGCATAGTGGGCTAAAGAACAGTGATGGATTAAACCCAGATCTTTTGACTGGATGTGAGTGTTTGATTGATTCAGATGCTCCGTCCATCACCACCCCCTTTTGTATAGCTGTCAGATTCACCAGACTCAGAGGGACTCCCAGTTTGATTGATTTCCCACAATTTTTCACGGGCACAAGGTCAAACGCAGCTCTCAAGTCTACAAATGCAACATACAATTTTTGATTATTGAGCAGCACATATTTGTTATACAGCTAAATAGACCTGAAAACCTGATCGCAGGTACTGGTTTTGGTATGGAAACCTGCTTGGAGAGATGACAAAATCCAAGTTTGCAATTTATCTAGTAGCTGCCTTGCGAAACAAAATTGCAAGATGTGTATCAGGCTCATAGGCCTATATAGAGGTAATGGAATCGTCCCCTTTCTTACATATTTCAATTATTTCTGCCCCTTTCCAAGTCCCAGGAATTCCACTCCCTGCAGCAGTTGCATTTGATAAGAGATTGATCTACAGTGCCCAGATTTTGGGTTGTGATTCCTACAGATCCCATGGTATATGGTCTGGGCCTGGAGCTTTTGCTGCTTTTAGGTTGGTAATAGTCAAATACGTGTCTTCTGGACTAAAGACAAAGTCAATCAATGTTAGTTCAAGATTTGGATCACATGGCTTTGCTGCACATAACAGAGCAATTGCAATAGCATGTTTAGCATTCAAGTTTGACAAATGTTCTACCCATTTATTAGGCTGGATATGATAACATGGAGTAATCACAATATCCAAACTAAGGTGGGAGACAATGTCCCTAAATTATCAATTGTCATTGGACTTTGCAGCAGCCCACAGGTCCTGCCAGTTCTTATCAACCCATTCGTTTTTGGTTCTAATAAGTGCAGTTTTGTATCTGAGCCATAGTGATGAAATATCTAGGTGCACCCATGGTAGGCGGCGTAGTTCTAGCAGGGATAGAAAAAGTAGCAGCATATGTAGTGTTGTAGTCATGTGGTAGTCAATCAACCAAATTCAAATAGGAGCCTTGGTGTGGTGGGTCAGGCCATTATAACTGGACCTCGATGAGAGTTGATAAATTCATGAATCGAAGAGACAATTTCACCTTAATAGCCAAGACTGTCAAGCCATTGTGGGGACTTGTGTGGAGCTCAAAATTAATTTGGCCATACACCAATGATGCTTTACTTAGAGACATCCTTATATAACCAATATTGAGTGAGCCGCTGGTTCATCTACTAACATAGAAAATGTCCAATTGTATCACCCACGCTTAACCCTAAACCAGTGGATGATCCTTTTGTTTAAGGACTCAACATGCTGAAAGGCATTCTTTTCAAGTTCTGGAACTGAAGTACAATAGACCAGTCTCCAGGAATTGCCTCCTTGGTTATGCTAGGGACTATCTAGTTGTCCATTTAAGCTTGATTTAGGAGGAACAGAAGAGATAACATTATTACTTGTTCCCAATCTTGGTGATGGTACAGAAAGCCCAGATCTGTAACTGTTCGACTGCCCGATGTAGCCATTAGCACCGGCCTATGATGATAGATATACTCCTGTTTTGTAATCGTGTTCCAAGGATCCTTCCCTGTACTCACACCTCCATTGCCCCTACGGGTGCTGATACTCGTGTTGGTACTCGAAGCCTGCAGAGTGGGAGGTGGTTGGCAGTAAATCTGGGGGGTTAGTCTGCCCTCTCAGAGTATCACTAGCATTCATAGTAGTGCCATGAAGTGGAAAAGCCAGTAGTTTTTTTTTATTAGTCCTCATTTGCCTTGCTTCCACACTTTGTCTTTCTATCCATGCCAGCCTTGGGTTTTCTGACCTCATTCGCTATGACAGGGATAAATAAGGTCTAGGCTCCCAGAATAGCGACCATGCTATCTTTTAGCGAGAGCTCCTCTTTCTATCCAACATAGACCCATCCCTATATCCTTCTGCTCGCGCAGAAAAGACTATACACAGCGGAGGCAGTGAAAGGCTTAATCATTGGATCATTACCTCTAAACATGTAGCTCACCTAGACACAAAGGGAGTCTAGAATTTATATCTTCCTTTCCCTTGATCTGAAATGTCCAAATTGGCAGTATGGCTCATAGATTTTAATCAATCATCCAAACTTGGAGGTGTCGGAGATACCCACAATTTACATATCTCCCTACGAACTAAAAGCATAGCATAAAATACCAATTTTGCATTGTCTTTAGTAATAAAACTTTGGCATTCCAATACTCCAAAAAAAACCAAAAACAGCGCTTACCTTGATCTGCAGGTTTAGGGCGCTAGTTAAACATTTACTTTCTGCCTCCCAGAAGAGCTGTAACTCCGGACCGTAGAAAAACACATGTAAGTCATCGGCGCTCTGACTGCTGGATTTTGGACATACCACTATTCTTCCTGAGCCTTCGTGGAGTCCAGTAAGCCCTATGTACAGTAAAAAAATGATTCCTTTTGAGATATGTGGGTTTAACTATTTTATAAAGTGTAGTCATAGATACTTGCCATTGGTCTTCCAGCTCGGTCTCTGGCAAGCATCTTCTCCACAGATCCGCCGGCAAGGTAAATACACCATCCTCCATCTCCAGAATCATCCAATACCATAGAGCGATTTATTTTTTAACAACTGTAGCGGAGAGAAGTTTTTCTTTTACCTCATTTGGTTCTCCTAACTTTTCTCCCATAGTCTGAAGCCAGCTTTGTACTTGAAGATATTTAATCCTTGAAAGCCTTGGGCCCACCACCTGCTCGCACCAGTTCCACGGCACCAGCTGACCATCCAGTAGCATGTGCTTAGAATGTACGCTTCTTTCAAAGGTAAAGCCAATAAGACTTTAGTCCACTCAGGAGAACCAGGGGATTCTCAAATAGGGGCCCAATAGCTAAAATATGGTATATTTAACCCCTTCCTAATTTTAAACCATGTTTCCGCCATCTCCCTCAGATTCTTCAACCTGATCTTCTTGAAGTATTTCGGATCGGCAAATTTAAACATAAAACTAATTCCTGCTTCATTCTCCTTAATAAGCATTGCTCTAAACATCCTACCTATTTCTGAATCCAGGGGAATATCCAATAACATTCTACCATTTTTTAAAGGAAAGCCTCAAGAGTAAAGTCTAAAATCTGGAAGAGCTAAACCACCCTTCAACAGCCTCCTCCTTAATTTGCGCCAGGAGATTCTCAGCCCTTTTGATGCCCAGATAAACGAACTAATATCACTCTGCAACTTAACAAACCATTCTTTTCTAAATGATAAGGGGATAGAATCAAACAAAAAAGTTAATTGCTGAAGCAAGATAATTTTTACTAAATTCACTCTGCCAAACAGAGTTAGCGGAAGATGCATCCAACCCTAAATATAGCACAATTCTCTCTAACCCGGTCAAAGTTGACTTTAGTAAGGTCTGCAATATTTTGGGTGATCCTTACCCCCAAATATCTAATTTCTCTTTTAACAGCAATACCCGTCTTGTCCATATTCCAGCTCGTCACTTCTGTCTTGTCTCTGTTAACATCATAACCTGACACTTTACCGAACTCGGTTGTTAATTTCATTACAGCCTTCATGGTTTTTGCAAGGTTCATTGTAAAGATTAAAAGCGTACAACCCAACCTTCTTTGTCCAGCCGTTAAACTCAAAAGGCACAATACTGTTACAACTCCTAATTTTTCTAGCCAGTGGCTCGATATAGAGATCAAATAATAAAGGTGAGAGGGGGCACCCTTGCCTGGTCCCTCTCATGATTTTTACTGGAGAGGTCAATATCCCATTAACTAGCACTCTAGTTTCCGGAGTGGCATAGATACTATTTAAAGCTCTACAGAAGTTAGGACCTAGATTAAAATGTTTAGCCACCTTCTGCAAATAGGTCCAGTTGACTATCACTGCCAGGGGGAGGCCATAAGCAGTTGTCATGTCTATAGAACCGATCAATAAGTATGTCAACTCTTTAACCCCTTTGCCGCGATTTTGTGGCAGTACGGCACTTCGGCAAAATGGGCAGAGCCGCGTCGGCCGTTGGTCGACGGCAGCACTAGCAAGGTAGTGCTCCCATCGGCTAACGGCCAACAGGAGCACGCAACGGGTTAAACTCCCTTCCTCTTATAAACCACTTTTGGTCTTACTTCACCATCCGAGGCATATGACCCTTCAGCCTTACTGAAGTCCAGCAAGCAGTTGGTGGTAATCGCACTCACGTTTGTGGTTCTGGTTTTATTTATGTTTCTTGCTTTTGTGTGATACTGCCATAACCTTTGCAAACACCTTATAATCTGCATTTAACAGAGAAATGGGCCTATATGAGTCCACTTTTTGGGGGGATTTCCCGGGGTTTTGGAATTAAGGTTATAATAGCTTCCTTCCAAGAATCAGGAAAAGCAGTGTCTCTCTGAAATATTGTGTTAAAAAGTTGTCTAAAAATAGGAATTATAGTACCAGCCAGAACCTTTTAAACCTCAAGAGGGAGGCCATCTGGCACTGGGGCCTTCCCACGCTTCCCACTCCTTATTACCTGTTCAAGTTCCTCCGAGGTGATCTTATCATCCAAGGCTTCCATTGCCTCATCTGGAAGGGGCTCTAGGTGCTCTAGCCACGGTGACACATCCTCCTCATTCATAACCAAATGTTCTTTATATACTCTCCCAAAGTGACTAAAAAAAGCCGAACTAATCCCTTGGCTGTCACTCAACACTGCACCCGAATCTTCACAAGTGATCTCTTTTATAAGGTTTATAACTCGGTCACTCTTCGCCTTCCATGCAAGTAATTACCGCAGCCTCTCCGTATTCAAAATGTGCCAACTGGCTGGCCTCCCATCTTTCTCTGACACGTTCGCTTATAACTCCTGACAGCTCTGCCTTTAGCTTCAATATTTTGGCCACCAACCTCTCGTCATCCACTGTTCCACCTAGATTATTCAAAGCCCCCTCTGACTTCTGAATCCGTTCTTCTAGTCCTGATAATTTACCATTGTAAACTCGCTTCTCATTTGCCGCTAGAGTGCTCAGTCTTTCCCTTAAATAAGCTTTATCAGCATCCCAGATTGGGACAATCTTGGCCGAACCTAGATTATTTAAAAAAATTCTTCAGTCTCAGTTTTTAACCCCTCAATGACCTCCTCTTCCAGTGAAAGTGCGATCAAGCATCCCCTAGAACCTACACTCCTCTCCCTAACCTCAAATGAAGAAGAATGGCTGAATGATCAGACAGGTGTATTCTAATGTGTTTAACTTCAACTACCACATCTTTGAGTACCCTGTCAATCAAAAAGTAATCAATAAGGGATTTATGTTTATACTTTTTATTGTAGTAAGTAAAACCAAGTTGCGACCCTGCCATGCACCTCCATATATCACAAAGACCGCACTGGGCCATCAACATCCAAAAATTCCAGATGATATTTTAGGAATGCAGGCCACTCTACTATGTTGGGATCTGTCCATTTTATGGTCTAGAACAGTATTAAAATCTTCTGCCATTATAATCTGATCTCGAAAACCTAAAATCTCATTTGCCAACTCATCCAATGGACCTATTTTGTCCTGATTCGGACCGTAATACCCTATCAAAGTAAAGTTTTGACCAAAAATATTTAACTTTGCTACCAGCCACTTTCCTGCACTATTAGAGACACTTATTTCTACTAGAATATTTGTGCCTTGCTTAACCAATAAAGCTACCCTCTTCGTAACCAATGTCTGCTTTGTGAAGACAGCATGTGCGATCCACCTCTGGGATTTAAAGAACACCCTACATTCTTCTTCTGTAAAGTGTGTCTCTAACAGAATAATGACTTGCGCTGGGCATTCCTTTAAATATAACATTATCCCAACTCTCCTACCCTTTACCCGAAGCCCATTTACATTCCATGCTAAAAATGTTATCTCGTTGGCCCTATTTCTAGACATCCCTTAAAAGAAAAAGGAAAAAAAATAATAAACGAAAAGGCTAGCATTGCTGACTGATTTGGCATAACACAAGACATTTTAGTTTTTTGTTTTTTGTTTTTCCCCTTTATGCTCCCCACCATGTGCTCCCTCCAAACTACATTCCCACCCTTGGAAAACCCTAACCAACTTCCCATGGCCAGTAAGGCCATATGGGAGAACCCTTAGGTGTGCATACAGGTTCAAATATAATACATACAAATATGTACAGCGCAGAGCAATTTTAGCGGGATCTTCTTACTAGACCTCCGTTTGGAGCTCCTCTATAAATTTGTCTATCTCCTCCAAAAATCTGAAAGAATGCATTTTATTGTTTAACATCACCTTACGCAAATCTGGAAATTTCAGTTGAACCAAAGCCCCCAGCTTTCTCAAGGGCTCCATTCTTTTACCCAACTCCCATTGCCTGTTGGATGTTGCTATGGAGAGGTCTGATCTTATTTCAATTTTTACCCCATCTAGGTCAAGCGATTTATTCCAGGGCCTTGGCCAGGACTTTTCTTTGAAAGAGTATGAAAGGAAATTAACTAGAATTCTCCTTGGTTTAGACCTGTTTGCACTCACCCTAAATGGGTCTCTGTGAGTCATTTGGATATCTCTAGCTATTTCCTCTTCCGATTCCTCCAGCTGAAACTCCTTTTTGAACAATTGTACTACAAAACTACAAAACTCTACAAAACTCTTAATATCACTCCCTTCCTTACCCTCAGGAAGTCTAAGAAATTTTAAATTGTTTTGCCTTTGAAAATCCTCCAACCTCTCTACCCTTTTCGTCCTGATCTCTCCCCCCAGCTCTCAGATTTTCTATCTCATTTCTGTTTACTTGTACTGTTGCCCTAAGGTCGCTCTCTTCCGCTTCTAAAGCTAGAGTCCTTTCGCTTAGGTCATCTATCTTTTTCTCCAGCACTTCGCAGGCAGACTTTATTTCTCTCTGGTACAGCTCTGAAACTTCAAATCTGCTACGAATCTCAAGCGTGAGAGAAGCAATCAAACTAATAATAGGGGGCTCTCCCTTCTTAGAATTGACAGCAACAAAGCCCTTCCCATTCTGCACAAACCTATACTGGTCCCAGGATAAATGTTTGGGCTGGCTTGCTTCACTATTTCGAGTCCCACCCAGTAAATCAAAGAGACCGTACCAGTATCTACAGAAACTTCCCCATCCACAATTTCCCCCAGCCCCCCCAACTCTGGGGTCAACACCTGAAAATGGTTTGGGCTCAAATGCTCTGTGCAATCTACTAAATTCGGACTTTCGTCTGGGAGTCCATCTCCTGCTGGTTGTTGTAGTTGAGTGGGGTGGGATTCCATATCTGCCATATTAGGGTTCCCCCTTAACACTAAGGTTTTTGGTATTGATTTAAAGTAAGACCTTAAAGAGGGAGTCACTTTGATCTTATACGCCGTACTATCTCCTTTTACATTTAGTAGTGCTTTGAAGGCTCGATGGAGGGCAAACCTGCCCTCTTGTAGGCTCTTGGTGTTTGCACCTCTGGGCACGTGGGAGCTGGGATTTGGAGTCTCCCCCACCAGCACCAGTAGTGGCAGCTCATTATGGACTCTAGGCACCCACAAGAGCCTGATGCGTCTAAACAATTAGGACAACTATAACCTGCTAGAATGAATTTATATATTTTTGGCTGGCGTAAAATTTAAACTGTTATAAGAGAAAACTAAAGTTTGTGTTAAAGAGGCAGAATGAGCAGTAGAATATAATTTTAACCATATTTCATCCCATAACTTCAAGGGCGAATTACAAGCTACGTCTGATTTCTATAAAAGTTCAAATTTAGTGTTAATTCTGATGGAAAGTGAGGAACCAAGCTATTTATATATAATATATGCTTCTCTATGAATGTTGCGACCTATAAGTATCTCTGGTTTTACCAGTATCCAAGGGAGTTTGAGAAATTTTTGAAAGTAATGGAGTGATTTTCTCATTTAAAATGTGCAATTTATTAAGCTGTAAGTTTGATAAGTTAAATTTTGAAGAGATGTCAGAGAAAGAGAGTAAACTATCATTATGTATCCACTGCAAAATTGTTATTATTCCCTTATCCACCCAATGCTTCCAATGAAGAACACAGCCATTCTGTTTAATATGCTTGTTGTACCAAATAGGATTAAAAATAAATTGATGTGAGGATAGAGTATTAGACACTGTATATTGTTGAACAGGGAACAGATGTGTGAAATAACAGAAGGTAACCAAGACTTTGGAGGTGGAGACATAAATAAGAACTGTGAGTATGTAAATTGATGTATCAGTGTTAATTCCAGACCTATCTATCATTTCCGTGGAACAGGGCTGGAAGAAATTAAAAAAATTGTGTTTGGCTAATACCAAATGCCTTGTGACAATGTATATAGTCAGGAGGTGACACCACCGTACATCTTGGGGATCCTAATCTGGGGGCCGATTAGGATGGCGGACGGATCGCCACCGCCATGCAGCCAGTGGTGATCTGGCCGCCATCCATGCCCGTCCGGGGACCATGGCGGGCGGGAAGACCGTCCGCGGCTCGCACACGGCGGAAAAGGTCTAATATGGTGGCGGTGTCTATCAGACACCGCCAGCCATATTAGGATGTGCTGTGGGCAATGTCTTTCTGCCACAAAAAGGCATTCAGTCTTTGCTTTGGGGCCCATTGTGGGCCCCCAGGGTGAAGGAGGGGGCGGTGGGGGTGCACATGGAGGGTACCTATGGTACCCCCCTGCGTTTCAAAATACAACATGGCAGGCACCGTGCGGTGCCTGTCATGTTGTGCTTCGAAACGCACAACATGCATTTCTAACATTGCGGCGGAAATGCAGGAAGCATCCGCCACTGTGGCGGATGAATCCTAATTCGAGGCACGGGGCCTCCGCCCCTGTGGCGGACGGTCCCGACCCCCGACAGGATGGCTGACAGACTTTGTCCTTCCGCCATCCTAATTGACCCCTATGTTAGGAGAGATGCATGATTTTTTACCATTCCATAGAAATTCTTTAAGTATGTTGTCAATACATAAGAAAACTGTATTTGTGATCTTAATTGAGAACATCATAAGGAAAAAAAAATATGAGGGGAAGAAGCATCATTTTAATTGTTTTCAATCTGCCCCACCATGAACGATATAAAGGGGACCATTTTGCCTATTGTCATTAAGTTTATCAAATAAATTAGTATCATCAGTCCTAAGAGTATCATGGAGTGTGTTAGAATACCAAATACCTAGGTCTTTGATTTAGAAAGAGTACAATAGCAATCCTGAATGATCAAACTGACCCCTTACACAATACTTGTTAAGAGGCGACATCTCTGATTTATTATTATTACGTTTGCACTCTGATAATTGAGAGTAGATTTGTAATTCTTTAAAGAAAGCTGGGAGAGATGATTGTGAAGAAAAGAGGAACAATAAAATATCATTGTCATAAGCAGTGAATTTAATATGTTGATCTTTAATATAAAATCAAGAGTAAAGTGAGGAAGACTTAATTTGACAGGAGGAGAAAGTGGCCAACCCTGACTAGAACCTCATTTTAGAGGAAAATAAGGAGATTGAGTGTCATTAACATATATGGAGGATTAACGAAAGGAATGAAGTAGGAACACTAGATCTATGAGTTTAGGACCAAATCCATGCCACGGATGTATGACGTTACAATGCATGCTTTTACCACGCATGCTGTTACAACGCCAGTTTTACAACGCAAACCTTTACAACTCATAGTGCTTTGGGGTGCTGGATAGTGAATAGTTTAATTTACTATTCCAACTCCAGTCCCTGTGGACACTAGGGAAGGTGTTGGATAGTAAATTAAATCTATTCCCTATCCTAGAGCGCCCCCCAGCGCAATGCGTTTTCGTTGTAAAACCTGCGTTGTAATAGCACTGCATTGTAAAAGTTTTGTTGTAAAGGATGTTTCCCCCATGCCACTGTAATGCCTTTTTTTCAAGAATCACCAATTGACCCATTTAACCTGTCTTCACTGCATCTAGAGAGTGTGCTTCCAAGTGATGATGGGGTTTATTGCATTATTAATGATGTTAAGAAAGGTGCAAGAATTATCAGAAATATTCTGATTGAGCATTAACTTTTAGCAAGTAGCCTGAGGCCTTATATGTGGTAGCTTTATTAAATTGTATTTTGGCTTTAATTAGTTCCTCTAAGTTGTCTTTATGCTGTTTTGCCATGTAGAATGTATGTTCAAGTGTTTTAATTTTGGGGAAAAAGGTTTTATAGCTTCTCTTTCTGCAGTCTTTTTTTTACAGACATATAGTTGATAATAAAGCCCCTGGATGCCGTTTTAATGTGCCCCGAACTGTGTGTATTGCAATATTGAGTAAACTGTTGATATTGTGTTAAGAAATAAGGATCGCCTAATAAATTGTTATTGAACCTCTAGCATGCTTGTTTTGATTTATTGTGTAAGAGATCAAAATCAGACCAGACCGAGGCATGGTCTGAAATATCTATGGAAATAATATGTGAATTAAGTAAAGCTTTGAGTCATGCTCATACTAATGAAGAAATCCTTGTCTGAGAATGATGCAGTGCAGAATGGAAAGTGTATCCTCTTAGACATGGGTTAACTAGTCTCCATGTATCTATTGTAGAGATTGTGCACATAATATACAGAACTATGCACAGGAAAACAGGACCTTAGTGAATAGGTGGTTTATTGACCTACCACATCGGTACCCAAACCGACTAGCTATAGTGTCTCATTTGTTCTCTGTCTACAGCAGAGCTACCAATGATTAGACAAGCCAGAACACGCACACTATCTTGGGAATCGTGGGAGCCAGACACTCTTTCGCTTAGCCACTCACACTTGTCCACAATGTGAGTTATCGGAGATGCAGTATACTTTAAAATGTTTTATTTCAACTAACGCGCTCTATTGTGCTGTACACGAGCCAATACTAGCAGCAGAATGCATAAACACAATATAGTCAGCATTGTTACTATACCATAGAATACAAACTGTGATGTCATGTCATAAAAAACAGTGGAAAAGGACTGAACGACCTAACTACCCCCCTGTGACACGAGATAGTTTATTATAAAACAGAAGACCTCTGGGCTTTGTCAGCAGACCCCCATACCTCAAGGCCTAGATGCAATGTTCACATCGCAGGACAAACATAGGTCTTCTCTCTGGAAAGGTGTAACTCCAATTGTGCAAAAATAGGTTGCAGTTGCAATATTAAAGTACTTTTAAAAAAGGGGGAATGGACGACGTAGGGTATACTGATTGGTGCACTCTGAGGGACAATTTCACCAATTTATTCCCTTGTTTTGCACTTCCACCAGCTACTAGGGCACCGTCCAACCCCAAACTGACTAATAAGTACTCAAAGAATGAGCTGGGAGTGCTAAATTTGAGAAAATACAATTATTTAATTGCATTTGGCACAACAAATCTATCTCAGAACCAACAATCATAGAACAACAGTTCTCCAAAACAATATTATTCTTGGATTCTTGATGTATTTCTTATACTGCCAACAGCCGACGTGTTTCGTCCCGAAGATAGGACGTCATCAGGGCTGTAAATGTAAGAACAAAATGCATATATACATGAATCCAGATTTTACATCTAAATGTATTTTTTACAACATTAAAAAACATAAACTTCCCTGTATTATTATAACACAACGCAACCTGGAAACATATGGTAATTAAAGTATTCATTGACATTTCTGTGACATCTGCTTTAAGAACAAAGAGATTTGGCGGGATTCTTTGTGGACAAAATCGCCAGTACAAATGATGCAAATCCTTACATGAATTTTATTTTATTGACATATTGGGGTGATATACGGGCAACCTGGTCAGTGTTCACTCTATTGGCGGGAATTTTGACATATTTGATTCAATCTTTTGTTAACTACACATTTTGATTGGCTCACCTTAAGAAACAATAATAGTTCGATGCTTTCACATCTGCGATATTTCAATTTCTTAAGTGTAGGAGGCTCCCAAGGGCAATCAGTAAAATTCTTCAATCTAAAAGTGTAATACCGTATTCTATTAGTAATTGTTTTTGATACTTCATTAGAGGTCTTCAGTCTCCCTGACTCCTTATTACTGGGAAGCGTTTCCTTTCATTTAGGGATTCTCCTCAGTGGAACCCCACTTTTTGCTAAGTTAGGCAGTTTCCTGTTCTCTATCCACAAGATTAGTTGGGCTAAAAATATAAGATCATGTGCTATAGAATATTTATTCTAGCCACTCCCATTTCCTCACTACAACCTTCTTATTTGTTTTCTTAGTCGCAAGAGAAATATATGTACCTGTAGGCAAAACATCCGATTTTCAACACCTAATATATCCTTTCGTGGCATTTTCAATTCTTCAGACACGCTCCTCCAAAAGTAGCACCTATTGTGATCAAACATATCTTCCTTTAGACTCCTCATTCACTGATTCACTTTAACCATGAGCCTTTGCACAACCTACTATGAAAAGTTCATTTCACCAAAATATAACTCACCTAAGCATCTAAAAATGTTTATCCCTTTTCCCAACAATCCAAGTTCGTAACCTCATGTCTTCACTGCCAAATCCGTATTCCAATTAGGGCATAAAAAGACAAACACACCAATCTGTTAATATTATTCTAAGTTATCTCCTGACTGTTTCTCAGTTATCCCCTCGTATACAGTGCACTCACCATTAATCTAGGAGCCTTATTTCTTCATCTCATCTCCGTTCGATAAATCCTGTTAGCAACCTCCCTGTAAAGCCCCACATGATTTAAAGGGCTGAATATCCAATCAAAACCCGGTGAAATTCCCGGGTAAAATCAAGCGTAAAACATCTGTGTATCCTAACCGGCTTCCAATAAGGTCCGACACCCATATTACATCCGGTGTGGGCCAATCTACTTCCGTTTTTTACGTCAAACTAACCCTGTGTGCTGTTATACTATGCGTTCGTTCATGACCTGCTTTCAATTGGGTCCGTCACCCATATTACATCCGGTATAGGCCAAACCATTTCCGTTTTCCACATCAAACTTACCCTACTAGACAGACTATGAAATTGTGTAAACAAAATGCCTCCTGTGTGAGGCTCAATGCAAATATCAGTTAGACATTTTAATACTGTATATAGTACGAATGTAATGCTTTGTACACATACTGGGCTTAATATTAAGGCAAACGGTCACAACACAAGAAGGGCATACACTGGATAGGTGTTAGGATTATGAGAACCCGTAAGCTAAATTACGAATAGAGATTAAATCCATTTGAACACATGAATGGGTCATTTTACTTTTGACCAAAATACAACGTTTTATAATTGGTTAACGCCTTGGTACTTTTTCTATAAAACGTGCAAATTCTACATTTTTTATTTTGTTTACTTTTCGGCACTTGTGAACAACATACACAAAGGGCGAAGTGATATGGTCCAATCATCTTATGACATTGATACATGAACAGCAAATGAGAATGCTGTTCACAGAATTAGGACGGCGGACCTAAATGAACGCCCAGGAAAATAGCATACAGGGTAAGTTTGATGTGGAAAACGGAAACGGTTTGGCCTATACCGGATGTAATACGAGTGACGGACCCAATTGAAAGCAGGTCATGAACGAGCGCATAGTATAACAGCACACGGGGTTAGTTTGACGTAAAAAACAGAAGTAGATTGGCCCACACCGGATGTAATATGGGTGTCGGACCTTATTGGAAGCAGGTTAGGATACACAGATGTTTTACGTTTGATTTTACCTGGGAATTTCACTGGGTTTTGATTGGATATTCAGCACTTTAAATCGTGTGGGGCTTTACAGGGAGGTTGCTAACGGAATTTATCGAACCCGGGCGGAGATGAAGAAATAAGGCTCCTAGATTAATGGTGAGTGCTCTGTATACGAGGGGATAACTGCGAAACAGTCATGAGATAACTTAGAATAATATTAACAGATTAGTGTGTTTGTCTTTTTATGCCCTAATTAGAATACGGATTTGGCAGTGAAGACATAAGGTTACGAACTTGGATTGTTGGGAAAAGGGATAAGCATTTTTAGATGCTTTGGTGAGTTATTTTTTGGTGATATGAACTTTTCATAGTAGGTTGTGCAAGGGCTCTTGGCTAAAGTGAATCAGTGAATGAGGAGTCTAAAGGAAGATATGTTTGATCACAATAGGTGCTACTTTCGGAGGAGCGTGTCTGAAGAATTGAAAATGCCATGAAAGGATATATTAGGTGTTGAAAATTCGGATGTTTTGCCTACAGGTACATATATTTCTCTTGGGACTAAGAAAACAAATAAGAAGATTGTAATGAGGAAATGGGAGTGGCTAGAATAAATATTCTATAGCACATGATCTTATATTTTTAGACCAACTAATCTTGTGGACAGAGAACAGGAAACTGCCTAACTTAGCAAAAAGTGGGGTTCCACTGAGGAGAATCCCTAAATGAAAGGAAAGGCTTCCCAGTAATAAGGAGTCAGGGAAACTGAAGACCTCTAATGAAGTATCAAAAACAATTACTAATAGAATACGGTATTACACTTTTAGATTGAAGAATTTTACTGATTGCCCTTGGGAGCCTCCTACACTTAAGAAATTGAAATATCGCAGATGTGGAAGCATCGAACTATTATTGTTTCTTAAGGTGAGCCAATCAAAATGTGTAGTTAACAAAAGATTGAATAAAAATGGCAAAATTCCCGCCAATAGAGTAAACACTGACCAGGTTGCCCGTATATCACCCCAGTATGTCAATAATATAAAATTCATGTAAGGATTTGTATCATTTGTACTGGCGATTTTGTTCACAAAGAATCACGCCAAATCTCTTTGTTCTTAAAGCAGATGTCACAGAAATGTCAATGAATACTTTAATTACCATATGGTTCCAGGTTGCGTTGTGTTATAATAATACAGGGAAGTTTATGTTTTTTAATGTTGTAAAAAATACATTTAGATGTAAAATATGGATTCATGTATATATACATTTTGTTCTTACATTTACAGCCCTGATGACGTCCTATCTTCGGGACGAAACGCGTCGGCTGTTGGCAGCATAAGAAACACATCAAGAACCCAAGAATAATATTGTTTTGGAGAACTGTTGTTCTATGATTGTTGGTTCTGAGATAGATTTGTTGTGCCAAATGCAAATAAATAATTGTATTTTCTAAAATTTAGCACTCCTTTTTTGAGCAATATTAAAGTACCCAATTTCCAGAAGTGCAGCTGAGTGTAGCATGTTATGTCTAAGTGCGTGGTACTGATCAGAACAGAATAACAAGGGGCATTGTTGTTTAACCTTGAACATCTTGTGCAGATTAAACCTCAGCGCACAGCAAAGAACTTGCAAGGTAGACAGTTCTCATGTGAAAGTAGCACAAACAGAGTGTTGCGAAATATATGCATTCAGTGTCGTGCGCAAAAGCAGCCTCATGGCAGCGAAGCTCATGCTAACTTAGCAATTGTCGACAATGGACCTAAAAGCGTTACTGCACTTTGGGCGATTGCTCTCAGAAAAGATTTATATCTGGCTTTAGGGATGTATTTGACTAGTGAATGCCTAACTGAATAGGGATCAAGTATCTGAATACAATCATCCCCTAAATCAAATTGTCAATAGGATACTTTAAGAGTATTTGTGATACAGTGCACCAAAATTGTGGATAAGGATTATTTGGTCCATATGCATTGACAATACATACTTCTGTATCATTGAGTTTAAGAGGGACCAACACCCACCTACCCACAGAATCTCTTTCCGCTAAAAACATGTTCCCAGTTAAATCTTTATGACATAAAATTGCAAATTTGGCTTTATTACCCAAAGCAGGTGAATAGAAAATATGTCCAACCCACTGTGCCCCAAGTTTACTTATGTCACCCTCTGATAAATGAGTTTCTCGCAAAAAAACGAATTGCCCCTTCAACCTTGAGCGGTGAATCATAACTCTATGCTTCTTGATAGTATTCTTTAGGCCCTTAACATTCCATGTAATTACTTTAAAAAGTTTACTTCGACACTGTCTGCCACCGCACCCTAGTGCAGCGCCTCAGCAACACCGGAATCTAAGAAAAGGCACTGGAATGGATCATCTCGTTTCTCACCGGAAGATACCAGAGTGTCCCCCTCCCCCCGTTCAGATCAGAGGCCACCGAAGTCATCTGCGGTGTACCACAGGGATCATCACTCAGCCCCACTCTCTTCAACATCTACATGAGCCCCCTCGCAGCCATCGCACGCCAACACAAACTCAACATCATCTCCTACGCCGACGACACCCAGCTGATCCTCTCCCTCACCAACGACCCCGCCACCACCAGAACCAGCCTACACGAAGGGATGAAAGATGTCGCCGACTGGATGAAGAACAGCCGCCTGAAACTGAACTCAGACAAGACGGAAGTCCTCATCCTGGGATCATCACCCTCCGCCTGGGACGACTCCTGGTGGCCCCCCGCCCTGGGCTCCACTCCCAAGCCAACGGACCATGCACACACTTCATCCTTGACTCCTCTCTCTCGATGACCAGACAAGTCAACGCTGTCTCATCATCATGCTTCAACACCCTGCGCATGCTCCGTAAGATCTTCCAATGGATCCCCACCGAAACCAGGAAGACGGTCACCCAGGCACTCGTCACCAGCCGACTCGACTAAGGAAACCCCCTCTACGCCGGAACCACAGCCAAACTTCAGAAAAGGCTCCAACGCATCCAGAATGCCTCCGCACGACTCATCCTGGACATCCCCAGACACAGCCACATCTCCGGCCACCTGAGAGACCTGCACTGGCTCCCCGTCAACAAAAGGATCACGTTCAGACTCCTCACCCATGCACACAAAGCTCTCCACGACCTGGGCCCCATGTACCTCAACAACCGACTGACCTTCTACACGCCCACCCGCCTGCTATGATCAACCAACCTTGCCCTCGCCACCGTTCCACGCATCCGCAGAGCCACCGCCGGAGGAAGATCCTTCTCCTACCTGGCAGCCATGTCATGGAACTCCCTCCCCACCCACCTTCAGCAAACACAGGACCATCTCGCCTTCAGGAAGCAACTCAAGACCTGGCTTTTCGAGCAGTAACGGACCACTCTCCCCCAGCGCCTTGAGACCCTCCCGGGTGAGTAGCGCACTTTACAAATGCTATGATTGATTGATTGATTGATTTACTTCAAGCTGCAATAGTGGCGTACGGTGGAGCAGCCTCATAATGTTTCCTATCGTTGGATTCACAATGACTATCCCTCTCCTGTGGTAAAGGGGGATTTGCCACTTCTAGAAAGTGGGAATTTCTCCGCTGTAAAACTCTTTGTATTCCTTTTAGTTTGCCTCTAGTCCTCCCTAGAGGCTGGGGGAGCACATCTGTGCATTTCTCAGAAACAGCTATAAACATTGGTATGCAACTGGAATGACAGACCTCTGCCATTAGAGGGCCTGACTGGATAGTGGAGGAAGAGGTTTTAACACTTGGCTTCTGGGATCCAGATCATGGCCCCTTTCTATATTAAGATCTGCATTCCAATGCCCTATGGCAGACAGGACTGAAAGTTAGTGTAGACATCTGTGTTCAAAGGGAAATCCTCTGTCCAACCCCCAACTTCAAAGGCACACTACAGTATAACAACTGGTGCCATACTTTAGTAGGGCAGAGATACACTTTTGGGGACATGGGACTGGAGAGCCTAGAACTGGATCCTGTAACTGCGTCGTGCACACTTCCAGAGAAATCTGTTGTACACTAGGAGGAATACTGCCATTGGAAGGGACCATGCACCCTTCCTGAATAAGGGCTGGTCTGGGCTGACTACCTGCTGCTGTGTTGCACCCTGCTTGTTGGCTTGCCCCCTGTTCTCTTATGGAGGTATCTGGGAAAAAGACCTCCCATTAGGGACCCACACCATCTACCTGTGTCACCTAGAGAGCGGTGCCCTCTTAAGTACCCACATTTTCTGCTAAATCCCAACTGGGTAGCATGGTGTGAGTGTGGAACTAAGTTTTGTGCCTGGAGACCAGATTCACTGGTGCAGAGCCCCAAAAGTACTGTCCGCATCTCAGGAGTGTGGCCCTTGCATTGTGGGGCCTCGACAACCATAGGTGTCTTGTTGGTGAATAGCGGGTTCATCTGTTGCGGGACCCCACGTGTCCCTCTTTGTCAATTGTGCTGTATCGCTCTCCTGCAACATGCCAACTGCATTGCGTGCAGTGTCCTTTTAACAGATTACAATCCTCAGAGGTGAGGGCGTACCCGTAGTAGAGCCTTATTCTACCTCATGCTGCACTGCTGAACTTGCGCATGTGTGTGTGACCGGAACTGTCTGGGGCAACTCAGATAGATCAACGCGCACCAGACGTTGGGCCTCATTTCCAGGGAGGTACATAATTTTGCAACTCTTTGTTGTGTTTGACCAGAATTGTCTGGGGCGACTCAGCTCAATGCGCACCAGACATTGTGCCTCATTTCCAGGGAGGTACGGAGGTTGTGACTCTCTATTGTGTGCGACTGAACTGTCTGGTGCGACTCGTACCAACGTACACCTGACGTTGTGCCTGATTTCCGGGGGGGGGCGTGGTGGAGCAGATTTGTGTTCCGGGGTGCCAGGTCTGCCTGGGTGCTACTTTAATCTACATTTGTCTAAAAGGGTGCCTCCTTCATTCAAGAGGCTCCCCTGCATTATCCCCCATTCATAGAATGCTCTTTTTTGTGCCCTCAGTGTGGCGAACCAACTGCTCTCTGCTCATCTGGCCCTGATGACTTCGTGTTGCCAAGTAGTATTACACAAATTGAGCCTGGGTGGTAAGAGTGATTGACTGGGCTGAAGAATGCTTCTGAGAGCAATTAGAAGTGGTACAACAGACTATACGACCACCCCCACTGTGGTTTGCAGAACTGGGCTGGTGCCAGATGGCATAGTGTGGAATCCTTTGGTTGAACGACTATTGCCCTCAGCCTGCTTCTGCTCTGAATACCATGGGATAACTTCCTGAATAGTGGCCAACCCCATTTGTCGACTGCAGCCTATTTAGTCCTGCTGTCTACCCCCACTGTCTTCCCTGGAACCCACAGTAAGGGTGACTCCAGTCGCGATAGACATAAAAAAGGGGGAAGGTTTTCTTTACCACTAGCCCTTGGGTGTAGGGTATACGGGGTTGGCTAAAGAGCAGGGGAGTGTTTGAGGCCCATGGGGTCTGCATGTGCATTATCCACTGACCTGCTGGATATCAGTTGCATGGCATTATGGTGCTGTGCGCCTGTGTGTGCAAGTGCGCTCCATATGGATCCACCTGATATCCGTTGCACCGTGTATCAGTGTTGAGTGAGTGTGTGGGAGTGACTGCCTGTGATTTTTGCATGTTCATTCCATGCCAAATGAATACTACATTTGACACTGGTTTTGACCTGTGCAGCCTTTGACCACGGTGCTGTTTAAAAGTATTGTAATTATCTTTGTGTTCACGTTTCTTATATTGTTGTAATCTGTGATGCACCCACTAACTGTGTAGTAGTTTTGCACCACATAAGGGTGCTGGAAGGCTAAAATAGGATCTTTAACAAAAGTGCTTATTACTGATGTCGTTTTTAACATGGTTGGGCCTGGGAACGTGGCCATGGAGGCAACCAAAATGGCCACCTCTGTATGAAGCTCCGCCGGTCGGGCTTTTCGAAACCTTACAATCTGTGATGTAACGCCATCCTAACAGCAGTCGACACTCGCCATAAGTCCCTTACACTGGACGTTCCTTATTGGTATCCTGCAAGACGCTGGCGTCGGCGCAATGGCTTGGCTTTGATCGATCTGATGCCGGGAGGAAGATCGGCCCTTCCCCGTGAAGTCCTGGCGTCCCTGAGGTGGCGGTGAGTGAGGCCTTGGTAGGGTTCCGGCACTGGCTCGCGCACTCTCCCTGCTGCTCCATCAGGCTCTCCCCCCGTCCCTCCTGCTGCGGCTCCCCACTTGGTCCCGGCTGCTGAGCGCACTCTGGTCCACTTTGGCCTGTTGCACTCCTCCGCGATGGGCCTGGATTTTGGGCTGCGATGCGCAGCGGGACGGGCTGGTGTTGAGTCCCCCGCAACTCAAGTGCGTGTGACGTTGGCGCCGGGCCCTGTTGGGTGCGCAGGCTCTCCCTCCACCTCTCAGCCCCACTGAGTGCCAACCACCTGCCGTGTGGGTGGGCTGCATTACCTGGGGGCTGCGTGTGGCCATACAAAGTGTGGTGCTCCAATTTCACCTGCAGGACTTGTTTTTGTGGCTGTCTGACGAACCTGATGCCCACAGTCTCTCCCACCGACCGCTGCATGCACAAGACCTGCTACTTTATGCGGGTGAGCTCCGCCAATTGTTTTTTTTCTTTTTTTTACTTTGGGCTCTGATCCATGGCGTACTAGCCTAGCTCTGTCAGCGAGCTACGACTCACCTGCCTCGGAGTGCTTGGGGAGCGCTTTGCAATGGTGCTCTACCCCTTTTTTCACCACGCCTATCTTGGGCCCTGCCACGATTCCGGTGGTTTTGCTCCAGTGATTCCTCCTGTTTGTGGGTCTGCCTGTTTTCTCGTCCACCCACTTTCTCCGCGCCTGCCCCTGTGCCGCCACTCATCACATTTCCACCTGGCTACCCTGCGCCTAAGCTGACCCATCCTTTTTCGCAGGGCCTGCTACTCCCTGCCATCTGGTTTCCTCCTGGCTGTGGCCTTGCCACTCCAGCAGCGCTTTGCATCTTCCTGTGGACGGTATGGGGAAGAAGGACCCTAAACAACGTAAGTTGACCTTTGATAAGCCTCCTGGTCATTCCTTGGAGGCTCCCCCGGGTCCCTCCGCCGGGGTCATGGTATTCAATGCTACTGAGGCGGCCGCCTGTCTCACAGAGGCAATGATGGCCAAGATGAGGGCTGGTTTCAAATCCCTTGATGGCCGATTTGATGAACTCGATAAAAAATTGGCGGAGATGGGGTCCAAGTTGCAGGCTCATGACGGAGGCTAGATGTGGTTGAAGCACGAGTTTCAGATATTGAGGATGGCGCCTCGACCACGTTAAAATGACTGGACAAGGTAGAAAAAATACTCAAGGACGTTGCCATCAAGAATGAGGATTTGGAGGCTCGCAGCCGCCGGAATAATATTTGCATCATTGGGGTGGCAGAGACGACCTCCACTGAGCGTATGGACGTCTTTGTGGAAAAATTGCTCACTGAATTGTTCGACAGAGACACGTTTACTCAGGGCTTTGTGGATGAGCATGCCCACAGATCTCTGGGCCCCGCCCATGGACTGGTCTCCCTCCGTGCCCTATCATTGCCAACGTCATGAACTTTCATGACATAGATCCTGCTCTCCGTTCAGCCCAGGACCTGGGTGATACTCAGTGGCTTTCTTTCCGGACTTCACCATTTTGGTCCAGGAGGCGCAGTGTAAATTTAATGGTGTTAAGGCCACTTTGAGAAACCTCGGCCTGAAGTAGGGCATGCTCTATCCTGCTAGGCTGGAGGTTGATGTGGACGGCAGGTTTCGCATCTTTGAGACCCCCACAGAGGCGCAGGAATTTTGCCAAGCCTACAGGAAAAACAATTTGTGTGCTGCCGTCTTGCCGAGAGCGGGCTCCCTGTCTCAGAAGGGTTCACAAAACAGGGTTGACCTTTTTTCTGAACCTGTTACTGTGCGCTGCTGTGTTTAATGCCTCAATCTATTCCATATTTGCTAGATAACATGTCTTTACTGTATGACCGACTGGCGTAGCGTTGCCGCTCCCTATGGTGAATACCATTGCTTTTTTGATTGGTATGGTTTCTTTACACAGTGTTTGCTCTTTTTCTATTGCATTGGTTCTGTTTACACTGCACTCGTTCTTGTCCATGATAATTGGGGTTTGCCTCTTGGGGATGTATGTGAGGCTGGGTGGTGGGTGAGGGGTTGGGGGAAATTTGTTCAGTTTCATTGCTTTTGTCCATATTATTGATTGCTTTGTCTCTTTGTGGCAGTGTCTTTGCATGCACCATGACTCGCTTCTGATTTGTTTTTTCAGATGGTTAAGCTAGGATACCAGCCCGGCCCCTTCGGGCTCTCCCTGGTGTCATGGAACATCAGAGGTCTAAATAACACCAAAAAGCGGAAACAAGCCTTTAACTATATTCCTAGGCACAATATTGATATTGTATTTATGCAGGAGACGCACCTGTCCTCCTCTGACCACTCTCACATTGCTAAGAGCTGGTGCTCCCATAGATTATTTTCTAATTACAGTAGGTATTCCAGGGGGGTTGCCATATTTATACATAAGCGCGTCCCCTTTCCACTACACAAGACATTGACGGACGTTGAGGGTCGCACCTTGATTGTTCATGATACACTTCTGGGGCATAAGATCACGTTTGTCGGGGTTTATGGCCCTAATATTGATTCCACCTCTTTCTTCAGTGCCATGCAGGTGCAATTCTTCACACTTGACCCTGGACTGTTGATCATTGGGGGCGATTTTAATCTATTGTTAGATCCGGCCAGAGATAGTACTTGCTCTTCTTCTGACACCAAACACCAATCTCGACAGGTCCTTCTCGACTTATGCACTCACTTCTCCCTGATCGATATTGAACACAAGTTACATCCCAATCTTCCAGACTTTACAAACTTTTCAGGGTTTCACAATACATGGACCAGAATTGATTACTGGTTGCTTTCTCGGGGATTGCAGGTTGAGTGGGCGGGTTGGTCACACTCCCTCGTACTCTCTCGGACCACTCTCCGATAGTCCTCAAACTCAATATCCCTAGGCCTGGGGGCTACGAGCGACAATGGCGCTTTACGGCGAAGGCATTATTGGATCCGGTTTTTAGTGAAGAGGTCCGACAGGCTATTGACTTCTATTTTGAGCTTAACTCTGGGTCGGTGGACACTTGGGCGGTTCTTTGGGAAGGGTTTAAGGCCTATATCCGAGGCGCATGCATTGCTAAGCATGCAGGAGTGTTACGGGATTTACGCTCCACACTGTCCCCGGTTGAAGATGACATTGTCGCTTTGGACCGGGAGCTGGTGGTCAGATCATCTAGTGCGGGTGAGGCCAAACGTCTGTCGCTAATGCTTGGCTTTAGAGAAGTGGTGGACCGAGAGTTATTGTTATTGGCCCCAATGATGATCCGCTGCATTCTACTCTGGAAATTTGCAATATCATTCTTTCTTATTACAAAATGCTCTATACTTCCAAGCTCTCAGGAGATCTGCGAGATCAGGGCGACTACCTGGCAGAGATTGCTTTAGTTTACTTGGAGAAGTATATGCAGGATTTTTAGACGATTCCCATTACTCAGGACAGCATAGTAGAGGCCATTGATGCGTTGCGCGGCTCTTCTGCTCTCGGTCTGGACGGCTTTTCCGCCGAATTTTACAAAGCTTACAAAGATATTTTGGTCCCGCGACTGCTAGAGGTTAATTACGAAGCGCTGGAGGTGGGCCTCTAACCTCCTACATTTCGGGAGGAGGTCAATATTCTTCTCCCTAAGCCCGGCAGGGCTTAATTGTGCAGTTCTTATAGACCTTTGTCTTTGTTGAACCTTGATTACAAAATTCTAGCCAAGGTCATCGCTATTCGCCTGTCTTTATTGATGGAATCTATTATCTCTCCGGCGCAGTCGGGCTTCGTGCCGCATCGGTCTACTTCCTTCAATCTGAGAACCCTGTTTACTGTTTTACATAGGATCAATCCTGCCACTCCTGCTGCCGCCGTCCTCCTCGACGCGTAAAAATCATTTGATTCACTTGAGTGGCCTTTTTTCCTCTACATCATGAGACGCATGGGTATGCCCGAATGTTTTCTCTCTACAGTGGCTTTATTGTACACCGAACCTACCACTAGATTGCACCTAAATGGCACCATCTCTTCCCCTTTCACATTGTCCCTGGCGACACGTCAGGGTTGTCCCCTGTCTCCGTTACTTTTTATTTTGCCGATGGATCCCGTGGTTCGCCATTTTCAAGAGAAGCACCTACATCGCGGGCTACAGTTTCGCACTGGCCCCCTTTTAATCTCACTCTATGCAGATGACATGATTCTGTATGTTAGGAATCCCCAAACAAATCTCGAACCTCTTCTCTCAGAAATAACTTGCTTCGGTAGTTTTTCCGGTCTTTACATCAACTGGCACAAGTCAGTCATATTTCCGTTTACACGACTGCCTGGAATAGTTCATTTCCTCTTGAATGGTGCTCTGATTCGGTCAAATACCTTGGCATTCATATCCACCTTGATACCATTACCATGATTAGGCTGAACTATGGCAGGGCAATCAGTTGACTTGAGTCCCAGATAGTGAAGTGGCTACGTCTTCCTCTGTCCATGGCTGGGTGAGTTGCCATAATTAAAAATGGTTGTCCTTCCATGGTTTTTATATCTTTTTAATAACATTCCTGTTCAATTTACCGAAACTTTTTTCTCACACTTGCGATATTTATTGTTGCGTCTTGTGTAGGGGGAGAAGGCTCCTCGTGTTAGCTGGCGAGTTCTGGCCCTACCGTATGCTAGAGGGGGCTTTGGGGTCCCATATTTTTATTTATACTTCCTGGCAGCACAATGTTGTTACGCACATGCCTGGTTTCATCTGGATGCTTGCATCCCATATCTGAAGCCAGAAGCTGATTTGGTGCTCCCCGACACCTTTCCACTATCTTGCCCACTGGTTTTCCCCGCGACCCCCGGGATATTCAGACGGTCTCGACCACGTGTTGGGCATGGGACAGACTACGCAGACTTCTGGGGCTTTCCCAGCTATATTCGCCGGCCTAATCCCTCTTTGTTCCCTATAACGGGGGAGACACTGGTTAAGCGCACGCTAGATAAGTTCCACATTCACATGGTGGGCGACCTCTTCCCGGAGGGTCACACCTTTTCGGTATCTGAAGATACTCGTTTCTTCGAGCGTTCCTTTATGGAGACCTTTATTTTAACACGAATATTCGCCACCTTCCCGATGGCCCCGGAGGCTACCCCTCTGTTGACGCTGCTTGTCCAACACCCCATTGGCGCACACTTGGTCTCCCACGTATATAGGCAGTGTTGTGAATACATTCCGTTCTCTGACACCAGGATGCACTCTGCTTGGGAGGTGGACCTGGGTAAACCTATTTCTGACCATCGATGGGAGCAATGCTGCCGACCTACTAAGGACGACTCCTTAAACAGCAGACACACACTCATTCATTTTAAGTTTCTTCACAGGCTATATCATACTCCCTCATGTGCCCACAGAATAGACCCCTCCAGGCCCCACCACTGTCCGAAATGTAGGGCTCCCTTTGCCGACTTCGCTCACCTTTCTTGGACTTGCCCTAAAATATATTGATACTGGTCCTCGATACATGACCCTGGGTGACATTCTGTGTATGCAGCTCGTTCCCACCCCTGAGATCGCACAGCTGGGATATGAGGCCTACTTCCCCCGATCTGTCAGACGACTTGCTGCTATGGGCTTTCCGTTGACCAAGAGGGAAGTCGCCTTGTTGTGGGGTAGTAAAAGGTCCCCAATGCTAAAGGCATGGCTGGGTAGCTAAGCATTCTGTAACATCAACTGCGAGGAATGATCTACTCTGATACCGAACACGTCTAGACCACTGGACATCTGGGGCCCGTATAGAGCATATATCGCCAAGACTAGAGCCGATCAGCAATCACAGGTAGGAAGTGGTATTGTCCCCGAGGGGATCGGCTGATGACATAGCCGATTACTGTATATGTTCATATTAATGTTTTACTTTCACCATGCTGTCATTGGTATCGTTATGGTGCCTGAAACGTCCCTAACCCTTTGTGGACTGCAATGTTGTATTATACCTGGTCCAGAGTTGCCTTGTTGTCGATGTATGGCCGCTTGACTTTCCCCACTTATAACAGATGCTATTGATATTTTCGAATATTTTGAAATGCATGCTCTCCTTACTGCTGATGATGTTATACTTTGCACTGTATTGATCATGTTGTTCCTATATACAAGAAAATGGGAAAAATAAAGTTTTAAAAAAAAACATGGTTGGGCCTTGTACTGCTGGTGATATTTTCAAAGGTGATTTATGCCCAGAAATACATGATGTTCATGTTGTGTTAGTTAATATGTGTGTTGAATACAAAATCTATTTAATGAAGTCTCATTTTTGATGTTCATTGTATTTATTGTGTGAAAGTTGAGGACCAATGCTTTACACATTGCCTCAGTGATACGCCTGATTGCTCAATCTTAAGCTACCCAATGGTGAGCACAGGTTATATAGTGAGTGTAATCACCCACCCCTGATGGGAGTTGTAGGTTCTGCCTGGTAAGCGCCTCATCTCTGCCAACCAGAACGTGCCAGTTCCAACAATTTGCATATGTTCTTTTCTTCTTGTGGTGGCCCCAGGAGGACAGGGGCACCACCAAGAGATCCAGAAAATGTTGTGGGGTGCTGTAGGAGTTACAGTAGCCCTGAGGAGTAATATTTGAAAACTGTCCCTACTTTCTTCAGTCAACCAATCCATGATCCTCTGGGATTTTTAACACATTTTTAAAAGCACTTTCAAGGCTGGAGCTTTTGTTTCACAGCTAGCAGTGAAACATGGTCTAGAGGCCAATTCTATGACTACATTTAATGTGGCGTGAAGGTGTATAAGGAAGATACATAGAACAAATCACTCTCTTGTGGCTGAACATACGGTTGCGTTTTATATAATCAAAAAGTAGTATTCTTTGGTGATTGTTTTTATGATTGTATGGCATATAAACATCATACGAATACATTAAGTTCACTTTAAAATGTTTTCTTGGATTAATTATGCTGACAGTAATTACTGATGAAAGATGATATCCTATACTGTCATTATTAATTGCATTCACCCAGGGTTATTATTTATCATTGAATTTACTCATGCAATGACTTTATCTCATCCCAGTAATATCCCTAGATTTATGTGTGGCACATTGTAGGAAACTGATTGTTAAGTTGCAAGGTGTGCCAACCCTTCTTCAGTAACAACCACAATCCTTGTCAAGGTGAACCACAAAAAGCACTAAATTAACCTGGGCTTAACTTAAAGACAATGTGTTTAGTATTTATGCAGCACACAAGCAGCAATAAAGTGAAAACACAACACAAGAAAAATCCAACACTAATTTAGGGAAAGCTCTTCAAGTTGCAAGTAGTCTCTATTACTAAAAATAAAAATGAGGATAATGATAATAAAACGAAACCAGGTGAATGGTTAACTTCAAATGAAAATATTTAACTTCAAATGAAAATAATCGGTGGTTTATTCATGAGAAATTAGTGCCTCAGGAAAAAAGTGGGGGGGCTGTTAGTGACCTCCTTACTCACATCTCGTGAGTCTATATATCGCGCTACAATTATGCGATGATCATGTCACCATAAGTGCTTGCATTCTTTGGCTTCAAATGTGTGAAGCGTGTACGAAAAACGTCTTAAAAATAGTACAACATGATGATACATAAGCAAGCAAACTCATTTGTAACCGGGAATCATGTAACAGTTAAAACCAACACTGAAAGCTGCACCGGACTAATATTAGTATTTTTTATCGTCTCTAGGACAAGAATGTGTCACGGGCTTGTTTATCGCCCACTGTGGGGGCACCGAAGTGTGAACTTTAGTAAAGAAGCCTAGTTTATTTTTAGTAATAGAGACTACTTGCAACTTGAAGAGCTTTCCCTCATTCATGTTGGATCGCCGACTTAAATCAATTGAGTATTGATGCTCGAAATCTTGCAGGTATGAAATTAATCGATCCTGTGTTTTAGTTAGTAGACAGCTAGACTAATTCAATATGTCTCACTTACAGTAAACCATCAATCTGGTTTCGTTCTATTTTCAGTAACAGAAATTATCTGAGACCTGATGAGCTTTCCCCCATTTATGTTGGATCGCCGATTTGAATCAATCGATTATTGATGTCTTAAACCCTGCAGGTATGAGAATATCTGATCCTGTGCTTTAGCTAACAGACAGCTAGACCAACATAATGTGACAGAATATCCTCCCTTGTATCTGACAGGTTCCTGCGACGTACCGTATCCACCCTTTATGGAATTATCTTTTTAACTCTTCCTTCATTGTTAAGTAAGTCTTAACCTTTCTAACACATGGTATAATGAACGCTGGTGATATTTTTCTTGAAAGTGTACAAGCTATATGCACATGCATATATAACAATATGGCGTTTCTAAGTCAAAGACTGTATAGCAGTAACTAACTGACACTGTTGAAATATACATTGTTGAACACTTTAAAAAAATGTCTCTTGGTGTTTAGCACACGGTTATCCTGTATAAATATATCAGTCTGTTTTTTGATGTCACTGTATCTTCTTGGCACATAAAATGAGTTGGTAATTTTATTACATTGTCTTTATATAGGGGTTTTTTCTCTGCAATATACAATTGTCCTGATGATGGTCCTATAGACAACTGCGAGAAAGACCGAAACGTCGACTCTGTCATCATCTCCTAAGCAATCCATTTTCTTATGAGTAACTATTGTACATTGATGAACTCAGCTATTCACTTTAATTTAAAGGAGTTGATGTCATGTTTTGAACTGATTTGCTGATTTGTCCACACATCTGTTCATGATATTCTTTTGCTTATACTGAATTGTTTGCTTTATCCCCTTCAATTTTCTTTGACTGATAAAATACAATATATTTTCATATAAATAGGATTTTCCGTGTGCTTTCTTATCTGTTTTTTGCTATTGATTTTACATTTATTGTGATTTATTTCAACATTCATTGCAGTTATCCTATGGATACATTTGAGGTAGATTGTTGACAATTAACCTCCAAAGACTTATGTTCATTAATCAACTGAAATAATTGACAAACAAAATCCCTTGTAGCTTTTCTCTAATTTACATCACTTAGGTGGGTGACACAATACGAACTGGCGGAGTGAAGATAAAAAGTTGTGGGTGACCCTGCAGAGAGGGCAGGTTTGACAACATACATTTTTAGGACTAAAACAAGACGTACATATCTCTCCCACCGCAGTGAGCTACTCCTCAACAAGAAATGCTACACGACTCTGTTCATTTTGATGTGACAACAGACAATTGCATGTCATTTATTTTTCTGTATAGTTATGCAGTAGGATGTATTAGATTAAAGATAGACAGCTGTTCCAGGTAACAATGGTGCTCAAGATGTACCATTTTCTGGATACTTTCTTGGGTTTTCTGTTGTGAACGTATCTAGGACCCTAATTAAATATTCACGATGTATGCCCTTATGTGGTTATAACAAATCATATCCTTATAAAGGCATAAGAATCATATCCATATTTAGTAATAGCCAATGCAATCCAAATGCGGCAAGGCTTCTTCCTTAGACTCCTAGAATGTACAACGAGTTCTTTAAACAAACCAAACTTCCAGCAACCTGGGAATTCCCTGTGCTTTTGTTTTGATTTGTCCAAGAACTCCTGCGGGCACTGAAAGAACGGCCAGTTCTTTGTGAAATCTTTTATTGACGTCTTATGTCCAACCTTACGTCAAACACGGCACCTTCCAGGTATAAATATGCCAGCGTTTGCCCTAAGCAACACACTGTGGATTGGAGCAGAGCGGCAATCTACTTATCCGAAGCCCAGCTGATGCGAGTGCCGAAGGAAGCCGTCCCTCCCATTTGACGCACTGAGAAAGACGCTGTCTTTTTCTCCTGCCGAGAAAATCCAGCTCCATGTTTCCAGTCACCCTTGCGGGTGACTGGGAGATCGAATCCTGAGAGCGAGATACAAGACCTCCTTCATTCTAAAACCAAGGTTCGGAGCTGATTAGATCCTTAGAGAATTCTTGAGTCAGATTCTTGGCAAAACTAACTTAACGTAAAAACTCCTTTACTCCTTCCCACATAGTAGGCCTAGGTTAGGTACACTGGGGTAGGCGTATTTAGAAACATCAGTTGAGTATGTTTAGTCAACTTTTATCATTGTATGTAATTGTATGTAATTGTATATATTTTATACATTTTAAGTATCATATGGCTCAGAAACCAATGCTTTTACAGTATTATTTCATAATACTCCTTTTACTGTACGCACTTTACTTTATGACAAGTATTGCAATTATAGCAATTCACTTCTCTTGCATGAGAAAGAAGACTGCTCAATAAATAACACCTTTTATTGAAAACGCCCGTCTCTCTATTTCTCTGCACTCTGGTGAAACTAAGTATGCATGATTGACTGAGTGAAATAGCTATCTATTGTTTTCACACGACTCTGGAGATATACTCCTTATTCTGGGGGAGCAAAGTTGTCATGTTTATGCGGTTGTCAGAAGCTAATCCGTTCCTGTCTAATCAGGGAAGTTAACTCCTCCCTGTTCATTCGAGAAAGTTTCTAGTGACCTCTGAGCTATCTGGCAAACCTAATTAAGTCTAACATATTCAATAGAGACCTAGTCGACCTCAGTCCTACGTCTAAACTATTGTTTATGTTATTCCAATGCGCAGAGCCTATTGGGAAAATAGGAACTACTCTACATTTCAATATAGTGCTAAAAAATACTATTTCTAAACGGTGGGCTGAGACACATGCGCATGCTTCTGTGAGATGAAATGCCAATCTTTAGCCACTTATAAATGTACCACTTTGCCTGGGTTCATTGCAATGCACTAAAGTGTTTGTTCTGGCATGATGAAGAAACCTTGATGCCTCTGCATGGCAAAGAGTGTCCACAGCAAAGTATAGGGTTATAGTATGTGACTTGTTAATGTCAGGACCTAAAATACCTAAACTACCCTAGTGGAGCCCACGTATTAGCATCATCTCTCTTATACCTCTAATCCTTCTTCCTGAATGAATTAATATTTCTCATGTAATGTCCTCATTTAACAGGCTAAATATGCATCCTTTGTTGAAGAGTCACACTTCATCCCTTCGGACTTAGATCACCCATAAAATGGCTGCAGTTGACAAAATGTTCTTTCGGCTTCACTACTGTAGTTGCTTCTCTAATCTAGGCTCCAACTATTCTAAGCCTGGGGATGCGTTCCCATGATTGCACTCTAGATCTCTGGGGAGTTGCCACTTCCAGAATACCTGTAGCGTTGCATGGACTGATCTGTCGGTGGTGGGCTGCCCATGCCACTACTCAAGGGACAGTAAATCACCTCTGTGACTCTTCTTGTCCTCCTGCAGATCGGTTGTTTATACCCTAGCTCACATTGAGAAATAGAGAATAGGGACCACAACCTTACTCATCCATGTTGATGCCCTCTCAAGGTTACAGGTCTACAAGTGAGTACGGGCTCACTACGGGAAGGCCTCAAATGTTGTCCAGTGTTGTCCAGATACAGAGCAGAATATACCCTTGTCATTCCTACTATTGCTGCTCTCTGTCATACAAATGGAAAGCTATGAAGGAACCTTTGAAGACATTATGAGGGCATCTATTACTCCTGAGGAGATGGCCACATTTTATGTGTGGGGTTCTTCTGTGCAATCTAGACTGCTCATCTCTTTCTCACATTAAATATCTTCAGCTCATTGGCACCATATTTCTTGTACATTCAGTTGAGTCTTTAACTTGTAAAACTGGCTGTCCTTAATCCTTAATTTGCCATCCTGATTTACACTACTGTTTTGTGAGGTAATTTATAACTGATCTTTTACATACATTGAACATGTCCTTTTGTAAACTGCTTGCTTGCAATATAAACATTTCTCATGTGATGTACTCTGATACCAAAGGGTGTTGTATGGGCCTTGTATGTGCTACATAAATTAGTGGTGTGGGGAACCCATGGAGTTTCACTCAACAGAATTACGTGGAGTTACATACAACTGCTCATGCTTATTTTTAGGGCCAGCGCTGCACAAATGGCAACATGAGGCACTCCAGAGGGCGCTGCTTCTTTGCTGGCACTCTAGTAGATTTCCTACTCAATGTGAACGCTCCTGGCCACCTGTGACCACCCACGTTGAGAAAATCTCCCCTGGTGCCATTCTAGCGCCCGAAAATCACACTAGGGACACTAATTCGTGCACCCGCTTGCCAACTTAAAGCAGCGTTTGATTGAGTTTTGCATAACATGAACTGACCAAAATTCTACGAACTTAAATGGTGAAGTGCAATTTATCGCCCACCTCAACACAAATTAAATCAAAATATAATATATGAAAAATAAAAATCCCATCATCAATAAATGAATAATTTGTAGGAGAATTCTGGAGAAGCTTATGCGTGTACACATTATATTTAGGTGTTTCTTTCCTGAGTTGTAGTGCTCATATGCTTCACCACATACTGGGCAGCAAGTCTTGTAAATTGCCTGGAGAGCACATAGTTCAGTCTACATCTGGGGATGCTCATTGACTAGTGTGTGGCAAGACAATCACACCTGTTAATGCACAGTGCCCATTCTGTAGCAAACCAACACAGGACTGTGGAATGCAAAGACCACCTTCGTGTGGTGTGCAGATATGTTCATATTTGGGCATCACACAAGGTTGCATTGTTGGCAGTGTGTAATTGACTGACATTAGGAGAGGTAGGAGGGCAGTAGTTACCACCTATTGTATAGTGAGCATAGCCTAACGGGATGGTCTTTGTGTTCAGTCGCACTGGCGTACATAAAGCAATGCATATTGCAATTCATTATCTCCATACATTATATGGAATAGGAAAGTGACATGTCAAACCCTGAATGGGGATACATTTCATTCAATGTGTGACATGCCAATGTAGCCACCTTGAGTATTTGACGTATAAGGATGTATTGGTGATAGGAGCAGGACGAGGAGTCAAGGCTGGAGTTGGGAAAGTGAGGGTACACCACGCTAAGAAAAGCGAGACAATACTATATAATGCATATAGAATAGTAGTGCTGTCTGTCATAAAAACAAGCATACTATGATTATTGACTAAGTTGTGTGAGCTTAAATGTAAAGCTGTGATTAGGAAGCATCTCACCCTCCGTGGACCCTGCATTTATTTCAACTTTGACCTGGAATCTTACAATCCTCTAACAGTGTCATAAAGATGATCTACAAATACAGTGGCTTAAAATGATGCCAAACAAATAAACAAAATAAAATGTTATAAAACCTAAATACAGTATATCTGAATGTTCATTTTCATGAAGAAAATGGTGCAGGTGTCAGTGCGAGAGTTTAGGTTCCAGAACACCCACAGACAGCACTAACAAAGGCCGGAAACCTAATAAAATATTGTACGGATAGCCCGTCTTATAAATAGTAATTTGCAAACGCCTATACATATTTACCTAATGGCTAGGTGAAAATTTAGAAAAAGTCAGAAAGAATAACATCCTATCAAAGGAAGCTACAGTAAAAATAGGGACACAAGGATGTAGATGAGGAACTAGAAACGAAAAGTGGAAGCATAAAATAGTGGAGTGAGTGGAGTGAAGTAGAAAGTGTGCAGTAGTGGGTGCAGTAAAATCATCAGGAACTTCTATGAGGATGAGAGAGAGGGAGGGGAGCCAGTGAAACAAAGAAAGGAAAAAAGTGACGAGGAGAATGGCAGGTAGAGATGGTGGCAACAACAAACATGTTAGACAGGAGAGATGGACATTAGAGCTCCCTGGGCTGAGCACAAAAAGAAGGACCTTGAAGTCACTGCATTGTTTCCCTGCAGTACTGACTTAGCACCTCATAATTTTGATGTTAGCAGAATGAGTTGCTCATTCATCACACCTAAGCTGCCAATAGGCACTTGGTGTCCTCTATTTAAATAATGTTTTTATTATTAGTGAGTTATTAGAAAGAAGAACACCCTTGCTCCCCATTTCAATGGATATGCTTTACAAATAGCTTAGCACCGGTTTGTTGGCCCTGGTAGAATTGGATTGGTGTCAACATACACTTATCTAGGTCTGACATTTAAAGCACTTGCATAATAAAGTGGCTGTAACAACAGGTGCAATTAAGAGATTGCCAATAAAATACGGATAGGGAGCACTGGCCCTCACACTCATGGTTGCCAAAATTACAATAGTTCCTTTAATCAAGTATGGACTCCAGATGTACCCAGAAGGGTTGAAAAAATAATTCTAAATTGCATCAGAAAACTATTCAACTCGTGAAACGCCACTCCACTGGGCCAACGGAGACTGCAGTTTGGCATTTTTACCCCTGTCTGCACGGGCAATAATACATTGTATTACCTATTTTATGGATTGTCATTTAGCAGAGGACAACACCCTAAAGAACATTCTATCAAGACCGACTTGACCAACCTTCATTTAATGAATTTAGCAGTCATCTGTAAAATCTGTAATCTGTAAAACTGGAAAACCAATTGAGATTGGGAGCTGTTAGGAATTACATACAAAGCTTAACCAATTCTGCAATCACTGAATGACAGGAAGCAAGACCTATGAGTTGAGGTTATGGTCAGACACATATGCCTTGAAGTTGTGCAAAACATTAGAAAGTGGGCATGTAGTTTTGATTGTTTCATTTTGTTTTATGTTTAAATAACACTGGTGTATTGGAAACGAATTGTAAGCATAACTAAAGTCTTGCGTACAGTAAAACAGATTCTTCATGTGTTAAATAATTATTTGTAAACACGATTAAGACCGTCAGGTTTTCTCCACGTGTGCTACCACACCCATTTGCCATGTGCAGTGCTCTGCCAGTTGATGATGAGTCATACACCCTGCATGAGCAACATGTATCAAATAATAATTTGTAAGCATGACTAAGGCATTCAAGTTCTCTCCACATGTGCTGCCACACCCGTTTTCCATGTGCAGCACTCTGTCAGTTAATGATGAGTCATACATCCTGCACAAGTAAACCCCACCCATCTCAGAGCTATAAAAAGGAACGTCCCTCTAGCAGAAACGCTTGGTCTTATGGATTCTGACGTTTACCTGCATTCCAGCGTGTGAAGGCCTTCGGCTCCTGTCTTCTCTGGCTCCAGTTCCTGGCTTCGTCTTCCCTCCCAGATGCCTCAAAGGTCCTGCCTTTGCTAACTTTGGTTGCCTGGACAACCTTCTGGCATCCCGCATCATTTCTGGTTTCCTTCAAGAGCTGTAAGGAAAAAGAAAAAGTTAAATAAGGGTATTTATTTTCTGCATTCGAGTCTTGCTCATGCAGTCCCAAGAACAATCAGGTACTTTTTAACTTCAAATCTTGTCAAGTCAGTTAGAGAACTCCCCCCGTCTCACTTCTGCCCTATTTCGCCAAAATAGCTGAAAAAGTGGTTAATACTCAACTAACCACCCACGTTAACCGGCATAGTTTTCTTCACCCCACAAAATTGGGCTTTATGGCTACATACTCCACAGAGTCTGTACTGCTTTTGATAACTGAGACAATACGCAGACTTGTGGATGATGGCCAGATAGTAGCACTGATACTTTTGGACCTCAGTGCGGCCTTTGACACTGTATCTAATAACTGCTCTTACAGCGTCTCAGTGAGGGCGGGCTAGACAAAATGGCACCAAAATGGATGGCTGCCTTCTTGCAAGATCGGAGCTTTCAGGTGGCCCAACGTCCACATTACTCCAAAAGTATTGCACTAGCCCAAGGGCTCCCTCAAAGCTCCATACTGAGCCCCACTCTCTTTAATCTTTATATTGCAACACTGGCAGAGAGTATAGAAAGGCATAGAATCACCATTGTGTCATATGCCGACGACACACAATCGGTGGTCTCATTGTCACAGACATCCAAGGCAGCAGCCAGGAGTTTCTTTACTTGCCAACTGGACTTATCATCTTGGATGACATATAACTGCCTAAAAATAAATGGCAGCAAAACAGAGATTCTATTGGTCGGGAAATCTCCCTCTATCTGGTCAATGTCATGGTGGCCACAAATATTGGGACCCACCCCCTCCCCAAGTAATCAAGTTAAAAACTTTGGTTTTGGTTATACTCCAATCTTTCCTTTTAGGCTCACACCAAAAAAGTGGCAGGGAAGTACTTCAGAGTTTTGAGAGGACTATGGAAAACTCTGGATGTGCTCCCCATCTCAGCCAGGAAAACCCTAGTCCATGCGTTAGAAACATCTCATCTGGACTACAGTAATGCTCTATACCTAGGAGCAACTAACAAATGCCTGCATAGGCTTCACTGCATTCAGAACGCGGCTGCTCACCTTGTTCTGATGCTTCCCAGGAGAACCTCCACTAGGAAAGCTCTCTCTGTCTCTCTGTCAAAACCTTGTGAATTAGCCACCACATTTTGCAGGAGAAAGGGCCTAGCTATTTACACAATCTACTAACTCCCTATACTCCTATATGTCATCTTAGATCGACCGGTACCTACTTGGTCAAGATCCCTAAATTTAAAAAAACTAGAATGGAGCCTGCTCCTTCAGCTATCTGGCTTCTAAACACTGGAATACACTTCTTCTCTTCCTATGTGCTGAACCATCGGAGTCACTCTTCCAAAAGACATTGAAAACTGGGCTCTTCTGCACATAAGTCACTTTTCCTTTGCACCTGCCCCTTGACACCTGATGAGTCTGTGCCTCAGCGGGGGGACACACCAGTGGGTGTAACCATGCGCTTTCCAAGCTTGCCTATTAATATAATTATTACTAAATGGGGACTAAGCATCCAGTCACCATATATACTGATAATAAAAATCTTCAATTTTTTAGTTGAGTAAATGCATTAACATAGCGACAGATGAGATTGTAACATTTCTTCAGCAGCTTTGATTTTGTAATAACGTATCAACCAGGTTCCAAACAAATACAGTCAGATAATCTTTCACATTTTGGTCATAGAGCATACTCTAAAAAGGAAAGTTTTATTCCTCCAATTATACCTGCTGACAAAATTATTGCACCAACAATCCAACAAGACTTTCTATTTTTATTAAAACAAGATATACATGAGCGGTTATCGCATCCTAAAAATACAATCAGGGATGGAATATTATTTCATGACAAATGTGGGTTTGTGCCCACTCCAGCATTACAAAAACAAATCCTGAGTTGGAATAACAACTCTACTTTAGCAGGTCATCCTGGAAGTCAAAACACTTTGGCAAATTCCCAAAAACTGTTGCCATCAGTTGCTAAGAATGTTAAAGAATACCTATTATGCCGATCTGTACTCCCCACTTGAATGCATTGCTGTGAGCTTGGTTGGCAAATTCATAGCAGACCTGCCACCGCGAGCGATTACGCATGAAGCCCGCGAAAGTCTAGACAAGCCATTAACTGAAGACTAGTTGAGAGTCGCTCTGGGGGAATTGAATACGGGGAAGGCCCCGGGCCCTAACGGCTTTCCCAGTAAATTCTTTAAGAAATTCCGCCTCCAGCTGGGAACCCAGTACAGGGCGGTAGTAGAGGAGGCACGGGAACTTGGTTACATGCCCCAGGACTGGAGACACGCAGAGGTAGTGGTCTTCCACAAACCTGGCCGGCCCCTTGAGCATTTTGCTTTGTATCGTCCGATCTCCTTATTGAATGTAGTGCCCAAAATCTTAGCCAAGGCGCTGGCCAAAAGACTACTGTCATATATTACCGAACTTATACATCCAGACCAGGCCAGCTTTATGCCCAAGCGGGCGACGCGGCACAACATCAGGCGAGCTCACGTTGCGATTGCGGCGATTCGTTCATCTGGGGTGCAGGCGGCGGTATTCTTGGCGGACATGGACAGGGCATTGGACTCCCTCAGTCGGACGTACCTCTTCTCGCTACTGTCGCGGCTGAACTTAGGGCCAGTCTTTCTATCATATGTAAAACTGCTATACACTGACCTCACGACCTCTGTTAGGGTGGCGGGGGCGGTGTCCACGAGATTTCCCATCCAGAGGGGCACCAGGCAGGGTTGTCCCCTCTCGCCCTACTTATTCGCCTTAGCTATGGAGCCTCTGGCCACCTGGGTCCGAATAGACGCGCAGATGAAGGGCTTCGAGTGGACCGGTGATCTGTCGGACCGTATCACACTGTATACGGACGACGTTCTGTTTTTCCTCACAGATCTCAATAAATCGGGGCCTCGCCTTATGCGCATCTTACAGATCTTTGGTGAGACATCGGGGCCTCTACATGAACCCACGCAAATCCACTCTATGGGTGCTAGGACAGGGTCCGACGAGTGGGGACTGGGCATCGGAGCTCCAGAAGGCCAGTGGAGGTATTAAATACCTAGGGGTGTTCCTCACCTAGATCCCAGCTGTCGCATGGGAGCGCAATGTAGTGCCGGCTTGGGAACGGACTCAGACAGATATTAAAATATGGTCCCGCATGCCGCTGACCATCTATGGCAGATCAGCCATATTTAAAATGGTGGCCCTACCCCGACTGCTGTATCAATTGCAGAACCACCAATACCTGGTCCAACCTTCATGGTTTAAGCGTGTAAACACAATCTTGGGACAGTTTCTCTGGGCGGGTGGCTCCATTAGAGTGGCGCTGCGCACATGCTTCAGCTCTACGTACGGAGGGGGGTTGGCGACCTCAGATGTTCTCTCCTATTACCAGGCGTCCCATCTCCTAGTCTTAAATGAATGGTGGTATGGGGACAGAGGAGACCCGGCTTATGCGCTGGAAAGACTACTGATGGAGCCACATACGCTCCACGCGCTGCATTACGCACCCAAGGAACGCAGGGCCTTGCCGATGGCGAACCAAGTTGTTTTTAATGTCTGGCGGCGAGCGCTGAAGCGGATGGGATGGTGGCATACTCTGACCGAAGAGACTCCCCCTCTGGCGCAATGGCCGCCTTCCAGGCCTGGCAACCCTGGCGGGGTTCGCGGGATGGGACACAATTGGCATCTCTAGTCTGGGGGATGTTATGACAGGGACAACGCTTAAGTCGTTTCAAGAGCTGAGTGCAGAATATATCATGCCCCGTACGCAGTTTTTTCGTTACCTACAATTTCGCCATGCCCTGGCTCCGGACCTGGAGGGTCGGTATACAACCTTTACAACTAATCTTTTACCACGCACTACCATTACAACACAGTCATTACAACGCAAACCATTACAACGCATTGCGCTGGGGGGGCGTTCTAGGATAGGGAATAAGTTTAATTTACTATCCAACACCTTCCCTAGTGACCACGGGGACTGGAGTTGGAATAGTAAATTAAACTATTCACTATCCAGCACCCCAAAGCGCTATGCGTTGTAATGGTATGCGTTGTAAAAACCTCGTTGTAAAGGTATGCGTGGTAAAAGTATGCGTTGTAACGTCATACATCCTGGAGGGTCTGATGTCGCTCCCCGAGTTTAGCCCATTGGAGCCCCGGGTCTTTATGAGGGAGTTGGATACTAAGAAAATGTCATGCATCTACCAATCCCTGATTATACACTGCTCCTCTGATTTATGCTCACTTAAGGAGAAATGGGAGGAGGATGTCGGACCACTGGAGGAGGAGGACTGGAACAAGGCAATGGCGAGTTCTAGAGGCGCTGTCATTTCAATCCGCCTCCGGCTGATCCAATTTAAGTACTTTCATAGAGTATACTATACAAGGCAGAGGCTGTGGAGGGCAGGACTTATTACATCTCCAGAGTGTACTAGGTGTGGGAGTGAGGAGGGTACTTTCCTCCATACGGTGTGGCGCTGTGGGCACCTGGAGCGGCTCTGGCGTGGTGTCTGGAATGGTCTGGATGAGGCGTTGGGCTGGGTGCTCCCGCGCACGCCGCGCTTGGCCTGTTGCATGTACTAGAGGGGGTGGGAGGCAACCTGTACAAGAGGCATTTGTTATTATTGGGACTTACGATCGCCAAGCGAGACATTGCCAGGGCCTGGAAGGACCCGCAAGCCCCGTCACTTGTCGCTTGGAAGAGAGGCCTGGATTTTTGTATGGGGTTGGGGAGACCTATCTTTCTTGCCCGGGGTTGCCCCCGTAAACATTACAAGATTTGGAAAAGGTGGGCTGACTACAGAGGACTCTGGCTAGGGCCCCCGTCGGAGCCAGACCCGGAACTGGAAACATGAGTGAGCCGAGCTGTATGATGTGTGTGCGTAAGGTAGCTGGATCGATCGAATGCCGTGCAAGGGGGGGAGGGATCCGGGTGGGATTGGGGCTAGTTGGGGGAGGGTAGGGGGGAAGGGTGGGGGGACTTGTTAACTGCAATGAACCTGTTGTTCTGACTATAAAAGTAATGATGGATTGCATTGTTCTCTTCATGTGTATTGATACTTGGCAGATACCTCTGGGGTACAGAGATCTGCGGCTGTATATGTGATCTGTCAATAAAAATCTGTTTTGAAAAAAAAGAATGTTAAAGAATATTTTGAGACATGCCCAGTCTGTGCTAGAAAAAGCTTTTTTTTCGTATCCTAAGGCCTTACCAGTTTCCATTGAACCTTCTTCCATTCCTGGAGTCACTGACCGTTTACAACAAGTATTAGATATTCAAGAGCAGGCTAAAATCTATTAAAATAAGTATGAGGAAGGTATGAAAAAACAAGCAGACAACAAAAGAGAACCCACCCCAAAGTATAAGGTAGGAGACAAAGTCTGCCTTTCCACAAAACACCTAAAAATTGCAGGCCCAAGAAAGTTACAACCTCGATATATTGAACCTTTTTCAATTCTAAAGATTCTTACTCCAGTCACAGTTAAATTAGAATTACCACCAGAATATCCTGTGCATCCTACCTTCCATGTATCCTTATTAAATTATTTAATCCAGAAACCAGAAAAGAACACCCTTCTCCACCAATTCCTGTAGCAGGTCATTTTGAATACGAAGTCCAACGTATTTTTGATTAAAAAAGATTGCATGGTTGTTTGTATTATTTAAGAGCTTGGAAAAGTTATGATGCTAGTGAGAATTAATGGAAACCAACATCTTTTTTTAATGCACCAAATTTGATACGCCAGTTTAATCTTAGATGTCCCCACAAACCACGTTTGGTGGGCTGCTCTTTGATAGGGGCAACTGTTAGGAATTATGCATGAAGCTTAACCAATTCTGCAATCACCCAATGGCAGGAAGCAAGACCTTTGAGTTGAGGTTATGGTCAGACACGGATTGGTGTCAGTACAACGCGATGTATTACAACGCGTTCCGTTACAACGCGTTTTTTACATCGCAAATACCATTACAATGCATGCCATTACAACGCATGGCATTACATAGCAGATACTTTTACAACGCATGGCATTACATCGTAAGTATAGGTAAGTATATCTTTTTTAAAAAAAATGTAATAAAGTTAATTAAATTAATTTAAAATAATAAAAATAATATAACATTTTTAAAACAGTAATTAATTTAATTATAGTAATTTAATTAATATTAAAATTGATATTAATGTAATATATTTAAAATAATATAATTAATGATATATAAAAAATTTATAAATAGAAAATAATATAATGTAAATAATAACAATAAATATAATTATAATGTAATTAAGTTATAAATAATACATAATATAATTATATTTAATAAAATTAAAAGAATTTAATTAATTAAACATTTTTAAATAATATAATTTAATTATAATTGTTTATTAATACAATTAAATTAATAATTGTAAATATAGTTATTTTAATTAAATAAAATAAAATTAATTTAATTAATTTAATTTATATAAAGTCGTAATACCCCTGTACCCCAAAAAACAAACCCAGCCCTAAAACCTAAAAACACCCCTGTACCCCAAAACCCAAACCCAGCCCTAAAACCTAAAAACACCCCTGTACCCCAAAACCCAAACCCTGCCCTAAAACCTAAAAACACCCCTGTACCCCAAAACCCAAACACTGCCCTAAAACCTAAAAACACCCCTGTACCCCAAAACCCAAACCCTGCCCTAAAACCTAAAAACACCCCTGTACCCCAAAACCCAAACCCTGCCCTAAAACCTAAAAACACCCCTGTACCCCAAAACCCAAACCCTGCCCTAAAACCTAAAAACACCCCTGTACCCCAAAACCCAAACCCTGACCTAAAACCTAAAAACACCCCTGTACCCCAAAACCCAAACCCTGCCCTAAAACCTAAAAACACCCCTGTACCCCAAAACCCAAACCCTGCCCTAAAACCTAAAAACACCCCTGTACCCCAAAACCCAAACCCAGCCCTAAAACCTAAAAACACCCCTGTACCCCAAAACCCAAACCCAGCCCTAAAACCTAAAAACACCCCTGTACCCCAAAACCCAAACCCTGCCCTAAAACCTAAAAACACCCCTGTACCCCAAAACCCAAACCCTGCCCTAAAACCTAAAAACACCCCTGTACCCCAAAACCCAAACACTGTCCTAAAACCTAAAAACACCCCTGTACCCCAAAACCCAAACACTGCCCTAAAACCTAAAAACACCCCTGTACCCCAAAACCCAAACACTGCCCTAAAACCTAAAAATACCCAAACACCCCAAAACATATACATCAGTACCCCAAAACATATACTCCTATACTCATACTTATTTTAAAAAATACTTAAATTAATATATTTAATTTATAATATTTAAAAACGAAATAAATATTTTTAAATAATTAATAATAATTAAATCAATTATAAAATATTAAATAAAATAAAAATAAAAATTAAATACTTACCAATACTTACGATGTAATGCCATGCGTTGTAATAGCATCTGCTATGTAATGCCATGCGTTGTAATGGCATGCATTGTAATGGTATTTGCGATGTAAAAATCGCGTTGTAACAGAACGCGTTGTAAAAGATGCGTTGTAGCGGTAACACACCGTCAGACACAATCACCTTGAAGTTGTGCAAAACATCAGAAGGTAGACATGTAGTTTTGTTTGTTTTCTTTTCTTTTATGCTTAAATAACATTGGTGTATTGGAAACGAATTGTAAGCATACCTAAAGTCTTTTGTACAGTAAAACAGTTTGTTCATGTGTTAAATTATTATTTGAAAACATGATTAAGACCTTTATGTTATCTCCACGTGTGCTGCCACACCCATTTGCCATGTGCAGTACTCTGCCAGTTGATGATGAGTCATACACCCTGCATGAGTAACATGTGTCAAATAAATATTTGTGATCATTACTAAGGCCTTCAAGTTCTCTACACATGTGCTGCCACACCCCTTTTCCATGTGCATCACTCTGTCAGTTGATGATGAGTCACATCACAAGTAAACCCCACCCGTCCCAGAGCTATAAAAAGGAACGTCCCTCTAGCAGAAACGATTGGCCTCGTTATTTCCTCCGCTTACCTGCATTCCAGCGTGTGAAGGTCTTCGGCTCCTGTCTTCCCCGGCTTCAGCTCCTGGCTTCGTCTTCCCCTCCCCGAAGTCTCAAAGTTCCTGCCTTCTCTGACCTCGGTTGCCTGGACAACCTTCCAGAGTCCCACATCATTTCCGGTTTCCCTCGAGCTGTAAGGAAAAAGAAAAAGGACAAAGTTAAACAAAGGCATTTCTTTCTGCTGATGCACTTCCTAGACCAATCAGGTACTTTTTAACTTAAAATCTTGTGCACAGGTGAACTTCTGTGAATGAACATTACTCCAGGGACCAGAACTATTCTTTTGTCATGTAATGCCTGTCATCTTTTGAAAACAGGAATTCTAATTGAATCAGGACATTGGTTATAGACATGCATGTATAAATTAAGAAATCTAATTGAAAGAATAACCCCAACAATATTTGGAAAAGCAGAGACAGTCTTTAAGGGCCGTAGACTGTTTTGAGAGATAAACATACTGTACTGCAAATAGTGCCAGAGAGTGCTGAAGAAAGAAGAGGTTAGTCAGGTCATCAGAAGTGTGCCAAACCAGAGATTGCAGTGGTTGTATCTCTCCTTTTTTATTTTATCTAATTCCCCTTTGCCCTGAGATTCTTTCACCGTGCAGTGTTTAGGGTATTGGGTCTTGGGTCTCATCTCCCCAAAAGAACAACAGGGTTTTCAAGTGAGTATTTTCCTAACAGTAGCAATCTGGAAACTCATCCAATGCGAAGGCTGCAGAAATTATCTGCAATCGATGAGGGCCATCTGCATCCAGGATGAGAAATAAATTAATCTTAAAGACTTGATGTAATGGCATGAAGGGCAGGAATCAGTTGATGTCCTTCCTTGAGGCAAAGCTGTGGGGTTGCATTTACAAGAACTGTAGAGGGAGGCCACTTATTTATTCAGGCTCTCCTGTTGGAGTGAAATGCTTAATCACACGGACACCATCATGGCCAGTATCCATTCGCTTCAAGAGTTATTTCTAATGTCTTCACATTGGATGAGCTTCCAGGTTGCCCCAATTTCAATTAGTTTTCTAGTCCTGATGAAGACTAGGGGTGGGCAGAATTTGCATAGTTGCTCTATGCAAAGCTTCGCAAAACAGTAAAAAATCTCTGCGAACATGTAGAATTGCTTGTTCTGCGCATTCACAATGTTTTTTTCCAGTTCGCAAACGCTGTTTGTGTGCACGGGGGAAATATCTTGCAAACACGCATTTTGAAAGCGCAAAAAAGCAAAAAATGCAGCGAATCAGCAGATTGATGAATTTTTGGCGATTCCGCATTCTCCACGGAACGCAAAATTACCCAAATTACTCAAATTTCACGAGCTGAATGGAATTTACTGTCCAGGCCTAATGAAGACCCACCTTTAAGGCTTGGAGTGGCCTCCATGCCGCTCATTTGGACGGGTGGAAACGTTGGCCTTTCTACAGCCTGTAGTGTCATTTGGTTACACAAAGTGGCAATTTAGAATAATACAGTTACCTCTGTATAGATGTTACTATACTAATGCTGTATAATAAGTATATATGAACAGGCTACTGTACAAATAAGATGACAGATGTAATGAGTATATCTCCTTTACTCTTTCTTATCTAAATTACTCCACACATGAGCACTTTTTTCTACAGCGCCCCTTCACATATTTCTTTAGAGCAACCATATATGTAAATAATGTATTCATATTTATAATTTTTCAAGATATAAAAATTACCTTTTACGGTTGTCGCCAACCAGGCAATCACAAGCTACCAATAGCTCCCAGGCACCTTCAAAGTAGTTTGCAGTCTTGAGTTGATTTTTAAATAAGCACAGGGTCACATTTTTCTTTTAACATTAAGGGAAGGTTGTGTTTACTTTACTGAGTCACAGAGGTGAAGATCTGAAATATTTAACTCTTAAATAAATTACCTTGTTGACTCAATATTGGAACATGGGAACAACATAACGTTTCTAAATGCTTTTTCTTGGGATTCTTGGGAGAAAATAAAAATGAAAAGTTCCCTTATTGATTAACAATTCATTTACATTTCCGCATATTTCAAAGTGTGGCATTTACAAGCAGCAGGCGTTTTGCTCTCAGTGATCAATAGACAATGCGCCATATTTATAACTGCAAAATAGTAATTTCTTTCAAATGAGAGAAATTTAAGTGAAGAAAACTTTTCGATTAAACATTAAGATGCGGATTATGAGTTTGGTGGTGTGGGAGGGGGACTGCCACTCCACCACCCCACTCCCACATTGCCAACCCAGTGTTCGCATCGCCAGGTTACGACTTTAACAGTCACTGATGGGCAGTTCTTTGGTGGTCCCACGCAGTGTCTTTGAAATAGGCACTGCAATGGGAATGTCAAAGACAGTACCTACACAGCATGGACTGATGCAGCCCATTCCCTGCAGGCAATGGGGTGCATGCACACAGGGGGGTACAACAAGTATGCCCCCCTGTGGAACGCCAGATTCAAAAGTGTCAATGACTTTACCCACTTTCGATTAAGCCAACCACCTCCTCATTTTTTAGGTAATGAAACTGCAACCCATTTAAACAAATTTATTTTTATGTTATAAATCTGGCACCATATTGTAGCAACAGGGTAATTTTAGTCTATTTTCAGACTGGTGGTGACTATAATTTATTACCATTTCAGTCCTAGTTGCATTTGCGTTCATTTGTAGGGCTTAACTATGTGCTTTGACAGGATTTAGTGCCTTTTTCCGTTTTCTCGGGCCTACAGGCCCGAAAGCTAGAGAGAAGCCATTTTGTATCTCTGCCTCGGCTGTCCGAGGCGCTTGCAGGGTAAAGGTAATGTTTAGAATTCATCCTGTTGTTCGCTAGAGAGGAAACGGTCAAGACTGGCCCTTATCGAAGGAATGTGTTTGTCTCCCCGGCTCTAGACGCAATATGCAGGTGGCCACTGCGGAGGGCGAAGGGAGCCGGGGACTGGTACAGGAATTCGGTGGGAGTCGGCCTAATGCCGGAATTTTCCATAGAGAAAGTGAGCTCTATATTATCAAGGAGCGAGTTGAGTTGGGAGAGAAGACCGAAGAAGTTGGTCTGAAGGCTGGTGCATAGAGATTGATACCATCAGCTAATCGAAATCCTGAAGTGAAGAAGGAGAGTGATTGAAAGTCCTGTAGTGAGTGACAGCATACAGGAGTGGCAGAGATCGAGACCAGAAGAGGGTTCGAGTGTTCTGGAACCATGGCAGCGTAGACGAGGCATAGCGGTGCAGACGTGTATTCGTGAGCCATGGAGGGAGAGCAGAGTCCCAAGCGCATAGAAGAGAACGAGAGAGAGAGGGATCAGCTCCGCTGCTGGGATGGAAAGTCACACGTCTAAGGTGAGGCGTTCTGAGCTTAGTATAGAATACATTTAACTACCCACTTTTTTTTTTTTTAAACCTTTATTTTAGCATTCAGTAGAAATACAAGCATGGGCCTACAACCGCGGGGGCCGGCCGCTAGACAAATTAAATCGTTGACATCACAATACGACACAGCTCTTCAGCTGACAACCCAAAGGTCCGGCAGCGATTCAGAATAAAACTTGTATTGGAATGCATAACTGGATTGCAGGATAAGACAGAGGTTTCATTTTATATTATATAAGAGAGGATCAGGTGCCATACAGTCAAACAGGAGAATGCGGGGACAGGGTAAAAAACAGGATATACATGTAATGACCACTATAATGGAGATTCGGCGCCAGAGCATATAGGTCGGTACAAAAGAGCACACAATATACATTTCCATGTTGCGCCAATACTCGAGGCCTGCCCACCCATACATCAGGATGTCATAAAAGCAAAAGCACGAAATACAAGCATACAATAAGAATCCGAATGATTCGAAGCTATACTTACCCTATGAGAAAGGAGAGAAAAAGAGGAAAAGGCCATAGAAAATAAAAAGGCAAAATAAAAAACTCCCCCTCCAGCCCCCCACCCTGCACCCCTGCAAATGGCTACAGCCTAACCCCACCAGCAGCGTGCCTGTCGCCCCTAATACCTAAAACCCCAAAGGTAGGAAAAGAGAAAACGGATCCATGTGGGCTCCCAGCCCCTGTAGACCCCCCGCCTGAAACAGCCACCCCCTATCACTAACAGACAAACTTATGACAGCAAGGTAGAGAAATTAAAGGGTACCGTGAGACACCGCCCAGCCTCTTAGAGCAAACAGTTGCAGGTCCAACACTTGTAAAAGCCATGCCAACCCATCCCGATCCAGCCGATCTTAACCTTGGCCCTTCCGAACAAAAACACGAACCCCCTCCAGCGAGACCCAAAGGCACACAAAGAGGCAATAAAGGAGAAAGAGTCAGCAGAAATCAGCCCATGGCTACCAGCAAGCAGTGAGTCCTCAGGAACTGTAGATGCAGACGAACTCTCCCGCAGAGATGAACAGTCCCAATGTGTCTTGAACAGGAGTCGTAGCGTCACCAGGAAGGGAGAAGATGACTACAAATTAGATGGAAAGTCACAAACAAAAGTCTCCGGGAGGGGAACGCCTGACGATATCTCCAAAGCCGGTAGTGGTGGAAGGTTCAGCAATATCATGACATCCCCGGGAACACCGTCCACCAGGGCACCATCCGATGGTTCCAGTACTCGTTTCCTCATGGGGTTCTCGCACGGAGTCAAAATGACCGCGTTTGGAATGGATGCAGAATCCCGTTTCAACAATAAGGCCGGGCCCGGTTCCACCAGGAGCATTTCAGATAGGCGAGGGTCCAATTTTCTCAACAAAGTATCCACATGTGAGCGGAGTGCCCAAAGTTCTGCCAGTATTAACCTCCGCGATGGCTCATGCACCATTCGGTCCATATTCTCGCGCTCGATATCAATCTCCATCACCTCCCCGGGAGATTCCGGCATCCTCGGGGGGTGACAGACAGGACCTTGAACGTGCAGATGCGAAGGGTGGCCAGTCTTTGCTCGCAGCCATGGTCAAACCGGTTAAGGCCGCAGGCCGGTAACCCTGAACCACCGAGCCCCAGAGGGAGCAAACCGGGTCCACGGGACGGGTGCCCCCACCCGCAGCCAGCAGCACGCAGACTCACTCCTCCATCGACACTGAGCAATTACAACGATCGCCACCAAATCCGGGCTGAAACAAAGCCTCCACTCCGGTCGACCCGGCCCAACCCTAGTCTCCTGGCTGATGTTGTTGCACTACAGCCCGGCAGTGAAAGTACTCCAGGCCCCGGCTTCACCGCTGGAGCAGGCCGCAAACTTAAACTCGATGTAACTCCGTCAAACAAGCCGATAAAAGTTTCCGGATTTCACCATCGGAGTGTGGGAGAGTTCATACACACAGAGGCTAGGCGTTAGATCAGGATAACATGCAGGATATCACGGCGGGTTACGAAGGTCGACGGAGCCAGGAGTCTAAGCAGCCATCTTGCTTGCGGACGTAGCTCCTCCCCCCTAACTACCCACTTTTATTCCCCTTTTTAGGTCATAGTTATTGATTAATTTAGTTTATCTGCCTTTCGCTCATTCTGTCATGTTTGATTGTAGAATAAAGATGTAATGACCAATATCTTTGAATGTTGTTTTCATGAATGAGATACACCTTTCCTTTTTTTTCAAAACTAAAATTTACTGACATTTCAGATACGATTGCAAGACATCCACAGTTCTCCGAACACCGGAGGGGCTGTGAGCATATAATTAAGAAGCAAAGTATAGCAATCAGTACAGTAAGCAGGATAAGGCATTAACATTGAACTACCCGTTCCCCCCAACCCCGTAAAGCTACCCCCTCCCGGGTCCCACCCTAGCCCTGTTCACGATGGTCACCTGGATCTAAGCTAATCAGTCTATACAATAGTGGTAATACACTCTCACCCTCACCCCGGTTCTCAAGACAATTGGTCTCCAGTAACATCCTGCCGCGGCGGCGGTTCCAACCACAGCCCCCTGTATTCCCCCCACCTCTTCCAAATTTTATAGTGCTTTCTGGGTCAGCCAGGGGCCTCAAACACTGGACGTTCCAGTCCCATATAATAGTCCAAGCCCCGTTTCCATACCTCTATCGGGGGAGCCCTAGGGTCTTTCCAGGCGCGGGCCACATTCCTCTTGGCCACTGAAGACCCAGGAGTAACAAGTGTCTTTTATATATGTTGCCACCCACCTGCTCCTAGACATGTAGGAGGCCCAGCTGTGATGTACGTGGGAGCTGCCAACCTAGTACCTCATCCAAACAGTCCCATACTTAACCTTTCCTTTTAACCAGGTGCTGATATACAGAAGGATGGGATATGCCCTTCTGCAGAGGTAACTGATGATTGGGGGAAAGTGTGGACTTCATTTGGGAAATAACTCTTAAAGGTGAACCCCTATTAGTTATCCCATGTTAGTGTAGATCTTCAGGTGACGTTAGTGTAGATCGTCGGGTGACATTAGTGTAGATCGTCGGGTGAGGTTAAAGACATCGTCGGGTGACGTTAAAGACATCGTCGGGTGACGTTAAAGACATCGTCGGGTGACGTTAAAGAAACAGTCTTACGGGACTATAAAGATAGATGTAAAGTGAGGTAAATATAGGATAAGATATGGAATCCATTAGGTGTTAGTGGTATGTTTGATTATACAGGCATGTAAATAGCTTCTTTTCACTTTCTCAGGTTATTATTCTAGATGTCTTGTAAATAGTGGCCTGAGAAGAGTGTCGTTACGTGACGACTGGGTTAGCCACAGATGGTGAGCTGCCTGTTCTGAGAATCCGGTTGTTACATTTGACGTCACGAACCGTTTTCGATTGAAGGGTGCAGGTATTCCTTCGTGATTCTGTATGAGGGTCCGTTGGTTCTCGCCGTGAAAGGTTTTGTATATACGTTTTCTTGATTGTTTTCTTGATTGTATATTTCTCATTTGTTTTTGTGTTTTATTGAGATTGCGTGATGTTTTGGAGGAAATCGAAACCTTCTTTTCAATTGCCTTTGGAAATTCCTGGTTGGGAATCGACTGCTTATGAAGCGCTTGCTCATGCATGGGCTGATTTTACTGGTTTGAGTGAGAACTGGAATTCATGTTTGGAAGATGCTGAGCCAGCTCAGGTTGTTGCGTGCTTACAGAAAGTTCCGGTGGTGAAAGGCGAAGAGCTTCCCATATTGGGATGTAGAGGTTGGATTTTATTGAATGGGTACAGGCTTGTACATGAGAAATGATCTCGATTACAGCATGAGAATAGATCCTTTGAAGAACAAGTTTTTCAGATTCAAAACGATGTTACTCTTTTACGATGTCAAAATAAATTACTTGCTGACAAATTAGAAACGTATCAGGCTGTGGCCGAAAGGGCTGCTGTGCGCATTGCGAAATACAAGTATCGACACAGACGCGGTAGGGTTAACACCAGAAAAGTGCATATGGTTGTTGCTAAAGCTCGATTGGAACCCTGACGAATGGGATGGTGATATTTGGAATTCGTCTGATTCATTTTCTTCGGCTGAAGAGAATGCTGCACGTGCGCCTTCTCGCACTAGACGTCATTGTGCTTCTAAAGAACGTACTGAAATTTCTGCTCAACCGATTTATCGAAGTAAATTACAGGGCAATCCTAATGCTCCCCAGGGAATTCCTCTTGACAGCTTGGAGGATTATACTCAACAAGAATTAAATAACATTTTGGATAGGTTCCGGCAGAAGTCGGGTGAATCTTTACTTACGTGGATGGTTCGCCTTTTTGATTTAGGTGCCTCAGGTATCTCGTTGGATAAAGGCGATGCTGTGAAATTGTGTACTTTGAGTTCTGATCCTACGGTTCAGGAATCTTTCCGTAATTACAATAGCGACGACCAGACTAATCTGTTGCAGTTAGCCATACAAGGTTGTAATCACAAATTCCCTACTGAATCTGATCGGCCTGTTAATGAGAAGCCGTGGTATACTTTGAGAGATGCCTCTCAGCGTCTGAAGGAGGAGGTTATGAAAACCGCAATCTTTCTGGGTACAGCGGACAGGTTAATGGATGGTTTGCTCAATGCATCTGCCAGAAACAGAATCATTCGTACCTCTCCTCCTGCGTACAAACAAGTGATGATGACTCTCTTAATTAATCAGACTGGTAACACTTTGGCTGAAGTGATTGAGGCTGTGCGTGAACTTGGTGAGTTGGGTGAGTGGATTAAGCCTGAACGACAGTCTCGACCGGAAGGTCGCACTAATGATTTCAGATTTTCTAGACATGACATGTTTCAAGCTCTTGTGAAGGATGGTGTGAAAGCTTATGACATTCATGATTTGCCAAATAATATACTGTGGGCTATGTTTCGCAGGCGTGGCCTGGACAGGAAGGAAGGAGCTAGAAAGGTCCGTAAACAAGACTTTGACGTTAACCGTTCTGATGGTAAGGGCGATGATACATTGCCACGTCGAGAGAGAGGCATAGAGAGAGGGCGAGAGAGAGTGGAGTTCAAGTTCAAGTTCAGTAATTTGTATAGCGCACTACTCACCCAGAGGGTCTCAAGGCGCTTGAGGGCGGGTGGGAGCATTACTTATCGAATAGCCAGGTTTTTAGCTGCTTTCTGAAAAAGAGGTGGTTCTGTGTAAGGCAGAGGTGAGTGGGGAGGGAATTCCAGGTTTTGGCTGCTAAGTAGGAGAAAGATCTTCTTCCCATGGTGGATCTATTGATGCGTGGAATTGTGGCGAGGGCTTGATTGGATGAACATAGTTGGCGGGTGGGTGTGTAGAAGGACAGTCGTTTGTTGAGGCATTCGGGTCCTAGGTCGTAGAGGGCCTTGTGTGCGTAGGTGAGGAGACGGAACGTTATTCTCTTGTTGACAGGAAGCCAGTGGAGATCTTTCAAGTGACCGGAAATGTTAGCTTGATGGGGAATGTCCAGTATGTGTCTGGCTGAGGCATTTTGGATGCGTTGGAGTTTTTTCTGTAGTTTGGCTGTGGTTCCGGCGTAAAGGGTGTTTCCATAATCTAGTCGGCTAGTGACTAGTGCGTGGGTGACTGTCTTTCTTGATTCAGTGGGGATCCAGCAGAAGATTTTTTTGTGCATGCGTAGGATGTTGAAGCATAATGATGAGACGGCGTTGACTTGTCTGGTCATCGAGAGGGAGGAGTCTAGGATGAAGCCCAGGTTACGTGCGTGATCTGTAGGTATGGGTGCTGTGCCCAGAGCCGGTGGCCACCACGAGTCGTCCCATGCAGAGGGGGAGGATCCTAAGATGAGGACTTCTGTTTTGTCCGAGTTTAGTTTTAAACGGCTGTTCTTCATCTATTCGGCTACTTCTTTCATTCCTTCGTGTAGATTGGTTTTGGCTGTGTTAGGGTCTTCGGTGAGGGAGAGGATTAGCTGGGTGTCATCTGCGTAGGAGATGATGTTGAGATTGTGTTGGCGCGCGATGGATGCGAGGGGACTCATGTATACGTTGAAGAGGGTGGGACTGAGTGATGATCCTTGTGGTACGCCGCAGATGACTTCGGTGGCCTCTGATCTAAAAGGTGGAAGGCGGACTCTTTGGGTTCTTCCGGCGAGGAACGAGATGATCCAGTTCAACGCTTTTCCTTGTATTCCGACGTTGCTGAGGCGTTGTATGAGGGTGTTATGACAGACTGTGTCGAAGGCGGCGGAGAGGTCAAGTAGGATGAGGGCAACTGTTTCTCCTTTGTCCAGTAGCGTTCGGATGTCGTCTGTAGCAGCGATGAGGGCAGTTTCGGTGCTGTGTTTGGCTCGGAAGCCGGACTGTGAGGGGTCGAGTAAATTGTTGGATTCAAGGAAGGCGGCGAGCTGACTATTGACGGCTTTCTCGATGACTTTGGCCGGGAAGGGGAGGAGTGAGATGGGGCGGTAGTTCTTAAGTTCAGAGGGGTCCGCTGTGGGTTTCTTCAGAAGGGCGCTGAGTTCGGCATGTTTCCAGCTTTCTGGGAAGGTAGCGGAGTTGAAGGAGCAGTTGATGACCTTGCGGAGATGTGGTGCAATGATGGAGTCTGCTTTGTTGAAGATGTGGTGGGGACATGGGTCGGTTGGTGAACCTGAGTGGATGGAGTTCATCAGGCGAATGGTGTCTTCAGTAGTGATTGGGTTCCAGGCGCAAAGGTTGTGAGAGTGCTGTTTTGGTTCGGAGGTGGGTGGAGTGGATTGTTCTTCGGACAGGTTTTCAAATCTGTATGAATGTCGGCGATTTTGTTGTGGAAGAAAGAGGATAGAGAGTCGCAGAGGTCTTGGGAGGGAGTGATGCCGTTGGTGCCGGCGGTGGGGTTGGTAAATTCTTTGACGATGTTGAATAATTCCTTGCTGTTGTGGGCGTTGTTGTCGAGTCGATCCTTGAATGCTGATTTCTTGGTGGATCTGATCAATTGGTGGTGTTTGCGGGTGGCGTCCTTGAAGGTGGTCAGGTTGTTAGTGGTTGGGTTTTTTCTCCAGGTTTTCTCGAGGGTACGACATAGCTTCTTGGATTTCTTAAGGTCATTGTTGAACCAGGGCAGGGCACAAGACGACTCGTCCCATTCTAGAAGGGAGAGGGATGAGAGAGATAGAAACGAGAGAAGAGATCAGTCTTCACGCAGGTATGAGAGAGAGAGAGATCGATCCCCAGAGGTGAGATTGAGAGACAAAAGATCACGATCCCTTGAACGGAGATCACAATATTTTTCAAAGTACAAAAACCCTTTTCTTGAAGAGAAAGGGTATGAACGAGAGGTGACATTACCCAAACGATCTGAGAGTCTGTATCCTGATTTGTCTTGGGCGACAGAACACAGTAAACGAGACTAGGAAGTAGGTCAAGCTCCAGTTCAAAATTGGGCTCATAGAGACTACAGTCCTTATGTAGACATTGAGATTTATTGGAGACATCGAAATATACAGAGGGCCCGAGCATTAGTGGATACTGGAGCGGAGGCCACTCTAATTTCTGGAAATCCTAAAAAGTTTAAAGGACAGGGTTACACGATTACTGGATTAGGTGGTAAAGAAACCCCCGCAGTACAAACTAAACTTGAAATGAGAATAGGTAGGAACCCCCGAAAAGAGTATCATGTATTGGTGGTACCCCTTGATGAATATATAATTGGAATTGACATTTTGAAAGGTATGCCATTGCATTTAGATGACGGATGTTACAAATTTGGACATAAGCATTATATATCAGCAAAACCTGTGAGAGTCGGACGCTTAAAGATGCCTCCGATTAAAATTCCTCAAGCCACGAAGGTGGTTTCAAAGAAACAATATTGTATTCCCGGTGGGCACAATGAAATCAGTGCTACCATTCAAGATCTGATGGACGCAGGAGTGGTAATTCCTATTACTTCGGCCTGGAACAATCCCGTTTGGCCGGTGCGCAAAAGTGATAATTCTTGGCGCATGACTGTTGATTATCGAGAATTAAACAAACATACCCCTTCTTTGACTGTTGCAGTCCCTGTTGTTATTACTTTAATTGAAAGAATTCAGAAACATTCAGGCACATGGTATGCATCCATTGACATTGCTAATGCTTTCTTTTCTATTCCAATTGCTCTTGAATGTCAAGAACAATTCAGTTTTACATGGAATGGCCGTCAAATGATGTTTAGAAGTCTTCCCAAGGGCTATGTACACAGTCCGACAATTTGTCACAGAATAGTAGCAGAGCATTTAGATGAGGTGACAGTAGATCCAAAAGTTCAGGTGTGTCATTACATTGATGATATACTAATTCAAGGTGAGACACAGATCAGGTGCGAATGCAGTTAGAACGAATTGTTGCACATTTACAAAGCAAAGGCTGGGAAATTAATCCTGATAAATTGCAGGGTCCGGCGCAACATGTGAAGTTCTTAGGTATTCATTGGCATGAAGGGAATCGTGAAGTAATTCCACAAGTAAAACAGAAAATTGCAGAATTTGCAGTCCCTAAAAACAGAAAAGAAGCCCAAAGGTTCATTGGTTTATTTGGATTTTGGCGCCAACACATTCCACATTTGAGTCAGATTCTGGCCCCTTTGTACAAAGTTACGCGTAAAAAGAATGCGTTTGAATGGAACAGAGCACAACAAGATGCGTTTGATTTGGCGAAAGAAGCGATTCAGCATGCTTTGGATTTGTGGCCAGTGCGTGATGGTGATGTGGATTTGAATGTATCTGTACAAGATATGTATGCAAATTGGAGTCTATGGCAAAAGCAAGGTAAAACTAGAGTGCCTCTAGGTTTTTGGACTAAAAAGTTGCCTGACGCTGGTAAGCGTTATACACCTTTTGAGAAAGAGTTGCTTGCATGCTATTGGGCTCTGGTGGATACCGAGCAATTAACATTAGGACATGACGTGATTTTGAGACCAGAAATTCCAATAATGCAGTGGGTTTTGAGTTCTCCAAAAACTCATAGAATTGGCCATGCTCAGGAGGTGAGTATCATAAAATGGAAGTGGTACATACAAGACCGGGCTCGTGTGGGCCCAAAAGGAGTTGCAATGTTGCATGAGAAAGTGGCGCAGGCGCCGATGGAAGAGAATGAGAAAGAGTTCTCCGTACCTATAGTACAGGAATCTCCAGTTAAGTGGGGTATGCCGTTCGATGATCTGTCCGTGGAGGATAGAAAACACTTGCGGTTTACGGATGGTTCAGCCAGGTATATAGGACAGAAGAGTCATTGGAAAGCAGTCTCGTATAATCCCACAACTCAGAAATTGTTGAGCACTACTGGTGAAGGGCAAAGTAGCCAATTTGCAGAATTATATGCTGTATACCAAGTTCTAAAACAAGAATTGCCAGGAACATGTCATATTTTTACTGATTCATGGTCGACTGAGAATGGGTTAGTAGTTTGGTTACCTACATGGCCGTCTCACAATTGGATGGTTCACAACAAAACTATTTGGGGTAAGGAACTGTGGCAAGAGATTTGTGAGTTACTTCCTCAGAGCAATGTAACTGTGTTTCATGTTGATGCTCATATGCCTATTGATTCACTTGACAAGTTATTTAATAACATTGCAGATGAGAAATCTAAAATTTCTGAGGCAGTGGTGGATCGACAGCATTCTGATTTGGCGGGATTGGCGAAATGGGCCCACCAAAAGCAGGACATTTTGGAGAGAAAATTACTAGCAGGTGGGCTACTGATAGATGCATTCATATTCCCCTTGATTTGATTAAAACAGCAATACTTCAATGCCCTATATGCCAACATTTCCGACAAAGAGAAGTCCCTAGAATAGTGAAAGGCCAGCTACATCGAGGTAAACCCCCCGCACAAATTTGGCAGATCGATTATATCGGTCCTTTACCTATGAGCAAAAATGGCCAATATGCATGTACTGTTGTTGATACTTATAGCGGTTTTCTAATAGCATTTCCATACAAGAGAGCTACACAAGTAAATACCATGAAGACATTGGATTTGATTACATTATATTATGGTACTCCACTTCAGGTGCAGTCTGACAATGCCTTCTATTTCAAAGGACGCCTAGTACAAGAGTATTGTGCAGAAAACAATATTGACTGTGTATTTCATATTCCTTATTACCCTCAGGCCGCAGGTCTGATTGAGAGGATGAATGGGCTGTTAAAAGACCAGCTATGCAAACTGTCAGACGGTACCTTAAAGAACTGGAGAGATCATTTATCAGATGCTTTAATGATTTTGAATAACAGACTGTATTTGTATGCAAATTCTCCTTTAATGCGTTTATTTCCTCCTCATATTGATGTTTAACCTAATTCAGTCAAAAGCACAGTTTCTTATTGGGAAATCACCCCCGGAGCTTTGGCTCCACTTAGAGCTACCCCTGGATCTGCAGGTTTAGACCTGCATTCCCTGAAAATGAATGTTTTGAAAATTAACAATATTGTGATCATTGAAACAGGAATTGGTGTTCAAATACCAGCTGAACATTTTGGGTTGATTGCCCCGAGATCTGGTTTAGCTTTAAAAGGCATCCAGGTGCTTGGTGGAGTAATTGATAGTGATTACCAAGGAGAAATAAAAGTCATCCTGGTGGCGATTCTGAGATCACAATTGAGAAAAATGATCAAATCGCTCAATTGGTCATTATGCCTGTTTTCAGTTGTGCGATTCAAAAGGGCACTGCTCCAACTCTATTAACAATTCGTGGAACCGGTGGATTTGGTTCAACTGACAATCCTGGAGCTAGAGTGTGGGTGCAGTCGCTGAATAATCCCCCTGAACAGGCCAAAATTATAGCAACAGGATCAGATAATACTATTTTAGTCATGAGGCCAGGGCAGGAAAGCTGGGATGTAGTCCCAGCTGATAAATGTTATCTGCGAGAGTGAGTAATGTCTATCGTTTTGTTGCAGATCATTGCCTGGATTTTTGCTGCTGGATGTGTCGTCGTTGGACTCCCTTTGGTCTACTGCGACGAGAGTCAAGAGAGTGCACAGGATCTGATCAATGACAGACCACATCATTCAATTGCTTTGTGGGATATCACTACTAACTTTTGGACGCATTTATCTAAAGCCATCACTAACTCTTCACATTTTTGTTTAGCATCTATGAGATCAGTTAATGATCTCCTCACAACGTGTCTTGTAGCTGTCCCAATTTCAACGGCCTCTTTATTGCATTTCTTTAATGTATCTGAAGTCTATCCCACATTTATCCATTCTGACTTTTCTGCATATGACTATTGCATCTCCTGCACTGTTCTGAGTGAACCGGAGCCCCCATTGACTTTTCAAATTTTAACATACAATATCACTGAAAGTGATGTTTGTTATACAAGGACCTGTGATCCTAAATATTTAGGCAAATGTGTCCAACTACGTTTAGAACATTCTAGTCCATCTTCCTCTCATGAAAGAATTTTATGTATTACCAGGACTCCTACTGCGTGTATTTCAATCCACAATTCTATGAGCTGCAAACGTTTTATAGTGACTGCTAGTCATTATTATCATGTGCTATTTCCGTCTGGCCGGCTCTTTTCCTGTGGCAATATATCCTGGTCCTATATTCCTGCAAACATTTCTGGAGGTCCATACACTTTAACCCGCTTAAGGCTTTTAATGTTTTCTTCTGCTGAAGCTGCTTCATCCCGCACAATGCGTGATGCACCTCCACTTTCCAGAGACTGTGATTCTTCTTTACATTTGTTTTCTAAAACTGAATATCTCAGTTTAGCTGCTTCTATCATTGGTGTTCCTGCACTGTCTGTTTACAATGCTAAAACTAAAGGCAGACTTGCTTGCTTGATGGTGAAATCCCTAAATAATACTTCTGCTATTTTAACTGACTTATTATCAGACACTCAAGGCGAGCGTTGTGCTATTTTACAAAACAGAGTTGCGTTAGATTACTTGCTACTAAAACATGACCATAGCTGTTCAGATTTTGAGGGCCTATGTTGCTTCAATCTATCAGATCATTCTAAATCCATTAGATCTCATCTTAACAAGTTACATGTGCTGACACAAGAGGTAAGGGAACATTTAAATGTAGGGTGGTTTGATTGGCTTTTCAGTTGGCTGCCAGATTTTCATTCTTTATGCCTGATTATTATTTGCTGTTGCATTCAATGCATCCCATCCTTTTTCCGGATGTTCCGCCCCCGAGTTATGGCTAGGTCTTTTAGTATTGTTTCCTATTATTCCTCAACTGATATACGTCCTGTTTGAGTTCCCCTTTGTATTTTAACTTCGACTTTCAATGCTAGTACATTTAGTCAGGAGTGGAATGTAGCAACAGGGTAATTTTAGTCTATTTTCAGACTGGTGGTGACTATAATTTACTACCATTTCAGTCCTAGTTGCATTTGCATTCATTTGTAGGGCTTAACTATGTGCTTTGACAGGGTTTAGTGCCTTTTTCCGTTTTCTCTGGCCTACAGGCCCGAAAGCTAGAGAGAAGCCATTTTGTATCTCTGCCTCGGCTGTCCGAGGCACTTGCAGGGTAAAGGTAATGCTTAGAATTCATCCTGTTGTTCGCTAGAGAGGAACCGGTCAAGACTGGCCCTTATCGAAGGAATGTGTTTGTCTCCCCGGCTCTAGACTCAATACACAGGTGGCCACTGCGGAGGGCGAAGGGAGCCGGGGACTGGTACAGGAATTTGGTGGGAGTCGGTCTAATGCCGGAATTTTCCATAGAGAAAGTCAGCTCTATATTATCAAGGAGCAAGTTGAGTAGAGAGAGAGAGCAACGTGTGGAGAAGACCGAAGAAGTTGGTCTGAAGGCTGGTGCATAGAGATTGATACCATCAGCTAATCGAAATCCTGAAGTGAAGAAGGAGAGTGATTGAAAGTCCTGTAGTGACAGCATACAGGAGTGGCAGAGACCGAGACCAGAAGAGGGTTTGAGTGTTCTGGAACCATGGCAGCGTAGACGAGGCATAGCGGTACAACGTGTATTCGTGATCCATAGAGGGAGAGCAGAGTCCCAAGCGCATAGAAGAGAACGAGAGAGAGAGGGATCAGCTCCGCTGCTGAGATGGAAAGACACACGGTTTAGGCGAGGTTTAGGCGAGGCGTTCTGAGCTTAGTATAGAATACATTTAACTACCCACTTTTATTCCCCTTTTTAGGTCATAGGTATTGATTAATTTAGTTTATCTGTCTTTCGCTCATTCTGTCATGTTTGATTGTAGAATAAAGATTTAATGACCAATATCTTTGAATGTTGTTTTCATGAATGAGATTAACCTTTCCTTTTAACCAGGTGCTGATATACAGAAGGATGGGATATGCCCTTCTGCAAAGGTAACTTATGATTGGGGGAGAGTGTGGACTTCATTTGGTAAATAACTCTTAAAGGTGAACCCCTATTAGTTATCCCACGTTAGTGTAGATCGTCAGGTGATGTTAGTGTAGATCGTCGGGTGACGTTAGTGTAGATCGTCGGGTGACGTTAAAGACATCGTCGGGTGATGTTAAAGACATCGTCGGGTGACGTTAAAGACATCGTCGGGTGACGTTAAAGACATCGTCGGGTGACGTTAAAGAAACAGTCTTATGGGACTATAAAGATAGATGTAAAGTGAGGTAAATATAGGATAAGATATGGAATCCATTAGGTGTTAGTGGTATGTTTGATTATACAGGCATGTAAATAGCTTCTTTTCACTTTCTCAGGTGAGTATTCTAGATGTCTTGTGAATAGTGGCCTGAGAAGAGTGTCGTTACGTGACGACTGGGTTAGCCACGGATGGTGAGCTGCCTGCTCTGAGAATCTGGTCGTTACACATGTCTACAGGCCACAGGAGCAAGGTGCTTGGTGTGTATATAAACGTGACACTTGGAAATGGGAGAAAATTGAAATTATGATTTTTATGGAACCCACATAAAGTCATAAACAAAGTTAACTCTTTAGTCACATTTTCTCCATACAGTGCCATTTTCATAAGTGAAAAATGCAGCCATTAGTACATACGACATAGTCTCTCATTCACCTGTACACATATATCCCATTCATATGCACACCCGCAGACATCACCACCTCATCAGATTAGCCAAGAGATCCTCCTTCAAAGACCACTTGGATAACAACGCACACAACAGCAAAGACCTCTTCAGCATCGTAAAGGAACTCTCGAACCCCAGCGCCAACACCAATGACATCCCGCCCTCACAAGAACTGTGTGACTCACTAGGCGACTTCCACCGCAAGATCGCTGACATCCACGACAGCTTTAACACCATGACCGCCCGACTACATCAAACTCCACCTCCCCTGTGAACACCACCAGCGCCAACCGCCTGACCTCCTGGTCCAACGTCAATGACGACGAGACAAGCAAAGTCATGAACTCCATCCACTCACGATCTCCGTCAGACCCGTGACCAAACCACGTATTCAACAAAGCAGACGCAGCCATCGCACCCCAACTACGGAAGGTCATCAACATCTCCTTCAAAACAGCGACTTTCCCGGGAAGCTGGAAGCACTCCAAGATCAACGCCCTCCTGAAGAATCCCAAAGCGGACCTCAAGGACCTCAAGAACTTCCGGCCCATCTCCCTGCTCCCGTTCCTGGCAAAGGTCATTGAGAAAATCATCAACATGCAGTTGGCCCACCACCTGGAAGACAACAACATCTTGGACCCGTCCCAGTCCGGTTTCAGACCCAACCACGGCACAGAGACAGCCCTCATCGCTGCCACAGACGCCATCAGGCGCCAACTAGACAACGGAGAAACATCAGCCCTCATCCTCCTGGACCTGTCAGCCGCCTTCGACAAGGTCTGCCATCGCACTCTAAAGACACGCCTCCTAGAAGCCGGAATCCAAGAGAAGGCCCTTGACTGGACCAAGTCCTTTCTCTCAGGCTGAACCCAGAGAGTCCGCCTCTCACCCTTCCGATCCGAAGCCACCAACATCATCTGCGGCATCTCCCAGGGCTCATCCCTCAGCCTGACACTGTTCAATGTCTACATGGCCCCGCTCGCACTAGTGGCCCGCCATCACGACCTCAACATCATCCCCTGCGCCGACGACACCCAGCTCATCCTCTCCCTCACCAAGGACCCACACACCGCCAAAACCAACCTCCATGAGGGAATGAAGGCTGTCGCCGACTGGATGAGGAGCAGCCTTCTGAAGCTGAACTCAGACAAGACAGAGGTCCTCATCCTCGGACCGAACCCCTCAGCCTGGGACGACTCCTGGTGGCCACCACACTGGGAACAGCACCAACACCTACCGACCATGCACGCAACCTAGGATTCATCCTCAACTCTTCCCTCTCCATGTCTAAGCAGGTCAACACCGTCTCCACCTCCTGCTACAACACCCTCCTCATGCTCCGCAGGATCTACAAGTGTATACCAACCGAAACAAGAAGAAGGTTGACACAGGCCCTCGTCAGCAGCAGAATGGACTACGGCAACGCACTCTACGCAGGAATCCCAGCCAAAACACCTACTACGATTACAACTCAACAAAAACACCTCCGCGCAACTGATCGTCAATGCCCCCGCTGCAGCCACATCACCCCCTACCTGAGAGACCTACACTGGCTCCCCATTGACAAGAGGATCACCTTCAAGCCCCTCACCCATGCACACAAAGCATTCCACAACGCTGAACAGTAGACTCAGCTTCCACACCCCCACCCGCCAGCTCCGCTCCGCCAGCCTCGCCCTCGCCGCTATCCCCCGCATCCAACGTACGAACTCCGGCGGCTGATCCTTCTCCTACCTCGCCGTCAAGACCTGGAACACCCTCCTTACCCACATACAGCAGACCCAAGACCTACTTGCCTTCAGAAGACTCCTCAAGACCTAGCTCTTCGAACAGTAGCAGCACCCCCCTCCCCTCAGCGCCTTGAGACCCTCACGGGTAAGTAGCACACTTTACAAGTACTCTGATTGATTGATTGATTGACTTGTTCATACATCTCTAAAGAGCACGCCCTATCTGACACATATGGCAGTCCTATCATAGTACCCCCAGTCAAAGTATTTTATTCAATCTATAGCATCTGACTGTATGGACATTTGTCCTAAAGCCGTTGAAGCTGGTTGTGGGTGCATCTGGTAACAATGTTGCTTAGCCTTCAGTTAGTCACAATGATTGCCACTGATCAGAAGTAGCTCTCACTACAGAAAAGGATGGATATCCTTAGTTTAAAATATAAAATGATTTTGAGGACAAGCCAATCAAAGCTGAAAAGTGATTTCAACGCAGCACAGTAAATGTAACAAGCACCTTTGATTTTAGTGTCAATAATAAATAAACTGAAATGACGAACACAGCTGTTTTCAAAATCAGGATTTCTTCTAACATTAAACTGGGAACTTAGGTTTTTATATAGTTAAAATAAAAAAAAATGTGGGCGAAATATAGAAAAGATGCACTTGTTTCAGGCTAAAAGCATCTTGTTTGTAAAAAAAACTGAGAAAATGTGCTGTCCCTTTTGCAGAGTGAAATATGTTACACAGTAATGCAAGGACCTGTCCTTTACTTTTAGAATCGTGAAAAACAAGGAATGAATGTGACCCAAATGAATCGGTGCTGAAAAAATGTGGAACTTCAGCATTTCAGAAACAAAATGTGGGTTTTAAACATGAAATAAATAACAGGTCGGATCATAAATGTATTCTCTGGAAGTCTATTTTTTGTTTATATCGATTGCATCTACAATTTGCTTTGGGCCCATGATGGAGGGTCAGCCTCACGGTATTAGTTCCTGGGATGGGTCAGTTTGCCACAAAATGGGTTAATCTGACCCTGCAAAGATATGAAAAAAACAAGTAGTATCTTATTGACCGTAAATCACAGAGAGTCGCTTGGGATTGCAGGAAACACTGTTTATTCTGCTGTACTATAGACGGTGTATGGCAAAATATTGAGTTAAAAATATTGTGATACAGAAATTAAACATTGTGACACACAAATATCGTGATGCACAAATAGTGTTTACCAGTATATCGTTTTTTGAGGTAATACTACGTTAAATAATATAAATCTTTTTAATACCGTTTTCACTAATAAAATAGTTCAAATATAGTTGTTTAATTATTTTATTGTGTTTTAGCTGACATATTAATTTTTTATGTTACTATAGTTTATATATATGTTATTGTTAATATAAATATATATTGTTTACTTAATTGTTTATAGTAATTTACAGTGTGGTAACGGGTTGTTAGGTTTGTATGGAGATAGGGTTAGAAGTTAAATAAGTAATAATTAACTAAGAACAATTTAATACATTTTATTAAATGATATTACTGATATTTATTATGTAAATTATGTAATTCTGATTTATTTTAATTACATATTATTTGCGGGCAATTACTTAACTGTGCTGTGCTAATCCTTTGCTTAAGAACTTTGATAGAAAAACGGGCATTTGATGTGAGCAGATTCAAAGTGCTTCAGGTATTATAGGGCACTCTACATAGGAGTTGCTCTACAGCAAAACTTAGGAACTACCCAGAGTTTTCTGCTTACTTGTTTTGCATAATTACAGCGGCACAGATATATACGTATATATATATATAGATCCACGGCTTTATTCCAACGTGAGTATGCACGGATGAATTAGATTAGACCCCTGTATGGATAGAACACCTTTCCAATATGGCGCCCACAGAGGCACAAAGGGGTAAAGTCCTATGTCTATGTCAATGTTTATTAACTTCTATATGTAATGGGATGTCTGAAATTGATGAGTGACACACTGACGAAGGCTTACGCCGAAACGTGTCTGTGCTTTTTTGTTCCCTGAAATTAAATCACTGGATATCTCTTGGATTATGAGTGCTGCCTCTTTCTTATGAAATTGAGAAGAGTTCTGAGCGTCATATATATATATATCCACAAAGAAACAACGCTTCTTCCGGAGTGCTGGGACCCGAGAAAGTTGGCGCAGATACAGGTGAAGCAGTCCGGTTATTTAATCCATCCAAAGAAGCAAAGTTCATCATGCGCTCTCAGGCAGTAAGGCAAAGGGAACCCAAATGTAGAATTTGCAGTTTATTACACAACGCGTTTCACGTGTATATATATATATTCAGTAAACTCCGTCAATTCCACACAAAAACGGATGTGGACCACAGAAGGTAGAAGGTAGATATACACACACATCACTATATTCTTTCATCTCTCACCAACCCACTTGGGATACATTTTTCATTTTAATTCACAAAGTATGGCAGCAACCACTGGGTATGAATTAAGTGGAAACTACAGGCACCATGAGGCAATGGGGCACACGCCCACTGGGGCGGGACATGGCTGTTTTAAAAACAAAGTTCCACTATTGGCAGCTGTTACTCCCAATTCGCCAGTGAACAAGGACAGAGAGATGTCCGAAACGCGTTTGGCTATAGAGACCTGATGGAAATGACGAGCTGTTGCCACTGCAGCCTGTAATAAATATGAAGATAAGCTCTCCCGTGTGAGGCGTCTTTCTCTTGGGACAACCTTTTTTTGACCAGTGAAGGTAGTTCTGAAAAGAACAGTTTTTTTCGTCTTTTTTGAAGTTTTGTATTTTTGGGGGATTTTTTGAACAATTTTTTTTTCAACAGGAAAAAAAGGGAACTGGAGAAAAAAACTGAAAAACTGGAACAAATAAAGAAAAAAAAATGTATGGTGGGGGCAGTGGTGATTCTGTTTCCGTCTGTAAATTAAGTCTATTGATTGCTCACCATAACAAAGAGTTTCTTTGCGGAATTTACACAGAATAATATGATCAGCAAAATCAGGGCAAATATCTGGGTGCGGACTTGATTCTCCAGCAGATGATGTAGTTGCTTGAGATGTTAGAGTCTCCTTACGTAATGTGATGCATGCAGCATGAACATAGTTGTTAGGATGCATATTTTTTACGTGCCTCACCATACTCGCTGTTCCAAATGAATAGTGCTTAGCAGGATTTCCCCTGAAGAGCACTGTTGAACAGATTTTACACATCACTTTTGCAGCATTGACTTTCTTTTCTCCTTCTGGAAAAGAGAAAAATTTCCAGATCAATGCCTTTCTCTTGGGGACTGGATCCTCCACCAGAAATTCTACATCTGAAGAATGTTCAGAGATGTCTTCAGATTGCTGTGCAGCCATAATGAACAATCTTAGAATAAACAGCTCCTTCTCAAATGTTTCTTCAGTGAAGAACAGAGAAGAATGTTACTGTGCTCTTACTGTACGATTATGGTGCAAGTACGTATGATGTACCGCCGCATTTTGCGTAATTGCTTTTAAAGGTAAACGCTTATTAAAAGTTAAAAAACACTATTTACATTATTATCCCACATAATGTCTTCCCTTAAGATTTACAATAAATTCATAGATACATCTTTTTAAATATTTCGAAACTTTCGCACATAACGCCTACGGGCGCCGTACAAATGTACGTGACGTCACACGGAAGCGCCGATGCAACGTGTAACGTCAAAATGTATTCATAACGTATGCGCAGGTACGCGCCCGTAAAAAGGATGGTGAGATCACCGTACGCATACCGTACGATTACCCCCAAAAAAATTGAAAAACGAAAATATATAGAATTTAATTTTAATATATTGAAAAAAAAGATAAAAGGAATAAAAAAAATATTTTTGAATTTTGTTTTTTTATTATTTTACACTAAAAATATATAATGTAACTTAAAAAATAAAATGACAAAGTAAATATAAAAATATAAGTAAATTAGTATAAAAAGAAAGAAATATAATAATTAATACATTTAAAAATTATCATTTACAAAACCTTTGAAATTCACTGATAAAAACATAGGTTTCAGCCACGTTGTAGTTAGCAATTAGCATTTAAAAAAACCTTAGAAATTCACTGAAAAAACCATAGGTTTCAGCCACGTTATAGTTAGAAATTAGCATTTAAAAAACCTTAGAAATTCACTGAAAAAACCATAGGTTTCACACATGTTATAGTTAGCTGGACATTTCACTTATACAAAACCATTTAAATTCCCCCTTTATAGTTAGTTCAGCTAACTATAACTTGCGGCGCCTGCAATGCACTGCTGATGACGTCACATATTACATCACTCATGACATGGTCAGTGACATCACTCATGACATCACTAATGATATCTCAAATGACATCACTGATGACATCATCCAGTGAATGTGTGTCTTTCTGAAAAATAAATATTTTTATATATGTATATCTAAAGGTCAATGGAAGAATAAATGGGTAAATAAGTGTCTAAATGGATGTTGTTTTTTGTAAAATTGATTGCATCATTGACTTATTAAGTGTATCATAGTGAATATATGCATTAGCGATAAATATTTAAATATGTAAATATCTGTATCAGTGTCCCACTTTGTGTATAAGTGGCTGCATGGGTTGGTGAGTAGATACATGATTGTCTATATGATCATCATCATCTGATGATGATGATGAGTGTCTATATGGGCTATTCGTTGTTTTTTTGAGTATCAGAATGAGTGTCTGTATGGTTTAGTGGGGGTTATTACTTAGCGCACAGATGCATGAATGAGTGACTCATTGTATGTGTTTTGTAGACAACATGTGTGCAGGACTGTATGGGTGGATGAGTGTGTGTATGGGTGTGTTAGTGAGTGAATGACTGTCTCAATAGTATATTTATGAGTAACTACATATGTTTTAAACTAGTATATGTGAGTATTGATGTATATAAGTGAGTATATGTGAGAGTGAGAGATTGGAAAAGTTCCTGTATAAATTAGTCAGTGTTTCTATAGGTGATTGCAGAGAGTAAGTATGTGTACGTTTCTGTAGAAGTAAGTGTAGTGGTGTGTGTGTATAGCTGTAAATGCAAGTAAATGGATGTTTGATAGTTTATTTGCATGTGTGAGTATGTGTGTGAGTAACTCTATGGATGAGTATCGATGTGTAACAGGATGTACAGTTGTATGAGTACATATGATGAGTGGGTACATGTATGAGTGACTATATAGAACTGTTGGTGAATGAGTGAATGTGTATGTAGATGTTGGAAATACTGAATAGGTTGTTGTAACTGGTATTGGTATCTCAATTTTTTTGAAAATTTTAGTTTCTATTTTTAAATGTGTGTATCAAAGGTTACATTAGGGTGAGAGGAGGTCTGCCACTCTTTCACAAGGATGATGTAATCAGTGATGTCATCAGTGATGTCATTTGAGATGTCATCAGTGATGTAATATGTGACTTATCAGCAGTGCATTGCGGGCGTGCGAGTTATAGTTAGCTGAACTAACTATAACGGGGTAATTTCGATGGTTTTGTATAAGTGAAATGTCGAGCTAACTATAACATGTGTGAAACCTATGGTTTTTCAGTGAATTTCTAAGGTTTTTTAAATGCCAATCTCTCACTATAACGTGGCTGAAGCCTATGGTTTTTTCAGTGAATTTCTAATGTTTTTTAAATGCTAATTCCTAACTATAACGTGGCTGAAACTTATGGGGTTTTTTTGTGAATATATATATATATATATATATATGATATTTAGAGAAATACAAACATACATGTATATATGTTTATATAAGTATAAATGTATATATATGGCATTAAATATTATAATATTTGATTTACAGTATATTACATGTTTATAATAAAATATTTAAGATGTCATACTTTAAATTATATTTATATTAAAAAAACTCGATATGAGTTGGATGTTAATTAAGTGGTTCTTTCAACATGTATCACCGGGTTCTAACACAACATCATTCTTCTCTGCACCTTTAGGCAAGGAGTCAGTCAGTGACCCAAACACTACCTCCCTGTACATCAAGTGATGTCTATCAGAAAATGGTCCAGCAGGATGGGATGACATATTCTGGAACATTCTGACTAGTTTCTATACCCAGCTAATATATCATGTTTATGATGGATGTGCACTACATATAGCCAGAATCTCACAGGAGTCAGGGATCAGGGATCAGCAATACGGAATGTCTGATGCAAAATACAGATACTGCTCGTTCTCACACTGCTTGAGCCTTTTTAGTACTTTCTTGATCCTAGTAAGAATGTGCTCATGTTACTTTTACAACACGCACTATGACAACTTCGATGACAAAGACCACAGTACCACCTCAACTCCCACTCCCAGCGACGCTATCCAACAAACCCTTCTCACCTGGACCCCTCTCACCACAGAAGACACCTTAAAGACAACGAAGAGCATCCACTCCGGAGCACCTACTGACCCCTTAATGAGCAAACCTGAGAAGCTCAACCTTGTTGGTCCATCACTGATGCAAGCATATACCAATGGATCCTCTTCAGTGTGTCAAAACAATCATTGTAAATATAGAGCCCTGCCAGCACTGTCCCACATTGCACATTATTTATTTTCTTTATATATGTTTTGCTAAACCTATCATTTAATGGAAATGTTCTACGTAAGAAAGCACATTTTAAAATGCAGATTTTAAAATTCCTAGTATATTTATATTAGTGCACATTGTTGCTTAAAACATATTTTAAATATTATCACAATAACTACAAAAACACATATTTCTCAATACATTGACAGACACAGCTACAGTCTCAGACAAAGAGTGAATACTAAACAGATGACATTTAAATGCTCCATATGCTTATAAAGTAAACTAACATCAAATAATCAATCATGTAATATAAAAACGTAACTTGTAATGTGCAATATGATTTTATTTTGCCACATTTTTACTCAGGTGGCATTTAAAAACTACTTAGCCTTTGGTCTCATTGTTTATAAGTTGTTAGTATCTATGTGAGAAAAACACCTAGCAATTAATGAGTGCAATGAAATCCAAGAAGATCTTGATCATAAAATCCGAGCAAGCAGGCACATGTATTGGAATTAGAATGACAGAAATGCTCATAATTGAAGCTTAAGGATATATTCAAGATATTTACTTAATTAAAAGGCCAGTGCCTTTTAACAGAGCAGGGATTTAGTAACCATGTGAAACTTAGCAATATCTTAAAGAAGTATCAATGCACAGCATCCTGCAGTATCAATGCACAGTATCATGCAGGCAATCACAGCATATGCCAGTTAGATTCCTTATTTCCTGTCTTGAGAAGTAACACTCCTAAAGTTAACACAACCTTGTTTTTTTTCCAAATGATATGCTCAATTAACTTGACATATAATAAATCCTTCACAAAGTTCTCTGGGAATCTTTATTTAACCTGAATATATACAAGGGAACATATGAAGAAGACCGTTCAAGACACGTAGATAGGCAAGTCTTCAACAAGCTCTAAATTTCATCACCCACTATGCAGAAATTGTTTAAAGATGGTGTGAGACACAACCTCTTGTTAGAGTCCTTGTATTAGTTATTAACTATCAAATTACCCTGTCCTGTAAAGCGTTTACCGAGGTTTTTCTCCCTCCATTCATAGAACCTATTTTTTGTTTTGAAAAATGTTTTTCTGATTTCACGTTGTGATACACATTACATTTTTTACCATGCCTTTATTACTCCTTTCATGATGTGCATTTCTTCTGGTGTTTTTTGTTTCATACTTGTAACTTTTGGACAGATGTAGGTAGCCAAATACCGGTCAGTAACGGCCGAAATTCGGTCATTTCGGCCGTTACCGACCGGTATTTGGAAAATTAGATGTAGGAGTCAAAATATTACCGAATCGGTAAATACAGGTCGGTTTTTACCGATTCGGAGTTTACCGAATCCTTATTTACCGAATTCCTAATTTCCGAATCGGTAAATAAGAAATGGTAGGAGGAGGAGCTTCGCTGCCAACCAAGATGGCCGCGTGAGCTCGGAGCTCTGAAGACCTCCCGATCCTCCGCAATAATCCTGAGATCTATCCTGTCCCACGATTGTGGGAATCGGTAGCTAAGCCGGTCCTGAGACGGCACCCGCTTTCGGAATGAAAATCGGACATTCCTAGACTCAGTTAGCTCGACGGATTTCGGAGGCTCCGCCCGCATCGCTGTGTACCGTTGTGGGGTACAGCGGTATCTCCGCGTGGCACCTCCCTGCCTGTGCATCGTCTTCCCGATGGGCGCTACCGATCCTTGATCACCTTGCTGTGCAGCCTTAACACAGGACTTTGGAAGTAGCGCCGTGCGCACTGGGCATACTGCACTGGACCCTCTCGCCCCTGGAGTCCCCCCGTCCCCGGGAGTGCCAACATGGCGGGCAAGGGCGGCTCGGACGCAGGCAAATCTCAGCGGCTCAAAGGGAAACCGTCCCAGTCCCAGTCTACCATTCCGGAGCGATTCTCCCAGTCTAGGGGATCACCGGTGCTGGCTCGCGGAGGGATGAATCGCCGGACGACTCTGAGATAACACTTCGGGACGTCATGGGAGCGATAACGGGGGTGAGGACGGAGATGCACACTCTCCGAGAGGAACTGTCCAACAAGGTGGACTCTCTGAAGATTGAGCTAAACCTCATCAGGACCGACCTCGGGAAGACAAATGACCGGGTGAAATCGCTGGATCTCAAGACTTCCAGCCTGGTCACTGATGTTTCTGACATACAGCTGGAAGTGCGCGACCTGAAATTGGCTAATGGCATGCTGGCACGTCGCCTGGATGAGTTCGAGGGTCCAGCACGGCGCCAAAATGTTCGCATCACCGGAGTGCCGGAACTGGCCGAGGAGGACTCGACTGAGCTCTTTGTGGAAGAACTGGTGGTTAAGAACTTGGCACCGGGGGGTCTGAGTAAGTTCTTCTCGGTGGAAACGGCCCACAGGATCCCGGGCGGTCCGCCGAAATCGGGTGCTTCCCCTCGCCCCATCATCGAGAGGCTGTTCAACTACAGGGACAGAGACGCTATCCTGCAAGCGTCGAGGACCGCGGGCCCTCTCCGCTTCCAGAACTCTGAAGTAAACTTCTTCCCGGACTTCACCCAGGCTGTCCAGAAAAAGCGCCAGAGCTTTACCGGGGTGAAACGGAGACTGAGGGAAATGGGCCTGCGCTACTCCATGCTTTATCCCGCCAAGCTTCGCATCGAGCGTGACCATCGGACCTTTTTCTTTGACTTTCCGGATGATGCGGGACACTGGCTTGATACCCTGCCCCAGGAACGACGTGAACCGACCGACCAGACGGAGGAGACCACCGGAGGGGCAGAAGCACAGGAATGATTGTCTGCCTCTTTGCTTTCCGAGAGCTGGGTTGCCGTAAGGGACTTCGGCTTTTGCCATTGCTGCTGTTATTTGGACTCATTTTGTAATTACTATGGGGGATGACGGGGGGGGATGGGATGCCTCCTTTCTCCTCTTTGGGCTTTTTGTAGGTTAGTTAAAGGGCGACAGGCACGCTGCTAGTTGGGGTGGATTATAGTCTAATGCAGAGGTGCAGGGTGGTGGGTAGTTGGGGTGTGTTTCTTTGTACTCTTTCTTTGTTTTACTCTTTGTTCTGGCTGAGGAACTACTGGACTGCAATGTTATCGCTGTGGACGCCGTTGTGGGTGGGGGTGGAGACGTGGATCATCCTTGACGATGGGGGGTAAATCTCTTAATTTGCTGAGCTGGAATGTGAATGGGTTGGGGGACCGTATTAAGAGGGGTGTTGTGTTGCAGATGCTCAAGCGCTGTTCGCCTGATGTGGTTTTTCTACAAGAGACCCACTTGGTGGGACATGCCTGTAAGGCCTTGGATAGACGTGGATACAAAATGGTGGCGCACTCAGGGTTCTCCTCGGGTTCCAGAGGGGTGGGCATCATGGTGCGCTCGTCCCTCCCGTTGGAGGTGGAGTCCGTACTTGCTGATGATAGAGGCAGATACGTGGCGTTGGTGGGCAGATGGGAGGGCCGCACGCTAGTTTTGGTTTCAGTTTATGTTCCCCCGGGGTTGCAGGAGACTACTTTCAGGGACCTGGGAGGCGCCATTTTAGATCTCCCCGAGGGCTTGCTGCTGGTGGGTGGGGACTTCAACTCCGTAGTCTCCGGGGACTTAGACCGCTATCCACCCAGGGATCTCCGCCCTTCCCAGTCTTGGTTGCCTGAATTTTTGAGTTCCATGGGAATGATTGATTGTTGGCGATTGTTGCACCCTACCCAGCGACAGTACACTTTCCTCTCGGGAGCCCACGGTAGCCTCTCTAGAATAGACTACGTCCTCACCCCGGCTGCCCAGGCGCAATCTGTATCCGCCGCGCGTCTCCTAGCCAGGGGCATCTCTGATCATTCCCCGGTCTGGGTCTCTTTCGATTTCCAGATAACCGCGTCCTCGCGAGTAGCTCCCATTAACCCGTGGTATTTTCGCGATCCGAAGACTAGGGCTCTCCTGACTAAAGCTATGGACCGGTACTTCGCCGAAAACACTGGTCCCGTTGACTCTGCCGTCTCCCTTTGGGAGGCCTTTAAAACTGTACTTCGTGGCGAGGCCTTCTCCCTGATTGCGGAGGCTCGCCGCCGCCGGGATGAGGAGGTGGTGCGGCTGGAATCCGATCTCGCTGACCTGAATGCCCAACTGGAGCTGGACCCATCTCCCGACTTGATTCACGCCCTCTCCCTTAAACAGTCGGAGTTCCGGGCGACCACCACTGACGCAGCGAGGGCCTTGAGCAGGGAACAACAGGGCAGGATATATGACTCAGGTGATAAGGCGGGCAAGCTCTTGGCGTGGCTGGATAGACGGGAACTGGCGTCCCGGGTGGTCCCGGAACTGGTGGGTGGAGATGGTTTATCCCTAACGGACCCGGCGGCTATAGTTGGGTCCTTCGCTGAATACTTCGAAGGGGTATATTCCTCCGCGAATCCTCTCCCCGAGTCTGTTTCGGCCTCGTTTTTGGAGTGCATCGACCTTCCCTGCCTCTCGGAACTTGACCGGGAAGACATGGATCGAGACCTGTCAGTGGATGAGGTGGCCCTGGCGATCCGCTCGCTGCGTTCCGGCAAAGCGCCGGGACCCAACGGAATCCCGATCGAGATTTATAAACTCAAGGCAGACGCGCTGGCCATACCATTGCGCAAAATGTTCCTGGAAGCCCGCGAGAAGGGGGGAACTCCCCCTCGACCGGAGACTCGCCACCATTGTGGTGATCCACAAGGAAGGGAAGCCACGTGATTTGTGTCGGTCTTATAGACCCATCTCGCTTCTGAACGCCGAACCTAAGATCCTGGCCAAATTGTTGGCCAACCGGCTGGTGGGTGTGATCGCGGACTTGGTTCACCCGGACCAGTCTGGTTTCATACCGCACCGGAATACGGCGCTCAACTTGAGGAGGCTCCACGCGGTCATGTCACGTGCTCACCTGCTTCGCGACCCTACAGTTCTCGCCTCTCTTGACGCCACTATGGCTTTCGACTCGCTGGAGTGGAATTACCTGTGGGCAGTCCTAGCCAAATTTGGGTTTGGGCCTGATTACATTGGATGGGTCCGGCTGCTGTACTCCGTGCCGTTGGCTAATGTGGCCGTTAATGGCCGGCTGTCGGCCTCCTTTGCGCTGCATAGGGGCACTAGACAAGGCTGTCCGCTCTCGCCGCTCCTGTTCGCCTTGGCACTGGAACCCCTGGCGGCTTGGATCAGGACACACCCTGATGTCTCCGGGATTACGTGGTCACCTGGTTTTGAGGACCGAGTGTCGCTTTACGCGGATGACATCCTCTTGTACCTCACCTCTCCTTGCCGCTCGCTTATAGTGGTTTTTGACCTGCTGGGTACCTTCGGGAGGCATTCCGGCTTGGTGATCAACTGGTCTAAATCCTCATTATACACGTTGTGTGGAGACACTCCGCGCCTCCCCCGTGGATGCTCAATACAGATAGCCCAGCAGGGCTTCCGGTACTTGGGCATTTCCATATCGCGTGACCCTCGAGCCCGATACTCACAGAATCTCCTACCACCGCTCGAGCGTCTCCGCAGGGATGTCAAGGGATGGAAGAAGCTCCCGATCTCCCTGATGGGCAGAGCCGCTTTATTCAAAATGATGGCGCTGCCTCGCTTCCTCTACGCGTTGCAAAACACCCAGGATCCAGTCCCGGCCAAATATTTTGGCGAGATCAAATCCTTGCAGCGTGCACTGCTGTGGGATGGGAGGCCGCGAATCTCGTTGCTCAAACTGACCATACCGTGCTACGACGGGGGTATTGCCCTGCCTGATATGCGACGCTACTATTGGGCGTCTCAGCTTGCGGCCATTAACCACGGCCTTTATGGCCCGGCGACCAACCCGGGTTTCGCAATGGACCGGTGGCTTGTTAACGACGGGAACTATTATAGAGCCCTATACTCTAGGTCCTTAGACCGGAAGCTGACGGGCCCTACCAAGACGATGGTGCGTATATGGCGCGCGGTCACTGACACCCTGGGCTGGAAAGATAGAATTACCTTGGCCACCCCCCTCTATGACTCGGACCTATTGGGAAAGCTGTGGAAAACTAAGGGTTTCGACCGGTGGGACACCATTGGAATATCGAAGGTTGGGGACATGTTGGCGAGGGGGAGGATCAAGTCGTTTGACGCGCTACAGTCCGAGTTTCAGCTGGCGCAGACGGAATACTTCCGGCACGCCCAGCTTAGTCATGCTCTCTCCCCTCACATGTCGGAAGCAGGTGCGATCCCTGAGTCATCACCCCTAGAGGATCGGGTGCTGGACGGCCACATGCCGGACGGCGCTATCGCCCTGACGTACAAAAAGCTCATCAATGTGAGAGTGGATTTGCTTGACCGATTGAGGTTGCACTGGGTGACAGATGGTATAGAGATGGACGATGAAGAGTGGCAATCAGCGGTCTCCTCCCCTAGGGAGGTGGCCATATCAGCACGACTCCGACTAGTTCAGCTGAAAATACTACACAGGGTGTATGTCACTGGCCCTAGACTCATACATATGGGACTTTCCACGGACGGCCTGTGTCGGAGGGGTTGTGGTATGCTTGCTACTTTCCTACACATCATATGGGAGTGTCCCGAGATTGCCCGGTATTGGACACGAGTGCATGAGGTGATGGAAGAAGTGACTGGAGTGGCCCTGCCGGCTGAGGCCCGGCGATGCCTCCTCAATGTTTGGTGTCCGAATGATTACAGTGTGGCCCAGACCCGTTGGGTCACCCTGGGTAACATGGTGGCCAAGAGGGACATCGCCCAGAAATGGGGTGCGCCTGCTCCTCCCTCCCTCAGTGTGTGGGAAACCAACATGGACTGGTGCATGCTGCGTGAGAAGACGGTATACGTGGCCAGGGGCAAACCTAAAATGTGGAGGTCCGTGTGGGGTGCCTGGAACTCCTATAGAGGTGACATCTGTGACCCCCCAATAGAGATTGATTCTGACGTCCAATCCTCCCCGTAGGGCCCCCCCCCCTCCCCCACAATTCCAGAAGGTGTTTTCCTGGTGTGTTACCCCCCACATGTCTCCCTGTAGGCACTGTTGCTGTATGCTGTCTTGGGTGTGCGGCCCTCGGCCCCCTCCCGCTGCGCAACTCCACTGCTTTTGTACTGTCCTTAGCCACTCTTTCTCTCTTTTTTTTCTCTTTGACTCTTTTTCCGTGCCTAGCGCACGCCTCTTTTGCTTAGCCCTTCTCGGGGCTTTCTTACTCTATGGTTAATTTATTCTAAGTTTGATGCTATTGAAAATTAAACCTGATTGCTTCTGCGCACAGTATTGTACACGACCTTTCCTGCTACCTCAATGCTGCCTGGCCTCCGGGATGTATGGCTAAACAGCGGTGTACTTTTCTTCAATTAATAAAGGTTTTACAAAAAAAAAAAAAAAAAAAAAAAAAGAAATGGTAAAAAATGACTATCGAGATGTTGGAAATTCGGTATTTAAGAGTCGGTAAATACCATGGATTGAGAGCAGGTGGTAACCAGGTGCAGGCTATAAAATAAGGTCCCAAAATGCAACAGTTCTACCAGAATGGCGGCATTCCATGTCATAGTGAGGCGCCTACGGCAACAGACAGCAGGAGAGAACGTATGGAGAAGGGAGGAGCAAGTGTACAGGCAGAGGATAACGCTCTTCCAATTGACTGAGCCAGAGATACTTCAAAGGTAAAGGCTACACCCCCAAACCATCCTCGACTTGATCAGGGACCTTCACCCACTCCTGGATCAACCTATACCAACCTATACCAAGGTCGTACGCCATCCCACCCCATGTGCAGGTGCTGTGTAGCCTACACCTGCTTGCCTCTGGGAGTTACCAGAGTGTGATTGCTGAAGTAGGTGGTGTGTCCCAGAGCTGCCTGTCCCGTTTCTTTAGGAAGTTCCTTGAGTCCATGATGCAGAGAATGCATCATCACATTACTTTCCCTGACACACCTGCGGAACGTGTGAAGACCAAAACAGACTTCAACTGGCACACTTCACTCACGTCATAGGCTGCATAGATGGCACCCATATCCCACTCTGCCCACCTGCAGCCACAGAACACATTTACAGGAACCAGAAATCAACGCACTCAATCAATGTGCAGGTGATATGCAACACTGGCAACCTCATTACAGACATTGTGGCCAAATTTCCAGGGAGTACCCACAACTCATACATCTTGCAGAACAGTGGGATATACACACGCCTTGTTGCTGTCGATTTTGGTGATGGATACTGAAGGACTGGGTTCTTTTGGACCCAGCGGTGCCAGGGCACAACACCTGAAACCTTCGTGGGTAACCTGTTCCGGCGTACAAGTCACAGAGACACGGGACACTTCCTTCGGCGTCAAAGAGTCAAGGTTTATTTACTGCAGGGAACACAGAAATCACGGCAAGTACAACGCGTGCAACTTGTGGAGACTGCTTCAAATTGGTTATGTGGATCGCTCCTTTTATACAGTTTTTACCCATAGGCTAACATTGAACACAAAGGTTTACAACTCAGTTCCCACATCTAGCTCCCAGAGGGGTCGCTTTGGTCGCTTTGAAACACATAAGGTCCGGAACATAAGTGCGGAAACATTTGGCGGTTCCCAACTGTAAAAACCCATCTTCCCACCATTAGCAAATTCCAATCAGCAATCAAGTAGATCGAAACAGGAACGAAAACAGGTGCAGAGGAAGACGGAGACAGTGGGGAGATCGGAAAGGGTGTAAAAGGGGAGGTGTCGGGAAGCACGAGATACAGGCATCAAAGGGACGTGCCTAATGAGATGCACGGCTGAGACAATAAGCCCGTGCGGCAAGATGAGCCTCGAGCGGCACCACCTGCCTTACAGTAGCAACCCCCTCGTCATAAAGACACTTTCAAAGAACATGTGTCTTCCGCAAATATCTTGGGAGTCCCAGGGTCGCGAAGCGGACAGCGTCCGTTCGCTGACTACTTGAGGGCAAGAGACAAAATGGATGCCGTATCTAAGATGGAACCCGTGGGTACAGATGAAAAGCCCACGTAACAAACGAACGGTTTAAGTTAGCACAGCGAAACTGCGCACACTTACTAAACTCGTCATTTGCGGTTCATAGATACCAGACTCGACCATATTCGTACGAGTCGAAAACACCACTTACAATTGTCACGGAACCTCAGACGCTCCTTTTGCCCTCATGTAGGCAAGCACTAGTCGGAATCATATTCGATATTCATCAGACCATCAAGATGTCGTTGTAGCATAGCCTTGTCCAACCGAGTCCCCTTGGTAACAGGTGGTTGTCTCATACACGTTGTAGCACAGAGGCCACATAAGGCAGGACCACACTGCACACAAAGGCAACACGTGAACAGGAACACTACCACAACTCCGATGATCATCAGAATCTTCCAACCCCAAGTCGACATCAGGCCCCAAAACCAACCGAGTAGCGTCCAATCCCCTACATCCACGTGTATGGATTCGGAGATCTTATGCAACTTCGAGATGGCTTGATAGACAGTAGGAGCATTATCAGGTATGAAAATGCAACAGCTCGAATGGATCACTTTACATACCCCACCACGATCTGCCAAGACGACATCTAAAACCATACGGTTTTGTAACGTCATAAGTCTCTCCGCCTGAAGTTCTGTGGTGATATTACCAAGGGCACTGGCAGTAACATTAGCTGTCGATTCCACCACTCGAGTCAAATGTCTCAGGTTCCTACTATTAACCATAGGTCCCCAAAACGGGAGGAAACCCTTGAAAAAGTCTCCTGCCTCTTGACCGGCAGTATCCTCTTCGCTAATTACGCCTCGTACAACTCTAGTCTTATGGTAATCGGCATCTACAGTAAACGTCGGAGGCAACAGATTTGCAACAAAACATGAGCCCATGAAGTCCGAGGGCAACCATGTATATGCACGATCATGACAGATGAAGTACGTACCCTTGGCAGCCAGAAACACAGGGATCGGGGACATTGACAGAACGTAACTTTCAGTGCAAGCACTTACTCCAAGTGAGGCTTGCGAACCACGACCCACAAGACAAAGATTACCAGTGTGGGGTACGACCCATATTGGAGGCGAGCTTTTAAGCTGCTTTTCATTAATGAACGTACTATATTCCCCTCTATCCGGTGCCCTATAGGCTTGTACCTCTGCCTTAGGGATGAGAAAAGCATCATAGATCTCATCTTCCAAATCCTGTATTATCATCGATACCACCCACTGCCACGAGGTAGGACCCGGTTTGGGGGAACGTTCTGGAGAGGGGTGGAAACCTAGCGCGCTTCGAAGCATTGTTTGGTATGCTCGAGCTGACCCTTGGGAACTATACGGTAACACCAGATATGGAATTCCCTTACCCGTAGTATGTGGCATCAACCCACACACCCAACAATTAGTAGTGTTAACCACTAACTGATGCTGATGGAGGAGCTGGATAAAGGAATTGTTGCGGAATTCTACACGTCTAGCCTGTTCGTGTTCCGGTAAAATGTGAAAAGAATGGGGAGAAGCAGTAGTAGCAGTAAGAGTAAGATTAGGGTAAGGAGTAGGAGTAGGGGTAGGAAGTAAAAAGTAAGACATAGCGTAATACACCCCACCCGCCAAGAATGCAGAAGCAGTTAAGAACAATACAAACAATTGGAATACAAAACATTTAGTACGACTAAGTTTCTGCAGTTTGACTCTATACGCCTGAGCTACTTCCAAATCGTTCAGCTTCGAAAATGCCATTTCCCTATGACCGTCCGCAACGTTTCTTGACGCACTTCGTTCTGTGCAGCAATGGTCAATCCCTAGGAGTTCCTAGGAACCGACGGCCTTTAACCTAGCGTCAAGACCTACTGTCCAGAAGGAAGTACGCGCGCGGCCCTACGGCCCTCAATACACAATATGTATTTATTTAACACAATAATTCAGCTGTGGAAGGAAAAAGATACAAGGAAGAAGCTTAATATATGTACAAAACAAGTTTCAACGATACGAAATGTTCAAAGTTGATCAGGGGAACGAGGATATTGCAGTTATCAATTTCAACAAAGCAAGAAATTTTATTAGTCCTTAATGCGAGAACGCAAAGAATATCGATGTTTCCCGGGACGTGTCTGCTCGTCGAACAAAGGATCCGTTGAAGAGACAGCGTCCTGCTGATCAGTTTGTTGATTTGATCTTGAGTCTTTTGCTGACAATGTTCCAACAGTGGCTTTCTGCTGCGCTGAGTGTTCACCAACAAGCTGTGCGTCGCTAAAAGGTACAAACGCCGGCAATGTCTCTGCTTCTGTTGACGCAATGCCTTTCCTCACCCACGGGTCTGCCGGTAAAGGAATAGGGACTCGTTTGCAATGGGTAGCATGTACCCAATTCTTCCGCCCCTCAAGACGAACGGCAGTCCTCGTGGCCAGGAGCACCTGGTGAGGTCCAACAAAACGGGGGTCCAGATTCTTCTTGCGTGAGAAGTTCCGGGTGACAACCCAATCACCGGGTTGGAGCTGGTGGCCTGGACCCTCCGTCTGCGTCGGCAAGGCGTCGTAAACCTGTTGATGAATTAACCTCAGTTTAGCAGTCAAGTCATGTAAGTAATCAATCAACATCGGATACTCAAGATCAACGAATATACCTGGCCTAGGAACCCCCCACACATTCGCAGGACGGCCGAACACTATTTCATAGGGACTAAGCCCTATTCGGGAGTGTACAGTCGCCCTAGTTGACAGTAATGCTAGAGGCAAAGCGTCAGGCCACGAAAGTCCAGTCGTAGCCTGAATCTTCGCTAGCTTTAGTTTAAGGGTGCCATTGTACCCTTCAACCAATCCAGCTGACTGGGGATGATTGGCGCTATGGAATTTCTGATTAATTCCAAGGCCCTTACACACATTCTTCATTACACTTCCAACAAACTCACTTCCGTTATCTGACCACACAACTCTAGGCATTCCATACCGAGGAAAGTATTCCTTCAGTAGGATTTTCGCAGTAGACAAAGCAGTATTGTCTTTGAGGGGATAGGCCTCGATCCATCGGGAGAATGCGCAAACCACAACCAAAACGTATTTCAGGTTATTGCATCTCTCCATATGGATAAAGTCCAATTGAATCACCTCAAAGGGATACGAAGGAGGAGCAAAACTGCCAGGGGGAGTTGGGGTTCCTTTGCCAGGATTGTACATTATACACACCATACAATTCTTCACCAGACGTTCAGCACACTTTGTAATACCATCATTCTTCCACACAGGCGACAACAACTTGTAAATGCCTTTCGCGCTGATATGTGCTAACCCATGTGCCATTGTCACAACGGCCAGCACATACGCATCAGGCAACATCCATCTTTTCTGATCCGACAAATCAATCCAACAACCATTCACATCCAACTTTCCCGTACTTTCTTTCCACTTCATCTTTTCCGTATCGGTGGCCTCATTCTGAATTGCTTTCACGCTCTCTATAGTATTTTCACACATACTCGATTCTGTAGGCCACCTAACCGAACTTGTCACATACATTCGAGTACTAAGGTTCCGGGCAGTCTCCTTAGCAATCTCATCTGCAAACGCGTTACCACGACCAACATCATCCATTACTTTACGATGCGCACTACACTTAACAATCGCAACTTGAGCGGGCAAAGTCAATGCATCCAAAAGATCATTCACAAGCTGGCCATGCTGTATTTTCGTGCCGTGTGACGTCAAGAAACCACGTTCTCGCCACAATCGTCCAAAGCTATGCGCTACACCGAAAGCGTACTGGCTATCGGTGTACACATTCACACGTTTACCTTTCGCTAACACGCATGCTCTAGTAAGAGCAATCAGCTCTGCAGCTTGGGCAGAATTCTGATTCAATCTCGCAGTCTCAACAACAGTATTCAACGTTACAACAGCATAAGCAGTAGTCACATCACCATTCGGCAATTTAAAACATGACCCATCCACATACAAAGTGCCGTCAGGGTCTTCCAATGGGGTGTTTTTAAGGTCCACTCGACCTTTTGTTTCCTCTTCTGTACGCAAGTAGCAGTCATGTTCTGTTACTGCATCTGACTCTGCACTAATTGGTAACAAAGTTGCCGGATTCAGGACATTACAACGTTTTATTTGAATGTGGCTTGCCAAAAGCGTCAATTCGTACCCAGACAACCTCGCACTCGTCAAGTGCTGAGTTTTCGTTCGATTCAAGAGGGTATCGACTGCATGCGGAACCATCACCGTGAGCATATTATCCATGACCAATCCTGCTGATTGTCGGATGGAGACCGCAGCTGCCGCAGTTGCTCTCAAACAACTCGGCAATGCTCTAGCTACTGGGTCTAAGGTCGAGGAAAAATATGCACATGGACGTTGCTTACCACCAAAAGGTTGCGTTAAGACACTCAACGCACAGCCTTCTCTCTCGTGAACATATAACGTAAACGGTTTACTGTAGTCAGGGGTACCTAACACAGGAGCCGAACACAATGAATCACGTAATTCAGAAAAACTTTTCTGACATTCTTCCGTCCATGGTAAAGGAGTTGAAACATCCTTGCACGTAAGAGCCACCAATGGTTTCGCTAGCAATGAAAAATTTGGAATCCACTGCCTACAGTACGACGTGATACCTAGAAAGGCACGCACATCTCTTTGGGTTTTTGGCACAGCCATTCGCGCAATCGCTGCAATTCTCTCTGGGGTCAATCTCCTTCCCTCCTTTGACAATAAGTGACCTAGATAGGTTACTTCTTGACAACAATATTGGAGTTTAGAAGGTGACACCTTGTGATTCAACTCACAGAGATGCTGCAGCAATGACACCGTAGCAATTTTGCAAATGTCCTGAGTATCAGCAGCCACCAATAAGTCGTCGACATATTGAATTAAAGCCGCACCAACCGGCAACCTAAACGCATCCAGTTGACCCTTCAAGGCTTGACTGTAAATAGACGGACTTTCACAGTAGCCCTGAGGAGCGCGTTTGAACCGGAAGCTACGTCCACCAAGAGAGAAACCGAAAAGGTCCCTGCTCTCTTCGGCGATCGGGATGCTGAAAAACGCATTTTTCAAGTCAATCACCGAAAACCATGATGCAGTAGCTGGAATCAGAGTCAGTAGCGCCGTGATGTCAGGCACAACAGGGAATTGAGGAACCACAATTTTATTTACCTCCCGTAAATCGATAACAAAACGATAAACAGGCGGTTTGGTAGGATCAGTACGTTTAAGAATGGGCAGTACAGGGCTATTGCACACGTTTCCCCGAGTCTCCTCAATAACATCTTTCTCGATCAAATCATAGATGATCGCTAACAAAGCTCGTTCACCATCAAGGGAGATACGGTATTGGGGAATACGTGGCAAGCGCACATTCGATTTCAACTGAACAACATAAGGGGAGATATCAAGTAGGCCCACATCGTTTGGACCCGTCGCCCACAAAGACGCAGGAAGAGAATCCAATTCCGGTGGAAGCTTATCGAGGGACAAATACATGGGAGAGACTACTTTCTCCCCAAACGTAAGCTTTACACCCGCAGGAGAACAATACAAAGTTGCATACAAACGTTTAAGCAAATCCAGACCCAAAAGATTTTCGCCACAACCAGTGGTCAAAATCAACGGAGCTTCGAGCTCACGCGGCCCAATTTGAAGGGGCAAAGGGCGTGAAACTGGATTGCTAACGGGGGCGCCAGAGAATCCAACGGATACATTTGTTAAGCCAGACAAAGGTGCGCCAGGGAGTTTCGAATGCATAATGGAACTTTTCGCTGCACCAGTGTCCAACAGAAAAGGCTCAACGACGCCCGATGTAGCAACTGCGACGTAAGGCCCTCTCTGATCAACCGGAACTGATACCACTCCCTCTCCTTGTCTTCGGCTGTCCTAGTAATTACTGTCGTCAGTTCCCTGATCGACGTAATAATCGTCTACATTGTACTGCGCAGATCGTCCTTGAGATGATCCACGTTGGTCGAAACAGTTATTAGAATTTGATGAGTTGTCAGAGCGGTCGTTCTGAGCACCACGACCTCTACCACGTGATGCATTCTGCGAACCACCACGGCCTCCTCTAGACGAATTACCACTATTACGATTATTTAAAGCAGGACAATCAAATTTAATGTGTCCCTCCTGTCTACAATAAGCACATTGATTGTACCCCAACGAAGATCTGTTGAAAGAGGAATCATTACGCGACTGCGATCGATTCGATTGCGACTGTGATCTATTCTGCTGAGACGCATTCTGATTAGAACGCGGCGGATATGCTTGTTGTAACAACACTTTAGTTTTCAGCTCTTTTGTCTTTTTATCAGCTCGGTCATTTTCTTCTTTCTCTCTATTTTCATAATATTGCGCCGTAGCCAGAATCTGAGCTGAGGTAGAAACGGCCCATGCACTTTCTGAATTCTTCAATTTATTGCACAAGTCGGGCAATAAGTTCGACACGAATTTATCCACAAACAGCCTTTGTCCACCCTCAGTACCCATATCCTGTCCACTATGATCAACGAATGTTTCCTCAAACCTCGTAAAGAAGTCTGAAACACTCTCATCTTTCTTTTGCTTACAGGCTGACAACTTGTCCCAATTTACCCTCATAGCTGGCATAAGCGTTTTCATTAAAGTAATGATTCGCTGGGGAAGAAGTTCGATCAACTGATCGGGTTTAGTAGCAGCCGCTTGTCCAGCGTCTGCCGCTGTAATAGCAGCCCAATCACCACCTAATTCATTCGTGTGATCTTGATGACGAATCTTAGCCCATACCGGCTGCGGTACGACGTTGCCAAACAACATGTCAATATCGGCAAGATTCATTACCGTAGCATCTACAAGCTGCGATAATTCTTTGTAATACCCCGCAGGATTTTTGCGAGGATCAGGCAAAGTTTGTTTCACCTGAAGCACCTCCGATCGTTTCCATGGGAGATGTATCCATACTCTCTGGAAATGTGCCGCTACTGGAGCGTTAGCATTAGTATTATCAGCGGGTACCCAAACCGGCGGAACTTCACGCATGGGATATTGGCCAGACTCAGCTTGCTGGCGTTCAAGATCCTCAACAAACAGTGCGTGAGGAATAGGAGCAAGGCGAAAAGACAGCAACTGCTCAATAGCACGTCGGACATTAGTATCGACTATCAGTCCAGTTGCGAACTGAAGCCGAAGATTAGACAGGGCGGTCAGCACCTCGTCAGGCGCAACAGCCGCTATCTGATCATGTAGGAGTTTACACATTTCGTCAAACACATATCTCTGAGTCGGTATGTTGAATTGACTAAATGTATCAAGAACGACTCGGGGTGGATTTCTTTGCGGATTGTCCATCCAACCCATCGCCATATTGTATAGCGCAGCGCGTTCCCTATTACCGGGAAGCTGACTACGTCTCTGAGGTGGACCATCAGAACCAGCGGACCCAAAGACAGGTCCGAGCGACTGGAAAAAATTTGTCGCAATGGGAGAACTACGATTACGAGTAGAGGGACAAGAGTAAGACACAGAACTAACAAGAGGAGGAGTAGAAGCGTTAGCAACAACAGGAGTTAACAACACAGGAGCAGTAGCGTGAGTAGGAGTATGTGGAAGCGGAGGAGCAGTAGGAATAGAAACAGGCACAGGAGCAGGAACAGTCGGAAGAGCGGGTGCAGGTTGAGGAACGGGTGGAGGAATAACAGGTGGAAGAACAGGTACGGCAGGGACCACAGGAGCTGCGGTACCCTGTACGTACGGGGGTGGCGACTTCATAAGATAGGACATTAAAGGATCCTCAACTGCCTCTTCCTTCTTATCCGACTCCGTAGGCAAAGCAGGATAACATTTATCTATGGTCATACGTTGTAGCCTCTCAAACACTTCCTTATCCTTATCCTCCTTATCACGCTGAAACTGCTCAGCTTTCTTCACAATGGTAGCAACATTATCTCGCTCACTACGTTTATTCTGTCTGATCTCTTTCTGTCGGGCTTCTTTGCGCCACAACCGAAAGGCATCAAACATGGCCGGCCTAGATTTACGTTCGAACAACTTAATTTCTAAATTATCTAAGATCGACGCTTCGAAGCTACCGTGAGGTGGCCAACGAAGATCGCCGTCTTTCTTTGTATATTTTATCCAATAATCGTTAAAAGCAATCGGGCCTAGCCCATGTTTGCTATATAAGTCATAAGTAGGAGTTCCAACCGGAGGTATCGGACACGAGTCCTCCAGCAGGGAATCCGCACCACAAGGTCTACAACAACTGAACAAAGTACTGCGACCAGGCATCTTGCACACTAGCCGAGTTTCACAAACTTCAAGGGTTACGGGATTTACCAAGTCCCAGCAAGAACAAAACCCTCGGTCTTTGGCGGCTGCAGTCGTCAAACAAATACAACAACAAAGTACGCTAGCAAAGTGTCACCGACAAAAACACTCACACAGCGTGTACAACAAAGCCACTAGTGTTTACAACAAAGACACTCGCTAAAGTGTCTACAACAAAAACACTCGCTAAAGTGTTTACAACCAAGGATTCTGGGAGCGACCCACAAATACTTAACTCAAAGATCAATGGCGTCCTCAGGAAGGCCCGTCAATCGTCTCGCTATACCAAGGTCTACGCCAGGCGCCAAAACAGGTCTACAGTCAGGGCAGCAGTCCGTCGCAGCCGTCAGGAGGCGGGAATCTTCGCGGGAAAAGTCTTCGGGCCACTTATTTCGACAACAGGATCGATGAAGCGGGGTGCACCTTCCCTCGGAGATTTCACACGAAGTTCCTCACGATCGTCGGGCTTGGACCGGTACCACTGATGCAGCCCCACGTTGGGCGCCAACTGAAGGACTGGGTTCTTTTGGACCCAGCGGTGCCAGGGCACAACACCTGAAACCTTCGTGGGTAACCTGTTCCGGCGTACAAGTCACAGAGACACGGGACACTTCCTTCGGCGTCAAAGAGTCAAGGTTTATTTACTGCAGGGAACACAGAAATCACGGCAAGTACAACGCGTGCAACTTGTGGAGACTGCTTCAAATTGGTTATGTGGATCGCTCCTTTTATACAGTTTTTACCCATAGGCTAACATTGAACACAAAGGTTTACAACTCAGTTCCCACATCTAGCTCCCAGAGGGGTCGCTTTGGTCGCTTTGAAACACATAAGGTCCGGAACATAAGTGCGGAAACATTTGGCGGTTCCCAACTGTAAAAACCCATCTTCCCACCATTAGCAAATTCCAATCAGCAATCAAGTAGATCGAAACAGGAACGAAAACAGGTGCAGAGGAAGACGGAGACAGTGGGGAGATCGGAAAGGGTGTAAAAGGGGAGGTGTCGGGAAGCACGAGATACAGGCATCAAAGGGACGTGCCTAATGAGATGCACGGCTGAGACAATAAGCCCGTGCGGCAAGATGAGCCTCGAGCGGCACCACCTGCCTTACAGTAGCAACCCCCTCGTCATAAAGACACTTTCAAAGAACATGTGTCTTCCGCAAATATCTTGGGAGTCCCAGGGTCGCGAAGCGGACAGCGTCCGTTCGCTGACTACTTGAGGGCAAGAGACAAAATGGATGCCGTATCTAAGATGGAACCCGTGGGTACAGATGAAAAGCCCACGTAACAAACGAACGGTTTAAGTTAGCACAGCGAAACTGCGCACACTTACTAAACTCGTCATTTGCGGTTCATAGATACCAGACTCGACCATATTCGTACGAGTCGAAAACACCACTTACAATTGTCACGGAACCTCAATACCTGCTAGGTAAATAACTGTGACGCACCCTGATAGTCAATGCAGGTGAATTAAACGTGAGTATGTAACTAATGACACTCTCTTTTCCACCTAGGTGATAGTGCTTATGCTCTGCGGTCCTTTGTCCTCACCCCCTACATGAATCCATCTACCAGGAGTGAGAAGCAAAACTTTGTGGCACACAGAGCAACATGCGCGTTGTCGAATGCACATTTGGACTTCTAAAAAGCAGGTTCCGCTGCCTCCATAAAAGTGGAGGTGCACAGCAGTACACTTCAATCATCTGCTGCAAAATATTAGCGACCTGTGCCATGCTACACAATCTTGCAACCAAGGAAGGCATAGAGGTTGAGATCACACATCATGAGGACATTGATGATGGTACAGAACAGACTGAGCCCTGTGCAGCAGGAGCAGCACCTGCAACAGATGGGAGACTGAGACGGGCAGAGATCACACATAGCTATTTCTAAGTAAGTAAGGAGACACACACATGCTTGGTATTTGAAATACGTAGTTTAATTGTTACTACGGCATTTAAATGATACCACACCATGGTACTACAATGTCTATTTTTCAGACTGGGTGGTCACACTTAACCTGTCCTGTGGGTTGAGGGCAGCTTCAATGTTTGCGCCCACGCACTACAGTGCGGGATGCACAAGGCTGGGTCTCAACGCTTTCAGTGGTGCCTGGGTCAGCAGATTGGCGCCTGCTGCTCCTACGAATGTCAGGGACAGGAGTGCTAGAGTTACTCCTGCTGGTGGAGTCTTCTGTTTCCCCGACACCTGTGTCTCCAGCAGTGGCTGCCTGGTATGCGAGCTTAAGCTCCATGGCAGAGGTGACTATCCCCATCCCCCTCGACAAATTTGTGCAGTAGTGCACAATTGCACCCTACATGGCGACAGAACACCGGCACAGCAGGGAGTTTGCTGTAGCAAACCGGTTCATGGCTTTTGTCTGTTGCCGCATGCACTGACAATCCCTGCACCTCTCGGAGTGGTCTCTATCTAATTTGTCACAGAGAACACTCATGCACTGTGTCATGTCCGTCATCCCCTTGCTATAGACTGCATGCTCTCTGTCATGTTGCCAATACCCTGGTCTATTTTTGACATCTTGCAATTTAAACTGCGCACCTGTCTGTGAACTGCTAAAATTGCCTTTGCCTGCAGGCGCTGGACTTTTACCATGGTGGCCTCAAGACCACTGAAGACCCCCTCTCCATTCTGGCCTTCACCTCCTGTGCCCTTCGGTCTCGGACACTGGCCCGCACAGCTCCTGATGAAATCTGCTGCCCAGCGTTGCCAGCAAGAGGTAGATTAGTTGGTGTGACACCCTACTCGTCTTCCTCATCTGACATCTCCAGAATCCTGAGAGGGGGCACATCAAGCCTCCTTGCCCTTCCCTGCACAGATGACTGTGATGTTGGTGTGGGGAAAAGTGCTGGTGGTTCCAACTCTTGTGAGCCAAACAGCAGAGGTGACGGAGGCTGTGGTGTGGTGGGTCGCTCAGGTGTAGTGGCTGCCTGAGCTGTGGTTGTATTTTTCTGAACAGCGCTATGACCTGCTCTTTCTTTTGTCTTCTCCCTCCTCTCAGTTGTCGGTGCCCTCTCCTCCCTTTCCTTCGCTGTACTGCGCGATGACTCTCCTGTGGACAGATATGGACATTGGGTCATTGGTGTTGTTCACCTGTGTGTCATAATTAAATCACGTTCCTATCACACAATTGCCTAGTCTTCATCAGCTTCTGGAAGTAGTGTGTGACATGCCTTGCTGATTTCTATGGTGACTGCATTGATGTATGTACCTATGACTACGTCTCCCATGATGCATTTCTGGAAATAAGTAAAACCTGTTCTGCAGTGTGATGCAGACACCCACAATGGGGAAGGGGGTCAGGGAAAAGGGTGGGGATTAATGTCCATGCATCTTACCTTGTTTCTTTGCAGCTCTGGCAGAGCTGTCAGGGTCCCCAATCCCATGGATACTTTCTGGCTCCGGGGTGGATTCAACCAGCTCCTCCAGGTCTGTCAGTTTTGGTGCTCTGTTCCTCCCTCCACCTGTGGCTCTGGCTTATTTTCTCTGTGCTGCAAGTTTGTTTTTGGTGATGATCCGCAGATCATACCATCTTTTTTTTAGGTCATCTATGTCCCTGTGTAGGACCCCAATGGCATTGACCTTGGACTGGATGTCAAGCCAGGTGTTACGTTTGACAGACTCTGCAACATGCAGAGACTGCTTGCCAAAGATCTGGGTGTGGTGTTTAACTACCTCCTCAACCAGCACCTGCAGTTCTGCTGGGCTGAATTTGATTTTCCTCCTGCGCTCAGCTGCATCCTTCTGGCCATCCTGGGACTAAGCATGGGCGAATTTTGCGGATCTCGCGTTCGCGAATTTTGCGGATTTGCGGATTCGCAATCCGCAAAATCCGCGAATTCCCGCGAATTTGCGGATTTTTTTTTTTTTTGTGTTCGCCCGTGTTTCTGCCAGTTCGCGAGGGTTTTTACAATTTCGCAATTTGCGAACTTACCTGTCGGGTCGAAAGTTTTGCGAACTTGTTGTTTCTACATGTCCAGCCTGTTTGGGACACTCTTCTTCATCACTGCCACTCTCTGTCACCACTGCCACTCTCTGACTACTCATGCCACCCTCTGGCCCACCCATGCCACCCTCTGTTTCATCACCACACCCTCTGGTTGTCCAGTGTACCTTATTTTCGGCAAAGCAAAGCACACCTTCCCTGCCTCAAGTGACCTAATTAATTTGGGGCTGATTAATGTGTCACAGAATATTTTTTTAGCTGGCACCTGCTTCCTTAGTGCGCCCTGATTAGTGATCTTTTGCACTTGCTAAGTGCTTTCATTGTTGCAAAATTAGTTACAACACCTGCCCTGCCCCAACTGACAATAATGAATTAGGGGCTAATTAATGTGTCACTGAAAGAATTTAAAGTTCCAGCCTGGCACCTGCTTGTCTGCTCCTTTAGCTGTAAATCAGGACCTTTGTGGCATACAGTTAAGGTCAGAGCAGGGACACACAATAGTTGCAAGCAGGCAACCGAATTCTGGAGGGCCCCTCAGGAAGCACTACAAAGAATCGTTACAAATCATGAGGTTGACCTTTTGCACCTGCTCATTGCTTTTGCTTTTGCTGAAATCGTTTTTCGGTTTTTTTCGCGCTATTCGCGGGGCGCGGCGTCGTGCGAAACCGACCGCGGAAGCCGCCAATTCGTGCGAATGAGCATTTTATTTTTTTGCGGCTTGTTGTTTCGCGAGTTTTTTTGCAGTATTCGCGAGCCGCTTGCAGCGCAACACGCGAATTTACCCCAAGGTCGAGTACGGGCGCGGCCATTTTGTTTGCGTGACGTATTTCCGTTTCCGCCCGCTATGTATAATCTCGCGCAGTAAGCGCATTGCGAGTAGAGGTTCGCACGAGATCGAGCGGGAAATCTAGAGGTTCGCACGAGATCGCGAGGAAAATCTCGCGCGAACTTACTTTCGCGCTCGTGAACGGGCGCCGGCCATCTTGTTTTTCATTCATTTCCTGTGTCTGGGCATGGTGTTTAATCCTCTTGGTATCTTTGCCATCCTTTGCTTGTTTTCAGTTTTTTTTTTACGATTTTGCTTCTTATCTATCCCTCTCTTTTCCTAGCTGTATATTTTTGTCTTTTCTGCTATTTTTCTTTACTTTTAAACTACTTTTTTAAACTCTTTTCTTTTCTTCTTCCCTATCCTATTCTTTCTTAATTTTCTACTTCTTCCTACCTTACCTGCCCAGACCATGGTCAAGCCAGGCGCCGTGAAGCTGCCCAGGCACTTGAGGGCCGCAGCGGCGGCGGGGAGTAGTGCTGGACCCAGTGGCAGGACAGCATGCGGGAGATTGAGGGGGGAGCAGGTGACGCGACGGGAGATATTCAGCCCGGAGGAAGTGGGCGCGCTGGTCTACTTCGTCCAGCGCCGCCTGCCCAGGACCATCGCGGGAGGCGGCAGGATCGCGGCCGGCGGCTTCAACATGCGGGAGCGCCGGAAGCGGTGGGAGAAGGTGTGCTGGGCCATATCCCACCTCTACGGGGTCCAGCGCACCTACAGCCAGGTCACCCATCGCTGGACGGACCTCCTGGACCGCGAGCGCGACCTGCTGGACCAGCTCGGCTTGGAGATCCCCGGGCTTGGTGAGTAGTAGTAGCCATTTAATCACTCACTACTATGATGTTTTCTCCTGCTCTGTGTTGTTGTATTGCAAATATTTGTTTTTTACATGGAGCAAGCCAATAATGCCGCTGATGACGATTACATTGTAGTTAAATTATATTTCAAAATCTTCTGTGCATTTCAGGTGCACTGCTCTCCTTCTCAGTGGCGTTGCTACTATGCTTATTTGTTTTCTATTTCGTGGTCTCATTGGCCTGAGTAACTATTATGTATGAGTGTACTTTACAGAACTGCGTAATGCTAGACACTAGGGGGCAGATTACATTTACAAGCCCCTTGCGCCACGTTTACGTTGCCTTGCGTGACGCAACAGCGGCGTAAACGTGCCGCATCCCTGCGAGTCATTTACAGCATGACGCATCTAGGGAGATGCGTCACGTTATAAAGCCATGGGCCTGCACCACAATGGGTGCGTTCCTAGTACGCAGGGTGGGCGGTCCAGCGGCTGTGCGCCTCGCAAAATTGCCTGCGTGAAATGTACAAGATTTAACGCAGGCACTTCTGCGACGCTGCTACGTCAATTCAATTCCTTATGTCTGCTCGAAGCAGGCGAAAGGACTGACACAGCATGTTAAGTATTGGGTGGCCCTGAGCATTACTGGAGTTGCATTGCGTTGGCGACGTGACTCCAGCGATGCGCCGCTCTTACGTGACGAGATGCGTCACGCAAGTGCCTACCCTTGCGCCAGGGCGCGCCGCATTGTAAATGAGGCACATCTGCCGTGTCGCAAGGGTAGTTTTGCGTGACGCATTTGATGATGATCTGGCGCATCTCTGGAGATGCGCCAGAACGCGTAAGTAAGTATGCCCCTAAGGGGCAGAATTGCAATTACCGTCGCATCCCTGCAAAGTAGCAGGGATGCGCCATTAATTGTGCGGCCCGCTACCACCACCAAACATGGTGCGCCGTATTTGCAATGCGGCGCACCATGGGCCCAAAACGTCACCGAAGCTTTACTGCTGGAGTTGCGTCGCAACGATGGCGCAGCTCCATCAATGCTCTGGGGTACCCTATCTCCCCAATGCTGGGTCAAGCCGTACGTCTGCTTCAAGCAGGTGCAGGGTTTGTGTGACGCATCATTGTCCTAAAGGTGACTGATTGATATTTTGTAGATTTCCCTCAGCCACTATTAGGATGTGTTCCAGCGCAGGAATGCCCTCCCTTGCGCCGGAACGCCCCCTGATGGCGCAGGGCTTTATAACGGGATGCATCTCCCAAATGCGTCACGTTGTTATAATATTATACGCCGCACCATGGCGACCTTTTTTGTTTAGCTGCTGCGTCACAAAAGTCACGCAAGAACGGCGCAAAAGAGCCGCAAGGGCTTAAATCTGCCCCTTCCTTTGTAACCCTGACAATAAGAAAAATAGTGGCGGTGGATTGATAGTTTGACTATTTAAATGACTGGTAATGTAGCAGGCAACTGTTAGTGTTGTCACTGATCTGACTGAAATCACAATGGAGTTTGTCTGTCACTTTGCGTCTTGCCTGCGGACTGCGGACTGCCAGTCCTAGGTGAACGTTTCAGTACTTTGTTTAGTGAGTTACGTGACTTTCGAAGTCACAGGTCCGCAAATAAATGAAAAGTAACCATAATCAATATAATTTCGCGGAAATATTTTGTTATTGTTCTTTTGAAATGTTTGATTTGGTTGACATTGACAAGCAACAATCATCCATGTTTTCTGTTCTTTCTTTCATGTTGTACGTCAGCTCCCCCCAGGGGCGAGAGGAGGACACAGGAGCAGCAGGCGGCGGATGCTGTTCAACAGGGCCAGGATCGGGCAGGCGAGGGCTCCTCTGCTGGCCCCAGTAAGTTTTCATTTTAGACTAGTACCTATTTTTCCTAGCGTTCCTCATTTGACTTTTTTCAAAATTGTCTTTGCTCTTCTTGTAGACTGTATCTAAATTCTTATCCTGCCTCTACTATGACTTCCTGTGGTATTACTAGATTATTCTTATTAGTCTGTCTGTGTAGCTAACTAAGATTGCACGGTTGGCGAAACTCCCATGATTCTAGTCAGCAATAGCTCTATCAACTTAGTGCAGTCCTCTGGGATTGTCCATAATGTCTTTTGAAGTGTTCTATCTGGACTCATGCTTGCAAAAATTGCAAAACCTTTCGCTCAGTCACTCTAGTCTGGACCAAAAAACACAGATTGTATTTAAGTTTAAAAGCTTTATTAAAAGTAAACACATTTATTAAAATGAAGTCATAATAAAACTAAACGTTTAACTGATAATGGAAAAGTGGTTAGTGCTGACGATTAATTGAAGACATTTCTTGTGGTCGAGCCGAGCTCTCACCTGGTTTCAACTTGATCTTGTAGTTAGAAGTCCATCTTCTGTCTATGTGGAGAAAAATGGTGCGTGTTAAAAAAACAGCCTTCATCAGTTGTGCCAAAAAGTGCAGCAAGACAACCTTCCCTGGAAAAAGGGACATTTTTTTTAACTTTAACGTAGACAGTCACAAATTACATTGTTTTCACATGTCTTCATTCCTAGACCAAATACTAGTGACTAGTGAGTGCTTTATTCTAACATTGTTACATGTACTTTGTAGGTGGAACATCTGGTGGCGGGGCCAGTGTGGAGGTGGTGGTGCTGGACACGGAGGCGGAGGCCGATTGTTCAGGGGAGGAGGCGGCGGCGGCGGCTGAGAGAGTTGAGACGGTGGTGGTGGCGGCCAGAGGTAAGCTCTTATATATTCCTTACTTATTGAGATTGAAGACTAGCTGGGAAGGCAAGAATATGAGATGCATGGCTGGGTGAATGATGAAGCAATGATGGGTGGAAGGACAACAGCCTGGGTGGGTGACACAGAAACTGTATGTGTCCATATACCTGGATCATGCTACTATCTGACTCTTAGATAGCATATGTGTATCTAGAGCAGGGGTACTCCTAGTACGGCCCGCGGGCCGGTGGTGGCCCGGCAAGCCTTCCTTGGCGGTGCGCAGACCTTGCAGACAATCACTGCTCCCCCGGCCCCCACAGAGCAGAGGCTTTTTTGTATTTCACCTGTTAGCGCCCCTGCATCTCCACTCTGACAATCACTGCTCCCCCGGCCCCCACAGAGCAGAGTGGAGATGCAAGGCCACAAAGAGGTGAAATAGAACAAAGCCTCTGCTCTGTGGGGCCGGGCAAGCAGTGATTGTCAGGGTGGAGAAGCAGGGGCGCTAAAACAAACAAAGCCTCAATAATATGTTAATGGTCTTTTAAAGACCTGTTAAGTACTTTGGTGTTGTTGTCTGTGTGTGCGCGTTGAGGAAGCGGTCTCAACCCGGGCTGAAGGCTGACACAGATAGACACACACACAGTGAGATGACAGAGGGGGAGGGAGAGGGAGGGCAGGAGGGAGAGAGAGATGGAGGGAGGGCAGGAGGGAGAGCAGGAGGGAGAGAGATGTATGTAAATGCTGGGTCTGGTGGCTCAGTGGATGAGGGCATCTGCTGCAGGGACCTGTGTGCAACCTCATGGTCACAAGTTATCGTTTTGCTTTAGCCCCGCCCCCTCTGACTCCGCCCCCACCAGTGCGGCCCTCGGCCCCAAACTACACTGTAAATGTAGCCCCTGAGAGAAAGTTTGTGAGTACCCATGATCTAGAGAGAGTAGACGGTCAGTGGATGAACTAAGTGTAACTTTGAAGAGCATGTAACACTGCACCCGCACGTCCGTTCCAGTGTAGGAAAGGCAAGGAAAAGAACTTTTAATTTTGTCCAAATACTACCATAAATAGTAGCAGTAGTTTGTATTGCAAGCACTGCATAGATCCGGTTATTATGGTGGCCACTCCCTACCTCTCTTAATAAGTTTAGTAGTACTCAGTCATTCATGTGTGGATGTATCACTGGTCACTCAATAAAAAGCAAAGCACCTAAAGTCATCCCATATATAAGCAAAAACATCCCATGTGAAGTGATAGATAATCAGATTATTTATCTTCTTCAATTTTCCATTTCTAGTACTCATTTCCACTGTAGGGTGAAAGTTAAATTAATTAAGCAGTAGCCCTTGAGTTGTAACAGAGTATTCTCAGTGCCACCCGTAATAGAAAAGTAAGAGCTTCACCACCTGCATGTACTGGACGGGTACAGTAACGCAACGGCAACGCAAGTCTAGGTCACTCCTCATGGCGTGCGTCTCTTTTTCTCGGGTGCAAGTTTACTGCGCTGGCATTATGCCGGCTTGCAGAAAATAACGTACCAATTTTCCAAAACAAGAGATAAGAAGAAGAATAAGACTGGTGTACTTTCATAGTCGACTCCAATGGAAGTCCACAGTGCTCGTAGAATTTGTTCCTTAAACTCCCACTAATGTTAGAGCAAGGATGAAGAAGTGTGAGGTTAGATAGATACTGGCCTCAATAGTTATGTAATGCGCTTGCAAGTTGCTAGTTGTACTGCAGCACAAATTTCTGCTGAATGATTGAGTTAATCTTAAAGAGCATTGGTTACAGACTATGTCTTTCTTTCTTCATATAGGTTCTCCTTCCAAACGAACAAGGAGGAAGGAGCTGGCTAGAGCGGCCCGGCAACGGAGGATCGAGGCCACTGTTGCGGAATATCGGCGGCTGGTGGCCCTGGAGGACGTGGAAAGTGTGCAGTCGACAACTACAACAACGTCGTCTGCATCGGCCTCCGTGGCCCCACGGGCTGCCACCCAGCACAGTGGTCCACCGAGACTGAGCCGGGCTGCCAAAGGCAAACGCCACCACCGAGCAGCAAGGCCAACAGCTGCCTCTCACAGGCCTTGCACCTGCAAGGCAGTGAAGGCACGCCTGCGCCGCACTACCCTGATGGTGTCCCGCTTTCAGCAGGAGCTCGCCTTGCTCCGCGAGGAGCATGATGCCCTGGCCCAAAAAGTTAACAGCATCCACCCATAGTGTCCCTTGCCCCTTTTTTAGAGACTTTTGGGGGGTGGGAATTGGGAGTTGGGTTTTTGGGGACTTTTGAAGGACAATTGTTGGGGTTAGGGAGGGTCTTGCGGGAGATTATTTTGTTAGGGATATAAATATACTTTTTCAAACTTTATCTGAGCATACCTGTTTTTTACTGCTTGCCTGGTGGGTGGGGGTTTAACGTTGACTGTTTTCCTGAAAGTTTAGTTCCATTTTCTTCCTTTAAGTGTAAATGCCCAAATGTTTTCAACACTAAGTGCCTCTCACAGACTAAGTGAAGTGAATCCAAGAGTCCTAGGACTTTAGTAGTACTACCTTCAGTCTCTCGTCTCTCGTACTAATACTCCATTATACCCCCAAACCACCAAACGCTTATCTTACCTGTAATTTGTGTTTGAAAGTAGGGCTAGACCCAGGGCTGGCTCCACGGGAAACACCGAATAACGTTGGCAATCTTGGTCGGATAAAATTTCCTCATAGCGGTGGTACTAGTGGTGTGACACAGTGGCAGTTGCATGCCTATGAAAAAAAAGAAAATGAAATCTGGTTTGTCCTCCTGAGCAATTCAACGGTACAACTGAGAATATAGCAGGTGACAGAAGTACAGTAGAGCAGTGCCACATTGTAGCCTAACAAATGGTAAAGTATAACTACTAATTCGGTTGAAGTTCTTTCACATTAGCAATGGTTCTTTGTCAAGCAGAGTAAGAATATATCATTGACAACTGTGGAAAGAAAGAATGCGACAGTACAGGGCCTGTGTGGAATTATTGATAACGATATTCAACATAAGGTCTCTGTAGCCAGATACCCGAGAGCCTTGCTGGTCACTATAAATCCATTCACAACAACACTCAATGGGGTTGGTCTGGAAGGTGTCAGGTTTACTCCCCGTGATCCAGTCGATGCAAATATGGTTCCACCTCCAAATGTCACCAACACCCAGAAGTGTAAACACAGGGTGTTCGAGGCATTAGGCGGGGGAGAAAAATAACAAACTAAAATAAAAAATGTGGGATGGGTAAAGGTAGGGTCAGCAGGGAAAGGATACCTGTAACAGAAGACAAGACAGGCATCAGTGAAGTGCTGTCCTAACATACAAGGGTACTCTCATATAGTCTCACTAAATAGTCTGCAAGTCTCCCGCCTACTCATGGGAAATGTAGTTTCATAGTACGGTAGGCGCTTAGGGGCTGCGTAACCTGACAGAAGGTATAGTAGATAGAAAAGGAGAAATTGCTTTTTTTCTAGGTGTCCCCTCACTCACCAGGGTTGCCCCTTGGTGACATGCTTCATCATTGGGGCCATCCCAGTCCTCTACGGCCTGGGGCGTGCTGCGACTTGCGAATTACGTAGGAGCACTTACAAATGACTATGTGTGGTGCAGATAGTGGAGTGGACTAAGTGATGTGTTAAGGGATCAATGTAGAAGCCGAGAGAGAGCCAAGAAATGCAGTCACAGTCAGAGAAAAAGGCAAGGGATACTGTATCTATGTGGTTGTAGTGGTCCTGTTGGAAGTGGTAAGTAAGTTGCCCGCAGAAAAAAAATCCTCCTATTAGCGGCACTCCTCCATTGCAGCCGACGCTTCGTCCACCGATGTTGGTCACCAGAAGACACCCTGTCCACTGCCTGCCTGATGCTGAATTGTGGCTCGCTACTGTGAAGCCTGACTCCATCCTTTTTTCCCCATTGCAGAGACTGAAACCCGGCCTGTAATTATTCAACGAAAAACAGGAAGTGATATAATATTACAACACCACTGATAAATAAATATAAGGTATGTAGGCTGTGGAGTGCAAAAAGTCACAATTTGTTTTTCCTAGTAGACAGTACAATGTTTTTGAAAGTGCGTACTCTGAGTCACCTTTTGAAGGATAAATAAGTATGGGCAAATTAATGTAGCGGATCTTGCCCCTCAAGCTAGGTGTACTGTAAACTGTGTTTTAGAACAAAATTAGATCTTCCTAGCAGTGCTCCCACCCAGACCCTTACTAAAGCCAGTCGCAAAAATGTAGAAGACCCCCAATCAAATCTCAAAAAACGAGGCCTAGCAGAAAACTGGTGACAAAACTTACTTTGAAAGTAAAAGTAGGCCGAAGTACCCTAATTACCCATTACCCACCGTGGATTGCATTCAAACCACTTGCAAGCAACCAAGCAAAAGTAGCCATAGCCAGCATCGCTCCAAGACTCGAAATCCCCCCCACTCAAACACATGCAATAGAAATACTGCTAACCCTAACGAACCCTAAGTTAAGAATAGTGGCAAAGGCTTTCTTTAACTATGCCAAATCCCCCCTTTCCCACCATGGATTTTCTTCAAATGACTTGCAACCAAAATTACACATTCTCACGAGTGCTCTAAGACCCCAGAACTCAGTTTGAAAAATCTAGAACACCCCGAAACACATGCAATCCTGCTGCTAGGGCTAACCCTAACGAACCCTAAGTTACAAAAAGTGCCAAAACTAAAGGCTTTTCCGCGCGGATTTTGTCCCAACCACTTCTACCCGGTATTAGACCTTCCCAGGAATGCCCCAAGACCCGTCAACCCACCCGCCAAGAAGCATAACACCCCCAAACAGGCCAAAAGCAAAATCTCATACTTGCAATATTTCTGGGCCTTCGGTCCAAACGCGCTGCGTAGCTAGGCCATAAGTCGGGGTTGGCACGACGGATTTCCTGAAAAGCAAATGCAATCAAGATTAGAGTGTCCCAGCAGTGCTCCCAGACCACGAAACTCACCCGCAAACACCAGGAAGCCCCCCAAACAGGCCCCCGAAAACGCTACATAGAGCAAAATGTCAGAAATAGCCCAAAAAAAATCGGCCTGGATTTTGTCTCAACCACTTCTACCCGGTATTAGACCTTCCCAGGAATGCCCCAAGACCCGGCAACCCACCCGCCAAGAAGCATAACACCCCCAAACAGGCCAAAAGCAAAATCTCATACTTGCAATATTTCTGGGCCTTCGGTCCAAACGCGCTGCGTAGCTAGGCCATAAGTCGGGGTTGGCACGACGGATTTCCTGAAAAGCAAATGCAATCAAGATTAGAGTGTCCCAGCAGTGCTCCCAGACCACGAAACTCACCCGCAAACACCAGGAAGCCCCCCAAACAGGCCCCCGAAAACGCTACATAGAGCAAAATGTCAGAAATAGCCCAAAAAAAAATCGGCCTGGATTTTGTCCCAACCACTTCGACCCGGTATTAGACCTTCCCAGGAATGCCCCAAGACCCGGCAACCCACCCGCCAAGAAGCATAACACCCCCAAACAGGCCAAAAGCAAAATCTCATACTTGCAATATTTCTGGGCCTTCGGTCCAAACGCGCTGCGTAGCTAGGCCATAAGTCGGGGTTGGCACGACGGATTTCCTTAAAAGCAAATGCAATCAAGATTAGAGTGTCCCAGCAGTGCTCCCAGACCACGAAACTCACCCGCAAACACCAGGAAGCCCCCCAAACAGGCCCCCGAAAACGCTACATAGAGCAAAATGTCAGAAATAGCCCAAAAAAAAATCGGCCTGGATTTTGTCCCAACCACTTCGACCCGGTATTAGACCTTCCCAGGAATGCCCCAAGACCCGTCAACCCACCCGCCAAGAAGCATAACACCCCCAAACAGGCCAAAAGCAAAATCTCATACTTGCAATATTTCTGGGCCTTCGGTCCAAACGCGCTGCGTAGCTAGGCCATAAGTCGGGGTTGGCACGACGGATTTCCTGAAAAGCAAATGCAATCAAGATTAGAGTGTCCCAGCAATGCTCTCAGACCACGAAACTCACCCACAAACAGACGGAACCCCCCCTAAGAGCACCTCAAAGGCAAGCAAGTCATCAAAAACACAAAAAATTTTCCGCCTCGGATTTGGTCCAAACCACTTTTAGTGCTTCCCAGCAATGGCCCCAGACCCGTCAACTCACCTGCAAAGAGGTAGAACAACACCCCCACAAGTGCTGAGTCTTTCTTCATTGGGCGTAAACCAGCCCTCTGCTTTGATGGAAATAGGAGTCTGGAGGAGGAGGATAGAGGAGCATGTTCTTCTGAACTTGTGAACCTGAGGAATGCAGACTGCGGCACCTTCAAATAAATTAGCAAACAAGTGAAGACAGTTCTGCTGATGGGCTTGTTTTTGTGATTATCTGATTAAAGTTTGAATTATATTAACTGTGCACAACAAAGAAAGACAGACACACAGGAATAAAAGTGAATAAGGATGAAAAAGAAAGTTATTGATTCGTTGTCTCATTTTCAGGGCTCGAAGTCGGTATCACGGTCCAGGAATAAGAATAAGGCTTCGTCATCATACTCTGCGAATTCAGCCAGGGTGAGGTCAGTGCCACCTGACAGAGTAGAAATTCCCTCATCTATGTTGCTGGCCACCTGCTCTTCATCCGGCACGCTCTCTCGTACTCTTATATCTGGTGGTATGAGGTGCTGATTCATCTTGATCATTGTTAACCTCTCCACATTTTTGGGCGAGAGGCGGCTCCGTTTGGGAGTTACAATCCCACCAGCCGCACTGAAAACCCGTTCAGAAGACACACTTGCGAGTGGGCAAGACAAGTAGTTTAAAGCCAGGTTGGTGAGCTGTGGCCACAATTCTTTTTTCCCATGCCAATACGCCAATGGGTCAGAATTAACATAGACCTCTGTGGAGTCATTCAGATAGTCCTTCACCATCGACTCAAGGTCCTCCTCCAAGGTTCCTCCACTTTGCGTAGCTCTTGCTGTGCCTCTGACCTTTTGAGAACCAAACCCACGCAGAGCTAGCCAATCCTCTTCAGCCTCCAATGTTTCTGTTGTCTTTCGTGCAGATGATCCGGTTGCCGGTGTCTTTAACGGCTGAGAGGTCACTTGTGCCACAGCCACAGGTGCAGAAGTGGATTGTTTTGACTGGGGATGGCCTGCTGATGTACTGCCATTTCCTTCAATTTCCAGCCGTTCTGTTTCAAACTTCTTGGCTGACAAGGCTAGCCAACGTTTGTACTTTGTAACATCTTCATCACCAAAAGGAAAGAATGCTCTGCCTGCCAGCGCCTTTTTGTAGCGTGGATCCAGAATAGTAGCACAAATGTAATGCTGTTCTGAGTGGATCTTTTTAAGACGTTCATCACCTTGTAGGAGCTCTAATAATTGCTCAGCCAGAAGCAAAGAGTCTTTCTTTTTGTCATCTTTTCCAAACACAGAACACACCTCCTTCAGTTGGTCCTCCAGCATGTACAACAATGGGATAGCTTTTCCCAAATTAGAGTCCTCCTTGCTGACTGCACGCGTGAAGACCTCAAAAGGACGAAGCATGCGTGTTAGGCTTTCAACTATGTTCCATTGCGGCCCACCCATCCTCAGCTCCTCTATACCCTCTTTCAAGAAATATTGATCGAGTTGCGTATACTGCTCATACAGACGCTCAAGCATGTAGAAGGTTGAGTTCCAACGTGTTACCACCTCCTGGATGAGTGCTTTCACTGGCATTTGACATTGATATAGCATGTTCCTCAGCTGCTTCCGGGCCTTAAAAGAATGCCTGAAATGCTTGCAAATTTTTCGGCAGTTCTCCAATACACTGTACGCTGCACTGCGTTTATTACCCAAGAATTTTTGGACAACCAGGTTTATACAGTGCGCCAAACACGGCACTCTGAAATAGTAACCGTCCCTCATGGCCTTAACTATATTGGAGCCATTGTCCGTGGAAACATAACCAACCTTGCGTTTTAGTGGGGACAGACAGTTAAGGACCTTTGTGTTAAAGACATCCAAAATGTTTTCTGCTGTGTGACGTTTCTCCAAACCAAACATGGCTAGTGTTGCATGTTTCCGAGCACCTTTAAAAACAATGTTAGTGTCAACACCTGAGTTTAGCTTTGCTTTAGCCCCTGAAAAAGAGACCCAGTGTGCAGTGATGCACATGTAATCAGCGCCTGCGCCACTGGTCCACATGTCTGTTGTCAGATGTATAGTGTGAACAGCACTCTTCTGCAAAGCTGCCCCAATCACCTTCAGAACATCTTCATGTAGTGCTGGAACCGCAACTCGGGCAAAATAGAACCGGCTAGGAACCTTCCATTTAGGGCAGAGCGCTGTCACTAATTCTAGAAAACCAACCCCTTCTACAAAAGAAAAAGGGAGAAGGTCCAGAGCTAGCATTTTAGCCAGCTTAGTGTTATACAGACGGGTCATTGGGTGGTTGCGTTCATATTGCGCTTCTGTAAACAACATCTTTTTAATGTTGCCCTGGACCAATGATTTACGGGATGATGATGATCTCTTCGACCCAGTTACGCTCGCTGATGAACTTTCCCGCATTGATGTCTCACTCTCTCCCACACTCTTAGTGTGGCTCCCATGGGGTGTGCTGCTGACATGGGAACTGGGTGTAAGTGAAGTGTTTGAATCGTCTTCTTCTACCTCCTCGTCATCAGCAGATGACAAATCAACGTTTTCATTACGTGCAATTCCGGCTTTCTTGACCGCCTCTAGGTGCGGAAACCATTGGACAGCGTGCCTTCTCTCAAGATGACCTCTCTGGCCTCCGGTACCATAGTTAGAACCAAGCTTACCACGACTAAATCGAAGCTTACAAAGGCTACAAATGGCTACGTTTTCCTTTTTTGGGCAAACACTAAAGAAGTCCCAAACTGGAGACATGAAATGTCTTCGGGGGCCGGAGGAGGCGGCGATACTGGTGGTGGTGGTCCTGCTGCTAATGACAGATGAAGTGGAGGATGTGGATTGCCGAACTTCAGTACGTTTTGCACTTTCACCACCACGAATTGAGGTCGAGGACGAGGTGGGTACCTTCTTGCGAAGAAATATGGAAGCGGTAGGTTTTGGTGTACTACTTAACTCCAAATCTAATGATTCCATTTCCATTGCCTCCTCGCCGACATCATCATCACGCTCAGCAGCTTCTCGGGATAGGGTCAAAATGTCTCTTTGCTGCATGCCCGGTGGGGCTGCAGTGACCTTTGTGATGACTGGCTCGTCGTCATCGTGAGAGGCTTCATCACCAGCAGTATCTGTCACTTCTTGTTGAGCCTCATCACACTCCATAGGTTTGAGTTTTTGGACGACCTTCCTTTTACGCTTAGGTACCGGTGTCAGATCATGGTGTGCCTCACTGTCAGACCGCAGTTGTGGTTCCCAAGACAGATCACTTGCATCAGAACGAGGTGGGCTTGAAGAAGATGTAGACACCCCCCTTGATCTTTTCCTTGCTAGGGATGTGGAAGACAATGAATGATCATCAGGAGGAGTGGCTTCCAATGATACCTCAGCTTCATTGTCGATTTCCAAATGTGCCCCTACTTCGGGAGGAACAACTATTGTAGGCACTTGTGAACCTCCATGCACCTTTGCTTGCGCATCTCCTTTTGCTGCCTCTCCTTCCACATGTACTTGGGCGTGTACTTGCACATGGTGTTGTTGTTGCGGCTGTGGTTGTTCAACACTTGTCAGATGAGTTACAACAACCTGTGTTGATTCAGGGACATTGCTGCTACTTTCTTGCGATGAGCCAACATCACTGGTCGATGGTGATTGGAGAAGTACACTGACTGCCTCTGAAGCACTCAAGGGCTTTGACTTAAGTTGGCGTGGTGGTGGAGGCACTGAACCCAATGGAGCAGGGGTGCTGCTCTCAGCTTGGTCCCCAGCAGATCCTGCTGCTGCAGGCGTACTTTTTTTTTTGCTCCCAAAAAAAGTGGCGGGTGGCACACCAGCCTCCTTGGTAACTTGCTTCTTCTGCTCCTTACTAGCAACTTTCTTGCTAGAGGAGCTACGGAGAACTTTCTTTGGGGGCGGGGCCATCTTCTTCAGAGCAGGTCAGACAGCAGGCCGCAGTTGCACGAATTGTAGAGTTGTCTGAGGCCAGACGTGACGTCGCGTGACGTTATGCTGCACACACACACCGCTGCAGGACTTCTTCCTGGCACTGGTGGTTCTCTTGAGTCTTGTGCACCTAAAAAAAATGGAAGACAGAGGAACATCAGTTCAGTTATAGAGCACAAAAAAATCGAAAAACACTGCAAAATCAGCACAATCCCAATCCATCCATGCCCTCCATAATGTTTAAATTCAAGACAACCCACAGAAAGACTAGGCCCATGCAAGACTCACTACCCCTGGGCATAAATAAAGGTTGAAAAGTAGGCAAAATGGTTGGAGGCCTAACAACAAAGCCTGCATTTAAAATGGCCACTTGCCTGCCAGCACATGGCCAGTGCCTGTAGCTGCACTCAAAATGGCCACCAGCCACATGGCATGTCCCTCCCCATGAACACCCCCAAAAATCGAAAAACACTGCAAAATCAGCACAATCCCATTCAATCCATGGCCTCCATGATGTTTAAATTCAAGACAACCCACAGAAATACTAGGCCCATGCAAGACTCACTACCCCTGGGCATAAATAAAGGTTGAAAAGTAGGCAAAATGGTTGGAGGCCTAACAACAAAGCCTGCATTCAAAATGGCCACTTGCCTGCCAGCACATGGCCAGTGCCTATAGCTGCACTCAAAATGGCCACCAGCCACATGGCATGTCCCTCCCCATGAACACCCCCAAAAATCGAAAAACACTGCAAAATCAGCACAATCCCATTCCATCCATGGCCTCCATGATGTTTAAATTCAAGACAGCCCACAGAAAGACTAGGCCCATGCTAGACTCAAATACCCCTGGTGAAAAGGCCACAAGTACAGGCCCAAAAATCGAAAAACACTGCAAAATCAGCACAATCCCATTCCATCCATGGCCTCCATGATGTTTAAATTCAAGACAGCCCACAGAAAGACTAGGCCCATGCTAGACTCAAATACCCCTGGTGAAAAGGCCACAAGTACAGGCCCAAAAATCGAAAAACACTGCAAAATCAGCACAATCCCATTCAATCCATGGCCTCCATGATGTTTAAATTCAAGACAACCCACAGAAATACTAGGCCCATGCAAGACTCACTACCCCTGGGCATAAATAAAGGTTGAAAAGTAGGCAAAATGGTTGGAGGCCTAACAACAAAGCCTGCATTCAAAATGGCCACTTGCCTGCCAGCACATGGCCAGTGCCTGTAGCTGCACTCAAAATGGCCACCAGCCACATGGCATGTCCCTCCCCATGAACACCCCCAAAAATCGAAAAACACTGCAAAATCAGCACAATCCCATTCCATCCATGGCCTCCATGATGTTTAAATTCAAGACAGCCCACAGAAAGACTAGGCCCATGCTAGACTCAAATACCCCTGGTGAAAAGGCCACAAGTACAGGCCCAAAAATCGAAAAACACTGCAAAATCAGCACAATCCCATTCCATCCATGGCCTCCATGATGTTTAAATTCAAGACAGCCCACAGAAAGACTAGGCCCATGCTAGACTCAAATACCCCTGGTGAAAAGGCCACAAGTACAGGCCCAAAAATCGAAAAACACTGCAAAATCAGCACAATCCCATTCAATTCATGGCCTCCATGATGTTTAAATTCAAGACAACCCACAGAAATACTAGGCCCATGCAAGACTCACTACCCCTGGGCATAAATAAAGGTTGAAAAGTAGGCAAAATGGTTGGAGGCCTAACAACAAAGCCTGCATTCAAAATGGCCACTTGCCTGCCAGCACATGGCCAGTGCCTGTAGCTGCACTCAAAATGGCCACCAGCCACATGGCATGTCCCTCCCCATGAACACCCCCAAAAATCGAAAAACACTGCAAAATCAGCACAATCCCATTCCATCCATGGCCTCCATGATGTTTAAATTCAAGACAGCCCACAGAAAGACTAGGCCCATGCTAGACTCAAATACCCCTGTTGAAAAGGCCACAAGTACAGGCCCAAAAATCGAAAAACACTGCAAAATCAGCACAATCCCATTCCATCCATGGCCTCCATGATGTTTAAATTCAAGACAGCCCACAGAAAGACTAGGCCCATGCTAGACTCAAATACCCCTGGTGAAAAGGCCACAAGTACAGGCCCAAAAATCGAAAAACACTGCAAAATCAGCACAATCCCATTCAATCCATGGCCTCCATGATGTTTAAATTCAAGACAACCCACAGAAATACTAGGCCCATGCAAGACTCACTACCCCTGGGCATAAATAAAGGTTGAAAAGTAGGCAAAATGGTTGGAGGCCTAACAACAAAGCCTGCATTCAAAATGGCCACTTGCCTGCCAGCACATGGCCAGTGCCTGTAGCTGCACTCAAAATGGCCACCAGCCACATGGCATGTCCCTCCCCATGAACACCCCCAAAAATCGAAAAACACTGCAAAATCAGCACAATCCCATTCCATCCATGGCCTCCATGATGTTTAAATTCAAGACAGCCCACAGAAAGACTAGGCCCATGCTAGACTCAAATACCCCTGGTGAAAAGGCCACAAGTACAGGCCCAAAAATCGAAAAACACTGCAAAATCAGCACAATCCCATTCCATCCATGGCCTCCATGATGTTTAAATTCAAGACAGCCCACAGAAAGACTAGGCCCATGCTAGACTCAAATACCCCTGGTGAAAAGGCCACAAGTACAGGCCCAAAAATCGAAAAACACTGCAAAATCAGCACAATCCCATTCCATCCATGGCCTCCATGATGTTTAAATTCAAGACAGCCCACAGAAAGACTAGGCCCATGCACCACTCACTACCCCTGGTCAAGGCCCCAACAACAGGTCAAAAATCGAAAAACACAAAATTTTACAAAAAAAAAAAATCGAAAAACACAGAAAAATCAGCACAATCCCAATTCATCTATGGCCTCCATGATGTTTAAGTTCAAGACAACCCACAGAAAGAATCAGTCCACCCACCACTGAGTACCCCTGGGGAAAAGGCCCCAAAACAGCCCGAAAATCCCAAAATTTTAGTTGCAGCAACTGTAATGCCCCAAACAAACTTACTTGTAAAATTTCTAATCCAACAGTGATCCAAAGAAAGTCAAAAAGGCCTCAAATCCAAAGATCCAGCAGCATCCACAAAAAGTAATCCTTCCAGGTCCACATCCGAATGAAAAGTGACCAGGAGATGGACAAAGCACTGGGAGGAGCCTGCTGAACAGGAACAGGAAGTTGAAGACTATGGGGAACTTCCTTCCTCCCACCCCCCTGCCCCCCTCCCCAAAATGGACTCCTCGCTAAAAAAGTGCAGGCAAATGTCAAACTAAGGAGTTATTCACATAAAAATCATCATTTCTAGAAGGTTTATGCTGCTTGCTGGTGGATTTCTTGTGCAGAATTGCAAATTTATATTTTCGCTCGCCGCATCTCAAATCTCGCAATTGCGAAGTACCGCGAGACGTGATCTCGCCGTACTCGCGTTGACAAACTATCGCTGGCAAGCCGCGATGACGTAATCGCGCTCGCCAATTCCCGCGGGATCACACAGCAAGATCCAAAATGGCGCAGCACTCGCAAACTATCGAAAAAAACAACTCGGCAAACGATGATAAACGCCGCGCGCCGCAAAAATTGTATCACCAACGCCGCGCGCCGCCAAAAAAATCCGCTGCGTGCGAATTTGCGGATTTTGCGGGAAATCCGCAAATCTCGCGGATTGCGGATTTCCCGAAAATCCGCAAAATCCGCGAGCGGAACGGATTTTCCGCCCACGCTTAATTGAGA